>NC_143567.1:53470000-54720000 GCF_054136105.1 Typopeltis vanoorti | reverse complement strand
CTCCAAGCCATGGATTCCAAGATATCATGTTGCTCTGTTATTTTTAACAAAATAATGGGTGGTAGGTGACACAAGTTTACAATTGAAGTGATAATTATGCACTGTGGAAGTGAGTGCAACAAGTCACGCCACATGCTAATATGGCTAAAACATGTCTCGACAAGTCTTAACATGATTTTGTATGCAGTTGTGTTTTCCACACTGTTGTATATTAAGAATATTTTAAAATAAATGTGTTACATTTGTAAATTATTTTTATAACTTTATAATTTACAAGAAAACTAAAATATCCCCTAATTGTTTTGAGCAGTAGAGTTCAGCTGTACTTCTGGACCCACTGCTAACTACTGCTATATAGTTTCATACTTTTGGAATTAGCAGCTATAACATGAAAGCTTTTATTTGTGCATTTCAGTTTAACTTTTTGTTGTATTAGTATCAAGTATCTGCTTTAGCTCTGCAGTGCAATAGTATTTTTTTAAACTTATTTCAATTTTAGTAATTTCATTCAATTGTACATACTTTTTAAACTGCACATGGTTTCTATGTATTTTTATTGAAATTTTGCTATATTTTCACTTTCTTAAGAACTCGGTTAATAAAAATGGATTTATTAACCTTCTTCTGATCTGCTCATACAAAACTATTCACAGTGAGCAGCAAAGACAATGATGGAACATCATTGTCTTTGCTGCTCAGTCACACAATTCACTATTTTTACTTATTTATAATTATTTTATTCATATTCCAGCAATAACAGAAATGTGTCTTAGTTGCTAAGACACATTTGCCAAGAAATTTACCTGACAAAGTCCTCTTATCAATTAATGATTACCATGGATTATATGAGGACCTTGCCAAGTATGCATGGAAAATAACCCTGCAATAGTAATGCATGTGAGGATTTTAGGAAGGGATGTTTTCTTTTAGGATTTTCCTGGTAAAAATCTTTTTTCTGTCTCTCCACTGAAAATAGATAAGTTTCCTTAAAACATGGGTGCAAAACTATTTCATAGTAAGGGCTACTTTAGTCTAGAAATTACGTCAATTACTTATATTCTAAGGATGAGTGTAGAAGTAAACAAAAAACAGTACCTATAGAAAGCATGATCAGTTACTTAGTTCAGTTGGAAATGCTGAAGTTGTCCCAACAGATGGTGCAACATAGAATTAAAAACTGAAATGCCTTATCAACTCTATGACTGACTTCAATCCTCTTGAAAGACAGTCACTCAGGACCCCATCTCGAAATATGCAATTCATAACAGTTAGCAATATTCCTATGATTCAGCATGGCTGACAATAGAAAATATATTTAGTAAAAGTCTGTATATTTGCATATGCTAAGCATTTCAAAATATTACTGTAAGGACTGAGTTGGAAATAAGTTGTTCTGAATTATGGCTGAAGCAACTAAGACTGAGGCCAGCATACTATGTCAATGGTGTGTTCCTTAGTCCTGCCTGACTTTTATGTGTCTCTGTAGCAACCGTTGGAAAAATAACCAGACATTGCACCTTTCTCTTGAAAAAAGACCAGAGTTCAATTCTCATCATGACAAACAGAATCTTTATATGGGCTTTTTCAAATAATGATATCATGCAGGAAGGATTCTTCACCTAGAAACTTTTCATCCCACATACAAAGTGGAACACACAATTAACTGACAAAAATGTCTTAGTGGACAGTAGATGACTTTTCACAATGAGTCTTTAGGCTCCTTAAAGATTGTCACATAATTCCAAGCAAGTGCTACTTATAAAACCCTGCTGCTAAAATTCACAAGTAAAACAAAGTTCATACATGCTGTCTTCCAAAAGAAATGAAGCAAAAGTTGAAAAGAACTTTGCTTATAGCCTCTAAATATGTCAGATATTGTATAGCATCTGTCAGTTGTTTTTTCAGTATCCTGATGAAGATAATTTTTAATCCAGATGTTGGGCTATGTATGTTGTGTTTTAAATTTTATCTGTCCATTAATGGCCTCATTTCTCCAGTGGTGATATTCATAACCCTTGGGATCCAAGGATGATGGTTTAAAGGAGAAAAAAGAATATCTGTTTTAAAAAGAAAACTTAACAGTCAGAGCAAAGCTCTCTGGGAGGAGACTTCTACATAGCTTATAGAGGAATGCAGAGAACCACCTAAGACGTCTAACTCAAGGTACAATCTTCATATTCCCTAGATGTGCCTATTATATATATCCATGTAAACTGAACAAATGAGGATGGAGTTTGGGAACTATCAAACTGTATTCTGCACTGGCTTAAACATACTTAACTTGATAGAGAATAAAATGTAACGATAGCTGGGGTATTACTCAGTTACACAATCCTCTCCACAACATGCATGTACTGTTTTTATCAGGGAATTAGAATAAACAGTGAAGTTAGATGCTAGGTACTATCAGCATAAGAAATGCCAACAAAAAAAAAAGAGTTGGGACTAACAGAAAAATTGCTGAAATACCATGTCATAATTGGCATTACTGAAAATAAAAGGCATAAACAGGGAAGGCCCTTCTAAGTAATTATAAAATGATTTTTTCCAGATGCTAAGGATTAGGGAAAGGGAAAAGTGACTACAGTATTCAACAAAAAGGCTGGTTTTCATTCAAATTTCTTTCAAGTAAGGAGATGTGAGCAAATTGCAAAATGGGGAACTGAATTCTTATTCATGCCTGTGTTTCTACAGGAGGTTCTAGCAGTGAAAGAAGTGGAGGAATTTTGAATCATTAGGAAGAGTAGCCAAAAAAAGAAAAGCTGGATATTTAAGATCTAAACAGCAAAACAGAAAATATACCCCTAAAAGGGCAAAGCTAATAATAATAATGGTATCTGCCAGATATATGTTTAGGACTTGAATATATGAGTCATTACCTACATTTCATTATAAAGATGTGCATAAATTCACATGAAGTGGGCATACAAAAAGAAGTCTCGTATGTTTCATTAGTGTGGCTTCATATACCACAGGGAATTGGATGACTATCATATGAAGTAATTATATGGTAATCATCAAGATAAAAATGAGCATCCCAGTGAAAAGAAAAAAAATAAATAAATCTGTTCATTATTTTATTTCCTAAAGGGAAGAAGTAAGTGAGACCATTTTAGCCCTATGTAACTTTTGGAGATGGAGAGGGCAGTACAATCTCTGCCAGTAAATCAAAGATAACTGCCACAAGACTATCACTAATTATAAATGGTATCTGTGAAGAGACAGAGACAAAAGTTGCCATCTCGTGGTTCATAATCCTAACACAAGTTCCTCTAGCTGACTCGAACTGAGAATAGCTTTCTCCAGGCAGCCAAGTGCTATAGGTACAAACACCACTTCAGAGCTACATAGACATTATAAAGAAAAGTTTAATCTAAGCTGAACAAATCTCAGATGTTTTACATGAATGGAATCCCACCTACAAAAGATTGCAAATCCATAGTATGTTAGTACCATGGGTAGGTGAAGGACTAAACCTATCAGCCACACTACAGAGATTGAACAACAGATTTTTAAACCACTTCAGGTTTCTAAAGCAAGGTGACTTCATCAAAAATCATGTCCCACCTAAAGACAATCACAAGACATGCATGCCCACAAGGGGATTTCAACACTGTTCACCTATGCAATGAAGAGCAGATGTGCTGTTCTAATTATCAATTGGACATATTGAACTATAATATTTTTACATGTAAACTGCAGACTTAAATAATACTGGAAAAAGTAGTTTGAAAAGTTAGAAATGACTGACAACTTATGAAAACACTCAGTCATCAGACAGGCTTTTTACAAGGATAGAAAAAATAATCCATGGCCCATGAATAATGTGTGTGTATACTCTTACGGAACATAGCATAAACTGTAGGAAAGTTAAGCGATGTGTAAAATAGCTAAAAAAGTTACAGGAAGACTTGGGGGCGGGGGGGAATGATCATGAAAGTGCCAAACATTTCAGGTGACTAAAAAAAATGGATGCAAGAGTATACAGGTGGATCTAAAATCAGAAGTGATCATCTAGTTTTGAGAAAGATAAAACAAAAAACAGAAAAACAGAAAGATAAAACAAAATATCACACTGAAAAGTTGTAAGAAAGCATTAAAAAGAATCAAAGCTGTAAGCATAGAAAAATCAGAATTCCATGGTGAATTCAGGAAGTGAGGCAGTCATGGAAAAAAAGAAAGCAGATTAAGTTTCCAGCAAGGTAAATCAGCATGTGCTCTGAGAGAATACAGAGAAAAATGTATTCTTGCTCAAGAGAGCAAGCGTAAAAGCAGCTAAACAAAGTCATGGAAAGACTTTGGTTAGAATATAAAAGATAAATATCAGGAAGGTGGTAAAATGTTCTGGAGGCTATTGAAAAAGCTTAGAAATGGAGGTAAGAACACTGTAAAAAGGAATCAGAGATGATAACATGTAAACTGAAGAAAAAACATTCTAGAAGAAGTGACAGAATGGAAGAAAATAGTCAACAGGAATGCAATGAAAAGTACATATAATACTTGAGATAGAAAAAGCCATCAAAATCCTGAAATATGAAAAGGCAGCTGGAGTAGATGATATTCAATAATAAGAAATACTCAATTTGCAGCAGCTATGCTGCACAATTCAAATCACCTCATGAGGTCAAATTCTAGATGATTGGAGTAGAGCTCTCATTGTATCCATGTATAAAAAAAAAAGAAAAGGAAATAAAAACTGAAAGTTGGAGGAATTTCCTTACTGAGAATTCCAGGTATGATTTATGCAAGCATACTTAAGAAAACTCCAAGAACCTGGTGTTCAGGTCAGATAGAGGTTGTCAAGATCAGATTTTAAGATAGACAAATACAGTGGATTGCAGTTAATTGGGCCCATCAGGAATAGAATAATTGCCCAATTAAACAATGTTGCACATCAAGAGTTTAAAAGGTGCATGTACATAACACAAAATACAAGTTGAGAAAGTTTTTCATTTATTGCACAGCAAAATTATGCACTTATAAACAAACAGCTTTAAATAAAATATTTGCCATAAAAATAATTTCATTTATATATATCTATTAAACGTGCATCCAGTTCTTAGCAGTGATGTCGTAGGAATTTTTTTATTTTTTTTTTTGATTGACTGTAATTAAACAAAATCGGTGAAGATATTTAGCACAGATATAATACCTTTGTTGCATTAAATAATCATAATCCAGTAATAATTTTCTAGCATCCTGGGTAGTCACTCAGATGTGGTTTATGTCTAATGGGATGTAATTTTCACTATTGGCATATCCTGCACAGTCATGATTGAATGCTTAAAACTAGTGAACAAAACAGTTTTGAATGGCTTTGTTGATTCCTTGCCAACTATCAGCCATAAACTGTAATGCTTGTAAAAGATTAACTTTTACACTGACCTCCTTAGCAACTGTCAAGAACCAGTAAAATTTCTTGATCTGTTGTAATTCCATGTCCCAACTCATAAACCAATTCTTAAAAAATCCCAACATTTTTGTTTGCATGGTACTGAACTGGTAAACTCTCTATTCTAACTCCTTTGATATATCAAGGAATGCCCTTTTCCTAATAACTAACAGCTTTCATTTACTAGTTCCTGACATATTTGAAAAGCATAAGACTGTTGCAGAATCTGCTTTCAATGATCCAGTATAGCAGGTTTATAACCCAGGGAACCATCTAATGTCGCACGATAAAATAGCCCTGTTTTGTCAGTACTGCAGGTGTCATCAACACTAAATTTTTGAATAAAGATTATGAAATTTTTCGAAAAATCCAAGAGGTAGAGGTTACTGGCTAGCCCAGTTAAATGACATTGTGTCCCAAATAAACAAAGCAAATTCTTGTCATATTCTCTTTTTGTTCTTCAGACTGTCCCAGTACAACAGCTGCCCCGATTAACCAGGATGTACTGTACTTGAGAAATCATAGGAATGTAACAAGGATCTGTATTTGAATTTTGTAGATCTGGAAAAGACATTTCATAAGGTGCCAAAAGCACAGCTATTCAAAATGCTACAATTATACTATACATTATATCATGCAATACAGTCTGTAAGTCAGCAGTTAGGACTGAAGAAGGTACAAGAAAATGGTCTGATATTAAATCAGGCCTGAGAACAAGAGCACACATTACTTCCATGTTGTTAATCATCTATACAGATAACATTACAAAGGAAAATGGTATTAGGCCTCATATCAAAATTAGAGATATTCGTATTAATTTATGCAGAAAATATACTACTAAACAAATCCAGCAGAAGTCTGCAGAATTCCCTAAGTTGAATAACAGCTTTAATAAATTCAGTCTCAAAATCAACAGTAAAAAGACGGACTGAAAATAAGTAGAAACTGGAAACATCAACTGTATCCAATGGAGAACCTATGGAACAAGTAAAACATTTCAGCTATTTAGGCATAATTTTTACCGAAGATGGCAAACTAAATATGGATACAGACAAATAATTAAAACTGGTATGACAGGGAGTCAAATGGATAAATTTATATGGAATAAAAGAGAAATTAGTCAAAACCCTAAATCATTGGTTCCCAACCAGTGGTACATGCTGGGCTGTTCAGGGGTACACAAAAAATAATCAGTAATGGCGGAAAAACAAGTAAAGTAAACAAAATGGAAAACGTTAGTTATGGAACAATAAATGTTAAGTTTGAATCACCGCTAATGGAGACACTTCAAAACCTCTTGCCATTTACTAATACTGAACTAGTGAAGAGAGAGCTTTTAATTCTTACACCTTCATAAAAAAATAAGTACCGCAACAAGCTTAATGCAAGTCCAGAATTTAAGACTATCTTGCATCTTTTGAGCCTGATTTCAAGAAATTAAGTGCATCAAAGCAAGCTCAACGATCTCACCAACAATGTTTCAATCGGCTAGTGATCTGTATACTAATTATTATAGAATTTCAGAAAACACAAATAAATATTATTAATAATAATAAATCAAGAGTTTGTTAAATACTTGATCATCATTATCAATATTTAACATGAAGCTATACTTATTTCTGTTGTAAAATTAAATTAACGAATGTTGTAAAATTAAATCTGTGGTTTGTACTTTTAGTGTAGTAATTTTCCTTTCCCAACTCATCGCCTCATTTCCACTCAAGATAGGCACTGAACAAAAGTGTCAGTATTTAAAAAGAGCTATTTTAAAAACAAGGGGTACAATTTATAGAAATGGATTTAAAAGTTAAAAGGGGTACACAAGTGGGAAAAGGTTGGGAACCACTCAATAGCATAGCTAGAGCTTTTGCCGCCTTTTTTTGGGGGGGGGGGAATTCCTGAGTTTGCTGCCCCTCTCAATACATACTAAGAATACTACAAAAAGTCAAAATGACATATAGGGAAATAAACTGTTTATTTTAGTTGTTAAAACTAATTATTATTAATTAAGTAATAAAAATTACTAAGTTAACATAAATAAAAGAATCGCTGAAAAATAAAATTGTGTCTCACGTGAAAAGTGCTGCCTGGAGCACCCCCCCCCCCATTTTCAAGCTATACCCTTGAAAAGAAATGTTGCATCTCTCCATGATTAATATCTGACTGAAAAGAATAATAATGTGTACTGACAGAAATGGGAAGAAGTAAACAGGATCTTTGTCATGGAATCAACATGGTTTCTGGCCACTTCAAGCTTCTGATAAGCAAGGTGGCAGAGTACTACAATGGGTGATTGAATGCAGCTACCATCTAGTGTATGGTACCACAAAGGCTAGGCCTTTCCTCTGAAAGGTATGGACCATATCCTGCCTATATTACTTGATGATAGATAGTCCCTCCAGTCTGATGGTTAATGCCTACTGGCCAAGACATATATCCAGGGCTACTAATGGTCAACAAACAGGAAGATGTAGACAGAGGACTTGGCTGATGTAAATCACTGACTTCCAAATCCAGAGTACTTCCCATTTTGACAACCAGGACATTAGTTCTATCTACATTCTGAAGTTTAGCTTTGGTCAAGATATACTGCATGACTGCATTATCTTTCTTGAGAAAATCTTCAGCTTCCTTTTATGTTGAAAGGCTCAATATGTTTGAAATGACTGTTCTTGTGGTCTTATGGTCTCAAACAAAAATCGCTGTAATAGACATGTCTTGCATCCAGTATCTGTATAGTGTTATGATTCATCAATAAAGAATTTCAGATCACTTTCTTGGGGTTTTTACTATCTTTTCTTGTGGTCACTGAGACATTATATGTGTAGATTATAATCTGCATATCTGTAAATAAGTTTCTATGGCACACTACATACGATGACCCTTTTATTTTTTTTTTTTTGGTTTATCAGAAAAATCTAAAAATGCTAATGTGCAATATTTTTATGCTTGCAAAATAAATTTTACTTTGATTCTTGATGAGGAATACAAGAAAGTTGGAGTCTTTCTGCCATTACAGACCTGATAAAATTGTTACCAGCGTAGCATGTCTGAATCATTAGAAGTTTTTTTGTAGCTAACAATGCTTTCTTGTCTTTCTGTTACATAAGTTTATGTTACATAAGAATGGTAACAGAAAACAGGGATAGTACAGTCATTAAGAAAGAGTCAAGACTGATCAGCAATGTTTTTTTTGTCTTATAATTAAAAAAAAAAAAAAATTTAATAATTACTGGTCATGACTTCAAAACCAGTAGATATAATTTCAAGATCTGTTTCATAATTTTTTTTATAACACATCATGAGTGTCCATGGCTCAGTTACTGACAACGATACCTTCTGGTTGGAAAGAGTTAGAATGTTTCCTCCCAGAACAACATGAGATTTTTATCTTATAAAACAGGCAATTAACTAGAAAATGATACATGTACACATATAGTGTGCCTGTTAAGTAAAGAGATTGATTTTTTACAGGAGAGCCCTTTGAATAAAAGTAACAAACGTGTTTATAGTCTGACTGCTAGAGTGTGTTGTAATTGCAGGTGCAACTTTCGAGTCAGGTGACACAGCAGTTATCGTGTGGCAACCACTGAAGTGTGTGAGTGGAGCATGTCAGAAGTTGCATCATGGAGCAAAGAGCTGTGATAAAATTTTACTGTAAATGAGGAAAAATTGCTACAGAAGTGTACCAAGAACTAAAAAAAAATTATGCCAATGACTGAGCCATTGAGCCATGCACAATTGTTCTATCAGTGTTTTCAACATTTAAAGAGAGGAGGTTAGGTCAAGGAATACAGAGAAATGAAAAGAACATCTATCTAGGATGGAAAGATATTGACTACCAAAAGAGGTGGACAGATATAGACCAAGGGGGATAGGAAGACTAGCAACAAGATGGAAAGACCAGTGAAGTCAGAATAGGCAAATGCTTAATCCTTGAAGAGAAGAAAGGGGGGGAGTGCCTGGGGGATGAACCACACTGTTGATGGCCAGTTTTTGGTTGGACAAATGAAAATGTGGTGAAAGCTAGGGAAATTGCCTATGAAAGGCAATAAACCACTAGGCCACTCACTGTACAGCTCAGTAAGGAAACGGCAAGATTAATCTTAGAAAGAGATTTACACAAGAGGAAGATCTGTTCAAGGTTTGTTCACATTTTGACAGATGAACAGAGAGAGTGCCGAATTGCATGTTGTCAAAATTTCCTCCATGGAGTTGATCAAATGTCACTCGCAGAATCTTGTGGGAAAAAAAACATGCTCCATCAGTAAATTTAAAAAAGAAAGACTATTTTAAGAATATGCAGCAGCACTCAAAAATCAACCAAATTTAAATAAATATGGATGCAAGAAACTTCCAAAAATTTGGGAAACATTAATTCTCAGAGATCCCAATTTATGACCCTCTCCCTAAAAGCACTCAGAGAGGATGCTCCCACCTAGAAGGGACTTGATCTATGTGTTTCATTTATTACTGTGTTGCCTTTGTGTGCATGTTATAAGTGTACTTTTGTACTTCATGAAGATCAGTGACAGATGAAATACTGGAAAAATTAAAGTACTTTCTAATCCTTTCTTAGTGCTGTTAATATTCCATTAAACCTCCAACACGAAGTGTGTTCTATTATGAGTCTCATCTTCAAAGAGAATTTTGCTTATATATTTCCCAATCTCTTTTCTTGGTTTTTCCTCTTCTGTGTCCATTAGTTGATATGTGGAGAGCAAGACAGATGGACTTAGGAGTGTGTGTGTGCGGATGCCTCAATATCCCAACCACCTCAATTGACTTGTTGGAACTGTTTCTATTAGAAGCCTTTGTTGGCTTTCAAGACTAACAGGATTAGGAATGATCTTGAAACATATATCCTAATATTGATCAAAAGTGTGATACACCGAAGCTGTTGATGATATTATCTGCATGTCAACTGATGTTCGACACCACATGAAAATATGTTTGGTGGTTTTGTATAGATGAACTTTGATGTTTGGGTGATGAGTTTGGATTTCCAGACAATAGGCTTTTATGAAATTTAAGAACGTTATACTCTTTCACTATGCTTTCTTCAACAACAGCTCATTCACATATTGGTAAATTACACTAGCAGGAAAAAGACAGCAAGTTAGGCATTTCTAGATGTTATATTAAAAACAGAAAGGTCATTCTTTCTCAACATAAAAATGTGAATGCGTCCTATTATATAACCTATAAAAGAAAAGGACAACAGCAAAGACATTAAGAAAAGGAAAAAAAAAAGATAAGAATGCGAATCACTTCTAAAAGAACAATGGCTACACAACATTCTGCATACATATAAGAATCACCAGCTACAAAAATTTGCTTTAAACATCTCAGAGAGATTTTTTTAAATATCTCAGACAGACATTTAAAAAAAATATTTGTCTGAGATACATCAATTAAAAACCAACTCACATAAGATGGAATCAACACAGTAGAATTTTTTTTTTTTCAACTGGTTACAATTACAAAGTAAATTATACAAGACAAAAAAAAAAAAAAATTCTTGTATTAATCCTTTACTCAAACATAAGCAAACAAAGTTTAAGGATGAAGTATCTTAACAATAGACTATTTGCATATAGAAGTTTTTGACCTCAAATCAATTGCTTCAGTATCTAAATAATGTAAAGTGCACTTCTTTATTCACATACACACACATATCGCTATGCATTATGGGTAGGATCACTATTAAAATACTCTAGTTCAGCAATAGTTTTTTTTTTTTTTTTTTGCTTAGTTAAATAATAAATTATACTAGACAAGAAATTATATTCTTGATTTAATTCTATACCTGAGCATAAGCAAAAAACTTTGTGCATATTCTTATAGAAGTATACATGTCTGTAAGGAAATGTGCTGTTCATTATGGGACACTGAAGCAGTTGATGTGAAGTCAACAGCCTACATACTGACTGTTGACTTCATATCGACTGCTTCAGTATCTCATAATGAACAGCACATTTCCTTACAGATATGCATATGGATACAAGAACACAATATGAAACTAACCTTTTGCCCCATCCAGAAGTTATTTATTTACTTTAAATCAGATCATAAAAGATCACATCCATTTTATAAACAACTGACTGCAAAATATGACATGCTTGGGGGGAAGCATAATGAATGAGACAGGCTACCATTTTTTTTTTTATTGAAATTATGACTGAGACTGCCTTATGCAGCCCCAAATCTAGCCTCAAGGACAATTATCAAGTCAAATAGTGAAAGGTAAAATATGTTCTCACATTTCTTCAAACTTCATTTCAAAGAAGCTAAAATGATCTTCACATTAATGATGTACATCTTCAGAACAATAATACTGAATCTACTCTGAACACTAATCATTCATGTTGCTGGTCCACAATACTTGCATTACATAATTAACAATTTTTATTGATCTACTATTAAAATACAGAGAAATATGCACCTTTTTCCTTAATTTTCCCCGAATATGGCATAACCTTTTAACTCCATCAAAACACATAGCTTCTAGTCTTCCATTTCCTAGCATCTTAATAACTTGAGCATATTCTGGAATAAACAATTTCACAGAAATATAGCAACACATACTAAAGTTATCCAAAAAAAAAAAAAAAAGCAAAAAACTAAGAACAGTGAATAGCAAGTAATTTTTAATAGTTTAAAAATATCTCCTATTTATGTATTAAACTAAATGAGTTAGAATCAATAAATCAACCTTCACCTTCATCAAAAAGTTTTCTGCTGAGATATAGAAGGGATGTAATCTGCTATATCTGTCAATCACACAAATAAAAACCCTGCCATCCTAAAACATATTTAAGATTAAAAATTGACAACCACCTAGACTGTTAGAAGTATGCAATAGGGTAAGATTTATGGTATCTTGAATATTCTTTTCAAAGAGGATTCCTAAAATTCTTTCATTCTCTATGACATTAAGAATGTTATTTTGCATGGATACAAACTGTTATATAATAAAGGTGTTCTAAGTTGGAAAAGACTATATCACAATGATATCTCTAATTTACAAAATAAATCAATACATATAGAAACCATCAATATACAGTAAATCTCCTTATATGAACGCCTCCAATTACAAACAAATCGTTTTACAAACTTTTCCATTGAAAAATAATTGTTCCGATTGGTAAACGCTGTTCGTTTTATGAACACACCAATGCTTGCGTGAGTAGGCATTAAATCTCTGCAGTTGTTGATCGGTCTGCGTCAGTGCGTTTGGTTATATTCATGTGCTGTGAATCCACTCTTTAGTGCGTATCGTAATTATGATAAATTTACTCTGTGATTCAAAGTGTTTTTTTTTTTTCAATTGTGTTGTAATGTTTATTTAATGATTAGTTAATATGGCTCCTAAAAAGTGCAGTGATGAAAATAAACAGAAAAAGGGAGCACCCAGACCAACTATTAAACTCAAGAAAGAACTTATCTAAATGAGAAAATGGAAATCTTATTTATGAAATTTCGAAAGATTATAACATTGCAAAATCGATGATCTGTATTATTATTAAAAATACAGATGCAATTTAAAAGGCTGATGTGGTGAAAGGAGTGAAAACTTTGTATCCTAAAAGATCTCAGGCTGTTGAGGAAATGGAGAAACTTTTGTTGGTGTGGACTGACAATAAGCAAATGGCAGCATTTCAGGGGCAATAATTTGCGAAAAAGCTAAGCAACTACATAGCAACCTTATGCATTCAAACCTGGGATCTAGTGCCAACAGTGATGATTGTAAAGCTAGTAGGGGATGGTTTGAGCATTTTAAAGAGAACTGGGATCCATAGTGTAGTTAGGTATGGAGAGGTTGCCAGTGCTAACAAAGAGGCTAACAATGAATTTATATAACAATAACAATGAATTTAAAACTTATGTAGGGACAGGGGGTTATTCCTCAGCAAGTGTTTAATTGTGACAAGATAGAACTTTTCTGGGAAAAGATGCCTAAGCGAACTTATAGCACACAAGGAGAGAAAGCAATGCCAGGACACAAACCAATGAAGGAACAGCTAACTCGCTTGTTGTTGTGATGCTACTGGTGACTATAAAATGAAACCTTCGTTAGTGTTTCACTCAGAAAATTTCAGTGTTTAAATCAAACAATGTAATAAAAATAAACTAGATATGATGTGGAGATCTGACATTAAGTCTTGGGTAACAAGGCAGTTTTTTATAGAGTGGATTCACGAAGTGTTTACTCCTAGTGGGAAAAAAAAAAACTACCTTGAAAAGAACAATCTACCTCTGAAAGCACTTTTTGTGCAGGACAATGCTCCTGCTCACCCCCAGGCTTGTAGGATGATTTCGGCAAGCACAACTTTATAAAAGTCGAATTTCTACCTTCTAATACCACTCCTCTTATCCAACGCATGGATCAGCAGTCATTTCCAATTTAAAAAAACGTTATACAAAGTTGTTTTGAAAGTGCTTCGAAGTGACATCTAACACACAACTGACCCTCGGGGACTTTTGGAAAAAGCACTAACATCTTGCATTGTTCGAGGCTTACAAATAAAGCACGAGGGTAAGTTTCTTTGAAAACTATGAATTCAGAATGGAAAAAATCATAGCCTGAGTGCATGACATGCACAGATTTTGAAGATTTTCCTGCAAAGCTAGCAGAATCTGTGGTTGATGAAATTGTGTATATGGGGAGATCCATGAGATTAGAAGTGGACAATGCTGATGTAGAAGAGTTTGTGGAGGAACATCAAGATAGCTTATTGCTGAAGGAGCTGAAAGAACTGTAAAAGGAGCAGCATGAGGAAGTCGTTAAGGAACTTTTTTCAGAGGAGTCGGGGACCCAGTAAGGGAACCATTTCCACTCCTGAAATTAAAGAACTGTGCTCATTGGGAAAATCCAAACCACAGTAGAAAAGTGGCATTCTGATGTATCTATGGTTAATAACAGTGTTATCAGGTTTAATGATAATATCACTGCACATTTTAGAAAAATGTGCAGTGATATATGATATCTGTGATAGTGATATTTGATGGGCTTTTTCTACTTCAAGTATGGATATGTGTTCCTGACTGTATGCCTGTTGAGTGCTTTTTTACCAGTGCAAACACAGCTTGTTTCATTTAACAATTTTTCGAAATAATTACTCCATACTTCAAGGATATCTTTTTCTCCTGTTTTCATGTCACCTTTATCATCTCTAATTCCTTTTACAACACTCTTTCCTCCATTTCTGAGGTTCTTTAACAATCTCCAGAATATTTTGCCACCTTCTTGATATTTATTTTCTATGTTCTTGCCAAAGTCCTACCATGACTTTTGTTTAGCTAGTTTTACACAGTGTTTAGCTTTATTACATTTGTCTCTGTGTGCTCTAAGAGCACAAGCTAACTTATCTGCAAGGAACTTTTGATATGCTTTCTTCTTTTCCTTCACTGCCTCTTTTACTTCTTGTGTCCACCATGGAGTTCTGATTTTTCTATCCTTGCAGACAACCTCACCACATTCCTCTCTGACGGAATCAATCAGGGTTTTCTTCAAGGTTTGCCACTGAGTCTCCAAGGTTTGGTTCCTGTTCTCAAACGCTTTCATTTTTTCTTCAATAATCTTTGTGTATTTTTGTCTACAGTTCACATCTGAGAGCTGCTCAACTTTAGTGTGCTTTAAAACTTTCTTACATGTTATTCTTTTCAATATGAAATTCAATTTTATCTTGCTCAAGACTAAATAGTGATCACTTCCAATTTCAAATCCTCTGTACACTCTGGTGTCCTGTATCAAGGAGAAAACATCACTATCAACAATAACATAGTCAATGAGACTTTTCTTTTTCATTGCCTCTTCTCTCCATGTGAATTTGTGCACATTTTTATGTTGGAACATGGTGTTAGTAATAACCAGTCCATGTCCTGATCCAACAGATATTTGCCATTATTATTAGCTTTGCTCTTTTCTCCAAATTTTCCTAAAATATTTTTGTATGTCTCACAATCACTTCCTACTCTGCTATTTAGATCCCCAACAAGGACCAACATCCCCTTTTTCATTGTGTCAGTAGCTTTCTCTAGCGCCTCAAAAAATTCTTCCACTTCTACCTTAGTAGAGCCTTCTGTGGGACCATAGGCACAAATAAGTCTCATTGTCCAATTCCCCAATCTGATATTTGCCCCTATCACTCTACTTGAGACTGCTTGCCATTCAAGAAGATTAGCCTCGTGTTTAATGTTGAATACTACGGCTACTCCTTTTCCTTGATTGTCATTTCCTGAATATAGCATTTTGTATTTATTGGCTCAGAAAGATCTCACCAGTTTTTGTCTTTTTTGTTTCAGTCACCCCTATTATATCAATCTGGTACTTATCTAATTCCTCAGCTAGCTCCATTTCTTTGCCATTCAGGCTTCTTATGTTGAGAGTACCAATCTTCAACTCTGGTGATATTTAGTTGGGGTGTGTTTTAGGGTTTGTTCCAGTAGCTGACTTTTCACTGTTCGCCCTGGTTCCCTGAAGAAAACAACGGGGGCCTTGTTTAACCGTGTGACGCCCCAGCCGGCGTCAAATTTTGTCATGTTGTACCATCATTTTGTATTTTGGTTTAAGCCAATAAGAATACAATTTGGTCAGCTAAATCCCAAATTGCCAGGCCATCCTCATTTGTTCAGTATCCAGGCAGATACCCAACAGGGCGCACCACCACGAGAAGGTGAGGATTGGACATTACGTCAGAAGCCCTGGTCAGTTCTCCGCATTCCTTTAAAGACTATGTGGAGGTCTCCTCTCAGTTATACAGCTTTGACCCTTAAGCACGCCTGGAATAAATGTATACTAAGAAATTACTGCCACAAATAGCAAATTAGCTGATGTGCAAGCTCTTATGGTGTGTATATTTCATTACCTATTTATTCATTTTGGTTGTTTGTTGCACTATTGTGTTATGTTCATACATTCTGTAATCCAGGTGAACTTAAGCTCTAGAGTTATGCATATCATTTGCATAATTCTGAAAATTTTTATGAAAATATAATATAAGTTAAAAAAAATACTATATTCATTTCACTAATAGTT
Source organism: Typopeltis vanoorti (assembly GCF_054136105.1). Taxonomy (NCBI): domain Eukaryota; kingdom Metazoa; phylum Arthropoda; class Arachnida; order Uropygi; family Thelyphonidae; genus Typopeltis; species Typopeltis vanoorti. The sequence continues at coordinate 54,703,567 of NC_143567.1, read as the reverse complement.
CTGTCAGCTTAAAAACAATGTGCACTACCACTTAAAAATAACCTACTATTTCTAAAAACCTCAAATGGATGCTACAGGCATCCACCTCTGATGTTTGAATTATATATATACTGAAATCATAATTTTGCTGACTAGGAACACTGAGATCTTAGAATCAAAAGAAATAGTTCTGGACCCCCCACACACATGAACAGTAATCTAAGCTATAGCTTACCTGACTCTCACAGCACAGTGATTCAGTTCTGGCACTCTCGAGTTGGTTGCCACTCACTAATGCCTCACGCTAGACCTGCCACACGGTCGCCAGTTCAAATTCGACTGTGTTATTCCTAACTTGTTTATATGAGAATTCTGTGTTTTATCTTGCTATTTTTTCCAGTTCTTGTGATAATTTATACACTTGAAGAAGTCGGCGTTCTGACGAAACTAGTTGTGTTTAATTAAAGCTTTTATTTTATCTTATCTCGGTGTTCCTAGTGAGTAAAATTATGATTTTAAAATGTCTACAATCCGAGTAAATACAAGTTACAATATATATACAGATAGGGTCTCTTTTTATGCGGTAGATAAGTTCCACAGAAAACTGCATATAAAAAATCGCACAAAAAAGGCCTAACTTACATTGAAAAATCAGGGATATGTTCCATAATTTTCTAAAACCGCATAAAACCGAAGCAATGAATTAAAATAAACCTAAAATCACATAAAAGTTTATGAAAATTCAGGAAAATAAGAATGCCTAAGTTTGTTTTAAAGTTTTATTCATTTAATTTTATTGAAAAGTAACATTTTTTTTTTTAACATTTTGTCATCAGAATTATCATCGCTATTAGACAATATTCAGCAACGTTTGCGAACAGGTGCAAAATCACTTTCATCACCAGAAGAGATAGTCAGTGCATCAGTGGTTCTTCACAAACAGAATTAGCTTCACTCTCATTCTGTGCTGATTTTTTCCTTCTGACAATGTAAATCTGTGATTACACTTTGCGATGATGATTTCACTAATTTTTTATACAGCTCGCGATATCCAGACATACGGTTCTTCAGCTCACGTTGGAATTTAAAGGCTCATTCAGAATTTGTGTCATTAACAAGAAAATGATTTTCCAATTTATTGCACAGTTCAAGACCTTCTCAAATTATATTTGCAGTGAGGGGGACAGGTTTTTCTTCCGCTTCACTATTGCTTTCTGGATCTTCGACGATATCTAAAGTTAATTGATATCCAATAATATCATCGTCACTTAAGGCATCCACAAGCTATTCGTCTACATCGTTCTGCCTAAATGTATCAAAACCTTCTCCACCAATTTCATGTGCCAATGTAATGATTTCATCTGATAATGTAGATGTTTGCATGGTTGCACTGTTTGCAATACATCCAGGCCAAGCTGCTTCCCAGTAAGCATTTAAAACTTGTGGTCTTATTTTAGTGATAGTAGATGCAATATGATTTAAGCAGTCCAAAATAGAAATTTTTTTCCAAACATCAGTTACTGTTAATGATTCATTTTCTAGTTTATCCTATATAAATTTAAAAGTGTGCTTAACATAATATTTTTTAAAAGTAGCAATTATACCTTGATCTAATGGCTGAATAATGCTTGTTGTATTGGGCAGAAAAAACACTAGCTGCACATTTGGATGTTCTAAATGCAGATGACATGGTACATTGTCAACAATTAATAAAACTTTAAAATCGAGCGCTTTTTGCTTCATGTATGTTTCCACTTCTGGTACAAAGCAATTATTGAACCATTCAATAAAACAAGCAGTTGTTACCCAGGCTTTGTATTAGCCATCCAATGTACCGGCAGCTGTTTAGATCTTTGTCTTTTAAAGCACGTGGTCTTAGAAATCAATTTACTAGGAGGGGTTTCAACATTCGATCTCCTGATGCATTGCTACAAAGTAACAATGTGACTCGATCTTTGCTTGCTTTAAATCCACTTGCTTTTTCCTCAGACTTTGTGATGTAAATATGACTAGGAATTTTCCTGTTTTGTCAGTGTTAAACACTTGACCAGGATATCTTCAATAATTTTGGCTAACTTCTCTCGAAATTTTTAGCTGTTTCTTCATCTGCTGCTGCAACCTCGCCTGTAAGTTTCACGTTATGAAGCGCATTCCTTTTTAAAAACCTGGTTTACCATCCTTTGCTAGCCTAAAATTCTTCATCAGCCTGGGAAACGGAAGAAGACGGCTCCAATTGCTTCATCTGTTCATAAAAACCAAAGAGCTTTTAGTTTAATTAAATAACCACTTATAGGAATTCTTCTTTGAGTTAATTCTTCAATCCAAATTATGAGCGCCCGTTCCGTGTTTTCTAATAAAGCATCTCTTGAGTACGATGATAATTTGGCACTTAGTCTTGTGGCAGAAATGACAAGATTTTCTTATTGCGACTTCATTCTTTTTAATTGATCTTATAGTAGATTCGTCTAAATTAAAATGTTTACCAATCACTGTAGATCCCTCTCCTTTTGCTAAGCAATCTAAAATTGCATTTTTCATTTCCAAAGAAATTTCTTTTCTTCGGTGTTTTTTCCTCCATTGGACAAAATTTAATTATTAATTAATGATCAATTATTAATTAATAATAAAAAATCAGCTAAACTAACAATTAATTATTAATGAATATATTACAAAATAACCAAGGTGTTCCATGAAAAGTTCAGGATTTGTGAAGTGTTTCCGTTTAGGAAAAGTTTGGGAAATGCTGGATTACCCTATTAATTGAATTGGAATGGATTCTCCTTCTGTTGAAATGCGCAGAAGTGTCGAAAGGTCTCATATCTGTGGAAATGCACCGCATAACTTCAAATCCGCAATAAAAGAGACCCGTGTGTGTGTGTGTGTGTGTGTGTGTGTGTGTGTGTGTGTGTGTGTGTGTGTGTGTGTGTGTGTGTGTGTGTGTGTGTGTGTGTACACACTATGTAATTCCTACTGTTAGAGTAGTACTTGTTCAATCAACAGACCTGTCATTCAATCCAGAGAATGCCAAACCAGTAATCCTCTATTTATGACCCTCCTCTCACTCAAAATTTTCTTGCTTCATTCACATCTTCTACTCTAGCAATTTCCAAATTCTGATAATCACTCTAACCTCTCCACAATTAATCAACAATATCATTTAAGATGATTTTCTGCATTCTGATTATTCAAACAAGATTATATTTCTTGGAGACTTAAGTGTGTGTATATATACACACACTATGTAATTCCTACTGTTAGAGTAGTACTTGTTCAATCAACAGACCTGTCATTCAATCCAGAGAATGCCAAACCAGTAATCCTCTATTTATGACACTCCTCACACTCAAAATTTTCTTGCTTCATTCACATCTTCTACTCTAGCAATTTCCAAATTCTGATAATCACTCTAACCTCTCCACAATTAATCAACAATATCATTTAAGATGATTTTCTGCATTCTGATTATTCAAACAAGATTATATTTCTTGGAGACTTAAGTGTGTGTATATATACACACACTATGTAATTCCTACTGTTAGAGTAGTACTTGTTCAATCAACAGACCTGTCATTCAATCCAGAGAATGCCAAACCAGTAATCCTCTATTTATGACACTCCTCACACTCAAAATTTTCTTGCTTCATTCACATCTTCTACTCTAGCAATTTCCAAATTCTGATAATCACTCTAACCTCTCCACAATTAATCAACAATATCATTTAAGATGATTTTCTGCATTCTAATTATTCAAACAAGATTATATTTCTTGGAGACTTAAATGTTCAACTCAAACTGACTTCCTCTTTTTCAATTCCACTGATCAAAATGAAAAATTCTTGAGTATATTATTATTATGGGCAGCTCCAAGGAGTCCTTAGACTCATCGAGGGAGGCCCAACATCATGTCAAGAACAACTATTCAACATTCACACAGTATCTATCATACTTCACCTCGAACTCATTTACAGTCATGGCACCCACAACAGACTCTGGCAACTTATTCCACTCATTTACCACTCTCCAAGTAAAAAACCTAGCTCTAACACCCTTGCTAACCACACTCTTACCAAGCTTCCATGGATGCTGATAGTAATGACTAATATAAAATATCCATCCATCCACCAAAATACCAGATATCTTCACCATCCTCCCCACATGACCTTAAATATTTGTCTTAACCAGTTCTCCTTCAAATATTATTGTGGCTGTCAGTTCTTCACTTGATATCTCATAACCTCATCCAAGTTTTGCTTTGTATATGATCCTCCCCCACCACCACACACATTTTTTTTTTTTTTACTAACACTTTATGAAAGATTATAAGCCTATAAATACATTAGTACTGTAGAAACTTTTTGCAAGCTACTTCAGACCTCTAATAAATGGCAAGGCAGCCTCACACTAGGCAATGAAATTTATTTCTCACTTAAAAATATCCATAAACATACAAGCTCAAGGCAGGATTCAAACCTGCATTCTGTAAGTTGGAGAGCAGGTAAGATATCCACTCAGCCAACCCAAACGATTACTTCTGCTGATACAAGCAATTGCTCTGAACCAAATAATGAAATAATTTTTGCTGGAATTAAGACCATCCTCTATTCCATTTAAAATTCCTAACTACTATTCATCTTTGTTCTGCAATAAATGTGTCAAATCAGTCCAGGAAAAAATTCTGCTAACCTAAAATGACCCAAGACAAAAACTAGTTTCACAACAGCTGCACAAAAACTTGCCTTCCAGTCCATTACCAGGCACAACTTCCACACATCTGGGATTCCACCTTGCAAACATTCAGATGGTACCATCATAACCTGACAAAGATAATCTACTAATGTTTTTCTTCTCCTCAAACTTTTACAGAAATAATCAAAGCAAATCATCTCCAACTTAAAAACTCAGTGCAAGCTCTCTCAGGCATATCTTTCAGTACAAAAATCATAGAAGAATCCTAACTATCATATGTACAAATCTAGTCCAGATAGAATCCTACCAATTACACTCATTATTTGAGTTCCAGAATTAAATGCTGAATAGATGACTGAAATGGTGATATAGAATTATCTTTTATAATCTTTCCTGCTCATCCTACATTTATCCTGGGCATGGAAACAAACCCATTCAAAAAAGTCAGCCATCAAACCATTATCAGTGTCAGCCAGACCCAGAAGAGATACCACAGCTGAAGTAATTCAGAAGTCAATATTTCCCATATTCAAAGTCAAAAGGTGTCACACCTTATTACTAAAATACTCTGGATTAGAGATAGGTGTTAAAAGTTTTTTCAGCATCTTTTTTTCCCACTGATGAGACCTCAAATAAAGGTCGAAACTGGTCTGCGTAATGGCCCTTCTCATGATGAACAGCATCATACATGCCCGTAAGAATGTGTGCCTAGCATTACCTGGATACTAAGGCCACTGATGTGAAGTCATTAGCTTGTCTATACAAGTAGCCCAGTTGTGAAGTTACTTCACATGCAAACTTTATTTGCTTACTTGGATAAAGGATGAAACCATGAATATACTTTCTTGGCATCTTTAATTTATAGTATAACCAAGTAAAAAAACTTTACACAAGATCATTTAGCATTTCCTGAGCTTCATTTTTGAAAAAAATGAACAATGTCATCAGTTAAACATGAATGATTTTTTTTCCATTGATGTTAACTCCATAGTCTTCCCCATGAGACATTCCTAGGCTTCTAATATAGCAGAAAACAACAAAATCTCCTTGCCTCACCGCTCTCTCAATACTGAATTCCTTTCCTTGATATTCAACTTTATACTGGCTATTGAATTCTGATATATAGTTTTTAATAATATGATATGTTTTGCTTAGATGGCTTCTTCAAACTGTTTGATACTTTATATATCATTCAGAAATAATTTTTTTTTTTTTTCAAAATCTACAAACACTAATTATGCAAGTTGACTTTCATTTACTTTTTTCTATTACTCGGTTATGATCTATTGTACAGAACATCCCTCTGATGCCTGTTTGTCATTGTATTAGGAGAGCTATTCTGAGGTGGCATGATCAGTTAATTAGAGCAAAAGAAAGGTTAGAAAAACAGGTGTTTGAGCCAAGATTTCAGGAAAAAGATCTAGCTTTAGAATACTGTTACCACATTTGGAATGACAACTAAGTGATACTATCCATAAAGGAAACGTATCACTCCCATCACTTTTTCACCAATGTCCTGATTCTGCCTTTTTCACAGGCACTGTTCCATCACACCCCAAGGCCTGGGGGGAAAATGCAACTGTTGATCAACATCCTGGATTTCAACAGTTTTTTGAAAAATTCCACAAAACAATCATTGAAAAAAATTTCTTGGATGATTTCAAAGTATAATAATCCTTAAGTACATGACAAAATAATGTACCTTTCAAGAAAATTAATAATACTAGATATGTACTCTCAAGGAGTATAAATGATACTATGTAATGATAATGTAAACAAATATGTAATGCTAACTTCCTATCAACAATTTCTTCCAAATCAGTCTGTTACCTCACAGATATTATATTTCAGTCTTCTTAGGCACTTCTAGCCGCATAAATCCACCCGAATCTTGATTATCTTCTTGGCCTTTTTCCTAAAATCTTGGCTCAAACACCTGTTTTGCTAATCATTCTTCTGCTTGTTTAATTGACCACGCTATCTCAGAGCAGCTCTCATCACCCAACATCAAGTTCTTAACATTTTCATTTTTAATATAACGCTGTCAATGACTGCCATCTGTCCAACTCCTCATTTTTTCTCAAACTCTCATATCTATGGTTTCTAGTGTTTGATCGTCATCATCATCAAATTCCTGACATGTACCCTCAAGGGGTGTACAGCATATATGATAGTACCACATGAAAAATTTACAACATTACTAACTTCCTATCTACAATTTTCCTCCAAATCAGTCTGTTACTTGTCAAGACTCCAACATTATCAGATCTTATATTTCTATCGTCTAAGGCATTTTGTACTATATCAATCCACTATATCTTGGTCTTCCTCTGGGTCGTTTTCCTGCAAACCTGGCTGAGAACACTTGTTTTGCTAATCTTTCCTCACCCATTCTGTTTAACTGACCATACCACCTGAGATTAGCTCTGCTAACACATTCCTGGATGCTGACAATGTCAAGTTCTTTCCTAATATCCACATTTTTAATATGATTTTGCCACTGATACCATCTGTTCACGCCTCTAATCTTTCTCAGGAATCTCATCTCTGGTCTCTAGTCTTTGGTCAAGTGTTTTACTTCTGACCCAGCTCTCAGATCCATAAGTTAAAACTGGTTTGAGCACTATCTTGTATACAGCTAATTTAGTGTTCCAAGTAATTTCCCTCTTATTCCATATAAATTTATTCAGTTGACTTGCTACCATACCAGCTTTGTTGATTCTGTTGTCTATTTCCATATTTAATTTACCATCTTCAGTAAAAATCGTGCCTAAGTAGCTGAAATGTTTTATTTCTTCCACAGGTTCTCCGTTCCAAATGCATTTCACATTTTCAACGATTCTACCTATTTTCATTGTCATTTTATTGCTGACCTTCATTCCATATCTATTATAACAGTCATTCAATTTAGTCAGGGAATCTTGAAAACTTGTAGCAGATTTATTTAGAAGTATAACATCGTCCACATAAAGCAAAGAACTGACATTAACATCTCCAATTCTGATATCGTGTTTAATACCACTTTCCTTCATGTGATCCATATAAATAATGAATAACAGAGGGGATAATGTACATGCTTGTCTCACACCAGATTTAACATTAAACCATCTTCCTGTACTTCCTTCATACGCTACAGTTATACACCATATAACTGTAGCGTATTGAATAGCTTCTATCTTGGCACCTTGTCATATGCCTTTTCCAGATCGACAAAACTTAAATACAGATCTTTGTTATATTCCCATGATTTCTCAACTATTTGTCATAAAGTGAAGATCTGATCCTGATAGCCTCTATTTGGCCTGAATCCAGCTTGTTCTTCAACAAGCTTTTCTTCCACAATTCTTTTGAACCGTTTCTCAAGAATATTTGCATAGATCTTGCCAGGAACACTCAGAAGGGAAATACCTCTGTAATTCTCACATTCAGTTTTATTTCCCTTTTTATATATGGGTACTGTTAGAGCTCTACTCCAATCATCGGGAATTTGTCCCTGTGTCCAGGCTGTCTGAACTATGCAGTGAAGCCACTGTAAGACTTTTATACTGCCATACTTCAGCATTTCTGGTCGAATATCATCTATTCCTGCTGCCTTTCCACATTTCAAGTATTTGATGGCTTTTTCTACTTCAAGTATGGATATGTATTCCTGCCTATATGCCTGTCGAGTGTATTTTACCACTCTGCTATCACTGCTTGTTTCATTTAGCAATTTTTCAAAGTAATTACTCCATACTTCAAGGATATCTTTTTCTCCCATTTTTATGTCACCTTTATCATCTCTAACAGCACTCTATCCTCCATTTCTAAGCTTCTTCAACAACCTCCAGAATATCTTACCACATTCTTGATATTTATTTTCTATGTTCTTGCCAAAGTCCTCCTCCTATGACTTTTGTTTAGCTAGTTTTACACAGTGTTTAGCTTTATTACATTTGTCTCTGTATTCTCTAAGAGCAAAAGCTCACTTATTTGTACGAACTTTTGATATACTTTCTGATTTTTCTATCATTGCACACACCCTCTCACCACATGCTTCTCTGGCTGAATCAATTAGTGTTTTCTTCAGGGCTTGCCATTGAATCTCCAAAATTTCATTCCTGTTCTCAAACTCTTTCATTTTTGCTTCAATAATCTTTGTGTATTTTAGTCTACAGTTCACATCTGAGAGCTGCTCAACTTGGCGATCTCTCAGGGAACCCTGTAACCCCTAGAGAGGGCGTCCCCTGGGTGGCGGACAGGGGAGCCCACCATGTGTGTGTGTGTGTGTACATGCACGTGCGTATGTGTGTGTGTATATATATATATATATATAGTGGGGTGCTCTGAATATACAGAATAAGGACTCATGGACCAACAGGGGCATAAGGGGCAATCATCTTGATTGTAAGGGAAGCGGCACTCCCGTGGACCCCTAGCTGGATCTATCCTCTCCTTCTACTTTGAGGAAGATCCACTTGATTTAATCTTTCCTATAAGGCCTTATCAGCCAACTTCTTATTTTACGACCCTTATGCTATTAGAGTACTCGAGGGCCATGGGGTCTTTTCATTTCTGGCCTTACAACTATACCCTCTCTATAAACCTTACTATATTTCTTCTATAATCTACTCTTTCCCCTTCAATATACCCTATTCCTCCTATGGGTTTAAATTCGGAAGAAGGCTAGTTCAGAAGCCTTAAGGTAGCAGCCCTACCACTGAACTATTCCATCGTCAGGCTAGTCCCCTGACATGGAGAACATAATCCTACTTGTAAGCTGACAGAAAAAGATAATTGGATTGAATCTGTGGGAAATGACCCTGGAATGGAAAAGGTAAAATGAAAATGGAAATGACAAAATATAATACACATAGCAAACTGGAATGTAAGAGGAATAGCATACAAAGAAATAGAACTAGACCAGTTATTAAATGAAAGAAATTTTAAAATAGCAGTAATCACTGAAACAAAAAAAGAAATTAAAAGGAACTATGAGAATTGAAAATTTTAATGTGATATACAGTGGAGTCAACAGAGACCAAAGAGCACAAGCAAGAGTCATGATTTGGATTCATAACTCCCTTTCAAAACAGTTAAAACATTATAAATTATGGAATGAAAGAATAATAGAAGCTAGAATAAAAATAGATAGAGGCTATTTAACAATAATTGGTTTATATGCCCCAGAAGAAGGAAGAGAACAGGATAATATTGATTTTTATAATCAGCTACAAAACATATATAATAAAATAAATAAAAATGATTACATAATTTTAGCAGGAGACTTAAATGCAAGAATTGGAAACACGAAAATTAATAATAAAATAGGAATACATGGAGAACACACTCTAAACAGAAATGGTAAAAAATTGATTGACTTTGTAGTTTATAATAACCTAAAAATAATGAATTCCTTCTATAAACGTAAAGACATACACAAATATACTTGGGCAGCAAGAGGATGGAAATCGATATTAGATTACTTCATATTAAATGAAAAGACATCAAAATTTTCACTAGATGTTAGAGTTCACAGAGGATATGAAATAAGCAGTGACCACTCCCTTGTTAAAATAAAATTAAGATTACCACCTAAATGTCTACAAGTAACAAGAACAGAAAGAAAAATTGAAACATTTGTTTATAAAACTAGACTATTGAATGACACAAATGTACAATGGCTATATGAACAAAGAATTAACCAATGTCTAGATAAAATAAAACAAAATGAAGAAATAGAAATAGAATGGCTTAATATAAAAACAATATTAAATGCAGCAGCAAATGAAAGCTTAGGAAAGACCAAAAAATTCAATAAAAAGAAAAAAGAAGCCTATCACAAATGGTTAAGCAGTAAAATATTAGAAGATGAAATAGAATATAAAAGAATAAGAGCCATAGCTAAAAGAGAAGTCAGAAAAAGACAGAGAATCATGGAATAAATTTGTTTCTAATTTAGAACATGATGTATATAAAATAAGACCCAATGTATATAAGATTTTGAAACACTTAAATGCAGATACCAAAGAAAACATAAAATTAAACACTGAATTGAAATTAGAAGAATTTCTAAATTACTACACAGAAATGTGGAGAGACAAATATTTTAAAAAAGACAACTGGCAAACAATTAACGAAAATGAAAAGGAAATAACGAAAGAAGAATTAGAAATCAGCCTGAAAGAAACAAGAAACGGAAAATCACCTGGAGAAGATAAGCTAGGTTCAGAACTATATAAATACGCAGGAACAAAATTCAAAGAAAGACTCTTATTATTTTTAAATAAAATTTACTCAACTGGTATCCCCCCAATAGAATGGAAAAAAGCAATTGTAATTCCTATCTTTAAGAAAGGTAATAGAGATGACACTAAAAACTATAGAGTTATCAGTACACTAAATTCCTGTTACAAAACATATAGCAGAATCTTAAATAAACTAATGAAATATTCCGAAAACTTTATTCTATAAGTACAGAATGGATTTAGAAAAGGAAGATCATGTATGGACCCAGCCTTTTGCCTAAAATTAATAATAGAGAAAAGAAGAGAATATAATTTAGAAACACATATTGCATTTATTGACTTTGAAAAAGCATTTGACAAAGTTAAAAGAAGCATTATTTAACATATTAAAAGAAAGACAAATACCAAATAATATCCTAAAAGCTATCACAAGTATATATGAAAATAATCAAATACAAATAAGATTAAATCACGAGCTATCATATACAAGAGAGATAAACCAAGGGGTCCGAAAGGGATGTCCCCTCTCAGCAACTCCTTTTAATATCTACTTAAATGAAATAATAATAAAATGGAGTAAAAATTTACATCAAGGAATTAAACTTTCACCTACAGTTAACTTATCCTCTCCTCTTTGCCGACGACCAAATAATAATTACAAATTCTGAAGATAACTTACAGAAAGCTATTTTAAATCTAAATGAGATATCCAAAGATTATGGTATGATAATATCAACGGCCTTTATAATATCAACGATCTTGGCCTTTAAAGGACAAGATCCAGCAATAACTAAAATAGTAATAGATAAGATTTTAGAACAGGTGCATTCATTTAACTACCTAGGATGTATGATCACATATGAAAATGAAAAAGATATAAACATGAAAATTACAAAATATTTAAAAATAACAGGTGTAATTAACTCTATATTTAAACCAAATCTAGTTCAAATGCTGTCACATGCTGGTAACACCCTGGTAATTACTTCATGGTCACTCTCACCAGATGGAGGAAGATCTCACACCTCATTTATAATGAGATCCTCTCATGACATGATCAAATTCAAGACCCTCAATCCTTGCATGCCCCCTGTTACATAGTCTAAGGTAGTTATCTCAAAAATTCAATATTTTCATTTTCTTTACTTCCGGTTGCTATCTTGTCATCCCAATCTATATTGGCATAATTAAATTCAGCTATAATGATCACCCATCTCCTATCTACTTGACTAATATGCTTATATATTTCATGGTCACTATCCTCCACATTACCAGGTTTATAGCAACATTCAACTATTTCATTCCATTCACTATCTGATACAGTATATCCATACTGCCTCAAAACCACTACCACTATTTCCCCCTTGCATCTCTGCCTTGCAAGACTATATTTATTTACCCGCTCCATCTTCAAGAAAAACATCATACCTTTCCATCCCTATTCCTGTCAGGATATCATCTTCATCCAACCATGTCTCACTTATTCCAACAATTTTTGGATGAATGAACTCAATCAATACAACTATTTGATACTTCTATCATTCATATACAAACATAACAGCTCATTCCCAGATCTATAACAAGCTTCATTGATATCTTGGAGAGAATTCAGAGAAAAAAAGCTAAGTTTGTATTGTGTCTTTGGAATGTTGGATATGAAGACAGACCAATGAAATGTCAGATGCAGAGCCTTGTGAATATCAGATGAGACGTAAGTTGGTGAAAAATTATTAGTTGATGTGGAGATTTTTCACAGAATAGAGGGAGATCATAATAGAACAAGCAGCCAACCCTGGAAATGTATAAGGATGTGAGGAATAGGTTCTTTGCATGGACAGTGGTTAGTGAATGAAATGCAATGGCTGAGAATGTGGCAAGTGCAAACAAGTTAAGGCACAGATCGACAATCTTGTATGTGACAGTAGTGACTTCCCATGATGAGTTGACTTCATAGAGGTCTAATGTTAATATCAACTTCAATTCTTTTGAATGTTGTCTAGTCTTACTTTTTGACAACATTGAAATAACTGTACAAGAGATTTGTCTTCTTGGGATTACTCTAACTTCAAGTCTTCACTTAAACATATTATAAATACTGCCACCTCAATCTCCAAGAAATTAGCTCCATGTTAAGCATCTATTAACTATACATAAATCCCAACTCTGTTCAACCAATGAATATTGTTCTCATATTTGATGTACTGCCCTTAAGAACTCCTTAGAATTGCATCCAAATTGTTTGGAGTTACAGACAGAGCAAATAAGGCTATGAAGTCAGCTTGCTTCAATTAGAAGAGAACAATTAGGTTGATTAATGACTTACCAATTCGCTCTAGTCTTTCAGGCAGATGCTTCAGTTTCAGATGCTTGAATTTCTACAAATATTTCCATGGTCATCATTCATCAAAACTGACATCAGTAATTCCTCTACCATAAAATCTAATTCTTATAAAATAAATGCAGCAGTTATTTAAAACTCCTGCATAATTCAACTTTAAATATGAACAAATATTTCTTCCTCTTCTTCATTCCTTTTATGGCTGTGTTTTGAAAAGTCCTCTCCCTTATAAATCCTAAAGAATACAATGTTTCTTACTTACTGTCCTCAAAATGGGTTGAGTTTTCTGTGTTTCCACAACAACCTCCAGGTGTCTTGATTTTTTGCATGGCTGGTAAACTGTCTATAAGTTTGTAAACTCTGTAAGTGAGTTAAAATGATCACCCATTTCCTATCTGCTTGACTAATCTAACCTAACCTAACGTTATCTATTTAGTTCTTGGTCTTCCTATTTTTCTTTTAATCTTGTATACAGGTAGCCTTTTTGGTGACATTCCCTTGACATGTTCATACCATTGAAGTTGTCTTCTTTTGATCTCTTCTATTAATGACTGTATAGTTAGGTCTTGTCTTACAGTTTCATTTGTTTTCTTTTCTGTCCATTTTGTTTTGTTTATTTTTCTGAGATATTTCATCTCTAAAGCCTCCAGTTTTTGTATCTCCATCTTTGTGTCCAAATTTCTGAAGCATATAGGACAGTGGGTATTATAACTGCATTATATAATTTTATTTTTAGAGGTTTGGAGATTTTATTATTTTACCTAGCCTATTAAATGATCACCATGCAGGTTGATATTCTATGTTTAATAGTGGTCGTGTATTTGTATTTGTGTTTTGTTATTACTGTTCCTAAATAGTTGAATTGTTTTGCCTGTTCAATTGTTGATCCATTCAAGAAGTTTACTTTTTCTTCATTTTTTCCCAAATACAATCTCAAACCAGGTATTCAAATCTTTTCTTTTTACTCCATCCACTGTATTAACATAATACAGGCCAAACAACTTATCAGGCAGGGCTGTACTTACACTTTCCTGAGGTGGGCAGAGATGGAGGCAATAGAGTGCTCCAAGGCCCCCCTCTCATTGTTTGGGGCTCTTAAATTGGGCCTAAATTTTGGGGTGGCCCCAGCTAGAGCCTCGTTTGCTTGTGCATAAGTACAGCCCTGCTCTCAGGTACAGTATTAACATAAAAACATCTGTTAGTGAATAAATGTCTTACTGATAACCACAAATATCTATTTCATTCTTGACCTAAAAACAAGTTGAACCTGTTGTTGAGTTTGAAGCATTGTCATATTTGTCTTAGGTGAAGTAATTGTATTATATACAGAGAAATGCATGGGCATACTAAAAAAGCAATGCCTTTTAATCCAGCCACCCAATAAATGAAACACCCATCTTTATTTCTATGAAACATATTCTGCAAGTTTATGCAATTATTTCTCAACACATAACCATTTCAATAGTGAATGAAAGAAACTGTTAACCCAATTGCAGAGGATAGAATGTAGACCATAAGATGATTTGGATGATTAATGCTGTTTTCAGATTTTTGGAAAATCCTACTCCTATTGGTTTCAAAGAAATGGTGGTTTAAGTAATACATGAAGTATTTTGTAAGCCTCTAGGTTCGATCCAAAATCAAATGTCATCATCATCAAATTCCTGCCATGTACCCACAAGGGGTGTACAGGATATGATAGTACTACATGAAAAAATTATATCATTACTAACTTCCTATCTACAATTTTCCTCCAAATCAGTCTGTTACTTGTCAAGACTCCAACATTATCAGATCTTATATTTCTATCGTCTAAGGCACTTTGTACCGTATCAATCCACCTATATCTTGGTCTTCCTCTGGGTCGTTTTGCTGCCAACCTGGCAGAAAACACTTGTTTTGCTAATCTTTCCTCGCTCATTCTCTTTAGGTGACCATACCACCTGAGATTAGCTCTGCTAACACATTCCGGGATGCTGACAATGTCAAGTTCTTTCCTAATATCCTCGTTTTTAATATGATATTGCCATTGATGCCATCTGTTCACGCCTATAATCTTTCTCAGGACTCTCATATCTGCGGTCTCTAGTCTTTGGTTAAGTGTTTTACTTCTGAGCCAGCTCTCAGATCCATAAGTTAAAACTGGTTTGAGCACTGTCTTGTATACAGCTAATTTAGTGTTCCAAGTAATTTCCCTCTTATTCCATATAAATTTATTCAGTTGACTTGCTACCATACCAGCTTTGTTGATTCTGTTGTCTATTTCTATATTTAATTTACCATCTTCAGTAAACATCGTGCCTAAGTAGCCGAAATGTTTTACTTGTTCCACAGGTTGGTTCTCCATTCACAACACAGTTGACATTTTCAATGATTCTGCCAATTTTCATTGTCTTTGTCTTTTTAATGCTGACCTTCATACCATATTTATTACAACAGCTATTCAATTTAGTCAGAGAATCTTGTAGCCTTGTAGAGGATTTATTTAGAAGTATAACATCATCCACATAAAGCAAAGAGCTGATATTAACATCTCCAATTTTGATATCATGTTTAATACCACTTTCATAATGTGATCCATATAGATAATGAATAACAGAGGGGATTATGTACATCCTTGTCTCACACCAGATTTAACATTAAACCATCTTCCTGTACTTCCTTCAATTCTAACTGCTGACTTACAACTCAAATAAAGACTAAGTATTGCTTGATATAATGCCCCATTGACACCATATAACTGCAGCGTATTGAATAGCTTCTCTCTTGGCACCTTGTCATATGCCTTTTCCAAATCGACAAAACTCAAATACAGATCCTTGTTATATTCCCATGCTTTCTCGACTATTTGTCGTAAAGTGAAGATCTGATTCTGACAGCCTCTGTTTGGCCTGAATCCAGCTTGTTCTTCCACAATTCTTCTCAACCATTTCTCAAGTATCTGCATAGATCTTGCCAGGAACATTCAGTAGGGAAATACCTCTGTAATTTCCACATTCAGCTTTATTTCTCTTTTTATATATGGGTACTATGAGAGCTCTACTCCAATCATCAGGAATTTGTCCCTCTGTCCAGGCCTTCTGAACTATGCAGTGCAGCCACTGCAAGACCACCATACTTCAGCATTTCTGGTCGAACATCATCTACTCCAGCCGCCTTTGTGGGAATTTGTGACCGTGGTGGGAATTTAAACCCACAATCAGTTTGCTGGAGAGTATCTATTCTATCCACTTATCCAACCAGGTAGGCTGAGATGCTTTGCCTTGCCTTGTCATCTACAAAAGACTGAGAAAAAAGCCAAGAGGTCAGATTTATCTGCAGTGATGACATGATAGCAACATCAAGATGCAAGAGTGGCAGCATCAGTAGGCAGAAGTTACAACCACTGATTTTTCCCTTTATATGTATAGTTTTAAAAAAGAAAAATTTATCAAAGAAAACAAAAGGAAAATAGTGAATTATGCCAACAAGTAAAACATGACAATGTCCACTATTATTCCTACAAATTTCTAAAATATCACCAAAAGCAGCTTTCCTTGGAAAACGGTCCTAAGATAAAAAGTGACCTATTTTAGATCTCACAGGAACAATATCAAATATCAGTTACTACAGTTAGCATCTTACCTTGTCCATCTTCTTTGAATACTAGTTCTCTTTTTTCTGTTTCATTCTCATTCTTTCCTCTTCTTCTGTTTTTGCCTCCCTTTCCTAAATATAACATCCAAAAATTATACTTTAAAAAATTTTAACTTCATATTTTTTAATATCACTTAAACTTCCAACTTTTATTTATTTTTTACTGGGAAAGCAAGTAAATATGACAAATTATATCCTTGTGAGCAAAGAAAAGTTTACACAAAATACAGTGGTATCTCGCTATCCGAACCCTCCAGTGATTAATCTGAACTGCGGTTTGAAAGAAAAAAAAAAGTTTTATTTATTACGTATTATTATTTTGTGTACTATTATTTTTATTTAATAATTATTATTTTAACTATTATTATTTATTTTATTATTATTACAGTACAGTATTTTTTTCATACTATTGATGTTGAAATTTCACAAACAGATGTTACAGAATGGATTACAGGTAGAACCAAAAGTGAATTCGATATCAAATCAGATGCTGAAATGATAAATATGACACTACGGAATGAATTAGAAGATGATGGTGATGATAAAGAACTAAAACAAAAGTAAAACATGAAGAGGCAGTTAACTTAATGTGTATAGAATGGGCTTGAGCAGGGTGGCAGAGGATCATGACTGTTGGAAGTCCCTCTTGCGGTTGCTGCCCCTGCAATCCAATTAGGAAAGGTGGGGCCTTGAAGATGGATGGGATGGATATAGAATGGGGTAAGCAGAATGATAAGCCATTCCACAAAATTTTATTGCTAATGCAGCTCCAAGAAAAATTATTCGAAAAAAGTTGAGCTTTCAAGAAACAAAAGAAAATCAGTGACTTTTTTTAGAATTTAAGAATTAAAAAAACTTTGTGTTATTTTGTGAAACTCTTTTTTGTGTTGTGTACACAACAGAAAGTGATATTTTTCACACAAATTATGTACTGAACTATGCAATTTTATTAAATCAGAATCCTCAACAATACAGCTACACACAAACTAATTTTTTTACTAAAATAAACTTGTGTACTGTATTATTTTTTAAGTTTTACATTACAATGCAGTAGCTTTTTTTTCTATCAGTTACTTCATTTATTTAAAGAATTAAATTGATGTACAATTAAAATCTGATTATTTTTGTCTTAAACACTAGTTATTGTTGTCTCTTGGGAGAAAATTCGCTAATCCAAACAAGCACGGTTTTTATTAGTTCGGATTAGTGAGATACCACTGTATTTTCACTGGTCACCTAGTTGTGATAATATCTCCCAGAGAACACTTGATGTGAACATCAAGTGCTTTCTGGAAGATAACAGAACAGCTTGATGTTAACAAAGCTGACTTCAGTTGGCTGATCATGAAGAGAATTTTGTGTGCAAACTTGTCTTTGCTCATGCGCAGGTAAAATATGGATGGAAACAAAAATATAATTTCTTATCAATGTTTAAAAGCTGTTTTTTTTTTTTTTTCTGTTATGTTTCCAATGACAAGAAAATGTCTGAAATGTACATGATTCTGTGACTCTCCTGTCCTAATCTATCTCCATGCTTCAGTAAGTTAAACATGATGCGGGTGAGAACTAAAAGTAATGAACTGTGAAGTGCAAACTGGCAGTCTGCAAGTTATACAATAAGTGAAATTTTAATTTTCAATACAAAAATTTATATTTTGATTGTATCTATAAAACTCATAACAATATAGAACCGTCAGCACACAGAAAACGTTGCATTTAACATCCTCTACTCGTAAATTCATTTATCCTCTATCAGTTTTGATCTATTAGATCAGAAGTTATTCTGCTAAACTGAGAGAAGACCAAATTTTTTTAAATTACATTAAGTTTCCCTTGATTGTTTTTACTTATGTTCCTACCAAACAGAAGCAAAGTCTCTTGTTCTATGCATGTACAGATTTGTACTGCTGCTGCTTAAATTTACACATAGTAGGTATTAATAACTACGATAAAGAGCCAAAAGGCTATTTTTCCGGCAACATAAATTAAGTTAAAGGGATAATAAATCCCATATTATTTTATTTAACAGCCGGGTACAAAACAGAGATCAAAATCCATCGAAATCTAAGCTTTTCATGCCGAAGAACTATCAGCGAGTCCAAGCGTGAGTCATCACTTGGGTAGTACGTTTGGACTCGCCGATAGTTCTTCTGCATGAAACTCTTAGATTTCCATCTCCGAGTTTCGTACCCGGCTGTTAAATAAAATAATACGGGATTTATTATCTCCTTAACTTAATTTATATCGCCATAAAAATAGCCTTTTAGCTCTTTACAATGTACAATACAAAAGAGAACAAAAAATGGGTCTTGCATTCCATACCACTTCCACTGGACATGATATACTCTGGCAAAAAACGACGATGTCATACATTGAAAACAACTGCTACAAAAGAAAATTTAAAGCTGCTGCTAATATGCTAAAAAACCCAACCCAATGCAATAAAAATCAAGGTTTAATTCTCCATCAAGTGTGGTCAGCTCTAATAAAAAATCTACTTCAATCTGAGCTGAAATGAATGAGAACAAGAACACGTGACAGCGTCCAGTATTGTTCAACGTCAATAACATTTTATATCTGCATTCTTATTTGAGTTTATGAATAGCCAGACAGTTATGATTTGTATTTATTAATTTCTCTTGTTTAAACTTTAAGTTATACTATTTACCCCTGAAGATGTAAATCCTACGATTTACGAAACTTGTCGGGAACTATTATTTCAGTATGTTGTATAACTGAATAATAAAATATGTGGTGTACTCATCGAAATATGCCTTTTGAACCAATTAGCCACAGAAGTCTACGTCTGCAATTTATATATTTTATTTATGAACCACCAAATTTTCAATAACTACATATTTTTACTTAAATGAAAAACATTTCACCACCTCAGGCCAGAGCTAGGTCATACGACTTAACCTAACCTTGGTCTGATGTGAACAATCAGATGCTACAATAGAAAATATTTGCATGTGCATTTTCCTTGTCAAACAAAACTGCCAATAAATAATGAACTGAAGATAATATCAAGAGAAAACTGGGCCTCATGATGTTGCAGTCTTTAAACAGAATACTGGTGAATAATAAGCAGATATCAAAGCCACTGAGAATAAGATTTTCTGAACAACACTAAAGTGAGCTAAAAAAAAATTTTTTTTTACACTAGAGGTATTGCCAGTAATAAAAAGTGAATGTGCTAGCTAAATGTTAAGATTAATGACTATAATGCCACGATAGAGAATTTTAGTTTATGAATCTTAGGCAGCCTGTGTGTGTGTGAGTAAGAGAGAAGTCACTTAATCTATTTCAGATCTTGTTTGAAAAAATCATTCTCAGTAGCAATATCACGGTTCATATCTATACTATACACCAACATTTCACTAAAAGATGAACAATTTCCACCTGATATTCAACACAGAAAATTTTACTTACCCTGTAATAATGTATAAACAAGTGAAAGATATAGCTATGAACCCTCGTTGCTAATTTTTATGGAGGTCTCTATTGTATAGGGAGCATTAGTCTTGAAACCTCATATGCTATATAAATAATGTGTTCTTCATTTGGTCACAGTGAATAATTTTTAGCACACCTAAACAACAAAACATTCAGAGATTCACTTCACATTAGAAAAAGAGAACAGTCTGTCCTTAATAGATACCTGAATCAGGCAACTGCATTCCTGACCCCCACGCCTCTCACAATATCTGTTTGCTCCAGGCTTTTCTACCTTACGTGTGTAGGATAAAAAAAACTGCTATATCACTAGGTTTACTGTCTATTGAAAATCAATACACACTGACTGACTGATCTACCAGTTATAACAAAATTCCTCAGAGAAATATTACATTCTAAAAGCAAGAGCAAAAATCATTTGTTCTGATAACATAATCTGAACCAATGACTACAACCCCCCATTAGATCAATATTAATGCTTTCCAAATGCTAAGGCAGACTAAGAAGTTCATATTGTCTATATATCCAAAAGGCGTATGAAAGAACAAAGTTATAAAGATAAATAAGCAAACACTCATTAATACCTTTAGATAATACAGAAAATTATCCCTTATTTACTAAAGTCCACACAGTTAGCCAAGTGGTTATGCAACTTTATAACCATATGCCTGTGAAAGGAGTGTCCTGCATTTGATTCCCATCGCCGAAGTGAGGAGCTTAGGATCTTTCTCAGACATAGCCAAGTTAGCCAGTCTTGGGCATGGACCACAGGGTTTTTCTCCCCAGTTTATCTGTGGTTTTTCCTCCCACAAACAGGCAAACCGGCTCCCATGAACACACACTGCTACAGACATAGGATACCTCTAGGAATAAGGAGTAACCAACCCATTCCATAGGATTTCGGTTCTGAATGCTTACACAGTAAAATGTGTAGGTCTACGCATGAGCGTAAATCAGGAGATCTACTAAAATAAGAGCATAAAATACCTTTATTCTGGTAAAAGTAAATTATGCATGAAAGGATATTATGTATCCATTGATTTTTTAGCCGGATTAAAATTTTCCGGAGAGGCTATGAAAATATATGTTCAGCATAGGAGTTGCACTTCATTGGCACTACTTAGATGAACTCGCCCCACAAGCCAATATATTCTCCTTTTATTAATGTATTTAGAATTCACTCACCTGACAGCTATTTTGAACCGCTTGGTGTCAAAATAAAAAAAATGATTCTTGGCATATTTAATTTATAGTATAACCAAGTGAAAAAAACTTTCAACATCTGTTGAACAGTTTTGATGACACCATATTGTTGAGAAGAGGGTGGGTTTTTTGTAAAATGAGAGAGAAAGGGTACCATTGGGAAGGAATGTGATTAGAGTATCTAAAAAAGGTAAGCAATTGTTATTTTCTTTTAAGACACCTTATTTAAACAGAAGGTACTTCAATGGGCTTTTCCCTCTCCCCTCATAGGGCCAATTTCTATATAGAGCATTTTGAAGAACTCCAACTCAACAGCCAGTACAACAGAATCCAGTGAATTGAATTCTGTTGTGCTGACTGTTGAGGTGGAGGAGGAGAGAATAAGGACTCCAATTTGAACTTAACTATTATTTCTGACAGCTCTGTTGTTGTAAATGTGTAATGTTTCTGTCGGTCTTTTTTTTTTTTGTGTACATATCTTTGTACTTTGACACCAGAAGAAGTTGAACGAAACTAGTTGTGTCTATATATTAAACTTTTATTCTTAATTATCTCGGTGGTTATAGTCATTAAAATTCCTAAACATGTTCATAAACCGAGTCAATCTACTTACAAATATATATATAGTGTAGCTACAGTATTGAACACACAAAATACGAGGTTAATCTTCTTGAATGGCAAGTAATATCAAGTAGAGTGATGCGAGCAAACATTAGAATGGGGAACTAGACAACGACACTTATTCGTGTCTATGGTTCCACAGAAGGTTCTATGAAGGTAGAAGTGGAGGAATTTTTTTAGGCTTTAGAGAAAGCAACTCGCACAATGAAAAAGGAAAAGTTGATCCTTGTTGGGGATCTAAATAGCAGAGTAGACAATGATTGTCAGACATACAAAAATATTTTAAGAAAATTTGGAGAAAAGAGCAAAGCTAATAATAATAATGGCAAATACCTGTTGGATTTCTGCTCATGATATGGACTGGTTATTACTCACACAATGTCCCAACATAAGAATGTGCACAAATTCACATGGAGAGAAGAGGCAAGGAATAAGAAAAGTCTCATTGACTATGTTATTGTTCAAAGTGATGTTTTCTCCCTGGTGGAGGACACCAGAGTGTACAGAGGATTTGAAATTTCAAGTGATCACTATTTAATCTTGAGCAGAATAAAACTGAATTTCATATTGAAAAGAAGAACATATCAGAAAGTTTTAAAGTGAATAAAAGTTCAGCAGCTATCAGATATGAACTGTAGACTAAAATACACAAAGATTATTTAAGAAAAAATGAATGAGTTTGAGAACAGGAACCAAATCTTGGAAATTCAGTGGCAAGCTCTGAAGAAAACACTGATTGATTCACCAGAGAGCAAGGTTGTCTGCAAGGATAGAAAAATCCAAACTCCATGGGATACACAGGAAGTTAAGAGGCAGCGAAGGAAAAGAAGAAATCATATCAAAAGTTCCTGGCAAATAAGTCAGCTTGTGCTCTTAGAGAATACAGAGACAAATGTAAGAAAGCTACACATTGTGTAAAACTAGCTAAACAAAAGTCATGGGAAGACTTTGGTAAGAACATAGAAAATAAATATCAAGAAGGTGGCAAGACATTCTGGAGATTATTGAAGAAGCTTAGAAATGGAGGAAAGTGTGCTGTAAAAGGAATTAGAGATGATAAAGGTGACATGAAAACTGGAGAAAAAGATGGAGAAAATCCTTGAAGTAATTACTTTGAAAAATTGCTAAATGAAACAAGCAGTGATAGGCAACGGTAAAAAAACACTCAACAGGCATGCAGTCAGAAATACATATCCATATTTGAAGTAGAAAAGCCATCAAAGGCTTGAAATGTGGAAAGGCAGCACAAATAGATGATATTCGACTAGAAATGCTGAAGTATGGAGGTGTAAAAGTCTTACAGTGGCTGAACTGCATAGTTCAGAAGGCCTGGACAGAGGGACGAATTCCAGATGATTGGAGTAGAGCTTTCATAGTACCCATATATAAAAAGGGAAATAAAACTGAATGTTAGAATTACAGAGGTATTTCTCTACTGAGTGTTCGTGGGAAGATTTGCACATGTATACTTGAGAAACAGTTGAGAAGGATTGTGGAAAAAAAGCTTGGTGAAGAACATGCTGGATTCAGGTCAAATAGAAGCTGTCAGGATCAGATTTTCACTTTATGACAAATTGTTGCAAAATCATGGGAGTATAACAAAATCACTAAGTTTAGTAGATCTGGAAAAGACATATGACAAGGTGCCAAGAAAAAAAGTTATTGAAAAAGATAGTTATATGGTGTCAATGGGGCAATTATATCAAGCAACAATACAGTCTTTGAGTTGTAAATCAGCAGTCAGAATTGAAGGAAATATAGAAAAATGATTTAATTTTAACTCTGGTGTCAGAAAAGGATGTACATTATCCCCTCTGTTATTCATTATCTATGTGGATCGCATTATGAAGGAAAGTGGTATTAAACCCAATATCAAACTTGGAGATGTTAATGTCAGCTCTTTGCTTTATGCAGATGTTATACTTCTAAATAAATCTGCTACAAGTCTGAAAGATTCCCTGGCTAAATTGAATAACTGTTGTAATAGATATGGTATGAAGGTCAGCAATAACAAGACAAAGACAATTCGCAACACACTTGACATTGAATATGTTAAGTGCATTGCGAATGGTGAACCTGTAAAATGGAACAAGTAAAACATTTCAGCTATTTAGGCACAATTTTTAGTGAAGATGGTAAATTAAATATAGAAATAGACACCAGAATCATCAATTCTATATTTCGGCAATGTCACATTGCCATCTTCAGGAACATAAAGATATGGTATGTGCACTAAGGAACTAACAAAGCAAATGAGGAAGAAAGTAAGAAACTAATTTTGTTCCTAAAGTCCTAATGGTGCCCTCTTGCGGGCTAATTTGGTAGTCTTGGCAGTTGGGCTGAAGTTCTCATAATGAAAGTCTCCCAAATTTGGGGCAGTTTCATGCACCCAAATTTGTTGAGGTTAGGAACGTTTTTTTAGAGCTGCTCAAGATTCTTTGAATAATCTTTCGTATTTAAACTTGCTGCGATGGATTATTTTTGTTTTCTTCCAACGAATTTTATGGTGGGTATCTAAGGCATGGTCTGCCAGCCCCGAGCGGCTGTACTGGTGAAGTATAGTCGGTGTTCTCACTAAAGCCAAACCTCCAAAATCCAACTTATCCAAAAACGAATATACAGCCCTACAAGAATTAAAAAACAACAAAAAAATAGTAATCACCAAAGCTGATAAGGGAAGCGCCACTGTGGTACTCAATCAAAAAGACTACAAAGGTAAGCTAAATTCTTTAATACGAGACCGTACTACTTACCTCCCCATTGAATATAATCCGACCAGCTCTCAGATTAGAACTATCCACAGACTCCTTAAGAAAGTCACTTCTTGGCCTGTGGAAGTTACCAACAAACTTAAACCTTATAACTCTAGACCCCCCCGATTATATGGACTCCCAAAAATACATAAACAAAATGTGCCATTGCGTCCCATAGTGGATGGCATTGATTCCCCCACATATAAATTAGCCAAACATTTAGCCAAAACGCTCGCACACTACACTGGCAACACACCATCACACATAAAAAACTCGGCCCACTTTAAAGCCAGTATAGAAAACCTCACACTCCAACACACTGACATAATGGTCAGTTTTGACGTCTCCTCCCTATTCACTAATGTCCCACTCAAAGAAACCCTTGAGCTCATCCAAGCCAAGTTTCCTCCCGATATCTCAGCCCTATTTCAGTTCACAATGAACTCAGGCTATTTCGTTAGGCAAGGAAAGTTCTACAAACAGATAGAGGGGACAGCCATGGGTTCACCACTTTCCCCACCCTTGGCCAATTTCTTTATGGAGACATTTGAAGAGAAAGCCTTAAACTCTGCCCCACAAAAACCCACTATTTGGCTTCGTTATGTGGATGATGTGTTTGCTATTTGGCCACATGGCTCAGACACACTCCACTCCTTCCTAACACACTTAAACAACCAACATCCCAGAGTCCAGTTCACCTTAGAAAAAGAGGAAAACAACACCCTCCCCTTCCTAGACACTTTAATCACCCGCCAGCTTGATGGATCTTTGGTTTTCTCTGTTTACAGAAAACCCACCCACACTGGCAGATACATTCACCAGCAATCCCCCCCCCCTCACAACAATATGGGGTGATAAAAACACTATATAACAGGACAAAATTAATCTGCTCAGATGACAAGGCCCTGACTATGGAACTAAACCACATCCTCAACACTTTCTTAGCCAATGGCTATAACCCCAAAAAAATCCAAAAAATACTAAAACCTGTAAACCGCAACCCCCCTCCACAATAAAGACTACACCAAGTCTATCACTATCCCCTACATCCAAGGCACCTCTGAAAAAATAACTAATATCCTCAAAAAATATGACCTTACTTCCTGTTACAGACCATATAAAAAGTTGGCATCCCTTATCCGCTCTACCAAAGACCAACCACTTCCCCTAGACCTACCTGGTGTATACCAGATCCCTTGCAGCTGCAAATTGTCCTACTTTGGCCAAACAGGCAGAACAACAAATATCAGGATTTCAGAACACCAAGACTACATCCGGTTTCACCAGTACAGCCGCTCTGGGCTGGCAGACCATGCCTTAGATACCCACCATAAAATTCGTTGGAAGAAAACAAAAATAATCCATCGCAGCAAGTTTAAATACGAAAGATTATTCAAAGAATCTTCAGCAGCTCTAAAAAACGTTCCTAACCTCAACAAATTTGGGTGCATGAAACTGCCCCAAATTTGGGAGACTTTCATTATGAGAACTTCAGCCCAACTGCCAAGACTACCAAATTAACCCGCAAGAGGGCACCATTAGGACTTTAGGAACAAAATTAGTTTCTTACTTTCCTCATTTGCTTTGTTAGTTCCTTAGTGCACATACCATATCTTTATGTTCCTGAAGCTGGCAATGTGACATTGCCGAAATATAGAAGTGATTCATTAAAGTTATCTTTAATTAATATACTTTATATGCGTTGTTAATTCCGTAAATTAATTACCAGTTAGAATCATCAAAGCTGGGATGGTAGGATGTCAGTTGAATAAATTCATATGGAATAAGAGAGAAATTAGTCACACTAAATTAGCTGTATACAAGCCAGTGTTCAAACCAATTTTAACTTATTGATCTGAGAGTTGTGTCAGAAGTAACACACTTGACCAAAGACTAGAGACTGCAGATATGAGAGTCCTGAGAAAGATTAAAGGTACGAACAGATGGCATCAATGGCAATATCATATTAAAAACACAGATATTAGACACGAACTTGACATTGTCAGCATCTAGGAATGCGTTAGTAGAGCTAATCTCAGCTGGTATGGTCACTTAAACAGAATGGGAGAGGAAAGATTAGCAAAACGTGTTCTCTGTCAGGTTGGCAGGAAAATGACCCAGAGGAAAACCAAGATATGGGTGGATTGATATGTTAAAAATTGCCTTAGATGAAATATATGATCTGGTAATGTTGGAGTCTTGACAAGTAACAGATTGATTTGGAGAAAAATTGTAGATAGGAAGTTAGTAATGATGTAAATTTTTCATGTAGTACTATCATATCCTGTACACCTCTTGAGGGTACATGGAAGGAATTTGATGATGAACTCATACCCATATAGGGTATGGTGTTAATTCTGGAGAACAAGATTTTAATGCAGTTGGAAGAATACCATACAAATCACACTTACCATATTTACTCGAATATAACTCGAGTAAATAAATTTTTCATGTAGTACTATCATATCCTGTACACCTCTTGAGGGTACATGGAAGGAATTTGATGATGAACTCATACCCATATAGGGTATGGTGTTAATTCTGGAGAACAAGATTTTAATGCAGTTGGAAGAATACCATACAAATCACACTTACCATATTTACTCGAATATAACTCGAGTAAATACTATGATGAACTCATACCCATACAAGGTATGGTGTTAATTCTGGAGCACAAGATTTTAATGCAGTTGGAAGAATACCATACAAATCACACTTACCATATTTACTCGAATATAACTCGAGTAAATACTATGATGAACTCATACCCATACAAGGTATGGTGTTAATTCTGGAGCACAAGTTTTTAACACAATTGGAAGAATACCATACAAATTACACTTGCCGTATTTACTCAAATATAACTCCCCTCGCATATAACCTTGCTAAGTGGTCATTACTATCAAAATTAATTTTTTACATAAAAAAGCATTGCATATTAATTATGTATATAACTCACCAGGAAATAAAGGGCTCAGATTGAGATTAACACACTTATGATTTTTAATCTGCTTTCCCAGCAAAAAACGAAGACAATTTTTAACCATAAACACTTATACGGTAAACAATTGATGTATATGCATGCTAAAGGGTATTTCCCTTAATATAAATTCGCTACTTATAACTTCATGATGATATGAGCAGACGCAAATTAATGAATATAAAATTTGATTTTTAAGTCACGAGGTGAAAAATATATGAAAAAATATAGGGTTACTACAATTTGTAGACTGTGTCATATCGAAATCGCGTTGTATCAGTATGGCATTATATGAAGGCTACCTGTACTTTTATACAGACAAAAAAGAAATTAAATGAGTTTTATTTTTTTACCTTAATTTTTGCTGCAACCTCCTGAAACTTGACAAGTTTCAGGAGGCTTTCAAGTTTCTTTTTTTATACCAGAATATTGAAATTTAGAGAGAAGGGCAGTTGAGACTCTCATTATCACGTTTAAATGGTCATCAGTTATTCTTGAACAATATTTTGATTTGTTTATTCTTTCGAGAGAATAACTGTTCACAAACATATGAACTTCTGAACGCAGGTATTATTCTTGCAG
Source organism: Typopeltis vanoorti (assembly GCF_054136105.1). NCBI lineage: Eukaryota > Metazoa > Arthropoda > Arachnida > Uropygi > Thelyphonidae > Typopeltis > Typopeltis vanoorti. Next base: position 54,675,106 of record NC_143567.1, on the reverse strand, counting down.
AAAATAGTTTGAATTCAGGACATTATCCCCCAAATACTGAAAATGTTTTTGTCTACTTTTGAAAACTTATCCTTAACACTAAATCACACTTCATATCTATCACTTCAAGTTGGAGTTCTTCAGGCACAATGTCTATGTCAACAGAAAATGGATCCAGAAAAATGGAGAATTTTTGTTACATTTCATGCAAATCTAAGATCCTTTTTTTGAAAATCGCTTCTTAAATCAGAAATTACATAGCTATACCTTTCAAAGGATATTTCTTCATAATTGGGAGAATATTCGATGATTTCAAGATAGCAGAGTGAACTAAATTCCCTTTCAACATTTGATTGGTCTAAAACTCAAGCTTAACCCTTTCTGACCTGAATTTTTTTTTTCTCAGATGTTTCAATGCATGAAGAAAGTTCAGCCACTAACTTAGTGCTTTTGTGTATTTTTAGGTTCAGATCATTCAAATAACCAGTAATGTCAAACATAAAAGCTAAATCTTGAATCCATTTAGTATCTTCAAATTTAGGCACATTTTTTCTTTCATTTCCATAAAAACTTTTATTTCCCCAAACAATTCAGAGAAGCGTTTCAATACAATACCCTTACTTAGCCAACAAACATTACTGTGATAAGGCATCCATGTGGAATATCAATCTAACTTAAAAAATTATCAAAAAATTGTTAGTGATTTAAGCCACGTGCACATATAAAATAACTGTTTTTACCACATCAATGACATGGTCTATTTTGAGAGTTTTGCAGCATAGCACTTCACTATGTATAATGCAATGTACACAGTAGAGATGATGATCTTTATTAATGGCCGATTTCGATTTTAATCTGGACATTACACCTAAATCACTGCCTACCATTTGCAGAACTCCATCTGTGGTCAAACTCACCATCTACTTCCAGTCTGTTTAATATATATCTTCCCTTGTTGTTTGCCCTTTCAGAGGTACAAGCTCCACAAATTCTTCTATGATATACATATAATCATCAACACCTCAAATAAAAATACAAAGCTGTGGCATATGAGTAATGTCAGTGCTTTCATCAATGATAATGGAAAATGCAAAAAAAGAATGAGCTTTATTCTTAAGTTATTATTACATAACACCTCCAGGGAGTCCAAAGACTCATTGAGGGAGGGCACCTACTCTACAGCTCTGTCTCACCCTCAATCCACCACAGCGAACCGCATCATCTAACCAACGCCATCTACTGGATACCACCAATACTAGTATTTTCACAGAACAATCACAAACATCTATGCACAGTGGGATTACAACTTGCAGCCTTTTGGTTGGAGAACAGATATACTAACCACTCGGCCAACCAGGCCAGTAAGTTGCAAGTTTTCAGAGATATCCATAATACATTCTGCAACAATAGTATTCCTTGACATTGATATATCTTAAAAAAATTGCTGTTTTTCAGGACAAACTATCTCTGAAACGGCCTTAATCGTGTTTTTTTTTTTTTTTTTTACAAATTCATCTTCTAGAAAGGACTTTGACAAAATGGCTATTCCATTCGCAATTATGTAGCTAGGTCTAACTGCAGCATCACTCTTTTCATGTATTTTTAAAAACTGACTGCTGATTCTCTAATTGAGTGCAGTTTAACAATTTTTTCTTCACAAATCTTTCCACCATAATCGCTAAATTTCTTTTCACGATTAGTTTATGTTGTTGCACATTGTACTCTTTAGCAATAGAATGTTTATTGCAAATCAACGATTTCACCATTCATTCAATAAAAAAATATAAATCTGTCCAGTTTTTTTTTTTATTTTGCACTATTCTACATTCAGTATCAACTGTTCTTTGCTTTGGCATAATGGAGTTACTGTACACCACAGATGTGAGACCCTTCGACATTTCTGTGCATGTCAGAAGAAGGAGAATCCATTCCACTATTCGGGTAAGCAATGCATTTCGTGGGATAAGTGTTTATTATTATACATCAGAAAATAAGCTTTTCTTTTATAAAAATTCTAGTTCTTAAAGTGGTAACTATTTTGTTAGTACAACAGTTGGATAATTTACATATAAAGCAAGCGATTTCGCGTTTTGGTGACCGATTTGTACATCCTTTATTTCTTTCTCCCCTTCAACATGAATTGACTATTCTTGGCATGCTGCCAGCCCTGGTTCTATGAACTGTGGGTGTACAATAGGTAGATATAAAATTTTTGCATAAAATAATTTGTAAAACTAAAATTATCTTTAGCAAAAGCAGTACTATCACTGACAAGTACTTACATATATACTTATATACTTCAACAGCTTTGTTAGCACGTTCATTTTGCAACACAAACAAAGCTCTGCAGCGAAAGGTTAACCCTTGACCATTAAGGGCTAAAGTAAACTGTTTTATAGCCTCTATAAGTATATATTAAGAGAATAATTTTAAATTAAAAAATAATAAAAAAATAATTTTTTTATAAAATTAAGTCAGAGGCTAAACTGAACATGACTGTGCTGGACTGGCTCTTGGGCCATATGTTTGACACCCCCTGTTATATTCCATGATTTCTCAACTATTTGTTATATAGCAAAAATCTGGTTTTACAACCTCTACTTGGCCTGAACCAGCTTGTTCTTCTCTAAGTTTCTCCTCCACAATTTTTCTCAACCTCTTTTCAAAATATGCTTCCATAATCTTACCTAGAATACTAAAAGAAATTCTATAATTCTTACATTCAGCTTTTAGATGGGAACTATGACAGCTCTATTCCAATCACCTGGAATTCAATCTTCTGACCAGCCCAATTATGCAGTGCAGCCACTGTAAAACTTTTATTCCACTACATTCAAGCATTTTTGGTTGAATATCATCTACTACATGCTTTTTCACATTTCAGGCTTTTGATAGCTTTTTCTATCTCAAGTATTGATATATATTCCTGTTTGCATTCATCAATAATATTATTTACTACTGTCATTGTTTCATTTAAGAGTTTTTCAAAACAATTACTCCACATATCTAGAATATCCTAATCTTCAGTTTTCATGTTACCTTCCTCATATTTATCTCTTATATTCTTACCAGTCTTCCCATGACTTTTGTTTAGCCACTTTGACACATAGCTCTCTTACATTTTTCTGTATTCTTTTAAGACATCTGCAGATTTATTTGCTAGGAGTTTTTGATGTGTTTTTTTTTTTCCAGGATTACTTCTTTAAATTCCTTTATCCACAATGATATTCTTATTTTTTGATCTTTGTAGACAACTTCATTCGAAGTATTTCGTAAATAGTTCTGAATTTTTTCAATATGAAATTCATCACACATGAATTATTCAATTTCATGTACGATGAATTTGAATAATTCAAAAATGTCAGGATGGGAAAGTGAGACAATTAGGTCAAGGTTCTCTTGTCAATGGTATATTAGTCATCAGATTTAACCCATGTTGAGTGTGTTGGGGATAGCTTAACATGGGTTAAATCTGTTAGAGATACCTACTTGATAGCACTTTGGTCCATCAGGTTGGTACACCTGATAGGACCGAAGTGTGAATAACTCTAGTGTGAACAACAGCCTGTACTCTCTGAGGCATTGACCTCACCAGATGCTGGAAGGTTCTAGTGGAGTCCTCGCAGGAACCCTCAAGCATCTGGTGGAGGGTTCCTGGAGGTAATTTCAACCATGCTTCTTGCAGCAGTGTCCACAACTGTGCTTTAGATGTCGGTTCCAGATACATGGATCTCATGTTTTAAGGACCTGACTAAAGGACCTAATATGGCACATGAGAAGGCACCCCGAACTATCACAGTGCTACCACCACCTTGAACAGAGCTGACCTGGAATGAGGCCATGGTCTCATGCTGTCGACACCACACCTCCTGTCAGCTCAATACAACTGATAACAAAATTCATCAAACCACACAACTCTGGTCCACTCTGCAGAGTGTCCAGTTTTGATGGTCCTGACAGTAGACAAGGTACAATGCCCAATGATGAGCTGTCAACAGTGGTACACAATTAGAGCATCAGCTACCATAGCCCATGGTATGCAGGGTACATTGTACCATTTGCTCACTGATGAGGCTTGGATATCTGGCACTGAAACTAGATGTGATTTGTGCCACCATTGCTCTGCATTTGGTCTGTATAAGCCTGGACAGTCTATATCAACTCCAGTAATCGCTGGCATGTGGTTGGCCACCACTTGCACACTGGTACATCCACTGATGGTATACTCATGGTAGACCCTTGATACAGTTGCCCTTGAGAATCCTAGGGTTCTTATTGCTTGGGCAATAGAACGACCCATCTGTATTGTGCCGATAATACATCTATGATCCAAGTTGCTAAGATTGCCACATTTTACCAAGTTCATCGATTGCTATACACTGTTGGGAAGCCTGATGTCTGCCTGTTTACTAACTGCATTCAGTTTGGGTACATTTCACTCTGCACAGGGGATGCCAGTGTCAACTTGCCATCAACCCTATCTCTTATGATTCATCCACTGAGAGTACATGGGAGGCCAAAATTTACCAATCTACTAAATCTCCACTTTCATTAAATAACTTAGAGTATAGACATTCTTACATACAAACTTAAATGCAACTTTCCCTCCATCATAAAAAAAAAAAAATTCTATTTAAAGCTAAAATAAAAACCCATATCCTAAAAAACAGACATTGTGAAGTTTTGATATCACATTTCTAATTTACCACTAGTAGACCTATAATCTTATTAAGCTTTGCTCCTTCTAACAATTCTGAATTATATAAATTCACTGCACATGCAGATTACACAGAAAAGGAAAAAATACAAATTAGACGGAACTGCAGCGGATTCTCCTCTTTCTTTAGTCAATTTCTATATTATACAGAGCAATACACTTAATGCTATTACACTCAAACCATGAGTCTGAATGTGCTATATAGATATGTTTAAAATTTAGTCCACTGCTCAAATGTGGATACCTTTTTTCATGAATTTAAAACTGTCAATGACCAAAAATACACTTCACAACAAAAAAAAAAAAAAAAAAAAAAAAAAAAAAAAAAAAAAAAAAAAAAAAACCTATCTGTCCTCTGAGACTCATTAGTTACATCTTTCAAATGGTTCATTATCTTTTATGGTTTATAGAAAACTTACACATTAGGTATTACACAAGCAGACATCATCATTATCCAGTCGAATACAATACCCTTAAAATATTAAACACAGAGAGCAAGGAGTAGTTGTAATGGCACTTGTCAGAGAATTCAGTTATCTTTGCCATTACTATTTTTTAGCCAAAGGCTACAAGCTTTATGAAACAGATAAACTACATTTTCTGACACAGGATCACGACAAATCTATTCCCATCTTGTATATCAGGGTACGTCTGAAAAGATAGTCAAAGTGCTTGAAAAAATTATATTCATACCACATATAGATCAAAAGGATCTTAACATCCACTGTAAAGTACATACACTACATTCAATAATATGAAAAGTCAGGACTAGCATACACATTATTGATATTCCTTCACACAAGATTAAATAGATGACTACAATGATGATAAAGTTCCTAAAGTCAGAGAGAGACTATTTTTAGTTAGCACTGGCTATATTTATCAAACTTTTTTGATAAATATAGCCAGTGCTTATTTGACATCCACCATAACTCTTTTGTTTTCCTTTATAAAGAATTGTTTCTGCAACTACCTAACTGAATGCTCATGTACAGTAACAGGTATTATTTGCTATGAAGATACTGGCTTGAAATCCTGCAAAATATTAGCAGTTTAATAAATTATATATCTCATTCTTGTTGTATTCATACCATTAATTATAAGATAAATCATGCAACCTGAATGGTTATCTCAATGGAATCTTTTAGCTGTATTCCATAACACCATACTTACTTTTCCAAAAGCTTGAAATATTTTTCAAAATATCTATCTTCCATCAAGACTTTCCATCTAAAAGGGGGAGGGGTCTTTATATGCACTTTGATATCATATCAGAAGCTGACTAACACTGAGTCTCCTCTTTTTTCATCATCTCCAGCTGAAGATATCCTTGTCTCATTCTGTTACACTTCAATAACCCACTTTGGGTTCTCCTTGGCATTTTAATTCCAACCACTCTGAACTTCCTGTTTCTCAATCTAAACCCATGAAGAGTAACTTCAACATTGAAGTTATCCTATCAATCACTTTAACACCTAACACTAGTTGATCTATACCACTTTCACAGATCAAGCAGGAATTTCAACCTAAAAACTTTGCATTTATAAATGTAATGAATGATAAATTACATATAGTACGGTTTATGTAATTTATCAATGTATATTAAATCCTTATAACAGAGTATATATTATATATTTTAAACTTAAAAATGGAACATTAAACTGCATGAAAGACTTTGCAAATGCATACAGACAAAATATAAAATTACAACTGGCATTTAATATTAGTACTAGACTACTGTACCCAGGAGTGTTCAGTGGAATGCTCCCTATGACTACAGATTGAAGATTTGTGGGTTGCAAAAGTTGGTTGCGCAAGGAGTCATCCCTGGAAACTGAGCAAGAGTATGATTAGCAAAGGTGTCACAACTAAATTTACCACTTAAAAAGTAGTAAATGAGTGGAATGAGTTGCAAGAATCAGTTGAGTGCTGTCTCAATGAGTTCAAGGAGAGGTATAAAAGACTGAATAGTTTGGGTCTCCAGAAATGAATCTCTGGACTTCATCCCTATAATAATAATACTGAATCAGTATTATTATTATGTGACACCTCCAAGGACTCATTGCAGAAGGGCACTCTGTTCCACACATCTCCCCAACTACTAACTTCTCCTACTACACAACTACCATCTGCATCACCACTGCTAACTATCTTTTGTCTGTAAATTGCATGTGTTCTAAGGGCTGATTTGTCTCTCTGTGTGTGTGAGATGAAAAACCAGAATTTTCAGGAGGAAAAAACCTGCTACCTTTTTATGAGATTGGCTAACTCACCTTCAAATGATGAACGCCATATGAGGATTACTTTCATAATGACGAGAATCAAACTTGGGCCTTTTCCAATCGAAGGAGCAATATGCCATCATTCTTCTAATTGCACTACAGAGGTGCTTAATATTTCATAAGGCCAAAATTTTGTTCCCTGTGTCCATATAATTTGAAATGAAAATGGTCTGTGTTAGAAAAACAGCACTGAGAGTGAAATTTAATACAGCTGTATTACTGGAACTTTTTTTTTTTTTTTTTTTTTTTTAAATAAAAAAAAAGAAGACATTTTGTGCCAAAAGTATATTTAATCCTAAATTCAGCAAGTGTCCATGACTCAACTAGGTACAAACAGTTCAGAGTATCATGTATGAAATTGCAAAAATGTATTCTCTGAGAATGATTAGAAACCAACATCAGGACAATCCAAGGAAGATTAGCATTAGTGAAAATGTGAACGTGGTCGATAACAAAAATGCCATTAAGCCTAACTTGATGCACAAGTTCAGTGATCTAGACATTCTTTTTTTTTTCTTGCAAAAAAAAAAAAAAATTCATAGCATGTTGTCATAGATAATGAGGAATTTCCATACTTTATTATTATTACGTGACACCTTCAGGAAGTCCTAAGACTCGTTGAGGATGGGTATCCACTTTACAACTCTCCGTCTCCACCAACTACGACGAACCACAAGTATCATCATCATTCACACCGATGCCATCTACCACCCACCAACAACAACAGTATTTTCACAGACAATCACAAACATCTATGCCCATGGCAGGATTCAAACCAGCAGCCTTTTGGCTGGAGAACGGATATGCTAACCACTCGGCGAACCAGGCTGGCATTTTATAGAAAACTTTTTTCTTTTTCATATGATGAACTACCTAGTACACGTCCTCATAAAAATAATACTTCTACGGGATTAAGCTGGAAAACTAAGGCTTACAATTTAATAAGAAATGGACATGGAGAGTGCATTTCAAATCAGTTTGGAAAGGTAATCTTTTCTTGAAGGATTGCTATAAATTTTTATATAGGAAGGTGGATAAATTCAATACACAGATAATGGTTGTCAGTACCTATGGTTGGAATTTAAAAAAATTAATACAATGAAAAGTATAATATATATATTAGAGGTTATATAAGGGCAACAGATATCAATGGAAGAAAATATCATGGATGAAATTAAAAGGCATGAGATGCTTGGGTGGAAAGCATTTGGAAAATGACATTCAATATTCAAAAGCCAACTACCATCAGGGGTGTGCCAGCCATATGTGCAATGTGTGCAATGCACACAGGTGCCAGGATAGTAAAGGCACCAAAGGGGAGGAAATACTTTAAAAAAAACGTTTTTTTTAAGTGATTTTTTTATTGGAGGGGGGGGAATAGGCACCAAAGTAGTTTTGCACACAGGTGCACCCCTGACTACCATTATGCCTGAAGAGAAAGGTTTTTAACCAGTGTATTCTTTCTATACTGACATATGGCTGTGAAACATGGACACTGAATGCAAAGGAAATTCAAAAATTAAGAATAACACAATTTAGTATGGAAAGAAATATGCTTGGTATCACAAGATTGAATCACAAAAGGATCACATGGATAAGAAATCAAACCAAAGTCTCTGACATCATAGGAAGAGTGAAACATCTGAAGTGGCAATGGACTGGGCATATTGCCTGAAGACAAGATCAGCAATGGACAAAAGAAGTACTGGACTGGATTCCACAAGAGGAAAAATGACCACGACGCCGACCTAAACAACGGTCAATTGATAATATCATCAGATTTGCAGGAGTGACATGGAAAAGGAGAGCCATGGACAGAGTAATCTTGGAAAGGCAGTGGATCAATAATGGCTGATGATGATGATATTAGAGGTTGTCATACTGATGAAGAGCTTATTTTAATTCTCTTAACTTTGTGTCACAAATATGAAATTTGTACAATAATAACTAAACCTCGTTCTAATTTAATCCATGAGATATACTGCTGGTCCCAAATCTTTCATTCATAAAGATCTACTTAGTATGGGGTCACTGTCATACTGTTGGTGGTGACTGGTTGAACACAACCCATAGTATAGTGTTTTTAAGGTGATTTTCAATTTGCATGTTTTCCAATTGAGTAAGAAATATTTTCCATACCTCAAGAATAAATCTTACTCTCTTGACTAAATTTAGAACTTCATGGTGAATTAACTACAATATATGCCTCAGCAAAAATAGGATGACATTTTATGTGTCAAGAATGCTGAAATTCTTACTATGCAGAATGCAACAGCAAAAGGTATATATACTGCATTAATCATTATTATTAGCAACAGATCTCCATGAAGATGACATCACTGGAAGTCTTGCTCAACTAAGATTATTTGTCATATTGTAATGTAAACATTCACATCACACTCCAGCAAAGTATTTCACTCATCGACTTTATAAAAAATAAAAAATAAAATTTTAATTAAAAAATCCACTTTTCCACTCTTTTGTTCAACTCTCATATAAATTTGAGAAATAGCTTTTGGTTCTTCCCGTTCATTAATCTAATAAAAACTACATTAATCAAGTGAATGTCACTCTAAGATCTCATCTCCAGCTACAATTTATGTCCTTAACATCTCCCCATTGCCAACGTTCAAGAAACCTGACACTGCCTTAAATAAAAGCCTTAAATCATAAAAGGTGATGAAAGCAGGTTTTCACCTTAAAATTTAGGTTTTTATGGGGAAAATTGGAACATAAGTGAATGACATTTATAAATAAAACCAATCCGTAAATTTCACATTCCTGATCATGAATCCTTGAATAAATGCCGAAAGGGGTAAAAAAAAGTAATTTTTAACTCACGAAATGTCTAAATTTAAACTGCAAAAATTTAGAACTGTGTAATACCGACTCAATTTCACTGAATTACTAAGATCAAACAGGAAAAATGCGTTGCTACCAATGGAAGATTCATAATTTACTTGGAAGAGTAATATGATGCAATAACCAATATACTTCAATTTTGGTGAATGGAAAAGCAATTAAATGCTAGCCCTCTACTATTCTGTATTATTCAGAATAGTAGAAAATGCTACCTGAATATACCGGTAAAACAAAGCATTCAATTATATTTATTTTAATGAAAACTGCACTTCAAATAAAATAACTTAAAACCAGCTCTCATTATAGGCTTAGAAATAAAAATTAAAAACGTATACAATTACCTTTATTTTTCGGCATTTTTGCTTACTTCACAATTGGCGGAGCTTTCTCCTATAATTTAAGAAAACAATAGACCAAGATTAACACGAAGAATAATTTATTAATATTACGCTCTTAAATGACGTATATACACATAACCTTCTGTATTTGGTTTACGAAGCAAAGGAAGTTTTCTTGCTTTAAGTTCACCTAAAGAGGGCGCGCACATTAAGTGACAATAAATATTAAAATATAACAACTGAAAATAAAAAAAATTCCATTGTCATGTTTTGGTTAACTCAGAGATATACAGTAGATTACACACATACTTTAATAGCAAACGTAGACTAAAATAGTGAGATGTGCTGAATATTCCATTAAGAATGGGCATATGTGGAATTACAAGGCTGGTGATTATGACAAGCTGGGAAGTCAGCTTTCAGCTGTACTATGGCATGAGAATTTCAAGAGGAGAGATGTTGATGGTGCGTGGGAGATTCTCAAGGAGTATTTGAAGAAAGCTGTATCATACTGTATTCCCAGATTCAGAAGGAGAAATCAAGTAGGAGTAAAATGGATGAATAATACTATCAAACAGGAGTTGCAGATAAAGAAAAGGTTATGGAGGACGTAATAAAGAAAAAGGTGATGAGCGTTCCAATGAGCAATACAAGGTACAGGCAAAGAGAGTAACCTGTATGGTAAGGAAAGCCAAAGCTAATTATGAGAGGAAGCTAGCTGATGAATCCAAAAGAAACCCTAAAGAGTTATTTCGCTATGTGGCTAGTAAAAGAAAGAATATCCATGGAAATATTACTTTAAAAAGTGTTGATGGTAGGGAAATAACAGAAGCTAATCAAATAGTTGAGTTGCTTAGTGATCATTTCGCAAAAGTGTACCATCTTGGTAGTGATAGTGCAGTGTCAAATGTGCCATTGACTGATGAGAGTCTAGAGATAGACGAAATTGAGGTGCTTAGTATTATAAAGAACCTTAATGCTAACACTGCCATTGGGTTAGATGGCATATCTGCCAATGTGTTACGAGAATGTGCAAGAGAATTAGCAACTCCTCTAACCAGGATGTTTAATTTAAGCCTCAGTTCTGGTAAAGTGCCAATGGAGTGGAAAGAAGGGGAAATAGTTCCATTGCACAATGGAGGCTCTAAGATTGAGGTTGCAAATTATAGATCAATCAATATATCTGGAGTGGTGGTTGAGATATTGGAGAAATTGGTAAAAATTAGAATTCAGGACAGCAATATGATACTTTATAAGGGGCAACATGGTTTTGTGAAGGGTAGGTCTTGCCTAAGTAAGTTGCTTACTTTCTATAATAAAGTAACAGTGGAGATGGATAAAGGAAATCCTTACTCAATGATACTGCTTGACTTTGCAAAGTCTTTTGACAGGATTCCACATGGAACTCTGTTATATAAATTAGAACAAATGGGTATGGATCCGAAGATAGTGATTTAGATTAGAGGATGGCTGCTGGACAGACATCAAAGAGTGGTTTACGGAGGAGCTGAGTCCAGGAAAAGGCAAGTGATTAGTAGTGTACCTCAGGGCTCAGTGCTTGGTCCTCTATTGTTTAATTTGTACTGATATTGGAAATACCTTGAATGGAAATATCCACTTGTTTGCTGATGATGCAAAATTGGGAAGAGCAATAATCAATTCAAATGATGTAAATATTTTACAGGATGACTTAAATAGGCTGATAGTATGGACTGAGTTAAATGGCTGTCAGTTCAACGTGGCTAAGTGTAAGGTGATGCACTTCGGGAGGATGACATCGCATGCCGTTTACTATATTAACGGAACTGAACTGCAGGAAGTTGATGAGACAAGAGACTTGGGAGTTATTGTGGACAGAGAACTTAAGTTTAAAGGGCATATTACAAAGATTGCCAAAACATCACATCAAATTGCATGGTTGTTGAGGAACACACTTACAAGCAGGGACAGGGAAGTTATTGTTTCACTCTATAAGGCATTAATAAGGCCGCATTTGGACTATTGTGCACAAATCTAGTCGCCAGGATTTCTTGGTGATGCGGAAGTGGTGGAGAGTATTCAGAGGCGGGTTACAAAAATTGTTGCAGGTCTGTGAGATGTTCCCTATGAGGATAGATTGATGATTTGTGGGCTCCAAAAACTAGCTGATAGACGTAGGAGAGGAGATACGATAGAGGTATTTAAATTGCTAAAGGGATTTTACAGGATTGATACTGATGATATTTTTAAGACCAGTGCAGGAAGTGAGAGAACGAGGGGCCATCCCTGCAGATTGTGTAAGTGTGTGGTTAACAAGGGCGTTAGGACTAGATTTTTTACTTGAAGGGTTGTGAATGGGTGGACTGCTTTGCCAGAGGTGGTTGTGAATGCTTCAACTGTGAATGAATTTAAGGAGAGGTATGACAGGTATTGTGTAAATAATGGTTAGTGTGTCAATGTCGGGTCTCCCGCGATGAATCTTTTGACTCCATGGAGACACCGTTAAAATAATAATAATAATAATAATAATAATAATAATAATAATAATAATAATCACTTTTAGACTTTCTTGCATGTTGTACACTGACTCGACGTCAAATTTTTTTTTTGCGTGAATCCCACCAAAACACTGTTGTAAATCTATAACACAGTCGTACTGTTATTTATAATATATAAATATATAGTTTATATATTTTTGTAATTTTTATTCAATTTACCTGGTGTTAAAAACACTGCTCTGGCTTCTCCCTTTTCAGTCGTTTCCGACCGTAGGTGACTTTGAAGCCAATGTCAATTGCCTTCAAAGTCCAATTTTATCTGGGCTCGGAACCGGCATATGGCTGGGACATATTCATGCCTGTAATCCACGTGTGTTCACTGGGCAGGTTTGCCTGTTCTGCGGGACGAAAAACCTGAGTTTCAGGTGAAGAAAATCCCCTTCTCCCGGTATGAGATCGGCTAACTCGCCTTTAGTCGAAAGAAACTAGATAAAGGTTTCTCATGTCAGTGACGGGAATCTAACCCCAGGTCTTTCCGACTAAAGGGCTTTGTCTGAACTATAGAGGCTCAACACTGTTCAAGAGACCAAATATAAAACATTTTCAAGCGATTTCAAATCTGGAATAAGAGAGGTGGTGGCCTCACATCAGGAGATGAAATTCATCCACCACTTCATGACAATGACATGCACCATGCACCCACGGAAGGATTTGAACCTACAGCATGTTGTTTGGAGAGTATGTACACTGAGCACTAAGCCAACCAGACTAGCAAACCGCATCATTGTTAAATATATTGCAATTATAACAGTAGCCCTATGGAAATTTGCTTTTGCTTATATAGCACTAGGCAACCTAAATAAAAAGTGTTTTTTTTTTTTTAATTCTAGTGACTGGCCAGAAGAGCTTTCTTTTCTAAGCATTCCCTCACTGGCTTCCGAGTTAATCGATCTGCGGCTAGAGAAATTATGTTTTTCACCCCTTGGGAATTCTGATCTTTAACACACACAGTATTTAAAATAAAATAAAAAAGATCGTAGAGTCCCATTATTACAGACAGTAATCTCAGTGTTAGAATTTATGACCACAAGTTGATGGTGTTTATCGCCTCTCTCTCACCCGAAAGTCATTCAGTGGTGAAGATCTGCAAAGGGGGGGGGGGGGGGGAGACTAACCGCCATCTGCCATCAAACAGCTAGTCAGGGCTAAATCACCTCCATCTATTTCCTTTGTGAAATAGAAACCATTAGATGGTTAATTTATATCAGTGCAATAGTTATCTTTTATTATTATAACATATTCATTTTGGAACAGTTGTTTCGCCTTCTAGGATTGACTGTTGCCTTAAATTAAGTAGTGGAATTCAACATAAGTAGATGTGGAGCTTGTACAACGCCAAATAATATGCAAGCTTGAGATTTCTTTAGTTGACTGAAACAGAAATGAGTCCTGCTGAAGATGAGGAAAACAAAACAAAAAAAATGTGTAATTATGTTGTTTTCTATTAAATGTAATTTACAGTTTCTAGTAAATGTAATTAGCTAATTTATTAACGTTTTTGATATCACCAGCGTTAGTAACTACAATCTGGATATTTTTGATGCGAAATACTTGATATTTCACATTACAATAGTATCAACACACGAGATTTTTTTTGATTTTTTTTATAATTTTATGATTAAAATCATTAAAAAAATTATATATTTATGATTAAATAAATAATCGAGTATTTACAACGTTCATTGCATCTCGATTTTATCAACATTGTTTTCAAAGAGATCATCACGCAAATTGATAAGGTAACATTACTTGTCTCCAGGACCTGGAGATTTCATGCAATGTTAAAAAAAAAAACACTAATGTTCTAATCGCGGAGCAACGCTAATAAGTAGTCTGTAACATGCTGTTATAAAGTAACGCGATTGCATTCTTAAAATCTTGTTTATGTAAAGGAGCTGTCAAAGGTGTATTATGAATTTTGTTGATCGTCTTGGATTCATAACCAACGAGAGTGAGGCTATGCCGCCGGTAGTGTAGCTCTTTATTCCTGTTAACTGACGTACTGGACATATTGTATGTTCTATCTCGTAATGTTTTAATCATGCCTATCGTTTGTAATGGATGATGATGCGAAGCGGCATGTAAAAATCTTCTAGTTATGGTAGGTTTTCTGCATACTGAAAAGGTCAATCTTTTTCATTCTTTGTTTACTTGGACAAGGATATCAAGGAATGGTAATTTTTTTTTTTTTGCGATATTCCAGTTCAAGAGTGAATTTTATGTTGGCTGCAAGCTGTTCAGATAATCTTTAAAATGAATTAATTAATCCGTTGTTACTGACCAAACAACGAACACATCATGAAAGTTTACTTTGTTTGGTTAGGAACAAAACACAACGAAAATATCATCATCAATGTAAAGTAACCACGTTTTTTTTTTGTTAAATTTTTTAATAGCGTTCATTTCAAAATTTTCTATATAGAGGTTGAGAAGGGCTGGGGATAGGAAAGAACCTACGACAAGTCCTTTTAGTTCCCAATGTTTGTCCTGAAATATGAAAAATGTGTTTTCCATGCTGTGTTTGAATAGTCTGTCTGTATCACGTGGTAAAGGTCTAGAAGCAGATCCTCTATGTGACTACATCTAAACTTGCTAGGATGTCCGAAGGCTCTATAATTAAATCTTTTTCCCTTTTAATAAAATGTAAGCTATTATTCTGTCTTCCCTGTGTGTGAAGTTACCATGTCCGACAGATACTTTGCCGAGTTTGAGGTCGAAGAATCTGTACCATTTACAGTTGACTGGAACGAAATACCCTTTTTGTGTATTTTTGGTGCTCGATAAAATCTTGGAACTAAAGAATTTCTGTATACTGAAGAGGTCAATATTTTGTTTCTTCTTCGTTTACTCCCACAAGGATATCAAGGGATGGTAATTTTTTGCTATCTTCCAGTGTTGGAACTTCCTATCTGCTTACTTATGGTTAGGAGATCCTGCACTAACAGACCAATACCTACTTATGAAAATGAAATGTTTACCCATTTAGCTAAGAAATTAAAGTCTCGCAGGAGTTTGTGTCAAGGGAACTGGATGGATGCTCGATATTTCTAGTTCAAAAATCATTTGGCAGGTTCCGCCTAATGGTTTCATGCATTGCCAAGCATACATTTCTTATTATGTAACAAATATGTAACCTCTGCATTCAACAAAATCAAAGTATCTCAGCTACCGTGTGGGATGTAATCTGTCTGTGTGGCTATTCGTTGTTCTCAGCTGAGTTTGTCAGATCACTGGGCTAATACTTTAATCTTGGGAAGTTGAGCCTTTTACAATGGCTAATCTAAATTCATAGGATGTTCAGTGTTAGCGATAAGTTCACTGGCATCAAACAAATGAGATTAATAATATGAACCTTCCATGATTATTCGATCATGTTTTCATTTCCGAAAGAAAGCCTACTTTGTAACACTGCATCGCGAATTCGGAAATGGAATACATACACCTCTATACAAATAATACTAGATGGGATAAGGAACACAAAATAATGACAGTAACAGCCATCTAACTTATCCCATGGCTTTTCTTCAAGCCTTCAACAGATAGTGCACTTAACTGGCACATTGGTGAAAGGTAAAAAATCAGCAATTGACTGATTTCCAAGCCGTTAGGGCAAAAGGACTGGTGCCACGCTTCTTTTTTTTTTCAATATGAAACAAATTTGCTTCTCATGGTTCTATATTATTTTTCATTGTATTTTTCCTACTGCTTTATGAAAACGGTCATTTAAATTCTACACTGGCATGATCGTTAAATATATTTAATGATCATGCCAGTGTAGATCTAGGTTCAAGTTATTTTCTGGTAACACTATAGAAATATTTTCGAAGACGTTTTGTGGTTGTTATTGTTGGAAGAACTAGAACAAATTTCGGAAAAATAAAACAGCAGAATTAACATGTAATTCATACTGATGCTATTTAGAATTAGGAACATGGGACGATGATAATCTCAAGTTCCGTGTTTTCTTTATTTTTGTATGATTTTCCTCTATCCACGTTATCTGGGAAAGCGCATCCTTCAGCAATGGTAGGTCGAGACTGGCTGCTTGTCTAGAGCTTGTCTTAGAGCCTAAGTATAGATAAACTAAAATGAACTCATCAGTAGAAGGGAAACCTCTTAACAGTTGTAGCTTAGGGGCCACAACGACAACTTTAAATCAGGCTCTGCATGTTGCATTTGCTTTTGATATAATTAAGTTTCTGTTCTTGTGTCGCGATTTAATATTTTAAAAACGGCAAACAACATACAGCAGTAATCAGAAATAATATTTTACACAGTGCAGCATTTATTCAGTTCTGGATTATTTTTAATAGGAGATATAATGTAAAAATAAATGCTGCAAAGACGTATGATTCTATTTGCATATAAAATACGAAAATGATGCACACTACAAGTTAAACAGTTTTTAAAAACTAAACCGCAACATGATATTCTCTCTCTCATGATGTATGCTACTATCCATTATATTACTCTTCATCTCTCCCTCTAAGCTACTCTCTAACCTAAAAATTTGCAACTTTTAATCATATTAAATGTTTTGTATTGCATCGTCTGCTGTTCTGCGCAGTGTATGCAAACAGATACTGAACCAAGTTTAAAATATTGATAAATTTCTTCAAACTAAAAGAAAGAAAGAATGTATGAGGTAGGTTGTTAGTAAAGCAGTGATATTTTTAAATAAAAATATTTTGTTCTTTAGATGGCAATAATAAACTATTATACTACTTAAAAAGAACGCAGAGGTCATATTTTCAAAATGGCGGAGGAAAACTAAAAGTATTTTTCAAGGTATCAAAAGTTTGATAAAGAGATTGTCAAATCCTGCATTAAAACACTTGACATATACGATCAAGTGTTTTAAGATCAGATTCGATTCAATTCTCACTAGTCGCAGGTTAATTTAGCTATTATTTTGTTTCACTAATCTTTTAAAGTCAGTGAAATAAAATTATAGCTAAAACTTAACTAGAAGCTGTCAGCGTCTTGGACTGGTCCTTAGAAATATTATTATTATTCCTGACACCTCCAAGGAGTTCGAAGACTCATCGCGGGAGGACACCTACAACTGTCTCAACCACTACACCCAACCTCTACTACGAATCATCTCCATCAACGCCATCTACCGCCCACCTCCACCACAACTGGTATTCTATGTCTGTAAATTGCGTGTGTTCTGAAGGACCGATTTGTATGCGGGATGAAATACTCGAGTTCCTGGGAGAAAAAACCCTGCTACCTCCGTATGAGATCGGCTAACTCACCTTCGATTGAAAATCGTCCAGATAAAGATTCCTCCAGTCGCGACTAGAATCGAACTTAGGCCTATTCCAATTGAAGGGTGCAATGTACTGTTGTTCTTCCAATTACGCTATGGATGCGCTTTTTAAAGTCAGTGAAAAGAAAGTGAACACCAAAAAGTTAAAAATTGCAATGAAACTAGCCTACAGTGTACTAATCTACAATGTACTAATCTACAAGAATTATAATACTATAATAATCGTTAAGTTTTATGCTTATTATGATTTATTATGCTTGCGTTATTTTACCAGAAAAATAATCAAATACTAAACAAACGAAAAATAACCATAGAGACAATCAGGAAGCATTCTATAACCTTTATTGCTCACTGACAGCATATGACAAAGACAGAAACAAACAAAAATAGTGTCAGAGTCAGTGGTGGCCGGTGAAAATTTTAAGTTGGGATTCATATATAAACTTCATATACAAAATAATTAAAAAAAAATTTACATAAAAAAATTAAAAAATTCTTTTTTTCCTAATCAGTAACCAATTTATCAATAAATAAATTTAAATATTAAAAAATTGCTTTATTAAAAATATTTCACCCACACCACGAACAAACACCAATAATAAAAGTTTCGTATCTCACAGAAATAACGCACGCAAGCATACGATACACTGCCACCAAGCAGTGTCGGAATGACCTTGTAACGTGCAATCACAAGTGAAAACGAATATCTGCGATATTCGTTTGCGCCGAATTATGACTAGCTGCGATTGGCCGAACTTGATAATTCCGACACTGCGTTAGATCGCAGTGTATTTGTTTCGTAATCTAAAGAGTTAATCGAACAATTCCAGTTATTAACTATCCAATCACTGTCGAAACATAAGCCTTTAACATGCTGTACTGCATCTATATAATGTTGTAAGCATTGTTATTATTTATAAACACAAACAAAATTTAAATTTTTCATTTTTTTCTTGGGGGTGCTGCAGTGTCGCAGTGCTCATGTACGGGCCGCCACTGGGCAGAGTAAAGTACCAATGAGCACATTTAAATCAGTTAAATTACTAATGCCTTTATTCCATTCACGATTTTATTCACAATTTTATCAACCGTACTCTCTTAACAGTAGAATTGAGAATAACAATAATAAGAAATCCGGAAATGATGAGATTATTATTATTATTATTATTATTATTATTATTATTATTATTATATAAAAATATAAAAATATAAAAAACTAACTCTTTACATCCTTAAGAATAAGATTAGAACTCATTTAAAAACTATATAATGGAGATCTCAAACATAGGCGAACATATCCAGTCAGACAACATAAACTTCAAGGTCTTTGACTCTTTGAAGAATTGGTCAGACAACATTTCCACCAACACTAACTTCACAATCATACACACAAACATAAGAAGTATAAAAAAAAACACTGGCTTACATTGATAACACAGCTCAATTATACCATGATAAACATAGATGCTCTAATACTGACGGAAGTTGCAATAAACGACACAGAAATTTACGCATACAACATAAATAATTATCAAACCTACAACTTATGCAGACCAAAAAAAAAGAGGAGGTGGTATTTTGGCATTTATCAAAGAAAAATACAATGTGACAGAAAAACAAACTCACTTCGAACATGCGGAAACACTAATTCTGGAACTCACAAATAGCCACAATAAACACAATATACAGACCCCAGATAATAATCCACTCAGTTTTCTTCACGAGTTAGAAACATGGCTAAGCGGCATCGAACCGCGTACAACACACAGGCTCATCCTAATAGGAGACATTAACATAAATACTCTTGACCATGCCTCTTCAACCACTAACACATATCTGGATATACTAAGTCAGTACAACATAAAGCCTACCATTAGCTCCCCAACAAGAGAAGAAATACTCAATAACTCACTAACACAATCATGCATTGATCATATAAATATATGGGCTCCCATCCATACATATACATCATCAGTAATTAATGTAAAAATTGTCGATCACTACTTTGTCTCAACTTCGTTTTATTACGTTTCCTATCGCCCCTCCCACCACCACCACAGAAGTCGACAAAACTCGATCATACTAAAGAGCATTGTCGATAACCAAGTAAAAAATACAGACTGGAACTTCCTACTTAAAATAAATGATCCTGTAACATTATACGAGAATTTTCAACTAAAGTTCACAGAAATATACAAAAAAGCAACAAAACCTACACAAACGAGGCGACAAACAGACAGCAATCCATGGATAAATGACGACATACTAAATACTATTACCGAAAAAGAAAATCTATGGAAAAAACTTAAAAAGTCACCCAGTAACACACATTTACAAACCTTATACAAAAACACAAGAAATAAACTAACAAAAATTCGTAGGGCAAAAAGACGCTACTACTTCCAAAAATTCATGGAATATAATGACAACATTAAGCAAACATGGGCTACACTCAACGAATTAGTAACCCGAAAAAAGAAAACTTCAGCACAAGATTTTATTGCAAAAAGCTTCGGTCAGGACACAAACCAAGAGGAACTAGCAGACTCATTCAACCATGCTTTCACAAACAACATCACACAACTCAAAAAAGACAAACTACCAACGATCAACAAAAAACTACCAACACAAAGTCAACAACAAACGATGTATTTTCCACCCATAACAAAACAGGAACTGAAAGAAGCAATCCTACAACTAAAACCAAAGACCACTCCAGGAATAGACAAAATAAGACTCACAGACCTTATAACACACTTTGAACAAATAAATCCAATACTTTTGAAACTCGTGAACATAATATTCGACACAGGCATTATTCCACAACAACTAAAAACTGCAGTAATTACGCCAATATACAAACACGGCACAAGAAACGATACTCAGAACTACAGACCAATAGCTACACTACCAGTCATCTCAAAAATTTAAAAAAAAATAACACACACCAGACTATAGAACTATTTACAGAAGTACAACATCATCTCAGAAAACCAATATGGCTTTCAGAAAACAAAAAGCACCATTACTTTATTAGAAGACATCGCCGACACAATAAACAAAGCTCTCGACAAAAACAAGTACGCCGTCCTTATACTGCTGGACCTAACCAAAGCATTTGACACACTTGAACATGACATACTACTCACCAAACTATACTCAATAGGTATAAGAGGAACACTGCATACATGGTTCAAGAACCTCTCAAACAGTACACAAGTAACAAAAATAGGTACATGTCACAGTCGGAGTATACAAGTAAAACACGGTGCACCTCAAGGTGCCATATTATCACCCACTCTATTCAACATATACATTAACGATGTTCATAACATATCCATAAGAAGTCAAATATTTCAATACGTAGATGACACTGCACTACTAGCAATCCACACAGACATTAACACAGCTCTCTGCAAAGCACAACAAGACCTAAACGAAATCACAACATACTTCCACCAAAACGCAATTCTAATCAATGGCACGAAAACACAGATGTTGATAATACACAACCCAAGAATCATACGCCCCGCATCACTATCGATACATTGTCACACATACCGCTGCATTAAAAACAAAAATACCTGCCAATGTTCCGAAATCAAACCTGTAACACATGCAAAATACCTCGGTCTCTATATAGATTCCCACCTTAAATGGACAAAACATAGAGAATACCTACACACCAAACTCCGGAACATCGCAGCAAAACTCTTCCAAGTTAAAGACATTATTCCACCCAACATAAAAAAACTCCTATATCACGGTATCTGCGAATCCCTACTCAGATATGGAATAACAGTCTATACAAATACATCAAACAGCCACCTAACAAAATTAGAAACACCAGGAAAATCGTGTCAACAGTGATCTGGACACCTTACACGCAACAACCAATATCCGACAAGCACATGGCGATACACAGAATTCTGGGCATTAAAAACCTGAAACACTACATGACATTAACAAGGAATTACTTCAATATCATCTACCGAAATAACAGAGACACATATCGTATAACGACCTACAACAACTCTCTACATCCCCACACCCTTCAACAACTCTCTACATCCCCACACCCTTCAACAACTCATAAGGTTCTTTTGTGAGATCACATCAGATACCCATGCAACTCAACAACCTACCAAGAAAGTAAAAACACGTAGATAACTACAGAACATTAAAAAACGAACTCTGGAAAATATACCAACAAAGTTAAGAAACCGTTAACACTAATATACACATCACAAATCACTAGCATCCAATGCCTACATCCCATACATAAACAGTAGCAACAACACAAATAGTGAAGGCTAAATCCCACTCTCTTCATAAAAGCTAACCGAAGCTTCGAAGTAGGTGGGATTAACTTGCCTCACTCATCCACAAGCTAGCCTTATAAGCAAATGCAGAAATTTGTATGTATAATCATTCTTTCTCAAACTTAAAAATAAATAAATAAATAAAATAAAAATAAAATAAAAAAATTCTGTATAATCTTCATTGTTAAAGAAGAACATGTGTTGTAAATACATAATATAAAGACAAAAAAGTATTATTAAAAATTTTAATTGAAATCCAATGTAGGAATTGCAGCACTTAGTGCTGAACTCTGTAAAATTATAAGATGCAATGTCACACAAGATGTTTATTGTATGTATAAATATTTTAGAAATCAATAAATATATTATTATTAAAAAAAAATTATTATTATTATTATTATTATTATTATTATTACATGATACATGAATACAACTCATTATATGAAAAAAAAAAAGAAAAAAACGTTGCTGCTATTTGAACGAAGTGGATTTGAATTAACATAAATATTGGAATTAACAGCAATCTGACTGTTATTCATCTACTATTCGATTATGGAGTATGCGACCACCACTTCGTTCACATTTGCACAATATTCAGTAGTCAGATCTAGAATTTCTTCAAATGACAGCAATCGTTGTTAAATATAATTGCAGTTCTATTCATATAATGCTTATTATTATTATTATTATTATTATTATTATTATTATTATTATTATTATTATTATTATTATTATTATTATCCGTGACACCTCCAAGGAGAAAAGAAGATTCATCGCGGGAGGACACCCATTGTATAACTCTCCGTCTCCACTACTATACCGAACCCCTACTACCAATCATCTACATCAACGCCATCTACTGCTCAGCCCACACACACCACTAATACTTATTCATATAATGCTTAATGCAATATCTCTGACTTGATTATCTGATTTACGTTCTAAGCAGGCCGGCGGAAGCGGACATGCAGAGCATGCGGGCGCCGCTACGAAGGGGGCGCCGCCGCCGGGACACGGTTCGTAAATTCATTTTTAAGAAACAAAATTTTTATCATAAAAACAAAAAATTCTTAGAATGATCAATATTAAAATAAATAAGGCCGGATACACAGAATAATAATAAAAGAAAAATATTGTACGCTGCCGCCTCTTTGATCAGTCGGCTGTTTATAATTTTGCAGCGAGAGCAGGCTAAATGCTTGCTTGCAGAATGTTGTGTCTGCTGCAATCTATCTAAAGTGCAACGGTGAACGGTTTTTATGCGCAGAAACGAATTTTCGTAAAAACATTTGTTGCTAGTTAACCAGTCATATGGTACACATCTCGGTAGAGCAGTGCGGACTATAATTTCGTCTCTGTGTCGTGTTGTATAATAATATCTTGTGGGTATAAAATAGAAATGGAATCAAAATTTTAAAAAAGTTATTCGATGCACAAAATCGTAAGCATCATGCTGAGAAAGAAGCAGATATTAAGAAACAAACTGGGGCTCTTAATAAATTTGTTAAAATATTAAAATATTCTGGTGCAGATTGTAACCAACTCGATACATCAGAAATCAGAGTTGACAAACCGTGCACATCATCCAGTTTGCATGAAACTACTATTGCAATTGTTGAACAAAATAACAAGACGCTTGATTTAAGTGAAAAACAGTTAGGAGAAGATTTAGTTGTAGTTGACCACGAAACCAACACATTGTTAGTCTGTAAATTTAGATGATCCAGGTGAATAGGATTGATGAAAAATTACGAGTTGTTTTAATTGAAATGGGGCCTGTTCAAAAGAAAAATATATCCCTTTTACTGTTTTTTGCTTTTGTTGCAAACTTTTCGCACCTACTGAATCAAGTAATCTTATAGAAGGTTACAACGATTGGAGAAATGTAAGTACAACTTTGCATAGACATGAGATTAGTTTAACTCACATGAAAAATTTCTTAAAATGGAAGGAACTTGATAAAAATTTAAAAAACAAAACTACTATTGATTGCCAGCTCAAAGCGTGTATGAAATGGAAAAGAAACATTGAACGAGTGTTTTAGAACACTTGATTGAAATTATAAAATTCCTTGGTAGCCAAAATTTAGCTTTTCGCGAATTATCTGATAAATTATATGAAAAGAGTAACGGCAATTTTTTAGAATTAGTCGAATTGTTTGCGAAGTTTGATCCCGTTATGAAAAATCATGTTGAAAGAGCCCTACAAAAACAATAGAGTACACTATTTGAGTAAGGACGGTCAAAATGAAATATTGGAAACTTTAAGTAACACAATCACTGATACAATTTTATTATCAATTCAAAAATCTAAATATTATTCCATAATTTTAGACTGCACACCGTATGCAAGTAAAACAGAACAAATGACCATTATTATTCGTTTTGTTTCCTGTGACAATGGAATTGTCAAGATCAGGGAAAACTTTTTAGGTTTTGCAGATATATCAGATTCCACAGGATGTGGTTTATGTGCAACAATAATGGAACAACTGGAAAAATGGAACATTCCCATTTAAGATATGCGAGGTCAAGAGTATGAAAATGGGGGAAATATGAAAGGGAAAAAATATGGGCTCCAAAATTTGCTTTTGAACAAAATCCTCGAGCTTTTTACGTGCCATGTGCTGCTCATACTCTAAATTTAATCATTAACGATGCAACCAAAGTGAATACAGATACAATTAGTTTCTTTGCATTTATTCAAGAAATATACAATTTCTTTTCATTCTCGTACAAACGTTGGGCAATCCTTTTAAAGTTCGTAAAAAAAATTAAGATTGAAATAGCCATCAGAAACCGATGGGAAAGTAAAATTAATGCAATCCGCCCTCTACGATATCAGTTAGGAGAAATTTACGATCCACTTTTTGAAATTTTAAATGAAAATTTTAATAAAGAAACTCAGCATGAAGCACAAACATTATGTGCTAAAATAAAGGGCTACAAATTTATTTGCTCTCTTATAACGTGGCATGATTTATTTAACAGAATAAACCCTGTGAGTAAAATGCTTCAAGACAAAATTATGAACATTACACTTGCTTTAGAATCCATCGAAAATTTAAAAATATTCTTACAAGAATATCGATCAGATACAAATTTTAAAGAAGTTCTAAAAACGGCAAAAGAACTGAGTGAAGAGGTGGATGGAGAACAAGAATTTAAAACTGGTACGAAAGTTTGACGACGAAAGAAGACACGACAATTTGACTACGAGCGTCATGACGAAACGCCACAAGATAAATTTAGAGTGAATGTGTTTTATACACTTCTAGACGTTGCAATGTGTTCGTTAATAGAACGTTTTGAACAACTAAAAACATATTATGATAATTTCAATTTCTTGTATAGATTACTACAAATTAATAACGAAGATTTACGAAAAAATTTGACGATTTAAAGATTCTCTTGAAGGACTGCGACAATAAAGACGTAAATGCAATAGAACTATATGACGAGTTATGTGCTTTCCGGGATATTTTTCGGAAGGATAATTTAAATATTCAAAACCCTTTCGATATTCTTAATTTTATTGTGTCAAATAATAGGGTAAACGGCCTCGTCTACTCCCTATACGGGAACAAATAGGCGTTAGCTGTTTTGTTTGTTTTTTTTGAACTTTTCAATTGCTTTAAGAATACTGTTAACCTTACCTGTTAGTGTAGCGAGCGGTGAACGTTACTTTTCCAAGTTGAAATTGATTAAAACCTACTTAAGAACAAGTATGCCAAAAAAAAAAAAAGCTTGTTAGTTTTTATTGAAAATGATATATGTGCGGAATTAGACGTTAAGACCATTATTTCTAATTTTGTAAATATGAAATCAAAAACCCAAAAATTTAAATAAAAAAATTTCAAGCATATTTATGTAATTTAATTTTATTTTCTGTTATTCTGTAGAGATGTTATTTTTCGAATAATTATATTAAATGTTCTAATTATTTCTGAATTCTTTTCTTATTTTCTCATCTCTCTTGAGTTTCTTTTATTTTCCTAAAAGATAGTTCCACTTATAAAAATTATTAAAAAATTTTAGAAGTTACTAAGAATTTAGTAACTTGTAAAATGCAAGAATTTTTTAAACTTTAGTTAAAATAAATTTTAACTTTAATTAAAATTCATTTTAAGTTTGTTAGCGATTCGGATCGGTGAGAAGTCTATAATCCCTGTATCATCATATTCAACGATTAAAGTGAAGTGGCTTTATCAAAATTTGCTTTAACTTTTGAGAATTTCTTGAATATTCGGGTTTTTAACGATTATCCTGCCTAGTCAACACCCCACGGTTCGTTACATTTAGCGAACCAATGTGTGGCTGTTCTGTCAAAATTTATTTAAGAAATTTCAAATAATTTAAATTTTTATTATCTTAAAAGAACCACACATGCCCGGATCGTTACAGGGGCGCTTAGATAGAAATTGCATGCGGGCGGCAAAGACCCTAGTGCCGGCTGTGGTTCTAAGTCTTATATTAAGACCAAACTAGTCGTGTCATTTTAAAAATAATAACAAACAAGCAAATCTTATTATATTTTTAGTTCTTCCTTGGCTTAATAGTCACAAAATGTTCACAGGGTAATACTCATCAAAGGCTATCCTGTGTTTTACCTTCCTTATAAACAACTTAATCGATAAACGAAAATGCACTGTATGTTGACATATGATAAACTTAAAAAAATAGTTCATGTACTTTATTTTGAATATTAAAAAGTTTAAATAATGACACTCGCATAAATATGACGATTATTATCTCATTTAGGACACTTACCTGAAAATTTTGAAGATGATCAGTTTTGTTCACTGCTTAATAAATAAATACATTATTATTATTATTATTATTATTATTATTATTATTATTATTATTATTATTATTATTATTATTATTATTATTATTATTATTGTATATATGTAAATATTTGAGAGATCAATAAAAAAAATTTTAAAAAATTATATAGACAAAAAATTGCTGGTGAGTCTTATAATTTGAGTTCCGTAAATTTATTAGGTTTAGAGAATATAAAAGCCAGTTTAGAGAACATAATCACGCCATACTTTCGCCTAAGGGAAGAAAGGTGAGTCATGAAGTGTATCAAATGCCTGGAGGATTTATCGTCCAACGGAAATAATATAACTTGCACGAAATGCGGTAGGATTCTACAGTTAAAATGTGCCGGCTTTTCAGAAACAACCGGGCAACATAAATATAAATCCAATGTAATACGCGAGGAATGGAAGTGCGTACCCTGTAGGAAGAACAAAGAAACGCACCTAAAGCAGCCACCTACGACGCAGCCGATTATACCGGAGGCAAAATCAGACGACGAACTGAACAGACAAAAAAATGCATGTGAGTCCTATAATTTCAACTCTTTAAATATACTATTAGGAAACGTCTAGAGACCATAAAAGCCAGCTTAGTAGATCTTGTGCAAGAACTCTTTAAGAAACAGAACGAACAAATAACAAAAAAATCTAGCGAATATGAAGATTTGGTAAAACATAATAATTTAGCAGTTATAGAAGTGTTGCAAACAGTAAAAGACATTAAAAATGAGCATTAACTTATAAATGACATAATAAAGCAACATAATAAATGACAGGCAACACAATTTAATGAAAGAGACATCCGAACTCCGTCAAGAACTTCATTCTCTAAAACTACAATACGAACGTTTAAATCAGCAACAACATAAAAAAGATCTTGTCATAAACGGTCTTCCTTAAACTGCACTTACAGGAAACCTCAGAGACGTGGTTTTAAAATTAGGCCATGTAATTGATATCCCCGTATAGCTTAACGACATTCAGACCGTAAATAGGATTCCTAGGAAGAGCAAAAACCAAGGCTTGCCACGGTCATAATTTTCCGAATTATGTCCTGCACCAGTCATAATTCGTCTTAAGAGCAAGTCCACAAGAGACAATCTCATAAAAGCCAGCAGGCAGAAAAAACCAGTTGCCAAGGACTTGAACGCACAGCAAGAAAATACACCAATCTTCCTATCCGAATATTTAACACCATTCAACCAGAATCTGTTGTACCAAGCAAGTAAAGCAAAAATGGAAAAAAATTACCAATTTTTGTGGACCAGAGATGCCAAGATATTCATAAGGAAGTCACAAACTTCAAAGCCAATACAAATTAAAAGCACAGAAGACATAGAAAGGCTGCCACTGTGGAAAAAAAAGCCTCCTAAATAGTTCAAAAAGAAGCCCACAATAAAAAAGAATGTGAACCATCAAGACAGATGCAATAACACAGGATATATCGCAATTTCACTCTGATCAGACCTTTCAGATCATTCATTTGACCTCCCAGACATCTGCCTACTTCCAACACAGCAACAAAATCAATAACATATATATATATATATATATATATATATATATATATATATATATATATATATATATATATATATATATATATATATATATATATATATATATATATATATGTGTGTGTGTAATTATATGCTTCAACTCGGTTGTTGTGATACATTTTTAAAAATAGATTTAATGACTTAAAAACCGAGATTACTTATAAAGATTTAATAAGATTAATACAACTAGTTTCGGCTTATAATAGCCTTCATCAGGTATTCTTAAAGGAAGAGAATAGTAATAAACATTGAAGTATCTAAAAACTTGAAAATACAGGTAAAAAATCGCCACACATATTTTATGTATCAATTATGTGTGGCGATTTTTTACCTGTATTTTCAAGTTTTTAGATACTTCAATGTTTATTACTATTCTTTTCCTTTAAGAATACCTGATGAAGGCTATTATAAGCCGAAACTAGTTGTATTAATCTTATTAAATCTTTATAAGTAATCTCGGTTTTTAAGTCATTAAATCTATTTAAAAAAAAAAATATATATATATATATATATATATATATATATATACCAGTATCATCCTCAGATAAGTTAATTACAAAGCTTCGAGGGTGCAGTTGAGTTATATCCCAGTAGTAGTATTTATCTAACATTATTTACTTAACATTCTGTAATGAATACTAGTAGTAAACAGTAAATGTGATAGTAATACTTATTAAGTGTAAAGTATTACTATGATTATTATTAATGGTAATAATACATGCTTTTTACTCTTGTGTCAATGAGAAATTCTGCAAATGATAATGATATTACGAGTAATTATAATTTTTACTGAACCATTTTGCAAGAAAAAGTTGCACTGTTGCCTAAATTTTAGTATATTCATGTAATTATTTGAAAGATAATAAACTATTATTATTAAAAGGAAAAAAATTATTATTATTATCCGAACTATATAATTGTAAATTATTGTTATTTTAGAAGATAGCAAAAAAACTATGTTATCATCATTATTATGGAAATTTCATTATATGCAGCACTTCGTTCTGAACCTTGTAAAATAATATACTGAATGTTACTCAAGATGATAATTGTATATATGTACATATTTGAGAGATCAATAAAAAAAAATTATATAGACAAAAAAATACTGGTGAGTCTTATAATTTGAGTTCCGTAAATTTATTACTAGAAAAAGGTTTAGAGAATATAAAAGCCAGCTTAGTAGACCTTGTCCAAGAACTCTTGGACAAGGTCTACTAACAGAAAAAATTAGCGAATATGAAGAGTTTGTTAAATTTAATAATTCAAAAGTCGAAGAAGTCTTAATAACGGTAAAAGACATTAAAACCAGCATTAACGCACTAACTGAAAGGCAACACAAATTGATAAAAGACACATCGGAACTCCATCAAGAATTTAATACCCTAAAACTACAATACGAAGTTTTAAACCAACAACAACATAAAATAGACCTTGTCATAAACGGTCTTCCAGAAACCGAATCCACAGAAAATCTGAGAGACGTAGTTTTAAAGTTAGGCCATGCAATTGACATCCCCCTACAGCAGTGGTTCTCAAACTTTTTTGTCTGGCGACACACTAAAATCAAGAAATAAATTTCACGGCACCCCTAGTATTATTTGCTTTTTATAGAGAGTAAAGTGCCGATTAATTGATTCTGAAAGACTCGCATATATAACCCATAAATAAATTGATATTACAGATACTAAAGATATGAAGGAAAGCGTGTTGAAAAGAAAACAGATTTTATTTAAACTAAATTGGTTTATTTTCAAACAACCCAAAAACATACAAAACAAAAGCTATTATAAAGGTTCAGATAATAAAATATGAATTTAATGTGAAATATGTGCCTGGTGTTGTTTGCATATTTCTTTGATATTAGGCTTTGTTTTTGAGAGACATATTTTCATCTCATTTTCAAGGGCCTTTAGTCTTTCTCTCTTCTTTGTTTTAATATTTACGAGTGCAGAAAAACTCAGTTCACACAAATAAGATGTAGAAAATTGCAATAAGATGTTAAGTGCTTTGAATCCTATATTGGGGTACTCCTTCATAGTTGTTATCCAAAATGAATTCAGACACATTTCTGAATGCTTCAATCTCAACGTACGATCGTTACTTATATAAATTAATTCTTCGGCTTCTATAAGACTTAATCACTCATTGCTGATGTTGACTCTACAAATGGATTTCGAATCCAATCGTATAAATTGACTGAAATGTCTGGAAAATAATGGTCAATTTTTTCTTCTAACGATGTTAAATGACTGTAAATAAGCTTTTGCAGACCAGTGTTCTTACATTTTCTGGAGGCAACTTTAAGGAACATTTCTACATTGTTAGTGCTTAATTTTATCTTCCATATTTATATTTTATCTTTAAAAACTTTAATTTTATCTGTAGATGTCAAAATATTCTCATTTCTTCCTTGCATGTTGGAGTTCAGTTTGTTCAGATGATCGAATATGTCTGTTAAATAGGCTAGTTTGGAACACCAAAAATCATCTTGTAATAATTTATAGAAATCTGGTTTGTCTTCATTTTGGAAAAACATTAATATTTCTTCTTTAAGTTCAAAAAAAAACGATCCAATACGCGACCTTTTGAAAGCCATCTTACTTCGGTATGAAGAAGAAGATTCTTGTAATGAGATTGCATCTCTTCACATAGTCCTGCAAATATTCTAGATTTTAAGGGTCTGGCCTTGATATAATTAACCATCTGAATGATTTCTTCTAATACACTTTTTAATTCCAAGCCTATTGTCTTTGCCACCAATGATTCACGATGAATGAAGCAATGAGTCGTTATAATGTTCTCATTTTCTTTTCTAGCAAAGGAAACAAACCCTTTTGTAATTCCAAACCATAGAAGGTGCACCATCTGTACATATACCAACACAAGTTTTCCAAGATAGACCATTTGTATTAAAATATGTGTTCATTATATCAAAAACATCTTTTCCTGTCGTAGTTATTTCGAATTCCTTGCAGCACAGAAATTCTTCGATAATTTTATCATCTTCAATGAATCCAGTAAAAACAAGTAAGTGTGCTTTACCACCGATATCAGTTGACTCATCTAACTGCAAACTGAAAAATTTTGATTCGATTATTTTGACTTTTCAATATCGACTGACAGATCATTAATATGTCTACTCATAGTATCATTTGATAATGGAATCTCCTTTATTACTTCTTCTGCCTCAGTACCAAAAATTGTTCTCACAATTGCTGAACAGGCCGGACGAATCAAGGTTTCGCCGATAGTATGAGGCTTCATTTCCTTCGCAATTATTTCAGCGACTAAATAACTCGCTTCTTGAACTCGGTCGGAAATTGTAAACTTTCTTACAAAACTTTTACTTTGTTTTTCTTGTAATCATATTAACGCTTTGAAATATTCAGGATTTTTTTTTTGGACAAGTTGTCATGTTTTGTGGAGAAATATCGCAATAATTTGCTAGGAACCATAGCCTCATTTGATAGAACCAAACCACACAAAATACACTTAGGTCTGGGAATTAATTTATCACCACACCACGTAAATCCCATTTTTAGATAGCTCTCTTGATATAAACGAGTTTTTACATTCTTTTTCATTGTTCCCTTTTTTACATGAATTTATTCTTTCTGTTTCTGTTGTTTCATTAGTGCCTTTTTGTTGCTGAATGTTAAAAATATTCAAATCTTCATTAATGCAAATATCAGTTTCCGATAATTTATTAGGGCGAATTGGTTCGTTAGCTTTGCTAAAAGTAGACATTTCTTGATCGTCAGAATCTTCACTTCTTTTATTAAGGAAAAAAATTATTCATGATTTTGAAGGGCATATGTAACTTTAATATTTTATTTTAAAATTTATTTCAAGTAAATAATTTTTTTTTCCGGATGGAAAAAGGAAAAACATTTGTTTACGATGTCTCTCGTTATAGTTGGAATATATAACAATAAGAAAAACCTCTACTCACTGAATTTAACGACTTTAATATCGTACTTCGTTTATTATCACCGATGACAAAAGACTCATGATTTTTGTTTAGGGGAAATGATCATATATAATACTTGTCACACTGAACAGAGAAATACTAAAACAGACAGCAGGACAACTGACCATTCATTAGTTCATTTTCCCCAGTATTTATCTGTCGTCACATATCTAGTTACTACGACACACGGTGATCTAATGAAATCCCAGGATATAATATAAGAGTGATACAAAAAATTATAATTTTTATATACGCTTCATCCATTAAAATCAAAATATATAATTTTTTTGTTTTTGATTTAGTTATTTGTGGTAATTGAATATTTTGCTCTTTTCAAATAAACGATTCAAAATTTCGGGGCACCCAGTTTGAGAACCACTTCCCTACAGCATAATGATATTCAGACCATGAATCGGATTCCCAAGAAGAACAAAAAACAAGGCTTGCCACGACCCATACCTGTCATAATCCATCTGACAAGCAAGGCTACAAAAGACAATCTCATAAAAGCCAGCGGACTGAAAAAACCCAGTTGTCAGGGATTTAAATGCATCGCAAGACAATATGCCAATCTTTCTATCTGACACCTTTCAATCAGAATCTTTTGAACCAAGCAAGAAAAGAAAAAACAGAAAAAAATTATCAATTTTTGTGGATCAAAGACGGCAAAATATTCTTGAGAAAGTCACAGACTTCAAAGTCTATACAAATAAAAAGCTCCGAAGATATAGATAGGTTGCCAGAGTGAAACAAAAGACTCCAACTTAGTGCAAAAAGAAGATCTCAACACAACAAAAATGAATGTGAACCATCAGATAGATGTAATTACACCAGAATACATCGGTAATTGTATCCATAACTAATGACGAAGCGACTGCTTTCCAAATTCCAGGCTTCCAACACATAGATCATGCCGCTAAAAAAAAAGAGGGGGGGTGGAATATTAATATTTATCAAACATAAATTAATAGCAAAAGAAACGGCCTATCAGTTTGGACATGCTGAAACCCTTTGCGTCGAAATCGCTAATACCATCAATAGACAGCATCCCATAATACTAAATGCTATTTACAGGCCGCCAAACCTAAACATGATAAAATTCTTGCACGAACTCAATTGCTGGCTCTCACGCCAAAAAATATGCTGAACCGAATACCTAATGATAATTGGCGACATAAACATAAATATTGCAAACGAAAACCAGAACAACACTGTACAATACCTAGACACCATGTATAATCAAATACCAACAATAACATGTACTAGAGAAGAAATATTCGGAAATACTATCACTGCCTCCTGTCTAGATCATATAAACGTCCGAGCACCACCAAACAGTTACACTGCCTCAGTCATAAAGTGCAAAGTAGCAGACCATTACTTCACCGCTCTAAACCTGCACACAAAGACAATATCCATTCAATGTCCCACAGAAGAAAAGCGACAGAAAACAATAATAGACGAAGAAATAGTCAACCACGAAATAAGAAAAACAGACTTCGAACACCTGGCATCAGATTCAGCAGATATCTTATCCAACAACATTAAACTCACACTGGAGGAAATATATAAGAAAGCTGCAAAGAAAGTCAGAATTCTTTCAAGAACAACACAAAATCCTTGGAAAACACAAAACTTAATCCTAGAAATACACAGAAAGGACGCTTTATGGAAACAATTAAAGCGATATCCAAATAACACAGCTTTAAAAACTGAATATAAGATAACAAGGAATCACCTTACAACACAAATCAGAAATGCAAAAAAGAAGTTACTACAGAGACAAACTAACCTCTGCACAAAACAACATGAAACAAACCTGGCATCTGATAAATGAGATGCTAGATTTTGTTTACAACACCACCGCCTCCGAAACCATAAAACATAGCTTCATGAAAGACGAAAAAACTATCCAACAACTAGCAAATGATTTTAACCAATACTTTGCAGATTCCATCCAAGAACTGCACAGAAATATTCCCCCAATCACAAAACGTGACCCTCCACTTGGACCACAATCAAAAGACATTATGGTTCCCAACCATAAAAGAAACAGAACTTCTCTCTGCAATACATCAAATCAAACCAAACAAAGGCCCAGGAATTGATGGTATATCAGACCTAAAGATATAAAGCAACATGCAACTAGTTTAAGTCCTATCCTACTAAAATTAATAAATAAAATATTTAAAACAGGAGAGATACCAAGTATGCTAAAGACCGCCATAATTACACTCATATACAAACATGGAAAAAGAAATTTAGTCAGCAATTACAGACCCATAGCAACATTACCAATTATCAATCAAATCATGGAGCGGATCATACTGAAGAAACTCACAGCATACACAGAGACCTTACATATTATCCCCAAAACACAATATGGTTTTCAGAAAAATAAGGGAACAACATCTCGCTTGGAAGACTTCACAGACGTAATTAATACCGCCTTAGACAAAAAAAAAAAATTGCCATGGTAGTCTTTATTGATCTAACTAAAGCATTCGATACACTCACACATTAAACCTTGTTAGAAAAGCTGATGCATACTGGAATAGACGGGCCTCTGCACAGGTGGTTTACAAACTACCTTCAAAATAGAAAGCATAGCACACGTATCGGGTCGAACCGAAGCAGAGAGCTACCAGTAACCTGTGGAGTACCACAGGGAGCTGTACTCTCCCCAACTTTATTCAACATTTACACGCACGATATTAATCAGCTACCTCTCAAAGGTAAGATCTTCCAATACGCAAACAATAAAGCAATAATATCCATCCATAATAACGCAAGCATAGCCCAAACAATTATGCAACATGACATAAATATGATCTCAGACTGGCTCACGAAAAACTCCATACACCTCAACTCAGAAAAGACAAAATTAATGATATTCAGAAATCCACTGATTCGACCAGTTGAAAACAAATATATAACCACCCAACCACTTTCCAACATAAAAAACACACAGAACAGCAAAACCACTACAGTCACTCAGGTTGAAACAATTCGATGCAGATATGAACTGGAATAGCCACATAAACCATCTACAACACAAACTCCGAACAATAAGTGACAAACTCTACAGGTTAAAAGACATAGTTCCCATACGCCTAAAAACACTAATATACAAAGCACTATGCCAAAATATACTAAGATACGCTATAACAACGTATGCTTTCTGTGCACCCTACAAATTAAACAGATTAATGTCGCTATAGTACAAAATGATAAAACTGATGTTTTGGGAACAAAGAGACAATAACGAATTTATATACACTGCAATGTCAGAACACAAAATACTCATAGTAAAATATTTATGTCAGTATATGCAGCTTTGCTAAAACATTATTTCGATGCCAACTACAGGACAGTCAGAAATACATACCGTATAACAAGACCTCAGACAACTAATTATATCACATTTAAATACAATAATCACTACGGAAAGGCCACGCGAAACTTCTACATCCCAGATATGATAAACAAATTACTTTTTGAATATAGAAATCTTAAAAACTACAATAGCCTGAAAAGAGATCTAAGAACATACTATGAACAAGAAACACGCACCCAAAATACCATACAAAAGCAATGAAACACGATATATTCGTTCAGGCTTCCAGTTCAACAACGCATCAAGACATTCCAAGTTGTCGTGTGTGTGTGTGTGTGTGTGTGTGTGTGTGTGTGTGTGTGTGTGTGTGTGTGTGTGTGTGTGTGTGTGTGTGTGTGTGTGTGTGTGTGTGTGTGTGTGTGTGTGTGTGTGTGTGTGTGTGTGTGTGTGTGTGTGTGTGTGTGTGTGTGTGTGTGTGTGTGTGTGTGTGTGTGTGTGTGTGTGTGTGTGTGTGTGTGTGTGTGTGTGTGTGTGTGTGTGTGTGTGTGTGTGTGTGTGTGCGTGCGTGCGTGCGTGCGTGCGTGCGTGCGTGCGTGCGTGCGTGCGTTGGAATTTCTCAATCAACGGCTGCAGTGGAAATCAAGCCAATTAAACATAGATTTCATTTCATAGCTTCGGAGCACAGCAAATAAAACAATAAATAATAACTGGTGTCATCCTCAGATAAGCTCATAAATAAGCTTCGAGGATGAAAGCTGAGAAAATACATCTCATCTCATCCAAGATAAAAAAAAATAAACAAAAATAAATAAGTGTATCATATGCAATCAAATGCATGTAATGTTGTATCATATGTAATGATAAGTATGTAATGTATGTATCACATGTTAGAAATTATTATTGCGAAAAAAAATTATTATTATTATCAGAATACATGAACGTATCAAATGTAAAGAAATGTATGTAATATTGTATCATACTAATCAAAACTATGTAATGTATGTATTATATGTAATAAATTATTATTATTATTATTAAAAATATTGTTATTATTATTATTATTATTATTATTATTATTACATTAACTCGCCTGCAGTCAAAGACTGAACGAGAGAGAGAGAGAGAGAGAGAGAGAGAGAGAGAGAGAGAGATTTATAATATTAACAATGACATACATTATATATAAACTTTGTTTACGATTTCTGTAGTCCTTAAATAGAAGAAACTCACACCTTCTGTTTATGCTGTTACTTTCTGGTAGGAGGTGAGGAAATCTTTCGGCGGCCCTACTGCTGTTAACTGTAGTTTTCTGTACTGTTCATTATTTCATTTCCTGTTTAGCACGCTGCATTCCAAAATGCGTGCAAAGCCGAATGATACGCGTGTGTATAGAAAAGAAATAACACAAGAAATAAGAATGCATTCAAAAATTTAAAAAAAAAAAAAAAAGTTAATGGTAATTTGGAGAATTAAAAATAATACTTTATCTTTCATAAAGTATTCTTTTTAATTTATCAAAGATAAATTAGTTATCAAAGATAAATTATATATATATATATAGAGAGAGAGAGAGAGAGAGGTTTTTTTTTTTTTTTTTTTGCCTTGGGTGTATTATACGTTAAAGATACCAAGAAATTTTATACTTGGTTTTAATTCTTTTCCAGAGTAAGCGAAACAAAGTTTTGCGCATGGAATATATTTACGTCTAAGCTACTTGTATATATAGAGGCTATCCCATAATGCAAAGCACACCCCTTTCGGGCGTTTATGTAATGGGAAGGACTACTACGAGACTGATTTCGACCTTTATTGAGGTCTCGTCAGTGGGAGCCAGATCCGGGAGAGATACCAAGGTTGAAGTAATGCAGCAATCATATATATCTCATATACAAGTAGACAAAAGGTACTACTTGACCTTATTAATAAAAATCTCTGGATAAAAAATAAATAAATAAATTCTACATCTTTCTCTCATCTAGAGATTTTTATTAATAAGGTCAAGCACCTTTTGTCTACTTGTATATGAGATATATATGACTGCTGCATTACTTCAACCTTGGTATCTCCCCGGGTCTGACTCCCACTGACGAGACATCAATAAAGGTAGAAACTGATCTGGGT
Source organism: Typopeltis vanoorti (assembly GCF_054136105.1). Lineage (NCBI taxonomy): Eukaryota > Metazoa > Arthropoda > Arachnida > Uropygi > Thelyphonidae > Typopeltis > Typopeltis vanoorti. Next base: position 54,636,979 of record NC_143567.1, on the reverse strand, counting down.
AGGCCCTTCCCATTATGCATTGCATTATATACGCGTGAAAGGGCGTATGCTTTGCATTATGGGATACATACTAAGGCAAGTGACATGCCGTCATTAGCCTCTATATAAAAGCAGCTTAGACGTGAATATATTTCATGCTGAAAACCTTGTTTTGTTTACTTGGGAAAAGGATTAAAACCAAGTATAAAATTTCTTGGTGTGTGTGTGTGTGTATATATATACCAAGAAGTATCTTTGGGACTAGGTTACTTGTATATAGAGGCTGTTGACCTCACATCAATTGCCTCATTATCTCATTAATGCAAATCACAATTCCTTCAGACGTGTACATTGCTATGCATTAAAGTGACCGGTTTCGACATGTACTGAAATTTCATCATTGAAAACCAGACAGTAAAATATCCTGCCATTCTGCCACTGGCGGCCTTGGCAATTGATCCAGTGTCAAAGAATTCCTACTCCTCTGCCCAGAAAGATATTAAGGTTGAATTAATGCAGAAGTCATATCTTTTATATATACAAGGAGCAAAAAAAAGATGATGAGGTGCACCTTTTTTCTGTTTGCATTTGCGGAAGGGTGTTCATTCGTCCTGCTTTCATAAAAATTGTCCCGGTGTCCACGTACATGTTTTCGTGGCGGCCATATTTCCCGCTTTTCAATATCCGATTTCAAAGATGAAATGTCTTTAAGTAACATTAATAAAACAAACAACTGTTATTAAAATAAATAGTGTCATTAGATTCTAATAACTTGTATGCCAACTATAGATTTATTTATATTATCAAAATGCTTGTGGTTTTTACTTTTCTTTTCCGATAATTTTCCAAAATTTTCATTATATATATATATATATATATATATATATATATATATATATATAATATTGGTTCTGGATGAGGTAACATGCATCCTCGAAATTCGCGTGACATTTATTTGAGGATAACATTAATTATGCATTATCAGTTGGCTCTATTGCACTGTTGGTAATAGAGCCAACACTGCACAATACGGTATATACCACTACATTAGCATGGAAGACACAGATACATACCCGATGCTTATGAATATGATGATGATGATGATGCATTACTGAACTGGAAAGACTGATTGTGATCATATAATGCATTGGTCTGTGGGGTACCAGAGTACATATTTCTTTTTCATAATATATGTGTGTGTGTATATATATATATGGGGGGGGGGAGTTTCTGCTGGTTTTTTTTTTTTTTTTTTTTTTAATGAATGTGATGAATTCATGCCAAGCTCAACAGAAAGCGGAGGGACGACGATAGATTTTCACTTCGGTGGAGCAGTGTTCATAAAAATTCCTGCGAGAAAAAAAAAAAAGAAAAGAAAAAGAAAACAGCTGGAACAGTCAGTCTCTTGAGACAGAAGTGGTTGGAATCAGTCCATGAGTGAGGAATCAGCTGTCCTTAAAACAATATTCTAAGGACGGGTAGAGTTCAGATGTGTGCAGAACTAATAGCTGAAGGGATGAAAATCAACGTTTTGAGCGAAAATAATATTTTTTTTTGGCGGGGACTGAGGAAGTTATTAATGTGATGAATTCATGCCAAAAATTGAAGGTAAATGTTAGTCCGGGAATCTAAGTTTAGAGAAAGAGTACTGATCTTACCTAGTGATCTATGTATCACTTACCATAAATTTAGGTGAGGTGAGATTTCCTTTTGCCAGAAAAAGCAATACTGCGTTTTGGTAGCTGTAGAGGTTATCAGTTTATTCTTTCTCTAATGCACAGGTTGCACAGGATCTTGTAGCTTGGGATGTTTGACCACTGCAACGAGTAGGGCAAATGAAGTGTGTCATTATCACAAAGCTTTGGATACGATTTTTGATGATCGGAAGTATGTCATTAAATATACAGTGTACAGGAGAGCAGATTATAAGACAGAGCCATGGGACACTTATCATTTCTTCGGATCAGAATAATGCATTGATGAAGAAGCTCAAAGAGAACGAATAATCCACTATGACATGCTGTGAACGCCCAGAAGAAAAGCTGGTTACTCAGTTACAGAGAATGAGAGGGAGATAAAAAAAAAATGGTAATTTACCAAGCCGGATATGATGCCATAGATACTCTGGATACGATTAGATACTCTGGAGACAGCAAGAACTATAGCACGTTTCTTCAGACCTTTTCGCGATGAAGAGATGATATAGGTCAAGATATCAGCTAGAGATCTGGAGTGGTGGAATCATACTGGTTTACACTGATTAGCTGTTAAAGCCTCTAGTAGTTCAGAACCTGACTATGGATGACCTGGCGGACCTCTAGGTAGTACAGAAGTTGACTATTGATGACTTGGTCTTCCTCTAGTTACTTCTGCTGATGACTTCTGTATTATTTTGGGGAGGATTCAGGTGTGGCATTCGGCCGGTAGTTTGACAACAAACTTTTATCTCTACTTTAGTATCCAAGTATTTAGTATTCTACTGATACCTATTACAACAATCCATCTATGGTATACAGTATACTATTGGTTTGCATTTTTTTCTTCTTCTTTTTTTTCAATTTCTTTCGTGTACTCTTTTTAAACCATGGCTTGGTGAGTTGAAGGGAATTTTGGATAGAATAGGAATAGGAAGGCCTTCATGCTGGTGAGTGTAATTTGTGTGACTAGTTTAGAGCAGTTGTTTGGATAAGAATAATGGAAACAGTAGTGTGACCACGAAAAGTCCTGCTTTAGTATACCTTTGTAATACCAAAGGATTCAAGGTTTTGGTGAGGACTTTCTGTGATAGGACACTCAAGGATTGTGATTTCAATTATTCAGAGGAGAGATCACCTCTACGGTATAAATAGAACTGTTTATGATAAGATCAAGAGAGCTGGGAGAGTGAAGAGTGTTATCAGGTATTCGGATTAATAGATGTAAGATTTGCGTTAGATCATTTCTTAAATTAGATATTTGCGCATTTCATTAAGTCTACCTTATGAGTGATGTTTGAAAAGGGATGCTTGAAGTTGTCGACTAAGATCATTCAGGAAGATAGATTTACTATTCAGATTACTGGACTGAGGAAAGTTGAGCATCATGGATAAGAAGGTGACAAGGTCAAAGTGGAAAGTGATTTTCGGAATTTAGAAAGCGGTAAATACAGCAGATTAATGTCACTGAACGTTGTAAGAAAATCATAAACCAGAAGAGATCAAAAGTAGAGAATTCTAAATTTGGCATTCTCTGAAAAATGTCAGATCTCACAAAGTCACACAGGTGTAATTTGGACACTGAAGGTGAACTGCGTTTGCTGCAGCTGTGATTTGATTTGTCAAGAATAGAAGATCTGGTCCAGATGTCTGTTAGCGATGGTGTACGTCACTTAATGGCGTTGATCCCACAAATGGTGGTAAAAATAAACAGTGATTTTTTGGTATTTTGACACGTTTTGTATATTGTTTTGAAGTTAGTTTTTGAGCGAGGTTTACTTCAATTGTAATGATACTATCATTGTTGCTATAGTTTTTATTTTTGATAAGAAAATAGAGGAAAGAGAGTAGGGACATGCAGTGAGAGGAGATAGACATTACTTATATAAAGAAAGATGTGTCTAATTATCATAATGTGGCCTCCCTAGTGTGCATCCCAATATCTTTTGCAGTGGGAATGCTCGTGGGGTACGCAGTGCCTATTTTATGGAAACAGGTCATTACCAGAAGATAAGATTGACAGGTAGCGACTGTATATCGGACGTTGCCTACCCATTAGGGGCTCAAATATATCATTGATGGTATTTTATTAAACCATCTGGAATATAAGCTCTTCGAGTGGTTCTGCTATGATGATTGTTGTTTCTAAATGAGCTATAGCTGTCTTGTTATACGCTTCTGGCTGTTCTGAAAGTACGAGTAATGTTAGCATAACTGTTCGGTGACACTGTTTGGCTGTTAATATTTTATGTTCTGCCAATGCAGTGCAGATAAAGTTAGCACCCCTTTGTTCACAAAAGACAATCTCTATCATTTTATATTATAGACTAATGTATTTAGTTCGTAGTCGGCACAGATGCATATGTTGTTATAATGTAGTTTAATATATTTTCACATAATGTCCTGCAGAACTTGCATGCCATTATCCGGGATTTGGTTGATAGGTAATTTATGTGACTCTGTCAGTTCATATCTGTATCAAGGTAAATTCCAGGGGTATCGTATTGTTTCAATGTGAGTTGTAGTTGTACTGATACATGCGTCTTAATATGTAAAGAGGGAGAATGTCCCTCTTTACATATAAGTCGAATAGTTTTGCTTATTTTCAACAAGTTGTATCAGCAGGTTTCTAAACATTACTGATTTTTCCTGTCAGAATTGAAGTACATACATTGGTATTACTGGATAGCATGGCTGTGTCATCTGAGTATTTGAGATCTTGCCTCTGAGATAGATTCATATAATGCATACAGATGGTAAAGAGAATAGTATAAAACAGCTCCGTGAACGCCACAAGCTAGTAGATAATAACCCTTGTCTATGAGGTGCTTTGATACATACAGTATGATTTGTTTTCTGTTTTCAAGGTAATTTATAAATCATGTATATAAAGCCCACCTATTCCAATATATCTTGGCTTTTCTAGAAGAGTTTCCTGTACAGCATATCGAACGAATATCGAAGTCAATAAAAATGACAATTCCATTGTCATTGTTATCTAAGGCGGAGTTAATAATGTCTGTACAATCCTCCAAGGAAAAGGTGCTGTGCTCCCTTACTCTCCCGAAATGTGCGCTGCATATATATGTATATATAGATTTTTTTAATATTTTTTTAAGAATGATCCCCTCCATAATTTGTTTAAAAATTCGTAGTGTAACTGTAGGTCTGTAACGATACTAGAGACCTATAGTTACTGACTGCTTTTTTTCCTTGTTTACAGATTTCCTTGCTTACAGATTTAATTTGAAAGTGGGCAAATACATTTTGGGTATACGTCCACTTTCAAATGTTCCGTTTAATAATTTTAGTCTAGTTACAAATATTGTTTATTATCTTTGTACCTGATCCTATCAATCCTTAAACCTTTGTTTGGATTAATTTCATGAGCAACAGAGGACATTTACTTTCTTTTATGGTTAAAAACGACGATGTCTACTTGCTTATAGTTCAAAATGCAGCGGCTACTCTTTGTGAATGAAGGGATCTTTTCCATAGTTCTAGGATAAAATCGGCGAAGTAGTAGTTAAAGTTATTATTAGCTTTTGGAAAGGTTTAGCTTCTTTCATGAAGAGACTAAACCACTGTATAGTCCTCTCTTTGTATATAAAAGTAATGCTTTATGTTTATGAGGATTTTGGTTTGTTGTGTGCGCGTATTTTGATTTCCTTTGTAGCTTTTCCTCTATTTTGTCTAGTGAGAGTTTAATGTTTAAGTATAAAATATGTACAAAATCGTGTCGTGTCATTTGTTCCAGTCAGTTTTTCTTATTTTTAATTAGTTAACTTTTCTTATTCTGTTTTCTTTTTCTCTTTTTTTCCGTCTATCCTACTATACTTAATTCTCCAATTACAACACAACGACGCTGCTACCCTCCACGCCATCTACCGCCCACCACCACCAACGGTTCTTTTTCTTCTTCTTCTGTAAATTGCATGGTGATTTGCCTGTAAGCAGCTGTAGTAATATTTCCAAATATTTCATCCCTAGTGTAAGATATTGTGTACAAAATGATTGATGGTGTCAGTTTATACAGGATAATGGTTCAAATACTGTGTAGTGTCGTTTTTATTTATATTTGGTTAATATTTGATTTATATTTATATTCTTATGCTTGTTTACTAATGCCAGAAATATTCGAAATAAGGGTAACGAAATTGTTACATTGATTCAGTGTATTCACCTCAGAATTGTTGGTATAAGTGAGACATGGGTAGATGAGAATGATTTCCTGACAGGAATAGAGATGAACGGATATGATACCTTTCGTGAAGACAGACAGGAAAGAAAGGGAGGACGAGTACTGTTAATGGTAGCAGATGAATTGGGCCCACCCATCTAAAATGGATTTGCAAGGCGAAAATAGTGGCCGCAGTTTTGAGGCAGTATGGTGAGGTGGAGGTGAACAGGATGAAATAATAATTTGGTTGCTACTATGGACCTGGTAATATGGAGGATAGTGAGAAGGAAATGTATAGGCAAATTAGCCCGGCTAGCAAGAAACGAGTGATCATTATGGGTGACTTTAATTATGGTAATATAGACTGGAATCAAGAGACTGCATCTGGGGACAAAGAAAATGAATTTCTGGAGTTTTTGAGAGTCAATTACCTTAAGCGGCGCGTAACAGAGGCTACACAAGGATCAAGGGTATTGGATTTAATCATCTCATCAGATGATGTTTTTATAAATTGGGTGTCAAATCTTCTACCAGTTGGTGAGAGTAAGAATGAGGTGATCACTTGCAGAGTGACCAGTCATTTGAGCACGTCTGTTAGTAAGGGATATATGTGGAATAAGGCCGGTAATTCTGAAAAGCTCAGGAAACAGCTTGTGGTAATAAATTGTAAAGAGGAACTGGATGGAAAGCAAATATTGCTTGGATCCTACTCAAGAACTATTGGGTGGAGGCAATATCAGAATGTATTTCAAAGGTCAAGAGGTTAAATAGGGCAGGTGTAAAATGGATTAATCAAAAGGTGTGAAATCTGGAAGAAGAAGAAGAAGAAGGTATTATGGAAGGAGCACACGATAAGTGGTTATAACAACCATTTGCCTGAGATGTACAAAGAGCAGGCAAGGAAGATGAATTGTTTGATAAGGCTAGCAAAAGTTAGTATGAGCAGCAGTTAGCTCATGCTGCTAAAAAAAAATCCTAGGGAATTTTTTCTTTATGTGGCCAGTAAAAGAAAGAATGATTATGGAGGGATGTCATTGATTGGTGAAAATAGAGGAATAATAACCTCTGTGGAGAATATCGTTTAGGTATTTAATGAGCAATTTATAAAGATATTTCATTCTTATGAATGTGACGTTAATGAAAAACTTGAAGGGAGGAAGAGGAGAAGGAAATGTTAGTAAGTGAGCAGGGGGGTATATGAGGAATCGAATAAATTTGATGTAAATAATGATGTACGATTTGATGCCAATTCACCACGTGGTTTGAGAGAATGTTCCAGGAAGTTAAAAACAGCTTTTACATATGTTTTCAACATGCGTCTTGCACTGAGCCAAGATCAAAGAAGTGGAAAGAGGGTAAAATTGTTTCGATTCGTAACGAAGACGACAAGACTAGTGGCTTTGGATTATAGGCCAGTCTGTGTGTCTGGAGTTGTGGTGGTTAAAGTGTTAAAGAAGTTAGTTAGGAGCAAGATTCAGAATTGGGTTGACAACAGAAAAATGCTCTTTGGCGGCCAGCATGGGTTTGTTCAAGAAAAATCGTGTTTTATTAAGATACTTACTTATTATACTCGTAATAAAGTGATAAATGCATTGGATAAAGGTGTTGCATACATAGGGGTATATTTAGGTTTTGCAAAGACCTTTCATAAATTGCCACATGACAAACTGGTAATTAAATTGGAATGGATGGAGCTAGACAGTAGATTGGAACGCTGGAATCGAAATTGACTGTCTTATAGGTATCAGTGAGTTGTCTATAGAGGAACGATATCCCAGAAGAGGAAAGTTACTAGTGGTGTACCCCAAGGGTCTGTTTTGGGTCTGTTGCTGTTTAATTTGTATGTAAATGATAATTGGGAGAGGCCTGAATGGTGATATGCAGTTGTTTGCAGATGATGCAAAGTTGGAGAGCGCTATCAAGAGTAGAGCGGATTCTGTAGTTTTGCAAGAGGACTTGAATACAGTGGCTGAATTAATAAATGACGGGGGATGTCAGTTCAATGTTGCGAAGTATAAGGTTTTGAAATTTGGGAAGAATGATGGGATATAGAGTACACAATCGGTGGAAATATCTTGGAAGAGGTAGGGGAGATGAAAGATCTGGGAGTGATTGCGGACAAGGACCTAAAATTTCTGAGGCATGTTGCTAAAATTGTGAGGACAGCACAATGGATAATGGGAAAGGCACTGATTAGTAGAAGTAAGGATGTTATGGTTCCCTTGTATAAGGCTTTGATCAGACCACATATTGATTACTGTACACAGATTTGGTCACCTGGTTTTCAAAAAGAAGATGTATTAGAAAAGGTCCAGAGATGATTGACTAAGGTGGTTTCTGGTCTCTGGAATGTTGAGTATGCAGACGGATTGAGAAATATAATTTGCAGAAATTGATGATCGAGACATATAAGATGCTAAAAGGTTATTACCGGATTAATGTCGAGGAGGTTTAGCATAGAATGGGTGAGAATAGGGAGAGAACAAGAGGTCATCCCTGAAAGCTGTATAAGGAGAGTGTCCGCAAGGAGATGAGGAGTAGGTTTTTTGCATGGAGAGTGGTGAGTGATTAGAATGCATTCCAGGAGAGTGTGGTGAGTGCGCAGACAGTGAACGCATTTAAGGTGCGGTATGATAAATTATGTGTGTAACAATCGGACCTCCCACGATGAGTCTTTTGATTCCATTGAGGTTTTAAATAATAATAATAATAATTTGTAATGTTTATATCGCCGATTACTATTAAGTGGTCAGTAACGCATGCATTAAGAGTGGCCACTGCATTTATGACCAGTGCATCAATAAAGTCAGTCTCTTCGAATACTTCTGATGTTTATGTGTAGAATAAAAGGCTCCTTTACTCGCCCAGTGCAGTGTACTTCCAATGTACTTACCTGCTTGTTCGCTGAATTATGAAAGGAGCGAGCCGTAGAAATCCTCGTGTTTTTATTTATTATTATTATTATTATTTAATTATGTTTATAGATTCAATGTTGTTTGACTGGAGATTTGCGTAAACTCTGGAATAAGAGTCCGTTTCGAGGGATAAAGAATTAGATGGCTAACCGTCGCGGGTTACCCAGGACATTCCGGAATTATTATTCTGTTCCCCGTTCCAAAGGAAACTCCTGGATTGCATGAATAAGGATTGCATGAAAAATTCAAAATTCCTTTTCCGTTTTTAGGTTTTTTTTTTTTTTTTTTTTTTTTTTAAGTTTGTAAAATGAAAATGAATTTTGTAAGCGAAAACCTGTAATAAAGCTGCGAATAAAGTACTCATGCCTGGTTTCAGCCACTGCTGCACTTCTGATTTCAGTTATCTCAGTAATAGTCAGATGCAGAGGCGTAGCTATAGGGGGAGGGAAGGAGGGGGAGGTCCGCCCTGGGCGACACTTTGAACATTTTTGAACTTTTGCAGTTAATTCTAAAATACAGTCTCGAGAACTCATTTCCAACTATTGTAATACTACTGCGAATTTTCCTCATAATTGCTGTAAGTGTTGCTAGTTGTGAAAGGAGTTTTTCTAAATAAAATTGATTAAGAATTACCTACATTACTATGAAATAGACTTCGCCAATGCAAATCCACGATTTTGCTAACAGAAAAGCAAGAAAAATAACATTTTGGAATGTTAAAATTAAAGTTTTACTTCAAAAATAAAAATAGTGCTTTAATTTATTTCCCTATACGTCGTTTTGACTTTTTGTAGTATTTTTGGTGTGTATTGAGAGGGACGGCAAATTCAAGGATCGCCTCGGTCGGCAGAATCTCTAGCTACACCACTGGTCAGATGATCGTCATTCATTTTAGATTCCACGGTTTCGCAGACCGATCGAGTGAGTCACGATCACACGTTCTTAGCTCTATAGTGCAAGATATTTCTTTTTAGTAATAACATTTAAAGTAAGCAAGTCGTGTCAAGTGAAGATGCACAACTAGGCTGTAGCATATCAACTCCTTCAAATAAAGATGAAATAGATGATACTGTAAAGTAAAATACTGAAGTGTATTTAGGATTAATTTACTTGCGGATTTACTGAAGAATTATCTAATCAAGTAAAGTAATTAATATCAGTGCAATCGCATGTATTCCAAGATTTTAATTACTGTTCTATAAAATATCTAAAACACTGATAGCGTAGCCTATCAAACTATATACCACGCTTAAGTAACTTTGCAAAATTTAGATCTGTAAGTTTTTAACTTCTGAGTTATTAATGAAAAATATTAGAAATTATGTTAAAAACGTTGCTGTATTTAATTATACTAAAATCATTCTTCATTAGAAGGTAATATAACTGTACTTATAATTATTAATAGTGTTATTTATCAATAAAAATGCAAACTATATATAAAATTTTTTTATTTAGTTAAATAATGCATGTATGCTTATTTGTTGGAAGTTTTTTTTCACTTGGTTAGTCTATAATAAATTTAGTTTACTCCTTTATCCAAGTGTAAGCAAACAAGGTCTGCGCTTGAAGTATCTTCAGGACTAAGGCAACTCGTGGTAAAGGTGAACCAAGCTCTCATCACTCCTTGTCTTAGTATCTCCCATAATGCACCTTTATCAAGTTGCCTCAGTCCTGAAGATACTTTAGGCGCAGAATTTGTTTGCTTATACTTGGATAAACGATTAAATTATTATTATTATTATTATTATTTGACACCTCCAGGGAGTCCAAAGACTCATCGAAGGAGAGTGTACCAACAGCATCGAAAGATTGATACCCTTCCAACTAATAACCGCGCTCAAACTTGCTTAACTTTTTGCGTGAGCCATTAGTAGCAGAGGCTCTACCAATCGACCAACCTTTGTTGGCTCTTTACTCTTCCATCGTTGTTGATCACTCTCCATACTTTGAACACTCTGAACTTTGAATACAAGTAATTTTAAAATTACTTGGTAGGCTTCGATGATTTATACATCAACGTCTTTAACTTGTTGACAGAAAGCACTTTGTAACACTTTCAGGGTTTAATAGCAAGGTAAGAATGCCATTTTGAAACTCTAGAAACAAGAACAGCGATAAGAATTTACATGCTATGCATGCTTGCATAGTGCCCTTGTGTAAGCATATATATATATATATATATATATATATATATATATATATATATATATATATATATATATATATATATATATATATATATATATATCCACTCTATATATATAAAATATATATATATATATAAAATATATATGTTATATATATATATATTCAGTTATATATATATATTTACATATACATACATATATACAGTATATATATATATTGTTGTGTCCCAATTTACGATTATTAGGCTTTCAACTACTCTTACATGTGAAATTCTACTTGTCTTTATCCAAATCTTATCTATATATGAGATATCATCCAAATACAAATATTCAAGCTTCTTCTCCCCTTAGTGTCCCTAAATATTTATTTTTATACTGCGCCTTTCAGGACATTTAGTTTAAGATATAAAATTCAAAAACAAGGAGCAATTACCAAAATATGTCTGAGTGTGAAACTAATATGCATTCGTGACCTTTATCTTGTAACTTAACAAATTCCTTCCCCTCCCTCTTGCATGATTAGGTTTGTACACTGTTACAAGTGGTGCATTGAGCGACAATCTCAGACAACTGTATTTTAAAGGAACAAAAGTTTATTGAACTCTTAAACATGATACAATTCATTTTGATGGCGGGCACGAATCATCATGATACAAGTTATTCTCTTCCATGATTCAGGTGGGTTCCAGCTATCCATCCTTTCTGACATCTTGTATATGAATGAAGAAGGGTCCAAACTTTTAAATGAAGAGAAGTGTGTGTTAATACATGTAACTTACGGAAAAATATAATTAATTATAAATATGTCAAATTTATCCCGAACACCCTGTATATATATATATATATATATATATATATATATATATATATATATATATATATATATATATATATATATATATATATATATATATATATATATATATATAAATAAATATACACCCTGTATATATATATATATATATATATATATATATATATATATATATATATATATATATCCACTCTATATATATAAAAAGATAAGCCGAAGTTTGAAACATTTCACGTCCAACAATTTGTTTGCCTTCATGAGACAACAATTTGTTGGACGTTTCAAAACAGTGTGGAGAATCGGCTTACCAGCCCGGAACTCGGGGGTTAGGCCAGGGTGACCACCGAGCAAAAATATTTTGTACTAACTCAAGCAGGAAAAAGGTACTAGATCTATAAAAAAGAAAAAAAAAGTATTAAATTTTTATTTGCTTTCGTTTCATTCTGTTTTGGGCATTTTACGATATTACTACCTTATTATCATAGACGAACTCAATGTAAAACCGCTAAATTAACACATGTACAACAAATATGAAAAGAAAAAAAGTGAAACTCATCTCACTGTATCATCTATGAGTCCAAGAGCTGCAGTTGTCAATCATCATAACAGAAGTCTCAACTGTAACTCTAGCACTTCACATGTGTATCAATTTATCATATAATTTTTAGTCTCATTTTAGTGTTTAAAATAATGTAACATTAAATTTTCAGTTATTTAATATGCTATTTACATATATATACATGGGTTCCAACCCACAAGAAAAACAATGGAAGTATTTCATTATTTTTATCAGATTTTGCAAAATAGTAAACTGCAGAAATAGTAAAATCTGTAGCTGATGAATGTCTCAGTTTTTCTTTTGTGAAAAGGAAGTTTTTTTTTTTTTTTTGAGATTTCATTGCGTGAATCTAAAGGATTTTTTATAAGATAGTTACATTTAGTGCGTCCACACTGTATTTTCTTAGCAATTTCACTATCAGGAGCAATTGTTTTCAATAGAGTTGGAAGAGTATCCATAAGCCACAAAAGCAGATTGTGTTCGGCATCCAGGGTCGTTCCTTTGGTTCGCGCCTCCTGAGTGCAAAATTTTTGTGTCCCCTCCCGCTTCCATTAAAAATTAAAGAATCCCGAAGTACAATAACACGTTACGAATCGTTTTATTATACTGCACATTAAGAGGAATGTATATTAAAATAAAGAAAAAAACACAAACAGTAAAAAAAAATTATTTTTATATAATAAACAAACATACTCCTGTAATGTAACATGGAACACAACAGGAAAAGAAGAGACTCTCAGAATAACTCAACGTGCAATAGAACGTAAGATTTGTAACATCAGGAAAACGGAACATGTTAGAAACACGGAACTAAGAAAGAGATCAGGCATAAAAGATGTGGTAACTGCGGTATATGAAAGCAGGATTAGATAGGCAGGTCACATAGCCAGTCTCAGGGATAACAGATGGACATATAGAATATTCAACGGGCAACTAAGAATAGAGAGAAAACCAAGAAGATCACCTGCAAGATGAGAAGATCCACTAGAAATCTATGGGTATAACATGGAAGAGAGAGAGAAAAGCTCAGGATCGAGATCACTGGAGGCATCTTTGTGACCTGCACTCATGGAGAAATCTTGAGTGAAACATAGGTCCATCAAGAAGAAAACTCAAGAAACTCCTAGAATGTTTGTTCAGTGTGCTGACAGAAGCGATTAAAGTACGTTGTGTTGAAGCTCGTATCATTTATTTAACTACCCAGCGACTGAGCCCCTCACTGAAATCTCTCACATTCGAAGATGACAAATATGCACAAACAGTTCAGTGTGTTATTTATTCCCTATTTTTTTTTTTTTTTTTTACGTATTCGATTATACCGCTCCTAAATTGTGCCGCCCCGGTACGGAAGGGGCCTATCTGCATCATATGCACGTAATCTTAATTCTGCCTCTTTAATTTATTTTTCGACTACATTTGCTGCCATTAATGCTTATATGACAAAATTTACAATAAGCAGTGTGTCCTTTACTCTTACCTGAACTGATCCAGGATTTAAGAAAGGGATCCTCCAACCATTCTTCTTTGAATTTTTGCTTATATGATTTTTTCATCTTTTTAGATGAACCTTGTAAACCTGAATCTGAATAATAACTATTATCACTTTCTCTTTTATCTGAATTACCTGTGTCGGCAGTGGTATTTTGTGAGTGGGAAGGGCTGGCATTGAGATCTTCACCTTCAATGGCTCGTTTATGTACTTTACTGACTGATGTACTGCACATTTTCTCCTGAGATTTAGAATCAAATTTAAATTTAGAAATTTTTTCTTGCCACTTGTCCATGTTTAAACGAAAAATCTAAATAATAATATTTTCGATGAAGAATTAAACAAGTTTTTGCTAATAAAATGAATAAAAACACTGACTTCTTATAACGCGCGAGAAGTTTTTGAACAGCGAAGAATATATTTTTTTCATTGGCTAATGCCAGTCGGACTTGAATACAAGATCGGGGGGGGGGGGGGTAAGTCTAGCGAACAGTGAGAGAGGTAGAAAAAAAATAGAAATCATATTTTTGTGTCACTGAATATGACATAGGTGGAGGTGAGAGAAGAGAAAAATATTCAACTCATATATCTAACTCTCATGTCGTTGTTATTATTATTATTCGGAAGGAAAAAAAGTACTAGATCTATTGGTGAAGGTACTAGAACACTAAAAATTTATAAAAAATACTAGGTCTAGTACGAAAGTACTAGATCTGGTCACCCTGGGTTAGGCGCAAGGGGGGAAGATCCCCCTAGAATATATATATATATATATATATATATATTCTAGGGGGATCTTCCCCCCTAGAATATATATATATATATATATATATAATGTATATATATATATATATATATATATATATATATATATATATATATATATATACATATTATTCTTAGATTTACGTATTAAACATCACTCATTTAGCCTAGGTTCGATCAGTAATAAAATACTGAACATATATCCAATTTGTTAAAGACACACTAATCATATACAGACATGGAAAATCAATTTATTCAGTCAGCAACTAGAAATCTATAGATACACTACCAATTATCATAAAAATAATGTTGTCATGGCCGTCTTCCTCGACTTGTCCAGGGCATTTGACTCACACATTCATGAAACTATTAAAAAAGTTAAAACATGTTTAAATATGAGGGCCTCTGCAGAAGTGGTTTAGACGTTAACTTCAAAGTAAAAAACAAATCACATATATGAGATCAACTAGCAACAGAGAACTACTAGGAACGATTCTCTCTTTTCACTTCGCTTCGACATCTGTATACATGATGTTAATCGACTACTTCTCCCAGACCAGCTTTTCCAATATGCAGATAACACAGTTACCAGCTGGCTCACTATAAACTCCATCCACATAAACCCTGACAAGACAAAATCATTGTTGTTTAGAAATCCACCGAGGTGACAGTAAGTACATAAATATCCGACATCTGCACTCTTATATACAAAACACGTACATCAGCAAACCAATCACGGTAAAATACAGCAGTGGCTCTCTGCTAGAGTTAAGTCTTATCGAAATTTAATGTCATGTTAGATAATATTAAGATAAAGATATGCAGAGATATATAACACCACCTCACACAACACTACGTAACAGCGCATTACCATGCTACACTCTCCTTCGATACGGTTGTGAGAAAGAGAACTCATAGCTATTCTGCTTGACCATCTCTCACAACCAAAAATACTTGAGGAACTACAAACACTAAAATATGACTTGTGGGAGTGGTATATCAAAGCAGTTATAACAGCATACCTTATAAAAATATAAAAACCACTAAACAAGGTCAACTACCTAGCAGATTAAAAGGGAAACATAATTTATGATATACAATATACACTAAAAAAAATAAAATAAAAAAACTCGGCCTAGATATGGAAGCGGATATACGTTTGTCACAGCATTGTAACTTCAAATATTGAAAAGAATTGGCGTTCTTCAATAAAGACACCACCAAAAATCAGCAATCGTCATTGCACAAACAATTTTGTTATAAAACAAATTATTATTATTATTATTATTATTATTATTATTATTATTATTATAGCATGACACCACCAAGACTCATCGCGAGAGGGACTCTACTGAACTCCTCTACATAGATCTTTTTGTCTCCCCTCCTAAAACTTAAAATTTCCGCCCTTCGGGTGAAAAAGGTCTAACTTAGATTCTCGTCGTAACGAGAGGAATTTTTATATGGGTTTATTTCGATTGAAGGCGAGTTAGCCGATCCCATACTAAGGTAGCAGCCTTTTTTCTTCAGGAAACCCGGGTTTTTAATCCCACGTACAGGCAAATCGGCCTTGAGAACATACCGCAGTTTACAGACAAAAATACTAGTGGTAGCGGTGGGCCGTAGATACGTTGTGTGTAGATAATGTTGTCATGGCCGTCTTCATCGACTTGTCCAGGGCATTTGACCCACACATTCATGAAACTATTAAAGTAGTTGAGGTTCTGTGTAATTGAAGGATTAAATGATGGAAACAGAAAGTCTTTGGAGGTGTCACGTAATAATAATAATAATAATATCATCATCATCATCATCATTCTATGCCTAAATCAATGATTTAGGCCTAGAGTGGCCTGTTCCGGCCTTAGAAGTCATCGTGAATCTCTTAAGTCCTGGTTTTCTTTTTCCTGATGGTTTGTAATTTAAGGCTGGTTTGGTAATCTTTCCGTTTTCATTCTTTCAACGTGTTCCATCCATTTATATTTACATTAAATTTTTTTTTTTTCTATTACTGATTCCTGATTTTATTTTTTCATAATTTCTTCATTTCTTAATAATAATATAAGAAGTCTTTTCATATATCTAGTGTCTGGTCTTTTGTAAATGCCTTTACAAGAGTAAAATTTACTAAGAAAGAGTAATTAGACTTCTGTCACCATGAATTTGTTCGCAGAAGATAAAAAAATAGCGCACATCTTACCAAGATTGTCATTAAGTATGCCGCCCCTAACCAACAAGTACTATTTTAGCGCTAGTAATTTTGAAAAAAAAAAAAAACATTAATTAAAAGCAAAAAACTGTGTTTTTATGGTTGAGATACAATGTTGTCTTTCTTAGGCATTGCCTTAGTTGCTTCGTGGGTTACGACAGCTCTGCACTTACCGTATATCATTGCTTTGATTAAGACAGAAACCTCGAAAGATGCAAGATGCATAATGTCTTTTTTCGAGCGGTGGCCAAATGCCGAGTTGCGCGCAACATGCGGTTAGCGAGCGGGGATTAAAATTGGGTCCAAGGTGAAATACTGGCTGCTTTACTCAGCTTTAGAAGTGAAAGTTACACAACCCTTAATTACGACTGAACAACGTTCGGAAATATGAAGCTTTGCCTTTACTTAAGAGTAAGAAATCTGTGCGTCTCCTCTGTCACGTGACACTCAATGTTTTTTATTATGAAAGTTTTCAGATAATATCTTGCTACTCGCGATCATCTGAAAAACGTCGTATGTGCAGAGCCGTACTAACACTTTTCGCGAGCTGGGCGGAGCCCCGAGGCTCTAGAGTGCTCCGGGACTCTCTCTGATTGTTTAAGGCCCTTTAATTGAGCTATATTTTTTTCGGGAGCTCCAGTTAGAGCCTCGTGCGTTTGTGCATAAGTACGGCCCTTCGTATGTGGCTTTTGGGCCTAGGAAACTGGTTTCTAATTTAATTAATTTATTTTTTTTTAAATATTTTATTGAATTCTTCCATAATTTCAAAACTTAGCTCTAGACATCAACGTGGAACTTTTCAAGCCAGGCTTCCAATAAACGGGATGGTGATCTTACACCGAGCAATGAAATTATCTCCCACCTAAAGCCCATCACAAACTCCATGCTCATGGCGGGATTCAAACCTGCTTCCTATTGGTTGGAGAAGGGTACGTTACTCACTTGGCCAACTAGACTGCGTCTGCGTTAATTCACATGGTTTAAATTTACTTAAAGACATCCTTATTTCAAAATCCTATCACCATATTTAAGTTCTGCTTATTATTTTTACCTTTTTTTTTTCTGTTTTCGCTATTGTTCAACCTAGTTTAGATAGGATTTTATTTATATTATTTTTGAACTGAGCAAATGTACATAAAGATTTTCAATTTTTACTATTTCTATATTCTAATTGAGAATTGTTCAAAATTTAAACCAGATTAGCAGCTACAAGTCGGTGAAAGCAGAACACTTTCTAGTTCAGAAAACTTTATTATTATTATTTTGAGTAATGATCTATTTGAAATGATCTATTTATAATGAGCTATTTGAAATGGAGCTGTCTAAAACCGTATTTGTTAATAACACTAGTAATATTGCGTACCTTTTCTATAAACAACTTATGCAATTTCTTATATTCGAAGAAGTCCTTTATGAGGTTTGTTTGTGTGTTTATGTAATAGACTGAATTCATTGCAAGTTTCTAAACGCCATGTAATCCTCCACATCTACATAAATAACATGATAAATAAACACACTGAACGAGCTGGATAATTATGATCAATTCCTTTAGAAGCCGAGAGCCATGGACTGATTATCAGATTATGCAATATTTTTCTGAGGTATGATAGCACGGAGAAAATGACCACAGCTCTGTTTATTAAATAATAGAAAGACTTTTAAAACATGATATAAAAATGCTGTGTAATTTTTCATTTGCGGATATAATAGAACTTAGCCAAACTCACTTACGAAAGATAGAGATGGAAATCACGAGGAACAAGTTCTTAATGAATGTTGGTTGCCACGAGACATTGCATGAAGTAATGGATACCAGTTAGAAAAGTTAATAGAAATATGTATCATGCTCTTCTGGCTTGTTAAGTGATTGGAACATGAACTCCAATCTTTAAATTATTATTATCACTATTACTCTAAGACCTCATGGAGTCAAAGACTCATACGAACAGCTTATCATACCGCGTATTAAACACTTTAATATTCTCTGCAGACATCACACTCTCAATCATTCACAACTCTACATGTAAAAAACAAAAAACAAAAAAAAACATGCTTCTCACTCCCTTCAGGGATGACCTCTTGTTCTCCCCTGATCTTCCACCATTTTATGAAAAACCTCTTCAACGTTGATCCTATAACAACCCCCTACCAACTTGTACATCTCTATCATATCACCCCCTCTTCCTCCTATCCACTAGACTCTGTAAATTGCATCTTCTAAACCTTTCCTCATACTTAGCATTCCAGAGATAAGAAACTATCTTAGTCAGTCGCCTCTGGAGCCCTTCCAACATCTTTTCATTGCAAGTCGATCTGTAGCCTAATCAGAGCCTTATACAATGGAACAAGGATCTCCTTACTTCTACAACTCAGTGTTCTCCGCATCATTTCCAGAATTCGTTGTGTTGTCCTCACAATTTTGGCAATGTATCCCCTAAATTTTAGATCCTTATCCACCATCACCCCCAAGATCTCTTATTTCCTCCACCTCCAACAACATTTCCCCACCAAGAGTATGAGTAAATTCTACATCCCATCTTTGTTTCCCAAATTTTAAAACCTAACATTTTGCAACATTGAACTGGCATCCCCCACTGTCGTACCCATTCACTCAATCTATTTAAGTCTTCTTGTAATACCACAAGATCTGCTCTACTCCTCATAGTTCGTCCCAACTTTGTATCATCTGCAAGCAAATTAATATCCCCAGCCAATTCTTCCTCAATATCATTAACATACAGGTTAAACAGCAATGGCCCCAAAACAGACCCCTGAGGCACACCATTAGTGACTTTTCTCTTAAGGGATATTGCTCCCCACTCCCATGGACAACTTGCTGATACCTATCAGATAGCCAATATACGATCCAGTGCATTAATATTCAACCCCATCCGCTCTAGTTTGACTATCAACTTATCATACGATAATCTATCCAAAGTCTGCAAAATCTCAGTATACTACAGTGTATCCACCTCCTTTGTCTAATGAAGCCATCACCTTATTGTAATAAGTAAGTAGATTACTAAACATTACCTGCCTTTAGCAAATCGATGCTCTCTCAAAGATAATACCATTGTTGTCAACACAATTCTGGATCCTGGTTCTCACCAGCCTCTCCAACACTAACTAATAACTGACACACAGATTGGTCTATAATTTGACGCTTGAGTTCTGTCACCTCCCTTATGAAGCAGCACAGTCTTGCCTTCCTTCCACTCCTTTGGAAGGACAGTGCTTCCTTAAATGTTTACAGACGTTGTGTAAAAGAGTAACTGTGAACATGAAATACCCGTCTTTATAAACGGTAGAAGTGTAATTAATAATCGATGATAAGAATTCTAACCCCCCCCCCTTCTGTGAAATGTATAAGAATTGATAAAACACAGTATGATCAAGTTTTGATTAGGCTAGTCAAGGAAGGGAGGAAGCAAAAATTATATTCATGTTTTGTACCGCCGTATTTCGATAACGGCGACCATGCCGTTATCGAAATACGGCGAGATTGGAGATTGGAGAGACCTGGATTCAAATCCCGATTAGTTTAAGAGGAATATTTTATTCTAAACGGGAATTTTCAAGAGAAAATCGAAATACCTTTACAGTTGATTTTTATTTGAAAGTGAGTTATCCAGTGTCATACGGAGGTCGAAGTATTTTTCTTTCCTGCAAACCGGCCGGAAATTTAAAGACATAATAATTGGATCTCATGGCTTTAGTTGACTTCGGCCTTAAATTTAAAACAACCAACCCGAAATTATTCGAATTTAAGATTTCGGATTGGTTCAGACTGCTGCAGCCATCTATTAGCCCTAAATCTTAACCTTTGTATTACTATACAAAGGTATGCATGTATGTATCATGTATGTCAGTGTTTCCCAGCCTGTGGTCCACGGACCCCCCGGGGGTCCGCGAGTAATTCGAAGGGGGTATGCGGGATAGTTTATTTTCATTAAACTTTATCTTATCATGTTGCTCACACCTCTTGTTCACACCTGGCCTAATTGATATGTTCATATTCTTCCGAATATCTTCATTTATCACAGTATTGCATTGTCATAAATGACGCATTTAGTGTTGTAAAATTGTAATTTATTTCTTCAACTTTACATGTAAAATATAAAAAATGTCCATTTTGGATTTTATGGGGTGAATTGACATTCGCTACAGGGGGGTCCGCGACATTATTAGCATTCGCTACACATGGTCCGCGACATCAAAAAGGTTGGGGAAACACTGATGTATGTGACAATACGAGTTCTATGGTCCCTTTTTTTTTTTTTTTTCAAAAGATTATGATTTAATTTTCAAGTTTATTGAAGTGTTCATTGTTTTCAGACTGGAATAAACGTCTTGCATTGATGAAATAATTTCAATTTTGTATTGAATGATTGTTAAAATATCATATTATGCAAACTTTTCCTCCTGCGCAGTTGGAAAAACGTGGGACACCCTCCTTTGACTGGATACGATCTTAGTTCGATTCTCCACCATGATGAGAAGAATATTAAGTCTCTCTCTCTCTCTTGCTCGAAACCTGGTGTCTTTCATTTCCCATATAGACAAACTGGCCAGAGAACACATGCAGTTAACAAACAAAAATACTGTAGATGGCATAATATGAAGGATTAAGCGGAAATGAGTCCTTTAACTCCTTGGAAATATGAAAATAATAATGATAACAGTAATGGTAGAGTGCATGTTATGGGTAACAGCAACACAGGGAGTGGCAATCTTTAATTAATAATTAGGATAATCGAAGTAAACGTCCATTCATAGGTCTCAATTGTGTGACATCGTTGACACTAAACGTCATATTAAAATGTTTAAATAATTCTAAAAATAAATAAATAAATCAGCTAACGCCTTTTATTCCCATATAGGGAGTTGGCAAGGCCTTTATACCCTATCTAGCTTTTGGAGACTGAATGGGCAGTTCAATCTCCACTAGCAGCCAATCAGAGATAGCTGGCCCATGTCTATCACTAATTATAGCAACCACCGATGAAGACGCTTGCAAACAAGTGTTGCCATCTTTTGGTACCTAACCCTAACAGGATATGTTCCTGTCGGAAATAATGTGAGAACTACGGTCGATTTTCTTGAGTTTACGGGACGAAAAATCCGCTTGCCTGTGCCAGAGATCGACTAACTCGGGAACCGGTAAGAAAGACTTAGGAAAGGTTTTTCCATTTGGTGACTAGACTTGAACTTAAGTCTGACTTCGAGCGACCAAACGCAGAGGACGCAAGCGCCGCTTCCACTGAGCCACGCAGGCCTAATTAAGTAATTCTATTACAGCATTATTATCTTTGGTAATTTGAACAACATTCCAATTCTTTGAGATTTTTGCTACTGATTATGAAGTCGAAGGATAATGAAAACGACAAATTGACTCTCTCTCTCTCTCTCTCTCTCTCTTCACACCTGATGAAAATAACCTGATTTCTGCTGAACCGAAAAAATTCAAGAAAATTGCTACATACACACAATTTAAGTTAATATCGGATTGTTACTGTATCGAGTTCTCAAATTGCTTATGTGCACCTCGAGCTAATCACTAAAATTTTGGTGTAGTGTGTGCGGGGAGGGGGGGGGGGGGGCTGCGCTCGCGCGCGCGTTATCTAAAGATAATAGTCAGAGAAACTGGAACGCAGGATCGAGGACCGACTTCGCAATGAATATACTGGAACGCTATACCAGAAGGCATGTCGTCTTCACTTTATGCTAGAACTAGAAATTACCATTTAGTGTCAGGGACAAAGTTGACAGCTGAAGAGCAGGATAGCTTTGATTGTTTTGCCATTTGTTCTCAGATCTCAAAAACCAGTTTATGTTAACGTGAGGCTGAGAATCATTAAGTGTTTATTGTTTTGTTTTTTCACCTAAAACATCACTATTTGGGGGTGAGAATGAACTATGAACTATAAAATGATTAACAGCATAATTACTACTAATTATTAATAGCATAGAAATACTAAGATAAAATACCAGCACACTGTCATTCCATGTTGCCAGCTTGCTGTGTATTGCACTCGTTTTTTGTTCGTTACTTTTTAATTCTTAATAATTTTTAAAATCCATAAGTTTTTTTAATTCATTATTCGTTATTGGTTTTATTCATGTTTCGTTTCTGTTATTTGATGTACATTTCAGTTCTCACTTATTGGTTGTTCACCTTCATTCCCTTCACATCTCATACTATTTAGGCTCACTTATAGAGTTCTGTATTTAATAATATGTTACTCATTATTATTATTATTATTATTATTATTATTAAAGTAGAAAAAATATGTCTTAAAATTCAAGTTAAGACATCTCCTTTTTCCTAATTAAATTTAATTACACGACCCCTATACAGTATTTTTGTCTTAATTTGTGTCTATGTTCTATGCTGGTGTACCTATTTTGCGGGAGGAAAGAGTTTCGAAAAAAAGAGAAAATAGAAGAAGAAAAAAATGCTACCAGCGTTGACACCAACTAACTCATCATCAATTAAACATTTCTTTCTCACGTTATGATGAGGAGCACATACCTATAGGTTTTCCAATAGAAGGGGTGAGTGTTCATCGTTCTTCCTACTGCACTATTCTGTATCGTTCTTTTTTAAGTAATATGCTTAAGTTATTTAGTCGTTTGGTCCTTCTGGAATCCGTTCGTCGGTATGTAAATTATTCATTACTCGAGTAGACAAAGTTAATTTACATTTGATATTTGGAAATCGTACAATTTGCCCTGACATTTCAAGTTTTCAACATTTGAAGAGGCAAAATGACTTCCTTATCCTTACATGTTCAACATTGCAATTATCCTTTGAGTTGTATTTGCAATTTTTGCTATGTGACCTTTAAACTTCAAATTAAAGTTTAAAGGTCATAACTTTACATTTACTAACATTAAACTGATAGTCATTTTCGTTTGCCCCAATTTCCAGCCTATTCAAATAATTTTTTAAGTGCGTGGCGAAAGAGGCGCCAGCCACAGGCGCAACTAGGTTTGGGGCTCAAAACATATAGCATTTTTGTCATTTTGGGGTTGGGGGGGGGCGCAAGTTAGACACTTGCCACAGGCGCTTCATACCCTCGGTACGTCACTGCCTGATTGCCCTGCCTATCTTCGCTTCATCGTCAAACAATTGCACATCTCCTGTTAGACCCTTCCTAATGTCATTAATGTACAGATTGAACAACAATGGCCGAACATTCTGATATTGTCTGTCAACCATTCACTTATCCAAGTCAAGAGTTTATATTCCAATTTCATATTCTCTAGTCTATATTACCACATTGAATCCATTCCCTTTATCTAACTCGGCCGTAACATTGTTATAAAATATGAGCACATTGCTAAAGGATGACCTTTCTTTAATAAACCCATGTTCTGCTCCTTGCAGAGTATAGCTTGTTTGTCTACCCATTTTTGTATGCGAGTTCTTACAAATTTCTCTAAAATCTTCACTATCACACCAGAGATACTGATAGGTCGGTAGTTAGTTTCACCACTACTCTTGTACAATGGAACTATCATACATTCCTTCCATTCCTGTGGTATCATTCCTGAGCTGAGACTCAAGTAATACAAACATGTAATAGACATAGCTATTCTGCTGAACATTCCTTCAGTATTTTGATTCCGGTCGGTACATTTGTAGTGGAAAGATTAGGCAAATCAGAAGTACTTTGGGAAGTTTTTTGTTTTTTGGGGGAAGTGGGAAGTTTTTTCCCACTTGGCTATACTATAAATTATATATTTAGTTTAATCCTTTATTTAAGTGTAAACAAAGAAAGTTTGCGCATGAAGTATCTTCAGGACTGGGGAAACTCGTGGCAAAGGTGGGCTGACTTGAAATAGCTTGCCTTAGTATCCCATAATGCAAAAGCACATCTCCTTGCGAATGTATAATGCTATAAGCCTCTGGTATCACCATATATAATTAAATATTATAATATGTTGTTATTACTGAGAATGATTTTGTCATTAAAATGATCTATTTTATATCAAACTCGAGAATACCTAAAAAAATGAATAAAGAATCGATAGCCAAGTAACGTTCTTAGTGAAAGTTACTTTGATGCTATTCAATTCTCAAGTATGGATTAAGAACGAACAACGGCAAAGGCTATTTCCCTTAAATTAAAATTCCTTGGAAAACTTGTTCTAAATGAATAAAAAAAAATAATAATAAAATAAAAAAAGTACCAGAAGCAGAGTTTTGCAGGTAACTTTTGCTCTTATGTTCTTATATCCTCGTATGTTCTTTCTTGTGGTTATATCAGTTGCTTTAATATCATTTCTGTTCTAGGTGTTTATCAGAACTTTCCAGAATCCCTCCCCGTGGTAATATTAAATAAATCTTCAAATACATTTAATCCTTTAATATTAATAATGTTAAATAAATCCTCTAATATCTTTAATCCTTTAAGTAGGTTAGAGCTTTCTTCTCCAAAAGAAATAGAGAGCACTCATCTAGTTAACTTTCTTGGAAATTTGTAGGGATTAATTGCGACTACGTGGACGTGGCAGACGAATGGTGATGTTTCTAATCCTAACTAGTATTTATTTATACGAATATGCTCTCTCTCTCTCTCTCTCTCTCTCTCTCTCTCTCTCTCTCTCTCTCTCTCTCTCTCTCTCTCTCTCTCTCTCTCTATCTATCTATCTATTATTTCTGTAATTATAGCGTCCTGGAAGCTATCAGGAGGCTACATAGTTATCGAAGCTTCATTCTAGTGAAATATAAATTATGTTTGATTTTATTTTATTTAAAACTTACAAAATTTGGTATTTAATATATTTACATTGAATGTATTCATGTGATCTTTACTGAATGTGGGAATTCTTGTATTGCGTGAAGGTCATAACGGTGCAGCCAAGATAGGAGCGTCTGCTACTTTCTGAAGAAACTAGGCGTAGCTGTAGTAGGCTTTTTTTTTTTTTGTTGTTCTTCTTTTTCTTGCCTTGGTGTATTGCTGTGTTCCTACTTATACTCTTCTAATAACACTATCTAATATCCATGAAAAAAAAACTTTATTTTATTTTATTTTATTTTTTAATCACTACCAATTTTATTATTACAGAAGCTCTGAGGACAATGATCTGAGCATTTTTCTCTCGAAATTCCAAACAACTAAGAAAATAATCCTTACGTTGGTTAATAAAATGATACTAATTGTTTTCAGGCTTTACTGTTAGATTGGGAAAGGCATTTGCCTTTGTGAGATTTCTCGATTTCACTTATTTCAAATTTTTAACTCTAAGTCTTCTTCCTTTCCAGGCTTATAGGTCAAGTGGCCTGTTCTGGACTCAATTCCATCTTTTTTAAGGGTCTTCCTCTGCATCGGGTACCTTTTAGGTGGTAATTTAGAATTTGTTTAGGTGTTCAGCTTCTATTCATTCTCAGTACATGTTTTTTTTTTTCTTTTTTTTTTCTATAGCTAATAACTTTCATTTAGGGAGTTTGTAATTCCAAGTTAATTTCGGATTTCGCTTGTTTTCATTTTATCCATTATTCGGACTCCTTCAATTCTGCACATAAATTTCATTTCGGATGATTCAATTCTTCTTTTGTCTCTCTCTCTCTCTCTCTCTTTTTTTATTGTCCATATCTCACTGCCATGAAGTAAGGTAAGTTTAGAATCTACTGTATTGTAGATTCGTTTATTTTTGTTTTGTCATTTGACTACAAATTCCGGCCTAGATGGCAGACTAAATAGCTCATCTCCCACTCTTCAGCGACTGTGGATTCAACTTCCACTGTTTATCACGGATGACAAGTACAAAGACATCGAATTCACAGATAATTAAAATTATTATTTTTTATTTATGGCAGTAGTTATTAGATATTTTGTAACAATCTAATTTCCTATTAAGTAATTCCATTTCAAAAGATTTACTTTTATAGCAACTGTGTCACTTAGATGTACAGTACTATGAATAACTTTTTTTTTTTTTTTTTTAATGTAAATATTATCCACGAAGGCTGTAAAATCTGTATAAATACTTTGGGTGGATTAAAGATTAAATATTCCAGAAACTGTTCTTTAAAGAACAAACACAAAACTTTTTCAAGCCGCTAATAAGTAAGGTAGTCGCAAACACCAGACGAATGTCGTCTGCTATCCAGAGGCGTAAGTAACTTATGAGCCCAGAGACTACGTACGTCTGGTGTTTGGGATTACCTTACCTATTAGAGGCTTGAAAAAGTACTTCGGAAATATTTAATCCTTAGCCCACTCACAGTACTACACACACACACACACACACACACACACACACACACACACACACGCACAATTAAATATAGGTATTCATAGCAATAATAAATCTAAGTGACACAGTTGCTATAAAAGTAAATGATAATGATTGGAATTTCTTAAAAGGAAGGTAGATCGTTGCTGAATGTTTAATAACTGCTGCCATAAATTAAAAAATTAAAATCGAAGATCATTTTCTTCAAGACTCACTTAAGATAATGAATAGCGCGAGAGAAGAGCATAACGAAATGCAAATCAAAGGACAAAATAAAACAATATAAACTCACGAATTCTTATAATAATCGTTGTGTTAAAAATGCGGTCTGTGAAACCAGATAGGCTACATTCAAGTATATTTATGAAGGGAGAATTAATGCCAAAATTAATTATTGCAGTAGTTTTAAAAGCAATTATTATTTAACGTATATAGAAATACTGCAGGACATACCAAACTGCAGAATAGTGGCAATCCTCGAAAGTTGTTTTTTTCTTAATCGTAACAAATACCTTGGAAAAAAATCCTTCGCATTGATTAATTTAAGACTTTTTCTTTTTTTTAATTTCATTTCTTGTTCCAAACTCTGATGCTTCTGATAAAAATGCAACGTATAAATTTTCCAGAGTGACAGAACATCATTGCTTTACGACCGTCAAACAACCCGACCTGCACAAATGCAACTTCTCGTGGTGGGTCATATTTATAAGACACACACATGGATATTTTGCTTCCTCAAGCGATATCGTTTCTGAAAAACGAAATACCTTGGTTTGGCCCAATAATGAGGTGTGTTACATTTCAAGGGAATTGCACTGACGTACAGTATTGAAAACCTTATTACGCGTGATTTTATTCGACGAAATTAGAATATGTAATTTTTAAAATAAAAAAAAGTATTACGCACTTGATTTATTATATTTGTCTTACCACCTCGGTCTTCCTCTGCTTTTCTTCTTTTATTTGTATAAGTAGATAAAATTTTAATTTCAAGTAATGTTCAGTGAAAATTAAAGCGCCAATGTTAGATTGTCATCATCATCCTAGTTTATTCTTACGGACAAGCCCACACTATATCATGCGAGTTTTCAAAGTCAAATTCGGAGTAACAAATTGGCCAGCCCTTGTTCCCAATCGATGTTCATTAATATTCTATGTATGATCTAGTTAGTTTGTATTATGTGGAATGAAAACGCAAAATTCCACGAGGGAAATCTTATCACCTCGCTATAACACTGGCTATCTCACTTTCGGTTGAAAAGATTTCTCGGGCCATCGAGAAGATTCTCAATTTAGATCTTTTCCACAAAAAAAGCAAAAGTCGTGACTGGTTGGGAATCTCTTCAGATATACTAGATAAATGCAATGATAGTTTGGCTTTTTATGCACAATAAAATAATTTAAAAATAAATTAAACCCTTTTGTAATGCTTTTTCAATCCTCAATGAAAGTGTAGACAACAATCTTTTAGTCCAGACTTTTTTTTTAATTAGGAGGCAGTGATTCTCTACTTGTCGCTAACACTGAGTATGCTTCTTCTACGCGACTTATATGAGAAGCTAGGAGAATATCTTATACAATTTATTGCCATTTCGTTCTTAATCCTAATTAGTAATTATTTCTTTAGTTATGTTTAAGTCGATTTTGAAGAGTTGGGGGGGGGGGGTTAAAGCTAGTTTCCATCCATAAATCTAGCGTTGTGGACGTTATTACAAGACTTTTCAAGCATCTAAATTAATCAATTTAAAGGAATTATATTAATTAAAGTCAATTAATTAAATTGATTATGATAATTTAATGAAAATTAAAGAGAAATTCTATTTTATATCTATTACCGTGAATGACCGCATGTAGCAAAATTATTATTATACGACACCATCAAGGACCTTTTCGCGGGAGGGCACCGTACTCTACTCCATTACACATACACAACTCACCGTCTACGCTACTTAATTCTCCAACTGTAAATGCGCAGCGCCATCTATCGTCCACCACCAACAACAGCATATTTTGTCTGTAAATGGCATGTGTTCTCATGGCTGATTTGCCTGTATTCGAAAAGAAAAACCCGAGTTTCCGGGAGAAAGCGCCACCTTGGCAATTGCAAGAATAGTGATACATTGTGCTCTTCGATCGGAAAAGGCTTAAGTTCGATACTCGTCGCGACGAGTGGAATCTTTATATGGACATTTTTTCAAATGAAGTTCAGTTACCGATCTAACTTGGTTTTTCTCGTTTTTTTTTTTTTTTTTTTTTTGTCAGCGTATCTCAACTCAGTAGCCATTAAAAAAAAAAAAGAAAAATAGGTTTTCTCCTACTGAAGGATTAAGCTCACGAACTATTCTTTGCATACAAATCTTTCTATCAGAATAGAGTATTAATTAGACTAGGTTGATTAATACACATCCCCCACCTCTCTCTCTCTTCTCTCTCTCTCTCTCTCTCTCTCTCTCTCACACACACACACACACACACACACACACACACACACACACACACACACACACACACACACACACACACACACACACAATCATTTCAAGGTTTTACGAATACACTATATATTTTTCGTACATCGACATTTGCAGACCATTTTCACCATGAAAACTGATATCTGTAATTCCTTCATGAATCTTCTACTCAACTACGAAGACTCATCTGTAATTCTTTGATGAGTCTTTGCAGCTATCGATAATGTTCGTTCATTAGGTAGTTTCTGGAATGAATCTCGTTTAGGATGTGAAGACCTACTATGTAGGATTTTAAACTGGAGGTGAATTGATTTAGCTGGCTTCAGATAGAGGTAGAGAAAATTTTCTTTCTGGAAACTGTGATTTTTTTATGCCTCAAGATACACAAACCAGCCAAAAAATGCAAGTTATATACAGAGATAGTAGACTAAAGGAATGAGTGGTAGGAATCCTTTACTGTAATGTCTCCGTTTCATTTGAAGGTGAGTTATCTCATTCATACAGTAGCAGAAAAAAAATTTCCAGCCTAAACTTGGATGTTTGCATCCTACAAAACAGGCAAAACTAGCCATAAGAATACATTCAATTAACAGACATAATACACTACAAGCATTGTATTGGATTTGGTTTAGAACGTCTGATATGGAACCGAGTAAGTGTGGACTTTTACGATCCTAGAGACCTATCATGACTGCTGGGAATTCTAATAGTTTCCAAGTGTTCAGGGACTTCATCTCAGGAAAGTCACTTCTTATTACTTGACTACTTTCGCTGATTTCCTCTTACATTATTATTAATATTATTATTACACACCCACTACCCACTCTTGGTGACAAGAATTGATTCATCTTTACCAACCCAAAAGTGCATGTTGCATCATTTTTATGACTGCGATATTATTAAAAAAAAAAAAAAAAAAATCCCTCCGTGTTTCTTATTCCAAAAGTGAGTATGCGGAGTTCTTATTGCGCAGATTAATTTTTTTTTAAAGATCTATAGGCAGCGAGTCTCTGTCCTTCAGCCATCAATGATAGTGAGCTAAGGTTATCAACAAATCAAAGAGCTTACAGTAAACAATTCTGCCATCTAGTGGCCTAAAACCCAAACAAATATATGCTATGTCTTAAATTAGTGTGAGTTCTATGGTCTTTTTTTTTTTTCTTTTATGCCAAATTAAAAACTCTACTTGCTGTGCCAAAGCTCGACCAAATCGGAACCCCGGCCAGAGAAATGCTTAAAAAGAGTTTAGTAATAATTAGCAGAGCCTGTGTAGCTCAGTGGATATGGCGGTTGCACACCACGGCGCTCGACCGCACGAAGCAAGACTTGATTTCAAGTGTAGTCGGCAACTAGAAAAAATTTTTCTAAGCCTTTTTTCGACCGGTTCCCGAGTTAGTCGATCTCTGGCACTGGCAAGTGGGTTTTTTCTCCCGGAAACTCGGATTTTTCGTCCCGTAACTTCAAGAAAATCGACCGTAGAACCCGCATTATTTCAGACATTAAATAGGATTGTTAGGGTTAGGGATCACGAGATGGCGGCACTTGTTCAGCCGTCACTTTTCACTGCGTACCTCTTAATTTGTGATAATTAAGAGGCACGCAGATAATCTTAATTAGCCTTGGACGAGCTACCTCTGTTGGGTACTAGTGGAGATTGAACTGCCCACTCAGTCTCCAAAAGTTAGATAGGGCTAAAAACAGCCTCGTCTACTCCCTATATATACGGGAATAAAAAGGCGTTAGCTGATTTTTTTTTAGTAATAATTAAATTGTTATTCTTCATTGATTTCAGCACTTTAAATTCAGAGAAAGAAATATTGGGACGTGGAGACTTGGCTAAAAAGAGTTTTTGCACATTCGAAACGAATTCTATTAGCTGTTTTTTGAGACAATAATCGAAGACCTCTATCTATGTTGTGAGAAAAGTCCATAAAGGGTACCTTATTGAGAGAAACGGCGAAATCATGTCCATTTCATAAAACAAAAAAAGTTCATCCTGTGTTAGTATGTTAGTAGACGGTTGGAAATATTGATCACGAGTGTATCTGCGTCACCGACATTATGAGTACTGGTTCTAGAGTGGCTTACAAATGAATCAAACTTACCGTTTAAATTATCGCGTAAAGCATTAAAAACACGTCAGTAAGAAGTAGATGAATTGCATAGAATAAATAGCGTTAAAAATTTCACTCACTAATACAAATTCTATGGTGATCTTGATGGAATCGATATTTCTATTTAAGAGGGTTAAACCTTTTTTTAGCTTCATAAAATTGATAATTTAAAAGTGACCTTTTAGTAAATCCTCCCGTAGGGTTTAGTAAACCTATAAACTTCTTTTATTTTACAAACAGTTAGAAATAACATGAGCTATCTTACGTTTTAGAAATATAATTCTGTCAATGTATTTAGCCTTCTCTAAAGTGTAGAGATTTGTTTAAAAAAATCAGCTAACGCTTTTTATTCCCCTATAGGGGGGAAATTTTTGGAGCCGGGGGAGTTCAGTCTCCACCAGTAGCCAATCAGAGATAGCTTTCCCAAGATTATCACTATTTATACACATGACCGGTGAAGAGATGCAGCTGACAAGTGCTGCTAACGGTGGAACCAACATTTTTCAGTCAGTAAAACATACTACTAGGATTAGGGAACCACGAGGTTTTACTGTCTAAAAATGTTGGTTCTACCGTTGGTTTTCTTAAGTTTATGAACGAAAAACCCAAGTTTCAAGGAGAAAAGCCCGTTTGCCCATGCCAGAGATCGACTAACTCGGGAACTAGTCCAGAAAAGGCTTAGGTAAAGTTCCTTTAGTTGGCGACTACAATAGAACTTGCGAAGCTCTTTCTTCGAGCGGTCTAGCGCCGTGGAAGGCACATGCCACTTCGCTGAGCTACACATAATGAAATATTGTGAGTTGGATCAGAGAATCTGTATACGATCAGAGAATGGCAATTAAACAATAACACACAATTGGAAAAAAGCTAGCTGAGTAGCTGATGTAAGATTACTAAAAAAGGCAAATCATTTCTTAACATATTAAATATGATCTAAATATATACATAAATAAAATAAAGTTAGGGAATTATTTCTCCTACTATTGTCAACTTTTTCATGGAACACTGAACAATATATTTTTGGATAATACTTTTGCAATTTGGAATGGTTCATCCTCTGAGTTTATGGCAGTTTCTTTCCAAATGAAGTGCATTTCATTCCATGATCCAGTTCACCTTTGAAGAAGAAGTAAAAACTAATTAGCCTTCTAATTCTTCGTCAACCAGATGGTAGCCTACAAATTTTTTCAGTTTTTCGGAAGGAAGAAGACGGATACAGACTGTCATGTCCACACTGAATCTCATCATCATCCTGGTAGAAGGCTGTAACTATTAAGACTTCAGTATATCTTGCTCTATCTTTACGTTCTTCAAAAGAACTTTTATTACAAAAAGAATTACAACATGTTCCATCTTTTTATCTAATACTTTTAAGGAATCTTTCATCAAATAGCTTTTAACAGTTACAATATCTCTACCTATTCCAGTATATAAGAAAAAACTTGCATTCCTATCCCTTATGCACATGATAGTACTGATCCGACGCTAGAGTCTTTGCCGCCCTCATTCAATTTCTATTTAAGCGCCCCTGTAACGATCCAGGCGTGTGTGGTTCTTTAACGATAATAAAAATTTAAATTATTTGAAATTTCTTAAATAAATTTTGACGAACAGCTACATGTTGGTTCGCTAAATGTAACGAACCGTGGGGTGTTGATTAAGCAGGATAATCTTTAAAAACCCGAATATTCAAAAAAATTCTCAAAAGTTAAAGCAAATTTTGATAAAGCCCACTTTAATCGTTGAATATAATGATACAGGGATTATAGCCTTCTCACCGACCCGAATCGCTAACAAAATTAAAATGAATTTTAATTAAAGTTAAAGTTTATTTTAACTAAAGTTTAAAAAATTCTTGCATTTTACAAGTTACTAAATTCTTAGTAACTTGCAAAAATTTTTTAATAATTTTTATAAGTGGAACTATCTTTTAGGAAAATAAAAGAAACTCAAGATACATTAGAAAATAAGAAAAGAATTCAGAAATAATTAGAACATTCAGTATGAGTATTCAAAAAATAACATCTTTATAGAATAACAGAAAATAAATTAAACTGCATAAATATACTTGAAATTTTTTTAAATTAAAATTTAATGTTTTTGATTTCATATTCAGAAAATTAGAAATAATGGTCTTAACTTCTAATTCCGCACATATATCATTTTCAATAGCTATTAAAGCCAAACTAATAAGCCTTTTTTGTGACATACTTGTTCTTAAGTAGGTTTTAATCAATTTCAACTGGAAAAGGAACGTTCACCGCTCGCTACACTAACAGGTAAGGTTAATAGTATTCTTAAAGCAATTGAAAAGTTAGGGAATAAAAAAAAAAAAATCAGCTAACGCCTTTTTATTCCCGTATATCCGGGAGTAGGCGAGGCCATTTAGCCCTATCTAACTTTTGGAGACTGAGTGGACAGTTCAATCTCCACTGGTACCCAATCAGAGACAGATGGCCCAAGGCTATCACTAATTAAGCGGTACGCAGTGAAGAGAGACGGCTCAAATGTGCCGCCATCTCGTGGTCTCTAACCCTAACACAATATATTTTTAATGTCTGAAATAATGTGGGTTCTACGGTCGATTTTCTTGAGTTTACAGGACGAAAAACCCGAGTTTCCGGGAGGAAAAACCTGCTTGCCCGTGCCAGAGATCGACTAACTCGGGAACCGGTCGAAAAAAGGCTTAGAAAAATTTCCTCTAGTCGCCGACTAGACTCGAAACCAAGACTTCCTTCGTGCGGCCTAGCGCGGTGGTGTGCAAACGCCACATCCACTGAGCTACACAGGCTCTCGTTAGTTAGGGAAAGTTAGGGAAAGATAAATTATTGGACACAATAAAATTAAGAATATCGAAAGGGTTTTGAATATTTAAATTATCCTTCCGAAAATTATCCCGGAAAGCATATTACTCGTCATATAATTCTACTGCATTTACGTCTTTATTGTCGCCGTCCTTCAAGAGAATCTCTAAATCGTCACAATTTTTTCGTAAATCTTCGTTATTAATTTGTAGTAATCTATACAAGAAATTGAAATTATCATAATATGTTTTTAGTTGTTCAAACCGTTCTATTAACGTAAATTAAGAGTGAATGTATAAAACACATTCACTCTAAATTTATCTTTTGGCGATTGTGGCGTTCCTTCATGACGCTCGTAGTCAAATTGTCGTGTCTTCTTTCGTTGTCGAACTTCTGTACCAGTTTTAAATTCTTGTTCTCAATCCACCTCTTCACTCAGTTATTTTGTCGGTTTTAGAACTTCTTTAAAATTTGTATCTGATCGATGCTCTTGTAAGAATATTTTATAAAGTTTTCGACAGATTCTAAAGCAAGTGTAATGTTCATATTTTTGTCTTGAAGAATTTTGCTCACAGGGTTTATTCTGTTAAGTAAATCATGCCAAGTTATAAGAGAGCAAAGAAATTTGTAGTACTTTATTTTAGCACATAATGTTTGTGCTTCATGCTGAGTTTATTAAAATTTTCATTATTTAAAATTTCAAAAAGTGCACCATAAATTTCTCCAAACTGATATCGTAGAGGGCGGATAGCATTAATTTTACTTTCCCATCGCGTTTCTGATGGCCGTTTCAATGTTAAATTTTTTACCAACTTTGAATGGACTGCCCAACGTGTATAAGAGAATGAAAAGAAATTGTATATTTCTTGAATAATTGCAAAGAAATTAATTGTATCTGCATTGATTGGCTGCATTGTTAATGATTAAATTTAGAGCATGAGCAGCACATGGCACGTAAAAAGCTCGAGGATTTTGTTCAAAAGCAAATTTTGGAGCCCATATTTTTCCCTTTCATATTTGCCCAATCTCGAATGTCTTCAATGGGAATGTTCCATTTTTCCAGTTGTTCTATTATTGTTGCACATAAATCACGTCCTGTGGAATCTGATACATCTGTAAAACTTAAAAAGATTTCCCTGATCTTGACAATTCCATTATCACAGGAAACAAAGCGAATAATAATGGTCTTTTGTTCTGTTTTACTTGCATCAGGTGTGCAGTCTAAAATTATGGAATAATATTTGGATTTTCGAATTGATAATAAAATTGTATCCCTGATTGCGTTACTTAAAGTTTCCAATATTTCATTTTGACTCTCTTTACTCAAATAGTGTATTCTATTGTTTCGTTGTAGGGCCCTTTCAACATGATTTTCCATAACGCGGTCAAACTTCACAAACAGTTCGACTAATTTTAAAAAATTACCGTTACTCCTTTCATATAGTTTATCAGATGATCCACGAAAAACTAAATTTCGACCACCAAGGAATTTTATAATTTCAATCAAGCGTTCTAAAACACTCGTCCAATGTTTCTTTTCCATTTCATACACGCTTTGAGCTGGCAATCAATAGTAGTTTTGTTTTTTAAATTTTTATCAAGTTCCTTCCATTTTAAGAAATTTTTCATGTGAGTTAAACTAGTCTCATGTCTATGCAAAGTTGTACTTACATTTCTCCAATCGTTATAACCTTCTACAAGACTACTTGATTCAGTAGGTGAGAAAAGTTTGCAACAAAAGCAAAAAACAGAATTTAAAGTTTCGCAATAAATGAGCCATGTTCTTGGCACGAGCTCCCCGTTTCCCATTTTTCTGTTATAATACGTGTCGCCAAATTTACGACCATATGTATCTACGGGATATATTATATTTTTCTTTTGAACAGGCCCCATTTCAATTAAAACAACTCATAAATTTTCATCAATATTTCCACTTTCACTTGGATCTTCTAAATTTACAGAGACTAATAACGTGTTAATTTCGTGGTCAACTACAACTAAATCTTCTCCTAACTGTTATTCACTTAAATCATGCTTCTTGTTATCTTGTTCAATAGTTGCAACAATACTTTCATGCAAACTGGATGATGTGCACAGTTCTTCAACTCTGATTTCTGATGTATTGAGTTGGTTACAATCTGCACCAGAATATTTTAATATTTTAACAAATTTATTAAGATCCCCAGTTTGTTTCTTAATATCTGCTTCTTTCGCAGCATGACGATTACGATTTTGTGCATTGGATAACTTTTTTTTAATTTTTGATTCGATTTCTATTTTATACCCTCAAGAAATTATTACGCAACACGACACATAGACGAAATATAGTCTCCGCACTGCGCTACTGTCATTAGCATACTGAGATGCGTACCATATGACTGGTACGCATAAACACCGTTCACTGTTTCACTTTAGATAGACTGCAGTAGACACAATATTATGCAGGCAAGCATTTGGCCTACTCTCGCTGCAAAACTGTAAACAGCTGGCTGATCAAAGAGGTAGCAATATACAATTTTTTAAAATTTTTATTCGGTGTATCTGGCCTTATTTATTTTAATATTGATCATGCTATGAATTTTTTTTGTTTTATGATAAAAATTTTGTTTCTTAAAAATGAACTTAGGAACCATACCCTCGTGGCAGCATCCCCTTCGTAGCGGCGCCCGCATGCTCGCTTCCGCCGGCCCTGGTATTACTGAACACATAGCGAAAACTTTAAAATCATTGAATATTTTTGTTGCCTTTAGCCCTATCAGAAAAACCTCCACATTTTTTCTTCTCTTAAGGACAAGCCTCCACCTGTCAGTTATCCAGGTGTCTACTAGATTCCTTTCTTTTGTGGGTGTTCTTATTTTGGACAAATTAGAAGATCTGTTTTTATTCGTATTTCTTAACCAAAACCCAGCTAACCAAATTTCGTATGTTAAATAGAAATTTGGTCAGCTGGGTTTCTTGGGTCTCAGAGGTGGATTTAGAGACGTGTGGTGAAGATGGTGACAGGTCTGTGGAATACTCGGTGCGAGGATAGAAATGTGGGTTACAAAGTTTAGTTGATAGGCAGAAAAGAGGGAACGTGATGGAAACTTTTAAGATATTAAGGGGGGTTTATATAATTGATGCACGTGACATTTTTCAATATATGACAAATAGAGAACTAGGGCCATCCATGGAAGTTGTGTAAGAGTGTGGTTAGTAGAGGTGTGTGGAGCAGATTTTTTGCCTGGAGAGTGGTGAGTGAGTGGAATGAATTGCTAGAATTAGTTGTGAGTTCCCTGACGATGAATGGATTCAAGGAGAGGTATGATAGGATTTGTGTGTACCAAGGTTGATTTGGGGCTATCGCGATGAGTCTCCGAACTCCATGGAGATGCTATAAAGAATAATACCTATCGACTTACAATAAAATAGGATTCAAAGAATGCCGCCTATTCTGTTTGTGAAATGAAAAGATGTTAGATAATTTATTTTATTTTTATTGTTACATGATACCTCCACGGAGTGAGCATCATTCTGAGAGAATATTCTAGCCTACAATTCTTTATCTCCAGTGCACCAGCTACTACAGCTTTTATCTATTTATTTCTTGTGTTCTTTGGACGGTTTGCCCGTTTTGCGTGACGAAAAACCTGTTTCTGACAGGAGAAAAAAATTCTTCCGCTGTAGGAAATCAGATAACACCTTCAAATAATATAAAAGTGACCAGAATCGAAGTCAAGAAACGTATAGCCCTTTGCCTTTGCAACTCGTTACGGAATTCTTGATTATATCTAGGAGACTTTCTTGGTTTAATACCGTATTTCTTACGTTCCACGGCAGAAAGTAAAATGTAATATTAATACGTTTTGTTTCCTTTCAGCAACCTTTAATCTTCTCATTTATTTATGTAGTATACGTTGAAACTTCATATTGAGAATCGGCATAATTTTTCTTGTAATTAGAATTATGAGTGAAAATGGTATTAATATTAGTTTAAGCAGAAGTATTAAATACTGCTGCTTATACCATTATAAAAGTGTACACATTACCACAATAAATGTTATATATTATTGTTTAGTGTACAATTTTTATGCTGTATGGCGGCGAGTGAACAACACATTAGCAACGATGCTTGGAAACTTGACGAGCACATTTCTATACTTCTGGTATCCACGTGCGTACGATAAATGACAATTATTTCAGCGAATTCCGACAGGTAGTGCTGTGCTTCTTTTTCATTGGCCAAGTTTGAATTACAGTGATTGTTACGATTGGCTCATGGGAAGTAGTTTGGAAAGCTCGTCTGAGACTACGAATTATTCTCAGTCTGTCGTATTTTTTTTTAATTTTGTGTTAATTATTTTTGTGCTATTAAAATACCAAAGTGTACCATGACTCAAAAAGGTGTTAAATTAATAACATTATTTTTTCGCTGTCTTAAATTTATAAGAATTTTGTAGAAAGTGGTAGTATTAAACTTTAGAAGAAGGTTTACGCTACCGGTTTTCTGACATTAGGTCGAGTCGTACAAAGGGACACTGCCAGCCATTTCATAGGAGCACGTTAGGCCTATTGTGATTCTTCAAATACCGAGCTGCTTTCGAAGTAGCTGGGGGTGAACTGTTTAATGGTATAGGAGGTGAACTTAAGAGGTAAGTTCTCAAAATTTTCGGTAAATAAGCAATATCTTTATGTTGACATTCAAGTGTTCCTCAGGATTCTGCAGCAACGGTGTCCACAAATGAGTGCGCAAAATCCACTGCAGACAATTTTCAACAACATGGCTTCTAAAGTTAAAATTCCAAAGCCAGATGAATTAGATCCTGAAAATGCACTAATTGCCTCAAAAACTGATGGCCTGGGTGAAAAATCAAAAGGTAATAAGAACAGACTTTCTGTGGAACGAATCTACCAGAAGAAGACTCAATTGGAGCACATTTTGCTCCGCCCAGATACCTACATTGGTTCAGTTGAACCAGTTACGCAAGTAATGTGGGTTTTTGACGGCGAAGAAAATGGAATGGTTAGTAGGGAAATAACATTTGTGCCCGGGTTATATAAAATTTTTGATGAAATTCTTGTAAATGCAGCCGATAATAAACAACGTGATAAAAATATGGACTGCATCAAAATCGAAATCGATCCTGAAAATAATCGAATAAGCATATGGAACAATGGTAAAGGCATTCCTGTAGTGGAGCACAAGGATGAGAAAATGTTTGTGCCATCACTTATCTTTGGCCACTTGCTTACTTCTTCTAATTATAATGATGATGAAAAGAAAGTAACTGGTGGTAGAAATGGCTATGGAGCTAAACTCTGCAACATCTTCAGCACCAAGTTTATTGTTGAAACAGCTTATAGAAGTTATAATAAAGCGTTCAAACAAACATGGAATGACAATATGGGAAGAAGTACTGAACCAAAGATTACACCCTTCAAGGGTGAAGACTATACCTGTATCACATTTTACCCAGACCTCGCAAAATTTAAGATGGATATCTTGGATAAAGATATAGTAGCGCTTATGTCACGACGTGCATTTGATGTTGCAGGTTCCACAAGGGGAGTTAAAGTATATTTAAATGGTAAACGGCTACCTGTTAAAGGTTTTAAAGAATATATTGAACAGTATATCAAGGGTAAAGAAGATGAACAGGGAAATCCTTTAAAAGTTGTTTATGAAAGTGCAGACAGATGGGAAATTGGAGTAACACTTAGTGATCATGGTTTCCAGCAAGTGAGCTTTGTCAATAGTATTGCAACAACCAAAGGTGGCAGGCATGTGGATTATGTAACAGATCAAGTGGTCACTAAACTTGTGGATGCAGTTAAAAAGAAGAATAAGGGTGGTGTGCAAATAAAAGCATTTCAAGTGAAAAGTCATATGTGGATATTTGTAAATTGTCTTATTGAGAATCCAACATTTGATTCTCAAACAAAAGAAAACATGACACTCCAGCCCAAATCTTTTGGATCAAAGTGTCAACTTAGTGATAAATTTTTCACCCAGGTACTCAAATGTGGAATTATAGAATCAGTTACTGCTTGGATGAAATTCAAAGCACAGACAGAGCTAAATAAAAAATGCAGCGCCACCAAACACTCAAAATTAAAGGGCATTCCAAAATTGGAAGATGCCAATGATGCAGGTACTAAAAATTCCATAGATTGTACCTTAATATTGACAGAGGGAGATTCAGCCAAATCTTTGGCTGTTTCAGGATTAGGAGTAGTTGGTAGAGACAAATATGGAGTTTTTCCTTTAAGAGGTAAAATGCTTAATGTTCGTGAAGCAACTCATAAGCAGATTCTGGAAAATGCAGAAATTAATAATATAATCAAGATTATGGGTTTACAGTATAAGAAGAAATATGAAAGTGTTGATGACTTGAAGACTCTTAGATATGGCCGCTTGATGATCATGACAGATCAAGATCAAGATGGGTCTCATATCAAGGGCTTATTGATAAATTTTATTCATCATAATTGGCCAAGTCTCCTCCGATTACCATTCCTGGAGGAATTTATCACACCTATTGTAAAAGCGACAAAAGGTAAAGAAGAAAAGGCATTTTATAGTCTTCCTGAATTCGAAGAATGGAAAAAAGAAACATCAAATTGGCCTACTTGGAAAATAAAGTACTATAAAGGTTTGGGTACTAGCACTGCCAAAGAAGCTAAGGAATATTTTTGTGAAATGACGCGTCATCGTATTAAATTTAAGTACCAAGGAAATGAAGATGATAATGCAATTCAAGTAGCTTTCAGCAGGAAGATGGTAGAACAAAGGAAAGAATGGCTGACAAACGGAATGGAGGAGAGAAAAAAGCGTAGAGAATTAGGGTTACCAGAACTTTATCTGTATGGAAAAAACACCACCATAGTAACATTTAATGACTTCATTAATAAAGAGCTAATTTTATTCAGTAACATGGATAATGAGCGTTCTATACCATCTTTAGTGGATGGACTAAAACCAGGGCAACGCAAGGTTATATATACTTGCTTCAAGAGAAATGATAAGCGGGAAGTCAAAGTTGCACAATTAGCTGGATCTATAGCCGAGCATTCAGCATATCATCATGGTGAACAATCATTAATGTGTACAATTATTAACTTAGCTCAAAACTTTGTTGGTAGCAACAACATCAATCTTCTCCAGCCAATTGGTCAGTTTGGTACTCGACTGCAAGGGGGTAAAGATGCAGCTAGTCCTCGATACATCTTTACTATGCTGAGTCCTTTAGCTAGGCATTTGGTTTCGCAACTTGATGAACCACTCTTAAGGAATCTTTATGATGATAATCTAAAGATTGAACCAGAATATTATGTACCAATTATCCCTGTGGTACTTGTTAATGGATCAGAGGGGATTGGAACAGGTTGGAGTACAAAAATTCCAAATTATAATCCAAGAGAAATTGTTTCTAATATCAGACTGATGTTGGCAGGAGAAGAACCAGTGCCAATGAAACCATGGTTCAAGAACTTTAGAGGCAACATTGAACAGCTAGATCCCCAACGTTTTGTTATAAGTGGAGAAATTGCCATTCTTGCTCCAAATAAAATAGAAATTACAGAATTACCAGTACGTACGTGGACTCAGACATATAAAGAACAAGTCCTTGAAGTAATGCTTCATGGTACAGAAAAAACTCCTCCGCTGATAATGGACTATAAAGAATACCACACAGATACAACTGTTAGATTTGTTGTAACAATGAATGAGGAAAAGTTAGCACGAGCAGAAGAACAAGGTCTACACAAGGTTTTTAAATTACAAACAACACTTTTTACGTCTTTAATGGTGCTATTTGATCATAAAGGATGTCTGCGAAAGTATGAAACTCCAGAAGAAATCTTGAAAGAATTTTATGCTCTTAGATTCGAGTTTTATGGCAAGCGTAAGGATTACATGGAGGGAATGCTAGGTGCTGAATCAAAAAAATTAGATAGTCAAGCTCGTTTTATACTGGAAAAAATTGAAGGAAAGATTGTTGTAGAAAATCGCAGAAAGAATGAAATAATTCGTACACTGCAAGATAGGGGTTATGAATCTGATCCTGTTAAAGCATGGAAAGAGGAACAAAGGAAAAATGAATTGGAAGAAAGGGAAGAAATAGACAGTAGTGATGAAGAAGATTCCTCTTCATCTGGTGGTATGGACTATGATTATTTATTAGGAATGAATTTATGGAGCCTAACAAGGGAAAAGAAGGAAGAGCTTATCAAGAAACGTGATGAAAAAAGAAGTGAACTTGAGAAGTTGAAACTGAAAACACCAGCAGATCTCTGGGAAGATGACTTGGTAAAATTTTTGGAAGAACTTGATGCTGTAGAACAGAAAGAGCATCAAGATGAAATGGCTGGATTAACAAATAAGCCATTAAAGCTGGGTAAAAGTGGAACACTTGGTGGGAAATCTAGACCTCGTAAGATGCATGAAGAAACC
The DNA here is from genome assembly GCF_054136105.1 of Typopeltis vanoorti. Lineage (NCBI taxonomy): Eukaryota > Metazoa > Arthropoda > Arachnida > Uropygi > Thelyphonidae > Typopeltis > Typopeltis vanoorti. The sequence goes on along the minus strand of NC_143567.1, from coordinate 54,594,160 downwards.
AAACCATCCCCAATGGGTGAAAGAGTTCTTCCTCGCATAGATCCTGAATTAAGAAAACGGGTAGAAAAAGTTCCTGGAGCAGCAGGTGATGGAAAAAGACGAGGGCGGCCAAAAAAATCTGAAGAAGGTGGAATAAAGAAAGAGGGAGATAGTGAAGATGGCGAACTTCCACCACTTTCTGAAAGGCTTGGTAGCTCACCAGACAAACTACAAGAGACTAAAACAAAGAAAAGAATGAAACAAGGCACGTCACCTTTTAGAGCAAATTCTAAGAAGACATCAGGTTCACCAAAGAAAAAGAAAAAGAGAAATCCATGGTCAGAATCCGAGTCTGATGCAAGTGCTTCCGATGCTTCTGAATTTGGCGACAAAGAATTTGTTCCTGCCGAAAAGAGAGGAATTGCACCACGTAGAGCTGCTGCTGCTAAAGCAAGGTATACTTTTGACAGTGATGATAATGAAGAGGATGGTTTTGGTTTGCACAATGAAATTGAATCACAAATTCCAGATGGAAGAGGTGATGATGTGAGTAGTGAAAGTGATCTTGAAGAGGAAGAAAAGAAAGCTGCAGAAAAACCAGTGACAGTTGCTTCTTTTGGAGATTCTGACAATGATAAAGAAGTTAATGGAGCACCTACACATCAAGCTGCCGTTTCTTCAGATAGTGATGAGAGTTTTGCACCTGAACCAAGGAAACAAGAACAAAATCTCTTTGATAGTCTACTTGTTGAGGAAAAAACTGGTGAAGAAGACAATGTAGCACCGTCAGTTACAGCTCCTTCTGTTCCTTCTAAAACAGTAGATAGTGACTCTAGTGATGATCTGATGATGGAAAAGAACAAACTAACTGCCAAACCAGCACCTAAAAAGCGTGCAAAAAAGCGAGGTGATTCAGATCTTTCTGAGGATGAGTTTAAACCAAAGCCAAAAAAATCAACAGCAGCTCCCAGGAAACCAGCTCTAGGCATCAAGAAAAAGAAACCACCTAAAGGTTCAGATTCAGATGAAGCAGCAGTAGAAAAACCGAAGAAAAAGAAGAAGCAGGTGCATCAACAACAACAACAACAACAAGAAGAAGATATAGATTCCATTGCTGACCTTGATTTGGATGCCGCTGGTGTACCAAGGGCACGTTCTGCAAGAGCCCGTGCCCCTGTGAAATACAATTTTGGTGATGACACAAGTGATGAAGAATTTTAAAACATTTCAGGAAATACTTTTGTAATTAGTATTATGAAAATTTAATTTTAAAAAATATGAAACAGCTGAGTAAGTTCAAACACTTAAGTTTTACTACTACAATCTTTTATATAATACACGTATGCCCTATTGCTTATGACTTTTTTAGAATTTGTCATGTGGTGACAAGGATATTTATAAATATTTATGTATCTATATGGACTTCTTAGGGTTGTGTTTCATTTCTCATAATTTCCTTATATATATATATATATATAATGTATTTTTTTTATTTATGTCTGTGTGTGTGTGTGTATATATATATAAATATATAACGAAATCTTGCACCTCATCTTATATTTGAAGGGGATTTCATTTTTAGCCAAACCTGAAGTGTTTGGCTTACTCAGCCCTGATGTAGAGCAAAGCATCATTGTCAACTATGTGCCGAGTGCTTTCTTATTCTCTGGTGACATTCATTGTTTATGAATTCTTGTTTTTCACTGATAGTTATTGTTTAACACATTTATATAGTGGACATTCCTTAAAATGTAGAGAATGTTTCTTATTGTTATTTTATTTGTGCATTGTGCAGTATTTTTCTAGAAATTAACACTCAGCTGTGACTTGTCATGTTAGTGTTCTACAGTGGTTCTCATTATTCATTGTCATTTGTTCATCCTTCATCTTTACTTCACAAACTGTTGTGCAGTGACCCATGTAATATGAATTTTATTGCTGTTTGGTTCTCAGATACTCATGGCAATATATGTATCATACATATATATATATATATAAATACATACATAAATACAACACCTTTGTTATTTGTATAAAAATTGGATTTTAATTGACTACCATTGTCATGCTCATTATTTGTAAACATTGTTCTTAATTAAAATGGTGTATATTGCTGATTACGAACATTTGTTGTCATTGTGTCATAATAAAGCCGTATCTTCTCCTTTAACATCTTTGTATATTTTCTGGAATGTACAAATGTTGGCATCTCTTATTTTTGACAAATGAAATGCAGATTTATACTTAAACTGTGAGACCCTTCTACCTTTGATTATAATTAGATTATAAGATAAAGTATGTAAGAGTAATGCTATAATTGCTGCAAAATAAGTTTTATCTTGCAACTTAAGTCTATATATTTGTGTGAATATATATTTTTATTTTAAGACTAAGCTCTTCGGCTTTTCAACTTTAATTTATTCTTTTTCAAATGTTGCCTTGTTATTTGTTGATTGTCCATGTACAGATCAAAATGACAGAACTATTTATTCTTGGTGGATAATTCTCTTTAACTAAGAGAAAGATTACAGAAGTGAATGCTGGAGTGAGAAATTTAAAGTTCTACGCACACTCTGTACAGCTTTCTTCAACCTCTTGCTCTAAATATTCCATGTAAAACTTAGCTGTTTTAGATTTGATCTCTTACTTCCACAATGTAGATAACTTTGTCCTCATTTTGCAGGATTTAAGCCATTGGGATCATTTCAACATGAAATGCACGTTGTTTTATGACTTGCATTTGAACTCATTTCTGAAAATAGCTTGTGACCATAGAATGAAATAATAATTCAGAATATATAACATTTAATTTTATCAAGTAAAAAAGAGTATTATATAATTTAATATTTTTCTGATTTGCATTCATTGAAGCTTTATCAGATGAAATAGGCTTATTAATATCAGTTGTAGGTAAATTATCATTTTGGTCATTGAGGTGTACGTATTTTATAATTTTGGTTATCATTGTCCTTTGTCTATATTCATATAACAAAGCTGCTCTGGCTAGAGAAATTTTAATATTTTTAGCATTATAAAGTACATGAAATGATATGACAATTTGTGTATTTTTTATGATACCTTCCACAAAGGTGATAAACCTATAGCACATTGGTATACTGTGGGTGAGCAAATATCTAATAGTTTAATGAAATATCCAAATGTGATATTTCATCAAACCATTTCACATATATAAAATAACTATAAAAATATATAAAATCTAAAAATATTAGCATAATCTGAAAGTATCGTTTTGATAATTCATAATATCACTCTACATCAGTGCTGTCAATACACCACCATTTGAGGACTAAACCAACATCAATGTCAAGTTTTGTAGTAGTAGTAACAAATTTGAAAATTGATTGGCCTCTTAGAGCCAACTAGTCTGTGCAAAAATGAGATAATTTAGAATGGTATGCACTTTTTATTTATTCTCTCATCACTTTTGTATTTTTTTGAAAAAAACATTCATTCATCTTATTTTTTTTTTCTTTAAAAAAAGCAGTTCTTTCCTTGAAATAGTTAGTTTAACATCTGACTTTTCCCACCAGTCTTCATTGCCTACATTTTATCTTACAAAGTTGGACTTATGGTAATATTCCCTTACAGTGTCAAAGAGAGTGTGTGAAATGTCAGTTGTGATATTAAACTCGTTCATATTCTTGACATTTACAACATGTTCTCATAATGCATTCCTGTCACCCACCAGTCTCCATTTTAAAAATTACTTCCTTCTTTGTCATATACAGACCTTTGGCTTCTATTCTCCTTCTGTCATGTTCCATAGTATGTATAATCTCTTCTATGTTAATCCTATAAAATTCTCTAAACAACTTATCTGTTATATCACATCTTTTCGTGCTCCCACTAAATTCTGCAATTTACATTTCCTCAATCGCTCTCAGTAACCATTATTCTAGATGTTTAAAGTTGTCACTCTGGAATTTTCAGAGTTCCTCCTCATAATAGAAACTCATGTTGACAAATGACCAAATTTGTACACAATTGTCTATGCGTGGTATAATCAGTGCCTTGTGCAATGGTATAGTGGTATCTCTGCTGATAGGTACACTCTTTGGTAGCAATGTGCAATCTGAACATAAGTCCTTTCTTGACCATCATCTTTATTCTCATTTCCAAAGCACGTATCAGAATTCCACAGTACTGTGCTCCAAAAGGCAACACCTTACAATTATTAACAATAAAATGGTAATCCGGCTCATTTGTCCAAGCAAAAAGTATTTAATAAATCTTCCTGAAGGGATTTGACAGCAGGCTCTTGCTTATACTTTCCTTCAGTAGCAAATAGCTGAATATTCTTCATCATTCCACATGAAATATTAACAAATCATTTAACAGTAATGGTCCAAGAACCCTGTGGCACGCTGCTGGTTACTGTCTTTTTCAGGATGCTGCCTCTTTACACATCTTAATGTGTAAAGAGGGACATTCGACAATCAGTTCCCTATTCATCTGATCAATCTATTATACAAATCCCCCCCCCCCAGCTTGTACAAAAATCCTTGCAAAGTCCAAGAATGTCACTGTATATGACTCCCCCTTGCTACCTTGATTGATCATAAAATGCAGATAAATTGCTAAACAGGAACTACCTTATGCAAACCTGTACTATCATACAGGATCGAAGTCCATCAATCCAGTCTCGTATTCTGTTTTTATCTCCAATGCCTTTACTACAACTCCAGATGGACTGGTCTATAATTCAAAACATCTGTCTTATCAACACTTTTCTCTGCAGTGACTCTGTTGGAGGATTCCTAATCCAGTCTTGGATTATTCACAAGTCATAATTTTCTGCATGGTGATATCATGGTGATATTTTGACATATTATTATGTGACATCAACAAGGAGTCGAAGGATTTATCAAGGGAGGGCACTCTACTCTCCGTCTCTGCTATTTAATCTACCAACTACACAGAACTGCTACCACCATTTATGCCCACCACCACTAGACATCTTTTGTCTGTAAATTGCATGCATTCTCAAGGTCAGTTTGCATGTACACGGGATTAAAAACCCGAGTTTCTGGGATAAAAAATACTGCTACCTTCATATGAGATTGGCTAACTCTCCTTCGATTGAAAAAAACTCGTATAAAGATGCCTCTCATCATGACAAGAATTAAACTTAGGCATTTTTTCCAACTGAAGGGTGCAATGTACTGTTGTTCTTCCAATTATGCTACAGAGGTGCTTATCCAGTACCTCAGTTCTTTCACTTCTAGTTCTTGTTGCATGTGCCTTTCCCTTTCTTCTAGTTATTAAGGAATCACACCAGCATGATATGAACCCAAAAGTGCTCATTAAATTAACAAACATCAACAATATCATTTCTGGAAGTATCGAGTAGTTGGACCTTTTAACACGCACTCAACTCTGTTTGAAATAATCATTCAGTATGGTACTAAAATGCAATTGCATTGTTGTTGGTGATTTGTGTACCAACCAGTTGCTTATGAAGAGGCAGTTTCAACCAGCTGAATTTCAGTGTATTGCATATGGTTTGTGGTAGAGCGAGATGCTAATTTTGTTAGTGGGATTTACTGGTGATTCAACGATTGCAGTTGATATAAGAAATGAAAATTTTGCAGTTTCTTTGCCTTGACTCAGAAGCAAGTTATTTAAGTACTCTGAGGTCATGATTTCCAAGGTCAGCAATGACATTTTTGCTGCTATGTGTAATGTTACTTCACTTCGCTATAACAAAGATCAGATGGAAAATAATGAGCATGAATAAGAAAATCTGTACTCTTATAATGTAGAAAGTATTCAATATTATAACTCAGTACAATGATCCAAGTCTGTGAATCTGATAGTTGTGGATCATGTAGTTTCCCAGTGTATTACTTTTTCATTCTCTCTTTCAGTACTGATTTGCCTTGTGAATTATTACACAGTATGATTGGGTTAAAATGTCTTTCAGGTTGGATTAGCATCTCTGTTTGACTTTAGGTTCAAATTCTTCTGTGGCATAAAATTTGTGAAATATGATTGTCGTGGTATATGATTTGCATTACCCTGTGTGAAATCAACCTGCTTATTTAAGGATTGAAACAGCTTGGGAGGGGGGGGGGGGGAGTATGTTTCATCTGTAAAGCAGAATTCCCAGGTTTGACCTTTAGACTACTAACAGTACTAAATCTGCTATATTTTTAAATTGTTGTAGATTATCATTAACAAAAAAAGTTCTAAAAAAATAAGATCTCTCTCTCTCTCTCTACATTTTGTATAAATGGAATAGAGATAATTTGCACTTGATATGCAGAATCTGTTTTTTTTTTTTTTTTTTTTAATTTTCTCCACACCAGTACATGTTCAGTTTGTTTCATCCCAATACATAGTGTAAATTCCCTCAGTTAAATTAACATATATGTATTTTGTAAATCAATTGAAAATTGTCACTGAGATCAATATGCTGTTAATTTAGGTAAAAGTCACAGTATAAGTAGTAATATGAAATAAACTTAATTGCCATTTGATTCTGGAGTTTTTAGTTTCTGAATGCCAAATTAGATATTCGTTTTAATGAAATTTTTTCCCTAACCGTTGTGAATTCTCTCATATTATAATAAACTTTTCGTATATCTCACTTGTTATTTCATTGAAGATTTTGCTAATATAATTACAAGGTTCTTAACATTTTTTATGCCATACACATTTGTTCCTCCCCCCCCCCCCCTGAGAACTAGGTATTGTATACTCCAGCACACATCGATTTATGGATTAAATTTTATTTTTTATCATGTTCCCTGTCATTCTGTAAATTCTCTTATTTCAGTCTTGGATCAAGAAAAATGGGAAAATTGAACTAGTTTATTGTGATATTGGAAAGATATAATAGTACTGCATTTCTCTAGGCCTAAACAATGGTGTTAATCTTTTTAGTTTTGAGATCATTTTGCACTTAATAACTTTATAGAAATACACTGCTTGGAAAGTCAATAGACACCATACTGTGAGAAACAAAAACAGCCTTGGCACCCACCTTAATTAGATGTAGGATCTTTTGCTGCAATGACTGCAGCAATTCTACAGGGCATACTTGACAATAGCGATCAGTGGGAATTTTGGACCATTCTCCCTGCAGGCATGTAATAAGGTCCTGGACTATTGTGGGGGCAGATGTCCCTTCATCTCACCTGATGCTTCAGATGTTCAATAGGGTTGAGATCAGGTCTCTCTCTCAGTCAAATGTGATTTTGTGTCCACAAACCACACAGTTACAGCAACAACCTTATGGCAGCACATTGTCTTACTGAAAGAAACAGTAATCAATTCTGTAGGAAGCATTGCATTGTCCAGAATGTTCAGATATCTCAGAGTTCAATGTTCATGGCATTAAAAACAGGACCATACCATCACATCGCCACCTCCAAATTTCATAGTTAGGGTTACACACTCTGGTAAGAGACATTCAAAAGGCATCTGCTCAGTAGAGGAGGGTGTAGCATGATTCGTGACTTCATAACACAGCTTTCCAAGCTTCTACATCCCACTGTACCTCTTTGCACCACTGAAGATGATGCATGTTGATTTTGGTAATGTGGGACTTGCATATGTTGCTGTCCTACAATGGAAAAACCATGTTACGAGCCTCTGAATGTTTTTGTGCAGATTTGCATTCCACTCAATGTCTGGAACTCCTCATTCAACATGTCAGCCGATAAATGGCAGTTTTTACATATTATCCTTCATAGCACCTTACTGGCATGTTTGGTGAGTGTGGGTCATCCACTGTGGGTAGCACTTGCAGTTGACTCCCTGCACTTCCATCTCAGTGTGGTATCACTGATTGTTGACCTGGAAATGGCCCATTTGTCAACGGTTTGCCAAAGAGATAGGCCTATAACATGGCATCCTATTGCAATGCCTCTTTCAAATTCTGTTAGTTCCCTTCTCACAGCCATTTCATCCAAATACACTTGCACTGATTTGGGAGCATCATATTCCTACAATTTATACCAGCTACAAACGTGTCATTACATGCCATGATTCACGTTGCCCATGGAGGGGTGTCCACTGACTTCTTTCCGTGCAGTGTATTTAAAGGGCACATATAGAAAACTGGGTATAATTTTACTTCTTTTGACATGTTACCTGCATATCAGCATTTGATTGGGTTAAAATGTTTTGCTTATATTTTGATTGTCATTTAATGTCAGCAATGATTTGATTTAATGTCAGCAATGACATTATTGCTGCTATGTGTAATGTTACTTCACTTCGCTATAACAAAGATCAGATGGAAAATAATGAGCATGAATAAGAAAATCTGTACTCTTATAATGTAGAAAGTATTCAATATTATAACTCAGTACAATGATCCAAGTCTGTGAATCTGATAGTTGTGGATCATGTAGTTTCCCAGTGTATTACTTTTTCATTCTCTCTTTCAGTACTGATTTGCCTTGTGAATTATTACACAGTATGATTGGGTTAAAATGTCTTTCAGGTTGGATTAGCATCTCTGTTTGACTTTAGGTTCAAATTCTTCTGTGGCATAAAATTTGTGAAATATGATTGTCGTGGTATATGATTTGCATTACCCTGTGTGAAATCAACCTGCTTATTTAAGGATTGAAACAGCTTGGGAGGGGGGGGGGGGAGTATGTTTCATCTGTAAAGCAGAATTCCCAGGTTTGACCTTTAGACTACTAACAGTACTAAATCTGCTATATTTTTAAATTGTTGTAGATTATCATTAACAAAAAAAGTTCTAAAAAAATAAGATCTCTCTCTCTCTCTCTACATTTTGTATAAATGGAATAGAGATAATTTGCACTTGATATGCAGAATCTGTTTTTTTTTTTTTTTTTTTTTAATTTTCTCCACACCAGTACATGTTCAGTTTGTTTCATCCCAATACATAGTGTAAATTCCCTCAGTTAAATTAACATATATGTATTTTGTAAATCAATTGAAAATTGTCACTGAGATCAATATGCTGTTAATTTAGGTAAAAGTCACAGTATAAGTAGTAATATGAAATAAACTTAATTGCCATTTGATTCTGGAGTTTTTAGTTTCTGAATGCCAAATTAGATATTCGTTTTAATGAAATTTTTTCCCTAACCGTTGTGAATTCTCTCATATTATAATAAACTTTTCGTATATCTCACTTATTATTTCATTGGAGATTTTGCTAATATAATTACAAGGTTCTTAACATTTTTTATGCCATACACATTTGTTCCCCCCCCCTGAGAACTAGGTATTGTATACTCCAGCACACATCGATTTATGGATTAAATTTTATTTTTTATCATGTTCCCTGTCATTCTGTAAATTCTCTTATTTCAGTCTTGGATCAAGAAAAATGGGAAAATTGAACTAGTTTATTGTGATATTGGAAAGATATAATAGTACTGCATTTCTCTAGGCCTAAACAATGGTGTTAATCTTTTTAGTTTTGAGATCATTTTGCACTTAATAACTTTATAGAAATACACTGCTTGGAAAGTCAATAGACACCATACTGTGAGGAACAAAAACAGCCTTGGCACCCACCTTAATTAGATGTAGGATCTTTTGCTGCAATGACTGCAGCAATTCTACAGGGCATACTTGACAATAGCGATCAGTGGGAATTTTGGACCATTCTCCCTGCAGGCATGTAATAAGGTCCTGGACTATTGTGGGGGCAGATGTCCCTTCATCTCACCTGATGCTTTAGATGTTCAATAGGGTTGAGATCAGGTCTCTCTCTCAGTCAAATGTGATTTTGTGTCCACAAACCACACAGTTACAGCAACAACCTTATGGCAGCACATTGTCTTACTGAAAGAAACAGTAATCAATTCTGTAGGAAGCATTGCATTGTCCAGAATGTTCAGATATCTCAGAGTTCAATGTTCATGGCATTAAAAACAGGACCATACCATCACATCGCCACCTCCAAATTTCATAGTTAGGGTTACACACTCTGGTAAGAGACATTCAAAAGGCATCTGCTCAGTAGAGGAGGGTGTAGCATGATTCGTGACTTCATAACACAGCTTTCCAAGCTTCTACATCCCACTGTACCTCTTTGCACCACTGAAGATGATGCATGTTGATTTTGGTAATGTGGGACTTGCATATGTTGCTGTCCTACAATGGAAAAACCATGTTACGAGCCTCTGAATGTTTTTGTGCAGATTTGCATTCCACTCAATGTCTGGAACTCCTCATTCAACATGTCAGCCGATAAATGGCAGTTTTTACATATTATCCTTCATAGCACCTTACTGGCATGTTTGGTGAGTGTGGGTCATCCACTGTGGGTAGCACTTGCAGTTGACTCCCTGCACTTCCATCTCAGTGTGGTATCACTGATTGTTGACCTGGAAATGGCCCATTTGTCAACGGTTTGCCAAAGAGATAGGCCTATAACATGGCATCCTATTGCAATGCCTCTTTCAAATTCTGTTAGTTCCCTTCTCACAGCCATTTCATCCAAATACACTTGCACTGATTTGGGAGCATCATATTCCTACAATTTATACCAGCTACAAACGTGTCATTACATGCCATGATTCACGTTGCCCATGGAGGGGTGTCCACTGACTTCTTTCCGTGCAGTGTATTTAAAGGGCACATATAGAAAACTGGGTATAATTTTACTTCTTTTGACATGTTACCTGCATATCAGCATTTGATTGGGTTAAAATGTTTTGCTTATATTTTGATTGGTTGCAGGTTATAAACTGCCATATTATGTGTTATATCCTTAACATGTTAATTATTTTGCTTTATTAATTCTAATACCCAGTATATGATTTTAACTAGCAGCTCATTTCAATATGGATGATATTTTTTAAATAGCTTGATATTAACCATCTTGAAATTTGGAGCATGTCACTATTAAAATCTGTGTCTTTGTGGACAAAATTCTTTACAATCTGTTTCTTGCAAGCCAGTTTTGTTTTTTTATTTGGTAAGAAAGAAGGATTTTATAATTTTTTTCCCATCTGTTTTCAATAAACAGAAGAATATCAAAATTGAAGTTCATTTGTTTGAACTTATAAGACATTGAATAACAGAATATATGGTGGGTATAGCTTATAAAACAAGATTCTCAAACCTTGTGCATTACCCCTCCCTTCCCTATAGGGAAGATGTTTGACATGTAATGGGAATGAAAACTTTTTTTTGAATTGGAAAAATTATAGAATACTTTTTTTTTTTAATGTGAATTCTGCGTGTAGCACATCAATACCATGAGTGAGTTAAGAGTTAGATAATCTGGAACCTATATGAGGTGTGACAATTTAATTCCCAGAATGGCCATGTAGTGTCACCCATGTGGTGAATTTTGGAGTCACATGATGGTAATCGTGTTTGTACATCTTTTAACTAATGCATGCATAAACCTCAAGCTGATAGAATTATTTGCTAGTTGGCTATTGCAATAACTATAGAGATCTTCATGTAAACTTTGATGTAAAAATATGTGATCAAAATTTGGGGCTGCGTGCAACATCAAATTTTGTGTGAAAGCTACTGAAACGCTGGAGGTATTGAAAGTGGCATATGGTGTTGATGCTCTGAAAAAAAAGTGAAGTGTCTTTGAGTGGCATAAGTGATTCAAAGGTGGGTGAGAAGATGTGAACGATGACTACAGAAGTGGGCAGCCAAAAACAAAAATCATGGACGCAAATGTGAACCAAGTGCACATTTGTTTATGGTCTGGCAGATGTGTGATTAATGGCTGATGAATTACAAATGAATTGAGAAACAGTCAGGATAATTTTAAATGAAGAATTGGGTATGTGAAAAATTCTGATAGAAATCGCAACAATGTGCCAAGCCATACTGCACTCATCGTGAGAGTTTCTGGCCAAAAAAATGATTACCGAATTAGATCATCCTGCTTATTCACCTGACTTAGCTCCCTGTGATTTCTAGCTATTTCCAGCATTAAAGACTGTGCTAAAAGGACGAAAATTTTCTGACATTGCTGATATCCGGCATAATGTGATAAAGGAACTCGATAGTATTCCGTAAAAAGAGTTCCAGACCTGTTTCCAAAAATGGGGGAACCATCTAAACCAGTGTATAAATGCACAAGGGAACTACTTCGAAGGCAACAGTGGCCACTAATGTATAGTTCCAAATGTAGGTTTTTTACGGTTCCTGGAGTTAAATTGTCACACCTCATATTTCTAGAGGCTAGATGTGGTACTTTTTTCAAACCTCCAATAATCAAGATGTGGTCTCACACTAAGAAGTGAAAATCATCCATTTTCAAGGCAGTTAAAACATCTATTTCATAGTAGGACTTAAATTTAAGGTTCAGTTTTCCTTTGTATTGAAAATAAAGTATGTTTCAGCTGAATAAATATTACCTCTACAACCACAGAAATTGTGGAAGAATTTATTATTATGTGACACCTCCAAGGACTCATTGGAAGAGAGGGCTCTACTGCTTAATTCTCCCACTACACATGACTACTATCAAATTATTCTTGTTTAGATTTTGATGATCTAAGAGAACTTAGATTCAGAACAAACATAAATATGAAGGATTTACAACACAGTTAGTCACATTTTAAATTCATTTTATCATGTGGTCTTTATATAGCCAAGGCATGGTTAGCAGTCCTGATTTTCATTAGTGGAGTCGGATATAGTCTAAGCTGTTTAAAATAAGAAAGGAGTATAGTCTGTATTCCTAATGTGAGAGGTAATTGGCTGTGTTATTCTCTGCAGGACTTGAGGAGATTATTATTACCACCCCAAGACCTCATGGAGTCAAAGTTTCATCTGGGAGGTCTTTTTTCACACACACAGCTCATCAAACCATGTTTTAAACACATTCAAACTCTTGCAGACACCACATTCTCAGGCAAGGAATTCCAATCATTCACAACTCTGCACGGAAAAAACCTGCCTCTCATTCCCCTATTCACACCCTCTTTATACAGTTTCCAGGGATGACCTCTGGTTCTCCCCTGATCTCACACTATTCTCTGTAAAACTTCTTCAGCATTGATCCTATAACAACCCCTTATCAGCTTGTAGGTCTCTATCATATCTCCCCTCTTCTTCCTGTCCACCAGACTGCAAATTACATCTTCTCAATCTTTCCTCATACTCAACATTCCAGAGATCAGAAACTACCTTAGTCAGTCTCCTTTGGACCCTTTCCAACATCTGTTCATCCTTCTGAAAACGTGGTTACCAAATCTGGGCACAATTGTCCATGTGTGGCCTAATCCAAGCCTTATACAACGGAACAAGAATCTCCCTACTTCTACACGTCAGTGTCCTCCGCATCATTCCCAGAAGCCTTTGTGTTGTCTTCACAATTTTGGCGATGTGTCCCCTAAATTATAGATCCTTATCCACTATCACCCCCAGATCTCTTATTTCCCTCTACCTCCAACAATATATTCTCACCAAGCATAAATTCTGCATCCCATCTTTGTTTTCCAAATTTTAAAACCTTACATTTTGCAACATTGAACTCACATCCCCATTTCCATGCCCAATCACTCAATCTATTGAAGTCTTCCTGTAAGGCCACAACATCTTCACTACACTTCATGGTTTGTCCCAGCTTTGCATCATCTGCAAACAACTGAATGTCTCCATCCAAATCTTCACCTATATATCATTAATATAAAAGTTAAACAGCAATGGACCTAAAACAGACCCCTGAGGTACTCCACTAGTGACGTTCCTTTTCCTCGATATTGCTCCCTCACACACAACTTGTTGATACCTATCAGATAGCCAGTCTCCAATCCAATGCACCAATCTAATATCCAACCCCTTCCGCTCTAGTTTGACTGTCACCCTATCATGAGGTACTCTATCAAAAGCATTTGCGAAATCCAAATATATTACTGTGTATCCTTTTCCTCTGTCCAAGGAAGCAGTCACTTTATTGTAATAAGTAACTAGATTACTAAAACATGACCTCCCTTTAGCACATCCATGCTGTTCATCAAAGATAATACCCAATACCATTGTTATCAACCCTACTCTGGATCCTAGTTCTCACAAGCTTCTCAACAACTTAACCACAACACCTGACACACAGATAGGCCTATAGTTTGATGCTTGAGTTCGATCACCTCCTTTATGTGGCACAATCTTGCCCTCCTTCCACTCCTTAGGAACTTGACTGAGTGCAAGACTCATATTAAAAAAATATATCAAAGCAGATGTCAACTCCCTGGCACATTCTTTCGGAATACGTGGTGATATATTATCAAGTCCCACAGCCTTATTAACATCTAGTTTACTCAACTCCCCATACACCTCTTGCTCAACTACAGTCAGTCAGTCTCTCCTCCCCATCATCAACTGCTCTCAAAAAAGTGAAAAATAAACTTTCAACAACTGCTCTCAATCCCTCCATGAAGTCACATTCACAAGATTGAAAGATCTTTATGAACTGCTCATTAAGTATCTCCACACATTCTGCATCAACTGTCTTTATACCATTTTCTCCAATCACTGTCATCCTTCCATACTCATTTTTTCTTTTGCTGGCTACATATCGAAAGAACTCCTTAGGATTCTTTTTGGCTTCATTAGTCAACTGCTGTTCATACCTCTCTTTAGCTACCCCTCACCAACCAAGTCACCCTCCTTGTTCTTTGTAGACCTCATGGAATTGGTCCCATGGACTGCTCAACTACAGTCAGTCTCTCCTCCCCATCATCATCAACTGCTCTCAAAAAAGTGAAAAATAAACTTTCAACAACTGCTCTCAATCCCTCCATGAAGTCACATTCAAAAGATTGAAAGATCTTTATGAACTGCTCATTAAGTATCTCCAGACATTCTGCATCAGCTGTCTTTATACCATTTTCTCCAATCACTGTCATCTTTTCATAATCATTCTTTCTTTTGCTGGCTACATATCAGAAGAACTCCTTAGGATTCTTTTTGGCTTCATTAGCCAACTGCTGTTCATACCTCTCTTTAGCTACCCTCACCAACCAAGTCACCCTCCTTGTTCTTTGTAGACCTCATGGAATTGGTTATTCCACTTCTCTTATGCTGCCTCCACAATGCCCTTTTTCTCTGTATCGCATGCTTAATCTCTTTATTCATCCATCTCACACCCACCTTATTTAACCTTCTCACCCTTGGAATACATTTAGACATTGCATCTACTAAACAGTTTTTGAAAATCCCTCAAGCTGCATTGATCTCTTTTCCAGCTAACTCCTCATTCCACGCTACACCCACAAGCTGTTTCCTGAGCTCTTCTTAATTACCTCCCTTGTAGTTCCACATATACCTTTTTTTTTTCACAGAGATCCTCGCACTGCTGGCAACCACCCAGGTAATCACCTCGTGGTCACTCTCACCAATTGGTGGATGATTTGACACCTCATTTACAATTACATCCTCTAATGAGATTACCAAATCCAACACCCTCAATCCTCGTGTGCCCTCTGTTACATACTGTCTGAGGTAGTTATCCCTCAAGAAACTCATTTTCTTTACTTCCAGTTGCTATCTCATCATTCCAGTTTATATTGGCATAATTAAAATCACCCATAATGATCACCCTTTTCTTATTTACTTGGCTAATTTGATTGTACATTTCATTATCACCACCATCCACATTACCTGGTCTATAACAACATCCCACCAAGTATTTGATTCCATTCACCTCTATCTCACACCATACTGCCTCAAAACCACTGGCACTATTTCCCTCTTGCATCTTCACTTTATATGGACATAACTCTTTCTCTATCATCAATAGCACTCCCTTTTTACACCCTCTCTCCTCACGAAACACATCATACCCTTCCATCTATATTCCTGTCAGGATGTCATCCTCTTCCAACCATGTCTCACTTATTCCGACAATCTTTGGGTAATCTCTCCATCAACTTAACCACAACACCTGACACACAGATAAGCCTATAGTTTGATGCTTGAGTTCGATCACCTCCTTTATGAAGTGGCACAATCTTGCCCTCCTTCCACTCCTTAGGAACTTGACCGAGTACTTTTGCTATCATTCTTCCCATTTTCACACTCATTCATCTTTCTTTGTTTCTGTACTTTCGGTCCAACATGCGTCCAACATTCGCTATCATTCTTCCCATTTTCGCACTCATTCATCTTTCTTTTTTCTGTTCTTTCAGTCCAACATGCATCGAACTTTCGCTATCATTGATTCTTTTTTTGCTATCATCCATTCTTTCGATTTCTGCGTCACGCCATTTCTAGTTTCATTCGTTCTCTCAATTTCGTTTCCTTCCGCCACTCTCGCCTCACTTTCGTCCCTTTTAACATCCGTTATGGTTTTCAAATCGCTCTTTTTCTTTTTAGTGATTTTGTTTTAACATCTTTTTGCCTCTCTTTCTCACCCTCCTTCTCTTTCAAATGTGCAACCATTTTCGCCGCGACATTCTTGTTACTAACACTTTCTGTCATCAATTTCAAATTTGCATTCATCAATTCCTCGTTCAGGTCACACTTCGCACACACACCCTCCTTCCATCCTCACCAAATATCCACAAATCATTTATGTAATCGAAAGAATACATATAACAGACCTCACACTTAATGAAATGACTGAAATCTAAATTAAAGTCATGGAATGACAATGCTGCCACCATTTTTTGCAGGTTACTAAGTCTAATAATAACAATTTCGTAATTAAGTTTTGGTAAAAAAGAAATCCCCACACTAATAAAACCGGTAGCGCACAACATTTCCAGCCTCTCTTACTCAAAAAATTACGCATATATATTTAATTATTCCTAGAAAACTTATCCCAATCAGGAGCTCTTCTTATACATTTTTTTTTATAACTCACTTCTCCCTTCTCCTAGATGAATGACATTTGCCTTATTTGTAGACAGGTTGTTTAAGATATGGAAGTATAGAAGGGGAAAACTTGCACCCATTGTCACTGGCATGCAACCATAAGGTGCATGCCAGGGACAATGAAAAGAAACAAAGAAAATTTGCCTCCTATTTAAAAAGGAGGCAAATTTTCTGTTTCTAATCCTTTGAGAATCAGATGTAGCTTTTTTGGGCTTTGTTTATTGCATTTGTTGGACACTGCGGTATATGCTGAATACAAAGCTATACTTTTGATCTCGAATCACTTGTAATGTTCTTAGACTGCCTTGGGACACCTGAAAAAACTAGGCTTGGATAGTGGCAATGGATTCTGGGTGGAATGAAGGTCTTCATTTCAGTTTAATTATTTCTGTTATTTGGTTGGAGCAAGTATTTAGATAAGGAGAACAGAAATGGTAATCACTGTGGCAGGCATTGTCATGGAGATTATCCAAATTGGCATGTTGTAATGCCGGGGGACATGAGACGTAGTCTATATTTCTTTTACTTCAGTGGTAAAAGCAGCTTGGATTAGGTTATGGTTACAATGAACAGAACTGACATCTATAGTTTGAAGGAGGAGCTGATTTAGTAAGATGATTAGGATTATCTCATAGTTTAGTGAGTAGATGGACTATTTGTGTTAGGTTGTTGCTAACATGAAATGAACATTCTCCAGGTTGATCATTGAAGTGGAGGAAAGAAGCAGTTAGTTGCAGTTTCCAAGGGATATAACTTCACTGTTTGGTATTTGGACTGTATAACATCAACCTTTAACAATAATTAATTAAATGGATCAGAGTGGTTATAGGAATTTAGACAACAATAAAAATAGCAAATGAGTACTATATAAGAAATTTTAAGCCACAGCAGATCAAGCAGTTGGATTCTAGGTTTGCCATTCTTTGTCATGGGATGTCAGATCTAACAAGCATGGATATACCACCATTGCGACAGAA
Source organism: Typopeltis vanoorti (assembly GCF_054136105.1). NCBI lineage: Eukaryota > Metazoa > Arthropoda > Arachnida > Uropygi > Thelyphonidae > Typopeltis > Typopeltis vanoorti. Next base: position 54,576,395 of record NC_143567.1, on the reverse strand, counting down.
GAAATTGTGCAATGTGGTTTGGACACTTGACATTATCTACTCAGTTTCCATTAGGAATAGTAGGTCTAGTTTTTGATGACTTCCAAATCCCATCCATTATTCCTCTTAAGCCTGTGAATGTTGCTGGTGTAGTAGATAGGAATTTTTTATTTTTTTAAATGTGTTATTGATGGTTTTTTGTTTGTGTTCTTTTCACTGTATTATTATTATTGTTTTATTTTATTATCATTTTATTAGTCGAAAATTTTTTTGCTTTTTTTTTTATGATCCATTGGAAAAAGAATGGATTTCATTATGGTGTCACTCGTTGATGTGAAGTAAATAAAAAGTAGGGATGCTATGGCATGTGAAAGACTCAATATTGCTACCCACACAAAGGAAACCAAAACTCTTGTCAATGCTTATCTTTAACAGTGTCCCCTTGAATATTATCAGCTTCAGACTTCTATGATGGCAGGATTATTTGCTAGCACGGGTGTGGAAGGCTTATGATTTGTTATTGTCAACTTTAGTCCATGTAGCATCAGAATTGTAGAGTCATTTTACTTGTATACAGAAATACTGCTGTGAAACCAGATATCCTCACAAATGGGAGGGCATTCTCATGTAGGTTACCATCCTATGGTGCATGTGGAGAGTGGTAGAAACCAAGACTTAGGTATTATCCAATAAGCAAGGCAGATATGTTGCATTGAGCAGTGAAGATCATCCATCCACCGGAAGTCTCTCTCTCATTACCATTTCCTCCAACTATGAAAGATATTATGCCATTGCAAATGGCATAATATCTTTCATAGTTAGAAGTTTTGCAAAAGTTAATTCATGAAAATGGACTGCACTATGAGGTGTGGCAGGGTTGACTAGGTCACTCTAGTCCAGACATATTGAAATATTCTGGTTCTCTGTAAATAAACTGCCACTTTGCACTTATTTTTACTACATGGTATAAATACTATATGCAAGTGGCAAAACATTTGGAATTCATTTTTCTTGTGCAGTAATGTTATCATATCAGAAACTAGCTGAAATATATATCACTGATAGTCACAGAGATTGATAATAATAGTGCTTCCAGCAGAATATAGTTGACTTGGAATAGTAATAATTAAATCATGTTGCATGTAATTTTACATTATTTTTAAGACAGATTTGTTTTGTAAAAAGTTATTAAATAGTAACTATTCTATACTATGTTGATGTATTTATACAACAGAAAAATAACCCAAAAAGAACTTGTTATATCACCTTCATTGCAACTTATTGTAGTGACTGAATTACACTCATCAGTGGACTTTTTTATGCAGTGCTTGTTATGTCAGACTTACTGTAAGGTTGAGAAAATATTTGAATCAGAATTTATAGCACTTAAAAAACTATTGAATCCCTATGGTTTCTGTCAGAGGTAGCAGGAATTTTTCCACCAGAAAGTTATTTTACTTCCAGATTAAAAAATAATCATAATAAAAAAAATTAACCAGTTAGAAATATGACTGGTGCTTAAAAGATGTGGCAGGTAGAATAATTACTATCCTGAATTCTCTGTGTAGCCATTTGTGATTTTTGAAGTGTGATTTTACAATTTGTACTTCATGAAAATTGTTTAATTCATATATGAAAATATTTTATACTATTTGTATAAAAGATAATTTTTTTTCTCTCCTAACATTTCATTCAACTCGCAATAATTTAGAGCATTTGTGACCAAATTGTGGCATGCATGCGATTTACTAGGCCATTTTCTGACATGAAAATTTATAAATGGTTTATCATTACAGTTACTGTTGTGTTAAAATAATTTATTTTTAATCTGGTTTTCAGATATCAGTGTTTCTAAATATATGTTTTTTGTTATTTTAATGCCCATCAACTTGTGAAACAGAAAACAATTACAGCAATCTCTCGATTAATGCATTTTTGATTAGTGCGTCATTTTTTTTCGATACCCAAATTCGATTAGTACACCTCTAAAATTCAGTAGTGCGTCTATGTACATCTTAAAAATAAATGTTTCTCGATTAATGCGGCCCCAATTAGTGCGTCATTTTTTTTTATACTGAAATTCGATTAATGCGCCTATATACATCTTAAAAATAATTGTTACCGATTTTAAAAATTTTTGATCTATACATTTTTTATGGTTAGCTATTTTAAAAAATCACTCACCAGGATGAAATAATTTAGTTACTGATTTGAAACATTTTGCAAAGTTATTTTTTAATGGCATACTACTATTTTCATGTACACTATGTTCCAAATTTACCACCAAAATTTATGTCATCTGCTTTACATAGCATTTTGCTGATCATATCTCGTTGTTTTCCTTTTTTATTTTATATTATTTTCCTGACCTTTAATCATGAGTAAAAGAATTAGTGAACAAAAAAAAAGAAGCGTGAAAATGATTTGAAAAGTAATCTGATTGGAAGAAAAACTTGAAATAATAAAAAATGAACAAGGCGAGTCCAGAGCAAAGATAGGACAAGAACACAAAAATGGGTGAATCAACTGCTGAATACAAAAAGAAAGATAAGGCTGCTTCAAGTTCATCATGCGTGCACTCGAAATCAAAGTATTATAATGATTGAATTAGAGAGACTTCTTTTTACATGAATTGAAGATTGTAACCAAAAACGGATCCTGCTAAACACTGGCCTTATTAAATCAAAACTCTCGTGGAATTCTTCTTTTCTATCAGTGATGGAAAAGAAGAATCCATGCTAGTGCTGGGTGATTTGAGCATTTCAAAAAGAAATAGCCTACTTAATGTTCTAATCACATGCAAAGCTGCAAGTGCAGATAGGGAGATATCCAGAGATTTTGAAGAAAACTGCATAAGAAGGGGACTATTGTGATCAACAAACATTTAATGTCAATGAAACCGGCCTTTTTTTTGGAAGCGAATGCCTTCCAATATTTTTCTGGCCAAATCAAAGAAATCTCAGCCTGGTTATAAAGTCGCAAAGTTGAATGAAGTCACTGCTAGCAATATGCAAGCCGTTTGGAAGCATATTCTTCCACATTGTGCAAATGATTTTTAGAGACTTTTCAAATGAATGCAAGTTAATTAAATCTCATTCTGAGAAGTTAGTGATTCCGACCTGCTAAATTTAGATGCACAATGGGAAGATCCCAAAGAATATGAAGAAAATTTAATTACTGACAAGCCCAAAGAGGTATTACAAAAACAATTTGAAAATAGTTTTTGTACAATCGATGTTTTTAAGCAGCAATGCTTAGAGATTGACCCTGGTGAAGAGAGAACCAGTAAAGTTTGCAGAAGAGGCAATAGGGCCATACTGTCAGTTGTATGAAAAAAGAAACAGAATGCCTGCCAAACTACATTAGCTCAATTCTTTGTTAAGAAGAGCAGAATAATAAATTTATATTCTGAATGTTTTATCATCTTTCAGCCTCATGGTTTCCTTTAACTAGACCCTGAGACATACCCTAATTATTTTATAAAACAAATTAAGGGTCAAAAATGAAATCTGAGGAACGAATTATACATTTCCCCATAGGTTACTATATTCGATTAGTGCGTTTTCAATTAATGCGCCTGTTTCAAAGAACGCATTAATCGAGGGATTGCTGTATTGGTTTTTGTTATTGGAATCAGCAGCAGATTTAAACAAAAACATAAAAATAATTTGAATAAATTCTTATAGATAAACTTATATGTTGGTTACACATGGCTTTAAATTTTTCAGGAAAAAACTTTAATTAATACTTTAATATATTTTGGCAATGTTACATTGCCATCTTCTGGGAACATAAAACTATGATATGTGCATGCAGGCACTAACAATGAGTAAGTGAGGCTGAAAAAGGCAACTGAAGTTGGTCCTAGAGTCCTAAAGGTGTCTCCAAGCAGGCTAAATTGGGTTGTCTTCACTGTTGGGCTGATGTTCTTAAGATGCAAGCTTCCCAAATTTGGGGCAGTCTCATGCACCCAAATTTGTTGAGGTTTGGGAAGTTTTTTAGAGCTGAGGCTGATTCCAGGAATAATCTTTCATACTTATATTTGCTGTGGTATAGTAAAGTGGCTTTCTTCCAGCATATTCTGTGATGGGTATCTAGTGCATGGTCAGCAAGTCCTGAGTGGCTGTATTGGTGAAACCAGATGTAGTCTTCGTGTTCAGATATCCTGCCATTAGCTGTCCTGCCTGTTTGGCCATAGTAGGACAGTTTACAACTGCAAGGGACGTGGATAAGGGATACCAATTTCTTATATGGTTTGTAACAGATAGTCAGGTGATAATTTTTTAAGATATTTGTTAACTTTTCATACGTGTCCCGGTTATAAGGAGTGGTGATAGATTTAGTGTAATCTCTGTTTTGAGGGAGGGGGGGGGTTAACTGGTTTTAATATTTTCTGGATTTTTTTGGGGCTTATAGCCATTGGCTAAGGCGTTAAGAATATGGTTAAGTTCAGTAGGCATTGTTATCTGAACAGATTAATTTAGCCCTGTTATATAGGGTTTTTATAATCTCATATTGTTGTGTATGTGTGGGGGGGATTACTGGTGAATGTATCTACATGTATGGATTGGTTTTCTGTAAACAGAGAAAGCCAGGGATCCATCAGGTTGGATTGTAATCGGAGTGTCTAGGAAAGGGAGACTTATTGTTTTCCTTTTCTAAGGTGAACTGGAATCTGGGGGTGTTGATTAAGTGTGTTAAGAAGTTGTGGAGTGTATCTAAGCCATCTGGCCCAATAGTGAATGCATCATCCACATAGCATAGCCAAACAGTATGTTTTTGTGGTGCTGAGTTTAATTTGAATAAATTGAATTCAGTTAATTTGAATAAATAAGGTTGTATGAAAGAGTAATTCCTACACCTGCCTAACAGCCAAGGCTAGCTACCTGCACCCATAGAGGGTTTTTCCCTTTTAGGACTTCAGGCTTCTAGTCTAACATTGCTACATATTGTTTGTGGTTTTGTGTGTATTATAACAATTTTTATATTGTCCTGAGATGATGTTTCTGCAACAGATAAACCTTAGAACTATTTAATTATTTTACTGTGTGTTTTACCTGAAGATGCATGATTCTCAAGAGACTTCGCTACTCCTGATCACAAAGAAATGCTGGGGCACCTCAAAAACATAGCATAAGTTCTGTGCTTCAAAGAAGATTATTCTGTCATCTACAAGATCTTCATATGTGGACATAAGAAGTATATTCAATACCTATACTACAGTCACTCAGGGATTGCAAACCATGTTGACCCAACTCATTATGTTCAGCAGAAACAACTTTCTTATTATATAGATGCAGATTTAAATTTGAGTTTCCCCCAACCTAAATATAAATATGACTACCCCAAATCCAAAAATTTGGTAGACTTATGAGCCTCTCAGTCTCACAAACAACATAGCCCTACTCTGCATGTAGAGGGATTATTCTCTTTAATACTCAGTTTGTGTTACCTTCCATTTCCATGCACTTTGATATTCTTATATTTATACTTATGATTGACCACCAATTTTGCAGTATAATAAATCAAAGGAATGAGAGTTTCAAAAGACATTGAGCATCTGAGCAAGTAAGAAAGAGAACTTTAACAGACTGAATTACAGTATTACAGCATTTTTTAAGTGGTTCAGACATGTCAAAACCATGCCTCCATTCATTTTAAAACTATCACTATGCCTAAGTCACAGTAGTTACAAAAGAGCAATCGAGTGACAATAACATTATTTGTTAATCAAATTTCATGTGAATTTGACAGTGGTATTCATTTGTTTGCTTGTCTCAACTCATTTGTTAATGATGATGTCCGTGGAAACACTGAATTCAAGTCTTGTCTAGGATGCAAAGGACTTGTTTTATCTGCATCACTGAACACCTTTCTTCAGACTTTAAATAGACATTTAGCTTGAATGAATGAACGAATGAGGAGTTGCACTTTGCATGTTAATAAGTGTAAAGATGTGGTATTGTATTAGTGAAACTGCTTCAGAAGGCAGATTAAGATTCAGGATCTAGTTGACAGTGGCCTGAAATTCAGCAGGAGAAGATTATAAGTATTGTGAAACATCATTGCTATAATAAGAAATATATACTGATATTGTAGAGATACATACACTAAAATATTTCTGGAATTTTGCAAAGGCATTTTGGGAGATTGCCTCATGACAAATTAGTGACATAAGCCACAACAAATGGGATTAGATAGTAGATTATTTAAAGTGAACATACGGCTAGCTGAGAGAACAATATAAGAAATATATGGAGAAGTATCTAAGCACTAGCAGAATGGTGACATGATGTACTTCAAGCTTGAATACCAGAGGTCCAAGCTATACAAATTGATGTTGTAAATTCTGATACCTCTTCTCAGTTCTTTGCTGAGGTACAAAACTTGAGAAGAGTTCACAGAAATGTGACAGACTGAAGGTAATGTCATTTCAGTATATTAAAACGTAAGGTTTTCTGCACTTTGGAATTCAGAGCTGGATTCTAAAGGTTAGAAGGATTGTGCCGGAAGAAGTGGAACTAGTGATGGATATTGAAAGAATAATAGATATCCATACTACTGTGGTGGTGGAAACAACCTAGAGCAGTGTTTCTTAACGTGGGGGCATATGCCCAACAGGGGGGAAATTTGAATATTTTGGGGGCAATTAGAAAATGTACATGCGCATATTTATACATATTTATATTATACTTTTTCAGAACTTGGCTGACTATTATGCTAGGGGTGGGGGCATCAAAATCTTTGCGACGTTGAGGTGGGGCATGAAAAAGGTTGAGAAACACTGACTTAGGGTATTATTTCTGTATCGTGCCTCCATAGTGCAATTGGAAGAAGAGCAGAGCATTGCGTCCTTTGATTGAAAAAGATCTGGGTTCATTTCTCGTCATGACGAGGGGAAGCCTTATATGGACTTTTTCAATTGAAGGTGAGTTAGCCAATCTCATACGGTGGTAACAGGGTTTTTTCACCCAGGAACTCAGGTTTTTCATTCCGCGTACATACAAATCGGCCATCTGAACACATGCAATTTACAGACAAAAAAGTACTGTTGTTGCTTGTGATGGGCAGGAGATAGTGTTAATGGTAGTAGTGTGGTAGCAGGAGAATTAAGTATTAGTGGGGAGAGAGAGAGAGAGAGAGATGTATTTAGCAAAGTAAAGTAGTGCCCTCCTGCGATGAATCCATAGACTCCATGGAGGTGTCACGCAATAATAATAATTATTATTATTGTTATTCTGAGGATGATGTTGACATATACGAACAAGGTGATTTATTCTGTTATATCATCATCAAATTCCTGACATGTACCCTCAAGAGGATGCACAGGATATGATAGTACTAAATGAAAAACTTACATCATTACTAACTTCCTATCTTCTAAGGCACTTTTTACTGTATCAGTGCACCTATATCTTGGTCTTCCTCTGGATCTTTTTCCTACCAACCTGGCAGTTTGCTAATCTTTCCTCTCCCATTCTGTTTAAGTGACCATACTACCTGAGATTGGTTCTGCTGACGCTTAGCTTGGCTCTGTTTTTTATATATATATGAAGTTTTGTAATCCAACAACCACCTTAACCATTGGCTCTCTACTGAACTCCCTTTCCTCCACTCATAAAATGAATTTAAATAGTAATCGCTTAGCACTTTCACAAACACAAATCTATGTCATGATCTCATGGCACGCATTCAGTGATTGCATCAACTTCTCGAAAAAAAGTATACAAAAAACATCCTAAAATACATCGTTCAAAAACTACACATTAAATTCTTTAAGAATTGTCTCGAGCACAACACACCCCAAAATTCGCAATTGTATGCGGCAACAAAACAATTCCCAGAAATAAAAGAATTTATCGTGCATCCAGAGCACCCATAAAACGCCCTAAACAAGAGATTTCAAAAGAAGAAGTAGACATGTTTATACATTCACCAAACAAAAAACAGACTAAAAACATTATTAAGCCCAAATGAATGGGTACATTTTTTCAAAAGCTGTCCAATCACACATCAATGACTACACACAATTAATTGAAACTTGTCATTCAAAAAACAGAATGCCTACCAACCCTTCGGACAACACCACCATACAACCTACGTCGATAATTCAATTATAAATCTATCAAATTATAACCTCACTTGATGAAATCGCCATTCTAAACAAAGGGTCTAAACTTTGTAATATTCCAAAAATATGTACCAAACAAAGACATTATTATCAAAATCCAAGCTAAACCAGAAACAGACCCCAACAAAGAAGTAATATTTCATAAAATAAACATCTTAAATAGCAAAATAAAATCCAACATTACTCTAAACTTACAAAAAACTCTGATATTAAAAAAGAACCCGAATATAATGTTCATAAAAGTAGACAGAGGCGACAATGTAGTTATCATAAACAAAACAGATTACCACAACAAAATAACAGCTGTTTTAAATGACCAAAACACATACCAAAAAGTCCTAAATGATCCCACCTCCCAACCTCATAAAACAAATTAACAACACCCTACACGTTCTAAAAAACCAAAACAAAATAGATAAAAAAAAAAAAAAAAAATGGAAAACACAACACTCTGCACCACAATTATTCTATATATATTTAGACAAATTAAAACCCATAAAGACAGTTACCCAGTATGTCTAATATTCTTATACAAAAACATCACCACTTCACCCTTATCAAACCTTTACTAACCAAGTCAAAATCAATGATAAAAAAACATTGATGACTTATTTCTAAAAATAAAAAAAAAACCTAACTCTATCCCACAATGATGTCCTCACTTCACTGGATGCAATGTCGCTATACACCAGTGTAAGCATCCCCAGAACTTTAGCCATCATACACACTGCTCACAGAAGACCACACCCTAGGATCACGAACAAAATTAACACCCAGAAATATCATAAACCTGATAAAGTTAATAATCTCAGCAAACTTCTTTAATTTAACATCTATATCCAAATTTTCAGACTTCCTATGGGGGCAAAATATTAGTGAACAACTAGCTGAATTATTTCTATCACACCTGCTCAGCCCCCCCCCCCCCCGCATCACTTTTTACGGCCAATATGTGGATGATATTCTATGCATTGGAGAACCAGCATGCATGAGGCATGTTGGTTCTCCAATGCATACAATATCCTTCAGCAACAGACTAAACACTGTAGAACATGAAAAATGCATAAAGTTCCTAAACCTGACATTATTATTATTAGTATTAAGAAATCTGAAAATACACCCCAACTCAACATCACCAGAGTTAAAGATCGGTACTATCAACATAAGAAGACTGAATGGCAAAGAAATGGAGCTAGCTGAGGAATTAGATAAGTACCAGATCGACATTATAGGGGTGACGGAAACAAAAAAGACAAAAACTGGTGAGATCTTTCTGAGCAATAAATACAAAATATTATATTCAGGCAATGACAGTCAAGGAAAAGAAGGAGTAGCCATAGTATTCAACACAAAATACGAGGCTAATCTTCTTAAATGGCAGGCAGTCTCAAGTAGAGTAACGTGGGCAAATATGAGAATGGGGAACTGCAAATGAGACTTATTTGTGCCTATGGTCCCACAGAAGGTTCTACTAAGGTAGAAGTGGAGGAATTTTTTGATGCTTTAGAAAAAGCAACTGACACAATAAAAAAGGAAAAGTTGGTCCTTGTTGGGGATCTAAATAGCAGAGTAGGAAATGATTGTGAGACATACAAAAATATTTTAGGAAAATTTGGAGAAAAGAGCAAAGCTAATAATAATGGCAAATATCTGTTGGATTTCTGCTCAGGACATGGACTGGTTATTACTAACACCATGTTCCAACATAAAAATGTGCACAAATTCACATGGAGAGAAGAGGCAAGGAATAAGAAAAGTCTCATTGACTATGTTATTGTTGATAGTGATGTTTTCTCCCTGGTGCAGGACACCAGAGTGTACAGAGGATTTGAAATTGGAAGTGATCACTATTTAGTCTTGAGTAGGATAAAATTGAATTTCATATTGAAAAGAATGATATCTAAGAAAGTTTTGAAGCGAATAAAAGTTGAGCAGCTCTCAGATGTGAACTGTAGACTAAAATACACAAAGATTATTGAAGAAAAAATGAAAGAGTTTGAGAACAGGAATCAAACCTTGGAGATTCAGTGGCAAGCCTTGAAGAAAGCCCTGATTGATTCAGCTAGAGAGGCATGTGGTGAAGTTGTCTGCATGGATAGGAAAATCAGAACTCCATGGTGGACACAGGAAGTTAAAGAGGCAGTGAAGGAAAAGAAGAAAGCATATCAAACGTTCCTATCAAATAAGTCAGCTTGTGCTCTTAGAGAATACAGAGACAAATGCAAGAATGCTAAACAGGGTGTAAAACTAGCTAAACAAAAGTCATGGGAGGACTTTGGTAAGATCATAGAAAATGAATATCAAGAAGGTGGCAATATATTCTGGAGGTTGAAGAAGCTTAGGAATGGAGGAAAGAGTGTTGTAAAAGGAGTTAGAGATGATAAAGGTGACATGAAAACTGGAGAAAAAGATATCCTTGAAGTATAGAGTAATTACTTTGAAAAATTGCTAAATGAAACAAGCAGTGATAGCAGAGTGGTAAAAAAAACACTGACCAGGCATACAGTCAGGAATACATATCCATACTTGAAGTAGAAAAAGCCATCAAAGGCTTGAAATGTGGAAAGGAGGCAGCAGGAGTAATGATATTCGACCAGAAATGCTATAGTATGGTGGTATTAAAGTCTTACAGTGGCTGCACTGCATAGTTCAGAAAGCCTGGACAGAGAGACGAATTCCCAATGATTGGAGTAGAGCTCTCATAGTACCCATATATAAAAAGGGAAATAAAACTGAATGTGAGAATTACAGAGGTATTTCCCTACTGAATGTTCCTGGCAAGATCTATGCAAGTATACTTGAGAAACGGTTGAGAAGAATTGTGGAAGAAAAGCTTGGTGAAGAACAAGCTGCATTCAGGCCAAATAGAGGCTGTCAGGATCAGATCTTCACTTTATGACAAATAGTTGAGAAAGCATGGGAATATAACAAAGATCTGTATTTAAGTTTTGTCGATTTGGAAAAGGCATATGACAAGGTACCAAGAGAGAAGCTATTCAGTACGGTACAGTTATATGGTGTCAATGGGGCATTATATCAAGCAATACTTAGTCTGTATTTGAGTTGTAAGTCAGCAGTTAGAATTGAAGGAAGTACAGGAAGATGGTTTAATGTTAAATCTGGTGTGAGACAAGGATGTACATTATCCCCCTCTGTTATTCATTATCTATATGGATCACATTATCAAGGAAAGCGGTATTAAACATGATATCAAAATTGAAGATATTAATGTCAGCTCTTTGCTTTTTGCAGATGATGTTATACTTCTAATAAATCCGCTACAAGTCTGCAAGATTCTCTGACTAAATTGAATAACTGTTGTAATAGATATGGTATGAAGGTCAGCAATAAAAAGACAAAGACAATGAAAACAAGCAGTATCATTGAAAATGTCAAATGTGTCGTGAATGATGAACCTGTGGAACAAGTAAAACATTTCAGCTACTTTGGCACGATTTTTAGTGAAGGTGGTAAATTAAATATAGAAATAGATAACAGAATCAGCAAAGCTGGTATGGTGGGAAGTCAATTGAATAAATTCATATGGAATAAGAGAGAAATTAGTCGGAACACAAAAGTAGCTCTATACAAGACAGTGTTCAAACCATTTATAACTTATCGATCTGAGAGCTAGGTCAGAAGTAAAATACTTGACCAAAGACTAGAGTGCAGATATGAGAGTCCTGAGAAAGATTAGAGGCATGAACAGATGGCATCAATGGCAATATCATATTAAAAACGAGGATATTAGGAAAGAACTTGACATTGTTAGCATCCAGGAATGCATTAGCAGAGCTAATCTCAGGTGGTATGGTTACTTAAACAGAATGGGCGAAGAAAGATTACCAAAACAAGTGTTCTCTGCCAGGTTGGCAGCAAAACGACCCAGAGGAAGACCACGATATAGGTGGATTGATACTGTACAAAGTGCCTTAGACGATAGAAATATAAGATCTGATAATGTTGGAGTCTTGACTGATTTGGAGGAAAATTGTAGATAGGAAGTTAGTAATGATGTAATTTTATTCATGTAGTACTATCATATCCTGTACACCCCTTGAGGGTACATGGCAGGAAAATGATGATGATGTATTAAGTGACCTCCAGGGAGAGACTCATCGAGAGAGGCCACATACTACACACACCAGCTATCATACTTATTCTTAAATTCATTCACACCGCTTGCATTCACAATATCCAAAGGCAATCCATTCCAACCATGCACGACCCTCTGAGAGAAAAAAATATAGCCCTCACACCCTTCTTGGTAGCCTTCATTCTCGGCTTCCAAGGATGCCCTCTCATCCTTTACCCACTCTCCATAAATTGAAAACGTCCATCAGTTGAAATCCTGTATGACCCTTTCAGAAGTTTGTAAGTCTCCATCATATCACCCCTCTTTCTGCTGTTTGCTAGTATCTGCAGTCTACAAATTCTCAATCTGTCTTCATAATTAGTATTCCAGAATCCTGATATAATTTTTAATACTCTCCTTTGTACTGTCTCTCTCCAATATATCAGAATCGCAATGGAAACCAGGAGACCAAACCTGCACACATTAGGCCAAATGAGGTCTTATCAAGGCCTTTTAAAGAGGCAAAATAACATCCTTATCTTTACATGTGAACGTTCGTTTCAGAATTACAATTATCTTTTGAGTTGTATTTGCAATCTTTGTCACATGGCCCCTGAACTTCAACTTCCTATCTATTAACACTCCAAGATCCCTAGCCTTACCAGTTTCTTCTAGCCTAATCCCACCAATATAATACAACATTGGATATCTAATCATGTCAAAGTGAATGACTTTACATTTACTGACATTGGACTCCTATTTTCCCATGCCCACAATTCCAGCCTATTCAAATCATTCTGCAAAGACTGCATATCAGCAGCATTCCTGATTACTGTACCTATCTTTGCATCATCAGCAAATAGCTGTATATCGCTTCTCAAAACCTTCCCAATATCATTAATGTAAAGATTGAATAACAGTGGACCAAGCACTGATCCTTGTGGTACACCACTTGTTACCTTAAACCTTGCAGACTCACATCCCCCATATACCGCTTTTTGATATCTGTCAGTCAGCCATCCTCTTATCCATGCTAATATTGCAAAACCCAAACCCATTTTCTCCAATTTATGCAAGTCTTCTATGCTGTATTCTGTCAAGAGCTTTAGCAAAATCCAAAAGTCTCATGGTGTATCCATTCCCCTTGTCTAGTTCAATAGTAACATTGTTGCTAAAACAATTTAACAAGTTGCTAAAACATGACCTTCCCTTAGTAAACGCATGTTGTTCTTTGTGCAGTACAGATTCACTGTTAACCCATTTCTGAATGCAGACCCTAACCAATTTTTCCAAAATCTTCACCACACTCCTGAGATACTAATTGATCGATAGTTGGATACATCAGTCTTTGCACCACCCTTGTGCAGTGGAGTTACCATACGTTCCTTTCATTCTTGCGGAATCTTCCCTGTTCTGAGATTCATATTAAACATCCTAGTCAAAGGAATGGTCAGTTCAGCTGAACACTTTTAGCACACATGCTGATATTCCATCAGGCCCTATTGCTGAATTCCTATTCAGTTTGTGCAACAGCTCTAATACCTTGGCCTCACACACGTGCGTTTCTTCATCTAGTGAAGAGGTAACAGTGAGCTCAATGTTGCATTCACTAGGTTGATAACTTTTAACGAAATGGGCACTCATTAAGTGAACAACCTCTTCTGCACATCTGTAAACCTCATGCCACTGGATTTAGAAGAGTTAGTATTTCATATTCATTCTCTCTTTTACTTGCAACATATCGATAGAATTCTGGGGTTGTCTTTAGCGCGCTTTTCTTTCTTTTTTTTTTTTTTTTTCTTTTCATACTCAGACTTTGCTTTCCTTACAACAGTTGTGACTATTCGAGCCTGCTGCTTATAATGTTTATAACGGACGTCATCCTTATGCAAATGGTATTCCTTCCACATTGTCCTTTTCTTACGAATCTCTTGCTTAATAAGACTACACATCCATTTGACTCCTACTCTATTTATTCTTAGAACTCTCGGGACACATTCTGATATTGCATCATTTAAGTATTGTTTAAATGCTTCCCATGCACTGTCAATATTCTTTCCATTCAGCAACTGATCCCATTCAACTGAACCCAGTATACTCCTCAGTTGGTCATAATTTTCTGCTTTGTAGTTCAGCATGTAACCTTTTCTGAATTGAACATTAATCACTTCCCAAGTGAGTACCGCATGATCACGGTCACCAACTGGAGGCAGGATAGTTACATCGTTAACTGAAACACCGTCTGACACTATAATCAAATCTAACACTCTTTGACCTCGAGTTCCTTCTGTCACTTGAGGAAGTTGTCCCACAACAGCTCAATAAATGCATTTACATTCTTCTAATGAGATTCTACTGCTGCCCAATCAATATTTGGATAATTAAAGTCTCCCATTATGATTACTCTTTTTGCACTCATATTTTCTATTTGGTGATGCATTTCTTCATCACTAGCAACTGATCCACCAGGTCTGTAACAACACCCCACTGTGTAATTTGTCTTGTTAGATTCCACCTCACACCAGATGGCTTCAAACTCGCTGCCACATGAAATATTGTTAGTAGTATTACTACAATCATAGGTCTCAACTCTAAACTGGATTTAAGTCATCTGATATCATTAGCAGCACGCCCCCTCCTCTCTATCCTTCCTAAAAATACCGTATCCATGACACTCGATACCAATTAGTAGGTCTGATTCTGATAGCCAGGTCTCAGTCTGAGGTTGCAACATATTGACTAAGGCAACAAACTCTACTCCTTTGTCTGATGCTCCTAGCATTAATGCGCAGACATAGGTCTACCTGAATGTTCTTTTGTATACTCTTGTTTGCAGTCTGCCTGCCACAGTTGGACAACTTGCAGATCTCTATTCTTCTCTAAAGCCTTACACATGTAGACATCTTTTGCATACATATGATGGGTCCAAACTAGACGAACACAAACCCATAGTCGTTCCCGGCTCATCAACATTTCCATGACAAAGCCCATTCTCATAGCACAATTTATAAATGCATACAAGTTTTCGACTGTACATAATTATCTCAACATTGAAATTAACACAGATTTTTAAAAACCGAAATTATCCAACACATCTAATAAATTATGCCAACAAAACAGCAAAAACCCTTAAAACAATCCAACAACCAAAACAAGCTTCCCAACACAAAAAAATCATCAAACTGCCACATATCCAGAACACACACACACAAAACCTAAAAGTACATATTTAAACACACTGACTATAAGTTGGTGTTCATCATGAACCAAAAATTGGCAACACTTCTAAAACCTACAAAAATCTCACACATATAAAGAAATACTAGAACATCACAGTGTAGCTTACAAATTTCCTTGCCAACAAGACTGCGATGTCACCTACGCAGGTTCCACGATCAGATCTTTATGAGCAAGACTACAGGAACACTTTCATGACCGCATCATACCAATTCCAGAATATTTAAACAATAAGAAATGTAATAACCAAAAGAAAAACAGAATACGAAATACAAGGAAAAACAGAAATAGTAGTCTCAGAAATAGAATTCTCAGCCTACCCTTAAAACCCAGGTTTTAAAATTCACATACCTCTTGCCTCACCTGCAATACTCCCACATCTCTCTATCTCTACATTTCCAACCCCCCCCTCCCTTTCTCTACAGTCATACTTCAGTAGTAATACAAATGTATATCTCCATATACCGAATGCTGCTCAATAAGACGACAACCAGATATGTCCAATATTATTCTTCCCATGTATGCTTCATGTATCTGTCTTTAAAACATCAATAATGCCTAAAAATTGAGTAAAATAGCCAACATTACAAAAAAGGGGTACTCCTAAACAAAAATAGCCTTAAAAATTAATACTTATTTAGCGGAGTAACATGAAAATTTTTCCAGAAATAATACCTACATGAATTTGATTTTTTTTATGTATTTACCATGGACGGGCTAAGTATTTTTTTATTTTATTTAAATTAATTTTTTATACTTTTTTTGATTTTTATTTATTTTTTACATAGTCTTGGAAACCTTGCTTTAGAGATGAAAGATGGAACTTTTTTGAAGCCATTTTGGACCTCCAATAAATGGGATGTTAGTTCCACACCACACAGTGAAATTCATCTCTCACCAAAAATTGATTGGACCCCACCTGGGATAATAATGGTTTTGGACCCTGCATTATGGTAATATGAAAATCTTTTAGAAAGACAGTAGATGTAAACTGAGGCAATTTAGGAATGTAAATTATGAGGGCATATCAAGGGAGTGTACATTTTAAATAGGAGATACAGGTGAAATGAATAATTAAGGTTTTTTTTTAAAGGGCAGAAGGAACTTACATAAGTGTACATAAGATTTTTGTATGAAAAATGGTAGGTGATAGGCATGCATTGCCAGAGAATATCACAAGTGAAATGACTGAATGAATTTAAGATATGCAGTATTATAAGGATGATGCAACACTTCCATGGAGTTGAAGCAAGACTCATTGTTGGATGACACTTCATCGTATTCTATCTATACGTATACTATCAGAATCCTATCTATGCCTCTTAAAATAGGCATGTAAGCTGTCATGTTTATAGAAATCAAAGACGAAGAAACTCAAACTTATGTGGAAGTAAATTTAATTGATATAAAATTTTTACATAAGTATCAAGGGCATCCTCAGTACATTAACAATGGAACACAATGTAAAATGCAATAAAAAAAAATTAAATTAAAGATGCCAGAAAATTATATTCTTGTTTAATCCTTGGTTCTTGGCATCTTTAATTTAATTTATAACCAAGTGGGAAAAAAACTTTCAACAATAAAAGAATTAATATTAAAAAAGTGCCATTACAGTATAAGTAAGACAGCAGATGATCAGTAAATTCCTAATTTAAAAAATAATAATAATTAAAGATCAGGATTTTACTGAAGATCCCATAAAGGGGATAGCCAAAGACCATCAGATCTGTTTACATTTGAGTAGTCTAAAAAGGCTCTTTACAGCTCTCTTTGTGTAATAACTATTCTACAAGGAATCTACTTTTATCTGAGAGTTTAGTTTTCTTCCAAGAATCCCATGTTTAATCAAGATGGCATGGGTCCGACTCTTCCGATTCATGATACTGAATCGAAACAGTTCATGATACTGGATACAAGTCACGTTCCTCATGATGGACAGCTGCAGATCTACCAGACTGCCCAAAGTATGACAAACCATAGGAGAAAGGGGTCTTAAGACTTTAGCAATATGTTCAGAAATTCTTTTTATATATGGAAATGGAATCTGAGTATTATCTTCAGAAGAACTAGAGACTAATAGCCTAAAACTGTTGATAGCTTTCTTGATAAGACTCATTAAAATTATATTTCAAAAATGCAGCTTTGGTATAATTTAATTCTTGCTGTAGGTCTTCAGTGGAACATATTTTGAGCATGATGTAATAAGATCTTAATGGGTCCAAATTTTTGATTGGAATAATGATGAGACATAGCATGGATGTAACAATCAGTATACTGCTGACAAAGAATCAATATATCTAAAAAGGCTAGTCGATTGTTTGTCTCCTCTAAGGCAGATTGAAAATTCTAGGATGAATAATTTTTATTTTAGAGATAAATAGTTCGAAATCTGATGGAGAACCATTTCATATTGCAAAAGTATCATCAGCACATCTGTACAATGCTGCAGGTTTAGGAGAAATGTCATTAGGGAGATGTTCTTCGAAATGCTCCAAGTAGTAATTGGCAAGTTTAGTGAGAGACGACTACCCCTGACTATACCTTTATGCTGATATAATTTGTCTTGGACGGTGTATAACAAAGTCAGAAATTTGGATAATGTCCAGAGGAAAATCTTGTTTAAGTAAATTAATAGTAACTGTCAAAGGATTGTTCATAAAGAGAGATACTATATCAAGACTACTCATAATATCTGAAAGTCCTAAACAAAGATTACAAATTTTTGTTTCAGAACCAAAGAGTAAAAGATACGAGAAGCAGATGTTCTAGTAAATGAAGATAATAATATAGACCAAATAATAACATAGTTATTAATAAGTTAATAATGATAATAATGTAGTTCCATTAATAACTTAATGTACACCACACTTATGAACCATATAATCTGGGCCGATGATCATAAAAGATTTTTTTTTCTTCTTTCATCCCAGCTGGAGGTGTTATCAGTTTATCAACTTTATTAATTTGGCTAGTAGAGAAATCATGGTAACATTAAGGAAATCTTTCTGAAATTTTCTCTCCTATCTTGTATGACTACTGCTATGCCCTTGTCAGCTCAAGTAATATTAAGATTATTGTTCTTCTTTAGAGAGTTAAGTGCTTTAAATTCTGAAGGTGGTAGCTTTGCTATGAAGAGAATCATGGCTGTTGAAATCAGACTTTGTTGGCAATCTCAGATAGAACTAAATGTAAGCTTCTGTCATAATCCATAATAGGTAACCAGCTCAGAGAGAAAGAGAGACTGCATATTTGGCTAATACAGATCTCTTCCTGAGTAAGAGGACATCCTGATAAATTTACTATCATATCCAGATTGTAACATTACTAGATGAAATCATAGAATGGTTGACTGGTAAATTAAACTTTGTTCTATAAGAGAGATATGAGTAAACTCGATTCTGGCAGTTCAAAGAAATACATAAAACTAATTTCAAAACTTGGATGATAGTGTTGAGATGGGATCCTTAAGAAAGTTACTGTATTTTTTGGACCATAAGACACCTTTTTCCATAGAGAAATCGACTTAGAATTGGGATTCGTCTTATGGTCCTAAGGTAGGTGATACCAGGTAAGTCTTGGATTCCCACATTTTTGCTGCGAGCCAAACACATGTCTCGCTGCATATGTGGAAATCCCTGATTTACATACAAAAACTTTACCAGCGTCAATGGTAGTTAGTGGGTGAGCATATGTGGTTATGAGCAGCCATTTGAATTATTTTTATAATTCGTTGAATTTTTTATTATCATAAAACTATAAACATGAGTGCAAAACAAAAAAAGACTTTCATATAATGTGAGTTATAAATTGATTGTGATAAATTATCCAAAACAATATGGAAACAGAGCAGCAGAAAGACATTTTGGTTCACCGCCAACAGAAAAAATGATTTCTGAGTGGAGAAAACAAGAAGAACTTTGAAACCACAAAGTAAACATTAGAAAACATTCCATGCATTTTTTTTTCTAAAAATTACAGAAAATTCCAAATTTTCTAAAAATTTGGGGGGGTGTCTTATTATCTAGAAAATATGGTAATTTTGATATTTCATAAAGTCAAAGATTTCTTAGCATCATTAGGTTATACTAGCAGAGATTTACTAGCCCTAACATAAATATGCTCTTGGCGACCAAAAAAACTTCTTTTATTCTGCAATAGATAGGAATCACAGGCTCAGTCCTGCATCTTTTGAAAAATATCCTGTTAATGCATTTAGCTGTTGCTGTTGTTTTTTGTAAATAAAAGTTTGCTATACATGCTCATTGCTTAGATGCAGGCTCTTCGTACAGTCAAACTTGGTTATAACGAGCACTAGAGAATCTAGAAAAGTCCCATGTTATAACCATTACTTTACTATATCAGTGATAAGTTAAAAAGGACAGTTGTGAGAGAGGCTCTGGAAAGTTCTGATAAACACCAAGAACAAAAATTATATTAAAGCAACTGATCTGTTGGTCAGTTTATTGATTATTCTCTTATTATATCTTTTTTTTTTTTTTAATCAAAAATTTCCTGACTGTCTACTGTTTTATTTATGCTCTAGTGGTGCTTTTTAAAATTAATTATTTTATTGCATTTTGTGTGTTCCATTATTAACATATTACTGATGATACCTTTGATACTTAAGTGGTGAAAATTTTACCTTGATTAAATTTACTTCCATTTAAGTTTGAGTTTCAGTCTTTAGTTTCTACAAATCTAATCCATCATCTACAAACACACTCTACATAATCTGCCATTCACCCATCCACATACTGTGCCAATACTCCCACTAATAGTATTTTTATTTGTTAGTTGTACATTCTCTGGCTGATTTGTTTGTATATTTAGGGGAAAAAAACAATCCCTACTATATTTTCTGCATTGTACTATATTCTAATATTTAGTGTGTACCTCTTGTGGTGACTCATTTGCAATTATATTCCCTAAATATCCAACACTAAAACCTTTCATAACTTTTCCATCACATACTATTAAATATAAGATGCCTCCTACACAAATTCATTCACTTAGCTTATGTACCTCTCCTCTTTCTAATCCATATTCCGGCAAGTAAAGTATCTATCACCTTAGTTTTTCTTGACTATTAAATATATAGAAACATGCTGCAATCATCACCTCCATTCTCAGGCATATAACAACATTCTATTACATATCTGCCAAGTCAGTATCTTATTCACAGTTACGTTATCTGAAATGAGTGATGAATAAAAGATGTGACACTATATGAGAAAAACGTTTGAATGAATGAATAGTAAATGCTTAGTGTTTAAAAGAATGATTTCAAAGATTATATGCAGAATGAGAAAGAATATGAATAAGTTATTAGAAATAACTTATTTTGCCTCCCCACAAGAAGTGCCATGATTGCAAATCAGTGAATAGGTTGTGTAGAAAGAATGGTATTTGATTGGAGGGATTTATGTATGTGGCTGATGGCCCACACATGAATAGATTTGGTGATTGTGGTGTTTTGGGGAATTGCTCAGTAAGAGAACGGGAATGCGAAATCAAGTAAACTAGAGCCATTGGATGTGGGTAGAAGAAGTAGGTGTGTAAGCACCTCCTACACCCACCACTGCCTTCTATCCATAGTCCTAATGAGAATTGGAATGACCAAAGAATGCTGAGTGAGTTTCTCAGGTCTGAAATTTGAATGGACAGTCATTAAAAGATGCAAAAAATATCTGTGGGCTGAAGGGAATATTGCAATTAATAATTACTATAATACCAGCAGAGTTTGAGCACTGGTTGGTTCAACTTGGGCAAAAATTATATTTTTTGATTTTAGCTTAATTCTGGTTTTTCATCCCACTAAACATGCAAGTAAATGTGCATTTTGGAACAGTCTTCCCCATAATGCTTTCTCCAGTGATTACACCTCTCAGGTCTTCAAGAAACATCAAAAAATTCCTTCTTTCTAACCACTTGCCCACACATAGCACTATCATAGGTCTTGGGAACTCTTATGTGCAGGGTTGATTAGTAATTAATGTACCTGCTCTCCAACTAACAGGCTGGTTTGAATTTTTCCATGGGTATAGATGTTTGGGATCGTATTTAAGTGGAAGAACTTCATTGTCTGGTACAAGACCACCCCATTTATTAGTGGCCCGAAGATGCTTAAAAAGTTCTGTGCTTGGTCTCTAGAACAGTTATCTGATTATGCAAAAAAAAAAAAAAAAGAAGAAAAAAAAAAGGACAAGTAGAAAGATTTAAAAAATATTAAAAAAATCCTTAGCTCACCCATGATACTTAGATTTATGGCCTTTTGTGGATGGGAGTTGCATAAAAAATAATGTCTTTGGCCATAATTTCAGTTAGAACCCCTTCTACCCCACCCTTCCAAAAAAAAAAATCTTTCCTGGAAAACTAATATCCTTCTCTCCACTTATATATCATCCTCATTTAACAAGTTTCATGTATTTCAATCCTTGGGCCCTTTGACTCATTCAGTGTCACAAGCTTATCACTTTTATTTCTGATATTTTTTTGCATTAGTAACAAAGCTCTAGCAAAGACTCGTAAGTCATATTCATGTTGTTACTTTCTTTGTGCTGCCACGCTAGTTCACGACTTCAATAGCCTTTCCATCAGTATACTTCTCAGATATGGCCATGTTCAGTCTGAGGCCATCCTAGCTATTTATCTTTCTTTACTCTAGTTGCTACAGTTCTCACTCCACTTTGACTTGTTTCTCTTATCCATTTTCTCTCTGTATCCTATCAAAATCATTCTCATATCTATTTCCTCTGATTCCTACAGCCTATCTATCCTGCTGCTTGATCTCTCTCTCATCCCAACTATATTTGCTCAAAGTGTCTAATGCCAAACCCATTCAAATTCAGCCTGTTTCTCTGAAACTACTTCAGCTTCCCTTCTTATTCACTCTGCATCTTTAGGCTCACACAGTTCAACCATCTTACTATTCATCTCTTCTCAATCATCTCTAATCACCACTAACACTGACTCCCTTCATTCATTCCTCTAAGCAAACATCAGATTTCCTTTATTATTGAAATGACTTTCAAATTCAGTAAATATTTAGTAATCATTTGTTATCCAGAAATGTTTTCATCTGTTGAAATTACAGAACATATAATAAAGATGTGACTGTGACTAATGTGACACAAATCTGATGTCACTGAAGAAAGCATCAAGTTTCCAGCCAATAGATTGGTGTCACATCTGCTAGTAAAGAAAACAGATTACTCCTCAAGAAAAGGTGCAGGTGTTCTGACATAATGACAGATTCAAAATCTGTCACAAATCTCATAACTTCATTAAGGAGGGTAATTGCTTATTCAAGAAAATGCAGACTGAAGGGATTCAAAAAAGCAATGACAGCAGCGATTCAAAATGTGAAAAATGAGGGATGCTTTGCATATCCTCAATTCATTTGCCAAGACACCTCAAACAGCTGTAGATGACAGAACTGCAGTGGCATAGCAAAAGGACCTGAAATGCAAAGAAGTGCTCAGAAATTTGGAGAAAGATGTCACAATGTATTGCACAAATGTTACTATAATCAATTTGTTTTCATTACTATATCTGTATATGTTTTTTGTCTTTGCATTCCATGAAGGAGAGCAAATCTAGGTATAAATAGCTTCTCTCTCTTCTATCTAATATTTTTCTTATTCCTTCTAGTAGAACTGGATTCTACTAGAATTTTCCTTCTGTTAGAATCAGGTTCTGCTAGAAGTTTTTACACCTGTATTTATATAAATTCAGTTGATTACTGATTGCTGCTGCAGATTCCAAAGACAATCTTTTTTTTTTTTTTTTTAAATTTACTGTGATGGAGCATGGTGTTTTTTTCCCAGAAGATCCTGTGGGTGGTATCCAATACATGGTCTGCAAAACCAGTTTGACCATAGTCATGATTGCAGATGTAAGTTCTGTGTTCATCTAAGTGGATGGTTGCTGATCTACTTCCAACTTGCAAGAACAGGGTACTTTATATACTCTAGGCACCTAGAGAGGAGGGAGCTGATCTTTGGTAGAATGGATAAGAGAAGGAAGTTTCTGGTGAGGCTTAAAAGCTGTGTAGAGATATACTTTTAAAGACGCTATTTTTTCTGATGTACCACATAGGAGATGGTAATGGCATTTCTGAAGGAATGGCCGAGGACTGGAAGGAGAAATTATTTTTTTGAATTCTCTAAGAACTGTAGCTATAGGATAGGAAGGTGTTGTGTATATGGTTGAGTTCTGTTGAAAGCGGTTTCACTGAAACAAAGATTGTATGCTCTATTGGTTAATGATGCCATATTGTTGAGAGGGTAGTGGTGAAAAAGTATGTGAATATATCTGTCTGTGTGAGTGGGCTTTCTGTATACAGTGAAGGAGAAGTTACTATTCAGAAGGCATATCACTACGGTTTCTAGGCAGGTAAACTATTGTTATTTTCCTTTTCTATCATAAACTGCATTCTTGGATGTAGACTTAGATGACAGGGGAAGGAGTCTGTTGTGTCTGGACCATGAGACCAAATAGAGGACATATCTTAGCCAGATAGAAGGTTGAGGGGGGGGGGCTGAGTCTCTGGCTCATTTTTCAAAATTTTCATTTTAAAAATTAGTGAGTAGGGTTAAGATGGGAGGGGGGAAAACCATAGCAGTTTCCTCTATTTTGTATTGGACACCATTCATAGGATCTTCTGGAAGAAACCCACCATACTCCACCACAGTAAATTTAAAAAAAAAGAAAGACTTTTTTTTGGAAACTGTATCATACTCAACACAAGAAATCAACTGAATTTAAACAAATACGAATACAAAAAATGGGACAAGTGGGAAAGCATTAATGGTCAAAGGTCTCAATTTACAGTATAGCCTCCTACAAACACCATCTAGATAGTACTTAGTCATTGTCATGTGTTTCATTGAGTACTATGTTACTTTGTGTGTTAGCTGCACTTCCTGAAGATGTCTCAGTGACTGAGACAAAATATTGGAATCATTAAAAATATTGAAAGTTTATTTTTCACTTGGTTAGAATATAATAAATTTAGTTTAATCCTTTATCTAAGTGTGAGCAAACAAAGTTTGTGCCTGGAAGTATCTTCAGGACTGGGGTAAGGTGGTACAATAAGGTGGTACAACATCAGGGCGACTCCTTGCAAAGGTGGTGCAAGCTACCAACACTCCTATCTCAGTATCTCCCATAATGCAAAACACATCTCCTTGCGGATATGTCTAATGTTATGCATTAAGGGAAGGGCCACTACCCAGACTAGTTTCGACCTTTATTGAGGTCTCTTCAGTGGGAGCCAGGCCCAAGTGGAGATATCAGTCAGAAGCATTAGCAAGGTCATCTCTACCTATAGGAGTTGCCAATTGGTGTGCCACCTTTTTAATAAATTACTCTGGATTTAGAGGAAGATGTTGAAAGTTTATTTTTCACTTGGTTAGAATATAATAAATTTAGTTTAATCCTTTATCCAAGTGTGAGCAAACAAAGTTTGCACCTGGAAGTATCTTCAGGACTGGGGTAAGGTGATACAACACCAGGGCGACTCCTTGCAAAGGTGGAGCAAGCTACCAACACTCCTATCTCAGTATCTCCCATAATGCAAAACACATCTCCTTGCGGATATGTCTAATGTTATGCATTAAGGGAAGGGCCACTAGGTAGTGGCCCTTCCCTTAATGCTAAAATTGCTAATATAATGTCATCAATCAGCACCTTGACTATATCGGAGTTATTTATTCACTATCTTGTTTATGTGATTTAGTTTTTGCAAAATTTCACCTTTATTCTGGTTGTGTAACTTGGTCCCTGTATTTTCATAAATTCTGGCTGAGGTGTTTTTAAGTAATTACCGTCCATTCTTCCCATATTTTTCCAACACTGAACTTGACCACAACCTTTGCATCCACACAAATGGTGCATACAACATCTCCAGTATCTCTATTGAGCATTGAGTACAACATCTCTACTGAGCAGTGAGTTAAAATTACATCTCACCTATGGCCTAAAAATACAAGAAAAAATATTGGGAAAGTTTCTAAGAGATTGCTGCACCTCAGTACAAAAAGCCAACATAAAACTAACAGCTTTAGTATAGTTAAAATTTAAACATTGTATATATACAGGGTGTTCGGGATAAATTTGACAGTTTCGTAAGGAAAAAGAAAATCTTCTTTGTATCTATTAAATTTAATGAATTGACAAAAAAACATTACAGGCAGAGTTAATTACAATACTATCAACAAGATTTACTCAAAATAACCACCATTAGCATCGATCACAGCTTCAATTCTGCTTCGGAACCTCGAACAAGCTGATGCTACAGTCTCCCTGGGAAGGGCCGCAAAAACTGTTTTAATTTTATCCATTAACTGGGCTTTTGTATTACTGGAAGTGCGATTGGTGTCTTTTTCAACTGCGCCCCATACAAAATAATCCATGGGGTTAAGGTCTGGGGAGTTTGGAGGCCAAACATTTGGACTGGTGAAGTCGTAGAAATTTTCAGACAACCATTTTTGACTTTTCCCAGAGGTGTGGCAAGGGGCCGAATCCTGCTGCCATACATACGGCCTACCATTGGCTACCCTTGTTATCCAGGGCTTGACTACAGTTAGCAACTCCACGAACAAAGCCCGAATTCCAATGCCAGGGTTCTTCAACACCTGTTCCTGCAGATTTGCGAGGAATTCTGCTGTACGAACGCAATCAGATCGTCTGCTAGGGATCTTTCTTCTTGCTACATCCTCGTAGTCACCATTGCAAGTCTCTAGTTCATGCCTGATTGTTTTTACTGTATTCAGGGAGCATTGGGCAGCAGTCGTAATATCCTTATTTTGATGGCGGGCACGAATCATCATGATACAAGTTATTCTCTTCCATGATTCAGGTGGGTTCCAGCTATCCATCCTTTCTGACATCTTGTATATGAATGAAGAAGGGTCCAAACTTTTAAATGAAGAGAAGTGTGTGTTAATACATGTAACTTACGGAAAAATATAATTAATTATAAATATGTCAAATTTATCCCGAACACCCTGTATATATATATATTGTTGTGTCCCAATTTACGATTATTAGGCTTTCAACTACTCTTACATGTGAAATTCTACTTGTCTTTATCCAAATCTTATCTATATATGAGATATCATCCAAATACAAATATTCAAGCTTCTTCTCCCCTTAGTGTCCCTAAATATTTATTTTTATACTGCGCCTTTCAGGACATTTAGTTTAAGATATAAAATTCAAAAACAAGGAGCAATTACCAAAATATGTCTGAGTGTGAAACTAATATGCATTCGTGACCTTTATCTTGTAACTTAACAAATTCCTTCCCCTCCCTCTTGCATGATTAGGTTTGTACACTGTTACAAGTGGTGCATTGAGCGACAATCTCAGACAACTGTATTTTAAAGAAACAAAAGTTTATTGAACTCTTAAACATGATACAATTCATTCTTTATCAAATAAAACTCAAATCAATACTATATATATAATACAAATATATATATAGTATTATATATATTTGTATTATATTATATATAATTATATATATATATTAAATATATATATAATTTGTATTATATATATATAATATATAATACAAATTAACACTAGCTAAACACAAGTATTAGGTTAAGATCCTATATAAGAATTGTGATCATATCGTCATAACAGATTCTATACATACAAACATGTATAATTCTAGAACTAGTTGACCCTTTGTCTAACCCCTTACTGGGCTGATCATGCTATAATTCTGTATTTTCTAGGACATATATAATCAGTTAATTTTCTCACTAAGACAAAATGGATTAAAATTATCCTTTCGCTGAGCTAATACACACTTTTGACCTTTAAAACTCTCTTAATTAAAATAAAATGTACATGCATAAATCTCTAGGCACATGAATACTTATTAATTAATAGTAACAAGCTTATTTTCATTCTAGTCTGACATGTACTAAAGTCCTAGTATAATTCTCATTACTGCCTTCAACTGTTCAGTAATTGAACATTGATTACAGTTACATATGATTTGAATTGACACGAGATTTTACAGTACCTTTTGACTCGGGTCTTCTACGCTGGTCTCTACCTTTTTCTGATTTTTTTACCTTCCTAGGATGAACTCTTCTGTAACTTATCACTCCTAAGTTCTTTGGGCACTAAGATGGGTTTCACAATCTTTACCTTACATTCTTCAATCAAAGACATACATGGGATCATCTATTCTATGGCTGTGAAATTCACCACGTGGGTACTGACTTCTTTATAGAATTTTCTTTCTCTCGTTACGATCACTGGATGATGAAACACACTAACATTATCTTCTTTCTTTTTTTTTAACTAAACAGCATCCCTCGTTTCTTACAATAGGAACCCGGAATCGAAATCCTGCACACTTTGTTTCCTTATTGTGTCGGATGGAGAAAACTCCTAACCCGTCACTCAGGAAAACCGCGTGAGACCTCTACGAAGACTTGTGAAGAAAACTCTGAGGAACTAAGCTCCGTTGGGGGGGGTCCTAACCCTTTTATACGATGACCCCTACCGGCCCCTTCTTCAATTTCTTTTCTTCCGCCCTTACTGGAGTCTATTTCACTGACCAATTAGAGTGCCGTTTTTCTGCCAAAACATCATGCGGTCCGTGTGCACGCGACTGACACGTGACGAAGTCTCAATTCGGGAATTATGACCTTGAGCTTTGGTTTTTGTTTAAATTAACCTCTATGTCATCTATACTAAATTAATCCCCTTTCCAAAATTTTCTAAGAATTAACTCGAATCTTTAATCTCTTATTTCAAGTGTAAAAACTAGCCTCTCACATCAAAATCCTATGACTAATCTTCTTTGCTTTACTTAACCTTATTTTATCATATCACAACTGTAATAAAATTCCCTTCTTTTTTTTATTTAGTTCAACAAACAATTTCCGCTATATTTTTCACTTGGATGCAAGCATATTTTTCTTTCTTGTAATTTTTTGTATTTGTTACTTTCAAAGGCTCTTAATGATATCTGCTTAGGAACAAGCTTGCTTACTTAGTTATCTATACAGGGTTTTTAATTCTTCTCTTGTTACATCATGATAACTGAAATTTTCTCATTCTTAAGTTATCAGGGTGTAACAATATATATATCAGTGGCATCACGTGCTCATTTCGGTTAATTAAATTTAATTTAATTAATCCTAAATTAAATTATTTCAGTTTAAAAGCAAGAAAATCATAAAACTAACAAGTAAAATAATATTAAATTTACAATTCACACTTCACTCTGTAACTCACTAGACACAAAGGGAAACTAACCGGTCGCTGTTCACAAATCAGAAAAAGATGAACCAAAAACAGTAACATGTGTTTTATTGCTGCAATAAAACAGGCATAGCGCATCAGCACTCATCTTAATTGGTCCAATGCAATTAATTGCAGGATAACTTTGAATACTTCTGCGTAGAGTGGGGGAGCAATCTGTTTTAGGATTTATTAGAAAACAACAATGAAGGAGAATGCTATATTTGGTTGGTATATTTGAAATACTCAAAGATGAAAATATGTGAACCATCATTTATAAGACGTGAGAATAGGAAAAAATAAGTGTGAGTAGAAACACTTTCATTAATGGTGAAGAATAATTATCATTTGTGATGTGTGTGTGTCCTATAAGTTGCAGGGTAGAGTGAATAGCAAGATTCTATAAATTCTAAACATGAATAAGTGAATTTATGATGGCATAATTAAGAAAAAAAAAACTTATGAAGAGAGAGAGAGTATTGCAGGAATAAATATGGTTTGATGAAGCAGCAAATCATTTCATAAAATTTGTTGCACATGTTATGTGTATTTCTCTGATTTGTGTATATTTCACTCCGTTTTCCAAGAATTTTATTTTGTTTACTGAAACTCAGTATACATAGCATCCGATCATTATCGGAATTATCCACACTTTCGGAAATCCTAAATTAGTTTTTTATTTTTTTAGTATCAGCGGTTCTGTCTTATCAATCTCGCATATGCTGGTATTTTGTTGTAGATCAATGTCTTATAATACACAGAATATTCATTTTTATTCAGGAATAGATATTTTTTACTGTCTATTGTTTCTAAAGACTAGAATAAAAATGTCTCTATATACTGTTAAAAAACTTTGCAACCTCAACAGATGCTATACTGTACAAGCAAAAGAAAAAAACAATTAGCATTTTTCTCCTAACATCCACTTTCAAATTTTCAGTTCCAGAAAACATGCTGTTTGTAATATACATAGAATATGATTAGTTGACACAATGACCAATCACAGATGCTAGGTGCTGAGTGAGCTCAAACTTTTAGCTCACCCCGGCCCTGCCTTCTCAGCAGTTTAAAAATATTAAAAAGCTAAGAATTTGACACCCTCTTTACACCTTTTCGAATGGCTCAAAGGTGTATACATTTCGAAAGCACACCTGGGCTATTATCACAAATGTGATGCAATGTTTACGGCCCAAAAACTGCCTTCTTCATGAAGCACTAATGCTTTATTACCCTTGTGAAGAGGACAATGAAGCATTAGTACAGTATATTGTGTTCAATTTTAGGAATCACGCGAAGTCTGCAAACAATTGGAGGAGTCTTTAACGGGAATAAATGCAAAAATATAATATCGGTGATACTGATATTTCGTGGATGAGCACTGCACACCTAGCACGCCCGGAATATTTGCCCTGATACATTATTATTATTATTATTATTCAGGCCTCCATGGAGTCAAAAGACTCATCATGGGAGGTCCTTCCTAAGAACATGAAGTCTGTCAAGACTCATCGTTGATATATTATATCACATCATATATAATGTTGATATAATATATCAACATTATATACATATACATATAATGTTGATACTGTTTTTGGGATAGAAGTATGGTTATGTATATATACTGCTTCACTACTCAAAGGGTTAAAAATATTGCAATTATTATTTTCTGTTTTTGATGCAAAGATGGCATTTCAGTTTCCATGAGCTGCAAAATCCTTTTCTTTTGCCTTTCTTTTTGACATTGTAAGGATACTACAAATAATAATAATTATTATATTTGGCAGTACCAAAAAAAATTAATTATTAAGTCTAGAAACTTTAGCAAACAATTACTGCCATACCAATAATTTTATAGTAAATTTTTATCTTGTTCTAACAGTTTGTCAGCTTATCACGCAATTCAGGTAAATCTTCTACCTATTACGTTATCCAATATCGCTCTACTGCTTACTGCCTTTACTCATTTTCACGTTGTTGCTCGACAATCAAAACAATAAAATTCCACTATTCATCTGTCTTAAACAAAAACCTCTGTATGTCATTTGGCTAAGTTTTAAAATATTGAAATTGAACTTTTGCTGTTTTATGATTATTGTACAAAATTTAAAGATTTTATTTATTTTACAATCCACCATACTAATCAGTTCTATCCTCGCTTTGTTTCCAAGCAGTGTTAAATTGTTCAAAAAATGAGTTCTGACTTTTGTTTTAACACAATTAAAAAATTTATATATTACATATGTTACAGGAGAACCATCTATATTATTTATCATCCAGTTTTGCATGCAGTTCTTGCAATTGTTGATGGTGTTTTCAACAGAAAATTTCATCTGCTGGAAGGAACTGAAAGAAACGTTTCAGTTCCTGAAGAGCCATGTAGAGGGAGCATTGATGGTGGTGGTTGAGTGGAATGCATTACGAATGCAGAATGTAGATCACTCAAGGTTCAGTATTGATAGACATGTATAAGTGGGCTTCCCACGATGAGTCTGTTGCCTCCATGGAGGTTACTTACTGTAATAATATTTCTTGCCTATTTGCATAGTTTTAGTCTTTTCATGCTAATTTTCACACCAAATATGTCAAAAGCAGTTCTTCAATTTGGCTAAAGAACTCACTGCAGATGCCTTTACGATGGTATTATCTACAGAGAATTAAATGTAACATCTATATGTCCACGTAGATTTTAAATAACAGTGGAGACCGTATACAAGCATCTGCATGATGTTGGATATCAAACCATCTTCCTGTATCTTATGTATAAGGCTCCATTTCACCATAACAGATTTAGTTTCAGTTTTTGGAACGTAAGGATTTTTATAAGATAAACATCTGGTCTTGGCAATTCCTGTTTGGCTCAAATCTAGTTTGTTCTTCATGAATTTTCTCCCCTTGAACAGTTTTTCAAAACCTTTTCTGATGAGTGCATGTATACATCTGTCATGGAACATTCAGAAGAGAAAATCTTCCATTCAGTTTATTTCTATTTTCATAATTGATGGGAGTTCTACTCAAGTCATTTTGAGATTTGAACCTTTCAACCTCCAACCTTTTTAGAAATCATGCAGTGTAGCCACTGTAAAACTTAGAGCATCAGGTCAAACATCATCCATGTCATGTATACACACACGCACACGCCAGAGACTAAAGGTTGTTCAACGGATAGTAAAACAGTACTATGGATGGGTAGAAAGCTGAGATAAAATAAACTTAACTTTGGACCTGAACACTGTAGATTCCACTCTAGGAAATGCTTTAGAGGAAAGACTCATCCAAAGACAGGAAGGATGAATAAAGATTAAGAATTTGTGCTGTGTGTTTGGAGTTGAACTGTGAAGGCCTGTTGAATACATGGTGCATATGCTTTGACAGGGAGAAGGGATTAACTTCTCCCTGTCAAAGACAAAAACCTAATTTTTTGGAAGCTGTGAGGTGATTGACATAAAAATTAGAAAGTATATTACAAGAAAGATTTTAGGTTAGTTATCTGCCCCACTGCCAGCCTGTTTGGCTGAGTGGTTAACATATCTGCTCTGCAGCCAAGAGGCTGCAGGTTCGAATCCTGCCAAGGACATGGATGCTTGTCCTACTAACCACTTACCATATGTACTGCTGCAGCATGTGTCTGGATGCAGTATGACCTTTTGATGTCTTCGCACCATTAAAAAAAAAATCTTATTTACAAGTTTGGATGTTGTCAAAAGTACAAATAGAAGAGTTTTTGAGAAATAAAGATAGGTTTGATTTACTATCAGTGAAATATATAAAGTTATGACCCCCCCCCTCTGGAGAATGGTTGAGAGATTAAAGTTTAGGGTTATAGAGGTCGATGTTCAAATCGACTTCTATAACCCTTCTATTTTATTGATTTATCAAATGAGAAGGAGGAAGAGTGCGGTAGCTGTCATGAGCGAAACTATAGATTGGATTGGATTTGCATCTTCCGGAGAAGATTAGTGATGTTTAGTAAAAAGGGAATAGTGAAAGAACAGGACATAGTGAAAATCCCAGCATTAGTGGAAACACATGAGGATAAAGATGCATTCAACCAGTGCATGTACAACCATTGAGAAAGTCTGCAACCCAATTGCAGAATTTAGAAGACTGACCATATGATGATAGCTTGCTTGATGTGCCTTAGGGATATTATGATCAACCATTTGAGCCTCCCAGAGCTTACCATAACATTTGTGCAAAGGTGACAACATTAACAAGATCCCATGTTGATCAACAGTAGCAGAAATCATATTGACAGTCATTTCCAGGAACTGTAAATTAATGGTTTTCTCCATTACTTCAGAAAGAATTAAAATTAGAGAAATTGCATATATTTAATGGTGAATAAAGATTTTTTCCCCTTCTTAGGAGCCAACTGAATACAGATTAATTCCAAGCTGTAGTGATAGATAAATTTTCAATAAGCGAGAATAAAAAGGCAAATAGGAGTCATCTCTGAAGTGCAAACCTTCAGAACAATCAGAGAAATATCATCATGATTATGATTCTTCTGATCTCTATCTACTGACTTTTTTTTTTTGCCCTCTCACAAACATGATAGGGTGATAACTTGTTCTGCATCACAGAAAAGGAAGATGGAGACTTCAATGTAAACCAATATTCACATGTGCTTGCCTGATTCTTTTCTTCTACAGATTTAAATAATCCAACCAAGTAGTTAAGACATATAAGTCAATGAAGAACATCCATTTAGCATTCATATACTAAGCAACATATGAATGAGAGTGGTAGTGTAAGTGGTGCTCCATGGGAGTTAACAATTTATGTGAAATACAATTTGAGAGACCAATGAATCCGACATAAAAGTAAACATCGCAAGTCTTTCATATCTCTTTTTTAAATAACGAAACCTATGGTGCGTTCATAATTAGAAGAAACACACGTATAAACCACAGTGAAAATTATTTAATTGTAAATATTTCATCCTAAGTATCTTAGGACATCATCAGTACAGTATTTAAACAAAAATTAGGAATAACATACAGTTAGGGCGCATGATTACAATAGAATCTCATGAAAACATGCATAACGTGCTAAAGTAGTACAAAAAAAAAAAAAAAAAAAAAAAAACGTTAATTATTTAAATCAGTTTTGTATGATAATTTCCCATACTTTAGGAATAGTAAGAACGTCGTTGCGGTTTAGGTTTGGTCTGTGTAGTAGGGCTTCAGAACTTTCTTTGTATAAACGTTCATGTTTAAATAAAGATCTATGTAAAAGTTTAGCCTTTTCCCAATGGATCCTATGGTTCTTCATCTAAGGAGGAAGTTTCATTAAGTAGCTTATTTAATTTTCTGAGTTGACGATTCGTAGGATCAAAATCCAATTTGGAGTAAGTATTACGATCTCGAAGAAGTAAATTAATTTTTCGGTCATATGAAATAGAAACAATCAAAAAACTTAAGACATATCATGCAAGACCTCCTAGAATTTATGGCTTACCTAAGCTACACAAAACTAATGTTCCACTTAGACTTGTCGTAGACTGTATCGGCTGTCCAACGTACAAGTTATCAAGATTCTTATCTAACCTTCTCCGCCCTCACATAGGCCACTCAGTCTCTTCAATCAAAAATTCTACTGAGTTTCACACAAAAATTAAAGCCATTCAACTATCAAAAACTGACTTGTTAATCAGCTTCGACATTATCTCCCTCTTCACTAACATTCCCCATAAAGAAACAATAGAATTACTAACTCAAAAATTTCCGTCTGATATAGTTGAATTGTTTAAGTTTGTTATTGCATCAGGTTACTTCACCTGGAAAGGTCAAATTTACAAGCAAGAGGAAGGAACAGCAATGGGATCTCCTTTATCACCAAACCTAGCAAATTTGTTTCTAAAACACCTTGAGGAAAAAATATTCACTTTTGAACCCAAACCAAAAATTTGGCTAAGATATGTCGATGACGTATTTGCAGTATGGAATCATTCCGAACCTGAATTACAACTGTTTCTAGATAAAATTAACCTTCATCATCGCATCAACTTTACGTTAGAAAAAGAATCTCCACAGGGTATCTCTTTTTTGGATTTACACATCAAAAGAAAAGAAGACGGTTCCATCGCCACTTCGGTCTTTCGCAAGCCTACATTCTCAGGTCGCTACATTCACAATTCTTCTGCTCATCATCCATCTCAGAAATCTGGCATTATTAAATCACTAGTTTCCAGAGCACTGAAAAGTTCCTCTGAAGAATCTTTAACCAGGAATTAGAAGTTATCAAAAATACAGCCATCCTAAATGGATATAATCCCAAAACAACAAAAAATCATCAGTCACTTCTGCATACATCAAACCAGACAGGAAGAAGTGCATAGGATTCCCATACCTTACGTTAAAGGCATCTCAGAACGTCTTTCTAAAATTATGAAGAAATACAATTTTGCCACTACTTACAAACCTATCAACCAATTTTACAACTTATTACCTTCTCCTAAGGACAAATTCTCACCCTTGATGTTACCTGGTGTTTATGAGATTCCATGCTCATGCAAATTATCTTTCTTTGGACAGACAGGTAGGTCTGTTCAGAAACGCATCTCAGAACATCAAGACCACATTCGTCTTCTTAAACCGCAGAAATCTGGCCTCTCTCAACACGGAATTGAAAATCCAAACCATAGGATCCATTGGGAAAAGGCTAAACTTTTACATAGATCTTTATTTAAAAATGAACATTTATACAAAGAAAGTTCTGAAGCCCTACTACACAGACCAAACCTAAACCGCAACGATGTTCTTACTATTCCTAAAGTATGGGAAATTATTATACAAAACTGTGTTAAATAATTAATGTTTTTTTTTTTTTTTTTTTTTTTTTTTTTTTTTTTTTTTTTTTTTTTTTGTGCGCGTGTACTACTTTAGCACGTTACGCATGTTTTCATGAGATTCTATTGTAATCATGCGCCCTAACTGTATGTTATTCCTAATTTTTGTTTAAATACTGTACTGATGATGTCCTAAGATACTTAGGATGAAATATTTACAATTAAATAATTTTCACTGTGGTTTATACGTGTGTTTCTTCTAATTAAATTTCATATCTCTGCTTGTTAGATAGATAGAAAATCAAAGTTCACATGGCGATAGTGAAAGCAGATGAATTTTATAGAATAAAACAGATTTTTATCCAAAGGAGATCCAAAAGAGGAAATGCTAAGTTAAAATCTCTGGCATGTTATTTATCATAGAAAAGATATGATGTCACCATTGAGAGGCAAGAAAATGTGAGATCATATAGTTGGGAAAAGATAGATATGAGTAATGAAGAAGATGAAATTATTTGCATTTCTGTTAGATGCTGAGATGGAAATGGACATCATTGAGGATGATGGAACTAAGATTGTATATATTTGAGAAATAAATCTGAATGGTTTACCTTTTTCTGCATATAATATATTTATCTTTGCATTATTTTTCATTGTTGTTTAATGTGAATCGAAACTGAAAGGGACATTGCATGTATATAGTAATATTCTTTACTAAGCCATACACATTGTGAATTTTGCCCAACTGCTTTGCAAGTTGTACTATCAGCAGTGTCTCTAAGCATACTAGAAATGCCTCTAGGTACACCTGGCAGAAAAGTAGCAAGCTTAATTGTTGAAAGCCTTGTAAACTGTTACTGTTAGGTTCAACTCAGTGTGCTCTTAGCTATTCTGTGGAATAACAATTTTAAATCTATATTCTCAAAAAAAGGAAAAAAAAAAATTCTCTCTCTTTGTAATGTCAGATGTAACTGGAAAACATCGCTCGGATTGCCTGCTATAAGAAATGGAGGGGGGGGGGGGTAAACTGCATATTTTGCTCTGGTGTCAAACATTGTTTTTGACTGTTTTAAGCTTCTTAGTAAATAGTTGTTTAATACCACAGAGACTTGGCCCTTTCTCATACCTCATCCCCTGCTCATTAGTTCATTCCTAGATTTTTTAATATCCATGCCTTACACAAGACAGGTAGAGGAACTTATAGCACAGTGCTGTATGTAGAGAAAAAGTAAAATCAGGAAAGAAGGAATCTATGGACATTTTTCTTGAAAAGCTGGAGGTTGCAATTGTTGGGAACACTTCATGACAAAAATGTTTCTAGAGAACAAGAGTAAGTGAAAGAAAAGAGGAAGCAGGTTCAGTGCATGTGGACTATAAAGGGAATATTAAGTAGCTAGTGCTCATATTTTAACACTAGCTATTCTTAGTGGAAGTACCTGCAGAAAAGACAGAGCTGGAACACTATCTGTGAGAATGATTGAAGGGAGTCATTGTGAGCATGTGAGAGAGGCACACGCAGACAAACAGGGATGATCTGTCAATTGAATTGCTATCCTTTGTACCACTTCAAGCATAGGAACAGTATTCTAAGGATGGGTGGACTTGGGATTTGTATTTATTATTATCAGACTTCCATAAAGTCAAAAGACTTGTGGGATGTCCCACTATCACACACACGCAGTTCATCATACCATGCCACACACACACACACACACACATATATATATATACACACTCAACATATTTGCAATCACAACACTCAGCAGGCAATGCATTCCAATCACCCACCACTCACCATGCAAAAAAACCTGCTCCTCACCCTCTTGCTCACATCCTTCTTATACAGCTTCATGGAATGACCTCGTTTTTCCCCCCATTCTATGTAAAACTTAATCCACATTAATTTGATAATAATCCTTTAATGACTTATGTCTCAATCAAATCCGACCCCCCCCCCTCCTCTCCACCATTCTCTGCAATTTGCACTTCTTTAATCTGTCTTCATAATTAACATTCCTGAGACCACCTTAGTCAATCATCTCTGGACCTTTTTCAGTATCTCTTCATCCTTCTGAAAACCAGGTGACCAAATCTGTACCTTAATCAAAGCCTTATACAGTGGAAACATAACAGCCTTTTCAGTGCCAGCGCCTAGTATTTTTCTTGTGTGTGCGATTAATGTTCGGCACCTTTCCAAAAAAGTTTTTTTTGAATAAAGCGTGAATAAAACGAACTGGAAATGAAAACTGCTTTATAGTATAATGTTACCTATGGATTAGTCCTGCTTATACAAATTTATTTTACACGGAACTCAACAATTAATCATAAGTTGATTTATGATACATCAAAAAATGAAGAACTACATTAGGTATATTTTCATAAATTTTAATAAAAAATTACAGTGATATAATCGGGTCCAGGATACAATTTCAGAATTTATTTGTTCGTTTCCGGGAAGATCTGAAGGGGCCCAAACAGAAGATGACATACATTCATAATTATATATACCATTTGTTGTTCATTTAAACTCTTATCTCATATTTTTGACATCTTTTAGGTGCCTTTTCTTCTGCACCACCTGTGTATATTGCATATTTTGCACATGCCACCAGCCGGGCCTGAGCCTTCTACACATCAGTGCCCTCTGCATCATTGTCATAATCCATTGTACTGTCTTCACAATTCTAGTAATGTGATCCCACCAATTGTATACCCTGCATTCCATCTTTGCTTCCCAAACTTTTAAACTTTACATTTTGCAACACTGAACTGGTAACCCCAATCATTTGACCAGTGCATTTAAGTCCTCTTGCAAAGCCACAACTGGTCATAGTTCTCCCCAACTTTGCATCATCTGCAAATAACTGCATATTACCCTTCAAACTCATTCCAATATCATTAGCATATAAGTTAAATAGCAACAGACTCTTGGGATATACCACTAGTAACTTTCGTCTTCTGAGATATTGCTCCTCCATACACAACTCACTAATACCCATCAGACAGCCAGTCTCTTATCCAGCATACTAATGTACTATCTAATCCCATCTTTTTCAATTTAATCAACAGCTTGTAATGTGTCAGTCTATCAAATGTCTTCGCAGAATCTGAATACAGTTGAACTTGATTATAAGGAACACCACAGCACTAAAATTTCCTCATTAAATCCATTACTCACGATATCAGTGATGAATTAAATTTTCCTCCTATTTTTTTAAAAATTGTCAATAAAAATAGATTTAAAAAATTATTTGAGAGAAAAAATATAATTACATACCTGGATATTATTTTTATGAATATACTTGTATAAACTACAATTCATTTAATATTAAACACAATTCTCTGTAATTATTATTATTATTATTATTTGACACCAGGGAGTCCAATGACTCATCGAGGAAGGGCACTTGCTCTACAGCTCTGTTTCTACCATTCAATCACCAATTGACTGCAACTACACCAACATCATCTACTGCCGACCACCACTAGTATTTCTACAGACAATTGCAAACATCCATGCCCATGGTGGGATTCGAACCCACAGCCTTTTGGCTGGAGAGTGGATATGCTATCCACTTGACCAACCTAATTAAAACTATTAATTAATAATTGATGATTTCAATTAGTCTTTTTAAAAACTGACAAACAATGTTATCATTATCATCATCACGAACTATGGGCTCACTGCCCGTTGATGTCTGATGCCTGTTTCACTATCTTCTTCCACCTTTCTTTGTCCAGTGTCGCAGTTTTTGTACACCCATTCCACACCAGTCTTTTATATCGTTTATCCATTCTCTGTACCTCTTCTGTTTAAGCCATCCAAAATACCAAACATAAATGTCTTTATCTTCCAGTCCTCACTCATTCTACAGATGTGTCCAAATAATTGCGACTTCCATTTTATAATTTTCTGCATTCGATTCTGTTTTGGTTGTATCTTCTGATAGAGCGCTTCATTGGTGATTTTCGGTACCCATCCTATTCTTACAATCTTCTTGTAACAAGTTCTTTCAAATGCCAAAATTCTTTTTCTTGATTCCTTATTTATTACCCACGTTTCAGATCCGTACAGTACACCGCTGAAGATGCATGTTTCCAGTACTCTTAGTTTTGTTTGCAGACTGATAACTTTACTTTTCCAGATGTTATCCATGTCCTTCAGATTTGTTCTTCCCTTTGCAATCCTAATCTTTATTTCTTTTTTTTTTTTACAGTCCAAGTCATATGTCAGTTTACTTCCCAAATATGTCAATTGTTCTATATTTTCTCTATCAGTTCCATCCATTTGTATCTTTTGTTTCATGTTCTTCTCACCAAATACCATTGTCTTTGTGTTTTCCAAGTTCATAACAAGTCCAAATCTCTTCCCTTCCTCATTTAACAGTTTCAGTTTTTTTGTAGTTCTCTTTCGTCTTCTTCAATAATAAAAATGTCATCTGCAAATCTCAGATTGTTAATTCTCATTCCATGTACAGATATTCCTTTGGCACCTTCAGTTTGTCCATTGCTCTTTCTAAATGTGCGATGAAAATGCTTGGTGATATTGGGTCTCCCTGTCTAGTACCTCTACTTGTTTTAAACTATTTCTCCAAATCATCACCTATTCTAACTGCTGCAACTGCATTCTGATAAACATCTTTTAATATAGCTATTAGTTTTTTATCAATTCCGTAGGATTCCAGAACTGCTAATGTCACTTTCTGGTCAATACTGTCAAATGCTTTCTGAAAATCAACAAAGCAAGTATATATGTTTTTGTTTTTTCTCCTAGCTTTCTCTGCTATTAACCTCATTGTCAAAATCTGTTGAATTGTAGTTCTATCCTTCCGAAATCCTGCTTGCTCGTCTGCAAGGTATGCTTCCAGTTGTGTTCTCAATCTTTCTGTCAATATGATCATCGTCACTTTACCAAGGTGACTTATCAAGGCAATTGTTCTATAATTTTTACATTCTAGCTTATTTCCTTACTTGTATAATGTTACTAATATTGATTTCACCCACTCCTCTTGCATTTTCCCTTCTTTCCATACCATATTACATAGTTGGTGCATTTCTGTAACCATACTTTCACCACCATATTAAACAATGTTATGCCAGTTTTTAAATCAATACATTCAACTGTTGTTACGTACAAAATCGTCAAGTCCCGATTGTTTAATAAATTTTTCCGCTTGAACCTTTAAAATTGCACCGTCTATTCAGAATTTAGCATTTCTTTGTATACTGAACCAGAAAAGCAATTCTTCACTGATGTTTGCAGCAGTCTTGCACTTTCTAAATTTTTCGTTTGTTGTTTTCTAGTGCCAACATGTAAACATCTTTATTCTTTTATAATGTTCATACTGTTGAAGAGGACAAATAAAACTTTTTACACATATCAACATTTTTTGCACCACATTCTAACTTACGAATAATCTTGACATTTTAGTAGACACGTTTCCAATGGAATGGTTCATTTTTAAATGATCTTACAGTCATGGCAGTGTTTGGATAAAGTGAGGGAAGAGGACCGAAGGCTAGACACTGGAAATAGAGCGGCGATGATTCCCAAGGACAAGATTAGGTTATAAAGCAGCCCATGATCTGATGTAGGTAGTCATAAAAGCTGTCATTCCTTCCATTTTTGTCTATTCCAAGAACTACTCAAAGGTGACCAATACATTTATCCAATGCATTGGTCACCTTTTTATAAGTAAGCAGATTACTAAAACACGATTTTCCTTTAGTAAACCCATGTTGACCATTAAAGAGAATGCTGTTGTTGTCGACCCAGTTCTGAATTTTAGTCGTGATCGACTT
Source organism: Typopeltis vanoorti (assembly GCF_054136105.1). NCBI lineage: Eukaryota > Metazoa > Arthropoda > Arachnida > Uropygi > Thelyphonidae > Typopeltis > Typopeltis vanoorti. The sequence goes on along the minus strand of NC_143567.1, from coordinate 54,535,103 downwards.
CTGTAATACTTTAAGCACAACCCTAGACAAACAGATTTTCCTGTAATTTAAAGCTTTAGTCTTATTACCTCCCTTATGAAGCAGAATGATTTTACCCTCTTTCCGCTCCTTTGGAATTCAATCCAGTGCAAAACTTGTGTTAAAAAGGCATGTCAACGGTGATGTCATCAAGCCACGCAGTCTTACTAACCTCAAGCTTACTCAATTCCTCACATTCCTCCTGCCCACCACATTCTGCATGATGTTACATTTCCAAAAATGAAACACCTTTATGAAATGCTCATTAAACACTTTAACTATATCCTCTGCAGTTGTTATCATTCTACCATTTTAACCAACCAGTATCATCTTTCCATAATCATTCTTTCTTCTGCTGGCGATATATCAAAAGAACTCCCTGGGATTTTTTTTAGTCTCATGAGCTAACTTGCTGGTACTGATCTTTTGCTACCTTCGCCAAGTGAGTCACTTCCCTTCCCTGCTCTTTGTACATTTTATGCAACTGGTTATTACCATTCATTTTATGTTGCTTCCATAATTCCTTCTTACAGATTGCATGCATTATCCCTTAATTCATCCATTTCCATTTCTGATATTGCCTCAATGAGTAGGGCCCAATCAACATTGAGATCCTTTCCATTCAGTTCTTCATGTTGCAAGTTGTCTTCTGAGCTTCTCATAATCACCAGCATTATAGTTCCACATGTATTCCTTTCTAACAGAGGTTCTCATATGGACTTTTAATTTGTACATTGTGCCAGTGTTTATGTATGGAACTGAGAAATGGGAAGACAGGTTGTGAGTGGCCTAAATATCTTCAGAGAGAAGAATGCACCATAGATATATGTGATTAGAGGATATCTTGCTTATTGTAAAGCATCAAATGATGATGTGCTGACTATGTTACCAGGTTAATGGACAAAAGATAGATAAAATTAAGCACAGAGTAGATACCAAGCATAGGAAAAGTCACCATAGAATAAGAGATGGAGAAATTATTTGGCCAAAGGGAAACTAGAAATTTTTTGGTTGAGTAATTTATTTCAGAAACACATTTAAAATTTAATAACATATCTTCTGAAAAGAATAAATCATCTTATGAATGTTTAACTTACAAATGTATTTCCATGAACAGGTTATGTTCATAAATTGGGATTTGGCTGTATTTTGATGTACCAAAAATTCCACAGTAGCCTTTTACAGGATTTTAAACTTGTGATAAATCTACCACACTGAAAAAAAAAAGAAATCATCTTGTTTATTGTTTCACATGATTTCCAAAATAGAAGAACAGAGTACCATGCCAGCCTAGCTGGCCGAGTGGTTAGCGTATCCGCTCTCCAGCCAAAAGGCTGCAGGCTCAAATCCCACCGTGGGCATGGATGTTTGTGTTGCCTGTGGAAATACTAGTGGTGGTAGTTGGCAGTAGATAGCATTGGTGTAGTTGTGGTCAGTTGGTGGATTGAATGGTTGAGACAGAGTTGTAGAGCAGGTGCCCTCCCTCGATGAATCCTTGGACTACCCGGAGGTGTCAAAATAATAAAAATAATAATTTTAGAAAGAGAGGGACGGGGATTCAGGTTTCTTAATATTATCCTCCTTATTAGATCTGTCTAAGTGATCATTCTATCCTTAATTGATGTCCCACTGTTTTTGATTAGAAGAATTATAAAAAGGAAAATTTTGTAACAGGAATGGGGAAGACATCTAAAACAAGAACTTTTTTTAGTAAACAGGTACCTACCCCAATCTTTTTTTTTTCCTCACTTTCTTGAATATGCCAGAACAGTATTGTCTGAAGAAAAGGTATAGTACAGATCCTTTCCTCAATTGAGTCCTAATAGGTCAACCTAATGAATTCCCATAAGCACAGTGTTTCTGGGGAGGAAACTTTGCTATCTCAATATGAAACTGGCTGAATTTGTTTGTCTTTAGTCAAATTTCAGAATTTTCAAAGTCTGAAAATTCCAATTTTTTATACACAAATTTGGAATTTTCAGATCAAAACTGCAGCATTCTAGTATATTTTAAAAATCTGAAAATTTCAGGAAAATGAATATAAACCAGTACTCTTATATCTTGATATATAGGGGATGATTTAAGTGGGGGGGGGGTATTCAGTTGTTTGCTGATGCTGCTAAACTGTGGGTGTCAGTAGTTAATACAAGTGATGTAGATATCCTGCAGGAAAATTTAAATAAATTGGCAGTGTGGGCTTATAAGTTGTTGCCAAATGTAAGTTTACGTACTGTGGGATTGAAAGATTGCATGCTATGTATCATATTAATGTTACTGAATTGCAGCAAATTGATGAGGCTAGGGGCTTGGCAATTGATAGTCCACAGAGAGTTGGAAGTTCATATTGCATATGTTGACAAAATAGCTCAAAGTATTGCTTGGATGTTGAAAAACATACAAGTAAAGATAAGGGTGGAGATTGTTATTCCTGTTTATAAGGTTATGATTCCACTGTATCTTGACTACTTTACACAGGCTTGGTAATCAGGGTTTCTTTGGGGATTAGGAGGTGGGGAAGGAATCTAGAGACAAGTGACTAAGCTGGGGACAGGTCTGTGGAGTGCTGTCTCTGCAAATAGACAAGTTGTATGGGGTGCAAAGTTGACAGGCAGAGGAAGCATGACAGAAATTTATAAGTTTACCAAAGAGTTCTATAAGATTGACACAAGAAAATTTTCAATATATGACAAGTAGAGAGAGAATTAGGAATCACTCCTGGGAATTGCATAAGGCAGTGGTTAGTAAGCTGTGTGTTCTAGGTCTAGATTTTTTGCTTGGTGACTGGAGAATAAGAAATGGATTGCCAGAGGTCGTTGTGAGTACCCTGACTCCAAATGAGTTTAAGGAGAGGTATGATGTATTTTGTGTGAATAATTGTTAGTATGGATCTTCCCATAATGAGTCTTCTGACTCCATGGAAATACTCATATAATATATTTATATATTATTATTATTTTTATTTTATTTTATTTTATTTATTTTTTTTTTTAGATCTGCTGCAATTTGCAATATCTATATCCTCTGCAGCATGCAAAGCACTAAGCTTTCTATTTTTTTCTTTATTTGAAATTTTTCTGTACCTAAAGTCAAAACTAAATATCTGGGCATTCAAAGAGAATTGTGAACTTTTTTCACTCAGTAGAATCCAGAATTATTGCCAAAGCAGTTAAAATTGTTTAATGCTAGAAATGGTATCAGATGAAACCTGGGTATAAGATTTTGGATATGGCACAAGAGACGATAGAGGAGTAAGACTAATAGAATTTGTGGAAAAAGATAACCTCTATATATAATGAATCATTTAAAAAGAAAATGCGTAGGAAGGGAGCACAAACAAAATCCCAAATGGAAGAAATAGTGAAATTGACTTCACCCTCAGTAACAAGGGGGAAAAAAAAAAATATATATATATATATATATTTCAGAACTATTCTATTATCAGCAGCTACAATATTTGAAGGACCATCATATGGTTTGACATCAACACTTTTTAAAGTAATCTTTCCATGCTTATTCTTCCTTTTACTTCCACATAGCGAAAGAATTCCTTAGGATTTCTTTTGGATTCATTAGCTAGCTTTCTCTCATAATTAACTTTGGCTTTCCTTACCATACAGGTTACTCTCTTTGCCTGTACCTTGTACTGCTCTTTAGAATGCTCACCTCCTTTTTCTTTATACTTCCTCCACAATCTTTTCTTTATCTGCAACTCCTGCTTAATAATATTATTCATCCATCTTACTCCTACTTGATTTCTCCTTCTGAATCTGGGAATACAGTCTGATACAGCTTTCTTTAAATGCTTCTTGACAATCTCCCATGCACCATCAACATCTCTCCCCTTCAAATTCTCATGCCATAGCACTGCTGAAAGCTGACTTCTCAGCTTGTCATAATCACCAGCCTTATAATTTCACATATACCCCTTAACAGAATATTCAGCACATCTTACAATCTCCCAGATCAAGACCACATGATTGCTTTCCCCAAATAGAGACAGTGTAACTAAAATTACTTATTGATATGTTCTCTGATGTTATGACCAGATCTAACACTCTCGAATCTCTTGTCCCTTCCATTACATGCTGTCTTAACAGCTGTATAAACTCCATTTCCTTTGTTCCTTGTGACCATTCCTTCTCCCAATCTATGTCCCCAATGTTAAAATCCCCCATAATAATTACTCGACCTTCACTCATCGTGCTAATTTGCCAATACATAGTATCTACATTCTCCCTTATATCCCTTGGATTATAACAACAACCGATTACACATTTTGCCCTGTGGAGCTCTATCTCACACCAAACAGGCTCAAATGAACTGCCCTCTACATACCTGTCACCTTGAGGCACTTCTACTTTTTTGGCTTTAATGCTTCGTCTATCATTAGTAAAACCCCTCCCCCAATTCTGTCATCTCTGTCCTGCCTAAAAATACTGTACCCCTTGCATTCAATCCCTATAACTATATCATTCTTAGTTAACCAAGTCTCACTAATTCCTATAATTTTTGGCCAAGTTGTACTAAGTAATGACAAAAATTCTTTGAACTTATTCCAAATACTTCGAGCATGAGTATATATAAACTGCAATACTCCCTTCCTCCCATAATCTTCCTGTGTGTGAATTAGCCCACTCTGTATATGTTAATTTTATGTGAACAATCCCAAATTCACAGTGATTAATGACCTTAGTACTATTTAATTCAATGTAAATTCATACAACAAATGACTGTGATATCCTCAGGAAACCAAACAGCAACAATTCATTGATTGCAGTTAAACTGTAAGATGAGAGCATAACCAGATATAGACATGCGATAGCAAAAATGATTGAAGAATTTTAGTCAGTTTTATTTCAGGAGGAAAACAAAGACAGCTATGAAATAACTGAAGTGTCACAAGGAAAAAGTTGTGTAGCATGCAAAATGGAAAAGCAGGAAGGATAGTCATAGCTAAACTTCTAAAAGCAGGTGGAGAAGTGATCTACCAAATCTTGGCCAAACTTTTATCCTGTGACTGAAGAAAAATGGTGTGTTAATAGAAACGGAAAGAAGCCTGCTTTATTCTGATATACAAAAAAAACGGCATCAGAAGACTCAAACTACTGACCCATCAGTTTACTCAGTGATTTACAACGTGTTTACAAAAGTCTTGGCTCATAGGCTTTGTGCAACTCCAGTCAAAAGAACAGACAGGCTTTAGAAGTGGTATCAGCACAACGGACCATATTTATATTGTTAATCGATTGCTGATGAACAAGGTAATGAATGCCAACTCCTATTATGTCTTGGTTTTATTGATTATGTGAAACCTTTGATTTGATAAACACTTGCAGTACTTAAGACATCAAAATGAAGAGGAGACATGTATAGCCCATCAAATCAGCATATATACTATCTGATCAAAAATATCCAGGCACCCCTTCATAGTAGTAAATATGGCTATATGCGTCAGCCACAGACAAATATTAACAATAAAAACGGGCCATAGTGAATAACTCGGTAACTCAATATGACATCATAGTATGCTACCTTTGCACCAACTCAGCTTGAGAAATTTTTGTTCTGCTGATCAACTGCAAGTGATGCTAATGCGAAGTTGAAATTCTTAAGAGCAACAACAGCACAATTGTGACCTCGTAGGTCACAAAATCACAGAGCAGGACCAGTGAATACTGAGAGTGCATGAAGCTGATCCATCCAGCAGATCGTCATCAGTTGAAACACTCGCCGAGTTCCAAAATGCTTCTGCAAGCAATGCCAGCACCACAACTATTGCTGGGAGTGAAGAGCATAGGTTTTTATGGCCACAGCTGCACACAAGCCTATCATCAGCAAGGGTAACATCACTAAGCATCAGGTGAGTGATGTAAACTCACTGCCATTGGACTGATTTGCTGGAGTGATGAATTATGCCTCATCGTCTGGGTTTGGTGGCTTCCTGGATAATGCTACCTGCCAAAATGTGTTATGCCAACTGTGAAATTTGGTGGAGGAGGAGGCTTCATGGTTTGGGTTGGGGGTCCTTTGTTCCAGTGACGGGGAATCTTAACACTGGCCTATAATGACATTCTAGATAAATCTCTGTTTGACTTTGTGTCCACAGTTTGGTGAAGGTCCTTTCTTGTATTAGCACAAAAATATCCTTGGCCACGAATATGATTGGCCTGCACAGTCCTGATCTCAACCCCGTTGAACACTTAGATGAATTGGAATTCAAATTACGAGTCGGGGCGAATCACAATAACTGACTTCGCTAATGTTCTGGAAGAATGGAAGAGAATTACTGGAGCATTGTACGAAAACCTATTGGAAAGCCTTCCCAGAAGGCTATTAAACAGCAAAGGGTTGGCCACTCCATATAAATTCATTTCATATTAGAGTGAGAATTGGGATGAGCAGCTGTTCAGATGAAAAACCACCTCAACAATGGCGTGAGGAAATCATGAGATTTTCAGGAGTGACATCGGGAAAGAAAAGCCGTTTGCAGGTTGTCTTGGAATTATTTTGGAAAGGCATACATCCAGCAGTGAACTGATAATGGCTGATGATGATGATTTTATGTCATAAGGAAGAAGAATAATTCCAGTCACCTTGTGAGGGAAGATTTTTTCCGCAAGAAAGTAGCACAGTACCTTTCATCTGAACACAACTTTCAAAAAATGGGAATATAAAATGCGTGAAAATTTTCATAGGGGCATTTTTCTATCAGAAATCGGGGTTCTCAGCAGAATATGGTTTGTTTTGGTTATTTGAATTATACTGAAGTGGTATTAGCTATGATGCTATTGAAGATCTGATTTGTTATCTCTTATAGTTACTACATCATGATATTCGTGATTGATCTTCTATTGACTTTTACTCCTTTTTTCTTGAAGACGATTTGCTTCTTTAATGAGTTCCTGGACGAAAATATTAAAAACGAATGAGGAGAATGCGCATCCTTTAATAACTTCTCGTTTGATTTCAAGTTTTTTAGTTGTGATATTTTTATATTGAACTACTAATGCACTTTAGAATACTATTGTATTCTGATAGCATTTGAAAATAAATGTTAGTGTCATCCCCATTCAGTTCTTCTTGAACATTACATTTTTTTAATGTATAGGGCAAGATTTTGTCTTTTTCCAGTCATTTGATATAGTATCAGTGAAAAGAATATTGAAAAGTTTGGTTAGTAGTTTAATTATATGAGGTCCACCATTTTTATAGAGCTCTGTGGGTATTTCATCAATTCCAGGTGCATTTGATTCAGTGAAAGGATTACTTCTTCCTCTAGGATTATGGGTGCTGTATCTTTCTCACTGGTCGGTATATGTGGGTGAAAGCTTTTATATTTAAAGAATATTATAAACTGTTTGGGAAGGATAATTTCTGTTTTTCTTGCTTCACAGTGAATTTATCCAAAGATGATTAGTTTACAAAGTCTGGTGATTTCAATTTTATGTTCTTTATGCAGTACTTTATTTTTTACATATTGAGAGAGGGCAATGCAAATATATTGTGTTTTCGTAAAGGAGTATTTCTTAAAATACAGTCAGTGCCTTATTGATTTAGTTGTATAGTCTGTTCCTAAATAACCTTCTCCACTTTGCATTTGCAAACAGCTTGCATTTAGGTACTGTAACGGACTACATCGCCAAATTAGTTGAATCAAATAATGGCAAAATTGGCGGAATCAAATTCTTCCGAGCCAGTTTGGCTCAGAAGGATTATTCAAATCTGATAATGCAAAAGTGATAAGATGAATGGGGATGACAGTTTAATGTGATTAAGTGTAAGGAATTAAACTATGGAGTCTACAGATGGGAAAGCTAGGTCATGTATTCGATTGGTAGGACCGTACCCAAGGAAATGGAGAAAGAAAGGAATATTGGGGTAAGGGTGGTCCAGGAACACATTGCAAATGTGGTGAAGACAAGCCGGCTATTCTCTGAGGATATTGAATGACCACGAGAGATATGGGTGTGTTGGTTTCATTGTCATGATCAGACTGCACCTGATGTACAGATTTGGTTGCCTGGATTTCTAGTGGGGGGGGGGGGGTGAAGCAACTTTGGAGAAGGTACAAGGGTAGGTAACCAAAATGATATCAGGACGCGTAATGTGTCAAGTGAGAAAAGGATAAGCCGTGGTTGAGACGCGAGTTGAGAGATATTGATGTTGAAGAGATTTTCCAAAAGATAAGGCAAGGAAAGAGAAGTGACAAAGGATAATTCCTGGAAGTTGTGTAAAGGAGCGAGAATTAACGGGTTTTTATTGGAGAATGATGGATACATGGAATACATTGCCAAAGAGAATATCATTTAAATCATTTATATATATAGTAAAAGTGTAGACTTTGAATAAGTCTTAAACAGTGTATACAATAGGCTTCATGCTGCATATAGCAAACCATCTCTGGCAAAACTTTTGACTCTGTGAAAGATCTGTAATTATCAGTTATTACAATGATATAATAAAAACATTTGCAGCTACTAAAGACCAAAAAGTAATCTGCACATTTTTGTAATGAATAAAAGAAATTGGATTTTGGTATTTTTCAGATCAAGTATTAATAACAAAGCTGCAAAAAAAAAAAAGGTTTTTCTTTTCCTAATATTTTCCACGAATAAAAAGTACACAGCAAAATATTTGTAGATTGATTAAGTAAAATGATAGGGGCGCCCTCTAATCGAGGTATGCAGTAGATGAAACTATCTGGGAGAGAAATATTTTGACACTTTTTGGATACGCATTACATACCACTGCAAATACATAATTAGATAAATAATAATAATAAATTTTTACATGCTGTGGTTTCTTATTAATATACTCTGCAATACAGACTGATGATTTTCTGGGATATCTGGACATTTTCTGGAACAGTTACCATTTATAATGCGAGTAGAAAGAATGTTTGTCCACAAACTATTAATGATATGTAGGATTTCGATTGTGTGTATATTCATCACCATTTTCCTTTTATATTTTTATTTAATTTAATGTAAATATATGAAGTTTTTGTCAAACTTTTCATCATAACTTTATTTCCACTGCACATGTTTTTAAACTATCAATAATTATCTTCCATTCTTAATTTTTAAACAAATTTCAAGACTCAAAATGTTAGAACACCGCGTTTGTAATTTTCAAATGTTTTCTATTTTAAATGCTTTGGAGCATGACCATCCTTGATATAAATACTATCTTTCCTCTCATCAGTAATGACAAACGCCCTTTGTTTGAAAAAAAAAAAGGGGGGGGGGGTTCGAAACTGTCTAGGAGGCGAACCTTTATAAGGACTTTTTTAGATTTGGGGGGGGGGGGGGGTGACATTCCCACAAACTGTATACTGGCCAGATAAATATAAAATAAAAATATAAACGCAATTGATAGGAATAATATACTGGCGTCAAAGCCTTCGTTTCTTCAATCATAATTTAAAACGGCCACCTCCTCCCTTAACAAAAACACCTGCCATGGTGACTCCCCCCACACACACACACACCCTCCAAAGTAATGCCATAACTTGAAGTACTCGCACCTGGCGCAACGTATACAAAAATAAGAAGAGTTTTGTGTATTAATATATAAAAAATTAAGATCTAAGGCACATTCTTTCATTTGAAGGAAGCTTTGCCTCTGAAATAAATATTGGAGATAGACATAATTTCGCAAAAGTAGTTCCAATACTGCTCCAAAGCGTGTCTTTTGAAAATAATTTCTTATGCATGTTATCTCGTTTAAATTTTATGTTATTTTATTTTATTTTTAAATCACGAATAGACATATTGACTCCATTATTTCTGCTTTCGGATTATTTCTGTTATTTATTGAAAAATAAATAGTATACCAATTAAACTGTAATGATTAAACCGAAGGCAAAGTACAGGTCGATAATTTTTAAGCTAAAAAATTATGTATTTTACAAAATAACATGCCGAGAAACACTTGTTCTGGTTGCCTTACTTCCTTGATGAAATCTCCCAGGACAAACAGCCAAGCCTTACCTAGTGTCAAGAACATTTAAAAACGAACTAGAAGCACTGGTCAAGACGTGTCCATTTTAAGGTTTAGGGGGATGGGGTATTGCTGTTGTGGAGCTGCATCTTCTTTATCTGATTTCTAATATCGTTATATTTTAAAGTATATTACAAATAAGTAACAGCAAAGGTTTATTGTTCTGCAAATAATGTACAACGCTTGATTATCTAAACTATTTTACATCGCCACAACGATTGAATTAATTACACCTATAACATATTAGTCTCTAAATTGTTGATTCACAGGTGATTACAAGTCTATTGGATGACGATCATTTCACGTGATTTCTGTTAATACACAAAATAGCCTTTGTTTAGTTACCGCGTTATGTGGTGTGGTGTAAAGACGATGGTTTGGGTAATATCGATCATATCGTTGCTTTCCGTCTCTCACAAGCGTAGCACCTATGTGAGACACTCGCCCCTTTTGACCTTGGCGATGTGAATGACTGCGGTAGCGAAACCCGACGGTGCCATTCACACTAGTGTGAAAGTTCGGAAACAGAAAGCTACACACACTCACCTTGTTCACAGTAAATATATTCTGCGTTATACTTTGCATTCAGATGCAGTTTGAAAATAGGAAAAGGAAATTGCGTGAATAATTTAAAATTCGATTTAAGACAAAGAAAAATTAGTTGTTGAGATTTTTATTCCAGACAAGGTAACATTTTTTCTTTGTTTCTTCAGATCCTATTGGCATGAAGCAGTCGTTGTATATTATTTTAACATCTGGATATTGCAGAAGGGAGACTAGAAATCCAGATATCTCCTTTAATGGCTGAAGAGTATTTCTTTCTTATTTTAATGTCTCGGTCACATCTGATCGAAAATCAATCATTCACTCTTTCCACTCCACGGGTTAGAATTTTGATGTTTTTCGCCGTTGTATTATTATTAAGTTTTTCATTTAAAGTCGAATAATTAAAATGTAACATTAGGTGATCTTTCGTCATGGTTTGTTATAAACCTAATTTGAGTTGATTCGGCGGCAGTTAACTCTAATCTGCTAGGATTTTTAATATAATCCGCAAACTCTCTAGAAACTAAGCAAGGAACTTCAGGCCTTCAATAAGTGGTGAATGTGGTGGTAATATACCGAGCAATGATATTTATTTTCTACTTAGTTGGTTTATTTTGCAAGGAAGGTGAGAGGGGAACGAGTTTCTCGGAAGAAAAATCCTTATATCGCAATCACGAACATTAAATAACTTAGGCTTGCTAATCTTATCGTGATATTAATTTGTTCTCTTCTAGGATGAGTTATCTGGTCTCATACGGGGGATGGTTAAGGTTTTCCCCGTCCGTAAACTTGGGTTTTTCATCCCATCAAACAGAGGCGGCCAGAGCAACACACACGGATCTCCAACGCGCGCGCGCGCACACACACCCAATACACTGGCCTCCATAGCCTTAGTAACTTCGGCCGTAATTCTGAACAGCAGATAAGTCTGTTTCACCTCATCACACGCATATTTAGTTGCGTCGATGCCCGTTGACTAAGTAGGACATTAAAATATGATAGATATGATTAAATCACCTTTGGTTTTAGTATTCTTCCTTTACGAGGTATGACAGTGCATTAATCTCCCTGGAGCAGCCATTATTGTGGATGAACCGTAAGCTTAAAGAGGTCGGAAACAATGCTTAATGTAGGCTGTGACATTTAGATGTCAGCTAATTTATATCAGGGAATATAACATTAAGAAAATCCTACCAGCTAACAGTTTGTTGATATGACCGATTCCTGCTATCGCTATACTGTAACTGTCGTTAGTATATGGAATATATACTAACGACGTACAGTTACAGGGCTAACGATATTTCGCAGGCAAAGAAAGTTAATAAAATTTTTCTGCTATATCGTATACGTGACAGGTTGATCTTTTGTATTCCACTATGTTTCCTCATAAGCATGCTGTTTCCAGTCACCAAACTCTACCGCCTTATTGTTGGATTATTTTCGGTGTTGTATATGAGCAGAACTGCGGTTTATATCATACTTGCACAAGCAAGTTGATGTCACGCTAGTAATCCATTTATTGCATTGAACTACATACACTCTTACCCTCAGTATTTATTCCTCCCAAGCTACATAAAATACAGTTAGGGATGGATATACAGTACTGCTTCTGATGCATCGTGAATTCTAAGAATAATGTTTAGTTAATTCACAATGGCAGGTTGCAAAACATATGGACATCAAGACTGCATGTATGCTAGAAGTTGAGGGAGTAGGAATTTGTCGGTTTCTTGAACAGTTGGAAGCTGTACTCACCGAAACAAAGTATGTGAGAAAGAAAGAAATGCTCGACTAGATTGTTGCCATCTTCTGGATAGAATACATCGACCATTTTTAAGCAGGTTTTTGATGCATCATCCCGATATATGAAGCAGTATTCAAATATTGGGCAGATTTGGACTTTATGTACTGTCAGTAGTCATACAGACGAGAAGTTGTCTTCAATGAAAAGCTGTTGATTTTTTTCGAGGCTGAAGAAGCTACTGATGCGGTGCATTGGTGAAAGGAAATGTTAGAGGTGTAATTAAGCCCAATCAGCAATGATTTTGTTGGATGATTTGTGTAGGATCGAAGGTGAATGGAATGAAGTAAGATATTTCTTGTGAAGACAACGTTATTCTCACTCCACTGAAGAATGGCAAGAAAAGCAGAATTGAAGCTGTAAATATTAGTATATATGAACCATAAGGTTTGTTACATGAAAGATATTGGAATGTATTATCATTAGAAATGTTGTAGTCGGTGAGAGATTATTTATATATAGGAGGAAGGAGGGAAGTGAAAATACAGAATCCACCATGAGATGTAGTGAACGATCAGAGATGACAGTGACTTCCAGTAGCAAAAGAGAAAGCAGAAACTGAAGTGGAAGCCATAAGATTTTTTTTTTTTTTTTTTTTTGAATGGGCTGAATTTGCTTTCATGCAGTAGTGGAGAGATGATGGATGAGTAGGAAAGATTGAAAACGATATAGGATGTATGTTTATTCTGAAACGTTTTGAAGATAGTTAATAAAAATGGGCACATGCACATTTTTATTGTCACTTTTACAGTTGAACGCCATGAATATTAACGGATGGCAGTGATGTGAAGGTTTTTGCATCTATCGGTTGTCTTTATTGAAACGTTGAAAGCGAATTATCTTATTATCTTGCAGTCGTTTGCTATGCCTTGAGTCCGAGTTTGGTGATAGCACACTCTTGGCACCACGATAGGCGACTGAGTTTCATGTGTGAGTTTCAGTTTCCTGTTCGCGAATCATTTTACCTCTCGTACTTGGTTATCATCTCGTGATCCTCGATCATAACTGGTATGTCTAAAATTGTGCGAGTTCTACAGTTAATTTTTTGTTTAATTCCGCAATGTTAAAAACGCTAGTTTTGAGGATGGGAAAAAAAAAAAAAAAAAAAACACTGCCTTTTCTAAAGATCTGATAGAACTGGCTGAAGAAGAAAATGTTCTTCCTTTCGGTGGAATTCTTTTTTTTTAACCTGGTGATCTGCCATGGAATAAGAAACGTCTACAAAGACCAGCCTAAAACTTTTATCTCATTCGAAATTTTGTTAATAAGAAATGTTCTGATGCTTGAATTCGATATTATTTTTATTTATGGAGTTTTTTTGTGATGTTTTCGAACTGTGTCGCTATCTTACCCTAGGGGTATGGTAATACGGTTCTTAAAAACGTATATGATTTTAAGTTCAGATAATATAGCCAGAAAAATTCTGAATTTTATTATTGTGCCAGAAAATTAATTATTCAGTCTGTTTTGAGTGTCACATCAACCAATCAAATTTTTCTTTGAGTAAAACATGGTGATATGCATATCACTGGTTCTGACAATATCACATTACAGTATCAATTTTCACTACTTTCAGGAGATCGCTTATCAGAGAACAGATACTTTTATTATTATTATTATTCTGTTGGCACACTCTCCCTCAAATGAGTCTTTGGACTCCCTGGAGGTGCCAAATAATAATAATACCTCCAAGGAGTCCGAAGACTCATCGCGGGAGGAGGACACCTACAACTGTCTCAACCACTACACCGAACCTCTACTACGAATCATCTCCATCAACGCCATCTACCGCCCACCTCCACCACAACTAGTATTTTTTGTCTGTAAATTGCGTGTGTTTTTAAGGGCCGATTTGTCTGTACTATTTATTTATACTTAAATTACATAACGCAATTCGTGTTGATTAGTTTTCATTAGAACAAAAGTACACGATTAATAACTCCATATGCAAGTAATCAATTTGTATCCCACTTTCTCTTCATTATAGAAAACTCACTGCCCATCACGCTGGATGAACTGTAATGACCAGCCGGTGGTCATTTATAAATAACACATTTTTTTTTATTAACAAATACATTTCAAGCATAAGCAAAGGCGCAGTTGTGTTAATTATTCCGTATTCATTTATCCTTATGTTATATCATAATATACTCGTATTTAATAAACAAATTACTGTATTTCTTATTCAGTTAATGTTGAGTTTGTTTGCCAATTGTCATACTCTCTTGTCTAATTTATATTACACAAATTCCTTCATAATGCAGATAGAAGTACGAGAGTAGTCTGAAAAGTTCTCGGCCTAACAATGAAAAAACGAATTTATAATTTCAAAATTATTTTTATTTTTCAACATAATCTCCCTTAAGACTAATACATTTATTCCAGCGATGCTCCAGCGCCATTATCCCATTCCCTGTAGTGGTTCTCAGTAAGATCTGCAAAATATCCCTCCACAGCTGCAATCACCTCTTGATTCGAAGAAAAACGCTGACCAGCGAGTAAGAGTTTTAGTTTTGGGAAGAGACAGAAGTCAGATGAAGCCAGATCTGAGGGTGGATGTTCCAACAGTTCATAGTGCAGATCCCTTAATTTTCCCATTGCCAAAACACCTTTGTAGCGGGTGCATTGTCCTGATGAAAGTGGATTTTTTTCTTCTGCAAACTGGATCCTTTCTCACGAATTGTTTCGTGTAGTCTGGTTAAAAGATCGGAATAATATTCCCCGGTTATTGTTTTAACCTTTTCAAGATAATTAATAAACAAAATGCCTTTAGCATCCCCAAAACGCCGAAGCTATGACCTTTCCTGCTGATGGAACCGACTTTGTCTTCTTTGGCACTGAACAAAGAGGTTTCTGTCCACTGTTTTGACTGCTGTTTGAATTTTGGTGTGCAATGGTGAATCCAAGTCTCATCCATAGTAATAAATCGACGAACAAAATCAGTTTTATTCTTGTTAAAACGCTCTAAGCACTTCAGAGATTTTCATGCAAGTGCGTTTTTGATCTGCTGTGAGCAAGTGTGGCACCCATCTTGTGCAAAGCTTTTTCATTGCAATTCTTCGTGCAAAATATATCCTACACGTTCTTTTGAAATGCCTATAGTCTCAGCAATTTCAAGCACTTTGACTCAACGGTCATCCAATACCATACCGTGCAATTGATCAATGATTTTTGGTGTTGTTACACTTTTTTGACGTCCTTCACGTGGATCATCTTCAAGACTGGTACGGTCACGTTTAAACTCGGCAGCCCATTTCTTAATTGTCGAAAACGAAGGAGAAGAGTCCCCATGAACTTTTACGAATTTCCAATGAATTTCTTTTGGCTTTAAACTTTCTTTTACAAAGAATTTTATAACCGCACGATACTCAATTTTATCCATTTCAAGGGATACAGGCAACTTTTGCTTGTCAGCTGCATAAAACAAACAACTTGATAGAATGACTTGCAATTTCACATGGATGCTTATGACAGATGTACCAACTTAGAAAAAAAATCTTGCCGATAGTGTTGCCATCTATACGACCCTCATATGATGGAACAATAATCCCCCTTCGATTGAAAAGACCCGAATTCGATTCTTGTCATGACCAGAGGAATCTTTATATAGGCTTTTTTCAGTTGAAGGTACGTCAGCCGATCTCGTACAGAGATAGCAAGTTGTTGTTTTTCTCCTGGAAACGGGTTTTTCATTAGCGGATTTTTTCCCCTTCAAATGATAAGTTTTGATTCTATGTTTTGCTTAATCATCATAACCTGTTTTTGTTTGTTTCATTCTGTCTCACTTTTAATGTTCCCTTGATTTACCATTCCGTTTGTGAACTTTCCACATTTCTTTCCTATCCCTTAATGTTCCTTTTAGTAATTTACAGTTAATGGAAGTTAATTATTTTTCAACAATTATTATAATACTTCCTCAATTTATACTCGTTTCATCATCACATGTTTTGATGCTCTCTCATTCTTATTTCACCTTTTCTTCTAACCTTGGATTTATCAACTACTTCAGAAGATATTAAATCGACTGGAAATTTTAAAAACGCAACAGTTTGCTCGCTCTTCTCATATAAATTAAAAACCTGTTCCCATTCATCTTCCTTTGCTTGGACGCTATCACAACACAAAAACTTTCACAATGTTTTCGTAACTTTTTCTTACATTTCGGAAGTTATACTTTCTCTTCTGCCATGAGGATTATGACTATCCTACTGCATACGCACTGTGTCCAAACATTCCTCTCCCCCCCCCCTACCCACAAGGTTGTGGTGTCCATTAAGGTTAACCTACTCCACTGTTTTAATTCTAAAAATTTATATTAATTTAATTAATATTTTGATATTCAGATAATAAAAGAAGTCACTAGCGTTGTTCAGAATAAACTATCTGACTGAAAGTAATATATAGGCGAAAATAAAATTCCAACTTGCCATTGTGGTCCATTAATTTTTAAATATTTAAATTTAATATAAATATTTATAATTATTTAAGCCGATAAAAAGTAATTTGAAGTCAATAATTTATAAATGCAGTTGTTCCACAGGAGTACCAATAACAAAATACTATTGTCCGTCTTCTAACAGAGATGTATGTTTTTCTTTAGAAATATGGCAGCATCAAACCAAGACAGGTCAGTGTATTATGTATTAATTGCTTGTGTTCTTCTGAAAAACTCAAGTTTCTATAAGGAAATAACTTACCGTTGCATATGAAACTGGTCACACTTCAGCTGAAAAGTCCTTATAAAGATTCTTCGCGTCATAGAATTCAAACTTAGCTCTTTCCAACTAAAGGGATTGCCGATACAATCAGAGCTAGTGAGGATCTTCACTGGATCCAGAAAGCGATCTAAGTTTATTGACAAGTTTCTTCAAACATAATCACTTCCTTCATCTACATTGTATGCAAGAGCCTCTGTACTTTCTCACAAGACACACAGAAGAGAAGTTTGAAAATAAAATTTGTGTCTATTTGCGTACTGGCGTTCTGGAAACTCTTCCAGTTTTTAGAGAAGATAGTTGATATAAGAAAAATGTTATTTTCTTTTGTCTTTGTCATTTGTTTTCTCTAATCTCTTTATCATATTCCTGGTCCTGATTCAGGATACAATGGTGGTACACAGGGAATTTAAGAATAGGAAGTGATCACTATTTAAATTTCAGCAGAACAAAAATAAATATCATATCGAAGAGAAAATTATTTGCTAAAAGAATCATAATCGAGCAGCATTAAAACTGTAGACTTAAAAATACAAATATTAGAGGATGAAAGAGTTTGGAAACAAGAACTAAACCAAGGATACTCGGTGGAAAATCGGGAAAAAAGTTGGTTGCAGCTAGGGAGGCATGTAGTGAACTTGTTTGCAGGAGAGAAAAATCCGAAATTCATTCTGGATTCAAGGAACTAATGAAGAGAATCTTGCTAAAAGAAGAAAACGTATCGAGAAAAAAAAAATGTTCTGGAGGTTATTGAAAAATGCTTAGAAATTGAGAGGAAAATACTGGAATAATTTCTTTAAAATGTTTTTAAATATGAGGAAGAGAACACTGGTAGAAAATATTCAAGAGAAATGCATGCAGGTGTACATCCATATATAATACTGTACTTGGAAAAAGCCATCAGAAACCTTAAGTGGAAATGGAGCTTGAGTAGATTTTCTACCAGAAATGATCAAACATGCAGGATCAAATATTTTACAGTGGCTTTAGTACTAAATGAGAACTTCGAATTCCGCATGATTGGAATATAAAAAAGGGGAAATAAAACTGAATGTGACGATTACAGAGGAATTTCCCTATGGGGGTGTTTCGATATATTAATGGAAGCATGCATCAAAGAGAAACTTTGGAATGAACAGCTGGTTTTAGGGAATTTCAGGAGGATCCAGTTTTTACATTAAGGAAAATAGTGGAGAAGCCATAGGAATATAATGCCAAGAGAAAAGCTATTCAAAACTCTGCAATTATGGGGGTGGGGAGGAAGCCAGAAATTGAAAATAGGAACATGGAAAACATCTACATTTTCATTGAGGAGCCTATAAAACAAGTAAAATACTTCATGCTATGTAGGCACAACTTTTAGCGAAGATGGCGAATGAAATATGGATAATAGATATTAGAATAAGCAATGGTGGGAATAAACAACCGAAACTGTGTATACTATTTTTCCCCCAAAATCATTCCTCCCTCCATTTTCCTTGAATTCTACATATCACAAAATCTGGCACAGTAAAGTATAAAGAAAAGGAAAAGAAAATCTATTCAAGCTCCTAAATGACAGTAACTATGTAGAATCCTAGAGATGGGCTGGGTTTACGGTTAAGCGACTTCCTCCAAGATGTTATCAGACTGCTATTAGCCATCAATCAGTTCACGAGATAACAGCCCATTTAGAAGAGAGTGGATTAACCGTAGCTTATATCATTAAAAAGATGGGAACGTGATAGCGGGGGAAAAAAATGTCACGCAAACTACATATACCAACGAAAAGGAGAGAAGTGTGTACCTTTCTCCCATCATGCATTGGTACATTCTCTCAACTGGAAGTTCATGGCATCTACAGCTATAGAAGTTGTCCCCAGAACATTACACACTACACTTCATCTCTTGGTTTCCACGAGAGAGGTCCTGAGTACAAGCCGCACGAAACAATATATATATCCGCAGCCAAAAATATATCCCCCTCCCAGCGGCAGACTAGGCGACAGGTTGGTTGGGAGTGGTACTAACAAGTAGTCGCATCTAAGTAACACGCGGACCCTGCATAGGATGCGGGAATAACGCGTAATGAAAGAAGAATACTGAGTATCACTTTTCGTAGTGCTAGAAGAAATGAACACCACTTTTTTATTTATTTATTTATTTTAACAGTTTGGATAGTGCTGCGTTGCTAAAGCTGTGGTGGTGACTTGATTGAAATGACCAAGATGGATCAGCATGGTAATACAGTATGTCACATTGTAAGGTTTGTTCTGATAGAAAATGAGTGTATCAAGGTTAGGCTGGCCAGCACACACTGATCTGAATCCTCCATCTTTGGGAATTTGTAAATTCCCAAAGATGGAGGATTCAGATTCCCAAATACGAATTTACAAATTAAGCCGATTGACAAAATTAATCTTTATTTTGGACCGAAATGCCTGTGCTCTTTTATCAATATTTAGCGGAAGTATTCTACTAGGATGGCATCCAAATTGTGTTAAAGGTAAGGCAAAGTGCGTTAAGGATTGAAAAAATGCTGTGTATAATGTTTATAACATGTATTTATGTGTTATTTTATTTAATTTTTCTTTATTTAAATATTTTAACGTATGGAGCAGTTTGAAATTTGTAGTTCTGATATTTTTGACAGGGTGGGAGATTCTAAAATTACTACCCCCCCCCCCCCCCCCCGAGGAAAAGTATGACTCTTAAGAGGAAGCTGAGCCACTATACACTTTTTTCCATTCATGTAAGTGAAAAAAATTAAAACAACAACAACCTCGTATAAACAGTAAATCATATCATTCGCTTTGGGAGAGAAGCTTCCTAGTGTGTTTAAACAAACATTCGATTCATCTGCGTAGAAGTTTACTTTAAATGATGTTTAAATGTAACCATTTAGGAGGGAGGGGGGGGAAAGAAATGCGATATTCTAACAGAAGATAGGTTTTATTTGTAACAATGTCGCATCATAAATTCAAAGCATTTTCATAGAAAATTTCTTTTGAATTTTTTTAAAATCAAAATTGAGCACCTCGACATATTTTTTTTAAATCATAAATTATTATAAAATTGTACTGATTTCAAAACCTGATCGCGGCAGAGGGTGGAGTAATAAAAAAAAAATAAAATAAAAAAAAATAAAAATAAAATAAAATAAACGAATTACCCCAATAGGAAATTTGTTGGTTGTCCACTTAATCGAGAGCGGTGTCTGCGTAATTTTTAAACCATTCTAGTGTATATTACAGCAGTTCTACAAAGTTGTTATATTGCTCGTTGTAATCACTTCTACACAGATCCCTACAGAGGCACTCTTATAAAAAAAAAATAAAAATAAACTCGATTTGATTAAATCTATTTTTTTTTTCCTCATTAGTTCTAAGAGGAATTAGATGTGATAATCGACCTTGATATTGTCAACTTGTTTACGGACATCCCACGGAAAAGATATTAAATTTCCTAACTCGTTTGAAATTGATTCTACCATCATCAATGCTGGCCGCTTTTCTTTTAAAAACGAATCACAATCAGATGGGTTCGTCCATCTGACTTTGACCTACTTCGGTCAACTATTTTATGGGGTACTTAGAAGAACGTATAGCAAGTGTCTTGTTTCGTGTTCTCCTATATGATGCTGCGCGTTATCGATGGGATATTTGGTTTAGAAAGGCGTCTCACGCCGAATTAGAAGACTTCCTTCAAAAAAACTCAGTTGGATTCATCTAAGGTTCCACTTTGGAAACTGAAACTTATGATCTTCCAGTTTTGGACATCCTTTTCATCGTATCTTCCCAATTACTTCGCATCATCATTCTGAACAGAAGTGAGAGATTATCCAACCCTTTTACACACAGTCCACACCCTTTGTCCTCCTGAAATACGATCAAAACTTGTTTTTTTTCTTAATGATTTATAAGTCTGAGTTTTTATTAATAATTTTAACATGGTCAAGAAATCATCAAAACATCTCGATTTCGTATGCTGTTGGTGTCTTCGAATATTTCTGGAATTCTAAGAAACATCATAGTGGTGCATTCCGACCAGTATTAAAATTAACTTCACTCCTTGCATTCAAAGATGAACAAGAACATCGGCTATCTCATTCACGTATTTACCACATTCTTCGTTCACACGGCCTTGCTTATTTTCAAACCGGAAAATCCGCAGAGATGAGAATGGGAGTCATATTCGCTATAACCAAGTAGAAAGTTTAGGTCTTGAAGAACATGTCATTGAAAGCACACACATATATATATATAGCCCCGGAGGAGGGGGGGATGCTAAAATCTCGCACAGAAGCATAATGTGATAAGGCTTTTCAAAGAAAACGGTAAGGTTCTTCTCTGTTCGCGTAACCTTAACAAAAGAATTTTTTTTTTTTTAAATGATTGAATGAAACTTGTTCTGGGAAGTTGTTCTTGAAGAACCCATCCTGTTGATCCCTGTTTTTTTTTTTTTTTTTCCTGCTACCAGTCTTTAGAAAAAGTTAAGGCTAAACGTTGGAGAATACAATGTGTTACTGTGTTTTATTCATTTAGTTGCAGAATCATAAGACTGGCTTTTGAGCACGCAGTTACATCATTGATTAGCATAATATGCTTACTCTTTTGTAGCATTCGATTTTTATATTAAATTTTTAAGAGTCCTGCTAATTTTCACTTTGATAAAACACTCAAGTCTTATCATAATATTAGTATTTCAATAAAAGTAGTTTAACGGAAGTGAATCTTGTTACTTGGTCATCCCACTGATGCCCGTAATCAGGATGCAACCATATCTTCAAAGTTAAGTAATAACCCTATTTTATTCGGCATGACCGGTATTCAATTCGTTTTGTATGTCCGTCTGTAATCGTATAACTCCGCTTCTTTGGCTGAGAGAATTTTAATAAAATTTTCTATTTTGAATTTTTATGAAATTTGTCGAGTCATTCTAATTTTCATTTAACTTAGACTGTTCGCAAGGGACTAAGACAGGCTTCAACTTTTCGCATTTCAAATTTGATTTAAATTGAGCAATTTTTAGAGTAAAAATTCAGACAAAAATATAACAAAACGGCCATAAATTCAACTATGGACAGTACATTAACTAAAAACTGACGTTAATGCAATTACTGTGATAATTATTGACGAACAAAAATACGAAACTCACTTTTTGTTATTGACTCAATTCATTTCTTTTTATGCAATTTTCCGTGACTTCGATATCATTTTTGTAAGGTGTGCGTCAGTAGCTTTCTACTATCAATATTAGTTCACTATTAGCATCCTTAATATTATTTTCGTTGCTGCTATTTTTGTGAATTACTTAACCAAATCTGTAGGAATGCTTCCTCACTAAACATTACGCAATAGTTACAGGTTGCACGTTGTTTAAATGATGCTGTGCAAATTAGTATCCGCTTTTCACTCAACCTTTGCTGCACGCTATTCAAATCACACTGTGCATTGTTATGTATTTTATTGAATTAAATATGACTGGCTTTCGTAGCAGCAACTGACAACACCCGATCCATATACACATATGGATATGGAAAGTTTAATGTAGAACTATCGTGATGTAACTCAGTTTTATTGAAGAGAGAAAACAACACCGCGTTGTTTTTATATGTACAAAAAAAATGGCATATGGGATCAGTTCTTTAGTTCTTTTCAGTATCCAGACATGGTAACGAAAATATATTTCACTCTTGATGTTTGCCGATGGTCTTTTATCATTTGTTTATATCATAATCAATTTGTCCTCTTAAATATTACACATTTCTTGACATTTTAACATGAAGAAAATAATAACGTAATAAATAATAAAGTTAATTTCGTAGAATGTTAAGATTCTAATATTACAGAGATTTCTTAATATTTCATAATATTGTACGAATCTGAATTGATCTACAGCGGTTGCTTACAACAAAGTTTTACATTCTTCCACAAGATGGCGTCAGTTGAAAAAAGCTCCTTGCATGATGTGTTTAACTGAATTTTAACAAGGCATCGAGTGTATTTCACATGCTGAATGTAATCAATGTCCATTCGTCCCTAAATTTCGAGAACAGTTCCCGAAACAGACTCATGTGCTGGCCTATTTTTGTCCCGATTTTTTTATTTGTCTTCCAGATTATTATACCATATTAAAACAAATATTTGCTATCTTGTGAGGCATTCAGTGATAAACTGGCAGCAAATCTTGGTATACATACAGTGGTGAGCTATATATGAGTAGTGAGGCTTGTGGGGGGCTAAATTTTTCTCAAATTTGCGAGCCCCTTGTTCTTCTTGTTTACTTTTTTATTTTTTCCAAAAAAAAATTTTTTTTTGGAAACATATTAAGAGACAAACTCATAAGGCAACCTAACAAAAATTAATCTATTCGGCAGTGTATAGATTATTTGGAATTATTATTTCAACTCCTCTATAACAAATGCGCCCAAGTTTGAAAATAAAATAAGCGCATGCGCTATCTTTGCCCTTCTCTTTTCTAGTGGCCAATCGTATGGTTAAACCAGTAGCCAATCAAATGTTTTAGAAAAGATTATAAAAGATTTCATTCTTATTATATTTTGATAGTTAAAAAAGGTTTTTCTTATGTAAGATAAATCAACACAGTTGATTGTGTGCAAATATTTCATGTTTAGATCATGAAATATTTGTTTTAAAATGATAGCCTTCAGACGTTGATTGTCTTCTCATATTTTTTCGATTGGAATTTGTACACAAGCTGTATTAATAAAAGTTTTTGTGTGAAATACGTTTTTTTTTTTTTTTTTTTTTAGAATCACAAGGTGAGAGTTGCTATGGCGCCAAAGATGTACACGTTGGAAGTATGAACATGTGTCATATGCATATTCAATAGTGATGTTTATTATTATTATTATTCCTGATACCTCCAAGGAGTCCGAAGACTCATCGCGGGAGGACACCTACAACTGTCTCTACACCTAACCTCTACTACGAATCACCTCCATCAACGCCATCTACCGCCCACCAACACCACCACAACTAGTAATTTTTGTCTGTAAATTGCGTATGTTCTGAAGGGCCGATTTGTATGTATGCGGGATGAAAAACCCGAGTTTCCGGGAGAAAAAACCCTGCTACCTCTGTATGAGATCGGTTAACTCACCTTCGATTGAAATCGACCAGATAAAGATTCCTCCCGTCGCGACGAGAATCGAACTTAGGCCTATTCCAATCTATGTAATGATATAATAACAAATTGTGGGGGGGGGTCATCTTCAAGAGCCAGAAAGTCGAAACATTCTGAAAATTCTTAAAGTCGAATTACTGTAAAAACAGAAAATTATATTGTGGGGGTGGGGACGCAGCTATTTAATTAACTATTACAAAGCAGACAAAAAATACAAGGGCGTTAGATACGTAGTTTATAATTTTTTTTAATGACCCCCCCCCCACTACGAAAAGTTTTTGTAAACCTGTAGTACTAAATATAGATTTACAAAATTAATGTAGTTTTAACTATAGTGATACGTTGGTAGATTGGTTCTTAACCGGTGTTCTTCCGCGAACTGGTTACAAGTGTACCGCCGATGAAAGTGTCACATGACACAATCTGAGTGTAACTGGCTACTCTGATCTCTATTTCTTTGGAAAAACCGCATATCAAAAAATAATACAGCAGATATGTTTCCTTCGCTCCATAATAAAAAAATATCGAGGGAACAATTAACAATATCGGGAGAAAATATTTCAAGTTACTTTCCTTCCTTAAATGTACACAATTATGACTGGATACGAAATTCATTGGGCACAGTTCATACATCGAGTTGTGAATTTTCGTTACAAGAAGAAGATTAGTTACCTTGTCAAAGGATGGTACTCTAAAAATGAAATTCTCCGAAGTAACCCTAAGCCCAAGTCTCGCATTAAATAAAAGGCAAATCCATGCATATTTTTATTGTTAGTTTTATGACCGTAATGCTTTTGGTGTTCCCCAATTTTTTCTTATAATCAAAAGTGTTCCTTGACTTCGAAAAGGTTAAGAACCACTGCGTTAGTACCACGAGTGGGCTAAGGAGTTTTTCTATTTTTATTTATTTTTACATAGACCAAAAGTTTGCTGTAGGGACCAAACATGGAACTTTTTCAAGTCACTTCGGATCTCCAATAAGCGGGACAGTGATCGCACACTAAGTGATGCTATTCGTTCCTGCCTAACATCCATACCCGCAGGATTCGAACTCCCAGCCTGTTGATTGGAGAACAGTTATGCTAACCACTCGGCCAATCAGGTGGCAAATGGAAGTTTAAGTAGTGTCGAATGTGGGTTGTAGGGGAAAGTGGAATGAATTCCACTTAATAATGGAATTAATGTATTCTGGATGCTTACAATCCCTTTCATAAGGCAGGAAATTTTAATTGCATTTAATGTTCAGTGGTAGGTCAGAGGGAAAGTGAAGATAGGCGATCATTCTATCAGGAAACCCAAACAAAAAATAAACAATTCGCTAAAGTCTTATTTCCAATGGGAGTAAATGAGGGCTAAACGGCCCAGTTGAAAAAAGGCCTATGATCAGTTTCTCCCGTTACAAACCAGGATCGAACTTACAACGTTATGGAAGCAAATGCCTTCCACAGAGCTATTTAGGCAACTTATAAATACATAAAATAATCAATTTTAATTAAACTATATATGCAAATCGAAAATTTTAAGTAAATAATATTCATAAAACAAAAATATTATTCTCATTTTTCAGTCTTCTCCTAAAAGTCTAGATTTTTATTCTTTATACTCTTTAGCTCCAAAGTACTACCGTAAAATTTCATCAATTGCAAATAACCAATTGACAAAGAAACCAAACGGGTTAGATGCTGTGGATTGAGAAATGATTTGGAATTTTTTTTTTTTTTTTTTGCTTCATTTTGGGTTCTGGAACAGTAACAGAATGGATTTGAACTACCAGAGCAGTTTTAGTTTATAGAGGGCGCTTGGCGTTCAACTGTTGTGCTCTCCTCACCTTAATGTTAAGACACGATCTTCTTTTCTCTTGAAAACTTTTTTTTTTTTCCACCTGCAGAACAAATAGACTAGCCGTAGAACACATGCCATTAACAAGCATAAATAGTCTGGTCTCTTAGCCTTATTGCTTGGTCACAGTTTCATCCCGACCCTCTTCTAATTTTTGCCTATGACTTCATTGTTTTTGTCAGCCTTGCTGAAAAGAGATCTGCTTGTGTTTATTATTTATATATGCATATAGATCTTGAATCTTTATTTTCTCTTAAAGATATTATAAAATGTATTCACACCCTTCTTAGTTATTGCTAAGGAACTTCAAACGAGTATGTAGAGTACTGTATATTGCTTAGCATCTAGGTAGTGGTTCAATGATAGAAGATTACGCTACATAGATGGCTTATTCACAAATTGGTAACTCAAAGCAATGACATAATCATTCCTGAAGGAGACGTTTTGCCGTATATGAGTTTTATCGATTCGCCAAATTACAGATGGGACACCAAATGATTTTTTTTCCTCCATACTAAAGGTACTTGTTTTACATCTGCAAATGTGCTTGACAATTAGAACCTCTTGTAAATTGAACAGGGTGACATAACATCGCAAGGCCAGGAAGTAGTCCAGTAGCTGTTCCTGTTGATCTAATAGTGATGACCAACAACCATCAGAAAGACTCTTCATTACTGGAGTATCATGGCCATGCATCGATCCGCAATTCCAGGTCTTCCAGAATTTATGATTTGAGAAGATGTAATGGTATCTTCAGTACAGCAGAATGGAAGAAACGTGTTGGATTAAAACACGTTATAATTAAAATAATAAAATTATATTGTACAAAATTGCAAAATTTATAAAATTATAAAATAGAAATATTATTTAATATGATTATAATAATATATACTAAATGTATATCGATCAACAAATATAATTGATCAATTTCTCAGTTTTAGAGATAAAAAAAAAGACTATCACTACCTCCCTACAGGGAATTATATTTATTTATAATGTAAATAAATGTATGTCTATATAATAAGATAATGGTTTTGTTTACTGTCGACTGACGGATGTGACGTCACGATCCCTTGACAACAGTAAACTCATAATTTATACAATGATCAGTGCATGTTTGCACTTGCTATCTAAAAGATCTTGTTAAAAACTGATACATTGAATTAATTATTTATTTTTGTTGTTGTTCGCTGCTGGAAATTAACTCATTGCAAATAAATTAATTACGTTGTTTGTGTTCATGGATAATATGACGCGTTAGATCAATGTTTCAAGCCTTGTCCTTTTCATCGCGAGGAGCCTAACGTCTTTTAGTGCATTATTAATTCATTTAAATTATGAAATAACATAAATTAACAAACAAATTCTTATAGTGATTAATAAGAATTCTTTATTTATTATCTTTAGTTTATTGAGCTGTCCGCTCAGCTGATGCCAGTTAGTCAATCTTTGGCGCCGGTAAGTAGGGTTTTTTCTTTCCGAAGAAGCTGGAGTTTTACCTCCGTAACGTAAAGAAAAATCGACTCTAGAATGCGCCTGCTTACCTACATATAATACGCGTTGAAATCACCAGATGGCAGCAGTAGTTTGTCACATTCTCGTGTTCTTTAAACTAACACGCCAGCAGATAATGTATTCGACAGCTATAGTGGTGCAAGCTGGAAACCGGGCCAATAAAATTTCTGAAACGTGAGATCTAAAAATAAATAAAAGTGCTGAGCGTTACGTAGATGATTTATTTATTTACTTTTTTATTGGATTTGTCTGCAGAATGTTTAAAATGTCATCTAATGAATACAGTATACCGGGAAGTCTACGATTCGTCATATAATTCATCGTAACGCCATTCTACTTCATTTTGTTTTATTTTATTTTTTATTGAGTCATGTGGACTTAATTTTTCTGATTGATTTCTGAAAAATGCATGAAACATTTAAATAGTAAACGAAGCGAAGTATGTTTTGAATGTTTCGTCTGCTAACTAAATGTTAATAAATTGTTATTTTCACACGTTTTTATTTGGTTGTTTTTTTAAACAAGATTATCTACGATTGGGCTAATCCCGAAGTTTTAAGTTGTCATATAACCAAATGAAAGCATAGACTTGAAAATTCAAGCTTAATTAAAACTACATTGAATGAACAAAAAAAAGCAATATTTATTTAATAATGCGACTTTATTATTTTTAACTAAATCGCAAACAACGGTTCTCCTATGAAATCCACGTGTATATACTGTAGATTGTATCAGAAAAAAAAAGCAAATGTAAAAATATTTTTTGTACGTTACCTGTTATTAAGTCTATATATATATATATATATATATATATCACCTTCACAAAACTGGTACCCTATCGTCTGGCCAATAGCGTTACTAAATCCATGGACGAACCCTAACTACGAAACCGTCTACTGCGCATTCATTGAATCATTCAAGTTGTCCGGAAATCCCTATAATAACTCATAGAATGATCATAGAAATTTAAGAATGTCCAAATCTTCTTGCAAACACAATTACATGGTTTTTATTTATTTATTTTATTACATAATACGTACATTTGACTGCATAATATGTGGATACTATTTGAATTTAAATGGTTTAAACAAAACTTATTATTATTGCGTGACACTTTCTAGGAGTCGAGGGACTCATCATGTGAGGGTGCTTCACTCCGCATGACCTACCTTCTAGACTACTTAATCCTCCATCTACAAACAATGCAAGTACCATTGTCTACAACGTTAAACCGTTCAGCGCCAAATAATAGTATTTTTGTCTGTAAATTACGGGTATTCTATGGCCGATTTGCCTGTATGCGGGATGAAAAAATCCGAGCCATTGGGAGGGAAAACTCTGCTACCACCGTATAAGATCGGCTAACTTGCCTTTAATTGAAAAAGTCCATATAAATTTAGGTAGCGTATTTTGTTATAGTTAACAGGTATTTTATTATACTGTATGCGAGTGTGAGACAGACAGAGAGAGAGAATATCACCTTGTTTGTCTTAAATGAGAGGTAACGAAAAAAGATCAAGATTTAATCATAACCATTTAAAAATAAAAACAGAATATTCCGCAATTGTTTTGAAATATTTTGTGTACGATTGGTTCTCTCAGCATGAAGGCGCTGCATAGGTTAGCAGGATTTCTGCTGGCGCATAGCACGACTTTGGTAAGATAAGGAGATAATCAATAGCTATTGAATTTCGATTATCTTTTTCCCGTGAACAATGATTTAGATGCACATCAACCCGTTTGAATAAAATAGAAATTTCATAAATACATAGCTCAATACTGAGCACAATAAAACACAGGAAAACATAAAAACTAATTTGTGTAATGTTTAATTTAGTTCCCAATTATATTTTTATTTAATTAAAAGCATCCCACGTCTCTGAAATCGCTAATAATAATGGCTGATCAATAAAGTCATGCATTACAAATATATAGCATGAAAAATTAGTTTAAAAGAATTTTTTTTTTTTCACAATGAAATATGTGAATTAATTTGCGCATGTAACAGCTTATACTACGAACTGAATTAAACCCTGATCAACACAGATAAACCTATCTGCTACGATAATTAATAACGTTATTTTTTCCATCAGGCGATTACTTATAGTTCGTATCCCCCCCCCCCCGCGAAAACTATAAATCCACTCCGGATATCTTTCTTGCGTTTCCTACAACTCTATTAACTGGTTCGAGGGTGAATAATTCATCGTTCTAAGCGAACTAAACATTCGCAATAATAAGTTGTTAATATTATATTAATATCATTATACAGTCTAATACGCTCGTTTAGCAGCTTTAGCTGAATTAACCCTAAAACAACAATCATGAATGCCAACTCCCCTCTCCATCCTGTTCCATAACTATCGAGTATATTTGTAGTTCCCAAAATATCAAATCCAAATTAATTATGTGCTTACCATAATCTAGATTTACGAAGAACATATCAATTCTCTGATACAAAAAAAAAAAAAAAAAAAAAACCTAAAAGTTTAAAAGCAAATCGTTCAATAGAAATGTCACAACAGTTTTTAATTAGCAACTATAAGAAATAAAATTATGAAGATTTTAGATTCTTTGCAGGAAATCGCTTAAACACTTTTCATATATGAGGAAGAAGCGAAGATCTTGGACGACTGATGACTGAGACCAATCATCTTGAAATTGGATCACTCTACTTTCAAGGCTCTAAATCGAGATCCAGAAAAAAAAAAAAAAAAAAGTGTCGTCAGTTAAAAGCATGTTTTATGCAAACTTATATAAGTAAAAAATAAAAACTTAATATTTCTTGTATAAATGGTGTTTATACATTATATACATGTGTATAATACACACACACACACCAGAACCTGTGTAGCTCAGAGGATGTGGCGTTTGCACACTACGGCGCTTGACCGACCGCACGAAGGAAGACTTCTGGGTTTCGAATCTAGTCGGCGACTAGAAGAAATTTTTTCGACCGGTTCCCGATTTAGTCGATCTCTGGCACGGGCAAGCGGGTTTTTTTCTCCCGGAAACTCGGGTTTTTCGCCCCATAAACTCAATAAAATCGACCGTAGAACTCACATTATTTCAGACATTAAATACGAGTGTTAGGGACCACGAGATGGCGGCACTTGTTGAGCCGTCTTTCTTCATTGCATGCCGCTTAATTAGTGATAGCCTTGGGCCAGCTATCTCTGATTGGGTACCAGTGGAGATTGAACTGCCCACTCATTCTCCAAAAGTTAGATAGGCTATAAACAGCCTCGCCTACTCTCTATGCGGGAATTAAAAAGGCGTTAGCTGATTTTTTTTTTTTTTCAGTAGGTTTTTTGGCTTACGTGGTTAATTCGTTCCGAAGAAGTTGAATGGTGCTTAAATGCGATGCATTTTCGACATACACGCTGGTTTCAAAGGATAATTAAAGCGACAACAGGTTCTGGTTATGAAAAGAAGAACATTGAGAAAATGAACCTATATCAAGGTAGCCTCTTGCCCATATGCAATGGTAAGAACATGCAATAGTACTTTTTTTTTCATTATGAATGTATAATACTGTAAGTACATTCTGCACAACTGCAGTGTTTTATATATACTTTATATACACTATGTTGACAAAAATATATGGACACCCTACTTTCCATGCAAATTTCGTATCCTACCACATGCAAGTATTCACGGAGTGCTGCGTAAGTCCGCTGATAAAAGGTGGGATGTGCTGCTTGTTTTGTACTGTACTTGATATCAAGATGCCACGTTCAACTGAACTGACAAACTTTCAGCGTGGGATGGTACTTGCGTGTCACATCAGTGATCTTTCTATGTGACATTGCTACCCGTATACCGAAATCCACTGTTGTTATGTTACTTGTAGGTGGAAAGTTGGTGCTATCACAGAAGGAAAACACCCTGGGAGGTCACCGACATTCACTGACCGAGATCAACAACCTTTCAGTCAACCTCGAAAATGAACTATGACTGTCCACAGAGAGTTTCATATCTTAGATTACGCCGAATATGCTACGAACAAGTCATACTTCCCCCTACCCTTCAACGCAAATCGGTGTTTGGACTTGTGTCAAGTTTGGTAAAGGTTCAGTAATGGTATGGGAGTATTTCAGCTGGATGGAGCTTGGTCGATTGGTAGATGTGTCCAAAAGCCATGACGTCAGATAGCTACCTGGACATCCTAGACAATTCCATGATTCTGAGGACTGGAAGTACTTTGGCCTTGCATATTTCAGCACAACGATGCTTCATGCCATACTTCACTGCGTGTGCGAGGCTGGTTTCCACAAAACAACGTTGAAGTGTTGAACTGGCCTGTTCAAAGTCCAGACCTCAACCCCATCGAAAATCTTTGAGACGAATTCGAACGCCGAATTCCCTCCAGAACACAGCGGGCAGCATCTGCAATGGAGGAAGTTTTGCCCGAGGAATGGAAGAATATTCCTGTTGCGACGTATCAGAAATTGGATGAAAGCATTTTTCGAAGGATAGCTGCTGTCATTCAGGCCAACGGCGGTCCCACTTGTTACTAGAAATGCAATCAAAACGCTTTTTTTTACAACTAGGTTTCCAAATACTTTGTCAATATATATATATTTTTTTTTTTTCATAATTTTTTTTTTTTTCCATAATTTTTACTTTTAATCTCTACACACACACACACATATGGATATTCATATGAATCCTTGGGAAAAGTTAAGACTTTGGTTGTGATCACGATCGACGCTTTTAATTTAACTACAGAAACTGAGTGCCATTTGGAGGAAAGAAATGGCTAAAATATAGTTATTTGCTTTCTTTATTTAATGTAAGGTCTGTCCTGGAGACGAGTGGAAGCTGGCTGTAATCGTGGGCAAAGGTGAGTAATGGATATAGTGATGTTTATAAAAATAATAAAGGATTGGCAATTGTCCACATAATTTTTGCTCCATAGTGTGTATCTAAGTTATTTCAGGATAACCGGATATAATTATCATCCTTTTTTAATTTTTTACTTTTATTCTTTATTCATTTACTTAAATTGATTGTCATTCTGAGGGAAGAACTTTTATTTATTTTATTTATTTATTTATTTTTGGAAAAGAAAACTTGGAAAGAATAGATTTCTATCCTGCCGGATTTAGTCTTAAGCTAGAGCTTAAGACCTTACATTACAGGAGCCCCCACCTCAATATAGATAACCTAAAATCTACCCAGTAGATGATATCCCTTAATAGTTATAGATTAGGATCACAACCACCTTAAATCCGGCCCTACTTCTAGGCGTTTCCGTGAATTGTGTCAAAGTTGTAAATAACAACAGGAACTTCATCAGAAGTGACACAAAAGGTTTAGTTCTGATCTCTCTTTCGGATTATAATAAACTTAGGTTGCTGAAATTCAAATTCAAAAAAATTGACCCCAGAACTTACAGGATATTCATCAAATACTACCTAGGAATGGAAACACAACATGGCAGTAGTGGTATAAAATATTTTGGTATTCTTTCGTTTCTGTATACTTGATAGGGACCATAAAAATTCTTCTGGCGATGATAAAAGTAGAGACTAGCCGCCAGCCAGTTTTCTAAAATTTAGCACTAAGTAGTGATCCCTCCATTTGATGAAGAAAAAGATGTGGGCGAATTATTTTCTGTGGTCAACACACAAGAAGATTATACGGAAGACTGTTGATATTTTGTGTGTGTGTGTGTCATAAGTACCGTCAAGGAATTGCACAGGATACTATTAAAATTGTCGAATACTTATCAATCATTTCCTTGTAAATTACTCGTACCTGTCAGAATTCCAATATGGAGATATCTTCTATCTGAGTCTTCTACAATCCACCTAGATCTTTGTCTTCCTCTTGGTTTTTTATCCTGGCAGTAACGCGTGTTTTGCTAACTGTTCCTTTCCCATTCTCTTTCAGTGATCATACCACTGCTAGCATTCAGTTGCAAGTTCTTTATAATATTTTCAATTTTAATATGATTCTGCCATTGGCGCCATCTTTCGCTCCTCTAATTTTTCTCAAAACTCTCATATCTGTAATTTACAGTCTTTGATCAAGAACGTTTTTTTTTTTTTTTTTCCCTCTCTCTCCTGTGACCAAACTTTCAGATTCATAAGTTGAAATTAGGTTTGAACACTGTTGTCTACATAGTTTGGTGTTTTGACTAATTTCTCTATTTCACATAAATTTATTCAGTTGACTTTCGCCATTGCGGTTTTGCTTATTCTAATCGATATTTCTGTATTCAGTTTACCAACCTGACTAAAAATGTGACTAAAATGATTGGAATATGTTACTAGTTCTTCAACCAGATGCAGCTGAACGTTCATATTTCCTGTTCCTATTTTCATAGTCTGTTTTTTTACCGCTGATTTTCACCAAGTTTATGTCAGCAGATATGCAGTCTACTTATGAAAAACCTGAACACTTCTAGTGGATTTATTTAGGAGTATAACAACATCCGCATAAAGTAATTAGCCGAGATGACATCGCCAGTTTTGATATCAGATTTAACGCCACTTACCTTCGTTATATGATCCATATAGATGATGAATAAGAGTGGAGATGGTGGTGTATCTTTGTCTATCACACCTTATTTTTACACAGGCCTTTTTCCTGTACCTCCATCAGTTTTTTTAACTACTGATTTACAACTAATTATATAAAGGCTGTATCACTCGATATAACGTCTCGTTTACGCCATCTAATTGTAGCATTCTGATCATTTTTTCTCCCCTGGCGCATTGCCATATTTTCAGATTTACAAAATCTGGAAATATTACTATAATACAGACTATAGTAATAGTCTGTATTATTACTCGTGAGCCAAAGCGTTATGACCACTTACCTGATAGCGTGGCCTCCTTTGCCGAAATATTCGCTTTCACTCGTCTTAGCATTGATTCCATTAAACCACAGAAAATTTCTCCAAGTGTTATGGGACGACTAAACATACCGGCTATTGAATTAGAAACTTTTATGCAGATGTACCCACATCCCTGTTGTAGGCAACTATTTAAAATGCTGCTGATCAGTAATCGTCAACAGTGTTGATCACAATGGGAAAAGCAAAGGATCTTTCCGAGTTCGATAAAAGGCTTATTGTGGGTGCTGGTCTGACCAGAGCCACAATTTTGAAAAGAGCAGACCTGACCGGTTTCTCAAAGGGTGAGATATCTTGGTGTTTAATCAGTAAGAAAATAACCCACATTGCTTGTCTATGAGACGTAACTGTGGTCCTAAGTTTGTCGGGAACGAGATCGTATATCCAAAGAACCAGAAACTTCGTCTACAATGGTGTCAGGAACACTATCACTGGACACTGGAAAAAAGTCTTGGTCCTACCAGTCACAGTACACCTTGTTCTGTACAGATGGTAGACAGAGAATTCGGCAGGAGCCAATGAAGCAATTAATACAGCTTTCCTTCTAAAAACTCAAGGTTCTGTAGATGGTGTCGTGGTGTAGGGCATGTTCCTTTGGCAAGGAACGGGTCCCCTGATATTTCTGGAAGGCCTGATGTCCTTCAAGGAATATCCTAACATTGTTTCTGATCAATGTTGACTTTTTATTCAGCAGGTGATGGTTGTTTCATGGAAGACAAGACCATGTTACTATCCATTGTGCAAGAATTGTTCAACAGTGGTAGTACAGCAACTTTAATCTTCCCCAGCCATGACGAAGCCCGGTTCTGAACCGCATGAAGAACGTATGGGACGTGTTAGTAAAACAGATCTGGGAGAAAAATCTTTTCATCAAATTTGAGCAAGTTAATAGACTGTCTAATGAAAGCCTGGTATATTGTAGATGTAGATTCAATTCAATGCCAAACCGTATATGTATTGTAATTTAGGCTAAAGGAGTCCAACACTGCATTAAATAAAAGTTTCTAATTCAGAGGCCGGGATGTGTACATAATATCCCGGAGGCCAGCGAGCGGGTGAGAAATGCGCCGTGAAATCCTATCCTAATTTTCCACTGAAATATATTAAGGTTGTGTATGTATTACAACTACACACGGTTTTGCGCTTATGGCAGGCATATGAACGCTCATTCTGGTGGTATAATATGACCTATCGATAAAAGTTGCAGTTGGGCTCGGAAATTTTTGAGAAACGCTGGTTTAGATGACACTTTGAGGTGATGGATAGTTGGGCGACTTGAAGTCAAGCAAAGGTAGCACGTTAGCTTAGTGTCACGAAGTGTCGGTCTCCCAAGGGCTACATCAACCAGAACATACCCCTATCTGTTTCTAACAGTAAGAGAGAACTCTAAGATGTCCTATCACCAACTGTCTCTTGGGACTTGCTGCAGCACGGGTGAAAATTCTAACCAGACTGTGTTAAGGTTTGATTCAAGTGGACTCTGCAACGAAGATAGTAGTTTATATCTCATTAACCACAAACCACCACAGAGCTCGTCGAAACTGGTGTCACGAACATTTAACTTATACCCTAACAAATAGTTAGGGTATAAGTTAAATGTTCGGTTTAGCTCAAAAATGGATTATAGACGTAGAAGATATGTTTAACGTATACTTTCTGCATTCACATTTGGATTTCTTTTTCGTAACTTGGGTACTGTCTGGTTGAATTCTGATGGAAACGACTTACGTTTCCATCAGGATATTGTACGCAACAACAAGACTCGCGTAATCGGAGTTTCTGTATGATTGCTGGGTTTTGCTGGTTCTAAGAAATCACTGACACCACCTAGAATCAGAAGACTTTTAAACATAAATGAATTCGCATAACCGTATAGGTTTGTTCGCGATGCAATAAATATATCAACTGACATTTAATTTTGAAGTCTTAATGGGAAAAAAATGTAATTTGAAAGGGAATGATTATTTCAAGTTGATATTTGAATTCAGAACATCGTAATTAATCGAACGTTTGCTTTTGTTTCAAAGCAAAAAAAAAAAATCAATTGTTTCTCAGTGATAATTTGAGTTGAGCTTTAAATTAGGCAAAAATAAATAAAGCTAAATACACGATGCACCTATATGTTTTCTATGTAAACAGCGTCCATTCTAATATCTGTTAAAAGTTCGTTATAAAAGACTTGACTTGTTAACATTGAGAGACAAATAATATTCTCTGAGGGCTGTGTAGCCCAGTGGAAATGATGTTTGTACCCATAGCACTAGGGTGCCCGAAGAAAGAATATTCTAAGTTCGATTCTATTCGCCAACTAGAGGAACTTTTTGCAATGCTTTCTTCGACTGTTCCAGAGTTAATCGATCTCTGGCACTGGTAAGCATGGTTTCTTCCTCTGAAAAATTCGACTGTTTAATCTAACAACTCAATAATAATGACCGCAAAATCCACACTATTTCAGACAATAAGTACTGGAGCTTTGTACCCTCACATGATGAGTTCTTGGACACTTTAGAGGTGTCATGTAATAATAATATAATATAGTATTAGGAATCACGAGATGGCGACATTACTTGCAGTACTCTCTTCACCAGTTTAAGATCAATGATAGTTTGGGCCAGCTATCTGTAATGGCTATAGTTGGAAAGTTATTGTCCCCAATGTCCAAAAGGTAGACAGGGCTAAAAGGCCTAACCTACTCCCTTTGGGGAATGAAAGGCATTAGCGATTTATTTGTTTAGTGTCCCACATAATTTTGAAGTCTTAATGAAAAAAAAAAATGCAGTATGAAAGGGAATGATTATTTCAAGCTCATATTTGAATTCAGAACATCGTAATTAATCGAACATTTGCTTTTGTTTCAAAGCAAAAAAAAAAAAAAATACTAATTCTCAATACGCTTTCTCAATTATTCCAGTCGGTGGAATCTTTCAATACTATTTATTATTATACAGGTATCTCCATGGAGTAAAGGAGACTCATCGTGGGAGATACATTATTCACGCACTAACTATCATTCACATAATACCTATCATACTCTCTTTCTACCCATTCACCAACCTCAAAGCAAAAAAAAAATCTAGTCCTAACACCCTTGTTAATCACACTTTCACAACTTCCACTGGTGAATCTTTGCTCTCTCCTTTCTTGCCATATACTGAAAAAAAGTCTTCATTATTAATCCTATGAAACCCTTTAATAACTTAAATGCTTCTATCATGTCTTTCTTTTGCCTATCAGCTAATTTTTGAAGCCGACAGGCCGTTAATTTATTCTCATAGGGAACATTCCATAGACATGCCACAATCTTTGTCACTTGCCTTTGGATTCTCTTTGCAACTTCTTCATCCCAAGGAATCTGGGAGTCTAGATCTGTGTGCAATAGTCCAAATGTGGTCTCATTAAAACCTTATACAAGGGAACAATAATCTCTCTATCCTGCTTGTTAGTGTGTTCTTCAACAACCATATAATCTGATATGCTCTTTAGGCTAACTTTGCAATATGCCCTCTAAACTTCATTCCCTGTTTGCAATCACACCCACGTCCCTGGCCCCAGTTTCCTGCAATTCAGTTCCATAAATATAGTACACAGCTTGTGATATCTTCCCAAACTGTATCACTTCACACTTGGCTACATTAAACTGGTAGCCATTTACTTTTGCCCATAGTGCTATTCTGTTTAACTCTTCCTGCAGTATCTCTGCATCACCTTCAGTTACCACTGCACTCACCAGTTTAGCATCATCAGCAAACAAGTGAATATTTGCTGTAAAATTATTTCCTATATCATTGATATACAAATTAAAAAAAAGGATCAAGTACTGAGCCCTGTGGTACACTACTGGTCATTTGCCTTCTCCTGCACTCAACTCCTCCACAAACCACTCTTTGGTATCTGTTCATCAGCCACCCTCTAATCCAAATCATCAGATTCATATCTACCCTATTTGCTCCAGTTTATGCAGTACAGTCAGTGGCGGATTACCCATTAAGGCAATGAGGCACGTGCCTCGGGGCCTCAAGCTTTGGGGGGGGACCCAAGTCAAGACATTTTCCTATAGTGTTTTAAAATAGATTAATGTTTTCAATAAACATCATAAAAATCTTGATTATTTGAAGCGAAAATGTTTTTAAACAATTATTACGTTTTAATACGTGTTTTGAACAGCGCACACTATCTACGCTTTGAATAATGCCTCAATACCAATGTCGGCGCTAGTTGACAAACTTCGTATTTAGTATTTTGAACAGCGCATGCTATCTACGCTTTAAATTAAACCGTATTACCAATGTCGGCGCACGGTGCTGTTGACAGCTTCCAGGTCACGAAAACTGATTGCATTGCTGAGATAGGAAGTTTCGCCAGGTTGCTCTTAACTTCATTTGTTATTGAATCGTAAAAGTGAGGTGTTTGTTTCAAATATCACTTTTCAGTGTGACTTTTCGTGTTTTCATTATTTGAGTGTAGTGCAAGTGAAAAACTTTGTAAAATTGTAAAAAAAACTGATAAAAATTTTTAAAAAAATAAATAAAAATAAATAAATAAAAAGTTTTATTATTTATCATCCTTTAACTCTTTAACAGGCAGAAAAATCCAGAAGTTCAAAAAATTCAAAAGTACAAAATTTCATTATTATTATTATTATTATTTTTTTTGGAAGGCCCCAAATATAATTTGCCTAGGGGCCCAACTATCCTTACCACTGAATAGAGTTTTGTGGAATCTTGTCAAATGCTTTTGCAAAGTCCAGCAATATCATTGAGTAGCCATTTCTGTTATCCAACAACTATAATGCCATTTGATTATGAAAAAAAAAAAATCAGCTAACGCCTTTTTATTCCCGTATATACAGGGAGTAGGCGAGGCCGTTTTTAGCCCTATCTAACTTTTGGAGACTGAGTGGACAGTTCAATCTCCACTGGTACCCAATCAGAGATAGCTGGCCCAAGGCTATCACTAATTAAGCGGCATGAGGTGAAGAGAGAGACGGCTCTACAGGTATCGCCATCTCTTGGTCCCTAACCCTAATACTCGTATTTAATGTCTGAAATAATGTGGGTTCTACGGTCGATTTTCTTGTGTTTCTGGGAGAAAATACCCGCTGGCCCGTGCCAGAGATCGACTAATTCGGGAACCGGTCGAAAAAAGGCTTAGAAAAATTTCCTCTAGTCGCCGACTAGACTCGAAACCAAGTCTACCTTCGTGCGGCCAAGCGCCGTGGCGTGCAAAAGCCACATCCACTGAGCTACATGAAAAGTATGAAATTACTAAGGAAGACCTACCCTTCACAAAACCATGCCCCATATAGAATTTATATTTCTATCAATACAGTCCTGAATTCTGGCTTTCATTAATTTCTATAATACCTTAATCAGCATTCCTGAGATGCTGATTAGTCCATAATTTGGTACTTTTGTCTTGGACCTTCCTTTATGCAATGAGTCTAATTTCTCCTCTTCTCACTCCACTGGTACCTTCCCAGTACTGAGGCTTAAATTAAACAGCTTGGTAAGAGAAGCTGATAATTTCTTTGCACATTCTCGTAATCTACAGGCCAACATGCCATCTAATTCCATGGCTGTGTTCGTATTGAGATTCTGCAATATTTCAAGCATCTCCATTTCTTCAACAACAAGCTTTCCTTGAGCCGGAGTCGAACCAGCGACCGACTAAACTCATAGATAACCGTTACGTATACATACAGTCCATCGCTCTCTGCCAACTGAGCTATCGACGGGCAAATAATAAACAGTAAGTGCTTGCTTCTGCATCTCTGAGAGCAAGCCGACCACACTGTATGAGTGAAAACCTACATGATGGGACATGCACCCTTCGATTTAAAAATACTTGGATACAATTCTCATAATGACGAGAAAGAAATGTTTTTCATGTGCTTTTTCAAATGAAGGTGAGTAAGCCAGGATCGTACAGCGAAAACAAGATACCTTGTACTGAATGCTAGGGTTTTGGTTTTTCTTCTACAAGCAAACTCTCCAGAGAACACACACAGTTAAAATACAAAAATCCTCTCTACAGTAGTTTTTACGACACAAACACATGCTGTTATAATAAAAGCTTTTTAATTAAGTAAAAAAAAATCTGTTTTTTTTTTCGTAATCTACAGCTACCCATCATCATCATCACGAACCATGGGCTCACTGCCCGTTGGTTTCCTACGCCTCCTTCACTATCTTCTTATTCCATCTTTCTTTGTCCAGTGAACAGTGTCGCAGTTTCTGCATATCCATTCCACATCAATAGTTTATGTCGTTTACCCATTCTCTGTATGGTCTACCTCTTCTGTTTAAACCATCCAAAATGCCAAACATGAATGTCTTTATCTTCCGGTCCTCACTCATTCTGCAGATGTGTCCAAATAATTGCAGTTCCCGTTTTATAATCTTCCGCATTAGATTCTCCTTTGGTTGTATCTTCCGATAGAGCTCTTCATTTGTGCCTTTCTGTACCCATCCTATTCTTACAATCTTCCTGTAACAAGTTCTTTCAGATGCCAAAATTCTTTTTCTTGATTCCTTATTTATTACCCACGTTTCAGATCCGTACAGTACACCGCTGAAGATGGATGTTTCCAGTACTCTTAGTTTTGTTTGCGGGCTGATCACTTTACTTTTCAAGATGTTATCCATGACCTTCAGATTTGTTCTTCCTTTTAAAATCCTGATCTTTATTTCTTTTTTACAGTCCAAATCAAACGTCATTTTACTTCTCAAATATGTGAATTGTTCAACATTTTCTATATCAATTCTATCCACTTGTATCTTTTGTATCTCTGTACTTTTTTTTACATTTAATTTAAATTTCATTTTTATTTATTTGTATTACATTGATCTTAATGCTTGCATTTAAATAAATAAATAATAAGAGAACTCCTCTAAGGCCCTTTATTTCCCTAAAGAAAGTAGAACAGATCTTCTTTAACCCTAAGTAACTTTTTGAAGATCGGTTAGCAGCCAGACTCCCCTCTTCAGCCTTCGTTGATAACCGAGCTCAAGATTTATCGGTGCTTCAGAGGATACGAAGACTGCTGCTATCTCACAGTCCCCAGCAGGTATTTTCCGAGAGAAAAAACTCAACTTGCCTGCATTTAAACCTCCAACTATATTGATCATGTCTGTTCATTTCTATTTTATCTATAGGTCTTCTAAATCTTTGTAAAATTATCAAATCTGTATCAAATAAAAAATAAGATTCGATCATGAGCTATCATATACGAGAGAGATAAGCCAAGGGGTACGACAGGGATGTCCCCTCTCAGCAACTGTTTTTAATATTTACTTAAATGAAATAATAATAAAATGGAATAAAAATTTCCATCAAGGAATTAAACTCTCCTTTTTGCCGACGTCCAAATAATAATTACAAATTCTGAAGATAACTTACAGAAAGCTATTCTAAATCTAAATGAGATATCCAGAGATTATAGAATGATAATATCAACGGAAAAATCAAAAACTATGGCCTTTAAAGGACAAGATCCAGCAAGAACTAAAATACTAATAGATAACAAGATCTTAGAACAGGTGAATTCATTTAAGTACCTAGGATGTATGATCACATATGAAAATGAAAAAGATATAAACGTAAAAATTGCAAAATATTTAAAAATAACAGGTGTAATTAACTCCATATTTAAACCAAACCTAGTTTAAAAACAAACTAGACTAAAAGTATACAATACATTAGCCCTACCAGTCCTATTGTATGGAAGTGAAATCTGGACAATAAAACAAAAAGACAAACAAAGATTAACAGCAGCAGAAATGAAGTTTATGAGAAAAACTGCAAAGTATACTCTATTTGATCACAAAAGAAACGAAGAAATTATTATTATTATTATTATTATTATTATTATAAAAACCTCCATGGACTCAAAGACTCGTGGGAGGTCCACTGTTATACACACAGTTTATCATACTGTGCCTTAAATATATTTACTGTCTCTGCACACACTACACTCTTGGGCAAAGCATTCCAATCACTCACCACTCTCCATGCAAAAAACCCGCTCCTCACTCCCTTGCTCACACTCTCCTTATACAGCTTCCAGGAATGACCTCTTGTTCTCCTGCTATCCTCACCCATTCTGTGCAAAACCTCCCCGACATTAATATGGTAATAACCTCTTAACAGCTTATATGTCTCAATCATATCCCCCCCCTCCTTCTTCTATCCACCAATTTCTGAAAATTGCATATTGTCAATCTGTCTTCATACTCTACATTCCAGAGACCAGAAACCACCTTAGTCAATCGCCTCTGAACTTTTTCCAATGCAGTTTCATCTTTTTGAAAACCAGGTGACCAGATCTGTACACAGTAATCCATATGTGGCCTGATCAAAGTATTATACAAAGGAACCATAACATCCTAACTTCTACAAGTCAATGTCCTCCGCATCATTCCTATTTTCCGCTGTGTTGTCTTCACTATTTTAGTAACATTCCCCGAAATTTTAGGTCCTTGTCTACAATCACTCCCAGATCTCTCATATCCTCTACCTCTTCCAAGATATTTGCACTGATTGTGTACTTTACATCCCATCTCTCCTTCCAAAATTTCAAAACCTTACACTTTGAAACATTGAATTGACATCCCCACTTATCTACCCATTCAGACTGTATTCAAGTCCTCTTGCAAAGCTATAGCATCCGCACTACTCCTGATAGCTCTCCACAACTTTGCATCATCTGCAAACAACTGCACATCACCATTTAGATCTCTCCAGATATCATTTACATACAAATTAAACAGCAATGGACCCAAAACAGACCCTTGAGGTACACCACTAGTAACTTTCCTCTTCTGGGATATCGCTCCTCCATAAACAACTCACTGATACCTATCAGACAGCCAATCTCCAATTCAGCGAACCAATCTACTGTTCAGCCCCATCCGTTCCAATTTAATTACCAGCTTGTCATGTGGCAATATATCAAATGCCTTTGCAAAATCTAAATATACCACTGTATATGCAACATCCTTATCCAATGCATTTGTCACCTTATTATAAAAAGTAAGCAGGTTGCTAAACCACGATTTTCCTTTAATAAATCCATGCTGGCCGCCAAAGGGTATTTTTCTGTTGTCAACCCAATTCTGAATCTTATTCCTAACTAACTTCTCTAATACCTTCACCACAACTCCAGACACACAGACAGGTCTATAATTCAAAGCCTTACTTTTATCACCTCCCTTGTGAATTGAAACAATTTTACCCTCTTTCCACTCTTTTGGAACTTGACCCAGTGAGAGACTCATGTTGAAAAGATATACAAAAGCTGTTGTTAACTCTCTGGCACATTCCCTCAAGACACGTGGTGAAATAGCATCAAGTCCCACAACTATATTTACATCAAGTCTATTCAATTCGTTATATACCTCCTGTTCACTTACTGACAGTTCCTCCTCCTCCTTTCCGAGTGCTTTTCCAGTTCTGCATGAGTCACATTCATGAGAATGAAATACCTTTATAAATTGCTCATTAAATATCTCAACTATAGCCTCTGCAGCGGTTATCATTCCTCCGTTTTCACCAATCAATCCCATCCTACCACAATCATTCTTTCTTCTACTGGCGACATGTCGAAAAAACTCCAGTAGTAGGG
Source organism: Typopeltis vanoorti (assembly GCF_054136105.1). Lineage (NCBI taxonomy): Eukaryota > Metazoa > Arthropoda > Arachnida > Uropygi > Thelyphonidae > Typopeltis > Typopeltis vanoorti. The sequence goes on along the minus strand of NC_143567.1, from coordinate 54,491,052 downwards.
TAGCCACTCTGAACCAGATCAAGATCAAGATAAGATAAGGAATCGTGTCGTGGGTTGGTGTTGTTTTCAGATGTAAATAAGTGATGTTGTTGTTTTCAATGGAAAGGAAGATATATTAGTGTATAAGGAATCGTGTCGTGATTGATGGGACACTTCTGACCAGATCAAGATTAGATAAGGAATCGTTACATGAATGTTTGTTATAGAGTTTGGAATTTTTGGAATTTCGCTTGGCCCTCGTATGTCAGCGACGTCAGTTCTTGTGTTTTGGTTCACGTATGGAATTATGGGTTATGGTAGAGATAAGGATTCGTATCGTGATTGGTGGTGCACTTCTGACCAGATCAAGATCAAGATAAGATAAGGAATCGTGACGTGAATGTTTGTTGTTATAGAGTTTAGAATGTTTGGAATTTCGCTGGGGGGGGCCCTCGTCTGTCAGGGACATCACGTGGTGCTTTTGGTTCGCTTAGTGCATTGTGGGTGGTATTTAGAGATAAGTCGTGATGTTATGTGTTTGGAAATTTCTTGGGAACATATGTCTCTCTCTCTGTGATATCACATGGTGTTTTGGTTTGGCTATGGAATTGTGGGCGATGTTTTTGAGATACGATATCTTGGAATTTTCCCAGGGTGACACACATCCGTCATTATCATCGTGTTTTTTTTGGTTGTCTATAGATGGGTGAACTAATTTCCAATATATTATGGGGTATTTCTTTCCTCTTAAAGGGTGGGAATTCTTAGAGTAAGTCGTGATGGCGGGTGTGTTTTGAACTTTTCTGAATAACGTAATTATATACTGGTGTCCCTCAAACACACACACTTTTTTTTCCATAGCTCACCTGTATATTCTGCTATATTCGTATTCTAATTCTAATTCATATTTTATCCGAATATTTTGATTTGTCTACAATTAAGATCTTAAAGTTCAATAAATAAATAAATAAACAAATTGACAGGATTTCCACCTGAAACTCTGTTACATAAATTAGAGCAAATGGGTATTGATCCGAAGATGGTCATTTGGATTAAAGGATGGCTGGTGGACAGATATCAAAGAGTGGTTTACGGAGGAGCTGAGTCGAGGAAAAGGCAAGTGACTAGTGGTGTACCTCAGGGCTCAGTGCTTGGTCCTCTATTTTTTAATTTGTACATCAATGATATTGGAAATACCTTGAATGGAAATATTCACTTGTTTGCAGATGATGCAAAATTGGAAAGAGCGATAATCAATTAAAATGATGTAAATATTTTACAGGATGACTTAAATAGGTTGACGGTATGGACTAAGGTAAATGGCTGTCAGTTCAACGTGGCTAAATGTAAGGTGAGGGACTTCGGGAGGATGACATCGCATGCTATTTACTACAGTAATGGAACTGATCTGCAGGAAATTGATGAGACAAGAGACTTGGGAGTTATTTTGGACAGAGAATTTAAGTTTAAAGGGCATATTGCAAAGATTGCCAAAACATCAACATAAAATTACATGGTTGTTGAGGAAAACACTAACAAACAGGGATAGGGAAGTTATTGTTCCACTCTATAAGGCCGCATTTGGACTATTGTGCACAGATCTGGTTGCCAGGATTTCTTGGTGATGCGGAAGTAGTGGAGAGGATTCAGAGGCGGGTTACAAAGATTGTTGCATGTCTGTGGGATGTTCCCTATGAGGATAGATTGATGTCTGTGGGCTCCAAAAACTAGCTGATAGACGTAGGAGAGGATATGATAAAGCATATAAATTATTAAAGGGATTTTAGAGGATTGATACTGATGGCATTTTTAAGACCAGTGCAGGAGGTGAGAGAATGAGAGGCCGTACCTGGAGATTGTGTAACAAGGGTGTTTGGTTAACAAGGGTGTTTGGACTAGATTTTTTACTTGGAGGGTTGTGAAGGGGTGGAATGCTTTGCCAGAAGTGGTTGTGAATGCTTCAACTGTGAATGAATTTAAGGAGAGGTATGACAGGTATTGTGTAAATAATGGTTAGTGTGTCAATGTCGGGTCTCCCGTGATGAGTCTTTTGACTCCATGGAGACACCGTTAAAATAATAATAATAATAATAATAAAATCGTGTGTGAATTCACGGCGATTTCGAAAGTGATCTTACTTAAACATACATAACGCATCATGTTTGTTCTTTTAAGTTTACATATTTATTTCACGGATATTATTTACAATGCAGTATACCGAAACAGGAATTTACAGATATCACGAATGCATAAAAAACTATTCAGTATTAGAATAATGCTTACCGAAACATACGAGCAGTGATTATTGAAATTACAATTATCAATTGTTATGTTTAAGTTAAAAAAAAATTAACTTACATTTCTTTCCAGAATGGGAACAACTTGGTATCTAGGTTTTCAGAATATTCCAAATTGTTAATTTTTAACATATATTCATAGCACAGAACACAAACAGACGTCTCAAAATGCAGTTGACTTTTCATTATAGGTTACTGGGGCTAACATATTCACCACACCTGTCTTTTGGTGACATATGTATCCGCCAGCTATCAGTTGCTTTCCTATCCCTCAATGCAGATTTTTTTTTCAAGTTTACATGGCAACAGTATTTCAAGCTTTTCTGAATAATTTAATTTTATGCTGGTGTCTCTACTGCATTTTAAAATAAATAAATTAAAATAAACGGCCAGTTAAATGGATTACAAAACCTTTTGTATGTATTCTAGAAATTCTAATGATAATTTAAAATTACTTACAACTTTCCAGAATGGCTCTTCTAAATACGAATATTCCAAAAAAAATATTTCAAAATAGTTGAATTTTATATCCACCCCACAACACAAACACAAAAACCACAAAGAACGAAATTTCTGTAAATACTGTAACCTGAAATAGTTGAGTACATCTTTCTTTAGATTTCAGCCCATAGATGTTATGTTATCGTCATGAGCAATATCCCCCAGCGAGCGGTTACTACAAATCGCAGTTTCTTCAAAGGGGTCTTTCATGAAGTTGACATGAAAGACCCCTTTGGAGTCTTTAGGGGGAGGGGTGGGGTGAGGTGGGGGAGCATTGCAGGGAAGTTACCCTCTTCATGAACTTTTCACTTCCACCACCTAATGCTACTTTTTGTCCCGTCCCAACAATTTCAGACATATGAGTGAGAGAAATAGTCACATGGTCTAACATCAAAAACACTTTTTGAGGATAAAATACTTAACATAATAAGGACAAATAATATAGAATACCGTTCGAGCCACAGAGATAAGATTTGCTCAATGATGTCACGAAGTAAGATAATCACATCAACATCATATCCAACAGCACGTAGTACCATGTCTGTGAATCACCTGTGCAAAAGTTTCATTTTCGAAGGAACGATCAAGGTTAAGGGTCAGGTAAACAGCACTATAAGGAAAAACAAATGAGTCAAGTGTCTTTGCAGTTACGACAATTTGTTCATCCCGTGCAACTATCGTATTGTGTTGTGGTGATTGGTATCCAGGAAAGTAAAGTAGATTACTGGGTGAGCCACAAAAGTCATTGAAATTTTCTTTCTTCAGGAAAATAGCACGACACAAAACTCTTCACTTAGCTCTAAAAGGATGGAAACCGATTATTATTTTAGAAGTCACATACATCGTGATGTATTTATCCAGGACCACTTGAGAAAAGTTATGCAGGAAGTGGTCTGATATCATTGGCTACTTGCAAAGAAGAGTTGACTATGAAATGGACCTTGGTGAGGTGGCTAAAGGTGTAGAATTTTCAATTAAGACAGGGTACATGAGGAATTATCGGGCTGGAAAGTATGACAAGCTTAGGAGTTTGATTGGTTCAGTGCCATGGCATGTACAACTGCAAGGACTAGAAGTTCATAGTGCATGGGAGGTAGTTAAGAAGTGCTTGCATGAAGCAATGGCTGACTGTATACCTAGAGTCCGAATAATAAATCAAGTAGGGGTTAAATGGATGAATAACACCATTAAGCTTGAGTTGCAAAAAAAGAAACAACTATGGAGGGAATTTAAGGAGAAGTGTGACCGGCAGGCACATGAACGGTATAAAGCTCAGGCCAGAAGGGTGACGAGTGTGGTAAGAAAAGCAAAAAAGGATTACGAAAGAACATTAGCCATGCAGGCTAAAGAGAATCCTAAACAGTTTTTTAGATATGTAGCAAGTAAAAGGAAAAATGTACATGGCAGATTGATTTTAAAGAATGCCGATGGTAGGGAGGTAACTGAATCAGTTGAGATAGTTGAGTTACTGAGTGAGCACTTTGCAAAAGTATATCATCCAGGTGGTGACATTGCAGAAACGAATAAACCAGTAGATTATACGGGAATTGTGGTTAATGAAGTGGAGGTGAGTAGTCTATTGCATAACCTCAATGTCAATACATCTGTGGGATTGGATGGTATACCAGCTCATGTTGTACGAGAAGCAGCTAAAGAATTGTCAGTACCCTTGACCATTTTGTTTAATTTGAGTCTTGGGTCTGGGTTAGTCCCGAGCGGGTGGAAAGAGGGGAAAATAGTTCCACTGCATAAAGGTGGTTCCAAGACTGCTGTTGTAAATTACCGACCGATTAGCATATCAGGAATCATTGTCAAGGTCTTAGAGAACTTAGTCAAGAAAAGAATACAGGACTGGATAGATGAAAATGGGATATTGTATGGGGGACAACATGGTTTTGTGAAGGGTAGATCATGCCTCAGTAACTTGCTCACGTTTTATAACACAGTGACGGCTGAACTGGATAGGGGTAATGGGTTTACAGTGATACTACTGGACCTTGCCAAGGCCTTTGATAGGATACCACATGGAACCCTAATCAGTAAACTGGAGCAGATGGGGATAGATATAGGGTTGGTGAGATGGATAAGAGGGTGGTTGAAGGAGAGATATCAAAGAGTGGTTTATTCAGGAGTGGAGTCTAAAAGACGTCTTGTGACTAGTGGAGTGCCGCAGGGCTCTGTTCTTGGACCACTGCTTTTCAATTTGTTCATCAATGATATTGGAAAGGATCTGAGAGGAAGTGTTCACTTGTTTGCTGATGATGCAAAGTTGGGTAAAGCAATTGTGAGTGCACAAGATGTCAGAATTTTACAGGATGATTTGGATAGTTTGGAGGACTGGGCTATGAAAAATGGATGTCAATTTAATGTGGCAAAGTGTAAGGTTATGCACTTTGGGGTGAAAAGAATAGCAGCAGTATATCGCATTGGTGGAACCGTACTCCAGGAGATTGATGAGGCCAGGGATTTGGGAGTGTTGGTGGATAGGGAGTTGAAGTTTAGGGGGTACATTGCAAAAGTAACTAAAACAGCTCACCAAATCACTTGGCTTCTGAAAAATACTTTAACATGCAGAGACGAACAAGTTGTTGTTCCTCTGTATCGAGCCTTGATAAGACCCCATCTGGACTTCTGTGCCCAGCTATGGGCACCAGGGTTTCTTCGTGATGGGGAGGAAGTGGAGAGGGTCCAGAGACGAGTGACCAAGATGATAGCAGGTCTGTGGAATGAACGTTATGAGAATAGGTTGAAGATTTGTGGGTTGCAGAAATTGGATGATAGGCGAAGGAGGGGTGATATGATTGAGACATTCAAATTACTGAAGGGTTTTCATAAGATTGATCCAGAAGATATTTTTGAAAATATGACTGGTGGTGGGAGGACTAGGGGCCATGCATGGAAGCTGGGCAAGAGCGTGGTGGATAAGGGTGTTAGAGCTAGGTTTTTTACTTGGAGAGTGGTAAATGAGTGGAATAAGCTTCCAGAGTCTGTTGTGGGTGCTACGACCATGAATGAGTTCAAGGCAAGGTATGATAGATACTGTGTGAATGTTGAATAGTTGTTCTTGACATGATGTTAGGTCCTCCCTCGATGAGTCTGTCGACTCCTTGGAGTTTCCCGGAACAATAATAATAATAATAATAATAATAATAAATAATAATAATAATAATATTCTGAAATGCCAAGATGGGGAACTAGTACTTGATGATACAGGAGCTGATGGAAGTAAAGTTTTTTCTATTAGTCGTGAAGAAGCTGAGAGATTTTTACCAAAAATGTACGACATTGATAATCATTTGCTATTTTTGGAAACTGAATTACCATCTATTCGTATCATGGGGGAAATTATCGCTAATCATTTAAATTCATCAATGGTAAAATTAGACTTTCAAGATTTTATCCAATTTGATAAAGATTCTTTATTTTGGAATATTTACGAACATTTTACAAAAACTGTTTGTGTATATTTGCTGACAAAAGAATACACAGAATGTTTAGGGAGGCATGGTGTCATTTCCAGACTGACACAATATCAAATGTATGGAAGTGTGGTTACCATGGTATCTGTTTTAAAAACTCTTTTGCATGACCAGCTATTTTGATGTAATGTAACCAAGAAACAGTGAGTAACAAATATTTTATTCATTGAACTCTTTGGAAAATGTTAAGAGTCTAAACTAAATATTGTGAAATAGTTTTACGCAATTACATGTTTCGAATTTTTCTCAGTGAATATACTTGTAAATAGTATTTCAACAAATTATATATGCATTTTTAAACTTAAATGAACAAAGATGTGTGCTTTTGTTGTTGTATTTTTTCACAGTGGATTTTTTACTCAGTTATTCTGATTAGAACTTGATATTTAAATCCACAACTTTATATCTTAATGCAATTCTGTTTAATTATTTTTTAAAAAAAATCACAACTGTAAAATTAATGCCAGGAATGGAGGAAAAGTGTTGAAAACTGATATTCATGTATTGATTATTTTAGAAATTGTCTAATGCTACCTATTGACATTGTTTGAGTTATCTGAAAACAATTCGTTCACATAATCGAAAATCCGAACTGTTAGAATTTGGTTGTTTTACAGAGAGAGAGAGAGAGAGAGAGGGAGCAGATATTTAACCCAAAATGTGACTTTAACTCTTAATGTTTGTTATAGAAAAAATGTTTGTACTCTCCAGATAACACATATACAAATTTTACCTTTCCCCACACAAAGTAAGATAAAAAGACACCAACAGTATATCCAGCAGCATGCGAAAACATGTCATTGAGTCATCTGTGCAAAAGGTTCATTTTTGAAGGAACGGTCAGGGTAGGGCATGGTGAGTGTAAACAGTACTATAAGAAAATACCATAGAGTCGAGTGACTTTGGACTTAAGGTAATCGTTCATCCACTGCAGCTGCTGTTTTGTGTTTGGTAATATAAAAATAATGGGTGAGCCACAAATTCTTTGTAAGTTTGTTTGTGAAAAGTTCTACTTGTTTAGAATTTTGTAACAGAAAGTTAACATAAATATACGATTAGAGCTAATAATCAGTGAAATAATAATAATAATAATAATAATAATAATAATAATAATAATAATAATAATAAACTATTTGTGGTGCCATATGAAGTAATCTAAGAAGAAGAATGAAGGAAAACGATTATGAAAAATCGACAGTGGGTGAAAAATACGAATTTTCAGTTATCATTGGGATAATTGATTGCCAATTTCATTTGAATAAGAGTTCAAATTTATTTCCTAAAGAAATTTGTATTTCTGATGGAATTATTGTAAGATATGCATTGACAAAATCACCTTGTAGTTGGAAAGAATTACTTGAAAGAGTTAAAAAACAGAATTCTTGGTTAATAAAATATAACCATCAGCTGAAGTGGGAAATTGGTTCACTATCTCTGGACAAACTAAGAAATAGGATGATAGAATCAACATGCAAATATCATATATTACTTGCCAAAGGGAGAGAAAAATCAAAAACATTAACGAGGTTAATAGGGAGGCCTGTTCTTGATTTAAATAAAATTGGATGCCCAAAACGTGAAAACATGATGTGCACTTTTAAATACTTTTGGAAACATAATGAAAGATTCTGTGCTTTTAATAATTCTCAGAAGTATATGTATTGGTTTCAAAAATATAAATATGCAACCCTTAATTTTAGTACAGTGATAAATTGCAAATGATCACCAAATGAAAAATTAACTTTCAGATGAGAGTCACATTGTCAAAAAAAAACACATGATGGCAATTCCACAAGCATGGGAAAGAACCTTTGATGTATTTTTCAATTTATTTGTTTTCTGTATGTTAGATTCAGTAAATACAATTAGTAAATAATATTTCATTCAAATAAAATGTGTAAATTTAAATGAACAAATTGGGTGTAGTTGATGTGTTATACAAATTTAAGTAAGACCATAACATTTTTTTCCTTGTGAAATTTCATGCCACAAAGTAACCAGGGGCTTTTTTTCTTGACTCAGTGAATTAAAAGTCTTATTTGTTCATGCAAGCCTCAAATATTTCATGAAACTGTCAACTCTTGGAACCAAAAGGAATAATTAGATATTAAATTAATTGCCAGAATTTTAGTGGAGAAGATTTCATCTGAACAGTTACAATACTGTAAGAATTTGGCTATTTTCCAGGCTATTTGTTAATAATATCACAGTCAAATAAAAGGTAACATAGAAATTAACAAACTATATATATATATATATATATATATATATATATATATTACAGAGCTAATAGTCATTTGAAATATTCAACTCTTGGAAGCAAAAGGAATAATCAGGTATTAAATTAATAGCCAGAATTTTAGTGCAGAAGATTTCACCTGAAAAATTACAGTACTGTAGGAATTTTGCTATTTTACAGAGCCATTTGTTAATAATATTACAAATAATAAAAGGTAACATAGAAATTAACAAAGTATATATTACAGAGCTAATATTCATTTGAAATAATAAGAAATAACTATTTATTTGTTGTGCTGGCAAAAGAAATTTCTAAAAGAAAATGCAACGAGTTCAAAACTTTGTTTGTCGTATGTCCATTACTTAAAATTACTAATGCTAAAGAAAATAAATAAATAAAATAAATAAATTTCAGTTACCGAAATAGATTAAGTGCACAAGGAATCGCAGGTAAAATGAATAGTCAATATTGGTTTTAAAAAATAAATGTAAGCGTTAATTTACTACAGCAATAATTTCCCACAGGAACGAAGAATGAATACTTTTAGAATATGTGTTACATGATTCACAATCATGTGAATGCTAATCACTTAGTCATATGTAAGTATTTGAGAAACATTCAAACTTGGGAAAATTATACGTTTTGAACAATACCGCAATTTACGGATATGACTCATGTCATCTTCATGAAAGACCCCTTTGAAGAAAACCGCGATTTGTAGTAACTGCTCACTGGGGATATTGCTCATGACGATAACATAGCATCTACAGGCTGATTTACAGTATTTACAGAAATTTCGTTCTTTGTGGTTTTTTTGTTTGTGTTGTGGGGTGGATATAAAATTCAACTATTTTGGAATATTTTTTTTTGGAATATTAGTATTTAGAAGAACCATTCTGGAAAGCTGTAATTTTAAATTATCATTAGAATACATACAAAAGGTTTTGTAATCCATTTAACTGGCCGTTTGTTTTAGTTTATTAATTTTAAAATGCTGTAGAGACACCAGCATATAATTAAATTCTTCAGAAAAGCTTGAAATACTTTCAGCATGTAAATTTTTTTTAAAAAAACTGCATTGAGAGATAGGAAAGCAACTGATAGCTGGCGGATACATATGTCACCAAAAGACAGGTGTGGTGAATATGTTATCCCCAGTAACCTATGATGAAAAGTCAACTGCATTTTGAGACTTCTGTTTGTGTTCTGTGCTATGAATATATGTTAAAAATTAACAATTTGGAATATTCTGAAAACCTAGATAGTGCCAAGATGTTCCCATTCTGGAAAGAAATGTAAGTTAATTTTTTTTAACTTAAACATAACAATTGATAATTATAATTTCACTAATCGCTTCTCGTATGTTTCAGTAAGCATAATTCTAATACTGAATAGTTTTTTATGCATTCGTGATATCTGTAAATTCCTATTTCTGCATATTGCATTGTAAATAATATCTGTGAAATAAATATGTAAACTTAAAAGACCAAACATGATGTGTTATGTATGTTTAAGTAAGATCACTTTCGAAATTGCCGTGAATTCACACACGGTTTATTTATTTATTGAACTTTAAGATCTTAATTTTAGACAAATCAAAATATTCGGATGAATTATGAATAAAATATGAATTTGAATTAGAATATGAATATAGAAGAAAATACAGATGAGCTATGGGGAAAAAGTGTGTGTGTTTGAGGGACACCAGTATATAATTAAATTATTCAGAAAAGCTCAAAACACATCCGCCATCACGACTTACTCTAAGAATTCCCACCCTTTAACATGAAAGAAATACCCCATAATGTATTGGAAATTAGTACACCCATCTATTGACAACCAAACAAAACATGACGACCATGACAAATGTGTGTCACCATGGGAAAATTCCAAGATATCTTATCTCAAAAACATCGGCCACAATTCCATAGCCAAACCAAAACACCATGTGATATCACAGAGAGACATATGTTTCCCAGAAATTTCCAAACACATAACATCACGATTCTTATCTCTAAATATTACCCACAATGCACTAAGCGAACCAAAAACACCATGTGACCCCGACAGACGAGGGTCCCAGTGAAATTCCAAACATTCCAAACTCTATAACAACAAATATTCACGTCACGATTCCTTATCTTATCTTGATCTTGATCTGGTCAGAAGTGCACCATCAATCACAATACGAATCCTTATCTCTACCATCACCCATAATTCCATAAGCAAACCAAAACACAAGAATTGACATCACTGACAGACGAGGGGCCCCAGCGAAGTTCCAAACATTCCAAACTCTATAACAACAAACATCCACATCATGATTCCTTATCTTATCTTGATCTTGATCTGGTCAGAAGTATCCCACCAATCACGACACGATTCCTTATACACTAATATATCTTTCTTTCCATTCAGAACAACAACGTCACTTATTTACAACTAACAAATGATGTCACTTATTGACAACAATAAATGACGTCACTTATTTACATCTGAAAACAACACACACCCATGACATGATTCCTTATCTTATCTTGATCTTGATCTGGTTCAATGTGTCCCACCAATCACAACACGAATCCTTATCTCTACCATCACCCGTAATTCCATACGCAAACCAAAATACAAGAAATCACCTCACTGACACATATGCCCCCAGGGAAATTCCTAACATTCTAATCTCATGACGTCACGCCCACAATGACGTCATCTTCTTATCAACCAATGGCGTCACTATTCCTTATCTTATCTTGATTATTGATCTGGTTCAGAGTGGCTACTCTACTACTAACTCCTCAGGATTTTTTTGGCCGCTTTAGCTCACTGCTGCTCATACTGCATTTTTGCTACCCTTATCAAGCTGGTCACCTTCCTCGCCTGCTCTTTGTATTTCTCATGCAACTGGTTGTTATAAATACTAATTTTGTGTTTCGTCCATAATTATTAAAGAAATTATGAAAGAATTAAACCAAGAACGAGTAATAAAAAAAATTAAAAAATATAAACATAAATGGAAGGAACACGTTCAAAGAATGAAAACAGAAAGATTACCCTAAAGTACAAGCCATTAGGAAAAAGAAAAACCAGGACTTCCTCTTAAACGATTGATGACTTCTAAGGGCGAAACAGGCCATGCTAGGCCTAAATCCTTGATATGCATGATGATGATGATGATGTTTCTCCCCATTTGCTTTTATTTCTTGTTTCTCCTCTTCCGGATCGTAAGCACCTGTAAACTTTATTAAATGCTTTTTGAACTTTAATCGTATCTGTATGATTTTTGTCTGATATTTAGTTGCATTATTTGTTTATATATATATATATATATATATATATATATATATATATATATATATATATATATATATATATATATATATATATATATATATATATATATATTTTTTTTTTTTTTTTAAATTAATATTGTTTATGTAGTAATAGTAATATTGGCACGCCCGCTTTTGCCAATTTTTTCCTTTATCTTCTCCACTCTGTGCTATTATACGGTTCTGCGTTTTATATATTTCTTTACTTTTCTTCTTAGTCCTTGATAATATTACTATTTTAATTTTTGTATTATCAGTACACTTGTAATCTTCGTTGTTTCCTTCAGTAAGATATGCCATTGCAACTTGTTTTGAAATACTGAATCCTCACCTTAAGGATGCTTAAAAAGGCAACTGCGCATGCACCCATGAGATCGACAAATCAATTTGATCTATAGATTATATACAGTACATTATTTATTTCAGTAAGATTTGTCTTTTGTCCGAAGATGCTTCGTAAAATTGCCATAAAAATTAAACACAAAACGTGTTTAGATACGTGTGTTGTTGCATAAGTAATGCTTTTTCCCGGAAATCTTTTTCAAGGTTACATGAGAAATCCGATTGAGCTTTTCCGGGTTTTTTTAGCGTTGCTTGCACAATTCACCTTATATTATGACTTCTTGGAAAATATCAGCGAACCATAATTCTACTTACCACGAAAGTGAAAGACAAAATAGCAACTCTCTCTTATTAGCTTAATGATTCTAGTTAAAATTTCTCAACGGTGTATTTTTATGTTGTAATCATTTCATTGCCAATAATTTTGAATGCGTGATGTAATACAAATTGAACATAATACGCTGTAGATTGGTTTCGTGAAAATTAAAAGGTACATTAGATTATATATTTGTTACCATATCTGTTAAATTAACTGTCAATATAATTATGTGAGTATATTTTTGGTGGACACTGTATATTGATATGCACTCACCATCAATAATACAGAGATGGTAAATTTGCGTATGTGCCTACAAAATAAACAATAACTTAAAAAAAAAGGGGGACAGGCTAATATTTGTTTCCAGATTGTTAACAATAGAATCGGAAAGGGTATTTTATGCTGAAAACATCATAAAGACTCATGCAGTGTGAAGAACACACAAATACAATCTGCAAGAAAACATGTTAGAGGCAAAATGAGTTCATTTAAATAGAACGGCCCCGCTTTAGATTCGTTAACACCGTAACTTTATTAAAAGTCATGTTTTATGGAATTTTGGCATTTATTTTATTTATTTATTTATTTATTTTGCTATAATGTCATTTTTATCGGAAAAAAAAAAGAGAAAAGCAAACGAACAGTAAACTACACTCATTATTTGCAAAAACAGTCAATCTGACCAAACAATACCATATGTCAGATATATATAGTATACTCTATTTACCACTTTAGAAACTGAATACTTTTTCATATAATGCTTCATAATTTTTGGAGAATCATTTTCAAAAAAAAAAAAAAAAGTTAAAAAAGAAAAAATATAGTTTTGTTTTAATTAATTTAATAATATTATTTTGTAATTAACAAACATATATACAATAAAACAAAAAAGTATATGAATTTCAAGACAATTTTTTTGAATTTATTAATTCATATTATAGTTATATGCAATACCACGTAAATATTCTATTATATTTTCCCTATCGTAATTAATAATTTTTTTTCAAAATTCTTTGGTCAGCTTCATCGTAACGTCTACGTTTGTGCTGATGCTGAAAACCTGCTACTGCTCTTTCATAATCAACATCATATGTTTTTTGAATTTTTTGTAGTCCATTTATAAAAATCCATAATTTGGATGACTTGCGCTGCTGCCAAAGCTCAATTGCAGTTTTCGATGACAGGCTTCCGCAAAATTATTTGTCCTATCGCTTCCATTTATTGTTCTTTGGTACACAGACCAAACGTTTGAGGGAAAAATCGGTGGAGCCCTGGTTCTGTTATTCCTTAAGACGACCTATGTATGTGTTCGTAAGCCATTCTAAAATTGGTGCAAATTCATTAGATAAATGATTCTCAAGTTCAGAAATAGCGTAAATAATATCTTGTTCTGGAACGAAAGCAAGCGAAGTGATCATTTTTGAATTTAAAGCGAATTGCGCATCAGAATTATATCTGGTTAAAAGACTGCATGAAGCTAAATGCTTACGAAGATTTTGTACGAGATGAAAAAAGCAATAATTTATGTTAGCTTGTGTAAATACTATACGTAACGCTTGATGAATGGCAATTTCAAAATCAACAAAGTTATATTTTCGGGATCTAGTAATGGCCACATTTCATGTATCATATAAAATAATTTTGTGTATGTTTCAAGAGTCTTATTAGGTAACAAACAATATATAAAACAGGGAAAACAGGACTCAATCCTTTCTAGCCAAAATAATAAAAATTTGAGCAAAAAGAGGGAGAGAAAGTAAAAATGTGCCATCCATAAATAATTCATTCATGCTTTGGCTCCACGCTGCATGGCTTTCACGACCAAAAATTAATTATTCTCATGGGGTCGACCTGTTCTGATCCAGAATCAGCCAATAAAAAACGTTCAAATTGTGATGGACTGAATTTATAATTTAAGTATTCTTCAGAAATAATTATTGTTTCCCTAGAATCAGGATTAATTGGTGCTTTTAAATTTTTTAATCTTCTTCTTCTTTGAATATTTCTGCACAGACTGCTATGATTTGGAAGCATTCCTTCTACCGCAGAAGAAACATTTTGTAGAACTTGAGTTCTGATTTGTGATGGGTTGCTCATTGTCGTATCCGCTAATTTTTTTTGGATGTTGTACTAACTTTTTGCGTTATTACTCTGGCCGCATTTCCAGAACACTAATTCCTGTTTTTCAGAAATTAGTGATCCATCACTGACACTTGTCCAGATTTTACCTTTGCATCCTTTGTTTTTATTTTCACATCGCCAAAATTGAATTGAACCTTTCTTATCAATCTTGTCTTTATCATAAAGATACCCATTCCAAACATATTTTTTCTTGTCTCTTTGACTTAATATTCTTGAATTATCCATTTCTGAAGAATAGAAACAAGAAATATAAATATAAAAATAAAATTTAAAAAGTTTTCATTATTGATATAATTAAGAATTTTTTCAGTACTATTTGAAAAATAGTACTGAAAAAATTCATATCAATAGTGAAGTATTTCTATGCTTCTATATAATTATACTTAGCAATTTGTTTCATTTGAGAGATAATCAAGAGTTTGAAATTTATTTAAATTAATTTAGATGTCACGTATACAATTTAGTATACGATTAAGATTATAAATTTTGAATACATACCTTTTTATTTACTGAAACTTGTTCTTTGCACGTGGTAACGGTAACGTTGACACAAATATCGGAAACGATGTAATAAACAAACAAACAACTAGTCTTACTGTTAAATAGAAGTCAAAATATCTTGCGAATGCGTATTAAACTAATTAAGACACAAAATTAACGCACAAAACGCCCAAATGATAAATTGCCAAAGAAGACACCTTACGCAGTGAAGCTCAGAAATACTTCTTCAGACAATAAAAATAAACTTAATTATAAGCGAGATTTTTCAAATTTTATGTTTATACCATAATTCTATGGGAAATTTCAATATAACTTCAATACAATTCGTAATTCTACACAATAAAAATAAACTTAATTATAAGCAAGTTATAATTTTAATAGAAGTCAAAATATCTTGTGAATGCGTATTAAACTAAATAACCGCACACAAAACGCCCAAATGATAAATTGCCAAACAAGACACCTTACGCAGTGAAGCTCAAAAATAAAAATTATAAGCAAGATTTTTCAATTTTTTTGTTTATACCGTTCTTGTAACTCATTTTTACCTAGTAATAGATCAAAAGAATAAAATTGCATATTTCATCTTTTATTCCGTCGCCCAGTTGACCGTGTCCCATTGGTACAGCCTTTGCTACTAATGACTCGCAAAAAGTTAAGCAAGTTTGAGCGCGGTTAGTAGTCGGAAGGCTCAATCGTTCGATGCTGTTGACACACTCTCCATCGATGAGTCTTTGGACTCTCTGGAGGTGTCACATAATAATAATTCCTATTAATATTACACATCAGTGAGTATTCTTTTTTGTTTGTTTTTAAGTTAAATTTTACCCATGCTGGTATATTTGTTAGGTTTAACCCCATTTTTTATTAATTTTTTGTTGTAATTTATTACTTGGGAATATCAACAAAAAACAGATTGGGGAATAATAATAATAGTAGTAATAATAATAATAATAATAATAATAATAATAATAATAATAATAATAATAATAATAATAATAAAACACTGAAAATAACTCGGTATGTGACTTCTAATTCTCTGGTGCAGACGACTGCTAAAAGTAAGTATTATTTTGCTGAAAATTCGTCATCCATTCGCGTTGCACCATTTCATATTTTAGCAGACGACAATCTAAGTTTTGTTCAATAAATAAATAAGCGTTCTTCCGACCGAATTAATTAAAATCTTAAATCGGAGCACACTTGCTATCAACTATGTTTGATTGCAGAAAAAAAGTTCAAATATACTTTAATTTTATTTATTATGATCAGCCTGAATAATATCTTAAAGATGAAGTACAAACAGTTGTGTTGCTAGTTGTAGATATTAAAATTTCATCACTAAGAAATTTTCAAAGATGAGAGCGCTGGGCAACTACAAGTTTGGAAGTGATTACATACTTGAGAAATAAAAACAGCTCAAAACTGCATCATGTAATTTTTAAATACGTAAATAAACTTGAAACATACTCCTATATAAAATTCAGATACTGTTATGGTAAATCTACGGGAAATCATGTGTCGAAACTTCTGATTTGCGTCGAAACATATAATGATGATTCATATTTATAAATTTAGGGACACAAAAACACACATGTTGAACAGATTATTTTATTAATTACTAATAAAATAAAACTTGATGTTTCGGCCTCTGTATGGAGGTCATCATCGGAAGGATACAAATGTATAAGGAATCAAGCTACTTGCTCTAGCCCTGTATACCAGTAAACTAAATCTACGTAGTTAATTAATTTAATCCTTTTCCCTAGCCTGGCCTCTAGTGATAAAAAAAACCAAATAAAATAAAATAAAATAAAAATAAAAATTAAAAATTAAAAAATAAATACAAATACAATAAACTGCCAACGTCCTCATGTATTAATATTCTTCTGGCTTTGTACAGTTCTGATTGTTATAATAAGATTTCCTTCAGTTGTTGTTGAATGTTACAAACACTTCACCAGGTTGTCTTCTTGTAGTGGGATTTTTCTACGGCTAGTTTAGGTTGTTATACAGGTTTTAGATGGGTCCTCCACATTCTCGGAATGGTTAGGCCATCATTTTTGTTGAGATTTGGGTTGTGTTTGAGCATTTCACATGACTCTTTAAATTTTCTCTCAAACCAGGTTTTGGTGCGGTGTAGGGACTTAGTATTTTCCCAATCAATTCTGTGGTATGTTTGGAGTGCGTGGTCAGAAAGGCCACTTTTTCCAAAATGGAGGTATTTAGTGTGTCGTTTGTGTTCGTCTTGTCTGATTGGGATACTTCCCCTGTTTCCCCTATGTATGGTATGTTACATGTGCATTGTATTTTGCATACCCCAGGGTGGGTTAGGTGTGGAAGAGGATCTTTAGAAGAACTGAGTAGGTGTCTTAACTTATTCGGGTATTTACATAATGATGATGACAAATGACCGAATTAATATCCTATTTTGGTAGTTGTAGATATTAACGGAAATAGATTTAAATCACTTAAACGAAACTGTGATTGGAATCACAGTTTGCGAAATGCACGCAAACTCTGTCCAAAAATGTTGAAAAACATCACTCGAAGTATTCTGATTAGATGAACCGCATTCTCTTTTGAAGCAATTAGATTAATATCATTATGCAGAGAACCAATGTCCAATCTGGCTGAAATTTGCTAAGGAGGTTCGTCCCTGTTTAAAGAAGAGCTTGGACAGTCGATGATGATGATGTACTTATTTTGATTGGAAATATCTGGAAATGGTTTCATATCTTGGTCTAAGGAGCAGGAACATTTAGGATGGGTTTTCGGTTGAGTTGGGTACCGATCTCAGACAGAGATGGAAGGGTGTTTCCTCTAGAAGAAACTCGGAGTCACTGTACACTGCTTGGGAAGAAGTTAACGGACACTCCAATAGGCAAGGTACATTGGGCCATATAACGAGTGACGTGTTTGTAGCCGGTATAAATTGGAGGAATATGATGCTCCCAAGTCAATGCAACTATGTCCGGGAAGAAATGGCTGCGAAAAGGGAATTACAGAGGCTCAGAAAGATGACGGAGTTTGAAAGAGGAGTTTTAATACGATGCCGTGTTGTAGGCCCTAATTTATCGAATGTTTGATAAATTAGGCCATTCCAGGTCTGCAGCCAGAGCTTCCATACTAAGATGAAAGTGCAAGTGCTACCCAGAGTGGACCACTCACACATTCACCGAACGCGACTGTTGAGTGCTACGAAGGATAATATGCAAAAACTGCCATTCGTCTGCCAACAATTTGAATGTGGGTTCCCAGGCATCCATTGGAACACAAATCTGCAAAAAACATTCAGAATCGAAGGTAAGAATATGGGTTTCCATGGTAAGACCGCAATATGCAAGCCACATTATCCGAACCAACATGCAGCAACGTTTTCAGTGATGCAAAGAAGCGTGTACAGTGGGACGTGGAAAGCTATGTTATTGAGCGACAAATCACGCTGCATCCTCTACCGAACAGATGCTCGGTGAAAATCTCTTACTAGAGTGCGTAACTATGAAATTCGGAGGTGGCGGTGTGATGTTATGGTCCTGTTTTTCCTGGATTGGCCTCCAATCTCTGTTTGTGGTGCCATAAACATTGAACTCCGAGGGTGTATCTGAACATTCTGGCAATGCTTCGTACTTTGTGGCGTTTCTACAGAACTGACCACTGTCTCTTTCAGCAAGAAAGAGACGGTGGTCAGTTAACCGTAACTGTGTGGTTTGTGGACATAAACATCACACACTTGACTGGCCTCCAGAGATCCCTGATCTCAACACCGTTGAACATCTGTGGGAAGAACCGGAGAGTCGAGTGAGGTCGAGGGACATCCGTCCCACAACTGTCCAGGACCTATTGTGTGCTTGCCAAAAATACGAGGGTGTTCTGAAAAGTTCTCTGCCTAACAATGAAAAAAACTAATTTATAATTTCAAAATTATTTTTATATTTCAACATAATCTCCCTTGAGACTAATGCATTTATTCCAGCGCCATCCCGTCCCTGTAGTGGTTCTCAGTAAGATCTTGATTCGAAGAAAAACGCTGACCAGCGAGGAAGAGTTTCAGTTTTGGGAAGAGATAGAAGTTACAGGGAGCCAAATCTGGGGAATAAGATGGATGTTCCAACAATTCATAGCGCAGATCCCTTAATTTTCCAATTGCCAAAACACCTTTGTGGTGTTTTAGCAATGGGAAAATTAAAAATCATCTTTCATCAGGTGCATTGTCCTGATGAAAGATGATTTTTTTCTTCTTCCACAAGGTCTTTTCTCACAATTTGTTTTCTTCTAGTCTGGTTAAAAGATCGGAATAATATTCCCGGTTATTGTTTTACCCTTTTCAAGATAATTAATAAATAAAATGCCTTTAGCATCCCAAAACACCGATGCCAAGACCTTTCCTGCTGATGGAACCGACTTTGTTTTCTTTGACGCTGAACAACTGGCTTCTGTTCACTGTTTTGACTGCTGTTTAGATTCTGGTGTGTAATGGTGAATCCAAGTCTCATCTATAGTAATAAATCGACGCACAAAATCAGTTTTATTCTTGTTCAAACGCTCCAAGTACTGTTTAGAGATTTTCATGCGAGTGCGTTTTTGATCTGCTGTGAGAAAGCGTGGCCACCCATCTTGTGCAAAGCTTTTTCATTTGCAATTCTTCACGAAAAATATATCCTACACGTGATTTTGAAATGCCTATAGTCTCAGCAATTTCACGCACTTTGCCTCTTTTCTTAATTGTCATTTCTTAATTGTCAAAAACGAAGGAGAAGAGGGCCCATAAACTTTTATGAAATTCGAATGAATTTCTTTTGGCATTAAACCTTTTAGAAAGAATTTTATATCTGCACGATACTGAATTGTATTCATTTCAAGGGATACACACAACACGTTGGCTTCCGACAGCTGTAGAAAAGAAGCTACTTGTTAGAGTGACTTGCAATTTCACATGGTTGCTTTTGATAGATGTACCAAGTTAGGAAAAAAAAAAACATCTTGCCGATAGTGTTGCCATCTATGGTCGAGGCCAAGAACGTTTCAGTCAACACCCTCGTATGTCCCGTAGAATTGCTGCAGTCATCACAGCGAAAGGAGGTCCTACATTTTAAGGTGAGCACAGCACTAAGGCTGTGTATTTCTCAAACTCTGGTATCAGATACCTTTTATCCAAGCGGTGTATAAAGAATAAAAGAGAGGACGGCAGGAAAAAGAGAGGTGGGGCATAGATAAAGTTTAAAAGAAATAAAGGACAATACAAATATAAATAAATTTAAGTAATTGAAAGCATTAATAAATTTAATGCGGTTAAGGCAATACAAGAAAACTGGGGTTCTAGAACAAATGTGTATTCTTAGTGGAATTTGCAATTTAAACATTGCATTTAAACGGCTTTCAGGTTTTTGATAAACATATGGAGAGAGAGAGAGAGAGAGAGAGAGAGAGAGAGAGTTGCCCCTAAACACCTTTTCTCCACTAAATGATAAAAGATTTTTATGCATAACTTGATCAGTTCCATGCAGAATCTCTCACAAGAAATACTCAACATTTCACTAACGCAATTATGCATTGATCATATCAACATAAGGGCTCCCATCCATACATATATCATCAGTAATTAACGTCAAAATTGTCGATCACTATTTTGTCTCAACTTCGTTTTTTTTAACGTTACCTACCCCACCTTCCACCACCACAAAAGTCGACAAAGTGCACGATATGGTATTGGATGACCGGCGAGTCAAAATGAGCGAAATTGCTGAGACTGTAGGCATTTCAAAAGAACGTGTGGGATATATTTTGCATGAAGAATTGTAAATGAAAAAGCTTTGCGCAAGATACACATTGCGCCATCGCCTGGTTGTTAATAACAACCAGGTGATAGCGCAGTGTGTTTCATTTCTTGGAGAAATATTTAAGTATTTTCTTGGAATTAAACATCATACGTATAACGTAGAATATTAAGGGGAGAAAATGAGAGAGAAGTTATTCGTCAGCACCATTATACTGAAATGTTTAAACACGGCCATTTACTAACAAGGAAGTTATGAAAACAATAAAGTAACAGGAAGTTCTGCATTTAATGCTAATAGTTTCTTTAGAAATTGGTTATGGTAAAAAGTGGAAAGCTGTGGGAGAAATTAGAATAGGTTGAGTGTTGTAATTTCTGTATCTCTGTGTGCGCGCGCGTGTTCAGAGTCAGCGGGAGGGATGTTCAAGACAGCAGATTAAAAAAAAAAATTTATAAAAGTCCAGTTTAAAAGTACGACGAATTATCTTTTTTTTTTTTAAAGCGCTAGAAAGCTTATTTCCTCTTCTGTGCAGAAACATATCTTTCCAGATAATATTTTATAGCTACATCGCAGGATTTTAACTCTACTCGAAGGAAGATCAAACCTGTGCAAGCCTCTTTTGGATTGGGTACCTTGTCTTTCAAGACAGGTTTCGTATGTGCGAAGGTGCTCTGTCATCTTGGAGAAGAAAGGTCGGGACATCTGCTGAACACATCGTGTAATTTTATCCCTTGGTTCAACAAAATTTGAAGGCTGGTCATGGTGAAATATCGATTCCTTCGACATATCCTCAAACGAAGGCATCAAGTGATGTGAGATCAGGGGTACGTGAAGGGTACGGGAATTCTGTGAACCTCGAAATGAACCTCCCGGGGTAGTAACTAAAAATTCCACATACGCCATAATAATTAAAATTTAATAATATATAGATATTTCGTCTTAAGTATCTTAAGACATCATCGGTACAGTTTTTACAAACAATGCTAGGAATTACATTCAAAGGAACAGTTAGTGCGTATGCTTACATTGGAATTCCTGTATACGTGCAGTAGCGTGTTTGAGGAATTAAAAAAAAAATTCAGCTATAATTTAAAATTAACTTAGTTATTTATTTTATACAATTGAGGATAATAATTTCCCAGACTTTTGGGATTGTGAGACCGTCATTACGGTTCAGATTGGGTCTGTGACGTAAGGCTTCAGCACTTTCTTTACATAAACGCTCATGTTTATATAAGGATCTATGTAGATCTGTCGGTGTTTTTCCATTGGATCCCATGGTTAGGGGTTTCAACTCCATGTTGTGCGAAGCCAGATTTGTGCGGTTTGATAAGACGGATGTGGTCTTGATGTTCAGAGACGCGTTTACTTAGAGATCTTCCTGTTTGTCTGTACAAGAACATGGAACTTCGTGTACGCCAAGTAGCATCATAGGTGAGAGTTTGTCTTTTGGAGAAGGTAACAAATTATGGATATGGTCGATTGGTTTATAAGTAGCGGCAAGTTTGTATTTCTTCATAATTTTTGACAGACGTTCCCAAAGTCTTTTGACATATGGTATAGGAGTCCTACGGACTTCTTGTCTGGGTTGATGTGTAGAGAAATGACTGATGATTTCTTGAGTTGTTTTTGGATTGTATCCATTTAATAAGGCAGTAGCTTTAATAATTTCCAATTTTTGTTTTAAAGATTCTTCAGAGGAACAAAATTTGTGTACTCTAGATACCAACGATTTTACGATGCCATATTTTTGAGATGGATGGTGAGCCTATGAATTGTGGACGTAACGACCTGAAGAAGTTGGTTTACGATAGACAGAAGTGCAAATGGAACCATCTTGTGTATATAAAGAAAGGAGATACTAGTGATTATTCTTTTTCTAATGTGAATTTGATGCGAGGATGAAGGTTGTTGATCTTATCTAGAAATGAGTATAGTTCTTGTTCAGAGTGACTCCAGACTGCAAAGACGCCATCAACATATCGTAGCCATATTTTTAGTTTTGGTTCAAGAGCGAAAATTCTATTTCTAGGTGTTCCAGAAAAAGGTTGGCTAAATATCGTTTAGTTAACTATTTTTTCTTAATGTTTTTATTTCACGCTGTATTTATCTGTTGTACTTCTAATGTTTCTATCTTGTGGCACATGCATACGTCAATATTGGCCAGACTACTGATTTATATATTCTTAATTTTCTTTCTTTGCTTAGATCTTTATTTTTCCATATAGTCGAATTTAGACATGCTGATATTTTATTATCCTTCAGGGATTATTCTTTTACTTCATCTTGTGTCATCCTTCATACTGTGTTTAATTTTTTGCATGAACCTAGCCTCTAGCCTCCACGTCAAGTTATCATTTGGCTGTGATCAAATTAAATGTTCCCAATTACTGTGGAACAAGAAAGCAGGTTTCTTAAATTAAAAATAACTGCCAATAGTTATCTACAATTTTTATGCTAACTACAGCTGGCATAAATATCAATCAAATATTTCCAAATATGTTTGCGTTATTCTGGTCTGGTGTATCCAGGGGGTTATTCGTGAAACTGATCTCAGCTGTTGCAAGCCTCTTCTTTTTCCCTTCTGTCATGGTTTATGCTTGATTTCGCTGTGTCACTTAGCTTGGAAATGTTCAGATGATGAAAGGAATTTTATTAGGCAATTTCAGGAAAGGTAAGGGTAAGAAATCAAGGATGATTCTCTCCCATCAACACGTCTTTTTTTTTTTTCCTGAAAATTAGCCATTAACGTATGCATAAATTCATAAATACTATTTGCAAAAGTTCGTATTTTGATGTTGGCAAATATAGGCTGTATTTTATATATATATATATATTATATATATTGTGATGATGCCATGAGACCTCCCGTCAGTGTTCGTCTGAGTGGCTGGAAAAAATGAAATGTCTTCTCAGGGTACAATATGTGAGGAGTGAAAAAAAGATAGGAACAAAGGTATTAATGTGCTATAAATTCCTGCACAAACAAAGACAATATGAGAAAAAAATGTTTTGATGAAGTAACTATCTCTAGTTTTCTACAGGCTGCAAGGAATGACATTGAACCCGAACAGAAATTAGTTCACAGTTTTACTTCTGGGAACGAATTGATCAATTCTATAGGCTGTCGTTTCCCAATGTGTGGTCTGGATCCCAGCGGTCTAGGTCGGTGTAGGGGAGAATAATGATGGTTCTCAGAAAATATAAAAATTCAAATACGGTGGGAACTGTCTGTTGAACAAATGTGAAACTATTGTCCAGGCCCATAGCCTAATCGATATCAGATACCAATAAAGATTTTTTTTTCTGGTATTATAAATCTGTTTATTTAATTCGACAGTCTAAATATATACATGTATGTAGATATGAAGTGATGGATTGCAAAAAATAATACGAAAAAAAAATAATAAATATAAACAAGAAACAGTCCCCAGCTATATAATGATTGGGAAGCACTATGCAATGCTCATTACATCAAAAGAGATGATCCCGAAATTTTTAACCACATAAATCAAATATTTGGGTTTTGTTATAAATATAACCACCTTCCTCAAAGCAGGAAGATGGGCCCAACAAAAAATTCGAAGTTTCGAAATGACCAGTGGACAGCTTGTTGTTGGGTAAGGCTCAGAAATCAGTCATGCCATTGAGTTTTCTCATTTTTTCTTCTTGAAAGCAAGTTTTAACTGCTGCTTGAATTCAAGGTTTCTGTGGAAGTCCTTCCCGCTATGAATCAGAACTCGTTAACATCACGCATTGTTCTTTGAAATCTGTCATTTTTTCATGTGATTTTTCATTGGGATTTTTCACACACACACACACACACACACACACACACACACACACACACACACACACACACACACACACACACACACACACACACACACAAATTTACCTTCAATAAGCACATCTCATATGTTGCCGAAAAAAGTTTACAAGTAGTAAATCTCCTAGCTAAGTCGGCAAGGGTTAAGTGAGTATTAGGCTGACGAGCGCTGAAAACAATATATACCGGTGCTATACTACCACTAATATCCTATGCTGTACCTGCCTGGAAACATACACTAAAATGAAAGCTAAACCGACAAAAACTAAACAGAGTTCAACGCCTTATAGCCATACGTATAATTAAAGGATACAGGACAATATCTTTCGAGGCAGCTTGCGTTATTGCAGCTCTAACACCGATCCCTGAAAATACAAGAATTATCTGTTAAAGATACCAAGCAATTTCATAAACTAGGTTTTTTAATCCTTTTTCCCAAGTAAGCAAACAGACAAGTGAGTCAAGTTTGCGGCTGCACGTAGTGCAACACTAGGCATATCGTGGTAAAGGTGGAGCAAGCTCTGATCACTTTCCTTAGAATTTTCCCCTATTGCAAAGCACATTTTCCTTGCAGAAATGTATGATGCTATGCATTAAGGTAATGGTCACTACCCATACCGGTTTCGATCTTTATTGAGGTCTCATCAGTGGGAGCCAGACCTAAAAAATGCCAAGGGTGAAGTAATACAGGTATCTTTAACATAATATATACCCAAGGTAAAAAACTTTCTACAAGAATTATCTCTTGTATATGACGTCACTTCCGGAAGATATAATGAAAGTTACAACATCGATCTAAATTACTACGAACGCCCGCTTCACTACAGTAGGTGGCCTCACCCAGCAAAGAGAACATACATTAAGGAGAAGTAAAGCTCCTAAAGCGATGATTTTCAAATATACACTGACGGAAGCAAAACCGAAGGGAACGTCGGTTGTTCTTTCACTGCATACAACATACAGTCCATTATACAAGAACGCTGCTCTGGGCTGCATCGTCTCTGTTCCAACAACCAAGCAGAACAACTTGCTATAGTTCAGTCACTTACATATCTCCGGGAATTAGAACTCAACATCTCTCATCAAAAGACAGCAACAATTTACAGTGATAGTCGAAGCACTATAGACGGCATAAAAAACCAAAACAACCATATAGCATTAATAGAACAGACAAGAAATCTGGTTCGGAATTTCACTCTAGAGCAGTGCTTCCCAAACTTATGGATGCCAAGGCCCTCTTTGGAAAAATTAAAATATTTCACGGCCCCCATCGAAAAAACAATCGTAATATAGACATATATTATTATTATATTTATTGTATTTAAATTCAAGATTTTGCGTTTGTAATCTTTTTTGTGTTTCTTATCAATACTTTTGAAATTAAACTTATATGAATAAGCATATATTTACTAATATTCATTAATCGCCGAAATACGCAAGATGCAAAATTTGTGAACCAACACCAATGTGTGATTTTTTCCATTAAAATATAAAAAAGAACAAAAAAGAAATAATAAAAATCAAATACGTTTCTTTTAAGATTAAAAAATCGACTTAGTCTTAAAACATTTTAAATTTGCTTTCATTATTTCACGGCTCCCCTCAACAAAACTTACGGCCCCCAGGGGGGAGGGGGGAGAACGACCCACAGTTTGGGAAGCGCTGCTCTAGAGCGATGGGAAATCAAGTTATGCTGGGTGAATCTGCAAACGAGAGAGCGGCTCAGCTGGCTAAAGAAGCAGCTAGAAACGAATGGCTAAAAACAAGTTACCAAAAGTACTCAAAATCTGCTATAAAAACACATGCAGAAAATAAAAGCCTAGACTTGTGGGAAGAAGAATGGAAGACATCAAAAAACGGATCAACAACAAAAGAATTTTTGCCAAGCATCAGAAGCAGACTCCAGCTGAAAAGACACGCCATTTCTCCAGGTTTAACCACACCACTAACGGGACATGGAAAACTAAGACACTACTTACACAGATTCCATATCCTGGAATCGCCATCATGAACTTGTAGTCCACCTTCAATAGACTGTTGACCACATGCTGTCAGCTACTGGACTCCATCCGGATGCCCCTAATACAACACACCATCACTTCTGGAGACAAGTGGCCAGTATCAAACCAGAGACTTATCGAAAAGTATTACTCAGAATTAATTAAATTTGATCAACTTCCAGTGCTTGTAATCTAACATAAATTACTGATATTGTGTGAATTATATGGTGTTAATATATGGATATATAAAAATATAAATGTAAATACTGATACAAAAATATAAATATAAATGTTAATCAATACTTGTAAGCCACATGTAATATAAACATTGTATGCAATGGAGCATGTAGGAATAAATTACCTCCTGGTAGGGTTACTATTGGAGGAAAACGCAAAACACACACACATTCCAAATTTGTCGAAATCGGGTGAACAATACCTGTACAAGTGTAGAAGGAAAAAATGCCCCAAGCGACGCATTTAGGACTTTTTATTTATTTATTTATTTTATGTGACGCTCTTTCTTTCATTAACTGGAATGAATGTTTGAAATTTGGTAAGTTGTGTCCTGCTGAATGTCTGTGATGAATAAAAGGGATGGACTGACAACAGTAGTCAGTAACTTTTGATTATGTATTTTATATGTTTTAAATAGAACACGGTTGTTGAATGTTACGTAAATTTATGTATACAAAACACATCCACAGTAATTGTGTCATGGAGATGCAACTCCCAATTCAAACCAGTTTCTTTTATAATGCACAGTGAAAGATCACTGAAGACAAGGTTAGAACCTATTCAATTTAGACAGAATTCGGCAATTAAAAAAAAAAAAAACTACTACATCATACAGATTATATCCTATAAACAAAGTTGGTGGAAATTAAATATAAATAAAAACATAAATCCAAATAAAACAATTTATACAAAATTCCAATTTTTTAATATACGTATTGCATTTTTACTATTTTTTATATACTTTCCTTTCATAAACTGGTTTATTCATAGGTACCAATTACACAAACCTTGAGCGCCACCAGTGATTTGCTTTTGAGAAGTGGGACGTGAAATGACGCGTTTGACGAAATCCGTGAGTCTTGAAACATAGCTAGTATTTAAACGCCAGTCAAGATAACGGTAACGTAATTTTTATGATGGCTGGACAACTTGCAACCCGCTTATTTTTATGTTGTATCATCACTTTCTACTCCGGAACGTGTTTCGCACAGCTTGTTGGCGTTTGCGTACTCGGCCATGGCAACGGTGTTGTAAAAGGAACGATTCGTTTCACCCAGGAGGTAGGTATATAGTTTTTTAATCACTGATTGAGCAGTCAGTATTTAATTTGATGTTAGTAGTTAAGTAAATTTTCTGGTTTGTTTATTTTTAGTTACACAGTACAGAACACTTTCACTATATAACAGACGAATGAAATACGCATTTTTTAAAATTATGCCAAGTTGCTGATCATAATTCGGCTGCTTCTTACCTTGAAGTTATAATAATTCCACTAATATCAGTTATTTGTGCTTAAGCAAAAGAACGCATAGTGGTGGTTGGGGGAAACATAAACAGCTGTACTGCATGCATCTGATCAGAATGATTAATATCATTTCATGTCACGTTATTAGTAAGTAATTCGTATGACGAATTATGTCTAAATTATATTTTAATAATTTAGTTGATTATATGGTTCTTTGCTTAAAACGAAATTTTTGAACTTGCTATTTTATTTTTTAATATGTAGCTAAAGTGATAAGTATTCTAGGTTCAACTGAATTTTAGGAGAGTGATGATAAACTTTCATTAGTTTTAACCCACCTTTTTAATATAATATACTTCATTTTTAACCAAACGTTTATTATTAATTGCATTATAATTCGAATAGGACAAACGTTTATTTCTTTACAGACTTCTTAAAGAATCTGTCACAGAATGGCATTGCATTAGTCAAGAATCCTTGACTAATGCAATGACTCCTTGACGCCAAGAATCCTTGACTAGGATAAAATCCTAGTCAAGGATTCTTGGCGCAACATGGAAATTCGATATGCTATTAATAGTTCCTTCTTTCATTTGTATTCGTCTCACCTTTTGAGTAAGTTTCTCACTGTTCGTTCTTATGTGACGCAATGAAATGCTGTTTTATTATGAAAAACAAAATGCAAACATCTCATTTAATAATAAATTACACATAACGAGTGGCGGCTCGTGGCTTGAAATCGTGGGGGGTGCTGCAACTTTCGAAACCTACATACACACTGTAAGTAGAGTATACGTGTTTTGGATAAAATATCAATTTTATCCATTCCTTTAATTGTAATTAAGGGAATGGATTTACATTCTACGAAATGAAACTACGAACACTCTACTACTGCCGCAAACTGCATATAAACAACAGTGGAACTGCGCGACGGGCAGTACCGCATTACGCTAATAGCTCACATCTCACTATGACGTGTATATGCTTGCGCGCGTAGCAATATGACACTGTAGTGAACACAATGCTGCTAGCGTCCTTCTCCCTCCTAAGTGCTACAAGATGGATTTTTCTTCTTTTTTTATACAAAATAAGAGAATTGTATAGGATTGTTGATAATAAAATTAAATATTACAAGCAAATATTAATAAATATATTTAGGTATATATCGAAAAAAATTGGGGGTGCTGCAGTGCCTATGCACATAAATGATAAAATTAAACCATTGCTTCTTCTAGGCTTTCTTTTCAGTTCTACAAAATGTCGTTTCGATTTCTTTTTATGTTGTTAAAAATGCTTCGATCATTTGTGCTGTTCTTTACTGTTAACTTGAAGAAACTGAGGACTTCATTTTTCAGCGTCTCATAAGTATGCTAAATGAAACGAATACAATAAATTTTTTAAATTTCTTGTTCCCTTCTTAGTTTCGGGACTCGTTTCCATAGTAATGAGGAACAAAAAAACAGTTGTTTTTTTTTGTAAAATAGTACAGGATCTTCCAAAAGGTAATATCCTTTATGCCAAATGTTGTGTATAGATAGCGTGTGTACGATACTTGGCTTAAGGGGGACGGAGTTGGACATAATTTTGGTTCAAAATTTGGATATTTAAACTTCAAATATTATGCATTAAGAATGTTCAGTAAAGAAAGGTGAGGGACTAGTCAAAATCGCTGTTTCAATGATATCTCCAAGTTATTGTTCATATTTTCAAACTTTAAAACGTATTAATCCTAACTATCAATATTTCGGTAGCAAGGAGAAATGTATGGTATTTGTTACTTGCATACAACAGATAATAGGATTTTTACATACTCAAACACAAAATCCACCGGATAAGACAAAGCAGACTGTCAGTTCATGGTTATGCCTTTTTGAATACTAAAGCGAATGCATACCGCG
This sequence comes from Typopeltis vanoorti, assembly GCF_054136105.1. NCBI lineage: Eukaryota > Metazoa > Arthropoda > Arachnida > Uropygi > Thelyphonidae > Typopeltis > Typopeltis vanoorti. The sequence goes on along the minus strand of NC_143567.1, from coordinate 54,460,934 downwards.
ATTACATTGCCCCGCTGACAATATTGTGCAGTTCCTGTCTGCTATTTTGGTGTTGAGTGTCAGTGACAAATTCATGCTGGTTCTTAATGTATCTAGGCCAGAAGTATAAAAGATAAATGAAGTGCTGTGCTCTTATCTTTAAACAATACAAACACTTGAAATTTCATAAATAGATTAAAATTGGCGGTACTCTTAATCTTATCAATGTCTTAATACACAACTAAAAAATCCTTTTTTTGTTTGCATCTTGAAATACTTGATAATCCAACTAGACCAGGGGTCGGCAACCTGCGGCTCGCGAGCCACATGCGGCTCTTTGGATGTGAAGCTGCGGCTCTTTAGTTCCATACGCAAATATTATTTATTTTATCAAAAAAAAAAAAAAATTAAAAATCGTTCTGAATCGATTAACGAGGATTAGGCACCGATTCTATCTCTCAGCCACTTGTACTCGCTTTTCACCGCACCCCTCCCCCGTGACACGCATCGTCACTGTCGTCAGTCCGTCGGAAGCTCTCGGAAGTTTATATGTTTGGCAATTTTCATTGATTTCGGCATAGCTGGGCATAACACCTTTACTCGTAAACTAAGTATCTAATATTTGCCAAAATTAAAAAAAAAAAACTAAAATGTGCAGACTGCGCCGTGATAAATACGTTCTGACAAGTCCGTTCGTGCCAGTCGGCGATCACCGCACACGGAAGGCGACCACAGATGCGACGAAACTATGTACTTATAGTCAATCAGTACGTGAGAGAGTGAGACAGTGTTTCGTGTCTAAATTATTTATTTTAATAATTAAATTATTAGAGAATTATTTATTTAGGTAAGTATTTTTAATTGGGAAATATCGTTGTAAAATGTTTTTTGATAAATTATATTTCATTATGCCCAGCTTCTCGTATCCGCTAAAACAGTACAAGATAGAATAGCTAAAATGTCTTCAAATGTAACATATTTGCAGGTGGAAGATATTCAACCTTCTTCTGCCTTATCACTTGCTATAGATGAGTCTTGCGACATAAAAGACACGGCACAAGTTGCCCTTTTTGTCAGGTATGTCTTCCCAAGGTCCAAAAGAAGAACTTCTAGGATTGCTACCGCTCTCGGGACAAACTAGAGGGGAAGATATAGCGAATGCCGTGCAAAAATGCCTTGAAGACAATAAGATCTTGTGGCTCTTTAAAAACTTTAAAATTTTGTGGCTCTTTAAAAACTTTAAAATTTTGTGGCTCTTTAAAAACTTTGAAATTTTGTAAATTGTAATTTTTGACTCTTCCGACTCAAAAGGTTGCCGACCCCGGAACTAGACGGACTGTAATTGTCTGTGTGAAGAAAACTCATTTCATTCTCGAGCCCCAAGCTGAAAAGTCGAATGGACCGACATCCATTTGAGTGCTTTATCATCTCTTATTTTGGATTTGGGTTAGGAAAATCCTGACCCAGGAGTTGCGCCGTACGCAAGCCGATATACTCCACGATTGGTATTAAGACCCATCGTTGGAACGATATTAACGTGTTTCTCCATGTATCGCTCTTCTGATCGGCCTAATAAAAAATGCTCCTGGCTGATAACTAACACGGATTTTTGTGGGAATGTTCAGATTTTAATCCTCTGGTTATTGGAAAACTACCCAGCGTACTAATGAGCTATAGTTCTCCTTTATGGGTGGATTTTTTTTTCTTCTAAATAAACCACACTGGGAGTGTCTAAAATCGGCTTGACTTCTGTCCTCCAAAATTAACGTGTTTTTTTTTTCAAGTTCGTAAAAGAAAGAATAGCGTATGACCTACATGCTAACCTGTTTGAGTTTTCTAAGTTAGTCTGTTAATTAGTTTTCTACCGTTGTACAATTTCTTTATAAATTGTTCAATTCCATGGAGGAAATTTTTCTTATTTCAATTGCAAAAAAAAGTCAACACTTCATGAAAGCAAATTTTATTACTTTATTGAGAGGATATTAATGAAATATTTCAGTTTAAGGGTGGGGAGGGGAACGACCAACTATGATGAAAAAAATTTTAATAAAAGAATCGTGTACTAGGAAATCCTTGTGCATTTTAATAGGGAAAAAAATACAAATGTTCAGAGGAATGTCCTTTTTGAAGGCTATTTCAAGAATCTAGTTGAACCACAGCTTGTTAGGACTTTGTCTTGCCACTTTAAGCAACAAGGATGCTTCTATAATTCATAAATTCGATAGCATCCTATATCACCAGCATCACATTTAAAAAATAAAGCAAAATACGACTGTTGCGAAACGTATTCAATTCCTGTTGTATGAACCGAAATATTCGAACTAACAACCTGTTGGTGGTTCGAATCCTACCATGGGCATGAATGTTTGTGATCGTCTTCTGAGGCTGGAGATTTTTTTTTTTTTATCGCTTAAGGTGAGACCCCCCCCCCTCATTAGAATTCTAAAAAAGTCCTTAGTCAACCTGCGGCAATCTAAACCCCTGGTTTAGAGCCTTCTGTGGGTGGGAGTAACCTAAAATTTAGGAATAGCATTTCATTAACAGAATTGAAGAGGTGCCGACTAGAACTTGGATTAGAAAGAGGTCCTAAAAATCCTAGGTAATCATAATTGCCTACGTAGAAGAGAACGTTGAACATTCATAAATGCACTTCTGGAACAGTTACGTTCCAGTTTATCTCCTGGTCTCTTCTCTTTTTGGCTTTTCTTAAATAGCACGAACTTTTTTTTTTTAGTTTCCATATTTGGAGCAACTTTTTTCTTATTTTGATTTGGTATGTTAGTGGACGCTGTGGAGAGACAGAAAATATTAAATTCCATAAGTAATTTCTTCTTTTATTTTTCTCATAAAGCGCAGTAACAGTAAAACTAACTTATTGGATAATAATCCTGATGTGGAGAAAAGAGTGGTTCTAGGATCCTTCTGACAGAACTTTTGTAGTTTTTAGGTGAAGTGGTTTAATGTCGAGTAGAAATGCAGCTTTCTAATGCCAGATTTTAATTTAAATCGCCTGTTAAGATATAAGTAGTTTTGAAGATATTTCAAGGCTCTGACTGGATATTTTCTTTTTTTTTTTTTGACTAAAAACATTTAATGCGCAGTACCATGCAACTACTACAACGGGGCACTTAACTAAGGAATACTCCTTATTCCTTAGCATAGAACAATTTTTTTGATCCAATTTTAAAAAAAAAAAATTATTTTTCATATATGCCCTTGACATTAAATTACTTTCAACTACTTTAACATGCTAAATGGGTCTCAAGATTCCTCCGATTTTGGAAATATTTTGATTTCCATCAATTTTAGAGAAATCGATAATGCCTTTTGGACAGCTCCGTTTTTACTCGTCTTAATGATTCGTATACTAAATAACATTTTAATATTAAAAGAATTCAAAGATGATCCTGGATAAAACGCTTGAGATCATGAAATATGCGGACTACTAAAGCAAAAATGAATTAAATCTGTTGGGGAAGCGAAAGAAAGCTCTTAAATCTTATTGTTTTAGCTTTGAGAATTTCTACCCTCAAATCTCTTTGCACTCCTAACAGTTAAATGAATAAAAATTCCTGATGATAAAACTATTTCCATTGTAAATTTTTCATATGAAATTATTTGGTTAATACTACAACCCGATACATCTAAGGAATCAGTAAGTGTTCATTCGTGTATTACACGCGGCACGTTTCTTTTTCCTGTTTTACACACGCTGTCTGATTGCCCAATTCTTTCCTTCTTCATTTTCAATTCTAATAACGTACCTCCTGACACTAATAAATTATACCAGTTATATTAGCATTTTTTATAAACCATTTCTTAACATATAGCTATCACTTGATATTCATAACAACCTACAACATAGCTTAAATTTCTTCGAGGTAAACGTTGAATGAAGACATTTGGTCAAGGCTTTGTTTTAGTAATGATGTCACTGAATATTTACTAGCGTTTTTATTAACGTGGAAATTTGTTTTGATTAATGAGGATGCCCTTAAACAGTGCTCCCTGACAATTTTTCACAATTGTCCTTCATGACGTAAAGAAGGGCAGATGCAATAAGCAAGTCTTATTTGATGGAAGAGACTCCTTACTTGCATTTTTGTGCCGGTTTTTTTATCGAAGCGAACAAGATGATGGAAAATGCTTTTATACGACTAAACTAATCAGAATTATTCGTGAGTCATCTTTGTCTATGATCTCTTATGCTTTTAAGCGTCGATTTTGCCAAAGATTTGTTATTTTGCTTCTTTCCAGTTAATTCCCTTTTCCAATTTTTCTTTAATTTCCTTTTTCCAACCTTTCCTGGGTTTGCCTATGTTTCTTTTCCTATGTTCTGGCTTTCGTATACAGTTTTTGCTATTCTTCCTCCTTCCATTCGATTAAGATGTCCAAACCATCTCATTTGGGCTTGTTATGAATTGATTCAGAGGTGCAACTTGAAGGCTGTCTCTTATGGTTTGATTTCTTATTCGGTCTAGTCTTATTTTTCGTGCCACTTTCCTGAGATATTTCATTTCAATTGTTTGTAGTTTATTTGTGTTTCCTGTTGTTAAACACCAAGACTCACAACTGTTGGCAGAGACACTGAACGGTACACTGCCATTTGGGTGACTTCTTTTTTATCTAGGAGTGGGCCTTTCATTACATAGAATAACTTTGTTCCCCCTGTTATTAATTTCTGTGTCTAGTCTACCATCTTGTATATGTGATTCCAAGTATTTAAAGGCGTGGACTTGTTCCAGTTGGTGATTCTCTATTTTTATTGTGTTTTTGTTGGTTTCTAAATATCATTGTTTTAGTTTTATTTGTATTTATGGTCATATTCCTTTTCTTTTGTTTCTTCATACCAAATGTTGATATTGTACTGAAAGTCTTCAGCTGTATTTGCTAGGATCACTACATCATCTGCAAAAGCCATGTGTGAAATCCTGAATTCTTTCAGTTTCCTGTATCCCAGGTGGAACTTTTTTGTTTGGCATGCCTTTTTAAAATTTCATCCATTATCATGAAAAGAGGGCTGAGGATACAGCCTTGCCTCACTCCTACATTTGTTTCAAATTCTTTTAATCTATTACAGGTTCTTACATAATTTCTATTACTTTCGTAGAGGCTTTGTATGGCTGCTATTAAGTTATCTTGTATCTTGTTTTTCTTTAATGTTTGCCATATTAAGTGTCTGGGAACTCGGTCAAAGGCCTTTTCAAAATCTATAAAACATGAATGTAGTTCTTTTCCATATTCCAATGTTTTCTCTGATATTTGTCTAAGACTGAAGATAAGATCCTGCGTGCTTCTATTTTTTCGAAAGCCATATTGTATTTCATCCAGTGTATCCCCTATTTGATTCCGAAGCCTCTTCTAAAATACGGGCAGATAATTTTCCTGGAACGCTTAAAAGCGAAATTCCTCTATGGTTTTCACATTTGCGGTTGTCTCCTTTCTTAAATATAGGGATTATTATAGCTACTTCCCAGTCTTTGGGAATAATTTTCTTTTTCCATACAACATTGAATAGGTGTAAAAGAAATTTTATTGTTTTCGTTCCTAAATTCTTTACCGTTTTTGGTGTTATTTTGTTATGGCCTACTGATTTGCCCAGTTCTATTTTATTTCTACTAGCAGTTCATTTGCATGAATTTCTTCACTCTGATCTTCTATTTTGCTTGTGTGTCTTGCTCTTAGGGTTCTATTTTTTCCAGGTCCTGCATCTTCCAATAATTCTTGAAAGTACTGTTTCCATCTTTCCATGATGTCTTCGGAATTTGTGAGTAACTTTCCATTCTTATTTTTGATAAACTTTATGGGGCATTCTTTCTCTAACCTAATTCTTCTTAAAACATTATAGAAGAGTTTGGTTTCCTTTTAAAATTTTGTTCTCAAGTATGTCCGAAGTCTTCCCAGCATTTTCTTTTCTTTCACTAAAGTTTTAACTTTATTTCTTTGGATGTTGTATAGTTCTCTATCAACCTGCAGCTTTGATGTTATATATCTCTTCCATAATTTATTTTTCTTTTTAATTTCTTCTTTTAGTTCTTCAGTCCACTAGGGTGTGTTATGTTTCTGCTGTTTATTATTTAATGATGCGCCACAAATTTCTGTGCTTGTTTCTAAAAGTGTTTTTGAACCTGTACCATAGGTTTCAACATCTTGGTCTTCATATCTCTTTCTACTTCTTTCATCTTCTCTTTAATTTTGCTTTTATACTCAATGGCTGTTTCTTCTTTCTTTAGCTTGTATTTCTTTATATTAACATTTTATTTCCTTGCTATTTTTTTTTACATTTTTCAACTTTTATTTTATGGATTGTTTCTATAGACTTTTGCATTTTTTGTATACTTCCAGTACGATCTGCTTATGATGGCGTAGTCGTCTATAGATTTTTCGTTTCTACTAGGCTCTTCCCTGGTAAACTTATGGATTTCTTTATGCTTGAACACAATATTCGCTATTAATAAATTATTTGCAAGGCAAAGATTTATTAATATTTCTCCATTATTCCCGGTTAGTTCTATTTGTGATCCCAACACTTGTTTCATTTCCTCATCTACTTGATTCGTGAGTCTAAAATATTTAATATACTAATTACTTTCCGAGGCATACGATATTTATCTCAAAGGAAGCAGAGTTCCGATGAGTCAGACTGACATTTAAATCGGTTTTACTGAATTTTAATTATCAGCAAATTACTGAGCCAAAAATCGCCTAAATCTCAGTCAATTCCTGCCTTACTTGGTCCATTTTTTTTAAATGAGGTTGGAGAATCAATCAATAAAAATAAAGTAATTTTTTGTTGGAGAAAGCGAGTTCCTTGGATAATATCCAGCACTGAAAGATTTATATTTTTAAATAATTTATTTTATAAAATGCCAAACTTGTCATCTGCCACTAACGATTTTTCTATGAACAAATAGTTATCTTGAAATTTTGTTTGTAATGAAGAGATGGCCAATCGTGGATTCTGGTTTCACCATCCATGTTTGATACACTGGACGCATCAGACTTCTTTAGATGAGATGTATCAAAGATTTGTAAAAAAAAAAAAAAAAAAAAAAAAAAAAAAAAAATCACAGCTTGCGTTTTTCGAGATCAAAGTGGTCAGCGTCGCTATTTCGTCTACTATTGCAACAAGTCTTTCAATTGCCTGAATCCCTGTTCTCAATTTTATCACGATAGTGCACACCTGTCATTTTGCAGTGTCGCATTAAACTACCGTTATCCCTTGCTGTCCAAAGCAGGTTATTCGAGTCGCTCTGCAAGATCTGTCACTTTTATTTTGTCCTCGCTAATCTGGCATCTTGAACGAACAACTGAATTATAAAGTTTAAAATTATCTTCTGTACCATTAGTTACAAATGACATAGCAGTGGACCAGAACAGTGCCTTGTGACACATTATGGATCACCTGCCTTTCCTTTTTAATTCCATTCCATTTTCTGTTAAACGCTCTATCCCTCATGTGATCCAACTTGACAGATTACCACTGATCAGAAGCAGAGTAAAGCGATAAGTCCTCTTTGTAGGTGGCCTATGTGTGAATTCTGGCTTTCAGTGTATCAAACCTTAACCAACAATTCCGAGATATTAATAGCACAAATTTACTATTTGTGGTCCACCCGTAAGTAACGAACTTTTATCCCCTTTTTCTTTCTTGGGACCTTGCTAATGTTTGAGTCATGGGAAAAGGAGTGCCTTTTCCTGCACATTCTCATAATCGAATCGCCGATATCCTCTAATACCATGCCTGTATTTGAATTGAGATTCAGTAATATCCAGAACCTTGAGTCTGCACACCTCCATTCTCCCACCACTTGCTGCATTGTCTCCACCTTAATACCGTTAAGCATTTATTAAAGGCGTATTTTTTAGAATCGCGGTAGAAGCAACTAAGACTGAGATCAGGTGTGATGTTTTAATTACGTGTGTTCTTCTGGCACTGGTTTGTCTGTTTTGCAGGATGAAAAACTCGTTTATAGGAAGGAAACTTATCTTCATTTTTAGACGCTTATTAAAGATCTTTTCATAACCATTCTTCCACGTACTGTCACATAGTGGTGCTACACAGCTGATTAACTGAATTTATTTGCATGACCCAAGTAGGCATTCCGATGCTGCTTTTTTAAATTTCCCTTGATCACTTTCCCATGTAATGTTAAGATCCTTCCTTGTAGTTTTATGCTTCCTCTAAGTTTGTAATAATCACTCCGTAGCTCTTTTTCAATAGAAAATTATGTGCTTGAGTCATCCCAGAGATAGCACCGCACGATCACTTGACTAGTTCGGAGGTAAAATATTGCTACGTTAGTTATAGACAATTCATCTATCACCATATCCAACACTTAAAACCAAAGTCCTAATCCATCATGTGTTTAGGTAATTATTTTACTATTGCATAAACTATATTTCTCTCCCCTCTCTATACATAATAAAATAGAGAAACAACAAATTTGAACCTTAAGTAACTTCTCCAATTTGGGAGTTATCAATCGTGATACTCAGGTGTCAGTTCTTCTGCCATCCTTTTGATCTCGTATTAGCTCCTGTCATCCATCTTTACATCAACGTAAGTTCTTGGTCCACTAGATCTTCCGCTTAATCTTACCTCCAGTAATTCCAGAATAGTTTTCCCTACTAATTCTTGTTGTCCTGCCATCTTGCACTTTCTCTTTATAAGGTCTTGCATGAATGCTATTTTGGATGCTATTAACTTCAATACCTTTTTTTATTATTATTATTATTTTTCTCTCCTTCCAAGAAATCTTCAATGTTCGCCTGTATCACCACATCTCAAACTGCTGTAGTTTCTGATTATGGATTTTGTATATGTCCATCTCGCATCCATAATTCGATGTGGACCATACATAGGATTTTAGTCTTTATTTATTCCAGCGGTCATTGATAGCATTTATTTTAAAATGCTTCTTTTGCTTCAGCTATTATTGATTTTTTATTTCTATAACCTTGGTTCCATTTTATGTAATCATTACTCTTAGATAATGATAAGCCTTTACATTTTGAATGAATCCCGTTGATACTCTTAAATTTATTCCTGTTGCTGTTTTTTTCTTATTACCATATACTAAGCCAAAATTTCAAAACATTTCAAAAATTTCCACGAATTCGTTCTGGGGAAGCTTTATGTATAGTTACAGAAATTAATAATCAATTCATAGATGTCGCAGGCAACAACTTTGAAACATTTCATTGACTTTGAACAACAAAAGTTATTGTTCGGATATTTTAGTAATCCCCGAGATAAACCCAAATCCTTGAGTCTGCTGGTCAAGTATGGAAATTTGACCAGTTGGAAGCAAGAAACGCTAGTAATGATGGAGGATACATCACAAGATTTATGAAGAAAACCAGAGAATAATGAATTTTTGTAATTGAAAAAAATTTAAATATTTTTAATTCCTTCGTTCTGAGTGATCCTTAAGCCAAAAACTAGTCATCCCTGGTTGTAGCGTTTCATTTCTAGCTACCTGAAACTCCAGTTTCCATTGGGAAATAATTATGGATTTGCTAACAAGATCATCATGCGTATCAAGGATTTGGGCATAGCGTGGTCTGTTCCAGCCTTAGAAGTCATCATTGAATCTTTTTTTTTAAGAGGCCGTCCTAGTTTTCTTTCAACGACAAGATATATAAATTCGAAGCATCAAATCCAATTAAAGAATTACAATTTTATAAACTGCAAAGCCCCATTGTCAGCATCGCATGTGAACAGAACTCCGTTTCGTGCTGAACAAATGATTCGAGAACGAGTCATTAGATCTTGATATTGCAAGACAGGACGCATTGTAATCCGCTTTCCAATTTTTGTTAAAATTGGACAGTAGTAATATGCAGACAAATGCATTTTTCATGTGCGAGTACGCAACTCCATTGTAAAAATGGACGCTGGTAATTTAATCGATACTTTTTGGGATATTAATAATGTCCAGTGAATGCAATCGCGCGTTAATAATTGTCGTTTTAAATATTATTGAAGTGTTTACAATACTGAAAGTTATTTCCTAACTTGTTCTCTGCAGAAAGTGGCCAACCCTTCAGGTCTCATCGTTCAGTCGCTTTCGACCAGATTTGAATGACAGTCTCATATGAGACTCCCATTAATCACGAACCTTTCATAGCCTCCTTGTCATATTCCAAATCTTCAGTTTCATATAATTTTTGGCTAATTGATAATCATGTTCCATAGCATATTGAAATTGGACTGGCCATGCAACCAGGATACAAGACTAAGTGGCCAACCCTTAGTACAACTTGAATTCCCAGGGAGCAAGGAATCATAGAAATCGTACAGGTTCAACTGCTTTTCTCTCTATGGCAGTTGAACCTGTACGATTTCTGATTCCTTGCTCCCTGGGAGAGACTTTGCCAGCAGTGGTATGTAACACTGATAACTAGAAGTAAATTTTAAGATTTTTTTTTTAATTGACAATTTGTCTCCGTAGCTCAGTCGTTATCGACGATAACCTTGCTTAGAAAGACGAGAAATCGAATCCCATCTAGGGCGTGAAGATTTTTATAGCGCCTTCTCAACTTGAAGACTTAGCCTGCTTCATATGAAGATGCATGATTTTCCTTTCCAGAATCCCGCGAGACAAACCAGACAAAACATGCAGAATTAGATTTGGTTGCCTAGTTAATAGTCTGTTTCGTAGTTGTAAATTAATTCCAAACGATACGCCAAATTTCCAACCTTTCACCGATAAGTTACTTTTTAAACTATATATTTTATTCGACTCACGCTCTACAAATCGGCTTAAAATACCATTTATTACATCGCGGCTTAGATAAAATTCTTTCTTCTGTTCAAAGGAAGAAATTCAAGAAATATCGCTGGTCCATTCATCTTTCTCCTATAAACAATTTTTAACAGATTTCTTGGCTTGAAGGGATTCAACTGTCTCAATCTTACTTCTGCTAGCTTAAGACAACACTAACAGTAAAATAAACAGCTATTCCATGCTAACACTATTGGGCCCACACAGTAATACATAGAGGAATGTAACAGAAAAAACGTTTTCTTAATTATAAATTGAATTTCTTGAGGGGAAACGGAGGCGCGTCCAAAAAAAGTGTGGAATGAAGTCTATTTATCGCATAGTTTTGAAATTTTGTTGGTACCAATATGTTCTATTCGTGTTTTTATAGCGTGGGAGAGGAGTCGAGGGATGACAACTGAAAAATGCTAATTTCAGTTGACCCCATATTACTCCTTCACTCCAAAGCTAGTACAGGGAAGAGACACAGTTGAGTACTTGCTCAGGAGTGATTCATCTGTTTACTACTCTTAGACTTGCAAAGTCACCAAATGTTACATCGAATCATAGGTCACCTTTTTGTTTTCGTTATTTCCTGCAGCGTCATTGAAAAAAATAGCACCACCTCGATTTTCGAAACTTGAAAGATGAATTGCATATACCTAAAATACGTACCTCTTTGAATAATTATTCATTATATAAATAGTTTAATGTCCTTTTAAATGACACATCATTAAACTGATTCGTATCAGCATATTTGCGTTTATCATCCATATTTTCAGCTAGGAAAGCCTGTAAGCCAGCGTAGGTCCGTCGGCAACGACTATTCCCTTTCTTTGAGAAGAAAAAAAAAAAAACGTAGGTTCCAAGCCCGTTTAAGAGCTTTCAGCTGGAGGAATTACCTGATCTCGCACCTGATGAAGGATTTTCGTCCCATATTACTCCTTCACAATTCAAGAAATATCGCTGATCCATCTTTCTCCTATAAACGATTTTTAGTGGCCGATTTCCACCATTTGTATCACTGCATTTCTGAGCATGCTCGATACTAATATTTATTAGTTCATGTACACTCGTGCTCAGATCCATGAGATTAAGTTAAAAATCATTTCCTTCGGCAAGAAAATCTACTTTCCTGCATCGAAAATTGACAGGTATATTTCGGTGAAACAAAAAAAAAAAAAAACGAAATTTCCTCTTTGGCGACAGGAATTGAATCTGTAAGTCTAAGAAGAAAAGATTTTGAAATAAATTTTAGACACACTCCTAAGCAAACCGTCAATTGTAAACTGACATCGGTTTTTAAATCGATCCAGCTAGCCGATGTCGGACAAAATCATAGTGTGTAAATTGTTTAGCAAATTTTATTGCTTGAGACTTGATCGGATCGGGTATTGAATTCAGCACGTCTTTGTATTGAAGCAATGCTTCAAGGGCGTTTGTAAGCTCGCACTTCTAATTTTGCATGTTATGCTTTTCCAGTGCCTGGAAAGTTTATTTTGAATTGATTTTACAGTCCTGGCATGACTGGGTAAAGTGAGAGGACTGGAGATAGGTAGTGAGAGGATGCCGCCAAGCACGAGATTAGATTATAAACGGACTCGTAATCTGATGCAGGTAATCATAAAAGCTAAGTTACTCCTTTATGATCACCTGCATCGGATAACTGTCTGCATAGCTATCAAAATTTGTACGGTATATCCCTGCACAATAAATAGCCTGTGTAGAGATGTAATGACTTCTGCAATCTTAAACTAAACAGTAAAATAAATACTTTTGCAGATGATACAGTACTAATTTTCTCTACGGACACAGCCGAACAAATGAAAACCATCGTGAATGCTTTTCTTTTGAAAGTAACAAATTGGTTCCAGTCAAACAAACTTAGTCTGGATGTCTCAAATTAAATATATAAATTTTAACTTGCGAAATACAACTGGCAAAATGAACTTCAGTGCACAATTAATTTTGCATGATTGGAATTGCAGGACAAATTCAAATTGCAACTGAGAGAAAATAGAAAAAGTCAGTGTAATAACTTACTTGGAATTAAAAATTGATAAAAAATTTAAGCTGGAAACCGCATATTACCGATGTCGTAAATAAAGTAATTATATTAAACAGACTTTACTACCTAAACAGATTCTTAAATTTAAATATGCTAAAAATATTATATTCTGCCTGGATTCAAAGCACGCTACAATATGGTATATTAAGTTGGGAGGAATCTATCGCACTACACTGAGACCTTTTAGTCTCGACTCAGAATAAAATAATTAAAATTTTAACTAGAAACAAATATAAGGATACTGCAATGTATAATAAATACACCATACTAAGCATACTATCCCTTAGATATTTATACGTCTATAGGGTACTAATATTCATAAAAAAAACTACAACGAATACGTAAATATCAACTGAGATATTTCCTTAGTAGACATAAGAGCCTAAAATATATAGTTCCAAAAATAAATAAATTAGGAATACAAAAACATATTTAGCGCCAAAAGTATTCAACACACTACCTTTTTTAACAATAAGAAATGAAACTAACCCAAAGAAATAATTAAAAAAAATAAAAAAAAACCCTAATCAAAGAGTGTTTTCCCACAGGAATGAAGCTCTGTTCAAAATATTTGTATAAATGATTGGTTTTTAGCATATTTGTATTCAAAGATCTAGTCTCGTGTGTAAAACTTTAAATGCTATTTAACTGCTTTGTTCCTAATTGTTACGCAACTTTCTCTGTACATATTAATTGCATGTCTCCTGTGATTTTATTATGTAATTATATTATAATATGTATATTATATGAATGTACATATGTATATAATGAAAATGTATTACATAAATTTTTGTAACTTTATTCATATCGTAACCTGGATGGGCTGCTGCTCTTAGGTTACACATGTGATTGTTCAACATTTTGTACTATTATAGGAAGCTTACAAATAAATTTACAAGCGTTCAAATAATAATAATAAAAACAGGATTAGGGACCACGAGATGGTACCACTTGTGCCGCCTCTCACCGTATGGCAAGTCTAATTAGTAATAATCTGGGGGATAGCTATCTGATCAGTGGCCGGTAGAGATTGAACTGACTCTTCATTCTTCGAAAGTTAGATAGGGCTAAAACGGCCTCTCCTCCTCTTTATAGGAGAATAAAGGCGTTAGCTGATTTTAATTTATTAATATCCACGTAGTACTCTCGTTATTAGTGACCAATTGGATTGGTATATGCGCAAATTAAAAGCATTGACTTCTTGCTTATTACAGGTGTGATCTCGTTTATTTCCATGGTCTGTACCCCGAGGGTACACCAGCATCTGAAGATGCTGGTGTATCTGCTAGGTCAAGGTTTCCCAAACTTTTTTTTTTCTCCCATGGCCCAGTTATTTTAATACTTCATCTTCGTGACCCGCTAAACTATGTCCATAGGTAAAATAAAACGGATTTGAATGTTCAGTTTTCATTCTTCTTTATTATAATAAAGAAGCATTTACTCTTACACAAATATAAAGAAATTAAATTAAAGCCAAGTAATTTATTAATGAGAAATGCGATGCTGTTTTAACTAGAAATTTCGGGTTTGGAGGAAAAGATAACTTTATTCTTAAATCCGGCTCGACTTCCAATCGGTTTCTATATTTATTTTTTAAAAAAGCCAGTGTTGAAAAGCCTGTTTTACACTTATAGGTTATGACAAAAGGCGTTAGAAATTTTATCGCTTTTTCTGCTAAAACTGGGTACTGCTGAAGACAAAGACTGCCAAAAATCCATCACTGGTATTGTGTTGAAGATGTCCTTTTGAGTGCTGTATCACACACGTAATCAGTAAATAAAAAAAATAAAAAAAACGCTCTCTCTCGATGCTGAACTCAAACTGAACAGAGTGAGTACGTGGCGGTCAAGTAAAACAAATACCAGACGGCCAAACGATTCGGCTAGTGGCGCGTTTGCCTCCGCGCAGTCTCGCCATTAGTTGAGCCGCTTTAACGTGAACAAAGACTGTGAAATGGCAACGCGCTCGTGGACGGAGCTCGTTTTTCGTCTCTATTAATTAAATTATATATTCATTAGTCTCGATTAAATGCTATTTACTTGAATTTTAGAGTTTCGTGAAAGAAAAAACCAAAAACGAAACACTTTGGTTTTCTTTTTTAGGCGACGCAGCATTTAGCTTTCGTGACCCACCATTTGGGAAACGCTGTGCTAGGTCACACTTTTGCATACAGTTCCTCCATTTAAGTGTTCCATAAAATAGTTTACCGAAGTAGGTCAAAGTCAGATGGACGAACCCATTTGACTCTTTCTTTTAAAAAAAGAAAAGCGGCCAGCATTAATTATGGCGGAATCAATTTCAGCCATGTTGGGAAATCTAAATATCTTTTACATGGTATGTTCATAAACAAGTTGACAATATCAAGGCCGATTATCATATCTAATTCCTCAGAACTAATGAGGAGAAAAGTAGATTTAATCAAATAGTTACTTTTATTTTTTTTTATGAGAGCCTCTGTAGGGATCTGTGTAGAGAAGTGATTACAATGATCATTAAGCAACTTTGTAATATACACTAGACTTTAGAAAGTTTTTTACCTTGGGTATATACTATGTTAAAGATACTAAGCAATTTTACAAGCTAAGTTTTAATCGTTTAATCCTTTTTCCCAAGTAAACCGACAAGTCAAGTTTGCGCCTCAACGTAGTTAAAGTCTGAGGCAACTCGTTGTAAAGGACGAGACCTCAAAGGTCGAAACCGGTCTGGGTAGTGGCCCTTGCCTTTAATGCATAGAATCATACATTTCCGCGAGGGTATGTGCTTTTTGCATTAGGGGAAAATTCTAAGCAAAGTGATCGGAACTTACTTCACCTTTACCACGAGTTGTCTCAGACTTGAACTACGTTCAGGCACAAACTCGACTGACTTGTCTGTTTGCTTACTTGGGGAAAAAAGGATTAAAACCTAGCTTGTAAAATTGCGTGGTATCTTTAACATACACTACAATTGTTTAAAGATTACGCAGACACCGCTCTCGATTAAGTGGACAACCAAATTTCCTATTGGTATTTTTTTACTTCACCCTCCGTCGCGATCAGGTTTTGAAATCGGTACGAATTTATGATTTAAAAAATATGTCGAGGTGTTCGATTTTGATTTCAAAAAATTCAAAAGAAATTTTCAACGAAAATGCTTTGAATTTATGATGCGACATTGTTACAGATAAAAGCCATCTTCTGTTAGAATATCGCATTTCTTACCCCTCCCTGCTAAAGGATAGCATTTAAACATAATTTAAAATAAACTTCTAAGCAGACGAATGGAATGTTTGTTAAAACGTACTAGGAAGCTTCTCTCCCAGCGCCAACGATATGATCTACTGTTTATACGAGTTACTTTAAAAAAAAAATTTTTTTTTTTCATGAATGAAAAAAGGTGTAGAGTGGTTCAGCTTCCTCTTAAGTCATCCTTTAAACGATGTTATACTTTTTCCTGGGGTAGGGATTTTGGGATCTTCCACCCTCTGAAAAATATAGGTTCGGTGTAGTGGTTGAGACAGTTATAGGTGTCCTCCCGTTATGAGTCTTGGGACTCCTTGGAGGTGTCAGGAATAATATCAAAGCTACAAATTTCAAACTGCTCCATACGTTACAAACTTAAATAGAAAGTAAATAAAATAACACAAATACATGTTACAAAAATTATACACTGTATTTTTTTCAATCCTTAACACACATTGCCTTTTTTAACACCATGTGGATGCCATTCTAGTGGACAGATGTCTGCTAAACTCCATTTAACACCCTTCTCTTATTCACCACAAATACTGTTTAGTTTTTGCTGATGACACTTCTTCATTCGCCAAACCATGCTATCTAAACTGTGTTCTTTCAGATAGTCTTAATTTTTCCAGTGGGGACCACAGATAATCTGAACTTCAATCCTTTTAGGTCTTTTCATAAAAGAAAGATCTTGCTTCGGTCTCCCTTTAATATTCGAAGTACAGTCCAATTTTTCTTATTGGATTGATTTTCACTTCTGAAGTTTCTTAGCATTTAATCCCTTGCATTCCTGGATTCAGGCTAGGGTTGTGAGGTAAAACACTTTTTGTGAAAAATAAAGTTTATCATCTTGCATAACACAGAACGCACCCAGTTAATAGACAAGCTATTTCATAGAAGTCAGTGGATCCTCCCCATGGGCAAGGTACATCGTGCCACACAACGAATAGTTTGTAACCGATATAAATTCGAGGAATATGATGCTTCCAAGCAGGGCCGGATTTAGACTTGCTGAGACCCTAAGCTATACAAATCCCAGAGGCCCCTACTATTTTAAATTACATCAGCTGGTCTTTTTATTATTTTTTTTATTTGAGGCCCTGGCAGATTGCGAGGCCTTAAGCTCTAGCTTTTTTAGCTTATACGTAAATCCGGCAGTGCAACTGAAATGGCCATGAGAATGGAACTGACAGAGTTAGAGGCATTATGATAGGATGTTATATTGCAGGCCAAACTGTTCGGTAAATGTTGAGAAATTGGACCATCCCAGGTAAGCAGTCAGAGCTTCCATACTGACATGGAAGCACAGGTGTAGTCCACTGAAAGAACTACAGTGGCCGACCCACCACACTCACTTGAACGTGCCTGTAGAGTACTTCGAAGGATATGTAAAAACTGCTGTTCATCGGCCAACACGTTAAATGCGAGTTCCCGTTCCATTCATCGACTGGAATATGAATCTGCAGAGCTGAGGCTCACTTGGATTTCCATGGTAGGACTGCAATATGAAAATCCCATATTACCTTAACCAGCATGCAGCGTCGCTTTCAGTGGTGAAAAGAGCATGTGCAGTGGAATACGAAATCTTGGAAAGCTGTGATAAAACGACGAATTACTGTATACCATCTACCGAGCAGATGGACAGGTGTGGGTGTGACAGGAGCCCAGTGACCATCCCTTTCCAGAGTGTATAACCCCAACTATGGCATTGATGTATGGTCCTGTTTTATTTGTTTGGCTTCGGACCTGTTTGTAGTGCACATGCACACAATGCACCATGTCATAAGGCTGCTGCTCTAACTGCATGGTTTGTAGACATGAACGCCACCACATTTGACTGGCTTCCAGTCCTGATCTCTATTGAACCTCTATGGGATGAAGTGGAGTGTCGGGTGAGATCAAGGGACGCCATTGCATCTCTACAGAAGCATATTCCAAAATCCCTATTTTATCGTTAGCCTACGCTTGTGGAAAGTATGACTGTAGAATTGCTGCGTTCATCGCAACGAAAGGAAGTCCTACATCTTAATGAATATCCGAGAGTAAAATCACGGCTAGTGATTTTACTCTCGGATATTTGCATCCTCAAAACAAACTAGAGTACAAGCACATGACAGACTATAATCTTGTCTTTAATTGCTTGAATATAATTTTCACCTGTCAGTCTCCTAGTTATCAAAATTATTTTAACCGAAAATTATACGATATTATTCAAGTAATAAAAATCGATCGCTTGATTTCCGTTCGTTAGGTGGTGTACTGTTCCTCAATGTTATAACGGCGGTTAAATTACCTTGAGGTGATCGGAATCCCAGTTTATCTTGACGCTAGCAGTTTCGAATCAATTGTCCCGAAAGGTACCAGATTTGTCCCGGTTTTTGAATGAAACAAGTGAGGCCTTCTCGAATGAATTTTACAATAATGAAATTGTATAAAACACAAGAAATAAACTGGAAAATTAGTAATTTTGCAAGTCAAACGTCTGCCTATTTACTTTCTAGTAAACGGCGCCCTTCCTTCAATCTTGTACGCATGTACAAACAAACGGAGTAATGTTATTATTTTAACGGTGTCTCCATGGAGTCAAAAGACTCATCGCGGTAGACCAGACGTTGACACACTAACCATTATTTACACAATACCTGTCATACCTCTCCTTAAATTCATTCACAGTTGAAGTATTCACAACCACCTCTGGCAAAGCATTCCACCCATTCACAACCCTCCAAGTAAAAAATCTAGTCCAAACACCCTTGTTAACCACACTCTTACACCATCTCCAGGGATGGCCCCTCGTTCTCTCACATCCTGCAGTGGTCTTAAAAATATCAGTATCAATCCTGTAAAATCCCTGTAACAATTTAAATACCTCTATCATATCTCCTCTCCTACGTCTGTCAGCTAGTTTTTGGAGCCCACAGATCATCAATCTATCCTCATAGGGAACATCCCACAGACCTGCAACAATCTTTGTAACCCACCTCTGAATCCTCTCCACTACTTCCACATCACCAAGAAATCCTGGCAACCAGATCTGTGCACAATAGTTGAAATGCAGCCTTATTAATGCCTTAGAGTGGAACGATAACTTCCCTATCCCTGCTTGTTAGGTTGTTCCTCAACAACCATGTAATTTGATGTGATGTTTTGGTAATCTTTATAATATGCCCTTTAAACTTAAGTTCTCTGTCCACAATAACTCTCTTGTCTCATCAACTTCCTGCAGTTCAGTTCCGTTAATATAGTAAACAGCATGCGATGTCATCCTCCCGAAGTGCATCACCTTACACTTAGCCACGTTGAACTGATAGCCATTTACCTCATTCCATACCGTCAGCCTATTTAAGTCATCCTGTAAAATATCCACATCATTTGAATTGATTATTGCTCTTCCCAATTTTGCATCATCAGCAAACAAGTGGATATTTCCATTCAAGGTATTTCCAATATCATTGATGTACAAATTAAACAATAGAGCACCAAGAACTGAGCCCTGAGGTACACCACTAGTCACTTGCCTTTTCCTGGACTCAGCTCCTCCGTAAACTACTCTTTGATATCTGTCCACCAGCCATCCTTTAATCCAAATCACCATCTTCGGATCCATACCCATTTGCTCTAATTTATGTAACAGAGTTCCATGTGGAATCCTGTCAAAAGCCTTTGCAAAGTCAAGCAGTATCACTGAGTAAGGATTTCCTTTATCCAACTCCACTGTTACTTTATTATAGAAAGTAAGCAAATTACTTAGGGAAGACCTTCCCTTCACAAAATCATGTTGCCCTTCATAAAGTATCATATTGCTGTTCACCCAGTCCTAAATTCTAATTTTAACCATTTTCTCCAAAATCTTAACCACCACTCCAGATATACTGATTGGTCTATAATTTGCAACCTCAGTCTTACTGCCTCCCTTGTGCAGTGGTACTATTTTCCCCTCTTTCCACTCTATTGGCACTTTACCAGAACCTTGGCTTAAATTAAATTCTGGTTAGGGGAGTTGCTAATTCTCTTGCACATTCTCATAACACATGGTTAGATATGCCATTTAACCCAATGGCAGTGTTAGCATTAAGGTTCTTTAATATATTAAGCACCTCAATTTCATCTATCTCTCTACTCTCATCAGTCAATGGCATATCTGACACTGCACTATCACTACGAAGATGGTATGCTTTTGTAAAATGATCACTAAGCAACTCAACTATTTGATTAGCTTCAGTAATTTCCCTACCATCAATACTTTTTAAAGTAATCTTTCCATGGTTATTCTTCCTTTTACTAGCTACATAGCAAAAGAACTCTTTAGGGTTTCTTTTGGATTCATCAGCTAGCTTCCTCTCATAATTAGCTTTGGCTTTCCTTACTATACGGGTTACTCTCTTTGCCTGTACCTTTTTATATTGCTCATTGGAACACTCGTCACCTTTTTCTTTATACGTCCTCCACAACCTTTTCTTTATCTGCAACTCCTGTTTAATAGTATTATTCATCCATTTTACTCCTACTTGATTTCTCTTTCTGACTCTGGGAATACAGTCTGATACAGCTTTCTTCAAATATTCCTAGAGAATCTCCCATGCACCATCAACATCTCTTCCCTTGAATTTCTCATGCCATAGTACAGTTGAAAGCTGACTTCTCAGCTTGCCATAATCACCAGCCTTGTAATTCCAAATATACCCATTCTTAATAGAATATTCAGCACATCTTTCAATCTCCCAGGTCAAGACCACATGATCGCTTTCCTTAAGCAGAGACATTGTAACTAAATTACTTATTGATATGTTCTCTGATGTTATGACCAGATCTAATACTCTAGAATCTCTTGTCCCTTCCATCACATGCTGTCTCAGGTAATTATCTCTTAAGAACTGTAAAAACTCCATTTCCTTTGTTCCTTGTGACCATTCCTTCTCCCAATCTATATCCCCAAAGTTAAAATTCCCCATAATAATTACTTGACCTTCACTTACTCATAAGATTACCCAAAGTAATCTTATGAATTTTCACAATGCACGAGACAGCTTTAAAATGAAATTCAATTTAAAGAAGGTAAAATCTGACAATGAACACATTGGAATGTTTCCAGTACAAAACTCGCATGGCGATCTAATTCAGATCGGCCGGTGTTTTTGTGTCGTTTATTTTTCAAAAAATATCTATTTGCCTTATGTGAAACCCTTTAATTTAAAATTTGAATTGCTATAACGAATTTAAACCGGGCTACATTTTACTTAAGTACATTTTAAGTAAACTGCTGTTTGTGACATTGGGAAGTTGATTAAAATTTATGGAACAGTTGCATCTTTTAACATTGGCAGTTTTCTTCAGCCAAGCTAGCATTATCAAAGTGCACTCGGAAGATTGACATAACCTCGAAGGACCATGCCATGCAATTGCACTCTCAATGGTGATCTCTGATTACTGCTAACAGGAGGATAGGGTGGTGTCTGTTTTGTACGGTTACACCATTTTAACAGTTCACTGGTATCTGTAGAACATAGCCACTTCCATGAACAATGCAATTTGAAATGGGGATCTGTGCCTGGCTTCCATCTGATGTGGACTTTATCCAAGCTATTCACTTTTAGTTTGAACATACTAAATACTTTATTTTCTTCTTACAAAGGTAGCCTGTCCTATTTGTTCAAAATATTGGATTCCCACAGTGATGGGATACTGTAGACTCCTTGGAAAGAGAGAGGAGCCTGGTGGTCCTTGATTTGTCTCAGGAAGGTTGACTCTCCAGAGGTTTGTTTTAGTAGTAAGCCTCTGTCTATACTTTTTTTTTTTTTAAATGTATAGTAGAGATAGTGTATATATAGTCTGTTTTACAAAGAAGTTTTATACTCCTTAAAAAAAAAATAAAAAAAAAATTGTACATAAGCTAATAACTACTTGGAGTAGTTTTAGATCTTGCATAGAAAGCAGCTCAATCTAAAGTATTCTTTTCAGAATGAAGCCAGTCAAGTTCGTG
This sequence comes from Typopeltis vanoorti, assembly GCF_054136105.1. Classification (NCBI taxonomy): domain Eukaryota; kingdom Metazoa; phylum Arthropoda; class Arachnida; order Uropygi; family Thelyphonidae; genus Typopeltis; species Typopeltis vanoorti. Next base: position 54,438,917 of record NC_143567.1, on the reverse strand, counting down.
TAATTGGAGAAGTAACAGGGTTGTCTCCTGGCCTTCATGGATTCCATGTTCACCAATATGGAAACCTCACTGATGGTAAATACTTCAGTTCTGGTGTTTATATTACCCTTTTTAATTTTTTATCTTGTTTTACTAGAGTTTTTTTGAAATGACCAGTATTAGATTAATTGTTTTTTATAGGAATAACTCCTGGAGACAGATATATATTATTCATGACCCCTCCAAGGAGTCAGACTCATTGCAGGAGGACACCTACTGCACAAATCTTTGCCTTCACCACTGACTACACTGAACCTCTACTACCAATTATCTACCACCCACTACCACAACTAGTATTTTGTCTGTAAATTGCATTTGTTCAGAAGGGCCGATTTGTCTGTATGCAGGATGAAAAATTGGTTTCCAGGAGGAAAAAACCATGCTACCTCCGTAGCATGGTTTTTTCCTCCTGGAAATTGGCTAACTAGTCTTCAATTGAAAAAGTCCATATATAAAGATTCTTCCTGTCACGACGGGAATCGATCTTGCGCTTTTTCTAATCGAAAGACGCAACATACTGTCGTTCATAGGTCTGTAAATTAAGAGAAATAGATAAGCAAAATTAGTCTTTGAATTTTCTTTTATTTCAAACTTTCAAAAGTGCTATTTGAACTTAAATCTGTATCCCATTTATCTTTTAGCTTGCTCATTTCCCTTTTTACCAGTTCTTTATTAGGGGAATAAGTTTAAGAAGACTTACTGAATTTGCAACTAATTCTAATAATTTAGACTGAAGTGGAAGGGAGAATATGAATGAAGGAACCAAGAAATTTTAAGGTTTTGTCCTGCTTTCAAGCACACCTGTTATGAAAGTGTTCTTCTGGTGTGAAGACTAAGGATGTTAATGATGCAATTAAAAAGTAAAGATGGTGAGATTTGATAGTTTTTGTCAAGAACAGGTGATCTGAAATGTGATAAGAGTATGGAATGAGGTTTGTTTACTAGAAAGAACAAAAAAAAAAAAAGTAAGACTACACTGTTGCCAGAGTGAGTGAATTCTACCATGATTGCAACTGAGCCAATGCATAAGTTGAGCAGGAAGAATTTAACACACTTTTTATAGATGTATAGTACATTTGATGGATGAACTTGTATATAACTAGACTGCACTTGTGAATGTATTTGGAGAAAGCATTGTTTAATTAGAAATGCAAAATCAGGAAACCTAGACTTTTACGAGTGCTGAAAGCACATGTGTAGGCTTACCTTTTTTTAATTTGAGAGAATGGGAATGAATAAAATTCTAAATGTAGTTTTGTCTTGCATTTTGAATGAGTCTTCAAAAGATGAAAGGGTAGTTGTGGACTCAAGGGGAACATTAGAATTGATGTATACAAATGCTAGAAGAATCATGAATAAGTAACCAGATAATATGGGTACAGTATGAAAGACTCATTCCATATGGTCTGGGAAAATTTAAGTGGGCAATAACCAAAATGAAAAAGAGTATAAAATGTAGCCTAGAAAAATGCAATATGAGAGACCAATCCAGTTGCAGTGCATTTGATGGATAATCTACATTCCATTTTTCCAGGGATAGGGTATATTATCTCCTAATTGCAATCATTATTATTCAGGACACCTACAACTGTCTCAACCACTACACCGAACCTCTACTACGAATCAACATCATCTACTGCCCATCACCACCACAACTAGTATGTTATGTCTGTAAATTGCATGTGTTCTGAAGGGCCAATTTTTCTGTATGTGGGATGAAAAACCAGGTTTTTCTGGGAGAAAAACCCTGCTACCTCCGTATGAGATCGGCTAACTCACCTTAGATTGAAAATCGTCCAGATAAAGATTCCTCCTGTCGCGACGAGAAGCGAACTTAGGCCTATTCCAATCGAAGGGCGCAGTGTACCATATTATGGTACAATTTATACTCTTATGCTATGTTAACGTAGTTCTTGCTCTTCTTTATTGCCAGCCTGGTTGGCCATGTGGTTAGCATATCTGCTCTCCAGTAAAAAGGCTGAAGGTTTGAATTGCACCATGGCATAGATGTTTGTGATTCTGTGAAAATACTAGTGATGGGCAGTAAATGGCATTGGTGTAGATGATGCAGTTTGCTGTGGTTGGTGGACTGATTATTGGAGGCAGAGTTGTAGAGTGGGTGCCCTCTACAACCCTCCTGAGTCTTTGGACTCCTTGAAGGTGTTGTGTAATAAACTTTATTCTTTGTCCTTTTCAGCATTGCTGTCATGACCACAGTGCAAAGAGTATAAAATGCAGGCTAGGAAAGTAGTTTTTACTCCAGTTTGCATCTTGGTCATTGGATACTGCTTACCCAATTTCATTCTTTAATCTGTTTTACTTTGCCAGATTTTTGTTACAGTTCTCACGAGCTTTTAAATAAGCTTCTCTAGCTTGAATAGAAATTGTTTTAATATTAGTTTATACCCTTGGATGTGTGATGCTGTGCCACTGTATATTATTACTATTACACCCTTCATGGCATTGGCAGACTCATTATGGAGGTTCATTCAACTGACAACATATTTATCATACTGAATCTTTAAAATCCTTAACACTCCCTGCGTTAAATGAATGGAACACATTCTAGTAATGTGCTCCATTCACTCAGTTTTCCATGTAAAAAATGTACTCCTTGCATCTCTTTGCCACTCTTATAACTTCCAGAGATGACATCTGGTTCTTTCCCTCTTCCTTATTTTTATAATCCTCTGATTAATGGGATAAAACCCCTCGCTCACTTAAATATCTATCATACCACCTGTGTTCCTTCTATCCACCCAAACTCTGCAATCCACATTCCTCCAACCTCATTGATCTATGCTCCAGGAAATCCAAATTTTGAGATGGAGTGTGATTGATCATTTGAAGTTCAGAGGCACAATGCAAATAGTGAAAGATCACTACATAGGAACACTGGTTTCTGATAAGGTGGCACTTGCACCACTGATAAGTCCTTGATCAGACCACACATAAACTATTATGAAAATTTGTTGCCAAGTATGAACTCTAAAGAACCCAGAGACGTGACTAAGGAAATATCAGGACCCCTGTTTATTTCCTTAGCATCTTATAAACTGCAGCACTTAGCAGAGAGCAGAAAAAATATGTATTTTTAAAGTTGAAGTGATTATTACAGGATCAATATTGAAGATCATACATAATGCAGTGAGAAGACCAAGAATAAATGCCTAGAAGATCAAGGAATGAGGATTAACTTTTTGCACTCATCCATAACTGTTAAATGTGCATGAGGATTTCAGTATGTTGCAGGTTACTTGATCTTCAATGTGGCAGTGCTCACTTTTTTCAATTTCACTTCTATGGTTTTCATAAATCCTGAAGGTTGGTTCAGTCTATCAACAGAACTTGGTTCTTATGAAATTTTAAGGAAGATCTGCTACCCAAAGCAACTGTGCTTATTGATAAATTCCTTTCCTTCATTAATTGAATATTCACAATTAATTTACATTATCACTAAATGAGAATTTTTAATCACACAGAAATGCTAATTAGCTAAAATGAATAACTGTAGAAAAACTTGCAATGCAGCAGATGGTAGACAAAATAAAGCGGCATTCATTCAGAACTAGTGCTGTCAGATTTAAGTTTATTAACACCTGACCTCCATGGAATCTAGACATTGTTGCTTGATGTCACTATCACACCAGCATTCACAAAAGCCACTTAAAAATGTAAAGAATAAACTTTGCTTAGTTGATTGTAGTAATTACTTAATGGTTATGTTTTAGATTATCTTATTAGGTTATGCTGTAGCATTCATTGTTAATGGGTAAAATTTAATGTTTAAACTGACTGTATTTTAAATTTCTCAATGTTATAACATTGAGAAACCCTCTGAAACAAGTAACTTCATTTTTTTTTCCTTTGTCCTTTGCAACCAGGTGGGGGGGACAGATGTTCTGATTAAACATCTAGGACTTTGTTGTTCTGATTAAACATCTAGGACTTTGTTGTTCTGATTAAACATCTAGGACTTTGTTGTTCTGATTAAACATCTAGGACTTTGTTGTTCTGATTAAACATCTAGGACTTTGTTGTTCTGATTAAACATCTAGGACTTTGTTGTTCTGATTAAACATCTAGGACTTTGTTGTTCTGATTAAACATCTAGGACTTTGTTGTTCTGATTAAACATCTAGGACTTTGTTGTTCTGATTAAACATCTAGGACTTTGTTGTTCTGATTAAACATCTAGGACTTTGTTGTTCTGATTAAACATCTAGGACTTTGTTGTTCTGATTAAACATCTAGGACTTTGTTGTTCTGATTAAACATCTAGGACTTTGTTGTTCTGATTAAACATCTAGGACTTTGTTGTTCTGATTAAACATCTAGGACTTTGTTGTTCTGATTAAACATCTAGGACTTTGTTGTTCTGATTAAACATCTAGGACTTTGTTGTTCTGATTAAACATCTAGGACTTTGTTGTTCTGATTAAACATCTAGGACTTTGTTGTTCTGATTAAACATCTAGGACTTTGTTGTTCTGATTAAACATCTAGGACTTTGTTGTTCTGATTAAACATCTAGGACTTTGTTGTTCTGATTAAACATCTAGGACTTTGTTGTTCTGATTAAACATCTAGGACTTTGTTGTTCTGATTAAACATCTAGGACTTTGTTGTTCTGATTAAACATCTAGGACTTTGTTGTTCTGATTAAACATCTAGGACTTTGTTCTACCTTAATTCCTTCATGGTGATTATTACAACTTTCAGCATACCCTTGTACACTCCTTGTTCCCTTTGTATTACTGCATAATGAAAAGGTGGCAGTTTTGTGAAATTGTATAAATACTAAACCAAACCCAGCTTTGAAGTACTTATTCTGGAGTATTACCAATTACCCTTGCATATGAGATTTGAAACTAAAACACTGGACTTTACAAATGTTTTTAGAATTTGTAAAGTTTATATAAATTTTTAAAATTTATAGAATTTTTTATTCTTTTTCACTTAGTGCCAAAGTAAATTATACTTGTCAAAATTCTTGTTTAATGATTTACCTAAGTTTAAGCAAAGCTTCGTGAATATACTTCATAGTGAAAATGAAGTATATTCATAACTAGGCTAGTTGTGCATAGAAGTTGTTGACTTCACATTGATTGCCTCAGTATCCCATAATGCGAAATACACATATCCTTTTGGATATTATGCATTATTGCAAAGGTCACTAGCCAGACTGGTTTCAATCTTTGAGGTCTCATCAGTGGAAGCCAGACCCAGAAAGATAATTTGGTGCATAACATACACATCCAAAAGCAAATGTGCTTTGCATTATGGGAGCTAATTCACAGGAAGTAAACAGATCTGTAGATTAAATTAAATTAGACAAGCTGTAGGCCTTTGTTCACTGGCAGGCTTTGTCTGCTGCTAAGCTGAGTTGAGGCCTGGCCTGACAGCAGACATTGCAGGGATGAGGATCGGCAGTATTTTAGGTAGAGAAGTCTTAAGAGTTACTGAGCTATGAATGACCAGTTTGGGTCACTTACGAGTTTTTGGAGGATCAATACTGTCGAGAAGGTGTAGCATCGAGGCAGCCTACCTTACGGTGCAGCTTAAGGGTGCTCGTTCAGCCATATTGCGGTAGGTGCCGGCACCATGCTAACAATTGCTGTTAGCATAGCAAGTGCGGAAAGAAGTTTTTACAAGCTCAAACGGATTAAAAATCATTTGCCAACAGCAATGACTCAAGAAAGATTGGTTGGTCTAGCAACTATATCGATAGAGGCAGACATAGCTTATAATTTAAATTTAGAAGAGTTTATAAATGCTCTTCTAAATTTAAATTATCCCCATAGAGCAAGCATTTAATTAATATTATGTAATCGTTTTGCATTAATGTTTCTCTTATAATAATAAAAACAAAATGGCAATTGGATATTTTCTTATTTTGTCTTAATCCATCAGGGGTGATATTTAATTGTTTGCCCCGGGGCATAATCTAATCTGGCAACAGCCCTGCTGAGGATATTGAGCAGACAGACTCGAAAGTCTACTGGTCTAGGTAGTGATCCTTTCCATAATTCATAGCAATATACATTTGAAGTGTTGTGTATCATGGGATACTAAGGCAATTGATGCAAAGTCAACAGTTTATATATACAAGTAGCCCAGTCATGTTCTGGATAGAGTATTAAATTCTATTAGCTAGTTTCATTCTTAGTTGAAAGGTTTTTTGTCAGTGCATAACTAAATTCATGACATGAACAAGTTTTTTTTATTAATATCCTTTTCAATTCTTTTTGCCTTATAGGTTGCACTAGTATGGGAGGTCACTACAATCCATCAGGAGTAGATCATGGGGCACCATCTGACAAAATCAGGTAACTAATTATATAGGGTGACCTATAAGTCATGAAGGGGGTATAAAATAAATAGTATTTCATAACTAATAAAAAAAAAGTTTAAACCCCTTGTGACTTATAGACCACCCCAAAAAAGAGGAAAAGCATTAATTTAATCTTTTTCATTTTGCTGAATAAATATTTGAGCAACATTTGCAAAGCATATATTTTCATGTCTACTGCTTCCCAAAGGCAGTATTAAGATTGCAGTAGGACCCAAAGAAATTGCTTCCCACTTAAGAATTTGGGTATATTAATCATATTTTTGAACAAAATGATTCTAACAACGCTGGATTGAATATTAAACTTAGGAATCCTCTTGGTAATCCTCACGAATATCAGTTTGACTCAATAGCATTAGCTTTAAAAGCAGTGATAAAACATTTGCAATGATTAAGACATTGCATCTACATATAGCAGTTAAAAAAAAAAAAAAATGACAGAACATATGCACCCTGCAGTTGGGAAAATCTGCATTTGATTTTCATTCTAAAAATTGTGTTTTTTATGTAAGTCATCTTTGTTTACATTTGAAAATAAGTATGGGATGATAGTAATCCTGTCTACAATCTGAAAGAAAGCATTTGGAGTTGATCAAGATTTTTTTTTTTTATAATGGTGAACCACCAGTTAAACCATCCCAGTATATTCCATTGTGTGATATATCCATACCACATATTCAAACCAAAAGCCTTCCACATGCAAAAGATTTAGTTCACTCTGTCAGCATGTTAGCCAAGTGGTTAGCATATCTGATCTCCAAGCTGCAGGTATGAATCCTGCTGTTGGTATGGATGTTTCTCTTTAGGTGAGAGATAGAGATGAATATCACCTTGTGTTAAACTATTTCCCTTCTTATTGGAGGCCTGAAGTGGCTTGAAACAGTTCCATATTTTGGCCTATACAGCAGGGTTTCTGGACTATGTTAAAAAAAAAAAAAAAAAAAAACCTTAGTATGTACTATAGGTTTAGTCTTTTGTGGATGGGAATGGTATAAAAAACATGAATCCCACTCACTGTAAACCTGCTGTCCATTAGCATCATAAGTAGGATAAGTATTTATTTAGATAATCTAAATTCTGTTTAGCCACCAAGGTTGATATTGAATGATTAAACACCAATCTACACTGTTTGTAATAAACTCTAACATATATTTAATTTCACATAATTCCATGTACTGTATTTTGTTATTCATTCTCTCATTGTGAGAGGTCTGCATTTGACAAGTTTATCATACCATGCCTTACTATCAACTCTTCTTGCAGTGTCTTAGACTATGCTTGACTTCTATTCTTCTATAGGAACTGTCTCCATTGTCTACTTGTTAAATGGCTCTCAAACAACTTAAATGTCTTACCACTTCTGCTTGCAAAACTGGATTACATGCTCTTGGTCTATTTATATAACCAACAGTTCAGTCCTGATTATCTTTTTTGGTGACCAGATCTAATCACTGATTAGGCCACGTCTAATTACAGTGATTTATACAATGGACCCAATACCCTTCTATCTCTGCTAGCAACAATGTTTTGGATTTTTAATCTTTATAGTATGCACCCTAAGCATTGGTATGTATCCACCAATCTTAAACATCCATTTACTCTGCTGCTTCCTTCAATAGTATATGTAACTTTCCACCTGTAATTTCAAATTTGAAACCTTATACTTAATATTAAATTTTATCCCCATTCAACTACCCACCTTCCAGGTAAATACCTATTGGTGAGAGTGATCATAAGGTCTTGACCTAGGAGGTGGCAAAAGGTGTGGAATTTTAGATTAAGACGGTATATGTGGAATTACCATGCTGGCAAGTATGACAAGCTTGGGAGATTACTTGGATCAGTGCCATGGCATGTACAACTGCAAGGGCTGGACGTCGATAGAGCATGGGAAGTGGTCAAGGAGCATTTACAGGAGGTTATGGCTGATTGCATACCTAGGGTCCGAATAGTAAAACAAGTAGAGGTTAAATGGATGAATAACGCCATTAAGCTTGAGCTGCAAAAAAAAGAAACAACTGTGGAGGGAATTTAAAGACCTTCAGGCACACGAACAGTATAAAGTGCAGGCCAGAAAGGTAACAAGTGTGGTAAAAAAAAAAAAAAAAAAAAAAGCAAAAGCAGATTATGAAAGGAAACTAGTTTTGCAAGCAAAAGAGAATCCCAAACAGTTCTTTCAATATGCTGCAAGCAAGAAAAAAACTGTACACGGCAAAATGATTTTAAGGAATGACGATGGTAAGGAGGTCACTGAATCAGTCGATATAGTGGAGTTACTGAGCGCGCACTTTGCAAAAGCATATCATCCAGGTGGTGACATTGAAAAAATGAAGGAACCATTAGTTTATACGGGAATAGTGATGAATGAAGTGGAGGTGACTAGTCTATTACAGAACCTTAATGTGAACACATCTGTGGGATTGGATGGTATACAGGCACGGGTCTTGCGTGAAGTGGCTAAAGAATTATCAGTGCCCTTGACCGTGTTGTTTAATCTGAGTCTTAGATCTGGCTTAGTCCCAAAGGTGTGGAAAGAGGGGAAAATAGTTTCACTGCATAAAGGAGGATCCAAGACTACGGTTGCAAATTACCGGCCGATCAGCATATCAGGAGTCGTTGTGAAGGTCTTGGAGAAAGTAGTCAAGTGAAAAATACAGGAATGGATTGATCAAAATGAGATACTGTACAGGGGACAGCATGGCTTTGTGAAGGGTAGATCGTTTCAGTAACTTGCTCAAGTTTTATAACAAGGTGACGGCTGAACTGGATAAGGGAAATGGGTTTACAGTGATACTGCTGGACCTGGCAAAGGCGTTTGACAGGATACCACATAGAATACTAATCCGTAAACTACAACATATGGGAATGGATATAGGGTTGGTGAGATGGGTAGGTGGTTGGTTGATGGAGAGATATCAAAGAGTAGTTTATTCAGGAGTAGAGTCCAAAAGATGGCCTGTGACTAGTGGTGTGTTGCAGGGTTCTGTTCTTGGACCACTGCTGTTTAATCTGTTCATTAACGATATAGGGAAGGATCTAAATGGAACAATTCATTTGTTTGCTGATGATGCAAAGTTGGGTAGGGCAATAGTGAATGCAGAAGATGTCTAAGTCTTGTAGGATGACTTAGACAGATTGGAGTTCTGGGCTAAGGAGAATGGATGTAAATTTAATGTGACAAAATGTAAGGTTATGCATTTTGGGGTGAAAAGATTAGCAGCAGTATACCACATCGGTGGAACTGTACTCCAAGAGATTGAGGCCAGGGACTTGGGAGTGTTGGTGGGTAGGGAGATGAAGTTTAGGGGGCACATAGCAAAAGTAGCTAAATCAGCTCATCAACTTACTTGGTTGTTGAAAAATACCTTGACAAGCAAGTTATTGTACCTCTGTACCGAGCCTTGATAAGACCTCATCTCGACTACTGTGCCCAGATTTGGTCACCTCAGTTCCTTCTTGATGGGGAGGAGGTGGAGAGGATCCAGAGGAGAGTGACTAAGATGATAACAGGTCTATGGAATGAACCATATGAGAACATGTTGAAGATTTGTAGGTTGCAGAAACTAGTTGATAGGTGGAGGAGGGGAGATATGATTGAGACATTCAAATTGCTAAAGGGATTCTATAGGATTAATTCAGAGGATATTTTTGAGATCAGGACTGGTGGTGAGAGAACTAGGGGACACCTATGGAAGCTGGGCAAGAGTGTGGTTAGTAGGGGTGTTAGAGCTTGGTTCTTTACTTTTAGAGTGGTAAATGAGTGGAATTAGCTGCCAGAGTCTGTTGTGGGTGCTATGACAGTGAAGAGTTCAAGGCAAGGTATGATAGATACTGTGAGAATGTAATTGCATAGTTGTGTGGACATGTTTAGGGCCTCCCTCGATGAGTCTAAGGACTCCTGGAGTCGCCCAAAATAATAATACCAAAGAGTTGCAACATTGGCACTGTTACTAAATCCTTCCCAGTCTTACATCAGACAATTGACTATCTCTTTACAATCTGACACAAATGGGACTGTAAGGGTCCCATTACTGGTTCTCCGAACTCCATTTGTAATCTTCCTTTTCCCAAATCACCTTTTCTCCCCCAAATGCAGTTCTTTATCGAACAGCCAATTTAGTCTGCTAACCTTATGTCTAAATCCATATGTTGCAACTTCAATATGAGCTTTCATATAGCACTCTATCAAATGTTCCTGCATAGTTCCAAAACATTTTTTTTTTTTTTTTTTGCAACTCCCCAACCATGGGTGTTAACCTCTGGTACATTAGTACCAGTACCGTGGATGGCTTAAAGGTCTAGATAATTCTAAAACCCTGCTTTAAAGGATTAAACACTGAGCTTTCTCAAGCTGCTTGAAAAACAGTTATTTGGTAGGTTTACATTAGGTGTTGAAATTCATCTTCCATCAAATAATTCACAGAATATCCAATCCATGCCTATAACCCACAGCTTCTTGATTGGCTAAATATGCCTTTCATCATCCAAAAGTGTTGGATTACTGAAACAAGAGTAACCATTAATTTCATGCAAACTTTCATAATTAATGCTGTCTAATTCTGTGTACAAATTTCTCCCAAATCTTAACCACAAATTCCAACTGGTCTATAGTAGATTGCATTAGGCATAATTATATTCTACCTTATAGCTGCAAGAGTTTCTGGACTATGACTAAAAAACCAGGTCAGTATCATCTTAGCATCTTCTCTATTGAAAGTTTGTCTCACTGCATAATATACTTACAATACTAAGTACATCTTTATTTTCAATCCTATCAGGAAGAAAATCAGATTGAGCAGAATAACATACTCTAAGTGACTATCAAATTGGCTGTTATTTTTGCATTGGTCACCTGACCAGCTACTCCATCTAACAAGAATATATGTGCATAATCATTTATCCTCTCACTGACTATAACAAACTCCATGGATCTTAATGTTAGTCTTCTCAAATCCTATACTAGCCACTTTCCAGTTTGAGCTTTATATTACTCATACAACTGGTTTCCACCTCTCTATACCTTTTTTCCCATAATCACTTTCATATGTGGTTCCCATTTTTGTCATTCATTTTACTCTATAGCTGTTTCTTGCTTGATGTATACATTTCATCATTGCTAGGAAAATTAACTTCCTTTTGATCTGAAGCACTTGCTTTGAGTTCTTCCATCCATAGCACTTCTTCTAGCTGGTTTCATTCTGTCACCTACCTTACTTACACATTCCTTTATTATTGCAACTTCCATATGATTACCACAATTTGAGACATCACCAACTCAGTGAGAATTTATCTTGGTTGTATGCTACCATACTTAAATGATTCCATAATGTTATGCATCTTTTAAATCTACAAAACAAGTAATTTTTGTATTTTTATATTATTTAAAGTAAAAAATCAGATCCTGATAACCTCTATTATATAGGCATCTCCATGCAGTCACTTATTGTTGAAGGCCTTTGAGACAGCATCACATTCTGTCTCAAGTAATCCTTTAGAAGCTGTGTCAATTCCATTTCCTTCTTTCTCTGTGACTGACTGTTTTCCTTCCAATTTGTTTCTGTAGTTGTAGTGTCCCCATAATACTCACCTAGCATTCATTATGCATAATTTGCTTATGTATGCCATTCACATTCTCTCTTGTACCTCCTGATCTTAGCAGCAACCAACTATTTCATCTTGTTGGCCTCATACCAGGTAGCCTAAAGTGCACCATATCCTACTGCTGAACCTCTTTTTTGACTTCAGTTTTATTAGTAGAACCAATTCTCTATCTCTGTCCTGAAATTTTAGAACCACCTAAAGAGCTACATTCAGCATCATTTGATTTATTCTCCCACTTAGTTGCAGAAGAATACTCTTCTGCCCCCCTCTTATAAATTAGTTTCCCTGACTCTGCACTTCCAACCTTCATTAAAAATTTTTCAGCTTTATAAGTACTTGCATCCATCAAATCCACATCACTCCTTCTGGACGAACTATGTTTTGACTCATTTTTGGTTTACATTTACCAAAGTACATATGATTTTGTTTATCAACTTTTATGTATATCTGGGCTTGTGTTTCTCTGTATTCTGTGAGGATACCTGTTAATTTACTTGCTAGAAACTTTCAGCATTTCTTTTTAGATTACCCTTCTTAACTGAGGATTTTTTAATCCTTGCAAGCAGTTCACTTTCTTTTCTGGCTAAATGTCTTTTCTCATTTGATCAATTTCCCCCTCTCCCATATTTTGCTACTGTATCTTCAAGGTTTGTTTATGAATCACTTTCTGCCAGTTGATAGTTGACCTGAAATAGCTGCTAGACTTTATTTTTAGAACTTGTACATATTTCTTTTCAGAAATTTTTTTTATCCTGCTCAAAACTAAATGGCAGTTGTATTCTTCAAATCCCCATTATACTCTGGTATCTCAAATCAGCATGAAAATATCTCTAAGTTGATAGCCATAACTTAGTTATGGCTATCAACAACAGCATTCAAAAAGATTCATTTCCTATTTTCTCTGCATGAGATCTTATGCACAATTTTTATATTAGAACTGTGTGCATATGCAATTGTAAACTACTGCTTTAAGTGGTTTGGAGAATGAAAATAAAAAAATAGTGAATTTAGAAAAAATTTCAATGTATGAAATCAGAATTGAAAGGAAACATACCTAAAGGAAGATTACAGAATAGATGGAGATCAGGTAAGAGATCTAGGGAATACTTGCTGGAACTCAGTTCATGAACAGAAAGAACTGTCAGAATACTGTTCCTTCCCAGCCTGACTATTCCTGTTGGAGCAGTTCTTGATAATGCACATGCTATAGCAATGTCTTGAACAGAAATTTAGATATTTTCAATTATGGACAATTAACATTTGCTTTTCTCCAAATTATCCTAAAACATCTTTGTCTAGTGTTCATTTTATGATCTATTTAGATCTGTAACAAGTTTTTAGAATTTTCTATAGGACTAAATGAAAATTTTAAAATTTTCATGGTCACTTTACTTGAAACGGTCTGCCATTGAAGTTTATCTTGATGTTATTGAATCCTAAACTGTCCGTTGATATTGTTTTAATTACTTTGTATTTCTTACATACCAATTGTTGACGTAGCATGTCACTGCTGCATACTTATAGGGACCATAGAAATGGTTTGTAGCAGATAGTTTTGCTATAATGAATATCAATAAATGATATTCAACATAGCAAACTCATGCACTGAGTTTGCTATAGCAGGCTGTTATAGTGAGTATTCTTTTCTATCGATACTTCTCATTTGGTGCATTCTAAGTAGTTCACTTTCACTGTTCTCCTGACAAAGAGCAGCATGGGCAGTGTATTTGATATAATATCTGTGGTTTAAGCCATTACATGCTGGCGATTAATTGGCTAAATCCTAGCCAGTTAATTGCCAGCCCATTGTTTAGTACCCACAATGATATCTAAATGGATTGTTCACAATTCATTTTTTCATGGTACATAGAAATGTCACAATCAATTCTTAGCATTTCTCACCATCCATGTTGAGGTGTTCTCTAGGTTTCAGAGATTAGCATCTCTTACCTCTTAAGTGTTCCCACTGCTACAACCTGAAATACTAAATTTGCTTTCCATGTCTTGTTTCAACCTATGGGGAAAAAACCATGATTTTCCTTTCTGTGTAAAATATAACTTCTTTTTAAGACTCATTTATGATATTCATAGGAATGCTTTAGAATAACTTAATTATTTGAAATTTTAATAATTGTTTTCATTAGACATGTTGGTGATCTTGGAAATATTGAAGCATCTCCATCTGGTGTTGCTATTGTGGACATAACTGACAGTATTATTTCAATGTATAAAAATCTTCCTGGAAGAGGAATAGTGGTAAGTTCATATTGCTCTTCAAGTTAATGAGTTAAGAATAAGATGTTAAATGTTCTGTACAATCTTGTAGTAATGCATTATCAGTGGGTCTTAACCTTTTTAGTGATCAGCACCCCCTTGAGTCTAAAAATAAGTTCTTGCACCCTCCTTTAAAAATTTGTTTTAATTTCTTTATTTAAGAAATTAAATCTATTGCAAGATAAACACATACATATAAAACAATCTCAACTTTTAATGGCTATGTTGTTGTTTATTCATAATAATACTTCTGAAGTGAGGCTCCTTTTTTGAAAGAGCCATGCATAAGTTGTCACTTGCATTTTAACCCCTTAACGTACCAATTAAAAATCGGAAAACTGTCGTTTGTCTGCCAATTTTTTGAGCGAGGGGATTTGCTGGATCAAATTCATAGTTATTTGAAAAATGATGAATTTTTGCAAATGCAAATGAAATAGCTGATACACACACCGTTGGCAACTTTTCTCAGCTGAAAGGAAATCGGCACAAGATTGTCTAGCGTTTATATTCGGTTGTATTTATATGTGAAACCAAAATTCGCATATAAATTCGCAATAAACAAAAGACATGTCACAGACTTCTTTGTATGTTAAGGGATTAAGAGATTTCTGGCTTTTGTTTTTATGTGCAAAAGTGATGACAATCCCATTTCACATAGGTAGGTGGTGGCAAATGGTAAAAGTGTCTGCAGTGCTCTTTTGCCAGCTGTGGATAAGGTTTTACTGTGTACACCAGAATTGTTCCAAGTCCAGTTTTTCAAATCCCATTTGAATACTTGCATTGGCTCGTTTTTCAATAGGATCATATTTTATTAAATAGCTGTCCATCGAATCTGGGTCAAAATTTAGAAACTTCTCTCACACCCCTGGAAATGCTTTCTTGTACCCCCCGGGGGTGTACCACACCCCAGGTTAAGAACCACTGCATTATAGTTTCTTAAGGATCTAGTTAGCATGAAAAAACTGCCAAATCTGATATTCTGTGTCAGCTTTTCTGTAAAAGCTTCCAACATAATATACTGTTTCGAACTAATGCCATAATAACTTTCAGCAAGTTTTTAACCAGAGCATGAGTGAAACTTCAAAATTAATATACACTTCCTTTTATGGAAGTAAAGGGAAATTTTGAAATTACATTAGTATATAATATTTGAAAACAGACAACTGCATCAATTTCCTTGGGTGGTTAGTGTCTGCGCTTCAGTTAACAAGCTGTGGGTTTGATCCCACTGTGGCAATGAGTTTTATTTGTTTGCGATTGTCTATAGGTCAGTGAATAAGCATAATGATCACCTAGGTGGTGGCTAGCCATGTGAAGACTTCCGTGAGGAAAGAACATATGGGGGTAGTTGCATAAGTTTCCAGCCTGGCTAACTTTTAGAGATGATCAGAAAACTCGCTTTTCAACATAATCTTCCTTTTACTTCAACACACTTTTCACATCTTTGAATTAACATATCCATGTCCTACAAAAAGTAATTGGTACTTGTCTGCAAAATTGCCTAAAACTGCATCTTTCATCTCATTGTCATCTGCAAATTTTCTTCCATGAAGGCTTTCAGTTTTGAGAAGTGCTAGGTCTGGGCTGTAGGGTGGGTGTGCAATTTCTTGGAATCCAATCCTTCACTGCAGCCTTTGCAACAATAGCCATATGGACTGGAACATTGTTGTGAAGCAGGTGAACATAATGAATTGGCATTCCTTGTCACTACTTCTCCTTTATGGCATCATGCAGTTTGTGCAGAAGCAAAGCATTCACACTGGTATTATTATTATTATTCAGGCCTCTGTGGAGTCAAAAGACTCGTCGTGGGAGGTCCTTCCTAAGAACAGTCTGTCAATACTCATTGAGGGGAGGTCCCCCCCTAAGAAACAGTCTATCATACCACTCCTTAAACTCATTGACCGTTCTCGCACTCACCACTCCATCAGGCAATGCATTCCACGGCTCAACCACTCCTCACCCACTTGCTCAGTTTCCTTTCGCAACTTCCAGGGATGGCCTGTTGTCATCACTCCTTCCTGCTGTTCAACCAAGCAAAAGAACTCCCCAATGTCAACCCTGTAACCACCTGTCAACAGTGTGAAAGTCTCAATCATATCACCTCTCCTTCTATCCACCAAACTCTGCAGTCCACATTCCCTCAGCCGATCCTCATAACTATCCTTGTACAATCCTGAAACCATCCGTCTTTGTATCCTTTCCACAGTTAATTTATCCCCTTCAAATCCTGGGGACCAAATCTGAGAACAATAGTCCAAGTGTGGTCTGATCAGAGGACTTATACAACGGAATGATAACCCTCTTATCTCTGCAGGTCAGTCCTTCTCATAATTGCAGCAATCCTCTCTGTTACCTTCACCTTTTGCAATATGTCCCCTAAACTTCAGGTTTCTATCAATCATCAACCCCAGATCTCTCGTCTCCCCTACTTCCTCCAATAGAGGATGCTGCATCCCATTGATGTTTCCCAAACCTAAAGACCTTACATTTTGCTGCATTTAACTGACACCAGATTCATTTGCCCATCTATCTAGCTTATTCATATCCTCTTGCAGGGCTACCACATCTGCACTTACTAATAATCCTTCTCAGCTTTGCATCATCTGCAAATAACTGAATATCCCCTTGCAATCCACTGGCAGTGTCATTGATATAAAGGTTAAACAATATAGGTCCTAGTACTGGTCCCTGTGGGACCCCACTTGTAACCCTGTCTCCTTGAAACTGCTCCACCATACACAACTCTGATATATATATCAGGCAGCCAATCCTGAATCCAGTTGACCAATCTGACATTCAGACCCATGTGCTGCAACTTAAATATCAGCTTATCATGCAGCATGTTAAATGCCTTTGCTAAGTCTAAGAAAATTGCAGTATATGCCTTTCCCTCATCTAATGTTCTTTTAACTTTATTATAAAAGGCTAGCATATTGCTAAAACGAGCACCCTTTCACAAATCCATGTTGACTCTCAAAGATAACATTACCCTCATCTGCCCAATGCCGTATACGGTCCCTCACTACTTTCTCCAAGATCTTAAATACTGATGACACAGACTGGCCTATAATTAGACACTTCCAGTCTGTTACCACCCTTATGCAATGGCACTATCTTACCTTCCTTCCATTCCCTGGGTACCTTTGCCAAAGCCAGACTTTCACTGAAAAGCAAGGTTAAAGGCATTGTCAGTTCCCTAGCACATTCTCTCAAAACTCGTGAAATACCATCCAGTCCGAAAACTTTACTGACATCCAGAGTACTCAGTATCTGAGACACACTCTCCTCCTGTACCTCTAATCCTCGAACCAGCCCTATCCCTCTAGCATTAAAACTGACTCCTCTAGGATGAAATACTCCAATAAAGTGTTTATTGAACAATTCCACTATGTCCTCTGCATCAGTCACTCTATTCCCATTTTTATCCCACAATATCATTCTTCCACAGTTATTTCTCCTCCCACATAGCTAAAAAATTCCCTAGGATTTTCTTTGGACCTTAGGGCCAATCTACATTCATATTCCAGTTTCGCTTTCCTTACCACACTAGTCACTCTTCTGGCCTGTGTCTTATATTTTTCACGCATCCTCTATTCACCTGTCTCCTTATCTCTTCCATAGCCTCTTTTTCACATGCAATTCCTGTTTAATTGTTTGTCATCCACTTTACTCCAAATTGTGTCCTCTTCTTCACTCGTGGTATACAACTTGCCATTGCTGCTAACAAATATTCTTTCACAATTTCCCACGCACTAACTATATCCTGACCTTCCAATTCCTCCCTCCATGAAACTTCTCAAATTTGACATCTAAGACTATTATAATCACCTGCATTATAATTCCACACAAGTTCCCGTCTCTTTGATGCTCCTGCATGTCTATTCATTTTCCAAGTCAAAACCATATGGTCACTCTCTCCAACTGGTGGGAGAGATGTCATCTCAGTTATTATCAACTGTTCTGATGCTATAACCAAATCTAAAACTCTTGAACCTCTTGTTCCCTCTGTTACATGTTGCCTAAGACATTTGTCCCTCAAGAATTCTAGAAATTCCATTCCACTATTGCTACATGCATCTTCCTCTCTCCAATTTATACTACTGAAGTTAAAATCTCCCATAACAATCATTCTTCTTACACTTGCCAAACTTAGCTGTCTAAACATCTCCTGGTCCCTATGCTCCTGGGTCTGTAGCAACACCCCCACTAAATATCCTGTCTTGCCTACCTCTACCTCACACCATATGCTCTCAATCATTTGTCTCACTTCCTTCTAAAGCCTCCACTCTTAGAGGACATAGGTCATCACTTATCATAAGCAGTACCCCACCGCCACGCTTTCCCCCTCCTATCCTGACGAAAATGCTATACCCAGCGACTTCTATTTCCTGTTGTTATATCCCCTTTTATCAACCACGTCTCAGTGATCCCAATAATTTTTGGCCAGGCTGATGCTATCTGTGCCACCAATTCCTCTCCCTTATTCCAGATACTCCTGGCATTAGTATAAAGCATATAAATGCCATTGTTTCTATATCCAGCATTATCCCTTCTAGACTCCACTGGGCTCAGCGTTACCTGACATCGTCTCCCTTCTCCCACGTATCCATTCCCACAAGAGGCCACCCCTGCTATCATCCTCCCTGGGACATACAGACTCTTTCAGAACAGCAATCTCTCCAGATGCCTACATCCTTCCTCATTCAAATGTAAACGGTCTCTCGCATACAATTCCTCTTTCCTCAAACGCACTCCAAGCATTCACATATACCAGTCAATTAAATAACGTACAATGAGCTGGACGTGATTCGAACACGCAACCTTCTGATCTGGAGTCAGATGCGCTACCATTGCGCCACCGGCCCACTTAAAGGGGCGAAGCAAGAATGCTTTTCATCTTCCTCATTATCTGTAGAGGACAATGTAGGGAAGGGTATTAATCACCGCATCTCGCGGTCGATTGAAATTCCCATTTCTGTATTATTCAGTTTTATTCATTATATCACTAATATTGATGTATTAGTAATGACTGCAGAGGACAGTCAAGATATTCAGGGAGCAATTCATCAGGGCATTCCATCCTCATTGGTGTGAAGTAATGAGAAGTTCAAATATAGAGCAAATGCGAGAAAATGGCTTACTAGTGGGTGAGCAAGAGGCAGCAGGACTTGACATATAAAGAGAATGTTGGCATTGCCTTTGGCTTACCTGTTTAATCTTGCAGCAGCAATTGGCCTATAACTTGTAGCCTTAGTTCTATCACAAAGGTTGGGATAGAACTAAGGCTACAAGTTATAGGCCAATCTGTATATTTGGTGTTGGAGAAGGAGAAATTGAGCTATGGTTACAGAAATTGATTTATTGTACACATTTGGCTACCTGGTTTTCATTCTGATGAGAATTTTGGAAAGGATCCAGAGAGGATTGACTAAGATGGTAACTGGTCTTTAGAATGTGGGGTATGAAGTAAGATTGAGGAAATCCTATTTGCAAATTGCAAGAGTGGGGATATAATTTGTTGGTTATGGGAAAGAAGGTTACTTAATGTAGAAGTTCTCATAGAATGGGAGAAAGGAGGTAGAATAGAAGTTATCACTGGAAACCATATAAGGCATGAGTAAAAAGCAAGTTTCCTTTGAGTGGAATGCATTATACTGACAGTGCAGTGATTTGTAGTCATTGAATGAGTTTAAAGCACAGTTTGGAACTTGTTATGTATATAACAGTACCTCTTATGGGCAGTCTTTGTATTTTATATGGTCTGGTATTAGACTTGCCTTGCTTAATGGAGGCTTGAAAAGTTTTGGTCTTTTAGAGCAAGGTTTCCAGATCATTTAAAAAAAGTTTTTTTTTTTTCAATTATTTTCTGTACAAATGTACTATAGGTTTACAAAACTTTTTCTTTGGAAGCCACACACAAAAAAAAAAACTTGAGTATTTTTATTAAAATAAAAATTTGAACTGCATGTTTAATTTCAGAACATCTTCCTCCATATTTCAAGAAAATAAAATACACTTTTCTATTGACATTTCTAAACTACCAGTTCATTCTCTAATTGCTTGTTTAGAAATGTTTAATACTTCAGATCTCCTAACATGAAGTATACTAATAAAGTACTGATTGAACATTCCTACTCTTTAGAGGAGGTTCACATACACATTTCTGATACTGAAATGTCTTTCATGTAACAATTGTCATTTTTTGGCTTATGCCTTAACATTTGTGCTATTAATAGATATCTTTACTTCCATAATAACATCCTCTGCAGTTTTGGCATAATTGGATTATTTATCTATTTCACCTCTTTCTAGGAATATGGTCTGACTGCCATCAGTAACTGATCTTGAACAGTTCAGTCTCCTGTTCTAATTCACATCACTCACCAACTGGCAACATTATGACTTCCTTTCTTTAGTGTTACACAGTGATCAGCATTCATTTTAGACAAATTATGGACTCTACAACTGTTTAAAAATAACTATTTTAATTTCCTGATGTTTCGACCTTCATATTATGTACACTAAAAATGTTTATATACATTTTTACAATGACAAGCTATATTACATTTTGCACATTAAGCTACAGATACAATGATTTAATCAAGGTTATTCTACTAGCATGATCTCTAGTGAAAAAAATTATAAAAATAAAACAATTAAAATAAGGAAATAAAATAACTACATCAAAGCTATATTTAATATAATAAACACTTTCATATAGTTCTTTTTTTACAGTAAAAACTGACATGAGTCAAATCTGGCATTTTGTTTTTGCAAGTAGCATTTTTCTGCTTAATGTATTCTCTTAATCCCTATTCTTTTCAATTGCCATTTCTTTAAATGATTTTAATTATTTATATGTATGCTCTTACATCTTCTGTAGTTCACACATGGAGGGGGGGGGGGAATTAAAGATCCTGGATTATCTATGGTCCTATTTATACTAGACTCTTAGGGAAAGGTTAAGTGGGTCAAATGTGCCTTCCATATTCCTGGGATTTTTAGGCCATTATTGTTAAGATTAGGGTGGTTGATAATCTCGCAGGCCTCCTTAAATTTACATTCATACTATGTTTTGGTGTAGTGTAAACAGGTGCTTTTCCAGCCACTTTTATGTAAAGGAAATTGTACATTCTGTTTCTCCTATATAGGGCAAATTACAGGTGCAGTGAACATGGTATACTCAAGGGTGAGCAAATGGAAAAAGTAGATCCTTGGATGAATTAAGTTTAATTTTGCAGGAGGTTTAAAAGGCAACTTTAAGGTTGTATTTCTGTAGTATGCTGTTTATTATTTTGTCTGATATCCCTTTATTGTATGGAATGGTTAGTTTTATTGTAGTGTGGTTTATTTGTTTTCAAGTGGGGGTCTTCTACAGAATCTTGTAGATAGTATTTTGGCTGTAACCATTTTTTAGGAAGGTATTGCTGATAACTTTTAATTCATCTTCAAAGCTGTTTTTTAGTCTGTTAATGATGCCTATTTTTTTGTTGGGTGGTGGTATGTGTTGGCTAGTATGTTGGTTTCCAGCAAACAGCGAAGGAAAGACTGAAGTGTGTTCTGAATTTCAATCTTAATTGTGAATTGTTTGTCTGGCAGCCATGGGGCCCAGATAGCGAAAACGTAGTCAACGTATCTAAGCCAAATTTCTGGTTTTAAAGGAGAGGAATCTACAGCACGTCGCTCAAAATGTTCCATGTAAAAGTTAGCAGTGGGGGGGGGGTAATGATGAGCCCATGGCTGTGCCTTTTTGAAGGAAGATGGTGTTTTGCAACACAAACAATAAATATGAAAGTTAAAATTGTTCTCAGTCAAGAAAGGGGTAAGAGCTAAGTTTTTCTCCCAGAGAGCAGTGAGTGGAATAATTTGCCCTTAAGGGTAGTGAGTGCATCTAGTGTAAATGAATTTAATGGAAGGTATGATAGCTGGGTTGGATTATTTACAGCTGCCCCTTGATGAGTCCTAGACTCTCTGGAGGTCTCAGATAATGCTAATAATAGCAACCTAATGAAATCCAAACTGACAGCAGTGAAATCACTAAAATTAAATACAGACATTGGAATCATTAGAGCTGACAAAGGCAGTGCCACAGTTATCCTAAATCGCACTACGTATGTCAAAAATGAATCTAATAGTCGCAGAGAACAGCACCTATCAACCTGTTAACTATAACCCTACCAATTGAATAAAAAAGAAAACAGAAGCTACTTAAATCACTACATGGCCCAAAGATATGGTTAAAAAATCACTTCTGCACTATGATCATTCTCCAAGAATTTACAGTCTACCAAAGATACACAAACAGAACATACTACTCCAGCTGATAGTTGAAGGTATAGACAGCCCCAATTATCACATGGTCAAGAAACTTGTGTCAACACTCAAGGAGTTAGTAGGTCATTTCCCCTCCTATATTAAAAACATACAACACTTTGTAAACAAAATCAAAGACATTACACTGAAAAAAGAGGATTTGTTAGTTTGACATCTGTGCCCTCTTCACAAATGTCCCAATCAATGACACAATCGTTTTATTAGAGGATAAATTCCCTCCCGATATCAGTGTTCTTTGTGCATGTACTATGCTCTGGCTATTTTGTGTGGCGAAACACTCTACCTTCATAAAGAAGGCACAGCCATGAGCTTGCCATTATTCTCCCCCCCTTCCCATTGCTAACTTTTAGATGTAACATTGTGAGCAACTTGCTCTAGATTCCTCTCTTAGCTTAGACATGTTTTCACTATCTGGCCCCATGGCTTCTAGACATTGCTTTCCTCAGCCACCTAAACAAATAACACAAACAATTAACATGTTACAGATACCAAGCAATTTTATAAATAAACTTGGTTTTAATCCTTTTTCCCAGGTAAGCAAACAGACAAGTCAAGTTTGCACCTGAACATAGTTAGACTTATTTCTTTAACATATAGTATACCCAAGGTAAAAAAACTTTCTGCATACAATTGAGATTGAAACTGAGAACACACTTCAGTTTCTAGATATGTCTTCCGTTGGGTAGTCTTTTCCTTCACTGTTTGCTGGAAACCGACACTGGCCAATATATACATGTAAACTCCTACCACCACCAACACAAACTAGGTGTCATTAACACACTAAAAAACAGAACTTTGAAGATTTGCTCTAATGAGCAAGCACTTAAAGATGCATTAAAAGTTATCAGCAATGCCTTCCTAGAAAATGGTTACAGCCAAAATACTATCCACAAAATTCTGTACAAGACCCCACTTAAAAACAAAAATAACACTACAGTAAGCTATCATAATAGCTAGAATGTGTCAGAAGAGATGATTGGAATATGTGGATGCTTGGAGGGCATTTGAGGACAGAAAGGAATCATATGCAAGAGACTGCTTGCATTTGAATGAGGAAGGACATAGGCATCTGGAGAGATTGATGTTCTGAACGAGTCGGTGTGTCAATGCAGGGAAACTAGAATGCCCAGGGTGGCATCGGTATCAGGGGTGGCATCTTGTGGGAATGGGTACTTGGGAGAAGGGGACATCAGGTAATGCTGAGCCCAGTTGAGTGTAGAGGGGATAATGCTGGGTATAGAAACAGTGAAGTTTTTACTTTATACTAATGCCAGGAGTATCTGGAATAAAGGAGAGGAATTGATGGTGCTGATAGCATCAGCCTGGCCAAAGATTATGGGGATCACCAAGATGTGGTTGACAGAAGAGAATATAATAACAGGAATAGAAGTAGCAGGGTATAGCATGTTTCGGCAAGATAGGAAGGAAAAGAGTGGTGGTGGAGGAATACTGTTTATGATAAGTGAAGACACCTCCTCTAAGAGTGGAGGTTTAGGAAGGCAGTGTCACTAATAATTTTGAAAGCATATGGTGTGAGGTAGAGGTGGACAAGACAGGATATTTAGTGGGATGTTCCTACAAACCAAGGAGCACAGAGTGGGGACCAGGAGATGTTTAGACAGTTGAGCTTTGCAAGTGCAAAGAGATTTTACCTATAGCAGTATAAACTGGGGAGAGGAAGATGCATGTAGCAATAAGGGAATGGAATTTCTAGAATTCTTGAGGGACAAATCTTTTAGGGAACAAGAGGTTCAAGAGTTTTGGATTTGGTCATAACATCAGAAGAGTTGATAATAACTGAGATGTCATTTCTCCCACCAGTTGGAGAGAGTGACCATGTGGTTTTGACTTGGAAGATGAATAGATATGCAGGAGTATCAGAGACAGGAATGTATGAGGAATTATAAGACAGGTGATTATAATAGTCTTAGACATCAACGTGGAAGTTTCATGGCAGAAGGAATTGGAAGGCTGGGATATCATTAGTGCTTGGGAAATTGTGAAGGAATATTTGTTAGCAGCAATAGTAAGCTGTATTCCACAAGTGAAGAAGACACAATCTGGAGTAAAGTGGATGACAAACAATATTAAACAGGAACTTCATGTGAAAAAGAGGCTTTGGAAGAGATATATAGAGATAAGTGAAGAGCAGATGCATGAAGAATATAAGACAGAAACCAGGAGAGTGACTATAAGGAAGGCAAAACTGGAATATGAGAAGAGATTGGCCCTAAAATCCAAAAAAAATCCTAGAGAATTTTTTAGCTATGTGGTCAGTAGGAGGAGAAATGATTGTGGAAGAATGACATTGTCGGATAAAAATGGGAATAGTGACTGATGCAGAGGACATAGTGGAATTGTTCAATGAACATTTTTTTGGAGTATTTCATCCTGGAGGAGTAAATTTTAATACCAGAGGGATAGAGCAGTTTAGAGGTGCAAGAGGAGAGTGTTCCAAGTACTGTACTCTGGATGTCAGTAAAGCTGTGGGACTGGATGGTATTTCACCATGAGTTTTGAGAGAATGTACTAAAGAACTGACAACTCCTTTGACCTGACTTTTCAGTGAAAGTCTGGCTAGGAAAGTTGCCCACGGAATGGAAGGAAGGTAAGATAGTGCCATTGCATAAGGGCAGAAGCAGACTGGAAATGTCTAATTATAGGCCAGTTTGTGTCATCAGTAGTTAAGATTTTGGAGAAATTAGTTAAGGACCATATACAGCATTGGGCAGATGAGGTTAATGTTATCTGTGAGAGTCAACATGGATTTGTGAAGGGGTGCTCTTGTTTTAGTAATATGCTAGTCTTTTATAATAGTTACAAGAGCATTAGATGAGCGAAAGGCATATACTGCCATTTTCTTGGATTTAGCAAAGGCATTTGACTGTGCCATGTGGTTTGGATGTCAGGTTAGTCAACTGGATTCAGGATTGACTGTCTGATAAGTATCAGAGTTGTGTATGGTGGGGCAGTTTCAAGGAGGCAGAGGGTTACAATTGGGATACCACAGGGCTCAGTACTGGGACCTATATTGTTTAACCTTTATATCGATGACATTATCAGTGGATTGCAGGGGATATTCAGTTGTTTGCTGATGATGTGAAGCTGGGGAAGGTTATTAGTAATAGTGCAGATGCAGATAGCCCTGCAACAGGATTTGAATAAGCTAGACAGATGGGCAAATGAATGGGGGTGTTGGTTTAATGCAGCAAAATGTAATGTCTTGAGGTTTGGGACACAGATGGGATTCTGCCTCCTCTATTGGAGGAGCTATACTGGAGGAAGTAGGGAAGATGAGAGATCTTGGGTTGATGACTGATACAAACCTGAAATTTAGGGGACATATTGCAAAGGTGGTGAAGGTAACATAGAGGATTGCTTCAATAATGAGAAGGATGCTGACCTGCAGAGATAAGTTATCATTCCATTGTATAAGATCTTGATCAGACCACACTTAGACTATTCTCAGATTTGGTTTAGAGGATTTGAAGAGGATAAATTAACCGTTAAAAGGGTACAAGAGCAGATAACAAAGACGGTTTCAGGACTATACAATGTTAGTTATGAGGATAGGCTGAGGGAATGTGGACTGCAGAGTTTGGTGGATAGGAGAGATGATTTGATTGAGACTTTTAAACTGTTGAGAGGTGGTTACAGGGTTGACATTAGCAAGTTCTTTTGCTTGATTGAACAGCAGGGAGTGATGACAAGGGGCCATCCCTGGAAGTTACAAAAGGAAACTGTGCACGAGGGTGAGGAGTGGTTGTTTCTTTGCATGGAGGGTGGTTGAACCATGGAATGCATTGAGTGGTGAGAACAGTCGATGAGTTTAAGGAGTGGTATGATAGACTTAGTGTTTCCTAGGAAGGACCTCCTGCGATGAATCTCTTGACTCCATGGAGACCTGAATAATAATAAATTGCAACCATTCCATACATTAAAGTGATATCAGACAAAATAATAAACAGAATACTACAGAAATACAACCTTAAAGCTACTATTTAAACCTCCTGCAAAATCAAACTTAATTCATCCAAGGATCTACTTCCTCCATTTGCCCACCACTGGAGTATACCGTGTTCACTGCACCTGTAATTTCTCCTATATGTAATTTCTCCTAAACAGGATGCACAATTTCCATCAGACAAAAAAGAACATAAATGGCACATTAAATTTAATAACTATGGTGAAGCCAGCCTGTCTGATCATGCCCTGAACACTTGACATAAAATTGACTGGAAAAGCACCTGTTTACACCACATCAAAACATGGTATGAATGTAATTTAAAGAGGCCTGCGAGATTATCAACCACCCTAATCTTAACAATGATGGCCTAAAAATCCTAGGAATATGGAAGGCACATTTGACACACTTAACCTTTCCCTAAGCAAGTATAAATAGGACCATAGATAATTCAGGATCTTAAATCTACTTTAATTATCCCCCCCCGTGTCTGAACTGCAGAAAATATAAGATCATGCATATAAATAAAATCATACATTTAAAGAAATATCCATTGAAAAGAATAGGGATTAAGAGAATACATTAAGAGATAAAAATGCTACTTGCAAAAACATGCAAGATTTCACTCACGTCAGTGTTTTGTTCCAGTAAAAAATCTATGAAAGAATATTCATCTTAAATAGAATATAGTTATTTTATTTCCTTATTTATTTTAATTTTATTTTATTTTATTTTTTTATTTTTTCACTAGAGGTCATGCCAGTAGAATAATTGTTGATCAAATCATTGTCTGTAGCTTACTGTGTGAAATGTAATGTAGAGCTTGTTTTTGTATATGTGTATATACTACAGCTGACTGTAATATGAAGATCAAAATATTGGGAAATTAAAATAGTTATAACACAGTTGTTGAATCCATAATTTGTCTAAAATGAATTATGACTTCTATTGTATTATCAGACATCTGTTAATCCAACATTCATGTCCTGTGTGCTATGTAAAGTGGTTTGCCATAAGCAACTCAAGGAACTTTCCTTACTCTCCTGCATTTAGTCAATGCTTCCATAGTTGATCACTTGATGGTTATGTCTACCTGAAACAATTTCAGAATAACTTCTGATTATTGCTTGGGTTTTGTTTAAGGTAAGAAAGAAGTTTAGATCTAAAACTCTTGTTCATCTCAAGCTTGCACCAAATGTCCTAAAGTCAATATTTCTACTGCTTCCTTTCCATGTGGAAACTTAGGATAAATTCCTCTTCTAAGATCAGTTGTCTCCTATCCTTTGTCTTAACATATTCCTTAAAATATTCTGAGATAATTCTTCAAACCACATCTCATGACAGCAATAATTTGACCAACTAATTTTATCAAGACACAAACTATTCTTTTATTCCTCACATTAGTGTATATTATTGACACCTCCAGGGAATCCAAACCCTCCTCAGAGGGCACCTACTCTGCCTCCACCACTCAATCCAACTACACAAATGTAATCTACCTCCCATCACTATTAGTATTTTCATAGACAATTGCAAACTTCCATGCCCACAGTGGGATTCGAACCTGCAACCTTTTCGGCTGGAGAGCGAACATGTTAACCACTTGGCCAATAGCATAATTATTTATTATTAAAAAAACAGGCTAAAAAGAAAATAAACATAGCATGTCCCTAGCCTTTGAGGCAGGCTCATTAATATCATCATCACTATTAATCTCGGTTATTCTGATAGCGTAGAGTTCCATCTAATTTTCATTTTCCTGCCTGAACATGTGCTTCTCATCAACCTATTCAGCTTCACATTGTTACTTGTTCAAATGGCTATTTCCAGCACAAACTTTCTCCTGCCCTTGGATTTATTCCACAAGTTCACATACTCAAAGTTTCCTTATACTATACTTGTCATAGCTATCCATGTAAAAACTTTCTCCCTCCTGCTTATACAGTGTTCAAGGATGTTCTCTTGTCCTTTTCCCTCTCTCCATTCTATGAAAAACTTAATCACATTAATCTGGTATAGCCTCTTATTTGTCTATATCTACTATCTACTACATGCTGCAATTTTCATTTTCTCAACTTTTTTCATATTCAAAATTCTAGAGAACCAGAAACCACCTAACTTAATTGCTTCTGGAGCCTTTCCAATATATCTTCATCCTTTTGAAAACCAGGTGGCCAAATTTATACATAGTCAATATACAGCCTAATCAAGGCCTCATACAATGAAACCATAAACTCCTTAGTTTTCACTTTCCTCTGCATCATGCTGTCCTCACAATTTTAGCAGTGTGTTTTCTAAACTCATCCCAATGAAAGGAATGTGTCCTCCATACAATAATTTTAAACTAATCAGGAGCATTTTTGCTTTCCTTTTCTATCAACAAGAGTAAATATCCAAGCTTGTGCAGTGCTTTAATTAGCAGCTGTGGCTAAGATTTAATGTTAAGCGTTGTGATTCGTGTGTAATAACTTTGTTTTTGAATGACTAACAGTATGATTGTGGTACAATATGGTTTACCTTCTAGATTAAATAGTTTGAATAAACTGAAATATGCAGTAAATATCTTTATTAGATTTTTAGAGTACCTTTTTTGTTTGGATATGAATTGTTTTTCATTTTAACCTTTCACTAACTGAATTTGTTTTCATAAGTAATTGAATTAGAATTAGTTCTCCAACCATGCCATCATGCTGTTTAATTTCAACTGGAATAGAATTGAGCTATTTATTCTTTCTGATAGGTTCACGAAAATGAAGATGACCTTGGAAGAGGTGGTGTTCCAGCAAGTAAAACTACAGGAAATGCTGGAGGGAGAGTTGCTTGTTGTGTTATTGGCTTTGCATAAGTCAATTTCTTAAAAGAAATTATTGTAGTTGTAGAATGAGTTATCAGATTTAAAAAGAAAAAACTATTTCCTACAGCAAATAGATTGAAAGCAAAATCTTTCATTTGTAAATATTTTTCTAATGCATTTGTCAGTAAAATATTTCCACAAATGGATGGTGTAGTGTTTTTTTGAACAAGAAAATTCTTTAGCAATCACAAAGGTCATTCACCATCAGCGTCAAAATAGGTAAAATTGCCCTCAAAAACACATTTTGATATATCCCCCATTTCATTTAAAGTATTTAATAATAGTTGTTCAATCACTAGAATAAACATCTAGAAAGTATTAAAGGTAGCAACCCTTTGTTAGTTTAAAACTATCCTATTAAAGAAGTTGCAGAAAAATGTGAAAATACTTATAATTCAGCTTAAATTAGTTTTTTTTTTTTGCTCATCTTAAGGTTTGGAATGTACAAAATGAGTCTTTTTTTTTTTACAAATGAATTTCTCTCCTGTACACTTCCATCATCCTTTCTTGTGAACTTTCACTAGATTTGAAGTTACATATGGAAAAATGCTGAAGTGAGATTGGAAATGCAAAATCAGGGAATTGAGGAATGCAGGTAAGAATAATATGCGACACCTGGGAGTACAAAGACTCATAGAGGGAGAGTGTACCAGCAGCATCGAATGATTGAACACCTTCCAACTACTAACTGCACTCAAACTTGCTTAACTTTTTGTGAGCCATTAGTAGCAGAGGCTCTACCAATTGACCAACTTTGCTGTATCATTTGAAGTGAGTGAGAATGAATTTAAAAAAAAAGCCAAATAGTTCCAAAAGTAATGAGTGAATAGGATAGCCAATAATATAAGTGTTTGGGTAACTTCAGGCCCAAAGGGTTACTGCACTTGATATTGATATCAGAAGCATCTGGGATAAGGGGAGAGTTTTTGGCATTGGTTTAGTTCTTGGCTTAAACTTACTGGTTATTAGTGATGTGTCCAACAGCGAGTTTCCAGGAAATAATGATTTACTGTTTTTCAGGGTAGAAAGAACAAGATGATGGATATTACTGATAGCAGATGAACTTGCACTCAAACTTACTTGATTTGATAATCATGTAGTCTTAATAGATAGTGTTTCAAAGAGTATCAAGAAAAATGAAATTTGTAGAAAGGCAAGTAATTACAAAAGAAACCAACATGAGGCAGTACAATGAATGCAAAAATCTGAAGGAAGAAATCATATTGGAGCTAGTTGAGAAATATTTATTAGCAGCATTGGAAAATTGCATACCTAGTGAAAGATGATTTTGGAGTAGACAAAGTTATGGTGAAGACAAAGAAATGAACAGTTACATGAGGAATATAACTCAATCTTGGAAAGCAACAAGGAAAAACTGAATCGGATGACTAGTATTTCAGTTCAAGGAGTTTTTTGTGACCAATAGCAGGAGAAACAACTGTGGATTAATCTCCTTGCTGGATGGAAATGTTGGATGATGAATGCAGCTAATATGGTAAAGCAGCTTACTTTGTTAGGATGTTTCATTTTGGTAAATCAAATTTCTTTACTAGAAGGATAAAGAAGGTTGAGGGATTGGAAATAAGATCAATTTTGAATCTTAAGCAATCTAGATGTCAGTAAGATAGCAGACAGATAATTTTCATTTGTTTTAAGGAATTTTCTAATGAACTGACCATGCCATTTGGTCTAGCTGTGTAATGAAAGTCTTGTAACTAGATTAGCTAAGGAACCTACCTTATTTGCATAAGGTTACTGGTATAATAGTATATTAAACCATGGAGTGGTTTGTGTTTCTTCTGGTTAAGATTTTAGAAAAATTAGCAAGAGCTTTGTATACAGAATAAGTCAATACCAGCCTTATTTGTATAGGCTAATATGGATTTAAGGGATGATACTTTTTTTTAAGGTGAATAAGGAAGTCTAATGGTTTGTCCTCTATGTGAATAAGGCTATTGGACTAGATATTGTATTATGAGAGTCTTGTCCTCAATAGTTTAATAATCTGTTTGCATTTTATAATGTAGCAAATTTTGATGAAAGGCATATTAGATTTAGATGGTCTGTTACTGACCTGGAAATGAAAATGTTTAGGCAAATTAGTGTAGCTAGTGAAGAAAGTATTATAATTATGGGATTGGAAAGGAGAAATAGCTTATGTAACACCTCCAGGGAGTCCAAAGACTCATTGAGGGAGGGCACCTACTCTACAACTGTCTCCACCAATGAAATCTACTGCCGTCCTCCACCACTAGCATTTTCAGACAATCATAAACATTCATGCCCATGGTGGGATTCAAACCTGGAGCCTTTTGGTTGGAGAGCAGATATGCTAACCACTCCTCCAACCAGGCTGGCAAACGTTTTCTCTAGTTGCAGACTAGATTTGAGTCTTTGTGTGGTCAAGTGCCATGTCTACAAAAACCCATCCACTAAGCTACACGGGCTCCAATGGGAGAAAGGCAGTTAGTGATGGAAGGAACTTGTGGTCAAAATGTATTAGATTTGTTAAAATCAGATAATGTGAATGTCAACAACATATGCTATCACCAGTTGTGACAGTTGATCATACAGCTTGAAGTTCTATGGGAAAAGAACTCGAAGAAAAAGATTAATATGGTATGGGCCATAGTTAAGAAGTATTTGGCAATAGCAAACTGTGTGCCTAAATCAAAACAGATTAACAAAATAATGTTAGACTAATTTCCCTATTCATCTATTTAACTTCAAAGAGAAGATTATGAAGAAAATATAAACTTGGAAGAGGTGAACAGTTACATGAAATCTATAAAGTGCAGGCAAGAAGAGTGAAAAGTGTAACAAAGGTGGAATTAGACAGAGAGGAGACTAGCAAAACAGGTTAAGAAAAATCTTAGGGAGTTTCTCATTATACATCTAGCAAGAAAAAGATTATGGGAGTGAGATGATGAAAGAATGACCAAAGAAGTTATTGTGGAATTGTTCAGTGATCATTTTGCCAAGGTTTTTCAAACTGGTGGTAATAACTTTCTAAGGTAGCAGGAAATTGAGGAACAATACTTCAACTCATTTCCTTGAAGGTGAATAAGGAAGTCTAATAGTTTGTCCTCTATGTGAATAAGGCTATTGGATTATGAGAGCGTCTTGTCCTCAACAATTCCTAATGAGTGGAAAGAGGGCAAGATTGTTCCAGTGCATAAAGGTGGAAGCAACAGATGTTTCAAATTACAGACCTGTTTGCATTTTTGTAGTGGTTAAGATTTTGGAGAGGTTGGTGAGGAATAGAATACAGAATTGGGTAGATTTAAAAAAAAAATTTCTGTATAGAGGTCAATATGAGTTTGTTAAAGTGAAGTCTTTTTACTGATTTAGTTACATTTTATAATAAGGTGACTACAGTTCTGGATAATGGTTACTGATACTTCTGAATTTTGCAAAGCAACCACATAATAAATCTGGTGTATAATTTATGGCAAATGGATTTGAATAATCAGTTAGTTGATTGGATAAGAAATGGGCTTTCTAATCAATATCAAATGGTGTATAAAGGAACCATCTATTAGAGTAGAGTAACTGGTGGAGTCCCACAGTGATCATTGTGGTCCTAGAATAGGGTTCTGTTCTATGACCACTGCTGTTTAATGGTATTATGAGTGGTTTGTAAGCAGATATGATCTTTGCAGATGATTCTGAGTTGGGCAAAGTTAATAGAAAAAATGAGTGTATGCGTGCTCACATAGCCACTTGCTTCAAATTGCTCTGAAGCAAATTGAATAAAGTGGCTGTGGGCAGACAAGTGGGGATATCAATTTAACACCAGTAAATGTAAAGTTTTGCACTTTGGATCTCAAAGTAAAGCTGCGTATCATATTGGAGGCGTTTGTATTACAGGAGGTAGAAGTGGTCATTCTCTGTATAAAGCTTTGTTTAGACCACATCTGGACTACTGCACACTGATTTGATCACCTGTTTTCCTGGGTGAGAAACAAGCTCCAGAATAAGTTCAGAGGCCATATAACAAATACAGTATTGGGATTGTGTAATACTAACTGAAGATGGGTTGAGCAAATGTAAACTGCAGATTCAGTTAAATAGGCTGAGGAAGGGCAATATGATTGAGATGTAAATTGTTAAGAGATATTTATCAGATAAATACTCAGGAAAGTTTGAAGGAGGATAGAGATAAGAGGTTATTCTTGAAAGTTGTTAATAAGGTTTGGTGCATAAGAGTGTTGAGTGGAATGTATGGTTGAATAAAATTTGAATGCACAAACATTGAACCAATTTAAGACAAGGTATGACAAACATTATCTCTGTTAGAATGTATCTTATTATAGCCTTCCTTGAGTCTTGACTCCAGGAAGCATTTGTATAATATTTAAAAAATGCAACTTTTACATGCCCCATGTTTCCACAATATACTATCTTAAAGAATATACAAGAGTTTGTAGTCCATCCTATTTCTGAAGGAAACCCTAATTCATGACAGAGCTTATAGAAATCTTGTTCTTTGATTACATAGGAATGTGTAATCAAAGAACTGTTTTAACAGTTCTTTGATTACACATTTATTTCCTATGGTTCATTTAGCATTCCAGAAATTGTCTTATTAACTGATGCCTCTCTCACACGTGCATTCAATGATAAAATACACACACATCACTTCCACTGAGCTACACACAGGCTCCTTTTAGGCAAATTAAATTATACCTGTTTTAATTCTTTCATTGATGAAATTGATTTGGAGCTTTTGTATATAAGTAGCCCCGTCGTGAAGATACTTCAGTCCGTAAACTTTCTTTACTCTTGCATAAAGAGTTGTAACAGGGATATTTTGCTGTTCTAGTATAATTTATTTGGCAACCAAGCAAAAAAAAAAGTTTACAATAATAACATACAATGATGTCTACTGTATTCTTGTCACCTGCAAGTCTAAAACTTATCAGCAAAGGTGACTCGACTATTTAGATTAATCAAGGGCGGAACCAGCTGCCTCAAAACTTAAATACAAATGATATAAATTAATAAGAAACATTAAGGATATTTCGGAAGCCAGGAAGAATAACTCTAATTCAGTGATTGTTGGAATATTATGCAAATAAGTTAAAATAAACATATATTACAACAGAATACATTATATTATATTAGCGCTTAAAGGGTAACAGTAAGACAGCGGGCGAAAGTGGCGATGAGTTAGCGATGTTGATTAGTAAGACAACGTTCGTAGGTAGCGACTGTGAGCGGTAAGACAGCAGATGTGCAAGGTAGTGAAAATGCAATTGTGTAAATGGCACTGAAAACCTACTTGAGGATATGAAAGTGGAGTTGGTAAAGATGAGGCAACAGATTAAACGTATGCAGAACTAAGGAGAATGGGATGAAAAAAATATTGAATGATTTAAGAGTGGCAATGTACGGAGGTTCGACTATAAGAGGTGTGAGTGAAAAGGTGCACAAGGTCCATTATCTGGAAGGTAGAATGAGCAACATGGTTGAAGCATTGGCTAAGAGGAGTGCAAGAGCAAAATAGTTGGTTGTGGTAGCTGGTGCGAATGATTTCACTGGTAACAAGAAGAATGTAAGGAGGGATATCACGAGAGTGTTAAGGAGAGTGAAAGATAAGTGAGGTAAGGTAGTCAGTGTTGCCCAGCGTATGTTAACAGTTGTGTGAGGATAAGAGTTTATTTTGTGAATGTGAGATAAGTTTGAGGGGCGGATAGAGCTGAATAAAAGACACGGGGCCACATTTGAAGGGAGAAAAGTGAATGTAATGGAAGAGCAGCGGAGTAAGGTAGGCAAGTTTGTGAATGGAGAGGTGAGTTGAATGAGTGAAGAAAAGAAGAGAAGGAATACAGTAGACAGGGAAATGGGCTAGGTCAGGGTGGACAGGGAGACGCGGTGTGAAAAGTGTAGATGTGCGAGTGCACAAGAAAGGAATAAGACAGTAGAGGATGTGGTGACATTTAGGTCTGGGGAGGGATGTAATGTAATATCAGTGATGATAGGCAGGGGAGAGTGTAGAAGAATCTTGTCCGAGAAGTAAGGTCAGTGGGACTTGTTATAGAAACAAATGAGCTAGCATGTATGCTTACAAATGCTAGAAATATTCGAATTTTGGTATGAGTGAGACATGACTGAACGAAGTTGATCTTTTGGGAAGAGAGATAGAGGGAGTTGTCTTTCGCAAAGACAAAGCAAAAAGGGAGGAGTATTATGGATGATTGCAGAGAAGCAGGGTGAAATGTTTAGGAGGGTGTTGCTATAGGCCTGGTAATGTAGAAGGCAGTGAGGAGGAATAGTTTAGACAAATTTGTCTGGCTAATAAGAAAAGGGAGATCATTATGAGAGATTTCAATTATGGTAATATAGACTGGAATGAGGATACACCATCAGGAACCAAAGAACGAATTTAGTTTTTAAGGGATAACTGCCTTGAGCAGTATGTAGCAGAGGCCACACGTGGATCGAGGGTCTTAGATTTGATTATTTCATTAGAAGATATTGTTCTAAATGAAGTGTCACATCTTCCCCAAGTTAATAAAAGTGACCATGAAGTGATCACTTGGGTAGTGGCCAGCCACATCAGGACTTTTGTGAGAAAGGATTATATATGCGAAACTATTAGGTAGAGGCCATCAAAGGTTGGTCGATTGGTAGAGCCTCTGCTACTAATGGCTTGTAAAAAGTTAAGCAAGTTTGAGTGCGGTTAGTAGTTGGAAGGGGTCAATCGTTCGACACTGTTGGCACACTCTCCCTCGATGAGTCTTTGGATTCCCTGGGTGAGGAGTAGATTTTTTGCATTTAGAGTGGTGGGTGATTGGAATGCATTGCCTGAGTGTGGTGAGTGCAGAGCTAGTGAATGTATTTAAGTCTAGATAAGATGAGCAGTGCATGTGAGTCTCACGATGAGTCTCTTGACTCCATGGAGATCTGTTAATAATAATAATACATACTGTTGTTTAATAGTTTTTTTAATTATTTGTGCTCAGTTGAGTTTATCTAGTTTACCTCTTCGCATGGTTGCATTTATTAAATAACGTACGTGATTGAATGTGATTTCTAGATGAGGTTTTTTTTATTCAATTTTATTTTATTTCATTTTTTACTGTCATATTATTTTTAAAATGTATTATTTTGCTGTATTATCGACCTATAACGCATATAGTACTGTTTATATGTACTTTAAAGGTATAAAAGTTAGGATAAATCGCAGTTTATTCTGTCGTTTGTCACCTTAGAAGTACGTTTCTTGACCACTAATAATCCATTTGTGTGATCGAGACGTAAAACAAAGTGACCGAAATCTGTCGCTGCGTGAAGAAAAGTGATGAGTAGGAAGAAAAAAAAACATAATTTCTAGTTAAAAATATCAAAAATAAGAGTGTACTGCAGTTAATCCCACACGTGTAACTTTCTTGTTGTCTTATAACTTTGCACAATCTCTGCTGTACACGTTGATGGCCTTGGCGCCAGTCTAGGAAATGGCAGCTGTGATTAAGCTTGTGTTACTGCTGCATGCCTGTAAAGAGATGTTCAAAGTGTGCGTGTGTGTGTGTATATATATATATATATAAGAAGCAGCAGCATGCTGATGCTTCTTTTTCGTCCATTTCCATGCTAGCTATCTACACTGTCCGCAAAGCCAGTTTATCGTAGTTGCAAGCAATGATCAAATTTTAAACAAGTTTTCTAAAAGTAAACGGCACAATAAATAATACAATTAAGCCATCCCTTGTACGAAAACACACCAGAAACAGACTATATATAATGTCCTGTCTAAACCTATTTTATTATACGGAAAACCGCGCGGTTAGCCTAGTGGCTTTGCGCTTCGCAACCATATGCCTGGGGAAGGAGTGTCCTAGGTTCGATTCCCGTCCACGACGTGAGGAGCTTAAGGATCTTCCTCAGCCATAGCCAAGTTAGCCGGTCTTGGGCGTGGACAGCAGGGTTTTTTCCCCAGTTTATTCTGGGGTTTTCATCCCGCAAGCAGGCAAACCGGCCCCGTGAACACAGGTTACAGTCATAAATACTTACGGCAAGGAAGGCAACGGGAAACCACCTTGCTCATAATCATCTCTCCCTAGAATGGTAGCATTTAGCTACCCTCCCGCGGCCGTATGGCAGATGGGAACCAGAAGAAGATTATACGGAAGTGAAACATGGACCATAAGAAAGAAAAATAAAAAAAAACGGATTCAAACATAAATGAAATTTCTTTGAAAAACAGCTGGATATACCAAGTGGGACCATAAAATAAATGACATTTTACAATCCCTGAATATAAAACTGATTAACTACTATATAAAAGTAAATATAAACAAAAATGAATAGAACATCTAAATTGAATGGACAGCAGCAGATTGCCAAAAATACTACATGGAATTGGAAAAAAAAGCGATAGAATGAGACCGGAACAAGCCACTTAGCCTAAAATCCATAATAGAAAGAAGAAGCAATGATCAAAGCAGCCCACGCGGAACAGAAGATAGCCAAATTGGCATTGCCATAGCTTCTCAGGTTCTACAATCCGGGTTGCGCTAATTTTTTTTTTTTCACTACAATTTTCCCGAAATCTCTCTACTAATTATTACATTTATCAAATAAAGCGGCATAAGGATTTGAGATTATTATTGTTGTACATATCTCCACGGAGTCAGACGACTCGTTGCGGAGACCCACATTAACCGTTATTTACAGAACACCAATCATACCTTGAATCATTCACTGGCAAGGCACTCACCTGCCTTTGGCGATCCATTCCAATCATTCTCCAGGCAAAAAATCTAGCCCGCACACTCTTACACACAAAAAAAAACTTTCAATACATGACAAGTTTTCTCTCTCTACTCGTCGTGTATTGAATTGAAATTTTTTGTGTCAATCTTATAAAACTCCTATCATGTCTCCTCTTTTCACCAGACTTTACAATCCACGAACCTTAAATTTATCTTTATAGTGACCATGATCGCTCGTCTCAGGACCCTCCTGATCCCTCCCCCATAAAACCCAAACAACCATATCTGAACATATTAGTCACGATGCGGCCAGACCATCGTCTTATAAAGAGGCATATTAACCTCCCTACCCGTCAGTATGATCTTT
Organism: Typopeltis vanoorti; assembly: GCF_054136105.1. Taxonomy (NCBI): domain Eukaryota; kingdom Metazoa; phylum Arthropoda; class Arachnida; order Uropygi; family Thelyphonidae; genus Typopeltis; species Typopeltis vanoorti. Next base: position 54,400,412 of record NC_143567.1, on the reverse strand, counting down.
AACATCAAAGTGACCTTATGAGCTATTTTGCCAACTTTTGTAATCTGCCATCTGAACTTCAACTTTGTCCACCATGACACTCAGATCCCTAGCCTCGTCAGTTTCTTGCAATCCAGTACCATCAAATGTGATAGATAGTATGTAATCTCTTCGTCCTAAAGTGCATACCCTTAAATATTGTAACATTAAATTAGCAGCCATTATTCTTCGCTCAAACTGTTTGAATCACATTGCAAAATAGCTACATCACCTTTATCAACCATTTCGCTCCCCAGCTTAGCGTGATCAGCAAACTGAATATATCCACCACTACCATTAATTCATTCCCTATATATCATAATTATACAAACTGAACAGAAGTGGTACGAGTACAGTGGATTTGCTTGTATAGTAAATTATGGATTGCCTGTTGATTTTGTTCGCTAAATTGAAGGTATATTTAAATCTAGAATTGAATAACACCTATTACACTACAGTAATGATTTTTTTTTTTGCTCATTGTCCTTTTTGTTGGCAGATTCTGATCATGATTATCAAAAGGAAATGGCGTATATCATGGGGGGAGGACAGTCACTAAGAATAACCATGCACTATAAAACTTACTTTTATAAAGCATTTTGTGGGACGTTTTCGTTCGATAGCGTGATAACTGACTGCATTACTGTCTATTGAGACAGTAATGCAGTCAGTTATTATTATTACCTGACACCTCCAAGGAGGACATTTTACTACACAACCCTCCGTCTCCACTACTCACTCGTAAAACACCAATTCACAGAATACCACTACCGCCATCAGCATCGTTCGCTATAAACTGCGTGTGTTCTCAAGGCCGATTTGCCTGTATGGGGGATAAAAAAAAACCGAGTTTCCGGTAGAAAAAAACCCTCTTACCTGTTATCTAAAACACCTTACCTAAAACTCTGTTATCTTCACCTGAATTTGAGTATAAACAATGCTTTTTTTTTTTTGTCAAGTCTCAGCCAACTGCAGTATCTCTCATCCATATGGATACATTTCCAGTGCCATTTATGATCTCTATGGATACATCAGTGGTTTTTTTTTAATTAATAATTTATTCATTTATTACAGTATGACCTGTATGGACGTTTAACTAGGAAAGTTGCATTAAAGCTGACATAATTCAATGGGGATATTCAAAATTAAGATATCAGAAAGTAATTAATCAATATTCAAGAATGTGTAAGAACTAATCTACGATGGTAGGGCACTTTGAGTAGAATTGGAAATGAAGGATTTGCAAAGCATCTCCCTTTGTAGTGCATTTGGAAGAACAATGGAACATTGCGCCATTCCACTAGAAAATGACCTAAGGTAGTCATTTTCAGTCATGAGCAGTGTGACTAGGATTTTAAAGCCCTTGACGAATGCACAGCTAAACGCCTTTAATTCTCTTTCGATAATTGGCAAAATATATTCTGTCACTGACGCCTAACACCAGCGCCCTTAGCAACTGCCTCAATACGGAAATGTTCCTAAGCCGCCACTGCTCGTCATGAATTGAGAAATCTTTCAATAAGCTTTTTCAATCAGCCGATCTCATGCGGAGTTAATAATGGTCCCCCCCCCTCCCTCGGTATTTGCTTCCGTATACAAGAAAACCGGCTAAAGAACGCCTAAATAACTGTATACAGTCGTGTAGTGCAGACGGTAGATCGTGAAGTGTTTGTAATACAGTGACCTCCCTCGATGGGTCGTCGGAATCCATAAAGGTGTCTTATAATAATAAAAGAAGTGTCTACGGCAAAACTTGAAAAAAGCATCTAGAGGAAGCGAAGATCATGTGGGTTGCAGATAGAAGTGTTTTACAAACAGACCAGCTTAGAAGCATAGTTATTGATCGGAAATTAATTATAGTGTGTTAGACTGTCATAATATCTAATATACCCTATTAGTATATAAACACCAAAAAAAACGATTATGACTTTAGTTTGCAACTACAGTACATTATTTGCATACGATGTGGAAATGTGTTTAGAAGTATTGTGTGTGTAAGAGATATGTTTTATAAATATCTAGAGGTTATATCTTTAAAGCGTAAATACTGATCATTTTGTAGAACTGAGGAAATATTTTAAAAATAATTTAAAAACTATTTTTTATTAACTTGTGGTCTAGCGACACCTATAAAATCGCGGCTACCGACCATTAATGATTGTTTTCCAGTAAATATGAAATATTTGTATATGAATTATATATCAGAACACACAGTTTACTTAAATATAAAAATACAAAATCTACACAAAATAAAAAAATCACAAAAAGTCACAAATAACAAAATACATTGTTCAGAACTGAGGAAATATTTCAAAAGTAAAAATAATGATTACAAACTCTTTTTATTAATTGGTAGCCTAGCAACACCTATAAAATCGTGATGACTAAGGACGACTATTGATCTGTTAAAGCAGTGTTTCCCAACCTGTGGTCCACGGATCCCCGGGATAATTTATTTTCATTAAACTTTATCTTATCATGTTGCTCATACCTGGGATATTTGCAATGTATATCTCTGGCTCATGAGGCCCATGATTTAAGTAAAATTTAACACGAATATTGGTACCTTTACTTCTTCCCTTTGTAAAGCAGAGGTGAATAACCAACTCATTGTAATTTAATTTAATAAATTATTATAAATTTCATTTAATTTAATAAATTATAATATTATATTGGTTTGGATTTATAATATTATAATATAATTTATGTTATAAATAAATTTTATAATATTATACAAGTGTGATTTTCTCAGTTTAATATTCAGTTTTTCTGCTTTTGGTCAAATAATTGAGTTCACAACGAAACTTCTGATTTTTAATTTGTTCACGATCTTATTTAGACATGGATCGGTGATTAAAATGTGGATCGTTGAAACGCAAGACACTCGCTAATCTGAATGTATCTAGTGTTGTCGAAAATAGTACCAGTGCAGATAAAGTTCCTTCCCTCAAAAAAAAAAAAAAACCACGCAAATATTGTCCATCCTATTTGCAAATGGGATTTTCCGTTCTGAATAAAGACGGCGAAGACAGACCCCAGTGTGTTCTTTGTTGCGACGTGTTGTCGAATGTATCTATGAAACCGTCGAAGTTGAGACGCCACCTTGAAACAAAACATGGCAAATCTGTTAATAACCCAATAGAATATTTTCGAAATAAAAAACTGCAAATTTGTGGTTCACAGAATTTAGTTAAGGACATTGTGTGTGTGGAACAAAAAATGAAAAGACTGTTCTTGCCTCTTACGAAGTCGCCCTTCTGATCGCTAGAAATGAACAACCCCATACAATTAGGGACGATTTAATTTTATTTTTGAGCATCGTGACGAAGTAAGGTTGTTCCTCATAAACTCCAAATTTGAGTTAACACACTATTTAAATGATTTCACATGGCTCTCATCTCTTGCTTACTTGGCGGACATGTTTAACATCTTGAATACTCTTAAATCGAGCCTTCAAGGTACATCTGTCACCGTGTTTTCTGTGCAAGACAAGATAAAGGCAACAATCAAGAAGTTAAATTTGTGGTGCAACCGTATCGAGAAAGGAAAATACGATTCCTTTCACACGCTGAGTGATTTCATTGATTTTAGTGAAGAACCGCTTTCTAGTGATGTTTGCTGAAAGTATGATTGAACATATGAGGTCATTGGCGTCTCAGCTACATCTAGTTGAGACGCCAATGAAAAAAAAAAAAAAACGACTGGGTGAAAACTCTCTTTCTAGACTCGAAATATGAACTTCCTTCTGTCGAAGGAGAATAACTTATCGAGCTACCCTGTGATTCGACGTTCAAAATGCTGTTTCCTTCGTTACCGTTACTGGAGTTTTGGTTCCAAGCTAAATCTGTTTACCCTGAAATTTCCAAAAGGGCTGTAAGACATCTGTTGCTATTTGCCACTACATATCTGTGCGAGACAACATTTTCTCATCTTGTATATATGAAAAACAAATACTGTACAGGAACAGAGCCAGATCTAGGTCTGAAATTATCCACTTTTGATGCTGACATGCGAAAGTTGACGTCTGAAAAACAGTGCCATCACATTAAGTGAGTGTTAAATTCATAATATTCGGCTTAATTGATATGTTCATATTCTCCCGAATATCTCCATTTATAACAGTATTGTATTATCATAAATGACACATTTAATGTTGTAAAATTGTAATTTATTACTTCATCTTTATGATATGTAGAATATAAAAGCTTTCCATTTCAGATTTTATAGGGGCCGCGGTGAATTAACATTCGCTAGTCTTTTCTAAATACAGATCGTACAACAGCTTTCTGCCAGGTGAGTTACAACGAAAGGCTTAATACATCCGGGATAGTGCTTAATATGAGATCAACAGAGAAGGAAAGTATTAGCGGCGTATGTTACGCAAGTCTGTCAAGTACAACTCTTATTTTCTCTCTCTCTCTCTCTTTGTGTACGTGTACGTATAAAATTTTGATCTGCTCGTTTACTGGGCAAAACCCAGAAATAAGCAGACATTGCAAAATATAACCTGACTGTATCGCTCGTCAACACGCCTTTATCATTAACGAAGCTTGTTTCCCTTAAACAGGGTACTGGAAGCGGTACTATCATTTAAAAAGAATACTTCCTGGTCGAAAGAAATGCCAAGTAGATCCTCGAGGCATTTGCTACTTTTCATCTACATCAGTGGCGTATTGAGAGGGAGAAAGAGGGGCAATCACTGCTCCCTTAAGACATTACAAAAAATAATGTACATTTTTAGCTAGCTAAATAACACACAAAAAATATCGATATGCTTTTTTGAATTATAATACAAATAAATATAATTAAATATGTATTAAGTATACATTAAAATTATTAAAAATGAAAACATTAAATAAATATTATTTAGTTATTTCGGAATTGAAGTAAATATAAATACTTTAAATTCTGAAGATAAAAATTGCTTTTTTTGTTGTTTTGTTTTAATTTTGATGTAAATATATTTCAAATTGAAGTAAAGATATATTTATTTCAGTTTTATTTTAATATATTTTAACATTAAAATATCTTTATAAAGAAATACAATATAATAAAATGAAATACTCGGTGTATTATTGAGTTAACAGCCCGTGCTCTCCCGTTTGCATGCCTGTTTTGTGAGAGAATCAACCGATTTTCCTGGCATTTCTCAATCGCTCCTCCTCCAATCTGCACAGAAAGTATAGTATAACCGAGAGTACGTAGTGAAATATTTCTGCAAGCTAAGTTGCGAAATATAAGTTTTAATAATGGCCAGTGCCGGATTTACGTATAAGCTAAAAAAGCTAAGCTTAGGGCCTCGCAATCTTCCCAGGGCCTCAAATAAAAAAAAATATATATATATATATAAAAATTGATAAAAAAAATATTCGTAGAAAAATCACTCAAATGAAGTCAGACATATCACGATGATAATTTCTAAATAATTTTAAATATACAAAATATAACATTAAAACAATTTTGGTGCATTGTAAAAGTGACTGAAATATTTTGTCTTCTTCTTCTTTTTTTTTTTTTTTTCAAAAGCATTTATTTGAGAGTTTTTTAAATGTCAAAGGGTATCTATCCAATAATTTTTGACTACTCTTAATCTTAAATAGTCCTTCCAAGTGGGCTTGCCCCAAGGTCATTCATTGTCTTTCGGCTTTCCCTACTTTACCTGAGAAAAGGCCCCCAGGGGAATAATAGAACAATTACAAAAGAATTAAAGATTACATTCTTTTTAAAATTAAAACTACAAAGTTCCAAAATAGAAAAATAAATATAACACATTTTAAAAGTTTAAAATGTTAATTTGTGTTGTGAACGGCAACCAATTCGTTTGCTCTCGGTTTCTTCTCAAGTGAAGTTAAAATTTATTAAAAAAACAAATTGAAAAAGAAAAATACATTTTGAAAAGGTAAGTGAATATGTATGTAATATTATTTTACTCCCTCCCCCACCCCAAGAATGAAACATCATTAAAATCGATATAAAATAAAAATATCTATTTATAATTACTAACGAAGGTTCGGCGTGCAGGGGGCGGCCCAATCTTGGGGCCGAGACATGTTGTAGAGTTGATTGATAAATTCTGGCTGATTGCACGGAAGAGATCTTCTTCAGGAAATTTTTTCCCCTCTCAAAACGTATTGATTAAAATATTTATCTTTAATGCCTAAATAATTTTTAAAATCATTATTTAGAAAATGTTTGTAATCTTTTAATTTGTAGCATTTACTTCTGCTATTCCATTTCCAACCATACAATGAAGCGAACATTTGTAAGCGGATACCAGAAAAGAAAAAGAAAGCAGCAGCTTGAAGACGAATTCAAAAAAGCAACAAAACTTGATATATATTTCACCGCAGCAACGAAAGATGATCCACAGACCCAGGGTGAGCAGCCAATTCCAAAACAACAGCCTATTGTCTCTGAGATCATAGAGTCTGGAATCTCAGCTGATGGAAATATTGTAACTGATCCCAGTGTGAGCGTTGCTGCTGTTGGAGAACCGACATCTACAGTTGAAACAAAAAAATTCACGAAACTCAGTGATATTGGTCAATGGGGGGTGTCCTCACACAGGATGAACTCTCATACTGGATCTTAAAATGTTCATCAGAGTGTCAGTCAGCACTGGAAGAACGGTCCATTTGAAAACTCTAAGCGTTCATTCAAAAATCAGGTTAGAAAAGTTCAAAAGGTCTTTTTCAGAATAGAAAGGTTAATGGTGAAGTATACAATCGGGAATGGCTTGTGTACTCACCAACAACAGGTTGTATTTATCGCTTTGTCTGGAAACTGTTTTCAACGTCAACTGCAGTACTAGCTTCTGATGGATTTTCTGACTGGCGAAATCCCATTGCAATTCAAAGTCATGAACACTCTGAAGATCATAGAAGAGCTTTGCTTACATACTTGACAAGAAAGCGTGGTCAAACCTTAGACTCGGGCCTAGCAATACAAATAAAAGAAGAACAGCTTTATTGGAGGAATGTGCTTGAGCGTGTTGTTGCAGTGATATGCACATTAGCAGAACGTGGTCTGGCTTTTAGGGGAGACAATGAAACCTTTGAATCGCGAAATAATGGCAACTACCTTGGTTTGTTAGAATTGATTGCTAAGTTTGATCCATTTCTTTCCACTCACATAAAATAACATGGAAACAGAGGATCTGGGTCTCCTTCATATTTGTCAAAGACAGTATGTGATGAATTGATCCAGCTTATGTCTAATAAAGTAAGAAAATCAATTTTGGATGATCTGAGAAAGTCAGGTTACTTCAGTTTGTCTGTGGACTCTACGCTAGATCTTTCGCATGTAGATCAACTAACTGTTATAGTAAGGTATGTATCACCTGGTGATGGTTTACCTGTTGAACGTTTTCGGACTTTCCTAGAGTTGGAAAATCACAGTGGTGAATGTATGGCAGGTATGGTGGTGGATTATCTAAGTAAGGACTGCAAAGTTGATTTCAGCAAATGCTGAGGACAGTCATATGATAATGCAGCGAATATGGCTGGCAGATACAAGGGAATACAAAAAATCCTTGAGTTAAACAAGCATGCTATATATATTCCGTGTGCCGGTCATTCACTAAATCTTGTCGAGCGTGCTGCTGTAGATTGCTGTTTAGATGCAGTAAACCTTTTTTGCTGTTGTTCAAGAAATATACATTTTTTTCATCTTCTACAAAGAAGTGGTCTGTGATGTTATCTTTCTTGAAAACAGACTCAGATACCAGAGTACTAAAAAGACTGTCTGACACTAGGTGGGAAGCAAATGTCAAAGCAGTGTCTGCCATAAATGTGAGTTATAAGCCCATCGTACATGCTCTAAGTCACATTTATGATGATAAGAATGAAAAGGGAACTACAAGACTAGAAGTTGGTACTCTTCTGGAAAAAATGGAGGAACTAGAGTTTGTGTTTATGCTACATTTATGGAATAATTTGCTGCCAGAGTTTCACAAAACCAGTATGGCTCTCCAGGATCCAAAGATTGCACTTACCACATGTACAAATCTGTACAAATCACTTTCTCACTATGTTAAAAACATTCGAGAAAATTTTGATGATTTTGAAGATGTTAAATCTAGATTGCCTGGTGTAGAATATAAGTCTACAGTAAAAAGAAAGAGGATGAGAAACAAACAAGCCAATGATGGAGCTGCACCTGATGCTAATGAACAGCTTTCTCCAAGAGACAAATTTCGAGGGAAATCCTTCATTCATATCATAGACATCCTTGAGGCAAATTTAACGAGAAAAGCAACAGTCTACAATTATGTTGCAAATAAATTTTCATTTTTAGTTGATTTAGAAGTTTCAGAGGTACAGCTACGAAAAGCAGTAGATACGTTAATAAAAGAGTATCCACACGATATTGATATTAATCTCACGAGTGAACTGAAGCACTTCGATGAGTATGTCAAGCAGAATTATCCTGAAAAAAAACATTTTCAACACAAAGATTTGTATCAAATCATCTTTCAAGACAAGATTGAGTTAGTTGTCCCTAATGTGGAAGCAATATTACGACTATTCCTGTGTTTAATGGTAACAAATTGTTCAGGAGAAAGATCAATTTTACAGCTAAAAAGAATAAAAAATGAAGTGAGAGCAACTATGTCTCAAGAAATATTGTCTGCACTTAGCATCATGTGTATAGAAAGCGATAAGTTACGTAGCATATCTTTTAATGACATATAATTAATGATTTTGCTTTTGGGAAATCAAAAAAAAATGTTTTAAGTTATATCTTAGAGCCTTTTAGAGGATTATATATAATTATTTCTATGAAATATTGTTGTATTATAACAATTTATCCACTCCATATTTTCAATATTAATTTATTATATATATATGTACCTGTATTATTTGGAATTTTAGATACCCAATTTTATGTGATGTCTACTGTCAAATTTTCACCTGAATAAAAGATTAATTTTTTATATACTACCAATTATGTTGTTATATTAATTTAATTTTTACTGTTTATTTTCCTATTTTAATTTAAAACTTTCTGTTCTATGAGCCTTATTTGTCGTTTTTAAAACCCTTTAATTATATAATTATTTCTGTGATTTTGTAAACGTATACTTTATTATTTTTTTAATAAAAATTAAAAAGCAATATATTTTCATATATTAAAAAGGCGTATATATTTAAAATTTTTCTGAGACCAGCTGATGTAATTTAAAACAGTCGGAGGCCTCTGGGTTTTGTATAGCTCAGGGCCTCAGCAAGTGTAAATCCAGCCCTGATAATGGCAAACCGTGAGCAGACATATAAATACAAAATTAATAACGGAAAAACTCACGTAAAAAGATTATTTAGACAAAGATAAACTACTCATAGCTTGTCTTTGTCTTCCTCTTCAAATACAGAAATAACGCGCATTCCTATCCCTTATGTACAAGGCATCAGTGAACGTATAGCAAAAGTTTTAAAACCACTGAATATTTTTTGTTGCTTTTCGACCGTTTAGAAAAATCTCCACCTTTCTCACTTCTCCTAAGGACAAGCTTCCACATCTTAATCATCCAGGTGTCTACCAGATTCCGTGCTCTTGTCGATTATCTTATTTCCGACAAACGGGAAGATCTGCCTCTATTTGGCTAGAAGAACACCAATCTTATATTGAATACTTTAAACCTGAAAAGTCTGGACTTGCAGAACATGCCATCTTCACTAGACATAGAGTTCATTGGAGAAAGACAAGAGTCCTTCACAAAAGTCGGTTCCACGTTTAACGCCTTTATGAAGAAACATGTGAAACTTTCCTTCATTCTCCTAACCTAAACAGATCCGACGGCTTACGTCTATCCCCTTTATGGGAGATAGTACTTTATAAATCAGCTAATCTTTCCTAACTTTTTATTGTATATATAGTTTTTTTTTTGTTAGGAAATTTATTTACCTTTTTAGTTATCTTACACCAGCTACTTAGGTGGCGCTTTTTGGAATTGTCAGTTAGTGTTTAATTTTGAGCTTAATGTACTGAAGATGCCTGTGACACACAGGGAAAATTATACTATTAAATAATATTTTTACGTGAGTTTTTTTTTGGAAATATTTACGTAGAATAAATATAATAGTAATTATATAACGATTCTTGCTTATTTAAACAATTGTCCAGAAATTAGTACTGGGCTACAGAATTTTAAATTAATACAAGCACAGGTTTTATCTTTCTTTAATGTATCAAACTCTTTTAAATAAGTTAATGGAGTTTAATGGAAGATTTGAGAGTATTATTGTGCGAAGCCGTTTTTGTATATGGTTGCGAAGCAATTAGCCACTAGGCAAACCGCACGGACGTAATAAAAATAATAATACCACTATGGAAATAATTGCTGGTTATGACTGGGCTACTGTTCTTCTAGATTGATATATGGCTGTAAACAGAAATTCAAGAGTTAATTCTATTCTGCTAGTTTATGTAATTATTTTTGATTTTACGGTTTATATTGTTTTAATATGTGTTTGGAATGGTAAAGAGTATGGACATTTACTTGTTGTTGTGTTACCATTTAGTTTATATTTCTTAAAACTCTTTGTTGTAGCATACATTAGTGGAAAATTATAATTAAAAGAATAACTATATAATTATATATTACAGCTAAATTATCCAGTTAAAGAAAGCGTGTGTAACTCAGTGTTAAAAGATTCTTACTGATAAAATTATTGGAATGGTGTACCTCTACACACACACACACACACACACACACACACACACACACACACACACACACACACACACACAGTAAACCCTCGATTTAACGGACAAAATTTCAGGGTGTATGTCACATGTGAAAATTAACACCACGTTAATTTTAAAATGCTTTAAACCAAGATTTGCTTATTATTAATTAACAGGTTATTTTTTCTTATTAATTTCTTGTTATTTTTAACAAATTTTGGCGAATAGGCCATCATATATTAGAAAAACACTGTAGTAATTTAGCCGACATAAATGAGTCACCGCTCATAAAACATGGTTGACGAATGATTAGCACGTGATCACACTAATCGCACTGTAATTAATTCATTTGTCGGGTGGCGTGACTTTCTGCGGCAGTTTTATTACACACATTTTCGTAATTTTAGGGAGTTAATTATAAAAAAATAGCAGAATTCAAAAGTTCAAAAAAATAAAAATAAAACTTGATAGTTTTTTCAAAGCAGGATTACTTAAACCAAGTGCCTCAACATCGAACATTAATTTCACATTAACTTATCTAAAAGGGTGAAAATTGTGTGTAAAACAATTTTTTTTTGTTATTACAGTGCTAATATTGATAAAACTGCAGTATAATGTTACAGATATTCTTATTTTAAAAAATTCGCGATTTAACGGACACTCCTTAGCCCCCTATTAGTCCGTTAAATCGAGGGTTTACTGTGTGTGTGTGTGTGTGTGTGTGTGTGTGTGTGGATATATATATATATATATATATATATATATATATATATATATATATATATATATATATATATATATATATATATATATATCCACACACACACACACAACAATTTGTTTTATTGAACAATAGGTGCCAGTACTCAATCTCTGTAGCAAAAAATTTGAAAATTAAAAGGATTTGAAAAAAGAATTTAAAAAAAAATTCACTGATATTTTTACTTCATAGCGTGATAATGTTTTCGAAATAAGAACAGCAAATTAATCATAAATTTATTGTAAAAGTAAATTAAAAAAAAAAAGTAAATTAAAATAAGTATAATGCATACGATAATTTTAATTTTAAAAAAAGTTTTATATAGCAATTATCTTAACAACAGATGTAGTGAAAAATAAAAATTTCATTAAGTAACTAAATTCATTTACATAATTTATACTAAATTATTAAAAAATATTTTACTCAATATTACAAATTTCTAAATGCACCGCAACCTGTCATAAGTGTTAATAAAGGTGCCAGTACACCTGTCATTGAGTAACTTCCTCCAAAAAGCACCGCGCACAAGCGTGAGTGTGAATAGACAAAGTACGTGAATATACAGGTGAGCACGGAAGTGATATTCAAATCAGGACAGAACTTATGCCATATGTAGATGTAGAAGATAAAAACAAACTTTATAAGATGGACTGGACATAATATCTGCATTTCATTCAGAACAAAATATTATTACGAGAATTTGACTGATTTCCTTTGCTTTCATGCAAAGGAAGTTGGTCATTCTATGGCACCGTATACACGTAATCCCAGTACACCTACCCACGTAATTAAGTGATCTTAGTCTACACCAGCGGCGCACCCAGGGTGGGGGTCGGGCCCTGGCCCCCTCCAAAAGAAAAAGGAAAAAAACACTAGAAAATCTTTTCCTAATTAAAATTCTTTTTTTTTTTAATTTATGTTGTGTCGTTTCTTCTATTTCTATACTACTTATGAATTAGCGATCATTGCAGATGCTCAGTCATAGGTCGTATGCGATGCGTAGTATAGTCTCAAATCGTCTACTCAACTCAGCGCCCCCCCCTCCCCCAAAGATTAAATCTTGAGTGCTCGGCCCCCTCCAAGATTAAATCCTGAGTGCGCCACTGGTCTACACTAGACCATCTCTAAAAATGTGACAAAATCTTGTAACAGATGACAATTGATACTGCTGCAGGAGTATCAATTGTCATCTGTTAACGGTTTGCAGAACTGTTTGATAAGAGGTAAAGCGATTAAGATTATTATGCATGTAAATAGTCCTGCAATTGTAATAGAAAAAATTAAAAAATATAAACATAAATGGATGGAACACGTTCAAAGAATGAAAACAGAAAGATTACCAAAACAAGCCTTCAAGTACAAGCCATTAGGAAAAAGAAAACCAGGACGTCCTCTTAAACGATTCAACGATGACATCTAAGGCCGGAACAGGCTACGCTAGGCCTAAATCCTTGATATGCATGATGACGATGATGAAATAGTCCTGCAATTCAAATTTTCTTCAAAGTCTCAGATATTAAGTTTTATTAAAATCCATCCTTCACTTTTCGACTGTTTCCAAATCTATGGACAGAGATTACCAGCTGCTGTTTTTTTTACAAGTCTAAAATGTACGGCGAAATTATGAAGACATATCCAAAGTTTCTCCGTTTTATATTACTTATTGCTGTAGAACACAACGGGTGCTTATGTAACCCTGTGGGGATGGTGTTTGCATTCTATCATCCGATTATAGGTTTAATTCTAGTGACTGACTGAAACTTCTTTGCTGCTTTTAAAGCAGGTTTCTGACTTGGCGTTTCTTCTCTTCCTGGAAACTCCGGTTTATAATTCTTCAACTAGAGAAATATTACCGCAGAACCAGAGGCGTAGCTAGCGGGGGAGGGAGGTTACTTTGAACCTTTTTGAAATTTTGCAGTTAATTTTAAAATACAGTCTCGAGAACTCAGTTCCAACTATTGTAATACTACTGCGAATTTTCCTCACAATTGCTTTAAGTGTTGCTAGTTGTGAAAGGAGTTTTTCTAAATAAAATTGATTAAGAATTACCTACATTACTATGAAATAGACTTCGCTAATGTCATCAACGATTTTGTTTACAGAAAAGCAAGAAAAATAACATTTTAGAATGTTGAAATTAAAGTTTTACTTCAAAAATAAACATAGTGTTTTCATTTATTTCCCTATACATTCTTTTGACTTTTTGTAGTATTTTTGGTGTGTGTTAAGAGGGGCGGCAAACTCAGGGATCGCCCCGGGCGGCAAAAGTTCTACTACACCACTGCGCAGAACTCACACTATTTCACAACACTATACTGCAAGATGGCAGCAGATGTCAGCCGTACTCTCGCTTTATCTCTCGCACACTCCTCCCCGTTAATGTCTCCGAAATCATTGATGTCATTAGGATCGGCTATCAGGAACGACCCAGGTTAGAGTCTGGTTCTCCACAAAGCTTCAAAAGTTAGAACTAAAAAGAGTTGCGCCAATTCTCTTTGGGAACAAAAAAAAAAAAAAAAAAAAGTATTACTTAAATTAAGGGGATATTAAATCCCACATAGTTTTAAAACCGAATAAGAAACTCAAAGATTGGAGTCAGAGAGTTTCTGAAATAAAAAAGTATTTATTTCATGAGTTTTTGGTTATTTTATTACTGCACAACTTTATATCTAAATAGTATATTATTCTTGAATTCATTAAAAGTTGCCTTAAGTGATGTCAAAATTTAACTATTTTAAAAAGTGTTATACAGAAATAATGAAGTTAAAAAAATACAAATACACAATAACATATCAGTTTTATGTTTAGGGGGTGTCTGTTTGCAGCAATTACAAAATAGATCTTTTAACCTCGTTTTTTATTTCCTAAAGGAACTTTAGTAATAACTTGAAGAGTTGTTGTAGAGCGCCCTGACTCGAGGAGTCCTTGGAGGTATCACGCAGTGGCGCACTCAGAATTTAATCTTGGAGGGGGCCGAGTACTCATAACTTAATCTTGGGAAGGGGGGGGGGGAGCGGAGATGAGTAGACGATTTGAGAATACACACTACGCATTGCATGCGACCTATGACTAAGCATCTGCAGTGATCGCCAATACATGATGCCCGTGATCTCTAGCCCGGTTCGGGCAAACAAAGTATTTCCTGAGCACTACTTCGTTTGCTATGCGTTCACAACGGCCGTGATTCCCGAGAGTGAGAGGGTACTCCCACCTTATGCGACCGCTAATTCATAAGTACAGTAGTATAGAAATAGAAGACACGACACAACAGAAATGAAAATAATAATAATAATAAATTTCATTAGGAAAAGATATTTGGAAAATTTTCTAGTCTTTTTTTTTTTTTCCTTTTTCTTTTGGGGGGAAGCAAGGGCTCCTTTTCCCCCTTCTTGGGTGCGCCAATGGTATCACGTAACCTTTGGGAGTTGATCTTCATTATTACCAGGGATGTCTGTTTTCTAGCCTGCACGGATAACAGAAAACGATATAAATGTAGACAACTGCTGCCATCCTGTAGTATATATCCCAACTAGTGTATTATTTTTGTGTATTATCATGTGTTTTGGTAAAAAAAAAAAAAAAAAAAAATCGCTCTGAATTTATTTGCATATAGTTTACTTTTTTTTAATCAAAAAATAATGCATAATCTTCTAAGTTATTTCATGACATAAAGTAAATAGATGAAATTCTGTTAGCCGTAAATTTTTTTGGAAATCTTTTTTTTCAATCTAACTTTTTTTTGGTACAGTTCAGTGTTTCTGCATCATGCTGGACGAGATTCAATTTTCCTTATTCTGATTAGACACACACACACACTCCTCTCTCTCTCTCTCTCTTTATTCACCATTTTATTTATTTATTTTTATCATCTTATTACGACTTGTTTTATTGTAATTTACTCAATGATGGCAGTAGGTGCCTCTTCCCACGTCCATTGCATTCACTAGAGGGCACGAAAATATATATATATAATAAAAATGAAACTCCCATTGTAATCACAGACCAGTAGCGCACTCAGGATTTAATCTAGGGAGGTGGGGGGGGGCGAGTTGAGTAGACGATTTGAGAATACGCACTACGCATCGCATACGACCGATGACTGAGCATTTGCAATGATCGCTAATTCATAAGTAGAATAGAAACAAACGACACAACACAAGATAAATTTAAAAAATAAATTTTAATTAGGAAAAGATTTTTGGAAAATTTTCTAGTGTTTTTGGATGTAAATGTAAGGATTCGTTATACAGTGTGGCCTAATACAATCAGTTGTGGGATTCCATGGAGGTCACGTAATATTATTATTATTATTATTATTATTACATTACACCTCCAATACTCTCACTCTCTGTTAACATTTTTTTTTTTTAAACTATTGAAAACTATAATAAAACAACTATAATAGCACTTTTTATTCTTCCCAGAAGCCAATAACAAGGTTAGATTTCAAATTATTTAGAGTTACCAGCAATTATCTCTGTCATAAAGTATATTAATAGCAAGAGTATTTCGAAAAAGATTGAATCCAAAAAAAATTATCCAATCAGGTTCATCAGATAGTCCACATTTACAGGAAATGATATGTTCCATTGTGAGTCACTGAATACCGGCTTACTTGCGTAGTGATGAAATAATAGCAAAATATGAGATGGCATAAACAATACATTTAGGAATATACAGTGCGTGTGTGTATGTGTGTGTGCGCGTGTGTGTGCAAGAACTGTAGTAGTTCTACATCAGGTATCAGTCAATTGTAAGTCACGTGTGAAATGACGTATTTGTATTTGTTCATGATTTTGACGAAATCGAGTTATATATAACATAGAGTATGAGATGATCGTAATCAGAGTTCCACACTGTGGTTTTGCTATGGCTGGGAAGCAGGTTGTGCTACATATTGCATTTCTGTTGTGTTTTCTAATAGCTGGGTTGGCTTTTAGAGTATCATCGAAGAATTTGACGGGCGTTTGCATATTGGGCGGTGGCAATGGTATCGTAAAGGGACGCATTGTTTTAACCCAGAAGGTAGTGAATTTTTTTTGCATGGATTTTAGTCAAAGTATGTTTAAAATGATTATTTTCTTAAAATTTCTGTCTGAAATTTATCTTGTGATTTAAATATTACAGTTTTGATAGTATGGATCTATTTTAAACAATCCATCCAACCCTTCATTCTGAAGAATGTTCTACTTTCTTTATGTTTTATGCTTAATCTAGACGTACAAGTTCGCTTTTTTTTTTTTTCTTTCGTATTTTTGTTTTATAGTTTACTTTCTTTTTGTAAGTACAGTGACGAACAAACAAACATATGACACATTGTAGATTATTTTAGTCGCTCTGCGTAAAATTATTCCTACCACTGGAGTTGATTGCAAGCCTGAAGTAGTTTGCAGAAATTCTCAACAGCAAGAGCAGACGAACTGGATTATTTTAACCTTAGCCCTCTCACGGTGATGAACGTACGATAGGTTTACCATTCATCTTGATTATTATTATTGTTTTTTTCTTTATTATTATTATTAGTATTATTGTTGTATACAGTAACAAGTAAAACATGTCACAAAAGGAAAGATTATTATTATTATTCGTGATTACAAGTGAGTGTCCTCCAACGAGTTTGAAGACTCATCACGGGAGGACACTCACTGTACAACTCTCCGTCTCCACCACTACACCGAACCTCTACTACCAATCATCTACATCAGCGCCATCTACTGCCCACCACCACTACAGCTAGTATTTTTTGACTGTAAATTGCGTGTGTTCTGAAGGACGATTTATCTGTATGCGGGATGAGAAACCCGAGTTTCCGGGAGAAAAAAACCCTGCTATCTCCGTATGAGATCGGCTAGCTCACCTTCGATTCAAAAAGTCCATATCAAGATTCCTCCCGTCATGACGAGACTCCAGCTTAGGCCTTTTCCAATTGAAGGGCGCAACGTATCAATATGATGACCTAAGTATTCACTGAGATCTGACTTCACTTAAAACCTGACGTAAGTAAACTTCAGGTGAAAGAACCACTCACAGATGTTCTACTATGGAATGCGTTTTGAAGCTATAAATCTGTACACCGGAGGTAAAGGGCACTATGTCCATTTTTTTTTTTTACGGAATTGAGTTTTAGGTATATTTTAATGTTTTGTTTCGCGTCTTTTCAGTTGTGCAAAGCACTATCTCCTGTGTATGTAATAATAAGCGGATTAGCCAGTTGGAAAGAGCATTATGTGCCATCATGGTATCGAGCACTAAGTGAACAAGTAGCTGTTTACTTCGGGTGCGTAAAAAAATGGACATAGTGCCCTTTACCTCCGGTGTACAGAAATGTAAAAAGAATAAACAACAGATATAATTTTTTACTAAACAGAAATTGTGTGGACCTAAGGAAAACAGTAGGCTAAAGAAAAAGATCGAATAGGTATATTGTTTTATGGTCAACGGGAAGTTCAAAAAAAATCATGCTTCCGCTGCCAACAGCTTTATGCCAGCAAACATCAAAATTTTAATTAATTTATTTTTTTACTCTTTTGGATAAAAAAACAAAAAAGGATTAAAACCAATTTTGATGTACCAGATAACGATAAAGATAGCCCTTTCCGATTATATACTTCAGGGAAATTCATTCGGCAGTAATAATCACAAAGTCTATATAATGCTAAACACAAACTTGCAAAGTCGTGATAATTTACAATTTACGAGAAAGAAAAATAAATAAATATAATGTATATAATTTAGCTAGTAACAAAACTTACAGGGAATTATGCCACTTCTGAAACTGACAAACTGCGGAGGTGATAATTCTCAAAGAATTTTTTTTTTTTTTTTTTTTTTTCAGAACTGGCTCAGTTATTGGGATTAGTAACTGCATTGCTGCAGTTGCGCGTTGGTGAAAATTGAGTACTGTATTCTGTTATTTGGGAATGCAGTAGTCGTATAGAGATTTCTGGCTATTTGCCTATTGTCTTGATAAAATTCATATTGTGGCGAGAGAGAGAGAGAGAGAGAGAGAGAGATTGTTAGTAGATGTGTTGCTTTCATATCATGTATACTTAGAATGAAAGGCACCATTGGAGAGGAGCCTTCGTAGTTCAGTCGGAACCACTCTGAGCTCGAATCTCGTCTAGAATGCGAAGAATCTTCAGGAAATTTTTCGTTTTAAGGTGAATTATTCGGCCTCAAACATAGATAACAGTCTTTTCATTTCGCAAAGCAGGTAAATGACAAATGGAGATTGACGAGGCTAGGGATTTGGGAGTGTTGGTGGATAGGCTGTTGAAGTTTAGGGAGCGCATTGAAAAAGTGGCTAAATCAGCTCATCGGATCACTTGGTTACTGAAGAATACTTTGACGAGCAGAGATAAGCAAGTTATTGTTTCTCTTTATCGAGCCTTGACAAGACCCGATCTTGACTACTGTGCCCAGATCTGGGCGCCAGGGTTTCTTCTTCATGGGGAGGAGGTAAAGAAGATCCAGAGGCGCGTGACCAAGATGACAGCAGGTCTATGGAATAAACCTTATTAGAACAGGTTGAAGATTTGTGGGTTGTATAAATTGGTTGATGGGCGGAAAAGGGGTGATATGATTGAGACATTCAAATTATTGAAGGGTTTCTATAAGATTAATTCAGAAGATATTTTTCAGAACAGGACTGGTGGTGGGAGGAATAGGGGCCATCCATGGAAACTGGGCAAGAGTGTGGTTAGCAAGGGTGTTAGAACTAGGTTTTTTTACTTGGAGAGTGATGAATGAGTAGAATAAGTTGCCAGAGTCTGTTGTGGGTGCCATGACTGTAAATGAGTTCAAGGCAAAGTATGATAGATACTGTGTGAATGTCGAATAGTTGTTCTTGACATGATGTTTAGGGCCTCCCTCGATGAGTCTAAGGACTCCTTGAAATTGCCCGTAATAATAATAATGAAAATCGGCCAGAATATACGCAATTTACAGACACAATACTATGATCTCATTAGTCTTATTGGCTTTGGTTGTAATTTAAAACAACCACAAGAGGCCAGCCATTGAAGAGTCAAGTTAAGATATCTACAAATGAATGTGGGAGAATTTTTATGGTGAATTGACTGAAATGGTAGTCATTGGTTAAGCAACGAGTTGAGAGTGTAAAGAAATGTCACGAGCATATCGTAGATAAATTGTGGCTATAAGCATAACAATCTTCTATTCACAGGGAGGAGTAAACCATATGTCTTTCGTTATTTGTACGTTTTTCCCTTTCATGTAGCACAAGTAAGAAACAATGATGAATTCTAACGATTATGATTCAGGAGGGAGAGAGAGAGATTTTGGATGAGTAATAGGACGTCCTTTAGGGATATGTTTGTGAACAGAACAGGATTAGTGCTTCGAAATTGACTATGGGGTTCGAGTTGTTTAACATCGTTTTGGATGGATTTGAAATGGAAGCAGTTCTTGAAAGAGGTGATGATGGTGATAGCGCAGAGGGATTTTGCTAATTGTTTCCAGCTTAATCTGTAAGAGGAGAAATCCATAGCATTCGTTATCCACTGGAGTGGGTTATTTGGTTTGTGTATATTAGGTAATTAAAAGTAATTTTTTACAAAGGAAAGTAATATATCATGACACCGGAACTACTCTGTTATTTAAACGAAATACCTACATCTTTCACTGTCCTCCCCCCCCCCCGAACAGCACCATCATCAGGTTGAATCTGTACAATCAACTTACGAGGAAAAGAAACCATTCTCCTACTGAAGATCAGTTTCTAACCGATACAACAAAAGTTTTCTAAACACTGCCTTCATGCCTCCTACTTCAGTATTTATCCCATTCAGACCACATTGTAGGTTAAAATTAATATCTCGCCATTTGAAGTAGAATATGTGCCAATATAGCTAGGAAGATCTAAATAGCTTCCTGAATGATTGCATAAAATCAATTCTCTATTTGTGTGTCCAGCTCATGAACGGTTATATACCTACAGCTCATTAGTACAGAAGACAAGGTAAGGATTTTTAATTATTTTTTTTTATTCTTTATTTTTTTCATAATCTGCAAACCCAGCTCTAGAGACCAACCACGGAACTTTTAAAGCCACTTCAGACCTCCAATAAGCAGGACAGTGGTTTCATACTACGTGATGGGGAGAAGCCATGGCCATATTTTTTTTGGAAGCCTGAAGTTTGAAAAGTTCCATCGTTGGTCTCTCATACCAGACAAATGCTGCTATATGGTGGTCCCTAACTATGTGTTATTGTCTTAAAATTGTAAGTTTTACTGCCGATTTTCTTGAAATGCGAGTTAAAAGTCCGAGTTTCGGGGAGGGAAAAACTGTACTTGCCTGTTCCAAAGATTGAATAACTCGGATTTTTTTTTTTTTTTTTGAAGGTTTGGTTCAAGTAGGATGCTCACATCGAGCCGGATCTTTTTATTTGGATAATGAGCTTTGTTGGCGCTGTTTTCAGAAGGAGGTGATGATCCAGAAGTAGTAATAGTCTTTAGGTCATCTAGCAATTTTTCTTGTATAAATCCCCCCCCCCCCTTTTACATTGTCTCAGCTATTCTATCTTCTGTTCATATTCTACTTAGGCAACTCTAGTCCCCCCCCCCCCCAAGGCATAAATCTAGGTCTACTGTTGTTTAGTGTACTCTCAACACCTTGCACTTCAAATCAATAGTGCACCGGAAAAACGATACATTATTTTCCCTTCAGCTGGAAAGATCTGGGTTACAATCCTGTCTAAGAGGTGGAAAAAATCTTTATAATGTTTTTTTTTTTTCTAATGAAGGCAAGAGCCACAGGACAAACACAATTTACAGGCAATATGGTAGCCTTATCGACTTGCTTGCTTCTGCCGTAATAGTCTAGGCCACACGAAGTTGATTTTATATTCACTAATGTTTCTTGCACGCAATTTATAGACAAGAACACTTACAGCAGGCTTGCACAACATACGGGCCGCATGCGGCCCGCAATGCCATTTATTTTGGCCCGTCTGCCTGATTGAATTATTTAATCATACGGGAGAATATTTTTTAATCATACGGGATTAGACGATTTTTTCCTAGCGGTGAATTAAATTTTTACTAAGACTCAGCATGTTTACGTTCATGCGATTAACGTCACAATCATGTTTCTTTCAACTCAACAATAAATTGCATTTGGAGTTATTCCCACTGTCGTATTTAATAACAAATTATTACAATCGCTCCGAGGTTTTGTTAGCGCTACTGTCGCTGCGAGGAAATTCAAAATACATCTCCGTGATAACAACTTGATGTTTACGAACGAGAACGAATCGTATTACACAAAGTTGGCCGTGTAGTGGTTGGTTATAGATGGAGCAATACATTACGTAACCTGCATTATTGTGAGTTTTTCATCATTAGTTTTTTGTAATTAATATTGTCAATCTCGACACAATGAGCTTAAGTAAAAAGCGTAACATAGATTTGAAACATCGAGCATTTAACCCTGAGTGGACAAACAAATATTTTTTTTACGTTGTTTAAGGACAAAATAGTGTGCATTGTTTGCCGAGAATCTGTCGCTATACCGAAAGAGTACAATCTGAGACGTCATTTTGAATCGAAACATCCTAACCTTGGCAAGTTGGATGCAAGTGAAAAGCAAATAAAAGCAGCAAAGTTATTGAAAGTCCTTAGCAGTGAGCAACAAGCCTTTAAAAAAGTGACATCTGCAAATGAAGTTGCCACAAAGTTAAGCTTAAAAATATCACAAGAAATAATTTGTGATGGCAAATCATTTACTGAGGGAGAGTTGTTAAAAAAGTGTCTGATGATTGCCATTTCCGAATTGTGTCCTGATAAGAAAAATAATTTTCAAAATATCAGTTTGTCCCGTATGACTGTTCAGCACAGGGTGGCTGATATTGCCGAGGATCTTAAAGATAACCTGCAAAAATCGGCTAGTGAATTCGTCTATTATTCGCTTGCTATGGATGAAAGTACTGACGTGAAAGATACTGCACAGCTTTTAATATATGTAAGAGAGGTTAAGAAGACTTTTCAGGTGACAGAGGAGCTTGCTGGTTTGTGTTCAATGAAAGGAGGAGCAACAGGAAAGGAGATCGCAGAAAATGTAAAGATGTGTGTAACCGTAAAACTATCCTTAAATTTCAAGAATTTAGTAGCAGTTTGCACTGACGGTGCCGCATCTATGTGTGGAAAAAATGTTGGTGCTGTAACATTTATTGAACAGCATGCAGGTAAACCATTGACTGCCTAATTAGGCAGTGAAAATTTTCACTGCTTAATTCACCAGCAGGTATTATGTTGAAAGGTTTGCAGTTTGATCATGCGATTAGAGTAGTATTTGCTCTGGTCAACTATATTCGAGTTCGGGGTTTGAAACACAGAATGTTTCAGGCGTTTCTAAAAGAAAACGATGCCGAGTACAAGGATCTACCATACCATACTGATGTACGTTGGTTGAGAGGCGGTAAAGTTTTGTCACGCTTTGTCGCTCTAAAAAATGAACTACCGTAGTTGAATTTTTGGAATCTCAAGAAGATATGGAAAAATTCCCAGAAACAATGGATGAAGAATGGAATCAAGATTTATTTTTCTTGTGTGACATTTTGGGTCACTCGAATGGCCTTAACTTACAGCTTCAAGGAAAAAATAAGTTTGTTTTTCAGTTAATGTCTCTTATAAAGGCATTCAAAATGAAATTAAGTTTGTTTGAAAATCAACTTGCTAAGGGGGACATGTCACATTTCTTAACTTGTTAACAGAATATTCCATCAGAATATAATTCAATGGTGGATGGAAAATATAAGAAGCACATATCACTTCTAAGTGAGGAGTTTCAGAAAAGAATGCCATTAAGTAATGAAGACGAAGTCCGCATAAAAGTGATTGAGGATCCATTTTCTGTCGAAGCGGGAAATCTAACTGTCGAACTCCAGATGGAAGTTATTGATCTCCAGTGTTCTGAAAACTATCGGGTCAAGCATAGGGAGAGTACTTTAAAGAGTTTTATTCTATTCTGGATCAGGATAAATTTAAAAGTTTGTTGGATACTGCCCACCAGGTATTTTGTATGTTTGGGAGCACATATACTTGTGAACAAACATTTTCGGTCATGAACTTGAACAAAACCAAACAGCGTTCATCTTTAAGTGATATCAATTTAGAGGCCATATTAAGAGCGGCCACTTCAAACATGACACCAGACTTTGATAAAATAGTGGCAACAAAGAAATGCAATGTGTCACATTGTGACATTCTGAATGTCACAATGTGCAATTCAGTGACTGATATTTCACTGAGAATAAGTGTGATATTCTCAGTGAAATTATGAGTAAAATTTGTGCTTATGTTTAAGTGGTTTTTATTGAGAAATTTTGCAGCTATATCTGTTTGTAAATAATTTTGATTGTAATTTTAATTGTAACTCTAAAAAATTTAAATATGCATATTAATTAGTATTTACTGTAGACCTACTAACAAATTTACTTAAGTTTAGCTGCAGTAGACTAGTCTGAGATTCTAGGTCTGAAGTGATCTGGCCCTTGGTTAGGTGGTCCAAGTTGGGTTTGTCCCTCAAAGACAATCAAGTTGTGCAGGCCTAACTTAGAGGCATAGGTAACCGCCTTATCCTCGTATTATGGTTGGGAAGTCCAAGAATACTTGGAAGGCTGTCGGCGCTTAAGTGCCATTTGCGGGAAGAGAAAAGCTTTGCCATCATGAGACCAGTTAACTCCGTTATTTCTTGGGCTTCAACTTTCCAAAGACCGTTCATTCCGGGTCTACCATGCATCTGTCTAAGGGTCTACCGCATCCTCTTTTTAAAGGAATTTTACCCTCTACTGTTTTGAGAAGTACTTCTTCCATTCTTAGGTATCTGAAGTATTTCAACTTTTTTTTTTTTTTTTTCTGGCTGGCAGAGTGGTTAGCGTGTCCGCTCTCCAGTCAAGAGGCTGCGGGTTCGGATCCCGCCGTAGGCATGGATGTTTGTGATTGTCTGTAGAAATACCAGGGGTGGTATTGGTCGGCGGTAGATGGCGTTGGTGTAGTTGCGGTCAGTTGGTGAGTTGTAGAGTGAATGTCCTTCCTCGATGAGTCTTTGGACTCCCTGGAGGTGACAAATAATAATAATAAGTATTTCAACTTTCTTCTGTCACCGCACTTAAGCAATCTTAAAATTCTACCAATCCTTCTCAGAAACCACCCATTTGTCCGCTTTTCAGTTTAACCCAGATAGACTGACACTGTTGGTAAATAATAATGGTTATTCTTTCAATGTGCCAAAGTGAAGAGTTACATAATTTGAAGGGAAAAGGTTTCAATCTGTGTATTACATTGGCGGCTCGTCCATTAGGGCTGCAGCCTCTCCAGTATAAAATGAAACCCCTGTTTTATTATCGCCGTTCTTAAATTTTTATATATTTATCTAAAAACTGTTATTTTCTTGTTTATAACACAAAAGTGCTCGACACTATTTAAATAATTCATTTTGTAGCAATAGTCAATATGCTGCAGGCTAAGATTAGTATCAGTACTAGCTAGTACACTCACGCTGGCGTATACTCTGGAAGCAGACCGCACCAAACCGTTACCTAGTTGGAATAACGTAGTGTGTGTGTGTGGGGGGGGTTACGCGTGATTTACGTGCAGTTTGGGCTGGTAGCATTGCAGCCGAAGATACGTTGCTACTACAAGCGCACAAACAACACAAATTAACATCGTTGTCGTAGGTGAATATTGTGCATTTACTGGCATTTAATTTATATCTTTGTAGAATGAACGAAGAGAAGAATTCTGTTAAATATTTGCAAAATATAACATATACAAAAGTACAAGAGCTCTAGGGTACTCCAGTATTTGTGGGAAATGGGAAGAAAGAAAGCCATCCACTATGACATGCAGTAAGGAACAAGAGAAAAAAAAATATTATTATTATTATTTTCAAATTACCATCATATGGTAATTTGACTGATCAAATGCTCTTTGAAATATCTAAAGCAACTATGTGCGTCTCACCAAACCTTTCCATATCTTAAGTCCATAGGCCACTGATTAACTATTGGGCTTCTTGATAGGGAAGGAGATGACTGATGAATTTCTCCATTATTTTTAATAGAACTGATGTGAAAACAATGGGATGATAGTTGGATGGCCCTTTTATCTCCTTTCTTTGGTTTGAGTTAGGCTTGTTTCAATGCTGAAGGGCAGATGAGTATGAAATGTAAGGATGATACAGGGTTTTGAAGCACAAGTTTTAAGCATGCAGAAGACCTACTAATTATATATTGGGTTTTATCCTTTATCCAAGTCCAAGCAAACAAAGTTTGCACCTGAAGTACTTTCAGGAATGGGGCAACTCATGGTAAAGGTGGTATAATTTCTTATCACTTTCTTTAGTATCTCCTATAATGCAAAGCACATCTCCTTGCAGACATGTATAAAACTATGTAAGGGAAGGGCCACTAGCCAGTTTCGACCTTTATTGAGGTACTGTTTAAGTAAAGACCTTTCTAAAAATTAGGGCAATCCCCACAGACCACTCCCTACGAGTGACTGAAGGATCGTCCAACTCAGCCTTGTTCCACTCATTGACAGGCTCACCCTGTCACCAAGAACTTCTCAGCGTTGGCTCTACCCAGTGGCAGACTCACCCCACCACCAGACAGAGCCATAATCTCAGTGGTGGCCCTACTCAGAGACAGTCAAAAACCTACCCCCAAACAGAGCCTCTCATACCTCAAGGAAAGGGACCACTTCTGTGCAAAAGCACATTGGTGGGAGCCAGCCCCACAGGCAATGATACCAAGGTGGAAGTAATGGAGAAGTCATATTTACCTATATGAATTGCCAAAGGGTGTCACACCCTATTTTTAAAATTCTCTAGATTAGAGATAAGCTTATGGAAGTTTTTTCACTTGGCTATGCTACTAATTATATATTGGGTTTTTTCCTTTATCCAAGTGTAAGCAAACAAAGTTTGCACCTGAAGTACTTTCAGGACTGGGGCAGCTCGTGGTAAAGGTGGTATAAGTTTCGTCAGGTGCAAACTTTGTTTTCTTACACTTGGATAAAGGAAAAAACCCAATATATAATTAGTTGCATAGCCAAGTGAAAATCTTCCATAAACTTATCTCTAAACCAGAGAATTTTAAAAAATAGGGTGTGACATGCTTTGGCAACTCGTATAGGTAAATATGACTTCTCTATTACTTCCACCTTAGTATCACCACCTCTGGGTCTGGCTCCCACTGAAGAGACCTCTAAGGGTCGAAACCAGTTGGAAGCAACAGCCAAACCTTCATTGGCAACAACCAATGAAGGTTTGGCTATTGCTCTTACCCAAGTAGAGGGGTAATGGATGGCAAGGCTGTAGCTCATGAAGTTAACTGAGGCATGGCTGTTATCCCTCAGATTAAATATGAGTGGTTCTGCTTGGTGGTGAGGTGAGCCTGCCACTGGGTGGAGCCAAATGCTGAGAGTTCTCAGTGACATAGTGAGCCTATTACTGAGGGGAACAATGCTGAGTTTTTGATCCTTTGGGTCACTGATTGTTGGGTGATCTGGGGGTACTCACAAGTTTTTGAAGAGATAACCCCGCACTTAATACAGGGAAACCGGTCTGGGTTATGGCTCTTCCCTTGATGCATAGCATTATACATGTCTGCAAGGAGATGTGCTTTGCATTATGGGAGATACTAAGGCAAGTGATGAGAATTTATACCACCTTTACCACGAGTTGTCCCAGTCCTGAAAGTACTTCAGGCACGAACTTTGTTTGCTTACACTTGGATTAAAGGATCAAACCCAATATGTAATTACTAGGATAGCCAAGTGAAAAAACTTCCATAAATGCAGAAGACCTGTTAGTATTCAGGATTCTTCTAATGACTTTCTGATGAAAGATATTAGAAGGGGCAAGCAGGGAGAAATTCATGGTAAAGTGTGTATGGAGGATATGTTGCCTTGATTGGAGGTGAAGACTGAGGTTAGCCTTGCCTTTGGGTGATATTACAGTGATATCATCTGTATGTGAGAGTGTGATGGTTTGCACATGTATGAGTGAATGTATCTGCCAGTAAAGGTTTGCTTCTGATAAACTGAAAATTCAATATGACCTGTGAAATTACGAATTATTACAGTATCCAAAAAGGATAGTTGGTTATTAGATTCCTGTTCAATACTGAACTTGATACAGAAGTACAAGGAGTTTATTTTCTCTCTGAACTGAAGTAATCCTGATGCAGTATGGATGAGATTGCAAATATATCATCAATAAAATGTAACCATATACAAGTCTCAGGGAATATAATGTCAAAGAGTTCTTTTTCTAGATGCTCCATGAAATAATCAGCTAAAGATGGTGAGATAGATTGCCATTTTATCTATTTGTTTGAACAACTTATTATGCCATGTAAAATAGCCTGCTTTGATGGTAAATTTAAATAGGTTGACAATGTCTTCTGAAGTCTCTTGTAATGGATGTTGGTGAACAGGGAGACTACATCAAAAGAAACCATAATCTAGTTATTAGACAAATGTAGATCTTTTATTTTTTCTTCAAAGTGAAGACTTTTTGATATGAGAGCTGGTATGGCCAGTGAGGTTCTGAAGATGATTATTGCAATGGGGGAGGGGGGGGGAACCACCTCTTTGACATTATATTCCCTTCGTACATGGTTACATTTTTTTGATGATATCTCACACTAAGTCAGAATTACTTCAATTCCTAGAGAAAATAAACTCCTTGTACTCTCATATCAAGTTAATATGAATCCAATAACCAATTACCCTTTTTGGATACCATAACAATTCATAATCCCACAGGTCATATTGAATTTTCAGTTTATCGGAAGCCAACCTTTACTACCAGATACATTTACTCATCACAAAAAACATGGGTATATCAAGAGTCTTGTACATAGAACTCATGATCTGCTCTTCTGATTCCCTTTTGTTAGGTGAAACTGAATAAAACTAAAAGCAATCTGATATGTAATGGATATAACAAAAATACCATTCAAACAAATTATTGATAGAGGCAAGTCTGGACTCCTTGGAGACATCATGTAATAATAATAATTATTATTATCATCCTTCTACCAGACTATAATTCAGTGTGAAACGAATTTCAAAACCCTACCCTAAAGGAACCTCGGAAAAAATAGTAAGAATTTTTTGTAAACTCAATCTATGTGCCTCCTTCAAACCAGCTTGGAAATGGTCTTCTGACCACCTCTTTTCTTACCAGGTGTCTATCAAGTACCCTGCTCATGTCATCTTTCCTATTTTGGACAGACTGGCCATTCTACCTTGAACAGAATTGAAGAAGAACAGGATTATATTACATTTTTGGAATCTAAACAATTCTGGCCTTGTTTCTCATGCTGTTGACACTATGCACAGAGTTCTTTGGAACGAAATAAAACTTCTTCACTCCAGCAAGTTTAAATTTGATTTTCTTTTCCTAGAAACGTGAAACACTAAGAAATCACTTGAACCTGAGTTGATCAGATTGTATGCCAATATCCAAGTTTTGGGAAGCGATCACTATTAATTGTTCATATGTTATTATTATTTTTTTTTTATCTACACAAATTACTGCGTTGTTCCTCTGTACTCTAATAGTGTAATATCGTATACTTCAGCTGTGACTGAGACACAAGCTAATATATATGATTTATGACTCATTGTTTTGATTCATCTTTTGAATGTAATTAATGGCCTATCTCCCTGATGATGCCCAGGTAATGTTGGATGATATATATTGGAGTTTTTGAATAAATTCTATATAATTTTTGTTACAGGCGTAAGCTGTGAAACTTACTTTAATATGTCTAGTCCATATGTTCCATTAAAATAATAATGTGTTCTTGCTTACTTTAAAGACACTTGTTTTCATTTTTCTTTTCTTTTTCTTTTTTTTTTCAGGGTAAACATAGTCCAGTACATCTAACAGGAAATGTGATAGGTTTAACTCCTGGCTTACATGCTTTTCATGTTCATGAATATGGAAATCTTACAGATGGTAAATATCAGCACTGTATCATTTATCTTCACTGTTTAGATAAACTGGATGTTATTTTCTTCACTATCTGATATAATTATAAACATAATATTACTCACTATAAAAATTATGGAGACAACTACCTATTGGAGTTAAACTTCAGATTAATATAAATCCAAATAATCACTCGATGTTTCAAACCTTCACATTGAGGTTATCATCTGAAGTATACACATATATATGAAGAAACAAGCTGCACTACCATCTACATGGTAGATGGAAGTTTTTTCACTTGGCTATGCTATCTGGTTTATCCAATATGCACTTGGTTTATCCAATATCCAAGTGTAAGCAAACAAAGTTTGTGCCTGAAGTATTTTCAGGACTAGAGCAACTCGTGGAAAAGGTGGTATAAGTTCTCATCATCTGCCTTAGTGTCCCATAATGCAAAGCACATCTCCTTGCAGACATGTATAATGCTATGCATTAAGGGAAGGATCACTACTCAGACCGGTTTCGACCTTTATTGAGGTCTCATCAGTGGGAGCCAGACCCAGAGGTGGTGATACTAAGGTGGAAGTAATTGAGAAGCCATATTTCCATATGCCAGTTGCCAAAGAGTGTCACAACTTATTATTAAAATTCTCTGGATTAGAGATAAGTTGATGGAAGTTTTTTCACTTGGCTATGCTACCAATTATATAATTGGTTTAATCCTTTATCCAAGTGTAAGAAAACAAAGTTTGCACCTGAGGTTAATCCGGAGAATTTTAATAATAAGGTCTGACACCTTTTGGCAATTGGCATATGGAAATTGACTTCTCCATTACTTCCACCTTAATATCACCACCTCTGGGTCTGGCTTCCACTGATAACACCTCAATAAAGGTTGAAACCGGTCTGGGTAGTGATCCTTCCCTTAATGCATAGTATTATACATGTCTGCAAGGCTATGTGCTTTGCATTATTATTATTATTATTATCATCTAAGACCTCCAGGGAGTCGAGGACTCTTCGAGGGAGGCTGTAAATTACCCAACCCAGCTATCATACCTACCCTTGAATTCATTCACACTAGATGCACTCACTACCCGTAAGGGCAAATTATTCCACTCACTCACTGCTCTCTGGGAGAAAAACCTAGTTCTTAACCCTTTCTTGATTGAGAACAACCTTAACTTCCATGGATGCCCTCACGTTCTCTCCCTGCCTTCCATATAACGAAAAATTTCATCAGTTGAAATGCTATAACACCCATTCAAAAGTTTATAGACCACTATTATATCACCCCTCTTTCTCCTGTTAACCAGAGTCTGCAATCCACATACTCACAATCTGTTATCATAATCTAAATCCCATAATCGATATATAATCTTTGTAACTCTTCTTTGCACCCTTTCCACAGCTTCTTTATCCTCTTGGGATCTGGGAGACCAAATCTGTGCACAGTAATCCAGGTGTGGTCTTATCAAAGCATTATAAAGAGGCAAAATTACTTCCTTATCCTTACATGTCAAGGTTCGCTTCAACATAGCAATTATTCTATGAGTTGTATTTGCAACTTTTGTTACATGACCTTTGAACTTTAAATTCTTATCCACCAATACACCAAGATTCCCTTGCCTCTTCAGTTTCTTGTAGCATAACCCGAGTAATATAATATGCTGCTGGAACTCTAATCACGCCAAAGTGCATAAGTTTACACTTATTAACATTAAACTGACAGCCAGTTTCATTTGCCCAGATTTCCAGTCTATTCAAATCATTTTGTGATTTCGGAATATCAGTAGCATCCCTGATTGCCCTGCCTATCTTCGCATCATCAGCAAACAATTGCAGATCTGATGATAGACCCTGCTTGATGTCATTAATGTATAGATTGAACAATAATGGCCCAAGGACTGACCCCTGAGGTACACTACTGGTTACCTTAAATCTGGCAGATTTACACCCACTGTATACCACTTTTTGATATCTATCGGTCAACCATCCCCTGATCCAAGTCAATAGATTATGCTTTAGTCCCATATTTTCCAGTTTACACAACAGCCTATCATGTGGTATTCTATCAAATACCTTAGAAAAATCCAACTCGGCTGTAATATTGTTATAAAATATGAGGAAATTGCTAAAACATGACCTTCCTTTAGTAAGTCCATGCTGTTCCCTGCATAGTATAAAATGCTTGTCTACCCATTTCTGTATGCGAGTTCTTACCAACTTCTCTAAAATCTTCACTACCCCACCAGAGATACTAATAGGTTGGTAGTTAGACATATCAGTTTTTGCATCACCCTGGTGCAATGGAACTATCATACATTCCTTTTATTCCTGTGGTATCATTCCTGAGCTGAGACTCAAGTTATACAAATGTGTGAAAGGCCTAGCCAATTCAGCTGAACATTCCTTCAACAAACGGGCAGATATTCCATCTGTCCCTATTGACAAATTCTTATCCAGGTTATGCAAGAGCTCTTCAATCTCATTTTCATGAACCAGTAACTCTTCATCTAACGTAACAGTAGCACCATGCTACATACACCTGGTTGATATATCTTAGCAAAGTGAGCACTCATTAACTGAACAATCTCCTTAGCTTCCGACACTCGTGTGCCATCTGCATTCAATAAAGCTATTCTTCCACATTCATTCTTTCTTTTGCTTGAGACATAATGATAAAATTCTTTTGGATTGCCTTTAGCTTGCATGGCCAATTTCTTTTCATACTCCGTTTTAGCTTTTCTCACAATACTCGTTACTTTTCTGTCCTGAGCTTTATATATTTAATAACTCTTTATTCCATCACTCTTATTCTCACGATATTCTTTCCACATCAACTTCTTCTTGTGGATCTCTAGTTTAATAAGGCTGCACATCCATTTCACTCCCAACCTATTTATTCTTTGAACACTAGGGATACATTCAGATACCGCCGCCTCATTCAAGCACTTTTTCAAAGATTTCCATGCATTGCTGACATTTTTTCCATTCAGTAACTGGGACCAAAGATAGTATTCTTCTAAGTTGATCATGGCAAGAGATACTAAGGCAAGTGATGAGAACTTATACCACCTTTGCCATGAGTTACCCTAGTCCTGAAAATACTTCAGGCACAAACTTTGTTTGCTTACACTTGGATAAAGGATTAAACCAAATATATAATTTGTAGCATAGCCAAGTGAAAAAACTTCCATCAACTGATCTCTAATCCAGAGAATTTTAATAATAAGGTGTGACACCTTTTGGCATCTGGCATATGGAAATATGACTTCTCCATTACTTCCTTCTTAATATTACGGCAGATGTGGATCTGAAATGGCAATTAGTGAATGATGTTTTCTTCAGGATTATCAGAGTGAGTGGTGCTATAAATTAGTGATTGATTGAAAATGAAAAGACTCATCTGATTACTGGTAGTGGAGCACAAGGTAAGACTTTGATTTTTGATGCAATTTAATTGCTATTGCTTCATTTAGCCTATGCTTGGTATTGGTGGCAGTCCTTTACGGCTGCGGGATTTTCTACAAAATTTCTGCTGGCAGGTCTCTAGACCTGTGGGATTTCTACTAGCGCTCACATGCAATTAAATCAATATGAGCGTGCCTGACCAAGACGTCGTCACTGATTTGCTCGATAAAGAGGTCTTATACTCATTAATAAACTCCAAAAGAAGTTCAAGCCGAAATGGCCTACCAGCATGATCAATCCCAACATCATTATCAAGTCACTTAATAAAGGGCTAGCACTCACTCTTGTTAAAAAGCTTCTCAAAAAATTTGAACGAGATTGGCCTGGCTACTTAAATTTATATTCTTCGCCCGAGGTCAATGCTGAGGAAATCGAAGACTCTCCCCAAATGGAGGAAAAACTCAATCTAGTTGTCTCTGCCTCTAATCCTTCTGATCAAGGAGAGATCCATGCTCATGAGAAATGAAAAACTCTCGCTGCTGAACTAACAAATGATGTTGCTATGGATGAGGACGCTCCCATTTCAGATTCCTCTGCTTCCTCCAATGAAAAGGTGCCACTGATTATCCTAAGGGAAAAGCAGAGATGGACAACACTAGGAACCACCATGGCTAACTTACAAATAATAAGTTATAGATTGGCTAAAAATGTAGATGAGGGCATAAAAATTCAGCCCGCTGCAGTGGCTGATTATAGAAATCTTATAAAGGAGCTGGACGCAAGAGGAACACAATATCACACATTTTCACTTGCCTCCGAAACAAATCTGAAAGTGGTCCTACAAGGAGTCTCCGAGGATACTGACATGGATGAAATAGTTACTGACCTCAACTTACAGGATCTACCTCCAATAAAGGTCACTAGAATGTTCAGATCAAATAAGACACCTATGCCTCTAGTCTTAGTAGAGATTCATAATATTTACAAAGACATATACAATCTAAAATCAATCTGTGGACTTAAAATCACCCCAGAACCATTGAGAAAGAGAGCATCTTCTGGGCAGTGCCACAGATGCCAAAAATTGGGCCATGCCCAGAAGCTACGCAAAGCCCAGTACAGATGCCTAAAATGTGGCGAGAATCACCCCACAAACACCTGCACCAAGCCAAAATCCACCCCGACTAAGTGTGCTAATTGTGGGGGTCCTCACCCTGCTAATTATAGAGGATGTATACATTACCCCAAAAACAGATGGAACGATCCAAATAATCAATCTACCTCGTCATCTAGTGCGTGAGTTCCTGAAGTTCAGGCTCCTCAGTCCTCCAAGAGTGAGAACATGACAACAGGTGCTCGCCCACCATTAACTGAGCCCCTTAAGAAAATGAATCTTCAACATCAAGCGAGAACATATGCTGATGTGGCCCACTCCAAAAAGATAATACAAACCCAGAACCTGGCTAATCCACATTCAAATCTATCAGCTATTATCACCTCTTCTCTTGCAAATATACTGCAGGATTTCAGCAACTCAAATCCATCACTAAGTGTTACAAAAAGATTCTTACAGCAAACCCAATCCATATTATCTGCACTCTCTGATGCATAGAAAAAAAAATCACCCCCAGATTCGCTTGGGATTATCGCTTGGAATGCCAATGGTATTTAAAACAAAGTGTTGCAAAACCATGCCTGCTGACAACCTAAAAATCAGAGGCATCGGATTTACAGAAACAACAGACTTGACTATAGAGGTGGAGGTACAGCCACCCTTATCAAAAATATATCAACCATCATTCAATAACCAACCCTACAACCACCAACCTCGAAATCACAGGCATTAATGTCCTCACAAACTCAATTGGAAACCTAAACATTTTTGCTGCTTACAAGCCTCCATCAAAAACATTATTGACCTCAGATCTGGATGCCATCCTTGGAGTAAAAGGACCGGTCATCGCTGCTGGAGACTTCAATGCAAAACATCCTGCCTGGAATAGTAACTCTACCAACAAAAATGGCCGAATGCTGTTTAACTACTCAAGTTCCAATTGTATAGCTGTGGCTGGTCCTTCTTACTTTTTTAAGGCAAGAAAAAGATACTTTAATACCAGGGCTCCCCAGAATAAAAAGTTACTCAACCGGTTGAATAGTGCAGTGAGAGATACACTGAAGGTCCACAGAAACAAACTATGGGAAGATAAATTAGCTTTCATTTCACCCGGTGATCAAACCGTTTGGAAACTGTTAAGAAATATCAAAAATAAAAATAAAACTCTTCCTCCTCTCAAATCGGATTTAGGCATAGTTCACTCAGATGCTGAAAAAGTTGAAACTATAGTCAAAAACTTAGAAAAGCAGTGCAATCCATCTTATGATAACCTGAACTTCAATCATATTTATAAAATCCACCGCCACGTCTGATACGTACTAAAACAGTGATACTTGTACCAGTCAACTCACACCTACTTCTCCAGCCGAAATCTACAACATCATACAAAATTTAAAAAATAAAAAAGCTCCTGGACCTGACAGCATCCCAAATAAAGTTATTAAATTGCTACCCCAAAAGGCCATTGTACATCTTACAACAATAATAAATGCCATGCTTAGATTAAAATACTTTCCCTATGCTTGGATGTTGGCAGATGTGGTCCCTATTTATAAGCCTGGTAAGGACCCACAGCTGCCACAAAGTTATCGCCCCATCAGTCTTATTTCCAATTTGGGCAAAATAAAAAAGCTCCTGGACCTGACAGCATCCCAAATAAAGTTATTAAATTGCTACCCCAAAAGGCCATTGTACATCTTACAACAATAATAAATGCCATGCTTAGATTAAAATACTTTCCCTATGCTTGGATGTTGGCAGATGTGGTCCCTATTTATAAGCCTGGTAAGGACCCACAGCTGCCACAAAGTTATCGCCCCATCAGTCTTATTTCCAATTTGGGCAAAATCGCTGAAAGAATCATCCTCTCCAAAATTCAAGTTTCTGTTAAGAAGTTAAATATACTACCTATAGAGCAGTTTGGTTTTCACAAACTCCACAGCACTACTCAACAGATCCATAGACTAGTTGAATACATTACCACCAGCTTCAACTGGCATCAATACACCAGAGCAGTCTTTCTTGACTTAGAAAAGGCCTTCGATAAATTATGGCACTTTGGACTCCTATACAAGTTGATTTTAGCCAGCATTCCACTGGATCTGATTCACCTCATTAAGTCCTTACTTTCTGGAAGACACATGCAAGTTAAACTAAATGGGGCGGTTTCTACCCAGCAGTGGATCTTGGCTGGAGTGCCTCAAGGATCCCTCCTGGCACCGATACTTTTCTTGATTTACATGGCGGACATCCCGCATAACCCAGCGTCATCTATCATTGCTCTCTATGCTGATGATACAGCAATACTGGCCAGATCTCTTAAACCACATCTTGTTTCAAAGAAACTACAAGATAACCTGCTGAAACTGGAACACTGGTTCTCCAATTGGAGACTGCAAGTAAACTGCAATTTAAGTAAACTCTCAAAAAAGCAGTGCCCTTCTGTTACCAAAAAATTCAATATCTCCCAAAGAAGACATCTTTCTATTTAACATCAGGATTCCCTGGAAAACAGAAGCCAAATATCTAGGCGTTCTGCTAGATAGAAAACTAACCTTCAGCCCGCATACAAAATCCTAATGTGCAAAGGCATCAAAAGTCATAGCACAGCTTTACCCTCTTATCAATAGGAACAGCAAACTAGATATTAAAATCAAATTGCTCCTCTATCAGTTGATGATTCGTCCCATTATCACTTATGCATCCCCACCTGGAGCCATACCTCAAGCTCAAACATCCTTAAACTGCAAAACAAATGCTTACGCATGATCTTAAATGTTCAACTTTATCGAGACACAAATATCCTTTATATCTACTCTTTCCTGCAATCTCTCACAGTAAAGTACTTCTCAAATTCGCCCTCACATCCAAATGAACTAGTTCAACAAGCAGCAAATTATGATGAATCGGAATTATGCAAATATAGACGACCTAAGGCCATCCCAGTTCCCATCCAAGATCTAGATAATTTGCCCAACTCGGGCTAAGCACGTAGCTCATAAATTTTTCCCTACACAGTAACTATCAGATAGGAGGGATTAAAAGCATTATGCTTCACCCTTATAGACAGTAGCGTTCTGCTTAGTATTACCACCTCTGGTTCTGGCTCCCACTGATGAGACCTCAATAAAGGTCAAAACCAGTCTGGGTAGTAATCTTTCCCTTAATGCATAGCATTATACATGTCTGCAATTAGATGTGCTTTGTATTATGGGATACTAAGGCAAGTGATGAGAACTTATACTACCTTTGCCACGAGTTGCCCCAGTCCTGAAAATACTTCAGGCACAAACTTTATTTCCTTACACTTGGATAAAGGATTAAACCAAATACTGTACATAATTGGTAATCTACACGGTATGCTAAAGTCACATTGATTTGGTCAACCGTTAAAACTACTGGCCTGACCCCAGATTAAAAAAAAAAAAAAAAAACCTTACTACATTAATGCTAGAGTCCTGTTGTTATTATTATCTATTTCGTTACAAAATAAATTAAGCTAGACAGCAACATGTTCACACAGAGTTACTCATATAAGTATACATATAAATTAAAACAAAACATTATGGATTGTGGCCAATAAAAGCTGAAATAATTGCTTAGTTGTCGCAAAGTCAGAATTTGCTGGAAAACTTGAACTAAATGGGCTGAATGTGTGCCATCCAAATTTCTTGAGATTTTTATGTCACTATTATTGTTAAAATTAGGATGGTTAATGCAAATTCAAAGAAGTCTCTGAAATTTTGAATTTGCATTTATACTAATAGCAGACAGGGATGCTTAAGGGTCAAAGCTGTATAACTGAGAGGAGACATCCACATAACCTTTAAAGGAATGCAGAGAATCTGACCTAATGTCCAATCCACATCTTCTCGTGGTGCACCCTTTTAGCTATCTACCTGGATATTGAGCGAACAAGGATGGGCTGGCAATTTGGGATTTAGCCGACCAAATTGTATTCTTATTGGTTTAAACTACAATATAACAGTATAAAATGATGGTACAACATGACAGGATTTCATGCTGGCTGGGACGTCGCCTGATTAAAACAAGGCCCCCCCCATTGTTTTCACCAGGGAACCAGGGCAAACAGCAAAAAAAAAAAAAAGTCACCTACTGGAACA
The DNA here is from genome assembly GCF_054136105.1 of Typopeltis vanoorti. Classification (NCBI taxonomy): domain Eukaryota; kingdom Metazoa; phylum Arthropoda; class Arachnida; order Uropygi; family Thelyphonidae; genus Typopeltis; species Typopeltis vanoorti. Next base: position 54,362,331 of record NC_143567.1, on the reverse strand, counting down.
AATCCTAAAACACACCCAATCTCAACATCACCAGAGTTCAAGATCGGTACATTCAACATATGAAACCTGAATGGCAAAGAAATGGAGCTAGCTGAGGAATTGGATAAGTACCAGATTGACATAATAGGGGTGATTGAAACTAAAAGACAAACTGGCAAGATCTTTCTGAGCAATACATACAAAATGCTATATTTAGGCAATGACAATCAAGGAAAAGGAGTAGCCAACACTAAGTATGAGGCGAATCTTCTTGAATGGCAGGTAATTTCAAGTAGAGTGATGTGGGCAAATATCAGAATGGGGAAAACTAGACAATGAGACTTATTTGTGCCTATGGTCCCACAGAAGATTCTACTAAGGTAGAAATGGAGGAATTTTTTGAGGCTTTAGAAAAACCAACTGACACAATGAAAAATGAAAAGTTGGTCCTTGTTGGGGATCTAAATAGCAGAGTAGGAAATGATTGTGAGACATACAAAAATATTTTTGGAAAATTTGGAGAAAAGAGCAAAGCTAATAATAATGGCAAATATATTTCTGGTCATGGGATTTCTGGTCAGGACATGAACTGGTTATTACTAATACAATGTTCCAAAATAAAAATGTGCACAAATTCACATGGAGAGAAGAGGCAAGGAATAAGAAAAGTCTCATTGACTATGTTATTGTTGATAGTGATGTTTTCTCACTGGTGCAGGACACCAGAGAGTACAGAGGATTTGAAATTGGAAGTGATCACCATTTTAGTCTTGTGCAGGATAAAATTAAATTTCATATTGAAAAGATGAACATGTAAGAAACTTTTAAAGCGAATAAAAGTTGAGCAGCTCTCCGGCGTGAACTGTAGGCTAAAATATACAAACATTATTGGAAAAAAAAATTAGAGTTTGAGAACAGGAACCAAACCTTGGAGATTCAGTGGTAAGCCTTGAAGAAAACATTGATTGATTCAGCCAGAGAGGCATGAGATTATCTGCAAGGATAGAAAAATCAGAACTCCATGGTGGACACAGGAAAACAAGAAAGCATATCAAAAGTTTCTGGCAAATATGTCAGCTTGTGCTCTTAGAGAATACCGAAACAAATGCAAGAAAACTAATGACTGTGTAAAAGTAGCTTAAAAAAAGTCATGGGAAGACTTTGGTAAGAACATAGAAAATAAATATCAAGAAAGTGGCAAGATATTTTGGAGGTTGTTGAAGAAGCTCAGAAATGGAGGAAAGAGTGCTGTAAAAGGAATTACAGATGATAAAGATGACATGAAAACAGGAGAAAAATATATCCTTGAAGTATGGAGTAATTACTTCGAAAAATTGCTAAATGAAACAAGCAGTGGTAGCACAGTGCTAAAAAACACTCAACAGGCATCAGTCAGAAATACATATCCATACTTGAAGTAGAAAAAGCCATCGAAAGCCTGAAGTGTGGAAAGGCAGCAGGAGTAGATGATAATCGACTAGAAATGCCTCAAGTATGGAGGTATAAAAGTCTTATAGTGGCTGCACTGCATAGTTCAGAAGGTCTGGACAGAGGGATGAATTTCAGATGACTGGAGTAGAGCTCTCATAGTACCCAATGATGAAATGGGAAATAAAACTGAATGTGAGAATTATTACAGAGGTATTTTCTCTACTGAGTGTTCCTTGTAAGATTTATGCAAGTATACTTGAGAAATGGTTGAGAAGGATTGTGGAAAAGAAGCTTTGTGAAGAACAAGCTGGATTCAGGCCAAATTCAGGCTGTCAGGATCAGATTTTCATTTTGCGGCAAATTGTTGAGAAATCATGATAATATAACAAAGATCTGTATTTAAGTTTTATAGATCTGGAAAAGGCATATGACAAGGTGCCAAGAGAAAAGCTATTCAAAGCGATGCAGCTGTATGATGTCAGTGGGGTATTATATTATAAGTATTATATCAAGCAATACTTAGTCTTTATTTGAGTTGTAAGTCAGCAGTTAGAATTGATGGAAGTACAGGAAAGTGGTTTAATGTTAAATCTGATGTCAGACAAGATGTACATTATCCCCTCTGTTATTCATTATCTATATGGATCACATTATGAAGGAAAGTGGTATTAAACCTGATATCAAAATTGGAGATGTTAACGTCAGCGCTTTGCTTTATGCAGATGATGTTATACTTCTAAATAAATCTGCTACAAGTCTGCAAGATTCCTTGGATAAATTGAATAACTGTTGTAATAGTTATGGTATGCAGGTCAGCAGTAACAAGACAAAAACAATAAAAATAGGCAGAAGCATTGAAAATATCAACTGCATTGTGAAAGAAGAACCTATAGAACAAAGTAAAACATTTCATGCACAATTTTTAGTGAAGATGGTAAATTAAATATAGAAATAGACAATAGAATCAACAAAGCTGGTATGATAGGAAGTCAACTGAATAAATTTATATGGAATAAAAGAGAAATTAGTCAAAACATTAAATTATCTGTATACAAGACATTGTTCAAACCAATTTTAACTTATACTTATGGATCTGAGAGCTGGGTTAGAAGTGAAACTCTTGACCAAAGACTAGAGACCGTAGATATCAGAGTCCTGAGAAAGATCAGGGTTGTGATGAGATGGCACCAGTGGCAATATCATATTAAAAATGAGGATATTAGGAAAGAACTTGACATTATTAGCATCAAGGAGTGTGTTAGCAGAGCTAATCTCAGGTGGTATGGTCACTTAAACAGAATGGGAGAGGAATGATTAGCAAAACATGTGTTCTCTGCCAGGTTGGCAGGAAAAAGACCCAGTGGAAGACCAAGATATAAGTGGATTGATATGGTAAAAAGTGCCTTAGAAGATAGAAATATAAGATCTGATAATATTGGAGTCTTGACAGATAACAGATTGATTTGGAGGAAAATTGTAGATAGGAAGTTAGTAATGATGTAAATTTTAATTAATGCCAGCAGCACCCAGGATTCCCAGGTAGCACCCTCCCACATACTAACTGGGCTCAGGTTTGCTTAATTTCAGTGATCAGACAAGAACTGGTGTTTTCAAACCTGAGAGCACCAGTTCTTGTCTGATCACTGAAGTTAAGCAAACCTGAGCCCAGTTAGTACGTGGGAGGGTGCCCACCTGGGAACCCTGGGTGCTGCTGGCATTAATTAATTGGCCAACCTGGCTGGCTGAGTGGTTAGCGTATCTGCTATTCAGCCAAAAGGCTGTGGATTCGAATCCTTCCTCGGGCGGCAGTAGATTGCGTTGGTGTAGTTGCGGTCAGTTGATGGAGTGAGTGGTAGAAACAGAGTTGTAGAGTGCCCTCTCTCGATGAGTCTTTGGACTCCCTGGAGGTGTCTAATAATAATGATAATAATGTAAATTTTTCATGTAGTACTATCATATCCTGTACATGTCAGGAATTTGATGATGTAGTAAGTTTTTTTTTTTTTTTTTCCACCAGTAGTTTTAATGGTTGACCAGATGATGATGATGACCTTAATGTTGAAGGTCGAAACTTTGAGTGATTATTTTGATTTATATTAAGCTGAAGTTTTACTCTAACATGGCATTTGTCTCCCTAATTTTTATAATGAATTCTGATCACTGTGAGGATACTACTCATGATTTTAATGAAACTAAATTATTATCTTGTCTTGTTTTTTGTACAGCATTTATAGTCAACTTTCACTATAGCCAACTCATAGCAACAGTTTATTATAGTGAATAGTTTGCTATAGTGAATTATTTTGCACAGCATTGTGCCTATGGGACTATTTTAGTGATCCGCACACCAACTAATGAAGACAGGGAAGGCCAAGAAAGTAGTGCTGGCAATAAATTAATAAAATTCTTTTGATGATGACTCATGAACCATCTGACATTTACTAGTTTGCACATAACAGAGCAAATTGGCTCACCTTTATTTAATACACCATCTGCATGATTTGTTGTTATATGCATATTTCTGTACTTTCCTATTTATATTTGAATAAGTTGTAATGAACATGGTGACCTTGTTATGATTTTTTTTTTTGCTCTAGTGAGATTTGGCTGTACTTCTAAGGGAAAATAAAAGTCGCGTTGCACAACCGATACTAATTTTAAAATTGAATTTTAAACTGATACAATAGTGATCCTCAGCCAGGAGTGCTGCTACAAGCATTTTAAACAGAAGGATCAGGGACATAGTGTTGCTTTTCAAAACCTTAATAATGTGGCAGTGATGTGCAAAGTGACAATGATGTTCAGATTTTTGGTTAGGTAACTTATGGAATTTGCCTTGAAGCACGACATGGTAATTTGTAACACACAATTCCAGCAAAAAGACTGCAGGAGCAGACATGGCAGTCACCAGATGGAAGAACTAAGAACATATTAGACGATACTCAAGCAAGAGATGTGCCACATCAGTTCAGCACCATCACATTTCAAGGAACAGATGGAATCAGATCACAGCTTAGTGATTGCCAATATCAAGTTGAAACTCAAGCAACATGTGAAGACATAAGTGTAGAGTCAGATAGATATAAGTACCCTGAGTGAGGAAATTACAGGAAAAGCATATAGGAAAGTGCTCAAGGAAGAATTGCATCCATTACAGAAAAGGAACTGGAGAATAGAAACAACAAAGTGGTGTCTAATCAAAAAAAAAGCATTTAAATGGTTCCAGAGAAGAAAAAGCCAAAGAAAACGTGGATCTCACAGGATACATTCAAGATAATTAAAGGGGAAAAAAGAGCATTGAAGGTTAGAAGAGAGAGAGAGAGAGATCTCTGTGGAAATGGAAGAATAGTATAAAGAAAAATGCAATGAAGTGAAGAAGGCAGTTAGGAGAGACAAAATCTAAATGGCTAGAGGAACAGTGTGAGGATATCAATAAATACTATGGTGAATACAGAACAAGAGAAATATATAAGATGATCAGAAATGTAACCAAGAAATGGAGTCTAAAGCAGAGAACTATAAAAAATTAAAACGGTGAAATCTTGATAAACACGGAAGAAATAGGAGAGAGAGAGATGGAAAAGATACTTCTCAGAGTTATATAAGACACAGGGAGATGTTGAGGTCTAAAAGAAGCTAACTGATGAATTGAGGGAAATATCACCATCAAGCAGAGGGAGAAAGAAATATACCAAGAGATGAGGTTGTAAAGGCAGTAAAACATCTGAAAATACATAAAAGCGCTGGGAATGATGAGATCATTGGAGAGTTGTTGAAACATTGTGGCAAGGTGATAATAGACGAACTGTATCAGTTGTGTAACATGGCATGGGAGGAAGGCGAAACATCAAAAGAATGGACAAGATCAATCTATCAATCCTAATACCCATTCACAAAAAATGGAAGCAGCAAAATGGACTGCAAAAATTACTGAACAATACCTCTACCAAGTCGCTTATGATGATATTATCAGAAAGAATAAGGAAACTAATGGAAGAAAATCTGGAAGATGAGCAAGCAGAGTTTAGAAGAGACTGTGTGCACTAAATATTAATGTTAAGATTTATTGTGGAGAAAGCTCTACATAAAAATAAAATGTTTATACCTGTTTTGTTGACTCTCAGAAAGCAATCGACAGTACAGATCAGAAAGTGGCATGGACTTACTCGAATCTTATGGAGCAGACAGGAACCTGATATGTCTCTTGCAGAACACCAATGATAATGCAGAGGCTGCTATGAGAAACTGTGGAGAAATAGGAAGATGGTTTCAGACAATAAGAGGCACGAGACAAGGAGACCCAATATCCCAAAGCATCTTTTATCATGCTTTTAGAAAGAATAATGGATGTCATAAAGGATAATATAAGGGGAATTTTAATTCAGGTATGAAAATAAACTACTTGTGATTTACAGATGACAGTCATTATTGAAGAAGATAAAGAGGTACAAGAAAGAACAGTGCTGAAGTTAAGTGAAGAAGGAATTGATAATAAATATCGATAATGCAAAAAAAAAAAAATGATATTTGGAGATTAGGATGAAAAAGCAATAAAGGTCAATAGACAAGAACTGGAAGAGGTTAGAAATACACATACCTAGGGAACAACACAATGCATGATTTAGACTGTAAAAAAGAGATACGATCCCATATAACAAAAGCTAAAGTAAACCCACAGGCAATGTACAAGATATTATTATTATTACTATTACCCAAGACCCCCATAGAGTCAAAGACTCATCTAGGAGGTTCTTTTATCAAACACACAGCTCATTATACCATGCTTTAAACACACTCAAATTCTCTGCAGACACCACACTCTCAGGCAAGGCATTCCAATCATTCACAACTCTGCATGAAAAAAAAAAAACCTGCTTCTCACTCCCCTACTCACACCCTCCTTATACAGCTTCTAGGGATGACCTCTGGTTCTCCCCTGATCTCCCACTATTTTCTGTAGAACCTTTCCGTCAACTCCCTGGCACATTCCTTCAGAATACGTGGCAATATCTTATCACGTCCCACAGCCTTATTTACATCTAGTTTGCTCAACTCCCCATACACCTCTTGCTCACTTACAGTCAGTCTCCCTCTTCCCCATCATCAGCTGCTCTCAATCTCTCCATGAAGTCACATTCACAAGATTGAAAGACCTTTATGAACTACTCATTAAGTATCTCCACCACACCTTCTGCAACAGCTGTTTTTATACCATTTTCTCCAATCGATGTCATCCTTCTATAATCATTCTTTCTTTTGCTGGCTACATATCAAAATAACTACTTAGGATTCTTTTTGGTTTCATTAACTAACTGCTGTTCATACCTCTCTTTAGCTACCCTCACCAACCAAGTCACCTGCCTTGCCTGGTCTTTGTAGTCCTCATGGAATTGGTTATTTCCACTTCTCTTATGCTGCCTCTATAATGCCCTTTTTTTCTGTATCGCATGCTTAATCTCTTTATTTATCCATTTCACACCTACCTTATTTAACTTTCTCACCTTGGAATACATTTAGACATTGCATCTACTAGATAGTTTTTGAAAATCCCACAAGCTGCATTGATCTCTTATCCAGCTAACTCCTCATTTCATGCTACACCTGCAAGCTGTCTCCCAAGCTTTTCATAATCACCCCCTCCTTGTAGTTCCACATATACCCTTATCTTACAGAGGTCCTCTCACTGCTGGCAATCACCCAGGTAATCACCTCATGGTCACTCTCACCAATTGGTGGGTGATTTGACACTTCATTTATAATTACATCCTCTGATGAGATGACCAAATCCAAGACCCTCAATCCTTGTGTGCCCTCTGTTACCTACTGTCTGAGGTAGTTATCCCTCAAAAAATAAAAAAACTCATTTTCTTTTACTTCCAGTTGCTATCTCATCATTCCAGTCTATATTGCCATAATTAAAATCTCCAATAATGATCACTCTTTTCTAATTTGCTTGGCTAATTTGATTATACATTTCATAGTCACTACCATCTTTTCCTGGTCTATAACAACATCCAACAAAGTATTTCATTCCATTCGCCTCTATCTCACACCATACTGCCTCAAAACCACTGGCACTATTTCCCTCTTGCATCTCTACTTTGTATGCACATAACTCTTTCTCTATCATCAATAACACTCCCCCTCCCTTTTTACCCCTTCTATCCTCATGAAACACATCATATCCTTCCATCTCTATTCCTGTCAGGATGTCGTCCTCATCTAACCATGTCTCACTTATTCCAACAATTTTTGGGTGAACAGACTCAATTAGTGCAACCATTTCATCTGCCTTGTTTCTTACACTTCTAGCATTTGTATATAACCACAACAACTCATTCCTGGATCTACAGCTAGTTCCACTGATGACACTTATTTGACATGATCTCTCCATGCTCGACTGGGGCCATTTCCCTTTCTGCTTATTAATTTTAGAACCTTCTTCAATTCCAACTGTTTCCTCTTGATCCCAGTCATCCCATTCTTTCCTGTCTACACATGCTCTCACATCCTCTTGGAGCATCCACTTTTCTCACGTTGTGTACCCCTGAGCCTCCCCATTTCCCTTGTTCATCTTGCACACCTATTCTCTCATTTTCCATACTCATGCCGCTTACTTCCTCATTCATAACCACCTCTTCAATTTCTCCTGCTCTTCCACATCACTTCCCACTTGATCTGATTCATTCTCTATACTCACTTCTCTGCCTTCCAGCAACAGTCTCTCCAAATGACTCACACCATAACCACTCAAATGCAGTCCATCACTCCCATACAGTTCACTTTATCCTTCAAAAACTGATTCCACACATTAACAAATTGTACTCCCCCTCTCCTCACACATTTCAGCCAACATACCATTCAGAATCCTTGCTCTCACCACAGTCATACCTAGGCAACATGCTTACTGCCCTTCCTGTCACACTATTCTCTTTTATCCATCTAAGCAGCCTCCAGATATCCATTCTGACGTGCTCTTTGTCCTCTGTCAAGTCATTCGTACCTATTAAAACCATCAACGCCTTTGCTTGCTCCCTACTCATATCCGATGCCTCAATCACTCTACTCATTTTACTGCCTGGAAAACATACCCTGTGCATCCTCTCAACTAGCACACCTAATAATGGAGTCGCCATACAATGCCACTAGCTTGTCTTTTGTTAACTCTTTCGTACCTTGATTTGTTTTAATAGTTTTCACCTTGCATCCATTTCATCTCTTGCCTCATCCAACCCAATTCAACTTTCGAATTTGGCATCATATTTTCTCTATCATTCAATCTTTCTAATTTTTGAACTCTCAACTCCTGCTTCACACTTTCACTCTCATTCATCCTTTTGAGTTTCTGTACTTTTGGTCCATGCATCCAACCTTTCGCTTTTATTCATTCTTTCCATTTTTCCCACTTCAGTGAACTTTCCCATAAAGCTAAGACTGTTGGAAACATGCATATTCACAAGTATTTTCTATAGCTGTCAGACATGGATAATGGTCAAAGACTCTGTGAGATAAAAAAAAAATGGCCGAAAGCCTTTTTTTTTTTTTTTTTTTTTTTATCTCAGAGATGGCTATGGATTGGATGGGTGCAAAAGGTAACAAATGAAAAACTGTATTGCAAAATAAGCTGCTAAGAGAATCTAATGCAGAAAATAATTCAAAGGAAACTCAAGTTTTTTGGACATATCTGCAGAACTGTAGAAAGATGCCTTAGTACAATGGATGGTATAAATAGAATAGAATAGCCAAGATGAGAGTAGGTAGATGATGTAAAAGTGGTGTGGAAAGAGTTTGCAGGATTTGAGTCACATGATAATGGACAGAGAGAAATGACAAAGAATGGTGAAATAAGCATCAGACACCAACAGGCATTGGACCAATGTACAATGATGATGAACTCATGTTGCTTAATTAAAAAAAAAAGTGTCTGGGATTCAAATTAAAGTGATTCATTATAACAATATTTCACTTTGGTTAGAAAGGCATATTCACAGACACAATAAAATTATGCATATGCATGACTTACAAGGAAGGAAGGAAAGCAGACAATAGACTGAATATCCTGAAGTCCTCTAAAGGTATGGTAAGATAGTATAAATATTATTTCCACTATACTATAGATTTTATTCATGGATGAGATTCACATTATATTATATATACAGGTACACTACTAATTTTCTGGCAATGGACAATCTGACACCTCCTTTAATCTGGAAAAAATTATGGGAGCACACTTGAAATTCCTTTAACCATGCAACTAGTTCAATGGGACACCACAGGTGCACTTAAATAATTAAGTGCATGCTTGCTTATTTAGTGTGAGTGTAACTGTGGTGAGGATGAGCATCAAACATTTAAGAAGCGTCATGGAATTTCTCTCCATAACGTTTGTGGTGAAAGATGGAGAATGAAGAATGGCCCACAAGATTCAGACAATATAAGGATAGTTTCTGTCTTAGGATGCTCAAATGTAGCAAGCATGGATGTAAGCTGTTAGTGATACAGGAAAAACTAAATTCCCTCAGTCCTTGAACGGCATTAAAATAACATGTCATACAAATACAAATGGCTGGATTACCACTGAGCTTATGTTAAAATGGGGATGCGAGTTCAATGTTGCAAAATGTAAGGTTTTAAAATTTGGAAAACAAAGATGGGATGCAGAATTTTTACTAGGTGAGGATATATTGTTGGAGGTGGAGGAAATAAAAGAGATCTGGGGGTGAGGATCTGAAATTTAGGGACACATAGCCAAAATTGTGAAGACAACACAAAGGCTTCTGGGAATGATGCGGAGAACACTGACGTGTAGAAGTAGGGAGATTCTTGTTCCATTGTATAAGGCTTTGATTAGGCCACACATGGATTATTGTCCTCAGATTTGGCCACCTGGTTTTCAGAAGGATGAAGAGATGTTGGAAAGGGTCCAAAGGCAACTGACTAAGGTTGTTTCTGACCTCTGGAATGTCGAGTATGAGGAAAGATTGAAAAGATGTAATTTGCAGAGTCTGGTGGACAGGAGGAAGAGGGGAGATATGATAGAGACCTACAAGTTGTTAAAGGGTTGTTATAGGATTAATGCTGGAGAAGTTTTACATAAAATAGTGGGAGAACCAGAGGTCATCCCTGGAAACTGTATAAAGAGGGTGTGAGTAGGGGAGTGAGAGGCAGGTTTTTTTCGTGCAGAGTTGTGAATAATTGGAATGCCTTGCCTGAGAGTGCGGTGTCTGCAAGGAGTTTGAGTGTGTTTAAGACATGGTATGATCAGCTGTGTGTGTGATAAAAGGACCTCCCAGATGAGTCTTTGACTCCATGAGGTCTTGGGATAATAATAATAATAATAAAAATGGTTCAAAAAATTTTTGCTTGTGCTTGAAGCCCAAGCACACTGCACATCTGTAGGCCTACTGGAAGATTGCAATATTCTTCTCATTCTGGACACCTGTTGAGCTCACCCTCACAGCTAAGAAAAATGTTTATACAGTGTATTTACCACCAAACTGACTGTACATGCCTTATCCAAAACCAAGGAATATTATGCGCTGTGAAAGATATTGCTCACTTTTCATGAAACTTTTGTTAGCTATCAGAAATGCTTAAGCTTGTATACATATTTTATTATTCTTATTACTACTACCCCAAGACCTCATGGAGTCAAACACTCATTTGGGAGGTCCTTTTATCACATACAGAGCTCATCATACTGTGTGTTAACATGTTCGCTGCCACGCTACTTCAGCATAGTTTGTTCCCATACTGAAAATTGCTTAAAGTATGCTAGATACTAAGTAGGCTGAATATGTGCCATCCATTTTTATGCCACCAATATTGTTGAGATTAGGGTGGTTAATCAGAATTTCACAGGCTTCTTTAAATTTTCTTTCATAGGTTTTTGTATGATGTAAAGAGCAGATACTTTTCCAATCAATTTGGTGTAGGGTGTTGAGAGCATGATCTGAGAGGCTTACTTCACCAAAATTGTTATATTTAATGTGTCTTTTGTGTTCTTTTTTGCGTATAGAGATTGTACATCTAGTTTCATCAATATAAGGTAAGTTACAGGTGCAGTAGATGCAATAAACTCCAGGATGTGCCAATGGGAGGAGATTATCCTTATAGGAGTTGAATATGTTTTTTTTTAATTTTATAGGTGGTTTAAAAGTGGCATTGAGATTATAATGGTGTAGGATTCTATTGATTTTTTCTGATAACCCTTTAATGTATGGGATGGCTATAGTTTTACTGTAATCTATATTCTTTTTTGATGGAAGTTTTATGAAGAACTTTATTAGTAGTATTTTTGTTACAGCCATTATTTATAAATGTGTTGCTAATAATCTAATTCTTGTTTAAGAGCCTGTTGATTAGAGCAAATTGTTATAGCTCTATTTTTAAGGGTGTTAATGACTCCAAATTTTTGCCATGAGTGGTGATATGAATTAGCATGTATCTATTGGCCAGTATGTGTCAGTTTGCAGTAAACCATGAAGGACAGACTGCCTGAGGGAAGACATGTTACCAGTGTATCCACGAACGGGAGCAAGTTCTGATTTTCTTACTTTAAGGACTTTAAGCAATTTTCAGCTTTTATTGGAAACTATTCCATACCAATTGGTTGAAATTTATATGTATAATCACATTTTTTTATTTTTATTTATTTGTATGTATATATATAAACATGTTGCTCTCCAGCTCCATTTAATTTTGTAACCTAATAGATAATAATAGGACTCTAGCTTTGATGTAGTAAAAGTTTGTTTTTTTTTTCCATCAATAATTGTTGTAACGGTTGGTCAGTAACTTTAGCAAACCATGTAGACTGTAGTGCAGCTTGTTTCTCTGTATATATATCTATATGCTCCAGATGATGACCATGATATGAAGGTCGAAATGTTGAGTTTTCATTTTGGTTTATGTTAAACTAAAGTTTTGCTCTAACATGGTAGTTGTCTCCATAATTTTCCATAGAGTATTGAGGGAATGTAAGTTGCAGAGCCTTGTGAATAGGAGAAAGAGGGGGGAGGATATGATTGAGACATATAAGCTAGTCATGGATTATCAGGATGACATGGAAGAGATATTTCATAGAATGAGAGGGGGGGTAGAACAAGAGACGTTGCTGGAAACTGTATAAGGAGGGTGTGAGCAGAGGAGTGAGGAGTAGGTTCTTTGCATGGAGGATGGTTGTTGAGTGGAATGCATTGCCTGAGTGTGTTGTGAATGCAGACACATTGAATTAGTTTAAGGCACAGTTGGATGAGCATTGTGTGCAATAGTGTGTACCTCCCATGCTGAGGCTCTGGCTCCATGGATGTCAGATGTTAATAATAATAGCAGTGCTTGTGAACTGGGAGATAGTACAAGCATCAACACTAAAGAAATTATTATTATTATTATTACATGACACCTCCAAGGAGTCCAAGGATTCATCAAGGGAGGGCACCTACTCTACAACTCTCCTACTCCACCACTCAATCCACCATCCACAAAGAACTGCACCTACCATCATCTACGCCAATGCCATCTACTGCCCATCACCACCACTGGTATTTTCACAGATGATCACAAACATCCATGCCCACGTGTGGATTCTGACCTGCAGCCTTTTGGCTGGAGAGTGGATACGCTAACCACTCAGCCAACCAGACTGGCAATGTTGGCATAAGTTGTGGTCTGTCTTAACTTTTGATAATTTTCCTCATGAAAATGTTCACAATGACTACAGGATGCATCAAAAGAAAGGAAAAAGAAATTACTGTGTTGCTTGAGTATGCAAAAAGTGTTATGGGACCTTCTTTGATATAGTAAGTAGGCTTAATGAAGAAAATCTGGGCAAGTGGATGAAGAAACACTTGTTGTTCATCACTTTACTGGCTCTAAAATTATATTGTTCTAAATCATAAAAACAATGAAAAAATTGCATAGTATCATTATGGTAATGATTCTTCCATTAGTATACTGATGAATTATAATTACGTCTTCAGTTGGTCCAGCAAAACAGGTAATATGGCAAGGCTTTGCAACCATGGGTGCTGGAAAATTGATGTGTACTGTTGTATATCTGTGTGTGTGACCTCTGTGGAGTCATAACACTCATCGTGGGAGGTCAACGCTAGACAACACATTCTGATATACGATTCCTTAAGCTCATTGACTGTTTGCACTTTTACCACTTTCTCAGGCAATGCAGTCCATGCTTTTATAATTCTCCATGCAAAATGCTTACTTATTGCTTTTTGTAACTTTCAGTGATGTCCCCCTTGTCCTTGTTCCATCCCCTTATTCTACAATATGAAAACTCTATCCATTGTCAATCTGATAATAACCTTTCAACAGCTTAAATGTCTCAATCATATCCCATCCCCTTTGCCTTATATCCACCATACTCTGTTGTTTGCATGCATTCAATATATCCTCATAATCAATATTGTACAGTCCTGATAAGATTTTTGTTATCTGCCTTCGCATGCTCTCCAAAGTTATTTCATCCCCTTCAAATCCCGGTGACTAGATATGAGCACGGAAATCCAGATGTAGTCTGATTTAAAGTTTTATACAATGGGACCACAACCTTTTATTGCTCAATGTTCTCCTCAATATTATAGCAATTCTCTGAGTTGTCCTCACAGCCTTTGCAATATATCCTCTGAACTTCAAATTTCCATCTGCAATCACTCTAAAATTCCTTGCTTTCTTCACTTTTTCCAGTATAACTCCACCAAGTGAGTATGAAACAGCCTATCTGTGGATCCCAAATTTCAAAATCTTACATTTGGTTGTAGCCCACCTTTCCAGTGACAATATTACTGACATAAAAACCGAACAGTAATTGTTCCTATACGAACTCAGTGGAACACTGCATGTGACCTTCCTATTCCTTGATACTGAGTTAAATTGTTAATGTAATTGCAGTAACATATACTAAGATTACAAACTCACTTTGACATGCTTGAAATCACTAACATGATCTAGTGAGCTTAGTTACTCCAATAAAAATAAATAATAATAAAAACTTTCTTCTATTCAAGTGGTATCTATTTGGTATGGAAAATGTGCATATATGGCATATACCATTTTAAGGTTTGATAAAGGAAACATTTTGTAAACAATTTGTAAAAAAAAAACATTATAGTAATTAACTTTAACTTTTACTTACGATTTCTTGTGTAGGATGTACAAGTACTGGAGGTCACTACAATCCAGAGGGAATGACTCATGGAGGACCTGATGATAAAATCAGGTAATGTTGTCCAATTGCAAATATCATGGTAAACATTTCACAACCATATAAATATTAATGGTACTGCCAAGGACTCGTTGTGGGAGGGTATTCTTCTCTACTATATACAAATTACCATCTCCCCTACTTAATCCTCTAACCACTACTGCCGCCACCATGACCCCATTATCACAACACACACACCATCTACTGCCTACTACCAACAATTTTTGTCTGTAAATTGCATGTTTTCTCATAGCTGATTTACCTGCATAGGGAATGAAAAACCCGAGTTTCCAAGAGAAAAAAACACGTATCTTCATATAAAATCGACTAAATCATCCTCAGTTGAAAAAAAGCCCATATAAAGATTTCTCTCATCACAGCAAGAATCAAACTCAGATCTTTTCCAGTTGAAGGGTACAATGTCCTGTTGTTCCAATTACTCTACTGAGGCATTTATCATATCATAATAATAACTGATAAAATATCATAAATACAGGGTGTATCAAAATTCACGCAAGATTTAAATTTAGCACCATTTGTGCGGTAAAGTGTTGCCAACGAGAAAAAAAGACAGCGTGACAGCTGACAGTTCAAGGTTATTAAAAATGGAGTGCTATATGAAAGAACAACGCATTTTCATTGTTGAGCAATATTTTAAAAATAATGAAGGTTTGGCAGCTACAGTTTGCAATTTTCATACAAAATATGGTCAGAATAGTGATTTAACTTCATCAACTGTGAAAAGATTAATTAAAAAATTCAAGGAAACTGGATCAATTAGTGATCTTATACACTCTGGCCGTCCTTCAACAAGTTATTTAACAGAAAATAACAAGTGGATGCTTATTTTTTGAACAAAATCATCTTCAGCGATGAGGCTCATTTTCATCTTGATGGCTTCATTAATCGACAAAATTATCGCATTAGGGGTTCAGAAAATCCACGAGTGATTGTTGAGAAACAAATGCATCCACAACGTGTCACTGTTTGGTGTGGATTTTGGGCTGGAGGCATCATCGGTCCATTCTTCGAAAATGCGGCTGGTAAGGCAATAACAGTTAATGGTGCTCGCTATCGCGACATGATAATCCAGTTTTTTTATCCTAAATTGCAAGATATGGATGTGGACGCCATGTGGATTCAACAAGACTGAGCCACATGCCATACAGCCCGAGAAACAATTCAATTACTGCATGAGTCATTTCCTGGTCGTGTAATTTCCCGTTTTGGTGATCAGAATTGGCCGCCCAGATCATGTGACTTAACGCCATTGGACTTTTTTCTTTGGGGTTTTTTGAAGTCTAAAGTTTATGCCAACAAGCCCACGACCACCCATATGCACTCTTTTGTCGAAAAATTTCGACAAAAGAGTGCGTATGTGCCAGCAAAGCCGTGGAGGCCATTTACCTGATATCTATTCCATGCATAACCCTATACTGTATACTTTATGAATCAATAAGAAATTACAATTTTCAATTAAAAACCTGTATTTTCTATCAAAATTACTTCTTGCGTGAATTTTGGGACACCCTTTATTACTTTCACAAAATTCCCTTACCAAGCATGGTAGGGAAACATCATAACGTAACATACATTTTTTATAAATGAAAATTATTCTTTCATTCATTCTTCACTGAATGAAATATCCCTTGACTATCCCCAATGCACTATGAACATCTTTACCCTTGCCAATATTTATTCCATGGCACTGCTTCCAGCTACCTCCTAAGCTTCATAATCATCCGCCTAGTATTTCCACATCAGTGGCGGCCCGTACATAAGCACTGCGACACTGCAGCACCCCCAAGGAAAAAATGAAAAAATTAAATTTTGTTTGTGTTTATAAATAATAATAATGCTTACAACATTATATAAATGCAGTACAACATGTTAAAGGTTACAGCTTATGTTTTGACATTGATTGAATAGTTAATAATTGGAATTGTTCGATTAACACTTTAGATTACGAAACAAATGCACTGCAATGTAATGCCGATATTCGTTTGCGCTTGTCATTGCATGTTACGTCATTCCCACACTGCCCAAATGGCAGTGTATCTTTAGTATGCTTCTGTGCGTTATATTTCTGTGAGATATGAAACGTTTATTATTGGTGTGTGTGCCTAGTGAACTATTTTTTGTAAATCTTATTTTATTTTGTTAAAATAACATATAATTATTTATTTATTATAGATACAAGGCTGAATTATGACGAGTGTCACTGTTGAAAATATGAAAAGAATAATATTTTTTCAATTATCGTTACACAAAACAAATGCACCGCAATCTAACGCCGATATTCATTTGCTGTCGTTGCACGTTATGTCATTAGATACACTGCCGCTTGGACAGTGTATCTTATGCCTGCGCTCGTTATTTCTGTGAGATATTAAACGTTTATTATTGGCACGTGTTCATGATGAACTATTTTTTGTAAATCTTATTTTATTTTGTTAAAATAACATATAATTATTTATTTATTATAGATACAAGGCTGAATTATGATGAGTGTCACTGTTGAAAATATGAAAAGAATAATATTTTTTCAATTATCGTTACACAAAACAAATGCACTGCAATCTAACGCCGATATTCATTTGCTGTCGTTGCACGTTATGTCATTAGATACACTGCCGCTTGGACAGTGTATCTTATGCCTGCGCTCGTTATTTCTGTGAGATATTAAACGTTTATTATTGGCACGTGTTCATGATGAACTATTTTTTGTAAATCTTATTTTATTTTGTTAAAATAACATATAATTATTTATTTATTATAGATACAAGGCTGAATTATGATGAGTGTCACTGTTGAAAATATGAAAAGAATTATATTTTCAAAATGCATAAACAAATGCACTGCGATCTAACGCGGACATTCGTTTGCACTTGTCATTGCTATTGATACGAATCTTTTATTATTGGTGTTTGTTCGTGGTGAGGATGAAATATTTTTAATAAAGTAATTTTTAATATGTAAATTTATTTATTAATAAATTCGTTACTAATTAGGAAAAAAAATTTTTTTTTTTTGTATATGCAGCACCCCCACTTAAAATTTTCACCAGCTGCCACCGTTCCACATATACTCCTTTGCCCGCACAGTTAGCTGAGTGGTTATGCACTTCGCAACCATATGCCTGGTAAAGGAGTGTTGTGGGTTCGATTCTCATTGCCAACATGAGGAGCTTAAGATCTTTCTCAGACATAGCCAAGTTAGCCAGTCTTGGGCGTGGGTGGTAGGGGTTTTTTCTCTCCAGTTATCTGGGGTTTTTCCTCCCCAAAGCAGGCAAACCGGCCCCGTGAACATACACGGTTATAGTTGGGTCTAATTCCATATTCCCTCATAATTCTAATTTCATAATTCCTTCATACCATACTGCCACTATTTCCCCCCCCCCCTGCATGGGCACAACTCCTTTGCTGTCATCAACAGCACTGCACTACACCTCCCTATTTTTTTGCCTTTTCTATTTTCATAAAAACACCCTTCCATCTCTATTCCTTTCAAGATGTCATCTTCATCCAACCATGTCTTTTCGGTTGAAGGACACTGTCAATACCAACTGATCTATAGAAGCTCTTTTGTAGGTGTGATTATAATTTTTTAAAAAAAAAACTTTGCCTTAAACACATTATGTATTTATATGTATACATAACATACCTTCTTAAGTTACAAATGAGACACTTATGTTCAGACCAAATAGAAAGAACAACTTTGTTTTTTTAAATATGTATATAATATATATATCTTTATTAGGCATGCTGGTGACCTTGGCAACATACAGGCTGATCAAAATGGAACTGCTGTGGTGAATATAACTGACAAGAAGTTTTCACTCTGTCATGTTTTAGGACGGGCCATTGTGGTAAGGTTCTGAATTTTATTCCTCCTAACTCTTGTTCACACATAATATACTGATATGTTGTAGATTCTGCAACCTCTCAGTTGGATATATAAAAAAAAATATTAGAATACATATCCAGAATGGTTGTTTGGCTGTGTGGTTAATAACTGTGGGAATCTTATAGTATGAACCATACTATTCCCACACCAACTTGTATGCTGCTTCTATCTTATGTCCTCTCCTCTTGTTTCTCAAACTTTGCACACCATATTCTTTCAGCCTGTCTTCATATGCAGATTTCAACAAGAATGATATCATCTTGATTACCTGATCTGAAATTTTTAGGTTATTTTGTCATCAATATGAAAACCATGTGACCACATTTGAGCACTTACTTTGGCTATTCAGTCAACTTCTTTTTATAATCTGATTTTGTCTTCCTCACTCGGGCTATCATTCTCCTGGCCTGGTCTGTTTACTACTCCCAAGCCCAGTCAACATTTCTCATATTATGATTTAATATGAGAAATGTTAATTTCTCATATTAAATGTCATAGACATCATATGGGATGTGGTATAAGAACTTCAATACTGTACAATAAAATAATCATACAAAATCACAGCAGAATATTGATGATAATTTTAAGAAAAGAGTCTTAATGAAATATTATTATTATTATTATTAACATCTGACCTCTGTGGAGTCAGGTTCATCATGGGAGGTACACACTATTGCACACAAAGCTCATCCAACCATGCCTTAAACTGATTCAATGTCTCCACATTCACAACACACTTAGGCAATGCATTCCACTTACCAATCACTCCATGTAAAGAACCTACTCCTCTGCTCACACCCCCCTTATACAGTTTCCAGGGATGGCTCTTGTTCTATTCCTCCTCCCCTCCCATTCTATGAAAACTCTCTTTCATGTCAACCTGATAACAACTCCCCAACTAGCTAATGTCTCAATCATATCCCCCCATCCCCGATCCTCCTCCTATTCACAAGACTTTGCAATTTACATCTCCTCACTCTTCACATTGGATAATGTGAAGACATCACATTATGCAATCACTCAGTGAATGACAGCCAGTCAATTAGAATATTCCAGTTTTGGTACCATTGTTGTTCAATTTGTCTATTTAAGTCCTCCTATAAGACTGTAACATTTGCTTGACTTTGCATTCCTCTCCCCAGTTTTGCATCATCTGCAAATAGCTGCATATCACCAGTTAAACCCATCTCAATATCATTAATATACAAACTGAACAACAATGGTACCAAAACTGACCCCTGTGGCACATCACTAGTGACCTTCCTCTTGTGCAGTGTGAATTTCAGGTCCTTGTCCACCACCATTCCCAGATCTCTCATTTCCTCTACCTCCTTTAAAGTTTCCTCACCAAGTGTATATTTTGCATCCTGTCATTGCTCATCACATTTCAAAACTCTACACTTTGCAACACTAAATTGACAGTTCCACTTAACCATTTTCTCAAAAGAGGAAGGTCACTAGTGATGTGCCACAGGAGTCAGTTTTGGTACCATTGTTGTTCAGTTTGTATATTAATGATATTGAGATGGGTTTAACTGGTGATATGCAGCTATTTGCAGATGATGCAAAACTGGGGAGAGGAATGCAAAGTCAAGCAAATGTTACAGTCTTACAGGAGGACTTAAATAGACAAATTGAACAACAATGGTACCAAAACTGATCCCTGTGGCACATCACTAGTGACTTTCCTCTTTTGGGATACTGCCCCCCCCTCATATACAACTTTCTGATACCTAAATGACAACCAGTCACTGATCCAACTCAGAAGTCTGTTATCCATTCCCAACTGTTTCAACCTTTTTAAAAGCTTGTGTGGCAGCCTATCAAAAGCTTTAGCAAAATCTAAGTATACTACTGTATATGCATCTCTCTTGCCCAAGACATTTGTCACCTTGTTATAATACATAAGTAAGTTGGTAAAACATGATCTTCCATTAACAAAGGTTGAAGAATGGGTATACTACCATTTGGCCAACCTTAATGTCTCATCATCATCATCATCATCAAATTCCTGTCATGTACCCTCAAGGGGTGTACAGGATATGACAGTACTACATGAAAAAAATTACATCATTACTAACTTCCTATCTACAATTTTCCTCCAAATCAGTCTGTTACTTGTCAAGACTCCAACATTATCAGATCTTATATTTCTATCGTCTAAGGCACTTTGTACCGTATCAATCCACCTATATCTTGGTCTTCCTCTGGGTCGTTTTCCTGCCAACCTGGCAGAGAACACTTGTTTTGCTAATCTTTCCTCTCCCATTCTATTTAAGTGACCATACCATCTGAGATTAGCTCTGCTAACGCATTCCTGGATGCTGACAATGTCAAGTTCTTTCCTAATATCCTCATTTTTAATATGATATTGCCATTGATGCCATCTGTTCACGCCTATAATCTTTCTCAGGACTCTCATATCTGCGGTCTCTAGTCTTTGGTCAAGTGTTTTACTTCTGACCCAGCTCTCAGATCCATAAGTTAAAATTGGTTTGAACACAGTCTTGTATACAGCTAATTTAGTGTTCCGACTAATTTCTTTCTTATTCCATATGAATTTATTCAATTGACTTCCCACGATACCAGCTTTACTGATTCTGTTGTCTATTTCTATATTTAGTTTACCAAATATTTAGTAAAAATTGTGCCTAAGTAGCTGAAATGTTTTACTTGTTCCACAGGTTCTCCATTCACAACACAGTTAACATTTTCAATGATTCTGCCTATTTTCATTGTCTTTGTCTTTTTATTGCTGACCTTCATACCATATCTATTACAACAGCTATTCAATTTAGTCAGAGAATCTTCCAGACTTGTAGCGGATTTATTTAGAAGTATAACATCATCCGCATAAAGCAAAGAGCTGACATTAACATCTCCAATTTTGATATCAGGTTGAATACCACATTCCTTCATAATGTGATCCATATAGATAATGAATAACAGAGGGGATAATGTACATCCTTGTCTCACACCAGATTTAACATTAAACCATCTTCCTGTACTTCCTTCAATTCTAACTGCTGACTTGCAACTCAAATAAAGACTAAGTATTGCTTGATATAATGCCCCATTGACACCATATAACTGCAGCGTATTGAATAGCTTCTCTCTTGGCACCTTGTCATATGCCTTTTCCAAATCGACAAAACTTAAATACAGATCTTTGTTATATTCCCATGCTTTCTCGACTATTTGTCGTAAAGTGAAGATCTGATCCTGACAGCCTCTATTTGGCCTGAATCCAGCTTGTTCTTCACCAAGCTTTTCTTCCACAATTTTTCTCAACCGTTTCTCAAGTATACTTGCATAGATCTTGCCAGGAACACTCAGTAGGGAAATACCTCTGTAATTCTCACATTCAGTTTTATTTCCCTTTTTATATAAGGGTACTATGAGAGCTCTACTCCAATCATCGGGAATTCGTCCCTCTGTCCAGGCTTTCTGAACTATGCAGTGCAGCCACTGTAAGACTCTTATACCACCATACTTCAGCATTTCTGGTCGAATATCATCTACTCCTGCTGCCTTTCCACATTTCAAGCCTTTGATGGCTTTTTCTACTTCAAGTATGGATATGAATTCCTGACTGCATGCCTGGTCAGTGTTTTTTACCACTGTGCTGTCATCACTGCTTGTTTCATTTAGCAGTTTTTCAAAGTAATTACTCCATACTTCAAGGATATCTTTTTCTCCTGTTTTCATTTCACCTTTATCATCTCTAATTCCTTTTACAGCACTCTTTCCTCCATTCCTAAGCTTCTTCAACAACCTCCAGAATATTTTGCCACCTTCTTGATATTTATTTTCTATATTTTTGCCAAAGTCCTCCCATGACTTTTGTTTAGCTAGTTTTACACACTGTTTAGCTTTCTTACATTTGTCTCTGTATTCTGTAAGAGTAAAAGCTGACTTATTTGCCAGGAACTTTTGATATGCTTTCTTCTTTTCCTTCACTGCCTCTTTGACTTCCTGTGTCCACCAGGGAGTTCTAATTTTTTTATCCTTGCACACAACCTCACCACATGCCTCTCTGGCAGAATCAATCAATGTTTCCTTCAGAGTTTGCCACTGAATCTCCAAGGTTTGATTCCTGTTCTCAAACTCTTTCATTTTCTTTTCAATAATATTTCTGTATTTTAGTCTACAGTTCACATCTGAGAGCTGCTCAACTTTTATTCGCTTTAAAACTTTCTTACATGTTATTCTTTTCAATATGAAATTCAATTTTATCCTGCTCAAGAGTAAATAGTGATCACTTCCAATTTCAAATCCTCTGTACACTCTGGTGTCCTGCACCAGGGAGAAAACATCACTATCAACAATAACATAGTCAATGAGACTTTTCTTATTCCTAGCCTCTTCTCTCCATGTGAATTTGTGCACATTTTTATGTTGGAACATGGTGTTAGTAATAACCAGTCCATGTCCAGAGCAGAAATCCAACAGATATTTGCCATTATTATTAGCTTTGCTCTTTTCTCCAAATTTTCCCAAAATATTTTTGTATGTCTCACAATCATTTCCTACTCTACTATTTAGATCCCCAACAAGGACCAACTTTTCCTTTTTCATTGTGTCAGTTGCTTTTTCTAAAGCCTCAAAAAATTCCTCCACTTCTACCTTAGTAGAACCTTCTGTGGGACCATAGGCACAAATAAGTCTCATTGTCCAGTTCCCCATTCTCATATTTGCCCACATTACTCTACTTGAGACTGACTGCCATTCAAGAAGATTAGCCTCGTATTTTGTGTTGAATACTATGGCTACTCCTTCTTTTCCTTGATTGTCATTGCCTGAATATAACATTTTGTATTTATTGCTCAGAAAGATCTCACCAGTTTTGGTCTTTTTTGTTTCAGTCACCCCTATTATGTCGATCTGGTACTTATCTAATTCCTCAGCTAGCTCCATTTCTTTGCCATTCAGGCTTCTTACGTTGATAGTACCGATCTTTAACTCTGGTGATGTTGAGTTGGGGTTTGTTTTCAGATTTGTTCCAGTAGCTGACTTTTCGCTGTTCGCCCTGGTTCCCTGGCGAAAACAACGGGGGCCTTGTTTAACCGGGCGACGCCCCAGCCGGCATGAAATTTTGTCATGTTGTACCATCATTTTTTATTTTGGTTTAACCAATAAGAATACAATTTGGTCGGCTAAATCCCAAATTGCCAGCCCATCCTCGTTCGTTCAGTATCAAAGTAGATACCCAACAGGGTGCACCACGAGAAGGTGAGGATTGGACATTAGGTCAGAAGCCCTGGTCGGTTCTCCGCATTCCTTTAAAGGCTATGTGGAGGTCTCCTCTCAGTTATACAGCTTTGACCCTTAAGCACCCCCTACCTTAATGTCTAAGGTGTTCAAACATTTTTTTTAAAAAAGCACAGTATGTATATGTATATTAATAAGATGTCTAATTTATATATTAGATGGACTGTTAAAAGATAATACAACTGACCTTTCTTTGGATAGAATAAAGTTTTGCATTGTACCAGCATTATACACCATTGCCTAACTACACTCAATTCCATTTTAGATGAATCATCTGTATGTTAAAGATGCACTGCTAATAGATTATAAATGTTTACCTGTAAATTCATAATTAATTTGGTAGAATTAGAATATTCGTTCCTACTTTGTAGAAGGGAATGAGATGAAAGAAAGAAAAAAAAAGAGTGGAGAAAAGAAATTATAGCCAGTGTTTCTCACCTTGCTTTAGTAATCACTTTATGTTTTTCTAGTCGTCTCCTAACAAAATTTAAAAGAATAGCATACTTTATACTTACTATTTCTTCCTATTGGATAACATATATGAAACATGATGATAAAAAAGTAATATATCTTTATAAAGTGAATATATTACCTATGAATCATACCTTTTACAGAATGTCTCAAGGGATATTCTATTATTATTATTATCCCGAGACCCCCCCCCTGGAGTCAAAGACTCATCTAGGAGGTCCTTTTGTCATACACACAGCTCATCATACCACACCTTAAACACACTCAGTCTCTGCAGACACCACCCTCTCAGGCATGGCAAATCATTCACAACTCTGCATGTCAAAAACCTTTTTTTCACTCCCCTGCTCACATCCTCCTTATACAGCCTCCAAGGATCACCTCTAGTTCTCCCCTGATCCCTCACCATTTTCTGTAAAACTCTCCAACATTGATCCTATAACAACTTTTCCTCATATTTGAATTACAGAGATCAGAAACTACCCTAGTCAGTTGCCTCTGGACCCTTTCCAACATCTCTTCATCCTTTTGAAAACTAAGCGACAAAATATGTGCATAATAGTCCATGTGTGGCCTAATCAGAGTCTTATACAATGGAACAAGAATGTCCTTACTTTACAATATAGTGTCCTCTGCATCATTCCCAAAATTCTTTGTGTTGTCCTCACAATTTTGGCTGTGTCCCCTAAATTTCAGATCCTTATCCACTATCACCCCAAGAGCTCATGTCCTTCACCTCCAATAATATATCCCCACCAAGCATAATTCTACATCCCATCTTTGTTTCCCAAATTTTAAAACCTTGCATTTCACAACATTGAACTTGCATTCCTATTTCGGTGCCCATTCACTCAGTCTATTAAAGCCTTCTTGTAAGGCCACAACATCTTCTCTACTCTTCATAGTTCGTCCCACCTTTGCATCATCTGCAAAAACTGAATATCCTGATCCAAATCTTTGCCATTATCATTAACATACAGGTTAAACAGCAATGGCCCTAAAACAGACCACTGAGGCACACCACTAGTGACTTTCCTCTTCACGGGTATTGCTTCCCCATACAGAACTTGCTGATATCTATCAGATAGCCAGTCTCCGATTCAGTGCACTAATCTAATATCCAACCCATTTCATTTCCATCTAATATCCAACTCCAAACTCATTTGATATATATATATATATCCATTATCTTAAACGCACATGATATATCATATACGTTTGTTCCCTCCCCATTGAGAAATACTGCTCTAGAGCCAAAACTAGTTTGTCAGAAAATAATTTACATATAAATGATGTTGGCATTTCCTCCATCTAGAAAGATTTTTAGATGAAAGGCACAGTATGTATATTAATAAGATATATACATTGTATATATCTTATTAATATATAATGTATATACAATATATACCTATTGTGTGTTAGTACCATGGGTAGATTAAGGGCTAGATAATTTTGAAACCACACTCTCTAGCGACCAAAAGGGAACCTTTTCATGCAGACCTCCAGTAAGCAGGTTGGGTGGTTCACACTTGCACATGAAATTAACTTGCAACCTAAACATCTAAGTTGACAGGAATAAGCTGCATATTGCACTTTGCCTAACTTATTTGTAGTCCAGAATTCTTCTTCTACCAGAACAACTTTTATGTATATTCTCCCTTTTGTGAACAAGTTTTCTTCAGTAACTTTTCTTTCTTCAATATCCTTCCTACTTAATCTTTTTTTTTTTTACCTGCCTCATTTTTTGTGCATATCACTTGCTAGTATCTTACTTAACAGTCTCTTCTTTTAAGTAAGATTTCATTAACATACAGGTTAAATGTTAAAAGGTCAAACCAGTTCACATATAGCTCATCTTTATTATTTTTCCTTCTGATCAA
Organism: Typopeltis vanoorti; assembly: GCF_054136105.1. Classification (NCBI taxonomy): domain Eukaryota; kingdom Metazoa; phylum Arthropoda; class Arachnida; order Uropygi; family Thelyphonidae; genus Typopeltis; species Typopeltis vanoorti. Next base: position 54,336,171 of record NC_143567.1, on the reverse strand, counting down.
TTTATCCTGAAAATCCACTTATTTCATTATTACTATTTGCTGTTGTTGCTCTTTTATCATGCCTCAGAAGTAAACTAATAATAAAAATGATATGCAGTAAATTAGTTATTGATGTGTGTCTTCTGTTCTTTGATGTTGAGTAACAATAACCTTAAGACTTCTATATATAATATTCTAACACACTGATATGCCAGGAACTCCCCCCCCCATACGCACACCCAGGCTTAATAAAAAACAATGATAAATATATATTTTAATTATTAATCTTTGTAAGGATGACAATTCACAAACTGAATTCTTTTAATGATTCTCAACTCTCTCTCTCCAACAGGTTCATGAAAAGGAGGATGACCTTGGTAGAGGAAACAGTACATCAAGTAAAACCACTGGAAATGCTGGCAGCAGGGTGGCATGTTGTATTATTGGAATCGCATAAACTATCAAATATACCTTCTTATTGTCCCAAGGTGGAGAGATTAAATAAACTGCTATGATTCACTTTATTTGTCTTTATTAGTAAATATTAAAAAGATGCGATACTGTGTAGGATGTTATTATTTCAATAAGAAGGTGCAAATATAAAATTTTTAATTTCTAATAAAGCTTTGATTTTCTTATTGGACAATTTATGATTATTATGTGATGCCTTCAAGGAGTCAAGAGCTCATCATGGGAGGGCACACTACTCCACTACAACTTGCTGTCTCCCTTACACAATCCTCTGACTACACAATACTAGCACTATCGACACACAGTGCCATCTACCACCACCATCACTAGTATACATATATACTGACTGTAAATCGTGTGTTCTCGTGACTGATTACCTGTATGCAGGATGAAAAAACCAGAATTTCTGGCAGAAAAAATCCTGCTACCTCCGTATGAGATCAGCTAACTCACCTTCAATTGAAAAAGCCCACATAAAGATTCCTCTCATCACAAAGAATTGAACAAAGAATTGAATCAGGATTTAAAAAAAAGATTTTAAAAACTATGAATATGTAGACTTTTGACCAATTATAAGGAGTCCTATTATAAGGAGAATATATTGGGTATATTTGGCCATAATAATATGAAAAAAAAATTATAACTGGCTAGTTTTGTTGCTTTGTCTGGGTTAAATACAATAAAAGGCTAATATGAACTATAACATTACTAAAATACAAAACATGTAGGAATTATCATAACGTAAGTTGAAAACATAAACCACATGGAGCATGAGAGCCGGCATGGGTTAGCTATTTTTCAGTGTTGTGTGCATGTTGGCTGAAAAGTTCAAGTATGGACATTGCTCATTAGATCTTTCCATGTATTATTGGAATGGATAAAAGTAGCAAGCTTCCAGTGGGGCTTAAAAGCAACACAGAGGTTGTATTTTTTTAAGGGCCTGGCTATTCTTTTGGATGTACCCAGATATAGGGAATGATGATGGCATTCCCAAAATCCTTCTGGAGAGATAGCTGAGGATTGGGGGAAGGATTGATTATTTTTTCAATTCTGTAGGAACTGTAGCCATTGGATAGGAAGGCACTGTGTATGTGGTTAAATTATTATATTGAAAGAGTGGTTCCACTGGAACAATGATTGTAGGCTCTATTGGTTAGAGTTTTAATGATGCCATATTGTTGAGAGGGGATGATGGTGGTGGGAAGTTATTATTACTACACCTTGCACGGAGTCGGCAGACTCATTGTGAGAGGTTCATTCAACTGACAACATATTTATCATAATAAATCTTAAAATCCCCACATTAACAACATATTCCAGTGATGTATTCCATTCACTCACTATTCTCCGTGTAAAAAATCTACTCCACACACACCCTTCTTCACCACACTTACAGACCTTCCAGGGATGACCTCTGGTGTTTCCCCTCTCGCCTTCTACTCCTTTTATAATACCCTTGGTATTAATTTGATAAAATCCCCTCACTAACTTAAATATCTCTATCATATCACCTCTTTTCCTCCTATCCACTAGACTCTGAAATCCACATGTATCTGCCTGTGTGAGTGGGTTTTCTGTATATCATGAAGGAGAGGTTACCATTTGGAAGGCACGTCACTAAGGTGTTTCTAAGAAGGCTAAACTATTGTTAGTTTCCTTTTTCCATGGTAAACTGGATTCTTGGATGTAGACTATTGAAATGACAGAAGAAGGAATCTAATGTGTCTGGGCAATGAGGCCAAGTAGAGAACACATTATCTACATATCTTGGGCAAATAGGTTTGAAGAGGCTGAGTCTATGACTCATTTTTCAAATTTTTCCATATAAAATCCAACAAGTGGAGTTGAGAGGTGGGAAGGGAATCCCCATAGCAGTTCTTTCTTCTGTTTGTAAATTTTGTTCTTTCAAGAAAAATCCAAAAGTTATGGCAAAGGAAAAGAGATTAAGATATCAGAAAGAAAAATATTTTTTAAGAATGATAAAGTGTCATTTGCAGGTAAACGGTGAGGAGATGTCCAAGCTGACATATCTATGTATTATTTAAAGTTTGATTTTGAATAGAGGTTTTAAAATGGGTAGAGTTTCTTAATATAGGATGTGGATTGACCAGTGAGGGGGGGGGTAAGAGAGTTTGCTAGTGGTTTTGATAATTTTTACACGGGGAAATCAGTGGCATCTACTATAGATCTTAATGGGGAATTGGGATTATGGATTTTAGTTAAATCATATATTCAAGGGGAGGAGGAACCAGAACCCAAGGGTTTGAGTTTTTTGTATGTCAAAAGACCGAGAAGATACTTTTTTTTTAAGCAGGCTTTTTAATTTTTTTTAAACCTACATTTTGGTGGATTGTAATCTAGTGGGATGCAGTCTTGGATAATGTCCATTTTATGATTGTATTCAGTGGCATTAAGGACAACACAGTATTATCCTTATCCACTTTAGTTATAACTATAGTTTTATCTTTTCATAGCTTTCTGAGAGCAGCAAGTTGGCCAGAAGCCAGATTACTTTTCAGAGGCGAAGAAAGAAAGAATACTGGCAATGTCAAGTCTGATGTTCTTGTGGCTATTTCAGGAGCTTATAACATAGCTCAGTCAGTACTGACAAAGACCCTTTGGTCAGAAAGACCTGGGTTCGATTCCTGTCAGTGACATGAGGAACCTTTATCTGGTCTTTTTTGACCAGAGGTGAGTTAGTTGGTCTCATACAGAGGTAGGATTTTTTTTTCACCCAGAAACTTGTTTTTTTTTTGTCCCCAGAACAGGCAAACCAGCCCCATGAACACACACAGAGATATAGGACACACAGGGAGGCATAAGGCCAACCGTGTTATCCTCAAGATGGTTGTGGTTTGAAGTCCACAGCTAAAGAACCTCAGTGGTTCATGAAAAGCTTAAGATAAGTTACAGATTCCACATTCTCCATTGCACATTAAGTCTAGCACCAGCACTTCCTTCAGTGCTATGGCAAAATTGTGGCCCAGGCTTAGGGCAATGATGGCATCTTCTTTGAGCCTTTTGGAAGAAATTCACTCCCTCCCAACCATGGAGAGATTGAATTCACAGATTTAGAATTGCACAGACTTATACTTTTTGATATGTTTATTTCTTATTTTTAAGAATTCTTTTTTGGGAAAATACATCTAAATGTCTGAGAGAGTCTCTGTAGCTCAGTTGGTATAGATGAAACTCTTTGGTTGGAAAGACCTGGATTCAATTCCTGTCTATGATGTGAGAAACCTTTATCTAGTCTCTTTCGAGTAAAGGTGAGTTAGCTGGTCTCATACAGAGGTAAAGGGTTTTTTCTCCTGGAAACTCGATTTTTCCGTACCTCAGAACAGGCAAACTGGCCCCATGAACACATGCATCAACAGACATAGCACACACTGGGAGGCATATTGCTATCCACCTTATCCTCAAGTACAATTGCGGTTACAAGAATATATATACCTCGACACCGTAATAGGTAGAAGAGGAGAGGATTAAAAAAGAATGTCTGAGAGAATAAACCAATGCTAAAGAGTTGAGGATTGCTGAGATCCCAAGTTACAGCCTAGGCCTCCTACAAATACCCATAGAGAGTATCCACCTAGATATGACTTTAGATTCACATCCATGTGTTTCATTTAGTGTCACCATTTGTGACACAATACTATGAAATTTTTAAATGGGACCTTTTAACACACTTGTTTCACAAGTGTGTTAATTGCTCAATCTATCCATATTAATTTGGTAATAACCCCTTACTGACTTATATATCTCAATCATGTCCCCCCCACTCTCATATCTGCTAGACTCTGCAAATTGCATTCCTCAATCTGTCTCCAGAGAACAGAAACCACCACAGTTGATTGCCTCCAAAACCCTTTCCAACATCTCATCATCCATTTGAAAATCAGGTGACAAAGCTGTGCACAGTAATCCATATGCAGTCTGATCAAATCCTTATACAGTGGAATCATAACATTATTACTTCTACATGGCAATTCCTCTGCTTTACTATCACAATTTTAGCAGTGTATCTCCAAACTTTTAAGTCCTTGTCCACCATCGCCTCCTCTAAAATATCCTGACTAATCTTATACTCTGCATCCCATTTTTGCTTCTCAAATTTTTAAAACAAACTTCCCACTTTGCTATGTTGAACTGGTAGCCACACTTATTTACCTGATGTATTCAAGTTCTCTTACAAGGGTAAATCTGTTATACTCATCACAGTATTTCCCAACTTTACATCATCTACAAGCTGTATATTGCCATTCAAAAAATTATGCCCATGAGATACAGACAAAGCTGAGGAAGATAGGTATACTGTAATGTTATTAACTCATTCTTATAATGCTAGACTGCCAAAAGACCTGTTCGAGTTTCAATTCCTGTAGTCAAACAAAATTTTTCTAAGTTTTTTTATTTTTATTTTTTTTCAGCCAATCTTTGAACAGCAGTAGTAGTCTGCCATATTCTTGTCCAAATGCCTTCAAAATCATTGGCAGTCAGTGCTCAATTACTGCTGATGGCTAACGGTGGAGAGCACAAAGTTGCCAGCCAATTTCGAAACTGCTAAAAGAGGTCAGCCTACTTTCTTTGGAGAATAAAAGGCTAGAGGATTTACTTCATTTATATTTAAGTAAAAAATTAATACAGTATACTTATAAACATATGTCCACATTATGCACAAATATATTCATTGTGCTATATTATTATTAAAATTAAAAGGTAGCAGACTGGAAGTGTCTAATTATATTAAAATTAAAAGGTATTAAAAGGTAGCAGACTGGAAGTGTCTAATTATAGGCCTGTTTGCGTGTCATCAGTAGTTGTTAAGGTCTTGGAGAAATTAGTGAGGGACTATATACAGCGTTGGGTAGATGAGGGTAATGTTATCTGTGAGAATCAACATGGATTTGTTAAGCAGCGCTCTTGCTTTAGTAATATGATTGTCTTTTATAATAAAGTGACAAGAGCAGTTGATGAGAGAAAGGTATATACTGCCATTTTTTTGGATTTTGCAAAGGCGTTTGGCAGGGTGCTACATGATAAACTGATATTTAAGTTGCAGCAAATGGGTTTAAATGTCGTGTTAGTCAAATGGATTCAAGATTGGCTGACTGATAGGTATCAGAGAGTTGTGTATGATTGGGCAATATCAAGGAAGCAGAAGGTTACAAGTGGGGTTCCACAGGGCTCAGTACTGGGATCTGTATTGTTCAATATTTATATCAATGATATTGTCAATGGATTGCAAGGGGACATTCAGTTGTTTGAGGATGATGTCAAGTTGGGAAGGGTTGTCAGTAATAGTGCAGATGTGGCAGCTCTGCAAGAGGATTTGAATAAACTAGACAAATGGGCAAATAAATGGGGTTGTTAGTTCAATGCAGCAAAATGTAAAGTCTTGAGGTTTGGGATCCATCGATGGGAGGATGCGTACTCGATTGGAGGAGCCGTACTGGAGGAGGTAGGGGAGACAAGAGATCTGGGGGTGATGATTGATGGAAAACTGAAATTCAGGGAGCATATTGCAAAGGTGGTGAGAGTAACTCAGAGGATTGTTGCAATACTGAGAAGGACGCTGACCTGCAGAGATAAAAGAGTTATCATTCTGTTGTATAAGGCCTTGATCAGACCACACTTAGACTATTGTTCTCAGATTTGGTTCCCCAGAATTTGAAGGGGATAAATTGACTGTGGAAAGGATACAGAGGCAGATAACAAAGATGGTTTCAGGACGGTATAATATGAGTTATGAGGATCGACTGAGGGAATGTGGACTGCAGAGTTTGGTGGATAGAAGAAGGAGAGGTGATATGATCAAGACTTTTAAACTGTTGAGAGGCAGTTACAAGGTAGACATTGGAGAGTTCTTTCACTTGGTGGAACGGTGGGAAGGAGCGATGACAACAGGCCATCCCCAGAAGTTACGAAAGGGGGCTGTGCGCAAAAGGATGAGGAGTAGTTTCTTTGCATGGAAGGTGGTTGAGCCTTGGAATACATTGCCTGAGAGAGTGGTTGGAGTGGGGACGGTTAATGGGTTCAAGGAGTTGTATGATAGACTTTGTATTTCCTAAACACGACCTCCCACGATGAGTCTTCTGACTCCATGGAGGCCTGGATAATAATAATAATAATAATATCCCTACTTGAATTGTATGTGATGCAAAAATATATTCTAAACAAGGCTTATTGCAAAATCTGAAATGAATGGTATAGAAAAATATAAAGTTCTTTGATGTACAGAGCACAAAGTTGTCTATATGCTACTTACACTCAGGGAGGGGGGGCAAGGGGACCTGACCCCCCCCCCCCCCCCAAAAAAAAAGAAGAAGCAAAACACACTAGAAAATTTTCCAAAAATCTTTTCCTAATTAAAATTCTTTTTTTTTTTTATTTATGTTGCGTCTTCTATTTCTTATACTACTTATGAATTAGCGGCCACATAAAGTGGCAATATCATATAGCTCTCGGGAATCACGGCCGCTGTGAACGCAATGCGAGCGAAGTAGTGCTCTTAAGGCCTGAGCGCTACTTCGTTTGCCCGAACCGGGCCAGAGGAGATCACGGGTATCATGTATTGGCAATCACTGCAGATGCTCAGTCATAGGTCGTATGCAATGTAGTGTGCATTCTCAAATCGTCTACTGAACTCGGTTTCCCCCCCCCCTCTCAAGATTATGTCTTGAGTGCTCGGCCCTTCCAAGATTAAATCCTGAGTGTGCTACTGGCTACTTATTACTTTCTTTATACCCAAGGTTTGTTTTCTTTTGTGGAGTGAACATATTATTATTACATAGATATTCCATGGAATTAGAAGACTTATTGTGGGAAATACATTAGTTACACAATAGCTGGTATTGACGCGATACCTGTTATACCTCTCCTGGAACTCAATCACTGATGAACCACTCACAAAGACCTCTGGCATCCATTACATCCATTCATCACCTTCCAAGCAAGCAAACTAGTCCTAACATCGTTCACCTTCCTAACCACACCACAGTTTCCAGGGGCAACCCTTTCTTCTCTCCCTTCCTGCCATATACTGAAAATAATCTTCAATGTTAATCGTATGAAACCCCTTTAGCAGGGCTAGACAAATACACAAATCCACTTGCTCATGGTGAGTAGATTTTGCCCGCTGACAAGTAGCTGCAGAATGGGCAAAATAAAATGTATTTTATGTAATGAAAAATAACTTTCTAAACAATTTTTTAAATTTAGAAAAACAGATGTTTTTTTTTTTTTAAATGTGGCAGTTTTTTAAACATAGCTTTTTGTTTTTTTCCAGAAAGAATGAGAAACAGTGCCACCATAATAACTTCTTTGTTGTATTACTGTTACCAGTGGGCAGTGTTCTTGTCCACCATGATTAAAGAAAATTATGCTGTCCTGTGCTTTGATAGTAGGTTGTTATAGATGTGCTTGCATAATTACCTACCTCTACAGCATCCTTTGAAAGGGGTTTTAGTATGATGATATATGATTGAACATAATCAAACCTATATGTTTCTGGGTTTTTAACCTCAGAGAATCTTATGACAATATCTCACAAGGGACAGTCATTTGATTTGTTTAAACCAGAATGTGCAATTGATATGAGGCATTTTTCTGGAAGTATGCATCATGTAAAGGTCCATTCTGATAACACAAATTAAGGTAATAAATTACATTTTCCAAAAAAATTAATGTTGTTATTACTATACTTCCTATTTCTATTATGTATTGACTCTTCCTTCTGTGAATGGTTGTCAGACATAGGAATTCTTCTCTAACTGCCATGGGCAAGTATGTTGGTTTGCATAATTTGTTGCGTCCTACCCTTTAGTAATGTATATGTGTCTATCATTTCCCTCTTTTTGCCTATTGGCTAGTTTTTTGACAGACCTTCAATCAAACCACAGATCATTATTATGTGACAACTAAAAGGAGTCTAAGGACTCATCATAGAGGGTGCACTACTCCTCTACAACTCCCTATCTTCCTTACTTAATCCTTCAACTACACAGCACTACTACCATCAACACACAGCACCATCTACTGACCACCACCATCAGTATATATTTTCTGTAAACTGTGTGTGTTCTCATGTTTTCCTTTTCATGTTTTGTATGCAAATTGGCCTCAGTCCTGTCCTCTCCTAACAAGTGTTGTCTTCATCCAAGAGGTTGACTATTATGGATCCATAATGTTCAGTGGAATGATAAGATGCTGAGACTTTAATCTCTTCGATATCAGTTAGTATCCTGTCTGTAGAACTGTGTGTGTTCATGGGTCCTCTGTGAGGGACGAAAAACCTGGGAGGTAGAGGTTTCTCCTGAGTTTCCAAGAGAAACCCCTCTACCTCCATATGAGACTGCCTAACTCACCATTTGATTGAAAACACCTAATAAAGGTTCCTTTCATCATAGACAGGATTCGAACCTGGGTCTTTCTTTGGTTAGAAAGGACTCATACTGGAAGCTCCTGGAAAGGAGGTCTGGAAGCTCCTGGCTTTAGTACTGTTGGTATTTCAGTGAAATATCAGTAGGTAGCACAATACTGCATTGTGTTGGGACATATTTTCTTAACATATTTCTGTTCTAGTTCTCAGTCCTTCATCATGTAAACACACATAAGTTTATTCACCAAATTTATATTTTACTCTGATTTATTTTCTAATTTAATTTAAAATGTAATTTTAAATTAAGAGTACTAATTTTATCATATTACTTCTCTTATCTCTGATGAAAGATCACTCTTAAGACTTAAAGCTTCTTGAAAAATTCTTCTACAACAGCGTTTTTGGATTAATGGACTTGGCTTACCCATGGTACTATTAGAGTGGAACTGGGTTGGCCATGTAGCCAGGATGAGAGATGAAAAATAAATGCACAATAATACAGTTTGAATTTCCAGAATGAGCACAACAGATACATAGGAAAAACATATAATAACACGTAAAAATATCACAGAAATAACTAGATAAGGATGGTCCGTGAGGGATAGAGTGGAGAAATTTGGGCTAGAACTTTGCACAGCAGTGGAATTCAACATGCTGATAACAACAAGAAGGGGATATGTTTGTATATAGTTGAAGTATATCATGTGTATGTCTTTCAGTTGAGAAAAATAAATAAAGAAAGAAATATCTTTGATATGGGACTTAGTTGAAGAATTGAAAGCAAAAAATGAATGTTATGAAATTAAAACACTAATTCAACAGGGTGGCGAGCATGGATTTTGTCACTGTACAATTTTACCTGGTTGTTTATTAGATGAATATCCAGCCTTGTAAACAGAGGACAAATGGAGGTGAAATTGGATTTGTTAAAGGTTTGTCCTGTTTTAGTAATCATAGGGTTACCATATTTCTTGAAAGTAAAATATGGACAAAAATGTCTACCAAAAAAATTGTGAAGAAAAATTAAATGTTTACCTTGAAATAAATTCACTTTAATTGTACCATTCATATTTTTCAGAGAGGAATGAACTTTCTTTAAAAAACCTGTGTCATTTTTTATCAGTTCATAGACCTCCAAGCAATTGACTTTTATTTGAAGGAGACGTTTAGTGTTTTTGTTAAAAGTTTATTTCAATCAGCAGACCAAACACTGTTCATCAGAGAAAAAAAACTCTTTCAACTGGTGCTATTAATCCTTGCAAGCAAAAGATGAACTCCATAAGCTTTTCAAAGTTTCGACATTCACTCCCATTTGTTTTAATCATTTTGAATACCTCAACCCATAAATTAACACTTGATGTGGCCTTCTGATATTCTTCTATATTTTATTCCATCTGATTGTTTGTTTTTCTCAATTTTACTTTTTAAGTCTTGCAGTATTATTTTTATAATTGAAACTTCATCAAAACGTTTGTCTATGTCAACAACTGCTTTTTCGGAAGGAGCTGCAATTAACAAATTCTGCAGATGCTTCAATATCTGGCCACTGAAACTCAAAATCCTGACTTAATTGTATCCAAGAAAACTGCTCTGTACCTTCGCGACTGAATATGCTTTTCAAAATCTTTATTTACATCTCTTCATTGGCATTCAGAGACAGCTTTTGCTTGCACAGCTGGAGGATGAACTTGTCTCTTTTGGCTATTAATTTTACTCTCAATTCCTTGTGCTTCAAAGCCACTTCTGTAGCTGAAATTTCGTTTTTTTTTTTTTTTAAAGTTGTCACAATTTCTTTAAAAATTTGAAGACTGCCAAGAACAAATAATTCACTGATGGGATTTTCAATCCGATTAGTTTGGAGCAAGAATTTTCACATTGTGAAAGGAAGTAAGATTTCAATCCTGCCCAAATCAAAAGAATCCTTTGCAGAGCATGTAGCAGACTTAAAAATCTTATAGTACTGTGTGACGATACTTTTTTGTACTCAACATCTACAAACGCATAAAATTCTTTTAGTTTTTCTCTTACTGTAAAAATACCTGTATATTACAATAATTTCTATATCAAAAGGCAGTTGATCAACACAGTTGTGAACAATATGAGCACAACACTCAATTTCTAAGTTTTATGCCCATTTCGTGTTGTAAACAGGGCCATCCCTGGGAATTTTGTCGTCCCATGCAGTAGCATATCTTGCCGCCCCCTCTCCCTTATTTTTCATATAGCCTATGTCAACTTTGCCGCCCCTTCTCCCTTATTTTTCATATAGCTTATGTCGACTTTGTCGCCCTGTGCAAATGCATGTCTTGCACCGTCGGTCGAGGCGGCCCTGGTTGTAACTTTGTATGAACGTTAGTTTTGCCCTGCCTTCTCATTCCCCCCAAAATTCCCATTCTATAAACGTTTTAAGAGTTTAGTCACGTGTTGGGTTAAAACATCTGCTGTCTCACCTGTTAAATCATGAAATTCTATCAGTCGTACTTTAACTCCAAAGTGTGGAACAAATATTCTAGTTAAGACGGGTACAAGTTTCATATCTAGCCTGGAGGCATCTACAGATAGAGTAACAAAATCGGCACTATTTAATTAATTTTGTACTTTACCATTACAAAAGCCGCAATTACGTTATTATACTCTGATTTTGTTCTGGCAATGGAATATTTTGGAGCGTAAAGTTTTGAAATAAGTTTCAACTTATTTCAAATCATGTGACTTGCAGTCACGTGATTTAAAAATTTGGTCATGTACTGTGTGAAAAAATGTAGCTTTCTTAACTGCACGAGCACAGTCGTTAAATTTCAGCTATTTGTTTTTGAAAAACGCATCGAGAGTCTTACTAATATTACTTGCTCTTCATCGGTTTGATATTTTGAAGTGTCTATGTGTTTAACAATTCAAGAGAATTGTTAAACACGTAGACATTTTTTCTTGCGTCCAAATAAAAAAAAATAAAAATACTGTTGTACAAAGAACAAAATAGTGTCACTCTTTTCATTCCCTGATTCCAGCATCGGAAATTTAAATTCATTTGTAATTCTGTATTAAAATGACATTGAAATACGACCGTGCACAACACAGAATGCATGACATAATACAACTGGAAATGTAGGGTGAAGGAGTAGGGACATACGTGCAGGAATTAGATCAGGTGATTCATGCGATTTTCCTATTTCTATGTAACAAAAATTCCCACTAAAATGGTTTTTGTGTTATTTTATTTTTCCTATTACATTTTATATATATATATATATATATATATATACACACACATAAAATATACAAAAAAAAAAAAAAAATCCCGGACATTTTGTTTATTTTACCGAAGTACGATACGAACGTATGGTAACCCTAGTAATCAGGTTGAATTGATGAAAGGAATGAATCTACAGTAAATGTCCGCTTAACGTAAAACTGTTTGCCATGGTATTTGCATTGTGGTGTTGTTTTTTGGAATGTAGGAGAGCAAAATGAATAAGTTTAAAAATAGCAGTACGATAGGCTTGGGGCCACATATAGTTAGGCTGACCATACGTACGTTTTTTTCATATTTCCCGTCTGTCCCGTCGTTTTAATAAAAATATCATTTTTGTCGCGTTTTTAATAAAAACTATAAATATAATTTAGTATTGGTCAATCATAAATTATTATTCATAACCTATAATTATATATCAATATCATGGATATCAGTCATTTGTATAATCATGGAGTTGCATTGTTCGATACTGAATATCGAATCCGCAGTGAAAATAAATTCAGAGGGGAAAAAAACAAACATGTTGGCAACACTTGCGCGTCTCACACGAGGCGTCTGTTCTGCTGTAGGATTCTGCTGCTGCTGTCGACTGTTTGCCAATTGAGATTGAATCTTTTGCAGTGAAAGTATACAAATACAGTACTTCGATATATGCACAAGTCAGAGTTGAAGAACTGAAAAACTTTTGTGACTTTGTAGGAAACAATTACGTTAAATTGTTAGAGCATGGAAATACAAGATTTTGTCCTTGAGTCCATCAATTGACAGAATTTTAAGCATGTTTTGATGGGCTTCGTTCTTATTTTCTTTCTCAAGAAAAATGCCCTATTCTGTTGCGAAAAAGATCCCTATTGAAATTGTGGTTATTATTTGCAAGAGATCAAGTGTCTACGTTCCAAACATACATTAGTTTAATTGAAACAGATAATATTTCAGCTACAGAAGTAGTCATGAATATCGAAAATCTTGTCAACAATTTAGAGTCGAGAAAAAGTGAAGTGTTTGTAACTACTGATGTCAAAAAAAAAACAACTGAATATGTTAGTAGATTCAGGAGAAATTAATGATGGTAGATTTTTTGAGGTAGTTGAGAATTTCTATGAAAGCAGCTTAGAATATGTCAACAAGTGGAAGTGCAGTTTAGGAAACACTGAGAAATTCAAGTGGGTGCTACTAGGAAGACAACTTGAATGGAAAGAAATACAGGACACCTTGAACGAGGAACTCATCACACGCACAGAAACAGAAGAAACTCGTGTATTCGATTAGCGGACCCTCATAAGATCTATAATTGTGAAGCAGTTGGATACATGGAATAAAGAAAGCATTCTTGTATCTGATAGATGGGTACAGATTTTTTCTGAAATCAGCGAAAAACGCCTACACTTTCGTGACTTTTGTAATATTGTAGATTATTCTTTGTCTACCAGGAAGTACAGCAACTGTTGAGAGATTATTTTCTGTTATGAGCAGTCTGTGGTCAGAGGAGAAATCTAGATTAAGTGTTGAGACAATGAGGGCTATGTTGGTTGTAAGACAAAATCGTGTCATGGAGTGTTAGAAGTTTCATGATAAGGTGTTGAAAGACCGAAATTTGCTGCGTAAGATCACTTCATCGGAGAAATATTCATGGTATTCACGATCGTGGTGAAATACAGTCCCCCCCCTACCTAAATTTCTGGTATGGGTTCTGTCACTGAAGAATAATAGTAAGCTTAATATGTTTATGTAATAAAAAATTTTTTATCGTTTTTTTTCATGAATACAGAATCGTACATAACCCTCGTCCCGTTTTTTGTCTCAAGGAAACAGATGTAATAACGCCAGAATATATCGGCAATTTCACTTTGATCAGACCTTTCAGATCATTCATTTGACCTCCCAAACATCAGCTTACTTCCAACACAGCTATCAAATTAATAAAAGATATCTAACCGGTGTCATCCTCAGATAAGCTTACTAAAAAGCTTCGAGGATACAAACTGAGACATTATATCTCAATCGAGAACAACACAAATAAAAAAATTAAAAAAATCCATTTATTACATTGAAGTGTTGTAGTTACAGTGCTTAAATACATTAAAAGCAAAAATTGTAAAATATATATAAAGTATTATTATACTATAAATACTGTTAAAAATGTAATCTTATTCAACTGCAACTATAAATTACCATCTACAGTAACTATTATTAATACATTATACAAAAAAAAAGGAAAATTTGTACGAAAGTCATTGTTAAAAAAAATAGAACAACACGTTTGGTAAATGTATAATATATATAATCATAATTTTAATAATAAAAATAATAATTAAGAAATACTATTATTATTATATATGTATGTAATTTTTATAATTTTCAAATTTCGTAATTTCTATAATTTTATAATGTAATTGTTATATGCATGCAAGGAATAACGAAGTTTTTTTTTTTTTAAAGACAATTATTATTATTATTATTATACAAACATCTTTCGGAAAAGATGTTTGTATAATAATAGACTCGTCAATAGTTTGTCTCTATCCCCTTCCCTCCTTCAACCCTTTCAAAAATATCCTCAGTATCTATTTGAGCCAGCAAAGGTTGGTCGATTGGTAGAGCCTCTGCTACTAATGGCTCATGCAAAAAGTTATCTAAGTTTGAGCGAGGTTAGTAGTTTGAAGGGATCAATCGTTCGATACTGTTGGCACACTCTCCCTCGATGAGTCTTTGGACTCCCTGGAGGTGTTAAATAATAATAATAAGTACCCCTTAGCAATTTATGTCTCAATCATATCGCCCCTCTTCTGCCTACTGACTAACGTCTGTAATTTACATTGTCTCAACCTGCCTTCATAGTCAGTATTCCACAACCCTGATATTGCTTTTGTTACTCGCCTCTGAACTTTTTCCACAGCTTGCTTCTCACCCAGAAACGCAGATGACCAAATGATGCGCAGTAGTCTAGAGGTGTTCTAATCAAAGCCTTGTACAGCAGAATGACCACATCCTTATCTCTACTTGTCAGTGTTCTTCTTAGTATATTGGCATTTCTTTGTGCTGTTTTTATTATTTTTACAATATGTACCTTGAACTTCAATTCTTTATTCACCAATATCCCAAGATTGCACGCTTCCTCAACCTCCTGCAATACAACGTCTCCAAAATGATACGCATCTTTACTTTTTTGAGATCCAAAATGCAAAACCTTACATTTACTGGTGTTAAATTGACACCCCAACTTGGTTACCCACATAGCCACTTAATTCAAATCGCTCCGAAGCACCAGTACATCTGCATCATTCCTAATAATTTTTTCCAACTTAGTATCATCTGCAAAAAAGCTGAATATCTGCTTGCAAACCACTCACAATATCATTAAACAAATTAAACAGCCGTGGTCCTAGAACAGAACCCTGTGGGACTCTACTAGTAACTCTCTTCAAATACATGATTCCTCTATACACTACCATTTGATGTTGATTAGAAAGCCAGTTACTTATCCATTCAGCCAACTGATTACTCAAATCCATTTGCCATAACTTATAAAACCAATTTATTATGTCGTAGCCTGTCAAATGTCTTCGTAAAATCCAGAAGTATCACTGTATATGAATTACTTCTAACCAGAACGGTAGCCATCTTATTATAAAATGTAAGCAAATTTGTAAAACAAGACCTCCCTTTAACAGGCCTATGCTAATCTCTATTACAGAATTTTTTTTCCCTGTCCACCCAATCTTGTATTTTATTCCTAACCAATCTCTCCAAGATCTTAACAACCACTCCAGAAATGCAAATAGGTCTGTAATTTGAAACATCTGTTGCTTCCACCTTTATGCAATGGAACACTATTGCCCTGTTTCCACTCATTAGGGATTGGTGAGGACATTAGACTCTCATTAAACAACGGAGTTAACGGAAGTGTCAGTTCCTTAGCACATTCTTTCATAGCACGTGGTGAAATTCCATCTACTCCAATAGTCTTATTCACACCAATACTTCAAGACTATTGGAGTAGATGGAATATCTAGACACTTCCAGAATCACTCTCCCTCCCCCCCCACTTCCACAACTCATTTGCTATCATCAGTAATACATCCTCCTCCTTTTTTTTTTATAATTTCTGTGTTCTCTAAAAATGCTATTATACCAGTCAAGATATCATTTGTGGTCAACCACGTTTCCAATATTCCTCTTATCGGAAGCTGGACTGTAATAACCAATGCTATAAATTCTTCTGACTTATTCCTTACACTTCTCGCATTGGTATATAAACAGAGGAGGGTATTTGTAAGCTTTACCCTTGATTCTTCATTTTTTTCAGCCTCCCTCTCACTTATTTCTGACAACCATCCCCATTCCTTCCCATTCTAATAACTCTCGTCTAATACCCACATATTTTCATTAAACAGTAACTTCTGTAAACGTACTTATTTAAATGCAGACCATCATCAGCATATAATTGCTTTCTCCCATCAAACTCCTCCCATATATCCACATATCCCACCTCTCTTTTCCTACACATCCTAGCTACCATTTCATTCATCATCAATGCTCTTCTTCTCATTTCTCGACTATCATATCTAGGCAGCATACTGACTATCCCAGCCAGTGGCGCTTTGAGCACCTGCAATGATCGCTAATTCATAAGTAGTATAGAAATAGAAGACACGACACAACATAAATAAAAAATGAATTTTAATTAGGAAAAGATTTTTGGAAATTTTTCTAGTGTTCTAGGTCCTGGCACCTCCTCCAGTTTTTTTTGGGGGGGGGGGCCAGGGCCCCCTTGGCGCCCCATGGATGCGCAACTGATCCTACCACTCTTACTCCAAATTCTAACAGTCTCTAACATCTCCTCCCTCAAATCCCTTACCATACGATTTACGCTGCTTCCCAAATCATTCGTCCCAACCAACATTCTTTAAAGACATCTCCGGGTTTTACTCTACGAATCATCGAATCCCCTAGTATTATTTTCTTAATTTTCCCCCTCCATCTTTTTCCTCTCCTGTCTATCCATCCCTACCAAATTCATCCTTTCCATTCCAATTCCCAAGGATCTCTTATCCAACCCCCTAATCTCACTCTGTGCTGTCTGCAGTGAGCTCCGGAGTGCCCCAAATCTCTCTAAAATCTCGTTTCTGCTCTTCACTCATCCCAGAATCCTTCTCACTTTCATGCACATTTTGCCTTATGTTTTCATGTATCATCTCTTCAATAAGTTTACATTTTTCACACATATATATATAAATCCTCCTTAACCTCATCCACCTTTTTTTTTTTTAAAGCCTGAGGTATACATCAGACAAACATAACATCTAACATTATTTTTGAACACCATATCCTTAAGCACTGGTGGATGGGAAAAAAGAGATGTACTGTTAGTTACTCCGTTAGTCAAATTTTGCACACGTCCACTAAAGTCCTTTGAATTGCCCGACATTGTCTCAGTAATCCCATTTGCACGATCAATCTGATTTCTTTTCTTGTTTGATGTTGCTAATACAGTTGAGTTCTGTATATTTAAAACAGTAGACTCAGTTTCTTTGATGCTACCACCATCTAAAATAGCATCCCTCGATTTGGAGGTCCTCTTCTGTTTTCTATTAAAGTTTCCTCTTTTTTTATTATCTTCCTTCCCTTCCTGTCAGAACCGCACTTGTTCTCGTGCAAGTTTCCCTCGTAAGGCGCCAAGGGAAGGCCAGATAGTGTTTGGTTGTTTTGCTCATATGTACATGCACCTGTAGAGTTCGATATAACCTTAAATATAAATTGACTAATATAAGGAGCCAAAAGCATATAAATGCAAAATTATATAAGTAAAGTGGATATTAGATCCAGCATTATTTCAAAGCCGAATGTAGAAACTATGAAAGTTCCGTAGAAAAGTTGACCAGAGAGCATACAGGAATACACTCACCGTCATTCACGAGTTGCCTTTGCGCGGACCACTTAGAAAACATTAACGATCCCCAAGGGTCTATATATTCACCTAATACATAGCTCGTTTACGCATCAACTTTTTTTATGAAACTTCATAGTTTCTAAATTCGGCTTTGAAATAATTCTGGATCTAATATCCCCTTTACTTATATAACCTTAAATATAATTTTACATAATTTAGGGGAAGTTTGACAGACACAAATGCATTCGCCTCATGGCTTAGCTGTCTGGTCGTTATTTTTCACCGTTAAAAAGAGCCGTTCGAGGGGGGGGGGACGTCTTCTTAATAGTGAAACATTTCTTGTTGAGTAGTGAGACACGTGACATGAATAAAAAATAAAAAACTAAATTTAACACATATATTTCGTCATCGAAGAAGCGCCAAACCTGCAGAAGATGCACCGAGTGGTGAAATAGCATTAGCTGTCATGATGTTATCCGCCTCAGGGCGCATTTCTTTTTTGGATCCTTCAAAGAGCAGAGTTCAATGTCTCACAGGTAACGTTTATTGAACCACGTGATCAGTGACGTTACTATAATATTCCACTTCGCTAGTACACAGACATTATATGTAAGAGGACAACTCGAACCCCTGTTGACTTGTTTGGATTTATTGTGAATATCCCAATGGATTACGTGCATTTTCTGTTTATGTTGTCACTAATGATTTATGTTTCGAAAAGTCAACGACCTCCTTCTGAAGCTTTTTTACCCAGGAAAGCCATGTGTTCTCTCACAAGTAATAACGGTATTGGAGGTACCATATATTTCCATCAACAGGTAGGACCCAACTCTGTATTTCAACAAATATGAGAAAACTGTGAAGTATAAAAACATAATGATTAATATTTATATCCGCAAGTATATAATAAAATTTTGATAAAATTGCCGGCGTAATTTTAGAAAGCAAAAAATCAGTTCATATCAGAGATATAATGTCAGTTATTTTCGAACCCTTGTAATTCGTTCTTCCCTCCTCCTCTTTGTAATCAATTTTCCGGCTCCTTCCTCATATCATAATGATCATTATGTTTTAAAGAAAATTGTATGTAGATACACGATGCATTTCTTTTAAAATTTCTGTATAAAGTTAAAGGATATGCAATTACAGTAATGTCCTTAATGGTTTGAAAGGGGGATGGGGGAGGGAAAATGCAGGAAATGCCGAGTCATAATGAGGCGAAAAGAAGCTTAAACGACCAAATGTCACACATACCTTAAATAGTTAAAAAATTTGGATCAAGGATTGAAATCTCTGTAATAACGTAAGATAAAAGTTTCTAGTGTATTCCTAAAACAACTTATTATTATTATTACGTGAAACCTCCAAGGTGTCCAAAGATTAATCACCAGAGGGCACTCTACTCTACAACAAATTTCTCGTACTACTTACTAATGGTTTGTTCAAGTCTGTATTCCCAGTTTCATTATCAAAATTTCGACTCCTTAGAGCGGTTGTGTCGTGTGTTGCAAATAGTTGTGTCTGTCTACTGTGTTTGGTATTTCCCATAAGTTCGCGTTTTCTAGAAGTAAAACCCGAATTTTAGGAAAGAAAAAAACTAATTTACTTTCAGTTGAAAAGTCCCTGTAGTTGCTTTGGTATCTGACAGGTTTCGAGTGTCGATCTTTCTAATCAAACGGTCTCTCTCTCTCTCTCTCTCTCTCTCTCTCTCTCTCTCTCTCTCTCTCTCTCCAAGAACCTTTGCTACGGAATCATCGTCGGGCATCCCCTTACCCCAACGATGGGGATGCCCATCTTTTATAAAGGATGCTTTCTAAAAGAAGTTTACATAATTATGGTTAAGAAATGTGACTGTTTTATGTCCTTTGGATAATAATATATATTCATAATATTTGCCAAGATGAAGCACCAAAAACCTCGAAACTAAGTTCATCAAGGCTCATTTAGCTTTTCCAATGTTCATGTTCAAATCTACTGCTTCAGTAGCTTTGATCACTTCTGCTGAGTTGCTGTCTTCAAGGAAAGATAGTGTACGACTCCTTTCTACAAATTATTTTGCACAATATAAATGAATAAAGCCATTTATAAAGAATATTATTACTGTCATAACTGAAAATATCATTTATGGGAATAACTTATATTTCCAAGTAATGATAATGAGGAGAGAGAGAGCGAGAGAGAGAGGATGAAGTTTACATAATTATTTGCCAGAGTATTGAAAATAAATGCTGATGGTAGCGATTCATATTCCATAATCAGTCTGGCCTCTATAGACTGGGAAAGCATAATTTCTTGTCTCTTGACAAAGCACAATAAATTTTACTATTTCATTTCTTAAAATTTAAATAATATATAAGTTACATTACTATTTCGAATAACATTATATAAAAGTTTGAGGAAGAGACTGTCCTGGCAAACTGTGACGTCACAGCGTTAATCCACAAACACTGCCTATTATACACGTAAGACGAGTGAACTGACCTCTTCGTACAAAGGATTTTATAAATAGTGCAACACTAGCATCTGACAAGTTTTTTTACGATATAAGACCGTTCCTGGAAGCAAGAGGAGGCAGGGGAGAAGGACGAGGTCATAAAACAGGTGCCTGCCTTAGAAAATGAAGACCTTACGTAATATGATTCTGTTCAATGGGGCATTTAACTGGCGGAAATTTATATGTGAATTATAATATATAATGAAAAAAACTCAGTAAATAGTAAACTTTTAATAGACATAGGTAAATTTATTCTTTATAATTTTAGCAATTTCGTGTAATAGTAGTTAATTTTTAGAATTTTTACATTTCTTGGAATTAGATTTAAAAAAAAAAAAACTTTTTTTTTTTTTTTTGGAAATCCCAATTTTGTATTTAAAATAAAATGATCTTTCTGATAGCACCGTGGGCAGGCTAAGGTGGGTAGGCTTCAGATCAAACATGGAACTTTGCATGTCCCTTCAGGACAAGATGATTTGTACGTAGCAGTTTTTTCTTTTCATTTTTTTAAAGGATATTTTTAAAGATTTTTTAAAACTATTTTCTTTCTTAAACTATTTCTTATCTTACCTTCTCGAGTCTCGGAAATGCGTGATTTACAGATGACCCCTCCCCACACACACCTAGTTTTCTCTCAGTCAAATGTAAATTCACGCCTATTTCCTAAAAATACTGAATAATTTAAAATCAAAATGAGGGTGTATGATTTAAAGATGAATCCTCCTCCTGTTTTTCTCTCAGCAAATGTGAAATTGAAACCTATTACGCCTAATCCCCATAAAAATACCGGGTCATTTACAATCAAAATTTAGGATAAGAGGGAGAGAAAGTGAAAGGAGCATACGCATTCTTCCTAAACAGATTCATAAAATAAATAAAAATTAAAAAAAAAAGAGTTGAATAATAAATTAAATTAAAACTCATATTTTAATTTGAGTTTTAATTTAATTTATTATTTAACCCTACCTACGAAATGAGGGAAATCCCATAGCACATTTAGTGCCATGTTCAAACTCATGGTTAGGTAATCCGAAAACCCAGTTCTAAAGACCATACATGGACCTTTCAAGTCACTTCAGGCTTTATGCTACACGAAATTTATAAGTATTTTTCTCGTTTCCTGTAAAGACATACACACTTCCCGAACTTCTTATATATCCTTCTGAACATAGGAGTATCAAGCGGTGTCGGACCTGGCGGTTGCAGAGTCCCCAATTTCCGAAACTTCTTTACCCTTTGTTCAGTCTTTAACCTTTGTTATCACTCGATAGTTGAGTTCATTTCTATTGGTGATTTGTAAGTTAATGGGTGACGAGAGAACGTCAGACAATATATATATCCTAAGTAATATTTTCGTGTACAATAGTATTCTACCATATATATATATATATATATATATATATATATATATATATATATATATATATATATATATATATATATATATATATATATATATATATATTTTTTTTTTTTTTTTTTTTTTTTTGTGAAAGGTGGATTAAAAATTCGAGTTTCCGGTAGGAATACTCTTTTTTTGTGAGTATTACTCATTAAGTGTGTATTTATGTGAGTATTACTCATTTTTTCATCATCAATAAGCAAATAATTACTCATTACGTAAATAAAAAATAATAAAAAACCGAAATTGGAGTAAGCGCGAAGCTCCTGTTTCCCCCCCCCCCCCCCCCAGGTGTACCTTTGAGCAAGCAGAGACAGAAATACATGGATAATAATGGCGACCTAATGCATATTGCTTTCCTAATCTGAAGGAGTTATTATTATTCAGGTAACACTAAGTACATCATGGACGATGAATTTATTTACGAAATGGTGCCACACAGACATGTTTGAAATTGGTTAAGACTGAAAAAGGACTACAAGCGATCGTATAAATATGATACGACAGTGATTATATACAACTAATTAATGCTATAAATATAACACAATTACGGTACATGTGATAATACAGAAACGGACAAGTTAAAGAGAAAAAAAAAACAAAAAACTTGAAACAGAGTAGAGAAACAATGTGTATAATAATCATGGTCATAGTGGTTACTAGAAAACTATAAATGCATACGGCACAAGTCGCTGTTAATCAAATACTGCTTATCTAAATTCATTTCACACGTGAGCTCACCAAACACACAGCATATACTGGGAGATCTAACATATAACAATTCTAATAATCTTATAATATACGTTTAAATTAAAATAAACATTATTTAGGCCAATGAAGCAGACGCTCAACATTTTTCTAAATGCATATTCTGCAGCTAACAGAGTTTATTTCATTAAGAGTTTATTTCATTAAGCGATTATTATCTCTATGCGAAGTGCTCAATCTTTTGAGCACTTCGCATAGAGAGCAAACCATAATCAACATTATATACAGAAAAAGTTGCTTTAATTATTTATTATTATTATTATTTTATTTGGGGAGGGGGCGCTTTTGATTTTTACAAAGAATATACAACTATAGAAATAGGAGTTTCTGTATCGGCAGAATGTTAATAATGGCAAACAAGTCACTTATGGAATATGCAAATAAATCAGAAATAGATATATAATGCTCTATTATTCTGTATCGAATTCGTGAGATAAACAGTAGAGTGTAAGGTACTTTCCACCCGAACAGGTGATATAATACTGCGCTAAAGAATTTACCTATGAATAGTATAAGAATCTAAAAAATGCTACATCGACACGTTTTTTTAACTTCGTACTCCGTTAATTACAAATCTCGACTTGTTAAAAGGGAGATATGGGAGTTTCGTTTCAGATTACTGTATGAGGCCCAAATACTTTACCAATTCTGTTATATATATGTATATATATAACAGAATTGGTAAATATAGTGAATATATATATTAATATATATGTTACCGGCAAAGTGTGAAAAGCAGGCATTCTATAGAATGAGTGATGTTTTTAGGCAAAGTATGAAATGTCTGTTTTATTTTAATATTTTACATACTTTCCCTAGGCATTGTATAGAATACCTAGGCATTATATAGAATGACAAATACTATTTCGGCAAAGTATGAAAAAGGCTTTTATTGAAAAGATGCATGTGAAAATGTAAGAAGTACAAAATGTAAGATACATTTTGTACTTCTCTTCTGGATTTTTCTACAAAAAGAGAAAAACACCAGTGCTGAACTACTTGTTGCTACAAGGTAGACTGGAATGACATTTTGAATTGCACTTAACTGACTTTTTCATACAAAAGCACTTCATCAGATTTCGGCACTTGGTCTTGCAAGTACACCTCACGAACCCTTGGCCGCTACCCGGAGCGAAGCCGCTGACCGGAGAGCTATTTCGTGGTCAGGAACGTCTCCAACTCTCGGTAAGTCCTCGGGACATAAAGTGAATTGTGATCTGGCATAGAGTTAGTTTAAAATTCCTTCAGCAGTTCCAAGTCGGTAAAAACCATCGTCTGTCACACTCATAACAACCGCCAGCAGATTGCGCAAGTCAACCCATCCTTTGTCGACGTCTGGGATAGGAACCCGCACAGTTACTCCCAAAGGTGCACGAGGAAATTTTTTGTCGAAATCCATTTTCATTTTTTTGGCTTGTATTTCCAGATTCAATTTAGATCGAATTTTACCTTCGACAGCATTCTCAATATTGAAGCAAAGAGTACACAAAATATTAACATCATCACCTTCTATTTTCTCATTTCCATCGTCTTTACTCTCATGTCCACAGGCGGCATGAACGTTTCAGGTTAGTTAGGAAGTGCTCTCGCTCTCTGTTTGAGGCGAGCGTCGAAAGTCACGTCACTTGCCTTGCGACATTAAAAGTCACTGCCGGGAGTATTTTATACTTTGCCGATTTGCCTTTTGGCATTCTATTTGGAATGCCTAGGAAATGTGTGAAAATCTAAGCGTTTCATACTTTTGACGTCACACTTTCGGCATTCTATAGAATGCCGGTTTTCACACTTTGGCGGTAATATATATACTACTTGGAAAGAAGTCAGTGGACACCCCCACGGGCAAGGTGCATCGTTTCATGTAACGAGTCACGTGTTTGTAGCCGGCATGAAATGGAGGAATATGATGGTCCCGCAGTCAGTGCAACTGTGTCCGGATGAAACGGTTGCGAGAAAGAAACTGACGGAGTTTGAAAGAGGCGTTGTGATAGACCATGTTTTCAGGCCTATCTGTTCGGCAAATTGTTGACAAATTGGGCCATTCCAAGTCAACAATCAGTGATACCATAGTGAGATGGAAATGCTTGGAGTCAACTGCAAGTTCTACCCACAATGAGCAACCTACCACACTCACCGAACGTGACCGTAGGGTGTTACGAAGAATAACAGCACCAACTGGAACACGAATCTGCACATAAACATTCAGAACCGAGGTTTACAACCTGGGTTTCCATGGTAGGACCGCAATATGCAAGCCCCACATTACCTGAACCAACATGCAGCGTCATTTACAGTGGTGCAAAGAGAGTGCACAGTGCGACCTGAAAGCTTGGTAAGCTGTGTTATGGGACGACGAATAACGCTGCACCCTCAACCGAGCATATGGACGAGTGTGGGTGTGGTGGATGCCCGGTAAACGTCTCTTACCAGAGTGCATAACTCCAGCTATGAAATTCAGAGGTAGTAGTGTGATGGTATGGTCCTGGTTTGGCCTCGGACCTCTGTTTGTGGCGCCATGAACACTGAACTCAGAAAGGTATCTGAACATTCTGGACAATGCAATGCTCCCTACTTTGCGGAGCTTCTACGGAATTGACCATAGTCTCTTTCAGTAAGACAATGCACCATGCCATAAGGCTGCTGCTGTAACTACGTAGTTTGTGGACATGAACGTCACCACACACTTGGCTGGCCTCCACAGAACCCTGATCTCAACACTATCGAACATCCGTGGGATGAAGCGGGGAGTCGGGTGACGTAATTTTAGGCAATCATATGACAGTCAATTGATCAAATTGATTCCAATATATATTGTTATTTCCTATTCTAGACCCTGTTGCATCCGGTAACGATTATAGGAGAGATAACCGGTCTCAGTCCAGGCCAACATGGTTTCCACGTACATCGTTTTGGAGATGTCTCAAATGGTAAGATTTTGTTTATAGTTACAAATGAAGTCTGACTTATGGTTTATTCCATTTATTTTTCTGAATTCGATGAAAAAAACTGTTTACATAAAAACAAACTATTTTAATATATTTTAATTAAAGTTATGGAAATAAAAAAAACTATTTAATTAACATAAATTTACAGATTTTGTTTTTTTGTTAATTTCAGTGTTGCCACATTCCAATCCTGCATTTCATTTTAAGAAATTCTCGAAGGATGGAGTGTTGACATGAAAGTAAAAAGACATTTATCTATTTATTTCTTTATTTTTCTTTTATAACAAGGTTAAATGTTTTATTATTATTATTATTATTATACACCTCCAGGGAGTCCAAAGACTCATCGAGGGAGAGTGTGCCAACAGCATCGAACGATTGGTCCCCTTCTAACTACTAACCGCGCTCAAACTTACTTAACTGAGCCATTAGTAGCAGAGGCTCTACCAATCGACCAACCCCAGGCAGCACTTTGAACCTTACCCTATACGTCATTTTGACTTTTTGTAGTATTTTTGGTGTGTATTGAGCAGGGAGGGAGCAAAAAGCTCTAGCAACACCACTGGCTGCATCCACCATCTTTAACATCTGTTCAAACTAAAACACCCACAGCAATAAATGAAATCATCTGCATCCATTTTGCTGAAACATAATTTCTAGAAAAGAAAATCAATTTTTTTTTATAAAGTACGAATTACAGGCATTTTTTAAAATGCTATAATTTTATGCAGTTGGAACAAGAAAACAATGGTTTGTTTTTGTGAGGATCAAGAGATTCCAAGAAGAAAGAAAAGAGATGACGATTCGACAAATTCAAGGAGCGAACTTGTCTTTAGGAGTTTCTAGGTGAACGAAAGCGGACAGAGGAAATTATTGGATTGAGTTTGCCCGAAATCATGAAGAAAAATCCGTAAAAAGAGAGTGACATTTCATTCACATTCAAGAAGAACATTAAAATAATCCTTCCCGGCACTTAAAATCTGTGGACTTCCATATTGAAACTATGACCCACAGATCTTGGCTTCTAGTATGACTTAGATTATAATTGAAGACACAGAAATTAAATATCAGTCTCCTACAGAAAAGTTTGGGATCTCCCAGTGAAACAAAAAAGGTATGCATGCATATTGAAAAATGCAGACATCTTTTTATCGATATCCAAGGAATTGTCCATTGTGAATTTGATCCTTGTGCGTTCAGTTATGTAACTGCTTTAATTAATTTTCAGTGACATAATTGTTAATTATGTCACTGAAGATCCAGATGATTTGAAAATATAAGAGATTAAACTGAAATTATACATATTGTGTTATAAAATATACATTCATAGAGCATAGATTTTCGAGGGCTTTGATAAGGTATATCAACTGCATCACCACTTTCTCATCTCGAAAACTTGGGATGCGCGAATGCTTCCAGAGTAAAACAAAACAAATCTTTCGATGCATCTTTTATCTGAGAACTTGAATGAAATGTGCTAATTGTAAAAGTAATTATATCAGCAACAACTGGAATTTTGTCTAATATAGTCTATGGAATATCAGTGAACTGGAGTAATTAATAAATAAAGTGAAAAGAATTGTGGCTAGTCAAAAACGCGCATGCCACATGCAGCCAGACTTCGAAAAATTCCTAGGTGAGGCCTTAAATAAGCAGTTATATCTTCCATAAACATATAGCTAACTTTTAATTAGAAAAGAGACCTGTGGGTTGTTAATTAATTCAAATATTAATTAATCAAGGCATAATAATTAAATTATTAAATGTAAATTATTACGTGTACTGTATTATTTATAAATGTATCAAAACAAAAGGTTATTGAATTGAATATTTTTGTTAATTTATTTTTTGTTATTTTATTTATAGTTAATTGAATAATTAACTTTAAATAAAATTAAGATTCATTAATTGCAATTCTTTAAAAAGTGCATTTTTTTTTTTACTTTATCGTATACCATGTGATGTAATATAATGTTTCCATGGCAACCGTTCCTAATTTATTAGTAGAATAATACAGTCACATACAGTCATTGATTTCAAATGTTTTGCATAAAATTTACGCCAAAAGTAATTTTTTTAATTAAATAAAAATAAAGATACATGGAGCCTTGTGGTAACATTTTGGGTAAGTCCTTCATTTGCATAATGCTATGCAAGTGAAGGGCTTATATGTTCGATTATATTCGTTGACGGCAAGAAGTTTATCTAAAGTTGTTTTATTATTTTTTTAAGCCAGTTCCAGAATTGCTTGATCTCTAACACTGACAAATAATGTTTCCCTTTCTGAAAACTCGGGTTTTAACCCAGCATCTGAGTAAAATCGACCGTAGAACTGTTTCAGACCAATATTAGGGTTTACGATCGCAAGATGGCAGCAGTTGTCTGTCGTATTCTTTCTCTCGAGCGGAGACCACCTGAATACCGATGTCCATACTCTCATTTTTTTTTATAATTTATGTAAACATTTGAGTGAAATAAACAAGATTTAACACGCCTAATAATGCAGTGATATCGTTTCCTAATGGTTGGACATTACCTACACAATGTTACCGTTTTTCTTTTTTTTGTTGTTGTTGTTGTTCTCTCATCCAAAATAATTAATTTTAAAAAAAATTAATTTTCTAATGATGCCTTTCTATGTAAATTCATTTTGCTTCGTTATTCTAAACATTGATAATTTAAGACGAAGATCGGCAACTTTTTTTTTTTTTTTGTATGTATAGGCTACATTAATTCTGACTTCATAACGAAGTTGTAAGATTAGGTGTTATGTACTTTACTTGGGAGGTAAAGAGAGAAAATACATTTGTAAATTTATTGTGTAAAACCGCACACATATTAATTATTATTATTTTTTAAAGTTTCTTAAATCTTAAAATCGGAAGTAATTACTTTTTTACAATTTTATTTTATGCTTAAACTAGCGGAAGTAACATGTTTCGAGACAAATATAGAAAAAAAAATTGAATATTACATATTAAAATATTAAAGAAACTTAACTTTCGGGAGATTTCTGAGATTGGATGTCCCTGGATAATTTGCATATATCAGCTGTTCAAGTGAACGTAGAAATACTTAACTTATAAATGTCCCCCCCCCACACTTTTTTTTTTTTTGTTTTTAAAGAGAGTAAGCAAAAATACAGATTAAAATTGAGTTCATACCGGCCGATTTTGACATTTAATAATTTATAATTTATTGTTATTATTATTACCTTAACTCTCCTGGTGTCAAAGACTCATAATAATTTATTTAGTTAAAAAAATAAATATTAAAAAATAATTAAATCTATTAATCTAAACTACGATCTATCTGCCGCATTTGTGTGTGTGTTACAAGGCATTTCAAAATGCCACATTTCGACTAAGTAGTCAAATGAGACTCGCGAATTACTGTTCGTTCATTTTGGATATATGCTTGCTTCATTATGTGAAGCTTATACTCATTATGGCGATTACTCTGAGAATGTTGGCCACTCTGAGAAGAGTGGCCAACATTTCCTTCATTTTCTATTTCTAAACTTTCTTGTAAGAGTATGAAAATGATCTAACCAATCAAACAGGCTGTTCTGTAAATTAAAGAATCAAAATTAGGTTTAGCCTAAAACTAGTTTAATAACTTTTCTGAGTTATTTTCTTTTTCAGATTGTCGTTACGTAGGACCCCATTATAATCCATTGAATAGAAATCACGGAGGTCCCAATGATGCTGTAAGGTAAGTGTCTTTATATCTACGCTGATTTTTTAAATTTTTTTATTTTGCTTATACAGAAAAACGAGTTTGGTATAACGCAGTAACGTGTTTTGATTGGAAAGACTCTTGTTCGAATCCCATTGTAGGATGCAAAGAATCTTCATAAGGCTTTTCGACAAAAGGTGAGCAGTAGTATAAGTTTTTTTTTGGGGGGGGGATTTCTGCCTAAAAAGTACAGCAATAATAATATGCAACTCCTCGTGGGGATCGCAGTTATAGTATTATAACAGGAAAGTATGTATTGGATGTCAATGCAAGATTATGGGTATTTTATTTACTCGTATATACACACAATGCAGATTTTTGTTCCCAATAGTGTCATATATTTTAAATTGATAAATATATATCAGTTTTGCTAATTATTAAATAATAACTTCTGTAATGCTTTTTTTTTGTTCACCAAAAGGCTGGTCACACTCTTCTAACCCTAACTTTTTTTTTTGTTTGTATGTTTTTGGAAATCGGCCGATTGTCAGTCTTCCGTTTATCACCACTGCCGAGTTGAAGTAAAGAGGCCTAGACATAAGAGGCGATGTTTCTAATTCTAAGTTACATTTATTTGTATATACCAGTGTCTGTTCTCCAGTTGATTTCATTGAGTTGCAAGATTAAAAACTGGGATTTCTTCTATACTCCTGTCGATTTCGACATTTTAATGAATTTTCATCTCTACACCCAGACTCATTGAAAATAAGCACACGGCATAGACGTACTGTTAATTATCACTGCAATAATAATAATAATAATAATAATAATAATAATAATAATAATAATAATAATAATAATAATTCGTGATACTAGTTACAAGCATTTGAAGCATACGATCTGTGCAGAATGGTTTGTTTCGTAACCATAATTTTAGAATAAGTTGTTTAGTCTTAGGCCTACAAATATATTTTTTAATGTAAACTACGGGTGTTCTCCTGTAGATCTGCCTTATTACGGGATGAAAAAAACCTGCGTTTCCGGGAGAAAACGCTCCACTTTCGTACAAGACCAACCAACTCACCTTCAAACGAAAAGTCCTGATAAAGCTTCTTCGCGCCGTAGATGCGATTCGAACCCAGCTTTACCAACCAAAGAACTTCGTTGAAACCAATTAAGCTATCGATGTTTGTATAATTATTACAGTATTGCGTTTCGCTCAACTAGTTTAAAATTTATAATATACGCATCCCTATTTATTTATATTGTATTACAAAAATACAACATAATGCAATATTTATGGTTAAAAGAGTATAATTATTGTTGTTACACTGAAATGAACAAGTTTGAAATTTAAATTTATGCATTTTTATTTAATTACGTTCTATTGCAATAACACAGCATAATGTATAGTCATTGTAAAAATTTACATTATTTATTTTAATAAATAATGTAATACTAGAAAACTCTTCCTAATGTTAATTCACACCAGTCGATGTTTTTAATTATCTATTTTGTTTTATTCTTTTGTACCTGGATTTACTTAAAATTTTGTATTTTATATCTGCCAACTATCGTAAATATATGTGTGTGTAAGTGTATACAGCAATCCCTCGATTAGAGCGCCTAATGCGTTCTTTAAAACAGGCGCATTAATCGAAAACGCACTAATCGAATATAATAACCTATGGGAAAAAGTATAATTCGTTCCTCAGATTTCATTTTTGACCCTTACTTTTTTTTTTTTTTTTTTAATAAAAGAATTAGGGTATGTCTCAGGGCTTAGTTAAAGGAAAACCATGAAGCTGAAAGACAATATTCAGAATATAAATGTTATTATTCTACTTCTTAACAAAGAATTGAGCTAACGTAGTTTGGTGGGCATTCTGTTGCATTTTATCATACAGCTGACGGTATGGCACAATTGCCTCTTCTGCAAAATGTGCAGAAGAGGCTGAGAGACTGACCCCTGGTTTTATCTAGTCACCAGGGGTCAGTCTCTCAGCATTGCTACCTAAAAACTTTGATTGCACGAAAACTATTTTTATATTGTTTCTGTGAAACGTCTTTGGGCTTGTCAGTGATTAAAATTTTCATATTCTTCAGGATCTTCCCGCTGTGCATCCAAATTTAGTAGGTTGGAATCACTAACTTCTCAGAATGAGATTTAATTGACTTAGATTCATTTGAAAAGCCTTTAAAATCATTTGCACAATGTGGAAGAATGTGCTTCCAAACGGCTCGCATATTGCTGGCAGTAATTTTCATTCGACTCTGCGACTTTATAACCAGGCTGAGATTTCTCCGATTTGGCCAGAACAGTCTTGGAAGGCATTCGCTTCCAAAAAAAAAAAAGGCGTTTCATCGACATTAAATATTTGTTGATCACAATAGTCCCCTTCTTACACAATTTTCTTCAAAATCTTTGGATATCTCCTTATCTGCACTTGCAACTTCGCCTGTGATTAGAACATTAAGTAGGCTATTTCTCTTTTTGAAACGCTCAAAATCAACCAGCACCAACGTGGAATTCTTCTTTTCCATCATTGATAGCACTTTCTTTACAGGTTATAAAGAGACTTAATGCTTTTGATTTAATGAGGCAAGTGTTTAGCGGGATCCGTTTTTGATTACAATCCTCGATCCATGTAAAAAGAAGTCTCTCTAATTCAATCATTATAATACTTTGATTTTCAGTACATTTTTGATGAACTTGAAGCAGCCTTACCTTTCGCTTTGTATTCAGCAGTTGATTAACTCATTTTTGTGTTCTTGTCCTATCTTTGCTCTGGAATTTTGCTAATCGAATTTTAGACGCACACTAATCGAATTTGGGTGTCGAAAAAAATTGCGCACTAATCGAAAACGTACTAATCGGGGGCGCATTAATCGAGGGATTGCTGTATTCATATACGGCAGTGGTGTTCAACCTTTTTTACTACGCGAGCTACTTTTCTATAAAAAGTTATTCGGTGATCTACTCTCTTATATAGATCACGTTCCCCCAACCTGACATCTGATTATTTATATAAAAATAAAGAGAAATAAATATAAAATATTTATTTCTCTATTTTGGAAAACCAAAGTTAGAAAAAACAACGGATTGATTACAAACTCACAAGTTACAGGAAATGCTGGTTGATTAAAAAAAAAGAAAAGTTAATGTGAAATCTGGCATTGTTTGGACCTCGCAATATTTTCATAGTCAAGTTGATATGAAGAAGGGCCAATCGCAGACAATCATCCAAATGATCATTTGTAATTTGGTTTCTTAATTGATTTTTTTATGACTGTCATATTTGAAAAAGCGGATTCTGACAAGTATGTCGATCCGAAACACGACAGAAGCGCAATATCAGTTAATATTGGAAATTTTTCATGTGCATACTTCCAAATGATTTCATTGTTTATTGATTTTAAATGTAAACTATTCCGAATGTTTATTATCTCAAGTTCTACTTCCGTTTGGTTTATATCCAACAGCCCACTAATTTTATTTGAAATTTCTGCGATGTTCAAGTTTTCTTGAAATGGATTATTGATACAAGATACAATCATTTCAGTTTTATTAAAATCTTTAAATCTTGAATTTATTTCTTCCTCAACTAATTCTATTTCATGAATAAATTCTTTTAAATCATAGCGAAGCATTTCTTGATTTTGTTCAAAAAATGTTAATAAATATGGGAGACGTCTAAATTTGCGGTATTTATATTTTTCTTTAATAAAAGTAAGTATTGTTGGAAAGTTTTTATTGAACTTAACATGTCAATTAAATTTTTATCTCTACCTTGTAACTCAAAAATTTAAATTGCTTAATTTCGTACAGAAATCTACTAAAAATGATAAGTGTAACAACCATCTTTTATCACTCAATTGTGGATAAATATCTCCTTTTTCATCAAGAAAATTTTTATATCGTTAATTAATACAAGAAATCTTTCTAAAAATTGACTTCTGCTGAGCCAACGAACATTATTGTACAACAGAAGTTCCCTATCATCATCTGCCTGTAATTTCAATAACTGCCGTTGCAGGGCTTTCCCTCGAACAGAATTTACAATTTTAAATGTAATATCCAAAACATCTTTTGTGTTAAATCTTTTACTACATAGTACTTGTTGGTGAATAATACAGTGGTACGCTAAAAAATCTGGATATTTGTCATCGTTTTTACATCATGAAATGAGGTCTGATTTATTACCTATCATTGCAGGAGCACCATCAGTATTAATAGACACAAGTTTAAAAAGCGGAAGTTTGTGTTGTTTCACAAATTCATCAAATGCCGAAAAAATGTCTTCTCTCCTAGTACTTCCCAATAATGGTATAATTTTCAAAAGTTCTTCTTTACTTGAGTAGTCTTGAAATACCATTAACTGAGCAATATCAGTGAAGTCGTTTGATTCATCAAATTGTAATGAAAACGCAACACACTGGTGAATGTCTGACATTATCCTGGCCTGGAAACTTTTCTCCAGCAATTGGAACTCTTCCTTTCGGCAATTTTGAACCTTTTCTGTGGCCTAGAAGTAGTCTCTCTCTAGAGACGTCTTGAATTGAGAAGCTCCTTTCTGGAAGCGGGAAACTTCTCTCTCTCAAGCAACGTGGATCCGGGAAGTCTCTCTGACGGCGACTCTGGACCGGGCGGCCTCTTCTCTGACAGCAATTCTGGAACTGGAACCCCTTCTGCTTGCTTCAGTCCCTTTTTATTAGGCCTCCTCTGAGACCTCGCATGAAGTTTGGCAACCCCAAAAGAATCGGTATGAGTCTTTCATCTTAAGTTGCCGGCCATTGGAAAGTTGTTTGAACTCTTTCTGACTGACTTCGGAGATGTTTACACTTAGAGCCTGCAAGCCTTTCTCATACATACATACAAGTTTCAATAACAATCTTTATAATGCCGCCATGTACAGCTTCGGCGACAAAAACATTGCCTTTGTTTTTAACACTCTAACGTATTCTTATTAAAGCAGTATATACAGTTAGCTTCAAAAGAGTTATTTACAAAAACATCTAATACAAACTATACCGAGACAA
The DNA here is from genome assembly GCF_054136105.1 of Typopeltis vanoorti. Classification (NCBI taxonomy): domain Eukaryota; kingdom Metazoa; phylum Arthropoda; class Arachnida; order Uropygi; family Thelyphonidae; genus Typopeltis; species Typopeltis vanoorti. The sequence goes on along the minus strand of NC_143567.1, from coordinate 54,301,874 downwards.
ACAAAGTTTAGTTTTTTACAATATTCACATGGGACTTAACCTAAGTAAAAAATCGATGTAATGTGCTTTGGAATATCTGATATTTAAGCTACAATCGAGTTTTTACACTTTGCTCATAATCGTATTCACTCGGCTCGCTGTTTGACTTTCACTGATCCAAATTAATTCATTTAACCTAACTTATAAGAAAATTACTGATTTGACAATTTTAACGAAAAATAAACAATAGCAACATACTTAAAGCGAATTAAAAATAATAAAAAATAATGATAAATTAAATATTATGTTTTCAGTTTTAATTAAATTTCTAAGTAAGGAGGAATACACAAGAGATCGACCAAAAATCGCTCCGCGAACGACGGGTTGAACACCCCTGATATAGAGTATATGAAGTATATAATAGTTTTCCTCTTAGTCAATAGATGTCACAACAAGCATGCATGTGTTCTCTAGTCATGACGTGTTTTTTTTTGCATAATAGAAATGTATAGCTAAATATTAACTAGCATTCCGATTTAAAGTGAAGACATCGAGAACTACATATCATATTATTTCAAATAATCCGCTCCCCCCAACACACAGTTTGTGTAGCCAGTAGCCTACATAGACTATGTGTGGGGAGACATAATTTATTGTAAAATAGTTGCGTTTGTTACAAATGAAAGTGATCCAACTATACCAAGATAGCAGGCTTTGCTTTTAGTAGCTTAGTGGTTAGATGTATACTATTATTGTGTTAGAATCCAACTTAAGTCACTATTTTTTTTATTCGAATTTTCCATTTCATGTTATGGATTAAGAAGTTTCCTATGGTTCGTATTCCAGCCTAGTTCCATGCAGGAACCAAAAGAATTTGCGAGTATTTTGACTTGTCATGTTTCTGTTTGAAAACAGACGCTCAATTGAGCACTGATGATCCAGTCACTGCGTGATGAACTTCTGCGCTTTTACAACATAGTATACTAATTCTATAGAATGAAGTTAGTTTGGCAGACAATGGAGAACTATGCTTGTGGATGAATGTGTATCCTGTGACTGATTTTTTCAGGATATGTGCAACATTTGTTTTATAGGACTAATTGGTCCGAAGTGTCTTGATGAGAAAAGCAACCCTAATTTATGTGATTATATTTCCAATGGAGAATAGGCCCTAGTCTCCCTTGTTGCGTTGCTTGCAGAGTGCTACATAGGTTACTTGGTTTGATTTCAGACGAACCATGTGATTGACCTTTGTATCTAATGGAGAATTTTTTTGGGGGGGAGAGGAGGGAGTTAATACTTAGAAGCAGCGGTGCGCTATGGAAATTTTAACAAAGGGCTCTCATCGTCTAGCAAAAAAAAAAAAAAAAGAAAAAAGAAAAAAAAAAGGACATAATTTAGCCCTTATAATACTTATATTGCCACTTTGTAGAGCTTCTGACGGATATGATAATTCCTGTAGGATATCAATCATTAATGCTAGATCTTTTAAAAATTCCAAATTGAGAAGTCGATTTAAAAAGCCCTTATATTTATCGTTCGATGTAAAATGCTTGCATAAAGCTGGGTAATTTCTCCACAAAGCAAGAGCCGTTCGTTAACTGCAAGCTGCCCATCGTGGTCCAAACACACGGCCGATCTTTAAAATTTCGATACCAAGGTCTTTTGCAATCGTATTTAATTCTCGTTAATTTTTTGGTGATTGATGATAAAAAGCATATAATTTATCCATAAATATTTCAAAATGATTTATTTCTTTAATGTTTTTTTATCGAATCGTCTAATGCTACGTGTAAACAATGAACGCAATGCCAAATCACAACGTTGGGAAATTTTTGTAGAAGTTTGATTGCAACACCTGATTTGTTTCCTAACATTACACTAGCGCCATGAGAACAAAATGCAATGAGATGATTTTTTAAATAGTTATCAGAAAATCCACATGAATTTAAAGTAGCAATTACAGTAGCATGTATACATTCCACGGTGGTATTTTCTAGTTGTACAAGATTATTAAACAAGAAGAACAAGAGGGCTCGCAAATTTGAGAAGAATTTAACAAAGGGCTCGTGCGAGCCCCTTATAGCTCACCACTGCTTAGAAGATATGCCAGACTACACTCGCAGTCATCTGGTTGATTATGATAAACCTGAATGAAGATGCTGCTTTTATGTTGTAAAATTTGCCGAGTACCTGTTTGAAAGGCTGTGCATCTACGTGGCCAGTTGTGGGTGTTACCGAGGAAGCCTAAGTACTTTTGTCCTTCATTTGACCCATTACACTCGATAGCCTATTATTCTGATAAAGTGGCGTAACAGAAACATCGCTGTCTCCCCCCCGCCCCCAATACAGAGAATATGGTCGAGGAATGGATGATTTTTAAGTTAAATTCAATACAGACTTTTTTTTTAAGTGTTTGAAAAATATCAATTGATTATACAAGATTTCCAGATTGTCATTATTTTAAATGTAGCTACTTACTGGGAGAAAATATGATACAGCCAGCGGCAAAAATATATTGTACACAGGGATTTGGAATATAATTTTTTTTCGGGGGGGGGTGAATGAATAAATTCATTGCGAGCTCTCTATGTGTAGTTCCTATATATTCAGCTTGCAAATTCAGCTCTTGCCATGAACACGCTAGTATTTCCAGAGTAGTAATAATAACAAGGTAGCTCTAAGTTAATTATTCTGTTAACTGTTGTAGTGAAGTCAACTCTGATGTGCACATTTTATCCTTTATTTAACTCCATAAAATAATAATAATAACTAATAGCAATAATAACATTGCGAGGTGGTCAGAAAAATAGTCCTCTTCTATCCATTCATTCATCCATCCATGTATTTGGTGTTCATCAAAACTCTTAGGCATCTTTACGTTTCTAATTCTATAACTGTTTGAGAGATTAATCATCTGGAGCAATTGAACGAATCTATCAGCCTGATAGATTCGTTCAATTTTCTCGCTGCACAGAAATGGACTCAAATTTTGTGTGCGAGCATAAATTGATAAACAGTTGCACTGAAAAGAAGGCATTATTTTATGGAAACCTAGTTCTGATGAACAAATTTTCACATTAAGGTACAAATAATATTTAGTAGTACAGTTAAATACAGCAAATACTTATAAACGAAATTATGTGGATGTGCTGTTGTGTATAGATGGAAAATTAAGTAGTAAAAAAGTTGAGGTGTATGGAACACGACTCCGCCCGCTTTGAGTCCTATTCTTATTGGAGTTGCTTGATAAGAATGATAATAATGAATGAAAAGAATTTACTCGTAAGCTAATCTTATTTCGAAATGTATTCCTTTGCTAACATTCTTAACCTTAGGAAGTGAAGCTACTTTAGATCAATATTTGGGATGAGAAAATTTACAATTAAAGAATTGACAGCTCTTTGATGTACAAAATAGTACAAGAAAGGCTTAATTACATATGAAACTCATATATAGCAATAGAAATAACTGTGTAACAGTGACGTTTATGCTATACATTTTTGTCATATTCTTTCCAAGTTTTTTTTTTTTTCTTTTTTCCTGTGAACCCTTACCCACATATCTACAACATATCTACACCGCCGGCCTGGGTGGCCGAGTGGTTAAAACCACTCGGCTTCCACAGCAATGTTCTAATCCCTATTAATGATTCATCGTTACTTATGCTTACAGTATATAGTATTAATTATCGTTTGTACAATTGTTATGTAATTCTTTTATTTATAGTAAACATAGATAATCTTTTTTTTTTTTTTTTTTTAGACATACTGGCGATTTAGGCAATCTTGAAGTAGACAGTAAAGGGATTTCAAAAATTAATTTAGTTGATTATCGAATATCCTTGTTCAGTTTCTTCAGTATTCTCGGACGCTCCCTAGCGGTAAGTAAAGGCATTCATTGGTTACGAATATACACGATTATAAATTGATTTAATTGCCTCTGAATTTCACTGCATTATTATTATTATTATTATTATTATTATTATTATTATTAATACTCGCAGGTATTTTGAAACATTGTATTAAAAAGAAAAGACGAGAGAAATCTATATATGAACTTATATAATGTTTCCCATCGTTATAAAAATTGCATTAAAATCTGCTAGGATTAGATCGTTATTTTTCGAGATACGAGTATATTCACGCTTCACTTGAGTTCTTGGAACTACATTTCGAAAAAAAACCTTCAACCACCGTACATATGACAGGTAACTTTTTTTTTTTAATGGAAGTGTACTTGCTATTCCATTTCAACAAATATTGTAACAACCCTACTAAGAATGACAATTTAATTCTATGCTTCAGGTAGTCTTTCCAGTCAACTGACGTGATTGTTTTTCTAGTTCGAGGTAGTACAAGGGATGAAGTAATGCACTCCCACAGCTGCTGAACAAAATGTATGATCAGCGTGAACCAATAAAGAAGTCTTTTCCATTTACTACAATTCCATGCCCCCGGATCTCAAACAAAACTAGTTACAAGCTTATTACAGCAAGTTGCGTTTTTTTTTTTCTAGGAATTGGATGAAACACGGTATTTCCTCTTAAAATAGAAGGCCAATATCACGATTAATGAGTAGTTCGATTTTCAAACAAGAAAACTAAACGAAATACAGATGGTTTTATTGATAAATCTATTCTTTACAAAGTTCTTGTTATCAAGTATAGCAATGACTCTTACCGACGTCAGTACAAACATTTCATACTTGGGTTAGAGCAGTGTTTCTCAATGGGGTATAAGCCCCACGGGGGGGGGGCAATCTGAATATTTTGGGGGCAATTAGAAAATGGTGTTGCATTCGTCACCTCATCACTGATATACTCAAAACACTCACCATTGTCGGCGAGGGGGGGGGGACATCAAAATCTTTGAGGTGTTGAGGTGGGGCATGATCCAAAAAACGTTGAGAAATACTGGGTTAGAGGTTATTTTGTATTAGAAATTTTTATCAGATAATAAAATTTTTTATTATCTGAAAAATTTCAGATATCCACCATTTCCTATAAGGCCATCTTTGACTTTTTTTTTCTAGTACTCAATTTCGCATAAACGATATAATGATTAAAATTAAAAAAAAAATCACTTGAGACATAACTTCATGAGTGACTGCGTAGATTAAAGATTAACCTTTCTTATTTGGCTCAGATCTCTGTGTATTAAATGAGCTGTTTTGAATTTCCTAAGAAATGAAAACACCCTTTTAGCAGAGCACATGCTAGCCGTATGCACATTAGAGTTAAAATTATATCTTCGTCGTCGTCTGAGCAATTCAGGTATAGGCTTTTATGTCCTGTTCCTGCTCTGCAGATGAAGTTGATCTTCCCACCTTCATCTTGGACGTCCGCGGTCTCCTCTTCTTGTAGGTTTATATTTATATGCTAATTTGGAGATCCTGTTGTTATTTATCCTTTCTATGTGGTGTAGCCAATTTTGATGATATTCTTCTATTTCTTGTATGATGTTTTTTGTATCTAATCGTTCTCTTATTTCTGTGTTTTTCTTTTTATCTAACCTAGTGAGTCCCAAGAGAGGTCTTAGAAACTTCATTGCTGCTTCTAGTCTTTGTTTGTTTCTTTGTTTTAGAATCCAAGTTTCATTTCCAAATTTGAGAGATTAGAGATCATATAATGTAATGTTAATTGAGTTTCTTTAGTCATTTGTTTTCCAAAATTTATTTTAATTATGCCATTCATTTTCATTCTATTGTAAATTTGTAGTCTTGCTTCCAATTGTTACAAGTTACAGAAATCAAAAACCAAGTATTTGATTTTTGTAACTTGTTCTATTATTTTATTGTTAAGCATAATTTTGACTTTTTGAATGGTGTTTCCACACATTGCCATAGCTTTTGTTTTTGTTTTAGAGATTTTTATTTAAAATGTTTTGCTATTTTCATTTAGATGGTTAGTTGCAATTTGAAGTTTATCTTCCGAATTGAAATTAGTACTTGATCATCATAAAAAGTATTGTATTTAGCTGTATATTATTTGTTAGTTTAACTCCATCTTTGACAGTTGTTTTCCATTCTTTTAGGATTCTGTGTTATATAAATGTTGAATAGGATTGGGGATTAGCCACAACCTTCTCTTACTCCTTTATTTATAGTTATAGGTTCTGATAATGTTCTACCTGCAAATTTGATGCAAATTTTTGCTTCTCTGTATAGTCTTTTTATTGCAATAATTAACTGAGGAGGTATTTTATCATCTTGTAATATTTTCCAGAGTAGATTTCTGTTCAAGTTATCATACGCCTTTTCGTAGTCAATAAATAGAAGAAAAGTGGACATATTAAATTCTTTTCTTTTTTCCATGATCTGTTGCGTTGTGAAAGAGGAATCTGTGCATCCTCTCCCTCTTCTAAAACCTCACTGTTCTTCTTCTAAATAATTTTCTGTATGTTTAATTAGTTTGTTCTTTAAAATCTTTGCATATAGTTTAGATGCTGTTATTAAGAGAGTAATGGCTCTGTAATTTCCGCATTTTTCCTTGGAACTTTTTTGTGAATATTTATTACTGCTCCAGTTTCCCATTCTTTTGGGATCTTTTGCCATTTCCGGATATTATTGAAAAGTTTAAATAATCTTGATATAACGAAAATTATATCTTGATATAATAAAATATATTTTGTTGTCCAAAATTTTGGCATTCTACACACTAGCACAAAATTCTAATTAGGAGTTTATTGAGGCGCATATTCTCGTGCTAAATTGGCTTTGCAATAGTGGTAAACAAGCCTATGCTGAAATCTTTATGACATCATGTCAAAGTCTATATGCTACACCTCTGGATTTGTCTGTATTAGTCTAGGATAATCAAGGATTGCATTTAAGTTTTTGAAATCCACATATACGTCTTTTTCTCATGTACAATATATTATTATAATAATGCATTTTTTACCTAACGGAAGCACCAAAGATTAATTAAATCGAGAACCCTTCTTTCCGTGTCACACGTTGGTGATAAACATAATCTGTCACCTACAGACTTCAACAAAAGCACCAGTGCCACACTGAAGTTCGAACCTCACAGACTTACAGCAAAGTAACAACGCTTTGGCTTTTATTTTCTCTGAATTATACCCCCCCCCCCCCCATCTCTTTTGTGGAATTCTTATCCCTTTCCTATCATGAGCGTTTTCTAAATATTATGCGATGTTTTAAAAGATAATGTGACTCTATAAATATGACACCAGAGTTGCATATTTATTGCTCAAATGATTTCTGTAGTAATAAACATAAAATTGAAGGGTGTTCAACCTAAAATTAGTCATTCTCATTCATTCATTCTTTCTTTGTTTCCTTCCTCGTAATAAATGATGCAACAGTCTACTTTATTCCTTATTGCACTGAAAAGCGAAGCTCTTTCAATTTTTTTTTATTATTATTATTACTTCTTTTTCGTACATCATTTCTCATGCATGATAATTTTGTATTACCCCGCACATATAAATACACAACAAGTAACAATAACTTTGGTGTTTAACCGAATTGATTATCACGTTAATATAGATTCACAAACAAAAACGAGGGATATAATCCACTAACGCCTTTTTATTCCGCAATGGGAGTAGGAGAGGTCGTTTGAGAGTAACTTTTGAAGAGAAGGAGTAGTCAATCTCCACCCTTAGTCACTGGCGGATAGCTGGCCCAAGACGCTCGATGTCTTTAACAGGCATCTGATTAGGAAAGTATGACAGGCAACTGCCACCATCTCGAAGTCCCTAACCCTAACACGATATATATGAGTAAGTCACCTTTTGTAATGAAAATGAACGTGTTGGACTCATCATTAACTGACATTCTAATCCTTACGAAAAGTCCTATGTCCTAATTATATATATATCTAGTATCCTACTCCAGACTAGAAATTGAGTTCAGTACGTAATTTCTGGGACAAACCTCTACAGGAACAAAACTCTTTTCAGCACTCTTGTTCCTCTCTTTGAGTTTTGATGATCTGCCTAAATTGTTGCTCGGATTTCTATTCATAATCAGAAGATTATGATTTCATTACTGATCATTCTAAATGAGAACCGCAATATTCATGTTTCCTTGGATGAACGATCAAAGGTGAGCCTTGAATTAAAGAAGAGGACCGCTGCAGCTTTAACCTTAGAAACACATTTTCTGGATCATTATATACCCAATTTACTTAAATTGCTATCTGCTGCAGGGATTATTCTTTTCAGATATAACATTTATCATCATGAATAAATATAAACGCAGTTATATGAGTAGCACAATGATTGCTATAAATTTCATTATTACTGCAATTATTAATCTTTATTTTGTTATTTATTTATTTATGTATTTATATATGCAGGTGGATGCGAACCCGGATAACATCAGCAATGTCAATGCTACTAGTAGCACTAGAGACAATGGAGAACAGATCGCATGCTGTGTCATTGGGCTTATTACAAATTCATATCATAACATTAGATAATGTGGTTATTTACAACTAACGAATTTGATATAAATAGAACTGAAAACAGAATATTTATGTATTTAAATTAATAATAAATTATTTTAAATAAAATGTTATCAGATACCCGCATGAAAAGGTCAAATGACTTCTTTAGGTTTTTTTTTTTTTATTGTTAGTATTTGAAACATAAACATCTTGTGTTTGAACAGCTATATGAGTAACAGGAAAGCCCCATATAAGTACGAAATATTCTCAGAAACTGCAGGTAATTTTTCCTGCCCTTCAGATTTTTCCTGAAACGAAAATAATAAATTCACCCAATCGGTTTTCCAACATGAAAACAGGTTTGCTAAAAGAAAGGAAAAAAAGGTGTGGGCGAGAAATACTAATGTAATCCGAATGTATGTAATTGAAAAAGTTCCAAATCATTATTCTACAAAATGGTATTTTGAAATTCTGCACTGCAGTATTAAACTCTATCAGTGGTTACCAAAAACATGCCTGTTTCTTGTACAATCACGTAAAAAAAAAAAAAAAAAAATCAGAACTCGATTTCTTTTACTTCATTTATATTTGTTAAGACTAACTGACTCGAGCATTAAATATAAAAAAAATAAATTTCCTTTTTCGAGAAAGTAGTTTTTAAATGTAAAATCTTAAATATTAAGCAACAAGTCGAATAACACCAAATCAACAGATATATAATTAATAAAAATTATGCATTTGCATCGAATGAAATGTGGCGCGTTTTTATTTATTTTTTAAATGCTTCATGGGTGCATCTGAAATGCTTTGGGAATTTTCTGTGAATCTGAAAGATATGAAATTTGGAATAAGAACTGACTCCATCATATAATGTACCTTTTGAATAAACTTTTACGAATAATGACGGTATAGCGTTAAAAAAGGAGAAAAAAAAACTATATATATTCCAGCATACAAACGAAACAGCAAAATATGAAAATATAAGAAAATCTGAAAAGAAGGTTACAACTAGCGCCGCCGCTAGATGTAACTTTCTTCTGCAAATGAAGCAGAAGAAAGTTACAGTTGTGCTCTGCTGATGGAAATTTTCTTAGACTAATATAAGCAATGTCGCTAGAAAGAGGGGGGAGGTGCTATTTTCCAAGAAAACAGTCATTTTCTTTCCGTTTTTGATTTATATCTAAGTGTACATCAGGACTTATCATATTGTGGAGGAAGAAAAGGGTCGTACTTTTATCAATAATTTACAATAAGTTGTAATTCAGTCAATAATTGAATCTTAAAAAACAAACAAACTAAACAGGATTTGAGTTATTACAATAACTAGGATATGAGGAACTTCTTAAGCATGTTTTAAAAGTGTTTGAATTCCAATCCTGAAAAGCATAAATAAGGCAAAAGTGAGCTTAAATTGCTTTTAGTATATTCTCACACACTCTTTACTGTACGTTCAAGTGGAATGACAAGCGAAATGTTCTGAAGCGATAGTTACAGAAACGGCCGCATGGTGCGCTGAATGCGTAATTTTCTTTAAACGCATCTCGCATCCGTTAACTTTTGAGAGTTTATTTTTATAAATTCAAGTACTGTATTTATAAATGGAAATTCACAAAAAAATTAATTAATTAATTAATAATAATAATAATAATAATAATAATAATAGCGCAAGTGCAATGAGTTATAAACAAAAGTACTTCTAAAAGGACATTTTCCGTCGAATGGAAAAAAAAAAAGAAAAAGAAATTCGATTTAATAATGTATACCATTTGCAGCAGGAAGCGATGACTGCTTACGTTATTATTACAATGGTGCCTTCATGGTATCCAGGACTCATCATGGGTGGTCATCTGTACATATAGAATTCAGCTTATTCATGTTATAATCAATATAACAATAACTACTCCTTCCGTATCCCCAGCTTACTGACAAATTCTGCAACCCTCAATCATTTAATCTGTCCTCATAGTGAACATTCTACAATCCTGTAAACACCTTAATTATTCGCCACCTTACTAACTTGTCTTTATCCCCCCTTATACTCAGAAGACCAAATTTGGGCTCAGTAGTACAAACACTTAAACAAAACTGGGAGTTTTATTTATTTATTTATATTTTTTTATAATTACATTTTATCGGCGATTTTATATTTCTTTACACGTAAGATTGCTGGCTAACCATCATTAATCGGAATGAATAAACATAAAATTTTTTTATGTATTATTTAGTGATTCAAATTAATTCGAACTAAATATGCACTGACCACTTTGTACTCTACGCTGATGGTTCCATTATATTTTTAGCTCTTGCTTGTTCTGCGTTGCACATAACTGTGCAACTGTCAAAAGCTTCAGTAGCGAGTTAAAAGTGAGTATTTATAATATAAATAAATACTTGAGTTATTGCTTTGTAATAAAAAGATTCAACAATGCCCATATTAGAACCTAATAAGACAAGTAACAAGCATTAAATTATAACTATCTGAAAAAAACAAAATAAATAAATAAAATAAAGTGCCGCATATAATAGCCGGCTATGGCGGCTATTACTGAACTGCAGGGAAGGTGGGAAGGATGCAAATAAATTTGCAATTCCAACTAGAATGTAACGACTTTTTAACTAAAGGGCACGTCAGTTATTATCGTAATTGTGTATCCAAAGTATTTTCCAACTTACAATGTGTTTGCCATTAACGCAGTCGAACTTTATCACATTAATGAAGCCATTACCACAAAACATCACCATATTATGCAGTCAGACGCCTCGACCAGTTTTCTGTTACTATAGCAACGTGACCTTGAACAAAATACACATTTATCATCAGGGCCCGTTTAGAAACACTGACGCGTAACAGTGAATAGTTAAAAACAATGGTCTGATTACTCAAGACTGACTTCTTTAAAAATGTGCTAGGGCGTTTAGAAATCCCAAAGTCCACGCCCTTCCTCTTGATGACAAAGAAATGACTGGGTGCTGGCTCAGCAGTAAAGAACAATTTGAAGGAAATGACGACGAAAGATACTGAGATTCCTTGCAAGAATAGCCTATCAGAGGACGGATTTTCCAATGAGCAGTTCCGCCAGGACAGAGCGTCCAGGGATTTGTTATTGTACCACGCACGGACTATTAAATAGAAACCCAGTATGATAATTACAAAAAAAACTTTTTTTTTGTTTTTGATTTAGTGTTTAATTTAAATGAGTATTTTAACATACTTATTATAGATGACGTAGGGTCAGGTAATATATATAGATATGTTCCAGTCTTTCTAACCTATCTTGCTTGTAATTATTAGAAATAGCAAATAATCAATTATTATGTTAGGCATCGTAATGTTTAAGATCACTGCATGTAGGGCAATACATTTTGCAAACCTTTAGTAATGTTTAGTAATATAAAGAAGAGAGAGAGAAATCGAATTTGGTAGTACACGTTTTGTACAAATATTTGAGTAGCTCAACAGTTAGTGACGATACTCTTTGGTTCGGAAGCCGGGTCCGAATCTTGGACGCAAGGAACTTTTATAAATATTAACTATAAATAATTTGTAAACTTCGGTTTCCACTTCCAAAAAAAAAAAGTTAAACGGCCAAAACGACATACAGTTGATGAACATTGGATTACTTAAATGGGATTAATCAGTTTGATGACATGGATTGGTTTATATGAAGCAAGTTATATCTCCGTGAAAAGACTTTGAGCCAAACTTTGAGGAGTCATGTCGGCCTGGTTGGTTGAAGTGGTTAGCATATCCGCTCTCCAATCAACAGTCTGAGCATTTAAATCCCGCTGTGTGCATTGGATGTTTGAATTGTCTTTAGGTGGAAGATGAATTTCATCAGAAGGGGTGAGACTACCTCTCCGCTTATCGGAGGCCTGGAACGACTTGAAAAGTTCTGTCTCTACAGAAGAGTTTCCCGACAGGTAAAAAATGAATTTAAAAATATAAATAATAATAACAGAAAAAAACCCTAATTACACCTATGATATTAAATGTATTACAGGTTCATAACCTTTCGTACGTGAATCACATGAAAAAAAAAAAGGAGAAATGAGATGAGTTGTATTTTAATTGCAATTTAATTAATCCCCAGCAGTTTGTGGGTTCGGATTCCACTGCTGTGGGCGTTTGCAAAACTCGTGTGGTCATAACTACCCTTTGCTCACTGAAAGATTGAATGGTATAAAAATCATGTTTAATCCTCATAACTAGGAGGGTCCTATAATACATTATAGGTTCTAATGTATGCATTTATAGGTTTGATGTATCATAGATCAACATTTCACTGGGTGATTGTCATAAGAAAAAAGAAATAAATTTTAAGATAAATATGAAATATCCGAATGTAACTGCATCATCTTAAAATACGCATTAGTCGTTGAATTTCAAAGGGTGATTTGAGGTTTCTTATTGGACTAAAAACTAAACGAAGCTATTTAAGAAATCGCTTACATAATAATAGCAATAAGCAATTAAATCTTACAAAAACATAAAAAGCGGTAATAAATATAAGCTATCTAGATAATGATAGCAATGCGTGTTCTCTCGAGCGAAGCTATCTTTTCAGTTATCTACAAATTATGGGCTAAGTGAACAATTTGGTGGTATATTTCCTGGGGGTAATAATGTAGTGGTACCTTGCGTTGCTTGTTTTACAATTCAAAAACGAATTTTATATTTGCAAAAATTGATAGCGAATTGCTCAAAACTGGGTTTAATAAGTTTATTGCCAAAAAATAAATCTATGGGAATTGGCAGCTTTTTTTGTTTTCTTTTTTTGCTCGGTTAGTTTTTCAAAAATGGGTCTATATTACTTTCTGCATTGAGACTGATGCACTGGATTTTCATTGCTCTGATTTCCAACATACATTAAAGAGTTTTAGACAAAATCATCCAGTCACCTAGGCAAATTATCCTTATTAAAAGATGGTAACCATTTCCCCCCCCCCCCAATGTATCTGTTAGCTTGACGAGAATAAAAAAAACAGACACCTCCTTCCATCTCGTGTTCATAGTCCTAACTAACATTATTGTGTGTACTATAGATCGACTTTTTGAGTTGCAAAGTTTAAAATCCAAGTTTATTCCGAGAGAGGGGTTCTGCTTACCACACCAAAAATTGATGACTGACTCAGTACCGAAGCTGAAACTTTATTCTCTAATTCTTAACGTGAGGTCATTTCTTTATTTTAATATTCAATCGTAATGATGTTCATATAATTATATATAAAAGCTCATTTACAAATTAGATTTTTCACTAAAAATAGGCATTTTTAATTTTTTTGTCATTCTTGAGAATAAAAACAGAAACTTTCAGAAGTTTTAATACCGAAATGAAAAAAAAAAAAAGCTAGCTGGTCCAGCTAGAGTAGGTAAAATACTATCAAATGAAAAATTCTTAAATCGTTAGGAATTATACGAGAATATCCCTTCTCATTTACCTGCATGTTGTAAAGAAATAGGCTTTGATGGTTGAAATATTATTCTTCATGCTGAGAAATTTGGATATAATTACATTAAAAAAAAAAAAAACTAAAAAAAGTAATCAATGGAATCGGATTCCTTAACATGAATTATCCCCATTTTTGGTTTTTTTTTTTATTGGTAAGAGAATAGCAATAAACTACAAGTACACCATCGATTTTCCGGCAACGGATGGGCTGGCACCGTTTTTAATCAGGACAAAATTACGAGAGAGCACTTGAAATTCTGCATCCACCGGACTAGTTTACTGAATCGCCACAGACGCGCTTAAATAATTAAGCACACTCGCTTAATTAGTATGATTGCAGTGAAGGAAGACTTCAAAGGTTTAAGAAGCACCATGGAATTTTTCTCCATAAAGTTTGTGGTGCAAACCACGGAGCTATCAAGTATGGACAATTTGATAAACGTATAGCTGATGCGTGCTTCAGTCCCGAAAAAAAGTGTAAAATGCTGATGCATTATGTTGACGACGCACACCAGAGGACGAAGAAAGGCCCACAGGATTCAGAGAATCTAAGGATAGAGTGACTACTCCAAGCTACTCAAACAGATATACGCCGCTGGTGATAGGAAAAACTAAATGCCCTTAGTAGGGCGTTGCTATACTATGCAAATAAAATGACAGGATTACCACCGATATTATGTTAGAATAGTTCGAAAAATCTAAAGTCCAAGCACACTGCTCATCTGTAGACGTACAAGAAGATTGCATAATTCTTCTCACTCTAGACAACTGTTCGGCTCACCTCAGAGATGAACTCTTCTATAAAAATATGTTTATGGAGTGTGTTTATCTAAGTGTATACGAGTATACCACTAAACTGTACACTCCTTATCCAAGACACAGGAATATTATGCTCTCTGAAAGTTACGTATCGCTCACTTTTCATGAAACACTTATTAGATGTCGTAAATACTGGCAAGGCTGTAGAGACTTTATATTAAGGAATTTAACACGAAAAAAAGTGCTTTGGTTCCGTGCTAGTTATTGGGAGAAAGCACGAGCGTCAAGACTAAAGAAATGCTGGCATAAGTGACGTTCATAATTCTCCTGATGAAAATGTTGGCAATGATTTTACAGGATGTATCAAAGGAAAGGAGAAAGTATAAACTAAAAATACCGAGAAATTACATCCTTTATCTAAGTGTAAGCAAACAAAGTTTGCACGTGAAGTAACTTCACTGCTGGGCGACTTATATATAGAGGCTAATGACTTCACATCACTTGCCTTAGTATCCCATAATGCAAAGCACACATCCTTTACTGAGGTCTCATCAGCGGGACTTTGTTTGCTTACACTTGATTAAAGGATTAAAGCAAGAATATAATCTCTTGGCATCTTTAGTAGTATAGTCTAACCAAGTGAAAAGGCTTCAAATAAATGGAGAAAGTAATTGTTTTTGAGTTGCTTGAGTATGCTAAAAGTGTTTACGGGACCTGTTTACAAACGCTTAATGAAGAGAATCTGGCCCAGTAGATAAACATTGCCGAAGAAACATTTTTTGTCCACATTATACTGGATCTGAAAATCGCAGACATTATTCTGAATCATGATAAAAACAATGAAATAATTGCGCTGAATTTATAGTAGTGTATGTAATTTAATCATTTTTGTACATAAGTTTCTAGCAGCATGGTACTTTAGAGACATGAGAGAAGTATAATTAGTGGGTGTACTGATGAATTATTATTACACGATCTCGGTGGATCATCGTAATCTTCTGGCGGTGAAAAAGGTGGAATCTGAATAATGCTGAATAGGCTAAATAGTGCGATCTACCCCATTTGGGAAATGAAAAGGATTTATTTAAAAAATTCATAAAATCAACAAGAGAATTTTAAGCTTATTTTTGTCTTGCAATTCTGATGAATTTGACCATATCCTTAACAAAACCAATTCCCCGGTGTTATTTATTTACTTTATAAATTGTTTTCATTTTGTAAACTAAAATCTAACTGCTGTTAACTTTACAATTTATCAAGCAAAGACTAACGCTAATTAGTGTGACTGAAACCTAGAAAACAGTTCCTACAAGTAGCACATTTCTACCTGCTGTTCTGTTAATATAGCGTTTACATTTTTACTGAAATATGTCTTTTGGAACAAACATTCTGCCAATTACTTGGTTTGTTTTAAAATGTACAAAGTAAGGAATAAAATACAGAAGAAGAAACAGTTAAAGTAATAACAGAAAAAGCTAAACGACTTTGAATTATCATTAAAATAATTCCCTTATTCTTTTGATATCTCGGAATGTACTAGAACGTGACAAACCCCTTGAATTTAAAAAGCATGTTTTTAGGAAGATAAAATGGTTAATTTTAGGCTTCCTTCCTTCCTTCCTAGTTTCTCTACCGGAATTTGCACAGGAAGAACGGTTGACCTCTTTGATAACGTGATTCAGCAGAAAAGCATCTGGTGACACCGAAAGAGGATAGGTAGGAAAAGGTGTGAAGAAGGTGAGTTTCAAGATAAGAAATATCGCACTAATACCGTCGGAAGCGCACGTATCGGGATGTAAATTTAGAATATAAAAGTTTAAGGTATATTTCCAGCTATGAAATTAGTTTTTTCCCCTTTTTTTTAATTTTTATTTTATTTATTTATTTTTTTAAAGACATATAGCTGAAAATGTGGTATTATTTTCATGTTATGTGATTGAGGTAAATTATAAAAAATACCGGATAGTTTATTACTATTATTATTATGTCTTTTCCACTAGAGAAATTGTAAACTGCATAGAGACGAAAGAGATAATAGAGAAAAAAAAAACGATAACAAATAGAAAGGAGAAACAGCTGTGTTTGCAGATAACGTGGTGGTGTTTGGCACTTCAGAAGAACTGCAGAAAAAAATGGACAAGTGGAACAGTGTGACACAAAAGTTACATATTAATAATAAAAGAATCAGAGCATGGAGTTTAAATGGTAGAGTAAATGTGCAAGATAATAGGGTTAAAATCGATTGGCAAGAGGAGGATTTCAATGGGAAAAAGTAATAGTGTCTACTTTGGTTAACAGAAGATTAACCTCAAAACTTTCATTCTTATGCAGAATGGAAGTTTTGAGGACGGTGGTGGCCAAAATAAGGAACGACAGAATAAGAAATATGGACATTAGGAATGGTTTGGGACTAGAAATGCTTTTGAACTTTCTCTTAAAGTAGTTTACACATAAGGAGAAGGAAATTAGAAATTTAGAATGCCTGAAATGAAATCTAAACGGAAAACACCAAGAGAAAGACCACGGAAAAGGTGCAGGGACAGATAAGAAAACATTTGGAGCGGGCACCTTTAGTTGGAACAGTGTTCATGACGAAAGAATAAGGGAGAATAAAAAGAAATTAAGGGCTCTGATCCATTGACCTGACAGTTTTTGCTGGAGCAGTTGTTGAACTGATGACGAAATACCACAAATGTACCAAGGGTTAAAAAAACTCTGGAAATAATAGAGAATACCGAAAGAGGATAGGTTAAAAGAAAGAGGACTTCCACTAAGTGTATAGTGGTCTTACACAGCGCGACGAAAATCATATATCACCTAAACAATTAATCAGTACTAATATTAAACAAGAATTAGTATCACAAATTAATATCCTCTATATTTAAACCAAAACTCTATATTTAAACGAGTTCAAAAACAAACCAGACTAAACGTATACAATACATTACCCTACCAGTCTTAATGTATGGAAGCGAAATCTGGACAATAAAACAAAAAGACAAACAAAGATTAATAACAGCTGAAATGAAGGTTATGAGAAAAACTTCAAAGTATACTCCATTTGATCACAAAAGAAACGAAGAAATTATGAAAGAATTAAACCAAGAACCAGTAATAGAAAAAAATTAAAAAATATAAACATAAATGGATGGAAGACATTAAAAGAATGAAAACAGAAAGATTACCAAAACAAGCCTTAAAGCACAAGCCATTAGGAAAAGAAATCCAGGACGTCCTCTTAAACGATTCAACGATGACTTCTAAGGTCGGAACAGGCCATGCTAGGCCAAAATCCTTGATACGTATGATGATGATGATGATGATGATGATGATGATGAATTAATATTAATATTAATATTGGCTATGAAATGTAGCAATAGCAGTTAGTACTGCTATTTAAAGTCTCAGAAAGTGTTACAGGAAGATCAGAAAAATGTGTGTATGTGTGTGCGTGCGCACACACGCACGCACACGAATGAAATACAAAAATGATAGTAAAATATATATTTCGTTTGAAGAAAATATTGCATTTTCTACGAATTAAAGAAAAATGAAGGGGAAAAATATTTATGAGGCGCTGTTCAGTATTTAGTCTGCGAATTTGACGTTGAGCTATTAAAGCTCTGATCATGGCAGGAGGGTAACAGCAATAGCCAAGCCTCAGTGAGAACTTCATTGGCTACAGCATTGCCATCCATTACCCTCCAAGGGTATTAATCACCGCATCTCACGGTTGACATTCTGTTGAACAGAGCATTGCATTTAAAATATATTAATAAAGAAAGAAATGTTGTAAGGGTTTCAGACCATTTTCTGTCTAAATGAGACAAAATACAAGAACGGAATAAGATGGTTCAAGACCTGAGAAAGTTTGAGTCCTTTCACGTTCCCGATAGTATACTCATCTTTCTGTGTGGCTATAATCGTTTCGTTTGTTTGTTAAAACGGATGTGACGTAAAATTTCCAAGGCAACAGTGAGCTCTGCTTACGTTCATTATAGATAAAACAGAAAAGCGTTTGTAACTGAGTTTTAAAATGTTCGCTTCTGCTTTCAAATTTTATGCGTTCCACTTCAACATATATCACAACTATTACTATTATTACGTGACACTTCTAAGGAGTCCAAGGACTCATGATGAGAGGACATCAGGGGCGAATGCTGGTCTTAAAATTCACGCTTGCTCTTGTTATCATTCAGGGAGTGAGAGGTGTGATTGAAGTCTGATTAGCGGAATAATGAATTACTGACCATTTAAAACTTATATTTAGAAATTTATGGACATTTAATCATACAAATACAACATTTATTTAACAAATGATATTCTATCTTTTTCAATTTAGCTACTTGAATACAAATTCTACCCTACGGTTCTTCTTTATGAACTGGTCAATAACATCGTCATAAAAAGTTGGTTGTAATTTAATTTTCCCAAGCAACACGCACGCTTGTAAAGGCTGGCTGAAGATCCCTGGCTAGAGCTACGTTGACTGCGTATGACCCGTGTTTAAGCAACAGAGTGAGAAACGTGAAATGGCTATACGCGCGCATGAAATCACAGTGCTGCTGCGAGGACTTGGAAGCTCCTACAACCGAGCAAGCCAAGGTAGCTTTGACTAGACGAGCAAGTATCGGCCTTCGATACACAACGCAAATCTCAATTATTGCCGCGCAAGCTTAAGACGTCTTCTGTCTACAAAAATAAAAGCCTAAATGGAATGCTTATAAATGCATGCATTTATTAACAAATAAATATTATTTCTCTCTCAATTAATGAGCTTGCGCAGCAAGCATGGAGAATTCGCCACTGGAGGACACTCTTCTCCTCTACACACAATTCAGTGTCTCTACCAGCTATACACAACGTTATCTACTGCCCACACCACCAACGGTATTTTTTTTTCTTCTGTAAATTGTGTGTTCTCATGGCCGACATGCCTGTATGCGGAATGAAAAAACATGAGTTTCATGGAGGGGGGGGGGACCTGCTACTTCCATATGAGATCAGCTAATGTACCATCATCCGAAAAAGCCCATGCAGAAATTCTTCTCATCCCGACGAGAATCGAACTGGGATCTTTTCTAATAAAAGGTGACAAAAGCCCCGTTGTTTTCTCAACTACGCTACATTCTCGTTATTTTTAAATATAATTTCATAATTTTTAAATTGAGGTATCTGGTAATCAACAGAAATATTGCATAAACATTGTAATATTCATTCTCTGGTACCAAAGAAATATAGTATCAGATCACGTGTTGTGGGAAATTGTGATCAAGTAAAATGTGATGTGCGCATTTCTGGATATTGGCTACATGGACTATAAATGATCAGGCTAGCTCGCTGGTAATAGGTTTTTGTGATTGTTTCTTTAAAGTTGGCGAAGCCAATATACGAGGGTGAACTGCAATGTTCTCGGCCTCGACCATAGACAGACTGTTGTCTGTATCCCTTGAAATGGATAAAATTGAGAATCGTGCGGTTATAAAATTCTTTGTAAAAGAAGGTTTAACGCCAAAAGAAATTCATTCGAAGTTCATAAACGTTTATGGGCACTCTTCTCCTTCGTTTTTGACAATTACGAAATGGGCTGCCGAGTTTAAACGTGGCCGTACCAATCTTGAAGATAATCCACGTGAAGGACGTCCAAAAAAGTGTAACAACACCAGACACCATTGATGAAGTGCACGATATGGTATTGGATGACCGGCGAGTCAAAGTGCGTGAAATTGCTGAAACTATAGGCATTTCAAAAGAACGTGTAGGATATATTTTGCATGAAGAATTGCATACGAAAAATCTTTGCGCAAGATGGGGTGCCGTGCTTGCTCGAAGCAGATCAAAAACGCACTCGCATGAAAATCTCTGAACAGTGCTTGGAGCATTTTAACAAGAATGAAACTGATTTTTTGTGTTGATTTATTACTATGGATGAGACTTGGATTCACCATTACACTAAAATCCAAACAGCAGTCAAAACAGTGGACAGAAGCCAGTTGTTCAGCGCCAAAGAAGACAAACTCGGTTCCATCAGCAGGAAAGGTCATGACATCGGTGTTTTGGGATGCTAGCATTTTGTTTATTAATTATCTTGAAAAGGATAAATCAATAACCTGGGAATATTATTCCGATATTTTAACCATACTGGACGAAAAAAATTATGAGAAAAGACCCGGTTTGCAGAAGAAAAAATCATCTTTCATCAGGACAAGGCACCTGTCCACAAAGGTGTTTTGGCAATGGGAAAATTAAGGGATTTGTACTCTGAATTGTTGGAACATCCACCCTATTCCCCAGATTGGGCTCCCTCTGACTTCTATCTCTTCCCAAAACTAAAGCTCTTCCTCGCTGGTCAGCGTTTTTCTTCGAATCAAGAGGTGATTGCAGCTGTGGAGGGATATTTTGCAGATCTTACTGAGAACCACTACAGGGAATGGGAAAATGGCGCTGGAGCATCGCTGGAATAAATGTATTAGTCTTAAGGGAGATTATGTTGAAAAATAAAAATAATTTTGAAATTATAAATCCGTTTTTTCATTGTTAGGCTGAGAACTTTTCAGATCACCCTCGTACACAAACGCACGCAGAAAAGTAAACGAAACATCACCAGGGACACACGCGCACCTAGACGCAAATACCCTTTGCTTACGGTCTTCTAAAGCCAATCTGATCCTTGAAAGTTAGCGAGGCCATTATACAAAATGAATACGTCCCAGCCATATGCCAGTCACCAGCCTGGATAAAATTGGGGGATTGGGGAAAGCAATGGTGACCTACCCTGTTAAAAAAAAAAAAAAAAAAAAAAATTGTTAGGCTGAGAACTTTTCAGATCACCCTCGTACACAAACGCACGCAGAAAAGTAAACGAAACATCACCAGGGACACACGCGCACCTAGACGCAAATACCCTTTGCTTACGGTCTTCTAAAGCCAATCTGATCCTTGAAAGTTAGCGAGGCCATTATACAAAATGAATACGTCCCAGCCATATGCCAGTCACCAGCCTGGATAAAATTGGGGGATTGGGGAAAGCAATGGTGACCTACCCTGTTAAAAAAAAAAAAAAAAAAAAAAAAAAAAAAAAAAAAAACTTACCAGGTATACTTTGTGAGCAATATCACAAAGTCACCTACGGGCGGAAACGAATGAAAGGAAAACCAGGTACTTCTGATAACTGGTGGTACCATAAAATAGAGACTGTATTGGAAATATTAAATTATAATATAATAAAATAATAATATAAAACTGATCGGCATTTGGAACACAATAGACCTGACATCACAATTATCGAACATCGACAGGTTTGGATTATCGATATCGCAGTACCCAGTGATAACAACATTAACAACAACGAACTGGGGAAAAAATACTAAATATCGAGATCTGGCAATCGAAGTTGGCCGACTGTGGCTTAAACACACTAAAGTTATCTCAATAGTTATCGGTGCAATTCAAAGAAGTTATCCAATTATTTACAGCAATTAAACGTCAACGAAGTGACCCCTACAAAAAACAGCAATATTTGGAACAGTCCATATTTGACGACGCTACCTGTCAGACTATCTTAGATTGTTCGGTGGAATCTGAATTGCTCTGTATCACCAGTCAAATAGCCCTTTTCCTAGAATCTAACGCTGTTTTCCTTTCTTGACAAATTTATTAATGGTTAATATTCTCAGAACTTCTTGTAATGTAGTAACCGCTGGGCAGACGTCTACGTTTTAAGAGATATTTTAGCTATGCGAAGGATATTATATATCCGTTTAGATTTTTTTAGACAGATTAAATTTTCTCGAGAGCTTATGAGAATATACCTTTCGCCGTGGAAGTTGCTTGGACTTCCCTAATTAAGACATGAACTCAGCCCACAAACCTATGTATTCGCGCTTTTTTAGTGCGGTTAGGTTTCACTGGCCTGACAGCTGTTTGAACTTTTGGTTCTCATCAGAGACCAGGTAGACGCCTAAGAGGGCAAAAACCCTCTGTCTACAAATAACAGTCATTTCATATCAGACGTTATATTTTTTATAAGTGAACTCTCGATAGCTGCATAGATAAATTATTAAAATAAAGAGCCAAAGGCTTCATTCTGACAACAATAGTAACAGTGCAAGGTTATATTCTCAAAAGTTCCCAGAAAAATTTAATCTGGATAAAAAAATCTACATGGATATATAATATCCTTCAGAGTTATTTACTATTGCCAGAACGAAGCCTTTACCTCCTTAATTTAAGAAATTTTGTTTTCCATTAAAATAAAAAATGAAAAATCGCATGTGCCGAAGTCAGTTCACAAGTCATAGTGCGCAGCTCAGAATATAGTTGCAAATTATATTTGACGAGATAATTAGATTCTTGTTTTCACATCAAGATGACTTAATATTTGATCTCCCCAGTATTCCATTATACACAGCACTCTTCTTCTTCTAAGACCCGTATACTGCCATGCATTATGGGATGGGCGACTATCGGGACCGCTTTTGACCTTTATTGAGTAAAACTTGTTCAAGAGAACCCAAAAACTATGAGTATATAGGGTGTCCCAAAATTCACACAGGAAGTAATTTTGATAGAAAATACAGGTTTTTAATTTAAAATTGTAATTTCTTATTGATTCATAAAGTATACAGTATAGGGTTATGCATGGAATAGCATATCAGGTAAATGGCCTCCACGGCTTTGCTGGCACATACTCACTCTTTTGTCGAAATTTTCCATGACCGTTTTGCATAAATGTGGCTGAATTTCGTTGATACAGCGCTCAATTTTCACCTTCAAGGCGTGGGTGATCGTGGGCTTGTTGGCATAAACCTTAGACTTCAAAAAACCCCAAAGAAAAAAGTCCAACGGCGTTAAGTCACATGATCTGGGCGGCCAATTCTGATCACCAAAACGGGAAATTACACGACCAGGAAATGACTCATGCAGTAATTGAATTGTTTCTCGGGCTGTATGGCATGTGGCACTGTCTTGTTGAAACCACATGCGGTCCACATCCATATCTTGCAATTTGGGCACAAAAAAACTGGATTATCATGTCGCGATAGCGAGCACCATTAACTGTTATTGCCTTACCAGCCGCATTTTCGAAGAAGAATGGACCGATGATGCCTCCAGCCCAATATCCGCACCAAACAGTGACACGTTGTGGATGCATTTGTTTCTCAACAATCATTCGTGGATTTTCTGAACTCCAAATGCGACAATTTTGTCGATTAACGAAGCCATCAAGATGAAAATGAGCCTCATCGCTGAAGATGATTTTGTTCGAAAAATAAGCATCCACTTGTTGTTGTTCCATAATCCATTCAACGAACTCTCTTCGCTGTGTGCGGTCATTTTTAATAACCCTGAACTGTCAGCTGTCAAGCTGTATTTTTTTTCTCGTTGGCAACACTTTACCGCACAAATGGCGCTAAATTTAAATCTTGCGTGAATTTTGGGACACCCTGTATATATATATATATATATATATATATATGTGTGTAGAACGTTTTTTACCTTAGGTATAATATACGTTAACACTTTCATTGCCAAGCTAAAAATTGGAATTTCGTGTGGTGGCCAAATTTTTTTTATTTTTTTATTTAGTTAGCGACGTCAACGCGATAACGCGTGATCGGCCGTCTGGTGAGAACTCGCATCGCGCGATATCGCGTGATTGGCAATGAACATGTTAAAGATGCCAAGCTATTTTAAACCTGGTTTTACATTTCCCAAGCAAACAGACAAACAAGTCAAGTTTGCGCCCGCACGTATTGCAAGTCTAGGTGACCCGCAAAGTAGTGCAGGTCTAGGCAACTCGTGGTAAAGGTGGAATAAGCTCTGTTCACTATTCTTAATATTTACCCTTAATGCAAAGCCTCAAAACATCTCCTTGAGGAGATGTATGACGCTATGCATTAAAGGCAAGTGGCCACTACCCAGACCGGTTTCGACTTTTATTCAGGTCTCGTTAGTAGGAGCCAGGCTTAGAAATACCAAGGTTAAGTAATACAGAGCTTATAAGTATTTTATCAAAACAAGTTACCATGAGGTGCTTTGATCTTATTAAATAAAAATCTCAGAATGAGAGATCATATATTATACCCAAAGTAAAAAAATTTTCTACATCTATCTCTCATCCTGAGATTTTTATTTAATACGGCCAAGGCACCTCATGGTAACTTATTTTAGTAAAATACTTATAAGCTCTGTATTACTTAACCTTGGTATTTCTAAACCTGGCCCCCACTGATGAGACCTCAATAAAAATCGAAACCGGTCTGAGTAGTGGCCCCTTGCCTTTAATGCATAGCATCATACATCTCCTCAAGGAGATGGGCTTTGTATTAATGAATAATGAACCTTATGAATAAGTGAAACTGGCTCTAAAAATAAGACGATCTCCAGAGATCGCTCAACTCCGCGTTGTTCCACTCAATAACAGGCTCACCCCGTCACCGAGAAGAACTTCTCAGCATTGGCTCTACCGAGTGGCAGGCTCACCCCACCACTAAGCAGAGCCATAATCTCAGTGGTGGCCCCATTCAGAGACATGCAAAAACATGTTCCCAAGCAGAGCCTCTCAGAACCCAAGTCTCACCCGCACCGGTTTCGACCTTATGAATAAATGAAAGGAGCTCTAAAAATAAGACGATCACGAGAGAACGCCCAACTCAGCGTTGTTCTACTCAATGACAGACTCACCCGGTCACCAAGAAGAACTTCTCAGCATTGGCAGTACTCAGTGGCATGCTCACCCCACCACCAAGCAGAGCCATAATCTCAGCGGTGGCTCCACTCAGAGACAGGAAAAAACCTGTTCCCAAGCAGAGCCTCTCAGAATCCAAGTCTCACCCGCACCGGTTTAGACCTTATGAATAAGTAAAGCCATCTCTAAATATTCCGACAATCCCTAGGCCACTCAATTGTGGGCGAAAGACCATCCATCTCAGTGTTGGCTCCACTCATTGATGGCCTTCCACCCACCATCACCACCGAGCAGAACCGCTCATATTCCGAAGAAAAGCATCCCGACAAAGCCCCGCACCGGGCCGTGCCAGAAAACACTTTCCCCGGAGACTCAAATTGCTCCCTTAAGGCAAAAACCTTAAGAGAGCGAACTCATTACACCCCCTTATGAATAAGTAAAGCCGTCTCTAAAAATTCGGACGATCCCTAGGCCACTCAATAGTGGGCGAAAGACCGTCCATCTCAACGTTGGCTCCACTCGGTGATGGCTTTCCACCCTCCACCACCACAGAGCAGAACCACTCATTTTCCAGAGAAAAGCATTCACCAACAAAGCCCCTCGCCGGGTTGTACCGGAAAATGCTTTCCCCTAGAGACTCATATTGCTCCCTTAAGGCAAAAACCTCAAGAGAGCGAACCCAAATTGCTCCCTTAAGGCAAAAACCATAACAGAGCAAACTCATAATAGCCCCTCACCGGTTTTGACCTTATGAATAAGTAAAACCATCTCTAAAAATTCGGACGATAACTAGGCTACTCAATTGTGGGCAAAAGACCGTCCATCTCAGTGTTGGCTGCACTCAGTGATGGCCTTCCACCCACCACCGAGCAGAACCGCTCATATTCTGAAGAAAAGCATTCACAGACCAAGCCCTTCACCGGGCCCTGCCGGAAACCACTTTGCCCCAGAGACTCAAATTGCTACCTTAAGGCAAAAACCTTAAGAGAACAAACTCATAATAGCCCGCACCAGTTTCGACCTTATGAATAAGTAAAGCCATCTCTAAAAATTCGAACGAACCCTAAGCCACTCAATTGTGGGCGAAAGACCGTCCATCTCAGCATTGGCTACACTTATTGATAGCCTTCTACCCACCACCACCACTTAGCAGAACCGCTCATATTCCGAAGAAAAGCATTCACTTACAAAGCCCCTCACCGGGCCCTGCCGGAAACCACTTTCCTCGGAGACTCAAATTGATCCCTTAAGATAGAAACCTTAATCAAGCTAACTCATAATGGCTCCTCACCAGTTTCGAACTTATGAATAAATAAAGCCATCTCTAAAAATACGGACGATCCCTAGGACACTCAATTATGGAGAAAGACTGTCTATCTCAGCGTTGGCTCCACTCAGTGATGGCCTTCCACCCACCACCAGCACCAAGAAGAACCGCTCGTATTCCGAAGAAAAGAACTGCCGACAAAGCGCTCACCAGGCCATGCCAGAAAACACTTTCCCAGGAGACTCAAATTTCTCTCTAAAGACAAAAACATTGAGAGAGCTAACTCATAACACCCCCTTATGAATAAGTAAAGCCATCTCTAAAAATTCGGACGATCCCTAGGCCACTCAATAGTGGGCAAAAGACCGTCCATCTCAACGTTGGCTTCACTCAGTGATGGCCTTCCACCCACCACCACCACCAAGCAGAACCATTCATATTCCAGAGAAAAGAATTCACCGACAATGCCCCTCATCGGAAAACACTTTCCCTGGAGACTCAAATTGCTCTCTTAAGGCAAAAACCTCGAGAGAGCGAAATCAAATTGCTCCCTTAAGGCAAAAACCTTAAGAGAGAGAACTCATAATAGCCCCTCACCGGTTTCAACCTTATGAATAAGTAAAGCCATCTCTAAAAATTCGGACGATCTCTAGGCCACTAAATTGTGGCAAAGACCGTCCATCTCAGTGTTGGCTCTACTCAGTGACGGCCTTCCACCCACCACCACCGAGCAGAACCGCTCATATTCCGAATAAATGCACTCACCAACAAAACCCTTCACCGGGCCTTGCCGGAAAACACATTCCCCGGAGACTGAAATTGCTCCCTTAAGGCAAAACCTTAAGAGAGCGAACTCATAATAGCCCTTCTGAATAAGTAAAGCCGTCTTTAAAAATTCGGACGATCCCTAGGCCACTCAATTGTGGGCAAAAGACGATCCATCTCAATTGGCTCAACTCAGTGATGGTTTTCCACCCAACACCACCACCGAGCAGAACTGCTCATATTCCGGAGAAAAGCATTCACTGACAAAGCCCCTTACCGGGCCATACCGGAACACTTTCCCCGGATACTCAAATTGCTCCTCAAGAGAGCAAACTCATATTGCTCCGTTAAGGCAAAAACCTTAAGAGAGCGAACTCATGGTAGCAATAGCCGAACCTCAGTTAAACATCACTGGCTACAACACTACCCAGACCGGTTTCGACCTTATGAATAAGTAAAGCCGTTTCTAAAAATTTGGACGATACCCTAGGCAACTCAATTGTGGGCAAAAGACCATCCATCTCAGCGTTGGCCCCACTCAGTGATTGCCTTCCACCCACCACCACCAACGAGCAGAACCGTTCATATTCCGAAGAAAAGCATTCACCGACAAAGCCCCTCACCTGGCCGTGCGGAAAACACTTTCCCCGGATACTCAAATTGCTCCTCAAGAGAGCAAACTCATATTGCTCCGTTAAGGCAAAAACCTTAAGAGAGCGAACTCATGGTAGCAATAGCCGAACCTCAGTTAAACATCACTGGCTAAAACACTACCCAGACCGGTTTCGACCTTATGAATAAGTAAGGCCGTTTCTAAAAATTCGGACGATACACTAGGCAACTCAATTGTGGGCGAAAGGCCGTCTATCTCAGCGTTTTCTCCACTCAGTGATGGCCTTCCACCGAGCAGAACCGTTCATATTCCGAAGAAAAGCATTCGCTGACAAAGCCCCTCACCTGGCCGTGCGGAAAACACTTTCCCTGGAGACTCAAATTGCTACCATAAGACAAAAACCTTAAAAGAGCGAACTCATAATGGCCCTCACCGGTTTCGACCTCATGAATAAGTAAAGCCATCTCTAAAAATTCGGACGACACCTAGGCCACACAATTCTGGGTGAAAGGACGTCCATATCAGCGTTGGCCTTCCACCCTCCACCACCACTGAGCAGAACTGCTCATATTCTAAAGAAAAGCAATCACCGACAAAGCCCCTCACCGGGACGTTTCGGAAACCACTTTCCTCGGAGACTCAAATTGCTCCCTTAAGGCAAAACCTTAAGAGAGCGAACTCATAATAGCCCCTTATGAATAAGAAAAGCCGTCTCTAAAAATTCGGACGATCCCTAGGCCACGCATTGTGGGCAAAAGACCATCGATCTCAACGTTGGCTCAATTCAGTGATGGCTTTCCACCCAACACCACCACCGAGCAGAACCGCTCATATTCCGGAGAAAAGCATTCGCTGACAAAGCTCCTCACCGGGCCGTATCGGAACTTTCCCCGGATACTCAAATTGCTCCTCAAGAGAGCAAACTCATATCACCCCCTTAAGGCAAAAACCTTAAGAGAGCGAACTCATTGTAGCAATAGCCGAACCCCAGTTAAACATCACTGGCTAAAACACTACCCAGACCGGTTTCGACCATATGAATAAGTAAATCCGTTTCAAAAAATTCGGACGATACACTAGGCAACTCAATTGTGGGCGAAAGGCCGTCTATCTCAGCGTTTTCTCCACTCAGTGATGGCCTTCCACCCACAACCAACGAGCAGAACCGTTCATATTCCGAAGAAGAGCATTCACCGACAAAGCCCCTCAGCTGGCTGTGACGGAAAACACTTTCCCTGGAGACTCAAATTGCTACCATAAGGCAAAAATTTTAAGAGAGCGAACTCATAATGGCCCTCACCGGTTTCGACCTAATGAATAAGTAAAGCCATCTTTAAAAATTCGGACGATCCCTAGGCCACTCAATTGTGGGTGAAAGGACGTCCATATCAGCGTTGGCTCCACTCAGTGATCGCCTTCCACCCTCCACCACCACCACTGAGCAGAACCACTCATATTCCAAAGAAAAGCAATCACCGGCAAAGCTCCTCACCCGGCCGTACCGGAAAACACTTTCCTCAGAGACTCAAATTGCTCCCTTAAGGCAAAAACCTTAAGAGAGCGAACTCATAATAGCCCCTTATGAATAAGTAAAGTCGTCTCTAAAAATTCGGACGATCACTAGCCCCCTCAATTGTGGTCGAAAGCACATCCATCTCGGCGTTGGCTCCACTCAGTGAGGCCCTTACACCCACCACCACCACTGAACAAAACCGCTCATATTGTGAAGAAAAGCATTCAAATTGCTCCCTTAAGGCAAAAACCTTAAGAGAGCGAACAGTTTCGACCTTATGAATAAGTAAAGCCGTCTCTAAAAATTCGGACGATCCCTAGGCCACTCAATTGTGGGCGAAAAACCATCCATCTTGGCATTGGCTCCACTCAGTAATGGTCTTCCATCCATTACCGAGCAGAACTGCTCATATTCCAAAGACAAGCATTCAAATTGCTCCCTTAAGGCAAAAACCTTAAAAGAGCAAACTCATGGTAGTAATCGGCGAGCCTCAGTTAAACTTCATTGGCTACAGCACTACCCAGGCATAATAGTCCCCACCGGTTTCAAACCTATGAATAAGTAAAGCCGTGTCGAAAAATTCGGACGATAAGTAGGCTACTCACTTGTGGGCAAAAGACCGTCCATCTGAGCGTTGGCTGCACTCGGTGATGGCCTTCCACCCTCCACCACCACAGAGCAGAACCGCTCATATTCCGAAGAAAAGCATTCACCGACAAAGCTCCTGACAGGGCTGTGCCGGAACATACTTTGCCCCGGAGACTCAAATTGCTCCCTTAAGGCAAAAACCTTAAGAGAGCAAACTCATAATAGCCCACACCGGTTTCGACCTTATGAATGAGTAAAGCCATCTCTAAAATCTCGGACAAACCCTAGGCCACTCAATTGTGGGCAAAAGACCATCCATCTCAACGTTGGCTCAAATCAGTGATGGCGTTCCACCCAACACCACCACCACCACCACCAAGCAGAACCGCTCATACTACGGAGAAAAGCATTCACTGACAAAGCCCCTCACCGGGCCGTACTGGAAAACACTTTCCCCGGATACTCAAATTGCTCCTCAAGAGAACAAACTCATATTGCTCCCTTAAGGCAAAACCTTAAGAGAGCGAACTCATGGTAGCAATAGCCGAACCTCAGTTAAACATCATTGGCTACAGCACTACCCAGACCGGTTTCGACCTTATGAATAAGGAAAGCCGTTTCTAAAAATTCGGACGATACACTAGGCAACTGAATTGTGGGCGAAAGACCGTCCATCTCATCGTTAGCTCCACTCAGTGATGGCCTTCCACCCACCACCACCACCACCAACGAGCAGAACCGTTCATATTTCGAAGAAAAGCATTCACCGACAAAGTCCCTCACCTGGCCGTGCCGGAAAACACTTTCCCTGGAGACTCAAATTGCTACCGTAAGGCAAAAACCTTAAGAGAGCGAACTCATAATGGCCCTCACCGGTTTCGACCTCATGAATAAGTAAAGCCATCTCTAAATTTTCGGACGATCCCTAGGCCACTCAATTGTGGGTGAAAGGACGTCCATATCAGCGTTGGCTCCACTCGGTGATGGCCTTCCACCCTCCACCACCACTGATCAGAACCACTCATATTCCGAAGAAAAGCAATCACCGACAAAGCCCCCTCACCGGGCCGTGTCGGAAAAACACTTTCCCAGGAGACTCAAATTTCCCCCTTAAGGCAAAAACCTTAAGAGAGCAAACTTATAATAGCCCCAATGGTTTCGATCCCTATTGAGATATATTTAAGTAAAGACCTCTCTAGAAATTAGGACGATCCCTAGACCACTCCATAGTGGCTGAAAGACCATCCAACTCAGCGTTGTTCCACTCAGTGACAGGCTCACTCCATCACCGAGAACTTCTCAGCGTTGGCTCTACCCAGTGGCATGCTCACCCCATCACCAGCCAGAGCCAGAGCCATAATCTCAGTGGTGGCCCTACTCAGAGACAGGCATAAACCTATCCCCAAGCAGAGCCTCTCAAAGCCAGCCCCCACTCTACCCCTATTGAGGTGTATTTAAGTAAAGACCTCTCTAAAAATTAGGACGATCCCTAGACCACTCCATAGTGGCCGAAAGACCGTCCAACTCAGCGTTGTTCCACTCAGTGACAGGCTCACCCCGTCACCGAGAACTTCTCAGCGTTGGCTCTGCCCAGTGGCAGGCTCACCCCACCACTAGCCAGAGTCATAATCTCAGCAGTGGCCCTACTCAGAGACAGGCAAAAACCTATCCCCAAGCAGAGCCTCTCAAAGCCATCCCCATCAGTTCCGACCCCTATTGAGGTCTCATCAGTGGGAGACAGGCTAGAAATACCAATATTTTAGTAATACAAAGCTTATAAGTATTTTACCAGAACAAGTTACCATAAAGTGTTTTAACCTTATTAAATAAAAATCTCTGGATGAGATATAATTGTAGAAAGTATTTTACCTTGGGTATAATAAACGTTAAAAATACCAAGCTATTTTAAACCTGGTTTTACTCCATTTCCCAAGTAAGCAAACAGACAAAGAAGTCAAGTTTGCGCCTGCACGTATTGGAAGTCTAGCTGGCCCTCAAAGTAGTGCAAGTCAAGGTAACTCATGTTAAAAATAGAATAAGCTCTGATCACTATTCTTAGTATTTACCCTTAATGCACAGCCCATCTCCTTGAGGAGATGTATGATGCTATGTATTAAAGGCAAGGGGCCACTACCCAGACTGGTTTCGACCTTTATTGAGGTCTCATCAGTGGGAGCCAGGCTAGAAATACCAAGATTTTAGTAATACAGAGCTTATAAGTATTTTTCTATTTTTCAATAGAAAGACTTCCAATACGTGCAGGCGCAAACTTGACTTGTTTGTCTGTTTGCTTACTTGGGAATTGGAGTAAAACCAGGTTTAAAATAGCTTGGTATCTTTAACATATATTATAACCAAGGTAAAATACTTTCTACATATATATATTATTATTTTATTATTATTATTATTATTATGTGACGCCTCCAGGGAGTCCAAAAGACTCCATGAAGGCGTCACAGATTTTAATTCTTTTTGAATTTTCGAATTCGTTCTTTTGAGAGATTTGATCCAGATTTGAGTTCTTCAAGGTTGTCACTCATGTGTTTATTCCAGTGAGTTTCTGAGACATTACTCACTCTCCTGCGTCTGATAATAATAATAATAGTAACTGACATAAGATGGCAGAGTACTTATGTGCAGTCGCTTTTACATCATTATAATTACTGTATAAAAAAATGTATATGACTATATGAATCTATTTTCCATTGCATGCAAGATAAAAATATGTCCAAAGAAATATAAATCTCAAATAATCGCTAATCTTTATTAACAGACCCGAAGATGACAGACTGTTAAGTATGATATCGTTAAAAACATGACCTCAATTTAAGAAATTTTTCTGAAATGTAATTTCACAAAGATTTAATTTAATTTAGTTATTTTCTATATAGTAATACAGTTATAGACAGGATCGACCAAAGTGAAAGCGAAACAGATGCGAGGAATTCTGAGGAGTCAAAATTTTGAAAATGTCGATTTTCTATTGAATTTACAAAAAAAAAAATTCAATTTAGAATATACCGAAAAATATAAGTTGGAGGGTATTTCGCATTTAGATTTACTACCAATGCGTGGAAAGTACCTGGTGTATGCAAAATAATACTCTACAAATGATCATCCTGTTTTTTTCCCCTTCTTCTGTCTTATGTTTAAATTAAAACATGCAAGAACAGCGTAACATAAGACCAACTTTAAAAAAATTAAATCATATATATTTATACGGCAAGTTAAGCGATAACTATATTGAATATAATATATTCTACAATGTGAACATGATTTGTTCATACTGTAGGATAGAGAAGAGAGTACAGGAGTTAAAGAGTCGTTCTTAGAGCTTCCATTTAGATACGGTGCTAAACTCTCTGAAGTATGTGGCAAACATAATTCAACGTTACTTAAATATAAAGAGCCAAGTATAATAATTTAAGTAACTTAATGGTTGCACCTGTTTGACAACTAGTATAGCAGAGTATATAAGTTCTTTTCGCTATACTCACTGAAGCCTCAAAAAAGGCTGAAACCGGTCTGGGTAGTGACCTCCCACCATAATGTAATAACAGCATACATTTCCTAGGAAATGTGTTTTTACATTATGGAAAATACCAAGAATAGCGATCAGAACTTCACCACCTTTGCTTCGAGTTGCCCGAGATTGTACTACGTACTAGGACTACTTGCATTAGCTCACGCTAGTAATCGCCGATACTTTTGTAGTTTACTATATTCGGCATGAAACTCTCTGATTCCAATCTTTGAGTTTCTTATTCGGTTTTAAAACTCTCTGAATTCGGCATGAAACTCTCTGATTCCAATCTTTGAGTTTCTTATTCGGTTTTAAAACAATGTGGGATTAATATCCCCTTAATTTAAATAATTCAACGTATTTAAAAAAAACTTGTAAATTGAGCTGTTTTTTTTTTAAATTAATTTTGACAGCTAGGGTCAACTGTGTCTCTTTGGTCACTCCACAGCAAGTAAATAAACAGGTTTGCCGTCTGGTTGACCAATTCGACACTCCTCTCCAACCAATACGTTGTGGATCCGAATTCCTCTGTAGACGTGAGTGTTACATGATTATTTGGCAGATGAATTTCATCAGTCAGAATGCGACTACCACCCTGATAATGGAGATGGGTCTGTAAAGCAATGTTTCCGTGTTATCTAGCACATCCTTACTACTAATTACTATAGGTTCAGACCTTTCATGAGGGGATTCATACTAAATAACGAAAAAGAAAAACGAAGTTTTTATAGGAAAGATCTGATAATCTGATAAAGCCAGTGAGTTTTTAGAGAACAATATATGGCCACATGTCAATGAGGCGAAAGAATTTCTTTTTCTTATTTGCTATTGCATTTGATTGTTTTGTTCTAAGAACTGAGTCTAGGAAATAAATAATAAAGAAGACCTCTGCCTTTTAAGTAGGACTCTCATCATCATCATCATCATCATCATCAAATTCCTGCCATGTACCCTCAAGGGGTGTACAGGATATGATAGTACTACATGACAAAAATTACATCATTACTAACTTCCTATCTACAATTTTCCTCCAAATCAGTCTGTTACTTGTCAAGACTCCAACATTATCAGATCTTATATTTCTATCGTCTAAGGCACTTTGTACCGTATCAATCCACCAATATCTTGGTCTTCCTCTGGGTCGTTTTGCTGCCAACCAGGCAGAGAACACTTGTTTTGCTAATCTTTCCTCTCCCATTTCTGTTTAAGTGACCATACCACCTGAGATTAGCTCTGCTAATGCATTCCTGGGTGCTGACAATGTCAAGTTCTTTCCTAATATCCTCGTTTTTAATATGATATTGCTATTGATACCATCTGTTCACACCTATAATCTTTCTCAGGACTCTCATATCTGCGGTCTCTAGTCTTTGGTCAAGTGTTTTACTTCTGACCCAGCTCTCAGATCCATAAGTTAAAACTGGTTTGAACACTGTCTTGTATACAGCTAATTTAGTGTTCCGACTAATTTCTCTCTTATTCCATATGAATTTATTCAGTTGACTTCCTACCATACCAGCTTTGTTGATTCTGTTGTCTATTTCTATATTTAAATTACCATCTTCAGTAAAAATCGTGCCTAAGTAGCTGAAATGTTTTACTTGTTCCACAGGTTCTCCATTCACAACACAGTTGATATTTTCAGTGATTCTGCCTATTTTCATTGTCTTTGTCTTTTTATTGCTGACCTTCATACCATATCTATTACAACAGCTATTCAATTTAGTCAGAGAATCTTGCAGACTTGTAGCGGACTTATTTAGAAGTATAGCATCATTAGCATAAAGCACAAATGAATTTATATTTTAGCTTTTTTTTTTTTTTTTTTTTTTTTTTTCCCGCTGGACGCATTGGGTGCTCCTGTTGAAATGCCTTTCTCTCTTTCTCTGCCCTTACGCTTACGCAATCATTGATACCATTCGAATCAGCTGTTAGCGATGTGTGCTCATCGCGTACGTACCAATGTTCCAAAAAAACATTAGGGTTAAAAGAGTCCTACTTTTTTTTTTTTTTTTTTTTAGTCTTTATTTGAGTTGTAAGTCAGCAGTTAGAATATATATATATATATAAACATGAATTAACGGGGAGGGCGACATATGTGATTTGCCTTATTTTCCTCCGCATAACAGCAAACAGCCTCAAAGCCATCTACAGCTGAAACTGAATAAACTTTGAAATTTAAAATAGTGATGAATATAGCATTTTTTTCTTTTTTGACATAATAAGCATCAAAACATTATTATAGTATTTTCCTCCGACTACTTTTTACTTCCCAAAAAGAGTAGGCAGCACTCTAAGGTCGATTTTTCTAAGTTTCAGGATGAAAACGAACAGTTTCTTCGGAAGAAAGAAATTATTCTTTTAATTCATAAATTCAATAATAATTATTATTGTAAATGATAATTATTTGTAAACATTATAAACAAAAACAACCATCTGCAATAACACCAACGTATACGTATTAGGTGTACGCAGAAGATCATGTTCCTTTGAGGCCCTAGGAGCAATTTTGTTATAAAGCCCTTTGGTAAAAGTGTTTTTTTTTTTTATATTAAAACAACAATAAAATCCTTAAATAATAGCAACTTTTTTTCTTTATTTATAATTATTTATTTAATCTGTCTAGTTAGTATTACAACTTACAATGTTGCCTTTCGTGCTTTTAAATCTGCAAATTAATCGATAATGTTATCATAATTTAACATATTAACTATATCATTTTCTATAAACATTATAGATAAATCGTTTAAATGAGTCTGCTCTAAACTATTTCTTAAATAATTTTTTATTCCTTTTAAAAACCGAAAAAGAACGTTCCATACTAGCATTGTATTATTATTATTATTATTATTATTATTATTATTATTATTATTATTATTATTATTATTATTATTATTATTATTATTATTCTATTAGCATTATTATATTTATAATAAATATAAACGTTCACTAAATTTTTAGACGCATATTATCTTTTTGCTATGTAATTTTTGAGGCCTCTCGAGACAACGAGGCCCTATGCGCGCGCCTAGTGCCTCGTCGTAATCCTATTGGGTAATCCGCCACTGAAATACCGTAATATTTTGTCCTGCTATCGGATAAAGCGTGCTAAGCGCAACATAAAGAATGTCTGTTCTGTAGTTGGAAAGATCTGGATTAGGTGCCAGTCGTAGTGAGCGATGTATTTACTACAGACATTTTAACCTACAGGCGCCCATGGCAGCTTCTGCAACGATTAAATTAGAAGCCTAACAATGTTTCCTCTTTAGTGAGGAGAAACACGATAAAAATACTAATATCTGCAGTTAGCAGATAATAAATAACACTCCGATTATGGGATAAATATCATAAGTGACTCAACGCACTATTTTCACCGGCGTTAGATTATCGGTTAATTATATTTCATTAATCACCAGAAGATCTTTCATTAGCACAATCAGAAAAATACGATCCAATCGTAACAAATCCGGATATATAGTAGGCAGTAATACGATCACTTGAAGAACGACTGTATTACAAGAACAACTGGTCGTTCAGATCCATGGAATCACATTGTTTGTTGTCGAATCCGGTAGCATAATATGATATCAATCAGACGTTTAACAAAAAAGTACTCATCGACATCTCAGGTTTTGAAACACACACACACACACACACACGGTATGCGGTATTGACGGGTATTTGATGACACCGGGATGAGAAGTTAACGAGATTTGAAAGCGTTCACTAATACTTTGTGTTTAAAAAAAAAAAAAATTACGGCAGTCGCAGTATGTCCTTAATTTACTTGTAAAATATTTACAAAAAATCTATAAATAATAAATAAATAAAATATCAATAATATTTTATATTATGTAAAATATAAAAAATAATATAAAATAAAATAATACCAGTATTTCAAATATTTACTTGAAAATTGCGATTTTCGAGTAAATATTTAAATAAAACAAAAGCCTATTACAAAACATTGTAATGAAGGCAGATACACTTTACTTAATATTGTAAATTACTAAGTATTTACTTGCAAATCCTAGAATGGCAGCAGCAAAAACTTCTTATGCATCCAAATATCGCAGACTTAAAGTTGTAAACAAACTCACAGATGGATGTAACAACTTTATTCCCCAGTTTGGAAAGTATAATATACTTCACACCAAATTATTCTTGTTTTAATTCTTCTTTTATGCAAGCGAAAGTAAACAAATTTTTACGCCTAAATATTAGAACATATTCTCGACAATGCGTGCTGTGCATTATGGGATGTACAAAAGAGCAACTCGACGTGAAGTCAAAAATATAAGTTCTTGTAAATATAATATATTCACCGAGGGATGGTGCTAGCAGTCATTTTATTTTTATAAATGTAATAAGGTGTCACAAAATTTAAAAATGCATATTATTTAAATATTAAACCAACTAATATCAATAAATTAATATCATATTTTGGAGTTTAAAATAATTATTAAACTCCTAATAAACATCTACATTTTCGCTTATACTTTTCAATGCAGCTGATCCTTAAAGGAGGTGATAAGACTAAAGCTTCGAATTATAGACTAATGTGTGTGTCTCGAGTTGTGGTCAGAGTATTGCAGACATCAGTAAGGACCACGATTCAGAATTGGGTTGATAGCAGCAATATTCTCTTCGATGGTCAGTTCAGCATAGATTTATTACAGGAAGATTGTGTTTTAGTAATCTGCTTACTTATTATAACAAGGTGACTAATGCATTGGATAAAGATTTTTAGATTTTGCAAAGGCCTTTGATAGATTGCCACATGATGGTGAGGATTAAACCAGAAAATATGCAGTTGGGTAGTAGATTAGTACGTTGGACAGGAGTGTCTATCTGATAGGTATCAGACAGTTGTGTATGGATGAGCGATATCCCAGAAGAGAATAGTTACCAGTTGTTTGCAGATGAGGAAAAATTGGGAAGAACAATGAGGAATGAAGCCGGTGTAGTAGCCTTCCAAGAGGATTTGAATGCTGGTTAAATGGGCAAGTAATTGGGTTGCCGGTTCAATGTTGCAAAGTGTAAAGTTTTAAATTTTGGGAAGCAAAAATGGGATTCAGAGAATATAATTGGTCGCAGTATCTTGGAGGAAGTGGAGGGGATAAGGGATCTGGGAGTGATTATGGATAAGGACTTAAAATTTAGGGGACACGTTACTAGAATCGTAAAGACAGCACAACGGATTATGGAAATGATGCGAGAAACTGACGTGTAGAAGTAAGGATGGTATGGTTCCACTATATAAATGTTTGAATAGACTACATCTGGAACTATCGTGCACAGATTTGGTCACCTGGTTTTCAAAAGGATGAGGAGATATTGGTAAACGTTCAGAGACGATTGACCAAGGCGGTTTCTGGTCTCTGGAATGTTGACTATGAAAACAGATTGAAGAAATGCAAATTGCAGAGACTAGTGGATAGGAGGAGGAGGAGGAGGAGGAGAGGGGATATGATTGAGACATATAAGTTATTAAGGGATTGTTACCAGAATAATGTGGATGATGTTTTACAGAGAATGGAGAAGAGCAAAGGGAAAACAAGAGGTTATTCGTGGAAGCTGTATAAGGAGGATGTAAGCAAGAGGTGAAGGGCATATTTTTGGTAGGTGATTGGAATGCATTGCTTGAGTGTGCTGTCAATGCGTCAACGGTGAATATATTTAAGGTATGGTATAATGAACTGTGGGTATTCGTGGGACTTCTCCCCGATGAGTCACTTAATTCTATGGAGCTCTGATAATAATAATAATAATGATTTCGCTTTCCGTTTGATTACTGTTTCAATGTTTACCTGTTATCTTTAAAGCAAAATCCCTCTACTGCGTTCGCTCTGCTGATCTCTGCATTAAAGTATTAAGCGCTTCCGTAGCGTAGTTGGAAAAACGAAAGGACATTTCGACTTTCTACTGGAAAAGAACTGAGTTCGATTCTCGTCATGACGAAAAGAATCTTTATATAACTTTTTCCACTGAATGCGAGTTATCTGATCTTATGAGGGTGGTAGCAGGATTTACTCCTGGAAGTAAGTTTTCATACCGGCAAATCGGTCCACTCGGTTAACAGACAAAAATAATAGTGTGTGATGGCGGATTATGCAGTAGATAGGTGGTAGAGTATCTCGCTTGGACTTCATGGAGGTGTGACGTATAATAAAGTATTCAAGCTGTTTAAACTAATCCGAAATGCGATTGCTTCAAAGAGTGCAGATCTTGTAGGACGAAGAACAAGTGATTAGTAATAGTGATATGCATATACAAAGCAATGTATGTAAAGAATTTCTCAAGTCAATATTTTTCAAAATGGTCCGCTTCGTACCGCGAAGAAAGGCTGTAAAGACAAAGATGAATCAACAAAATCTTAAAAAGTGGCGCATTGAAATATCATTAGAGAGTTCCGTTGCAGAAGAAACATATCACAAAAACTAATGGAAAGGCAATGATGTCATGAAAATAAAGTAATTCATGGATTATGTGAAACATTTTTAAAGAGAGATTAGTTATAGGAGTGGACTAAAAAATACATTAGATCTTAGATAAGTGAAAAGAAACAAACAATGAAAACGCAAACTACACTTTATGAGTCACTGGGATGAGCGCATATATTTGCAGTTAACGTCATCTGTATGACGAATTTGCATCAATCATGCGGGTGAATGTCCATTGGGAATAATAATCGGTGATATTTTACCTGCTAAGAAACTGCAAACTGAAATACAATCCTACATTTACAACAATTTGCTGAAATTGCTATTTCTGAGAACTACTCCACTGTCACGCAAATCGCACCTGTTCCATATTTCCCAGTTTTCCTCCCTAACCTTTTTTTTTCACGGTCGACAACTTGTGTTACGCACAACTTCCGGTGTCACAGGACCCTGTCGTCTTTTTTTCCTAGAAAGTGCAAGATTAACCTTCTGGAAAGGGAAATTGACAATGAACATGACGTCACAGATCCATACATATAATTAGGTTCTCAAACTAGACGACGACAACCACACATCTGATCTACGAGTATTCAACAGAACCATGGCTCGCGCATGTTTGATCTTCGTTTACTTCTTTCTTTTGGGAGCTTGGTCGGCTTCTGCAAAAAGGAAAGCAGAATGCATTATAAAGGGAAGGGGAATCGAGGGTAGGATTCTACTTGATCAACATGTAAGTAAAAAAAAAAAAGTCTCAATTACCTTAGTTGTATGACGTATAATATTACACGTATAATAATTCATTTGTTTATTGTTTTATTGTAGTTTGTTAGAAAGTATAAAGTTAAGCGCCTAACATGTCAATAAAACCGAGTACATAAATTATTGAATGTCTCTTATTGATGACATGCAAAGGATTCACATACGTCATCAATAACAGATCCTCAATAGTTTATTCGGGTTTACTGACAGCTCTTTCTCCAAAAAGGTACATATGTCTATGACGTTTAGATAGCAAGTCTAAAATTACCAAGACATTGGTAATAACAAGAATAGTAATACCAGTATTTGCGACTGAATATTAATCTAAAATTTACAATTATTAGAAATTATTAACATCGGCAATTATTATATACAACCCGTAATCAGGTGCCTTTTGCAATATTTGAATGAGAATTGATGTGGCAAAAGGCATATATCAAATACGCCTTATGTTGTATTATTATTTCTCTAGATTTTTTTAAACTATAATACATTTTAAAAATTATTTATCTGCCGTATGATTAATATAATCAGTAGGGATTATCAAAGTGTTTCGCACTGAGATATTCATTTTTTGTTAACGATAAACATCGTGAAGAAATATGTAGAGAACATGTCAAAGACTGAAATAAGAGAACGAATAAATCATGTAATGATTTTTATTTACTAAAGGAAGTGGGCAGAACTTCTTTAGTTTTAACCTTTGAAATCGGAGGGCTACGGTTTTCATCCTTGGCACCCATTGAAAATTGAGCCTATATCGCTATTTAATAACTTCAGAGTCATTGGGACGAGAGTACGTAGACAAATGCTGCTATCTGTGATCCTAAATATTTACACTCTTATTGTTGCTTGTAATCATCTTAAGTTCTGCTATTGATTCCATCTTCTGAGATGTGGGATTAAAATACCAGTTTATGAAGGAGAAAAAAACAAACGAACAAAACTATTTGCCTGTGCCAAACATCAACTAACTCAGAAACCGGTTGAGGAAAATAAATAAAAAAAAAGACTTAAAAA
This sequence comes from Typopeltis vanoorti, assembly GCF_054136105.1. Lineage (NCBI taxonomy): Eukaryota > Metazoa > Arthropoda > Arachnida > Uropygi > Thelyphonidae > Typopeltis > Typopeltis vanoorti. The sequence continues at coordinate 54,260,089 of NC_143567.1, read as the reverse complement.
ATAGTTTTTGTAGGTGACTAGAATCGAACTTTTAACATTCTTGCTTCTGACATTCGCGTACTAGAAACGTTGATACAGGCATTTATCACAAACTATGAAATGGAAGTCTTACTCTTTATGCTTATTCCAGTACATATTTTTAAATAGTTGAAACGGCAATGGACTTCGAAATTAGCTTGCTCCTCGTTTCCAATATTAGATAATTAATATTGTGACTAGACGTTTGAATGACTAGGGAATCCTTTAGGCCTAATTGTTCGTTCTCTGCTGTTTTGGACACAGCAATCCCATGAAAATTGGACTTTCCTTTCACGTCACTTACGAAGGTACCTTGGGAACTGGCAGCCATTGCATAAAATTAATTAAACTACATTATATGATTGATTTAATTTCAATAAGTATAAAAAAAACACGTCTTCTTAAAATATTATTAGAAACTGGGATCTATTTGTCTTAATCATTCTGATTCCAACCGAGACTTTGAAATCCATGTCTTATGTCACTGTTGAATAGTTTATACCAATTTCTCTATACAATGCTAACAAAGTTAAGGATGCGAGTTAACTGGATTGAGAAGGGTAGATTAGTTTCCATTATTCCAGATTTAACTAATTTCATGGAGTATATTGACTGGCACACTGTTAGTTTTGATTGCGTTGTCTGCTGTTTTGAATTTATTAGCAAAGCTTCATTCTGTGATCTCCCCTTCTGTATGTATTCTCATCTATCTGGTGCATATGCACCCTGTCACAGCTGCACTTAAGAGCTTGGTACATGAACAGATGTTACGCATTTGCAGACGATTTTGTATATGTCGTCAACAAGATTTAGTTTGCTGTAACTTTGGAAGATGATAAGATTCTTTTTGTTTACTCTTTGGTGTCGTTTCGTTTCTTTGTTGGTGTCCAGAAAATGCATATACGTGAATATATTTTTTGATGTCTTTGTTTCACTTTAATTACAAAATTTGTTTGATGTCTTGTGATTGGTGCAGTGGCGACCGATGAACATTTTAAATGGGAGTGCTGCATATACAAAAAAAAACAAACAAAAAACACTTTTTTTCCTAATCAGTAACGAATTTATTAATAAATAAATTTACATATTAAAAATTGCTTCATTAAAAATATTTCATCCTCACCACGAACAGACCAATATTAAAAGTTTCGTATCAATAGCAATGACAAGCGCAAACGAATATCGGCGTTAGATCGCAGTGCATTTGTTTCGTGTAACGATAATTGAAAAAATAGAATTCTTTTCATATTTTCAACAGTGACACTCGTCATAATTCGGCCTTGTATCTATAATATAACAAAATAAAATAAGATTTACAAAAAACAGTTCACCACGCACACGCATCAATAATAAACGTTTCATATCTCACAGAAATAAGGTGCGTAAGCATACTAAAAATACACTGCGTTTGAGCGCAAAAGATCGGCGTTAGATCGCAGTGTATTTGTTTCGTAATCTAAAGCGTTAATCCAACAATTCCAATTATTAACTATTCAATCACTGTCGAAACATAAGCCTTTAACATGCTGTACTGCATCTATATAATGTTGTAAGCATTGTTATTATTTATAAACACAAACAAAATTTAAATTTTCATTTTTTCCTTGGGGGTGCTGCAGTGTCGCAGTGCTTATGTACAATGGATTGGTGTATGGCATAATACACCAATCACAAGCATTTTAAACGGGGAAATGTAAGATTAGGTTTTTACCCTTCTTACCAAGTAATTTCACCAGTTGAAAATAAGCCAACTAAAATTTTCGCTGGAAAATTTCCCTTGTTTATAAAAACACGAAGAGTGTTTTGTGAGAATGTTAGGGCATTTGTTAACTTATTTTCCTGTTTATAATATATTATTTAATGAACGTGACTGTTAAATGTAGGTGTATGTAAAGTGAATGCTTTCGAGGTTTGTCATCGAAGGGTGTGGTTACGTTAGAGGAGCTACCATAGCCACCTTTTCCCTTCTGGCGCTGGCCACGCATGCATTTCGTTCATTTTGAATTAGGACAAAGAAAGAGCTTCCGTAGATTAAATTGAATGGGTGAAAATCGAAAAGATTACTTAGGAAGTATCCATAAACTATCGTCGAACAACAATATGCATGCATTATTGTAATATAAAAACAAGGATGTATTGTTTTATCCCTAAATATAATATAATTCGAAATATATCCGAGTTCTAAACGTCGTAGCATTAAACAAATTAATATGGTGTTCAGAGAGATTTATTGTGTAACCCAAAAAAGATTAAGGTTCTTGTTATTGGTTATCTAGGTATTCAGTTTTTTAGAAACAAATATAATGACACACTCTGTTATCTATGGAAACTAGGTGGTTTTAAAATAATTTTGCAGATTTTTTTTGCGTACTTTCCGTATTAAGCTGTCGAACCCTGCAGATATGGTAGTTAGTTTAGCATTTCTCCGATAAAGAAAAAGTCGTAGTTAAATACACTTCCCAAAGTTGCTGTTTAGTTGTGTGCGGTAGTTGGTTTTTCGCTATCTCAACCATAATACTAAAATAAGCATTTGCAAGACCTAAACATCGACCTACTTCCTTTTGTAAGATACATTTCTTGCGAAATATCTTAAAGCCACCCCACCTTCGATGGCTGGAAAACTTTCACTATTTTCAATGCTCTAGTGCGTCCAGCTGTTTGTTTCAAGGTTCTCGAAACCGGACTTATTGTATTTATGTTAAAGAGAAAGAAAGGAAATTATGCCACCTGAACTACGTTATCTAAACATGCAATTCACTTTAAGCAATTCCAGTGCTTTTGATGGTAAAGTATGCGACATTGACAATTTTCGAAACATCAGAAGAAAGAGAGAGATCGGAATAATGGTTATAACTTGCTCTGACTAATACAACAGAGAATTGCCACACGAAATCATTTTAATATCCAAAAGAGCAATTACACAATTAAACAGAACTTCCTGAGTACAAGGTTGAAGCCCAATTGCTTCATACAGCTATAGGGAATGCAGGAGTAGCAATTAGGTTTTAGACTTGGCAATGGTGACAAGAAGAGAATACGTTTCGGCTGCATAAAGTCGAAAATGAAACAATGTGTGCATAACCACAGAAACCTATGTGTACAGCAGAGAATACCTACCTACCTAAACCTAACATGAATTGGATCCATTTTGAACTGAGAAAAGAAAAACAAATTAAAAAAAAAAAAAAACTAAACATAAACTCGAAATATACGCTACTTTAGAGCGCGCGCGCGCGCGCGTGTGTGTGTGTGTGTGCGCGCGCGCGCGCTCGAACACACACACGCCACAAATACCAGTGTACAGTTGAAATAATGGCAATGCCCTGCAAAGGTAGTAGTGAGAAATTCGTGAACGGAAGTCATGCATGAGTGAATGCAGGAAAAGCTTCCTTGATAAGAAAAGATAGGCCGTTTTTGTTTTGATATACATCAATTGTTTCTAATCTTTTAGATTGTTTCAGTTAAAGAGATTTTATTAACCACTGGCCTTTGGCAGGTGGCGCCATGTATTGGATAAAAGTCGTAATATAACGTTTATATTATATATAAAGGTGTACATGTGATATTATTTTAGGGCTTTCGGATTTAAAAATATTCAACTATATACACATATTAAATTTCTTAATCAAAATGGAACAGGACGTTAAAAATGGAAGGGCTGTAATAAACATATAAACAAGTTTATAAGCATTTTAAAACCTAAAAAAAAAAAAAAAAAAGAATTATTCTGAAACAAATAAACGAAATTATGTTCCTATAAAAATCAACAGAAATAAATTGTATGTTATATCTTTTTTCAATTTTATGTTTATATTTTTATTTAACAAAAAACGTGAAATTATGACATTCAAAGCTGGTCATAATATTTACTTCATACCGTAATATGTTTCATTATGCAAATTTTCCTTTTGTGTAGTGATCTACCATTTAAAATGTCAAAACTGAAAACCTTCATTTTCACATTTTATTTTATAAGCAACTACTGACTACAAAATAAAGTCAGTACTATTATATACAATGAAACTGCTAGCCAAATGTCAAATGTCAAATGCTTGTACTTGCGGGCTAGTGTGAGTACATGCGCAGTTATGAGCAGTGCGAGTACATGCGCAGTTTTGGGTCGAAATGTTGGTCTTCCTGACAAGCTGTTGTTGTCCGCTTTACGTTTACGAGCAAGAAAAATTTGATGCTGGAATCATTTAAGAAATTTTAAAATCATCAATCCACTGGCTGTTTGGTATCTTATTTTTTAAGACTATCATAGACGAAATATGAAAATTAATACATAAAAAAATCAGTTTCCGCCATACTATTTCCTGCATAATTATAAAATAAATCCAGATCCACACATCGTCTGCCTATACATTTTCTTGTTTCTTTTCATAAGGGTGTTAGTTATGCAAAAACATTGAAGAAAAATTCCATCTCAATAAAAAAAAACCCATAAGGAAAAACTCAAAAACCAATTAAGGAAAAAAAAGGCAGAATAAAATTTGAAATATGAGAATATCACTTGACAGTAGTCTGCTCTACTTAACAATAATGGCGGAACATACCCAAGGGGAAAGGAAGGAAGATGGGGGGGGATAACCGCTAGAAAGCAGATAACAACAAACGCAGATCGCTGACTGTAGCTGAAAATATGCAGAATACAAGGAACAAAAATAAATGGATGAAATAAATCTATGTCATCAGATTCTACACGATCTGTTCACATAAATTTTGCTTGACAATATAATAAATAATCACATGTTTTAGAATACCTTTTTCTTTTGTATTTATTTATTTTTTCTTATTAATAAATATTTAAAACTCGTGTTTCTTTGTAGAAGGAAAACCGAGAGATCACCATTCGAGGGGAGGTTATTGGGTTAACACCAGGTCTCCATGGTTTCCACGTTCACGAAAATGGGAACACAGGAAATGGTAATTTTAAGAAATATTTTCCTCTGAAACATATGGCAACATATAAGTATGACATTGGTGAAAATAAGCATGAAAGATAAATTGTTTGATAGTTATATTTTGAAAATTAATTTGATTATACTTTTATAGTTCCCCATGAGAATAGGTAGCATTTGCACTAAATTAGTCTTAATTTCCAATAAGATAGTATTGGTTTAGTCCTAACATCAATACAGTCCTGTCATAAATATAACGCTTTCATAATCCTAACTAGTATTTATTGACGTGTTTGTACTTGTTCTAAGGTGGATTTAGTTGAGTTATGGCTTAGCGAAATTGACTTGGAATTTTAAATCAAAAAAGCTGATTTAACCCCCCCCCCAGGAGAACTACTACTTATCTACACCAAAGATCGACTATCTCTGGAATCGGATTAAAAAACTAGAAAAAAAAGTGCCTTTAGTTAGTAATCAGAATCGACTCATGACTTTCTCCTGCAGAGGCGTTGCAGAAATCAGAAAATTGCAGAAAATTTTATGTTAAATTTAATAAAATTTATTAGAGTTAAAACTGGCATGCCTGCTTAACATTATAATAATATCTTAGATCACTCCTCAGAAGAACTTGAACCTATTGAAGAAGGACTTGAATCTAGTCATCAACTATAGTGATTTTTTTCCTATGCTATTTTTCAGAGTTAGTCAATATGTTACTACTGAATTTTTTTTTGTCCGGAAGGAACTCGGATTTTTAACTCCAAACTCAGAAAAATCACAATATATCATATGATTCCACATAGTAATACTAGTTAGGATTAGGAACATCACATGGCTGGTTTTATGTTCCTTGTTTTCTTGCGTTTCTGAATATTGCGAAAACAAGATTCAGAATGGTTGACTAAACAAATATTTCTAGAAGAGAAATCATCAGGCATTGGTGTCACTATAAATTTTTGCTGCTGTGGAATATTCTTTCATGTTCCTCCCTTAATAATTCTAATGAAGATAATATCAAAGTGAATCTTCTTCTGGTAACTCAATTATCTTGAATGTCTAAACTATGTTTTCAAATTTATCTTCATTTTTATCAAGAAGGCACTGACTATTATAAAGCATTATATTTCAGCAAACCTCATGGTATGCTTTCCTCTCTCTCTCTCTCTCTCTCTCTCTCTCTCTCTCTCACACACACACACACACACACACACACACACACACACACACACACACACACACACACACACACACACACACACACACATCCATGGCATTCGATATCCTCTTCAATAAATAAATCACAATAACGGTTACAATGCCTTACATTGGTTAAGTAGTTGGATTTTCACTTTTTAATACATTAATATCATTTGGGCTTTTTTTTTTTTTTTGGTTGGTTTCTGAATTAATTATTCTTTGAAGCAGGACGTAGGTCTTTTGTTCCTGAAAAATTGATCTCGTTTAGACAATAACATCAGTTAGGATTTCTCTATGTTCACTGGGCATCTACAGATGCCGTTTGGTCACTCCGATGCTCGGTGATGTTCCACACCAGGCCTCGCCATGTAGTCCTGTTTGCTTTTCTGGCAGCCTCAACTCTCTGAAGATCAGTCACTCCACACACGCCATCCATCCATCTCATTGATGGTCTACCCCTGCCTCTTTTTCCAGGAACTTTACCTTCTATTACTGTTCTGAGAAGTCCTCCTTCCATCCTTTCTATGTGTCCAAAATATTTTAACTTTCTTCTGTCAGTATCCTTAAGGAGCCTTAAAGTTCTACTAATCTTTTCTAACACCCACTCATTTGTATGCCTTTCAGTATATGATATCCTCAACAGCCTTCTGTAACACCACATCTCAAAAGCAGATATCCGTTTCTTATCTGACTTCTTTAGGTTCCAAGTCTCGCATTCATAAATCACTGTTGGAAAAACAAGAGCATCTAAAATCCTAAACTTTGTTCCCATGGAGATAGATCCATCCTTCCATATTTTACACAGGTCTCTGACTGTTGTTTTAGCCATTCCTAACATTTTTCTGACATCTTCTGAACAGCAATTCTTCACATTAATAATGGATCCCAGGTACTCCAACTTGCTGACTTCCTCAATTCTTTCTCCATTAAGATACACTTGTTTCTCAAGAGTTTCTCTGTTTGTTTTTCCTTTGAGAACCATGATCTTTGTCTTAATAGAATTGAGTTGAAATCCTCTGTTATTACTGATTTTGTTAACTTTGTCAAGAATTAGTCTTAGTTCTTCCATGTCATTACAAAGGAGTACTGTATCATCAGCATACCTCAGATTACTGATCAATCTACCTCCTATCCTAATTCCTGTCCTGAGCTCATCCAATGCTTCACGCATGATGTCCTTTGCATATACACTAGGAGAAAGTAAACATCCTTGTCTAACTCCTTTTCCAACTTGAAGCCAGTCAGTCAATCCAACACCTGTTCTTACTGTGGCTCCTTATACAAGTTGGCTATCAACCTGATAGTGTGTTGAGGAAAACCCATTCTTTTCATTACCTCCCACAGTTTCATATGCTTAACACAGTCAAAAGCTTTAGAGTAGCCTAAGAAATACATTACCAAAGGGAGTCTGAATTCTTTATATTTTTCTATAATCTGTCTAAGGCAAAGGATCTGATCTCTGGTGCCCCTACCTTTCCTAAAACCTGCTTGTTCCTCGAGCATCTCTGCCTCAACTTTGGCCTCAATCCTATTTAGCATGATCTTTAATAAAATTTTGCTTGCATGAGATATCAAACTAATAGTTCTATAATTCTTGCATGCCTTCATATCACGTTTCTTGTGTAGTGGTATGAAAACTGACTTCTTCCAGTCTCCCATATCCTTGTAATCAATCTATGAAACACTCTTATACCTCCATCCCCTGTGGCCTTAATTAACTCTGCTGGGATTTCATCAGCACCTGAGGTCTTATTGCTGTTGAGCTGCTTAACTGCTCTTTCAACTTCATGCCTAAGTGGAGGAGGTTCCAAATCAAAATTTTCTTGGTGGGAGGACTCCACATCTTCTTTATCCACTCTGCTGTACAGTTCCTCACAGTATTCTTTCCATTTTCTGTTTTAAGTTAGGATTTAAGAACACAAAATTGCAGCACATGTTTGCAGTATTCCTTTGGGAAAAAAGCTCTAGTAAATGTATTTATTTTTATTTAAATGAAAAAGTATTTTTAATAGAGAAAATTATTTTTATCCGAAAAAATTATTAAACTGGGAGCAAATCTTTTCATAATTACAGTGACCATATTTTTTTGGAGAAAATAAAGGACAAATCAAAAATTGTTTCATGATAAAAAAAAAAAGTAGGCTGTGTTTATTTGTTTCACTAAAATAAAAAGCTTTATAATATTTATTATAAAATATAAGCATATATATATATATATATATATATGTTAAAGATACCAAGTAATTTTAAACCTGGTTTTACTCCATTTCCCAAGTAAGCAAACAGACTAAAAAGTCAAGTTTGCGCCTGCAATTGATGCAAGTCTAACTGATCCCACAGGTAGTGCAGGACCAGGGCAACTCGTGGCAAAGGTGGAACAAGCTCCGATCACTAATCTTAATATTTACCCTTAATGCCAAAACACATCTCCAAGAAGGGGATGTATAATGTTTTGTATTAAAGGCAAGGGGCCACTACCCAGACCGGTTTCGACCTTTATTGAGGTCTCGTCAGTGGGAGCTAAGCTTAGAAATACCAAGATTTAGTAATACCGAGCTTGTAAGTATTTCGCCAAAACAAGTTACCATAAGGTGTTTTAACCTTATTAAAAAATACTTCTACATATATATATATATATATATATATATATATATATATATAAGCATTTTAAACAATCATATTATTACTTAAAAGTTTTAATTTTGATACTTTTCATAAGAATGAACTTTTTTCAATAAATCAGGTTTGTGTTTTAAGAATTCATAAAACTGTAGACAATTCATGTGAAAGTTGCATTTGGTATAAATGCATGCTTTCAATGTTTCGATTTTTAATTGGTTTTTTTTCACTGGTCCACATATTGTTCACTAATGAAAATACTCGTTCATTAGGGGGATTAGATCCAGGGAGACAAGTAAAATGCAACGATTTTTAAAATGTTTTTAAAAAGATACGTGTTTACATCCACTCACTCCTACCACAGCTTCTACACTACACACACACACACAGTCAAGTACAATATGTACACACCCACATCAACGACGAAGCCATATATGCCGCGCCGCTAGCGAGTGCTGGTGAAATGACGATTTCATGTTTCTACGGGCCGTGTGCCCCAATATTCAATTTACTAATTTATGGCCATTTTAGAAAAATAAATAAATCTAAAGGACAAAGCAGTGAAATAAAGGGCGTATGGTCAGCTTATCCATAATACATGTAACAGAATGAAAGAATATGTTTCGCTTAATATTATTTTGCTCAACTGTCCTACATTAAAGGGGATTACTGTATTTTAAAACTGTTTGACTTCTTGGCATAGCTGGAAGATAAAACAACGCGACACTTTCTTGGAAAACACTTGGTTCATTCTTGTCGCGACGTAAGAAACCCTTAGGTTTTTTCCCCCTCCTGAAAGTCGAGTTTTCCCTCTCGCAAAATATGCAAACCTGCCAGAGAACACATACAGTTAATGAACAAAAATATATTTGTAAGGTAAATTACAAATGAATAAGACATTTTGATAATAAAATTTTTTATTCATTAAATGTATTATGTGAGTTTCCTAAATACCATTTTGTTGCATATGATATTTTGCTACTACAAAATTATATAAACAAAAAGGTACAGTACATCTCTTTGACGTAACATTTTAACAGGATGCAATGATGCTGGCGGCCATTACAATCCATTGGGACAAAATCATGGTGCCCCTTACGACAGAGTTAGGTAAGTGATCTCCCAAATTTAAGTATTTGTTGAAATTTTAAATTTTGCTGTATTTATTTTTTTTAAAATAAACTTTATTGTTTTTTTTATAAGTGAAAGCCTTATATCGAATATTATGTTAGGAGATGTGTTTAACATAAGCAATATATTTGATGAAAATTATAAACAATTTAAATATGATTTTATTTTTGCCAGACATGTAGGTGATATGGGCAATCTGAAAGCTAACCGTAACGGAATTACAATTATCCATATCAAGGATCCAGTACTGTCCTTGTATGGTACATATTCCATCATCGGCCGTTCTATGGTGGTAAGTGACATTATTATTATTATTATTATTATTATTATTATTATTATCATTATTTACTAAAATAAACGTTATGAAATTTGTTTATTTTCAGTTGCACAAAATTTTCTTTTCTTTTCTTTTTTTATATAGATCCATGCCAACCAGGATGACCTTGGCAGAGGTGGCAACGAAGGCAGTTTGGCCAGTGGCAATTCAGGATCAAGAGTAGCCTGTTGTGTGATAGTCAAAGTGTGAAAAAGTAAAATACTCATAGAGGACGGAAGATTGAGCTTCCGGTAACCGATAGTATATATTGGACAGAGACTAACTTTCTTCACAAGATATACATATAAGAAAAGAGGCTAGCATTTCATCTTTATACCATCCACTCGAAATTTGTCCAAAGATTTGCCTTAAAGACTTACAAACCACAGTTCAGTTTTGTTGTCTTTGTGTAGACCTTTTATTGACTTAGCTGTTCAAGACCTGTTAACTTTATTGAAGTTGTCTATGTATTTAGCTTTGAATATAAATAAAGAATATAATATTATGTATACTATGGCATTTTGCGACAAATATCGTATAACTGAACATATCGTATCCCTTTTCAAATTGTCCAATTTGAAAAGTGCTATGAAAATAGTATTTACTTACTACTTTATTACTGTGTCACCTTGAATTAAAAAAGATTTTTTAATTCAAGGTGAGTTAGCTAGTCTCCTCTTATACTGTCCAGATTTCCTCCCCCCCCCACTGCAACTTTTAAATTTTAGTCCCAGCAAAAGAGATAAACTTTCCAGAGAACGCACACAACAGAACATAATACAAGTAAAGAGCCAAAAAGCTATTTTTCCGGCGGCGTAAATTAAGTTAAGGGGATAATAAAGTCTTCATTATTTTAAAGCCGAATACGAAACTCAGAGATCGAAATCTAAGAGTTTCATGCCGAAGAACCATCGGCGAGTCCAGGCGTAAGTCATCACTTGGGTAGTACAACACTAGGACAACTCGTTGCAAAGGTGGAGCAAGCTCCGTCACTATCCTTAATATTTTCTCATCCCCCTAGGAGCTGCGTTTTACATTATGAGAAAATATTAAGGACAGTGACGGATCTTGCTCCACCTTTGCAACGAGTTGTCCTAGTGTTGTACTACCCAAGTGATGACTTACGCCTGGACTCGCCGATGGTTCTTCGGCATGAAACTCTTAGATTTCGATCTCCGAGTTTCGTATCCGGCTTTAAAATAATGAGGGATTATCCCCTTAACTTATAATACAAGTAATTTCATAACCTGTGTTGCTTCTTCATTATATTACACCATATGGGCTTTTTCCATTGAAAGTGAGTTAGCCGATCACATACTGAGGTAACAAGGTTTTTCAGCTGCGCAGGCAAATTAGCCAGAGTGCACACGCAATTTCCAGGCAAAAATATTATTAGTGGCGGTAGGTAGCTTGTGTGTAGATGGAAGACATAAGCATAAACGATTGGTTAACTGAAGTGGGGGGGATACTCGCTAACGAATATTCCACTTCATGAACTCTTTGGAGACGTTATATAACAACAGCGACAACAGCCATTGTTAAATAATTACTCAATGAATGCAATAAATAATAATTATTGCATTAAATATATTTAATATTCTCGACCATACTTAAAACAAGTTCGCCACTTTCTCAGTTGTTTCCTAACCTTGCAAGAAGGACGACTGTCATCGATACATGGTCCTCTTTACAATGTAATTGGCTGACAGAGCGAGCGAGCGAGAGAGAGAGAGAGAGAGAGAGAATATATCTAGAAGTATCTCTTTGGACAGTTGTTCCGTCCCATTGTTTTACAATAATAATAAAAGATCCACCATAATAGACTGCCGTTGAATTATACTTCCCAGACGATTTAAAATCACCTTTATCAGTGACGGCTCGCCTTGAAATCGTGGGGGGGTGCTGCAACTTTCGAAATATACATACACATTGTAAGCACAGTGTATACGTATTTTGGATAAAATATCAAAATTATGGTAAAAATTAAAAAAAAATCAAACATGAAAAAATATTGTTTATTATCGATAAAATTATACAGTTTGGTATAATTCAAAATTACTTAAAATAAAACCATTCCTTTAATTGTAATTAAAGGAATGGATTTACAATTTTTGGGCATTACAATTGGATCCTTTAATTGTAATGTCCAAATATTTAAAGAGACGGAGTAAACAACACGATAAGCACTACGAACATCCTACTACTGGCGCAAACTACATATAAACAACAGTGGAACTGCGCGACGGACAGTGCCGCATTACGCTAATAGCTGGCATCTCACTATGACGTGCATATGCTTGCGCGCATAGCAATATGACACTGTGGTAAACACAGTGCTGCTAGCGTCCTTCGCCCTCCTCAGTGCTACAAGATGGATTTTTATCATTTTTTATACGAAATAAGAGAATTGTATAGGATTGTTGATGATGATAAAAATAAATATTACAAGCAAATATAAATAAATTAATAAATATATTCATATATCGAGAAAAGTTGGGGGTGCTGCAGTTCCGCAGTGCTCATGCACGAGCCGTCCCTGATCTTTATGCAAATCATTACTTTTGCAATAAGGGAACTTCACGGTATCCTAAAGTTCCCTATTATCAACTGATGCTTCCCCTCATGCGATATTAATCTTCATTAGATATGTAAATTCTGTGTGTTTGGCCCTGGAAAATATTTATCGATATGTGAAAATCGAGATCTTTTACACATAGATATTTTTTGAACAGGGTTCCGAAAACCAATAATAATTGAATTCTCATATTATTAAAATCTTCTCTAAGAAGAACAACAATCAGATGATTGGATTGGATCATCTGGGACTCTTCCAATGCAAATCTCCTAGGAGTCGCCTTTTAGAAAAAAAGATTTATAACACTTTATTTATTTATTTAACCATAAATTATGGCGTAATCCTAATTATTTATGATATAATTTATATCATAAGTATTTATTTAATTAGAAAGAAATGATATATTGAGCTTGAATTTCTATTTGTTGGAACATACTGATTTCAGTATACCTAAAAGGGTGCTTTTAGCAGTAATTGAGAAAACCAATACATTTAATCACAAAACTGAAAACCATGTCAAGGGTCAAGTAATTAAAATATAAACACAATTGTGGATCAGACAATCATACAGTTATACGATACAGAATTCGCTGAAACTGATTCGTGAGATTGCTATCTAGTGAATTAGTAGTGGTATCAAAGGTCTCTGTATAATGGTGTCACATAACGGATATTTAACTGTCCAGGTAAGCAGGAAAACTGTCTACTTACAAAAAATAATCCTTATTATGCACATTTATTGGTTATTATCACTGTCCCAGTGGAAATCGTCCAATCGGTGCATGTTTACACTGAACAAAAATGTATCTGCTTCATCATGTGCTTCTATTTTTTATAGCAGAGAAATAAATACTATAAATCTATTTAAATTAAAATTAAAATAAATACTATAAATCTATTTAAATTAAAATTAAAATAAATACTATAAATCTATTTAAATTAAAATTAAAATAAATACTATAAATCTATTTAAATTAAAATTAAAATAAATACTATAAATCTATTTAAATTAAAATTAAAATAAATACTATAAATCTATTTAAATTAAAATTAAAATAAATACTATAAATCTATTTAAATTTAAATTAAAATAAGTACTATAAATCTATTTAATCTCCAATTTGTGGTGATATCCAGAGTAATTATGATTAGATTATAAGTGGTCTTTATGGTAATGGTAAAATATCATCTCGGTAAAGGTACAATAACTAATAAAGTACAATAATAACTACAGATTTATTTATTCTTTCTTTGGCAGGATGGTGTAATAATCAAACATCAATCGACACAATATCTAGCATATTTCTGTACGGAATCCTAACCTGCATGAAAAAGACAAGCTTTATAAAGTCAGCAAAGGTTGGTCGATTGGTAGAGCCTCTACTACTAATGGCTCGCAAAAAGTTAAGCATGTTTGAGCGCGGTTAGTAGTTGGAAGGAGTCAATCGTTCGATGCTGTTGGCACACTCATCCCTCGATGAGTCTTTGGACTCCCTGGAGGTGTCACATAATAATAATAAAGTCAACGAACTATACAAGTTAATCCATAATTGGACTTTTACAAATTTATATTTTATTTATGCTTCTAAGTTGCAGCCGGTGCAAGTAAGCAGCGACTTTGATCAATGAGTTCTTCCCTCCTGAACCTAATGGCTTGTTGGATAGCGATGATACTTTTACCACGGAATAATAATAGAACAAGGTGGTTTGCCCAATAAGTAATTTTGTTGTTGATGTTAACTGGGGATGAAAAACGCGCGTTTCTAGAAAGGGGAAAAAAAACACAACTTCCGTATAACTGACTTACATTCGATCGAAAATGTCCTGATAGAGTTTCTTTGCGTCATAGAGATTCGAACTGGTCTTTCCGTCTACAGAGCTTTCTCAAACCTATCACTGGAGTAATCTGTTTTAAGCTAGTCATATATTAGAATCATTCCTTCTCCATGCAGAGGAGGTCCGAAGAAAGTGAAAAAGTGGATATAGAAACGTCAGCATATTGAAGGTTCTCCAAAATTTATATAAAAAGTATAAAGCAATTTTATAATGCAATTTCATTCCTCCCTAAAACAGTACTGTTTTATCCCTAACTTTTTTTTTGAAATAGGTAGTCTCTTTCCACTTTTCTGTGTCGTGGCAGGATACTTTAGTAATGGCGTGCTGTGCGAAAGGCAGAAAGAATATCAAACAACTACATTCATTCTGTATTCGTAATTTATATGTATGTGATCGCGGATGTTCTGTGGTCGATTTTTGGGAGAGAGAGAGAGAGAGAGAGAGAGAGAGAAACTGAGTTTCTTCAAATAATAAACAGTGTATAATTTGTACTTATCTGTACTATTTGTGTATTATTTGTACTTACAAAGATAAACTAACTCAAGAAAATGGGATATTATTATTATTATTTATTTATTTATTTATTCACATAATTGATACACAGTCAAAACAAGATTTAAACAACATTATTTAAATAACAATTTGACTGGTAATGCAGAACAATTCAAATTCTACCCAAGAATCTAAGAATAGTTCGTCAGTTAGCGTCGTAAAATATGAACTGTTCCAAGTAATGCTGTTTTTTGTAGATCATATGGGGTCACTTCGTTGATGTTTAAATAGTTTGACAGCTTCTTTGAAGTTGCACCAAGTGCACCGATAACTATTGGGATGACGTTGGTGTATTTAAGCCACAGCCGGCCAACTTCGATTGCCAGATCTCGATATTTAATAATTTTTTCAAGTTCTTTGTTGTTAATGTTGTTATCACTGGGTACTGCGATGTCGATAATCCAACCTGTCAATGTTCGATAATTGTGATGTCAGGTCTATTGTGTTCCAAATGCCGATCAGTCTGTATCCGAAAGTCCCAGAAAATTCTTCTGTTTCGTTTTCCAATACAATTTCTATTTTATGCTGCCACCAGTTCTTATCAGAAGTAGGAAAGGTATATTTTTTGCAATGAAATACATGCCAATGAATTATTTTGGCCACTTGATCATGGCGGTATTTATAGTCAGTTTGAGCTATTGTGCTGCAGGCACTGATTAGATGTTCTACAGTCTCATCTTTCTGATCGCATAATCTGCATTGGCTGTTATTATCGATGTTCAAAATTTTTGCTTTGATTGCATTAGTTTGTAATGCCTGTTCTTCAGCTGATAGAATAATCCTTCTGTTTCTTTTTTAATGTATCCTTGTTTTAGCCATTGCCACGTCTTGTTCAAGTCAATTTTGTTCTCAGTATCTCTAAGAAATTGGCCATGCAAAGGTTTATTTTTCCAGCGCACATATCGATTATTTTGCTGTTCCTTTTTGTAATCGGATTTGTTTTCTCTTGCTTTCAGAAGACCATGTTGTGCAACTGCTTGAAGCATTTGCTCAGAGCTATCGTCGATGTAACTTTTATTATCATTATTATTAATATTATTATTTTAAGTTCGTTTAGTTAGCAACTAAATTTGAACATATTCAGTTTTTCAACTGATCTAGTGTTATTAAGCTACTAGGACATACTACATCAGGTCTATATGAATGTACTAGATTTTACAGACTAAAATTTCTGTATTTTCAATCGAGGCTTAACTTTACTTGAACACATTTAGCATTACCAAACATAAAGCTCTCCTAAAAAAATGCTTAATCTCATATTCGTTCTTTACTAGGAATATGAATCCACACTACACATTTTACAGAGTAAAGTTATTTTGCTAAATCAGTTATTTCTTTTTTCTGAATGTAGTGACTTCTTCATTGACATCCACAAGCAATACACCATCTGCAAATTTGCATTATCATACAGAAAGGAACTCACATGAATTGTAACTCCGAAACAGTTTATATATAGTTTGCGTTCCAAACGTGTGGTTCAAACTGTTTGCATTAAAAGTTTCTATTCAAACAGTTCGAATGACGCAGTCGGAACTCTCCGCTAAATCTCGGAATCATTGGTATCTTAAATTATAACGGTCCTCAGCGATTGTTTCACCACCCATGAGAGCATCTATACGCGTTTAATCATGTTTGTATTTATTGCAATATATTTAATGCATTTAATTAAAAATGTTATTTCATATATAGCCGTAGTGCAATTGGAAGAATAGCGGAACATTGCGCCCTTCAATTGGAAAAGACCTGGGTTCGATTCTCGTCATGACGAGGGGAATTCTTATATGGGCTTTTTTCAGTTGAAGGTGAGTTAGCCGATCTCATACGGTGGCAACATGGTTTTCATCCCGCATACAGACAAATCGGCCTTCAGAACACACGCAATTTAGACAAAAAATACTGCTGTTGCTGAGGATGGCGATAGATGGTAGTAGTCGAGAGGATGAGATGTGTTTGGCAAAGTAGAGTAGAGTGCCCTCATCATTGGAAAATTATTGGACTTTTTGTCCAATAATTTTGGACAAAAAGTCCATTAATACTGAGGTAGCAGGGGTTTTCTCCTGGAAATTCGGGTTTTCCATCCCGACACACAACTTGGCCTTCACGACAATTTATACGCAATTTACAGACAAAATACAGTAGTGGTGGGAGTGGGCAGCAGATGTCGTTAGTGTATATGATGGTGGTAGTAGCAGTTCGGGGTTGTCAATGAAATTGTGGAGATGGAGAAGTTGTTGATGCCATCCCTCGAAGAGTCTTTGGACTCCTTGGAGGTGTCATATAATAGTAATAGAAATGAGAACATCGCGAATTATGCAATAATCATAATGTCACCGATGACCCCAAGCTGTTGTAGCTATGGAATTAAATGCAACAGCAAATTGCAATTCCTCTTATGTGTTCTTACCAGAAATGCCACAAGAAGCCTGATCAATAAACTAAAGTCCTGTTGAAAATGTTCCATCTTGGGACGTTTCAATCTTCAACGAGCTTCACACTTTTAGCATTTATGTTATGCTATGGTTTCACAATGTTGGCACTCCTTTATGGACTGTATTAACTGCTCAACGAGCCTCTTCAGTTCAGCCGGTATCGACAATACCAAATGGTTGTAAAGACATGGGTTCGAATTCCGTCTAGGTTGGGAAGAAACCTTTATAAGGACTTTTCAATTGAACGTGAGTTAGTCGGTCTCATAAAGTGGAGGATTTTGCGTCCATGAAAACTCGCGTTTTTCATCCTACCAAATCAACGAGAAGAACTCGTGCAACACTAGCTTCATTTGCTTTAATTGCGTTGGCAATTAATGCTCATTACGTCATTTAAACAACAACAACAACAATTGGCTCTGCAACCTACAAGCTTTTAAAATATCTGTTCACAGAATTTAGCAACAAATTAAAGTAAGCATCTTGCACGAAGAATACTGTGATTGTTATTTCCTTTCGAAGGTGAAAGATCTTCAGTTAAATGACTCAGATATGAAGGTGATCATGAAAAATACATGTAATAAACAGGGCCTTCGCCAGATTAGATCGTGCCCTGAGTCAAACAATTAAATATCGCTCCTGATAGATTATAAGACAAAAATATAAGATAAGCCCCGAATTGCTATTTTGTTTTTATTACAAGAGAAACATTAATGCAAAACGATTACATAATAATATTAATTAAATGCTTGTTTTACG
The DNA here is from genome assembly GCF_054136105.1 of Typopeltis vanoorti. NCBI lineage: Eukaryota > Metazoa > Arthropoda > Arachnida > Uropygi > Thelyphonidae > Typopeltis > Typopeltis vanoorti. The sequence goes on along the minus strand of NC_143567.1, from coordinate 54,241,759 downwards.
GGGATATCGCACAATAAAACTGTTTACAAGCTCTTTTAAATTTAAATTATAAGCTATGACCGCCTTTGTGGATATAGTTTCTGAACCAACCAGTCTTTCTTGGGTCATTACTGGTCAATGACCCAAGAAAGATCGTTGATTTTATTATTGGTTTGAAGGTTTTGCACTGGCAACAGTTCCGTAATAATTTTATTTATTTCATCAAAAGGTTGTGGATACAATGTAAATGTATACTGCAAAAAAAAAAAAAAATTTTAATTTAAATTTTAAAAAATCCCCTAACGCCTTTTATTCCCTTATAGGGAACAGATGAGGCTGTTTAGTCCTATCTAACTTTTGGCGACTGAGTGGGCAGTTCAATCTCCATCGGTAGCCGATAGTCTTGGGCCAGCTCTCTCTCTGATAACTGACAGTATAGCTGACCCAAGACAATTACTAATTATAAGTGGCATCCGATGAAAAGACAACTGTCAAGTGTCGCCATCTCGTGGTCCCTAATCCTAACACTATACATTTATTATCTGAGGTCGTATGGGGTCTACGATTGTTTTTCTTGAGTTTACCGCGACGAAAAATCAGACTTCGAGGGAGAAAAAAACCTACTGCCCATGGCAGAGATCGACAAACTCGAGAACCGGTCGAAAAGAAGGGTGAGAAAATGTTCTAGTCAGCAACTAGAATTGAACCGAGTCGATTCTTCGGGCTGCCGAATACTGAGAAATGCAAACGCCACGAGAATAAAGATTACTTCATTCTGCAGTATTTACATTCTTAAAAATATTCCTTGTATCTGAAGTGTCGATATATTTCGATGTCGTGTCTGCTTTTAACATTGAAGAACTGGTGTTATATCGTCTGCGAGTTTGTTTCGTATTTAAAAACATTTAACAAGTAGGTAAACTGAAACTTAAATGTATGACACTTAAGTCACATTATTATTCAAAGGTGTTTTATGCCCTACTGTGCTACTAAACTGATAACCGTAATATGTACATAAAGAAAGGGTTATCATGTCGTAACCGCACTACCACGAAAGCAAATGCATTGTGACCGAGTAAGGTTAATAAACATCGTCATGTCGCAATAAAAATCACGATTAACCATAAAATAATATAAATAAAAGCCTTTAAAACGAATCTGTGAAATTGACTAATATTTCAGACGTATTTAGCTGTTTACGTCTGAAGTTTAGCGTGTTAATAAATAAAATATATTTTCGCTTAAGTGAACTGAGAAAGATAAAACTATATCGGATCTAATTGCTTCAATTAAAAAAAAATATGGAGAATGAAAACAATTTTTTTTTTTCTGGCATAACTAGTTTTAAATATATTGTGATGTTATTTATGTTTGAAGAATATTCCGGTAGAATACAAAGTCGCCTTCTGGTGATAATCATGTTTATAGGGTTGGGTTGTTTAGAATTATCGCCAAGGTTATGACAGGCAAGTATACGATGTCTGTCAATTGCGTATGTTCTTGGGAAAGGCTGTCTGTTTGCAAGAGAACAATCTAAGTTTAGGGAGAAAAAACCTTTCCGCTAGCATTCGAGATCAACTGTCCAACCTTGACGGACAAGTTCTAAAATATTCCAGACAGTTTTGTAGATTCCGACCTTGTATGCTTCCAACCAAAGCTTGAATGTTGTTCCTTTGGCTATCCAACTGAGATGTCAGGTTTAACTTTTCAATTATTAATCATGCTAGCAGTAATTTATTGGTAGTGCGGTAGATAGGAAGCATGTCTCTTGCTTAGAAAATTCGGAGCCGTTCAAAAGTTCAGAGACATTGCAGATGAGAAGATCTTTTTAGGATTATTTTCAAGATTTTTTTCATCGTCATTATGAATTTCTTGATATCATCAATTTCCTGATATGTACCCTCAAGGGACGTATAGACTGCTATGACAGCACTACATGATTGAGTTTACATTATTATTAATCTCCTATCAACAATTATCCTCCAAATTAGCCTGTTATTTGTCAAAATTCCAGTATTATCAGATCGTATATTTCTATGTTCTAAGGGCACTTTTTACTGTATCAATCCACCTACATCTTGATCTTCCTTCGGTTTTTTTTCCTTGTCACCTTGGAATAAAACGCCTGTTGTACTAACCTTTTAACCTTTTCTCTTTCATTCTGTTTAAGTGACACATTCTTGAATGCTAATAATGTCAAGTTCCTTCCTAATATCTTCATTTTTAATATGATTGTGATTGTGTCACTGATGTCATTTGTTCAATCCCCTAATTTTTCTCAGAAGACTGATATCTGAGGTCTCTAATCTTTGATCAAGTGTTTTTATTTCTAACCCATTTCTTCGCTCCATTACTTGAAACTAGTTTGAACACTGTCTTGTATACTGCTAGTTTCGTGTTTTGGCTAATTTCTCTTATTCCATATAAATTTATTCACCTGGCTGCTCAACATATCGTCTTTATTTATTCTATTGTCTGTTATTATTATTATTATTATTATTATTATTATTATTATTATTATTATTATTATTATTACGAGGGGGAGGTTGAAAATTTCTGATAAACGCCTAGAACAAAAATGATATTAAACAACTGAAATAACCACAAAAAAGAACATATCTTAAAACTATTTAAATCCCATATTTCATCAAATTGTAATAATTTGTTCTTTTTCTTTTATGATATATAAGCAAACATGTGAGAGATTTTGAATAAATTCGAAGACACAGACGTGCAGGCCATCATCAAGGCACATTCCACAGCGATCGTGCCTGAAAACATCGATACAGTGCATGCCATGATCATTCACATAGACGAATACCAGCTAAAAACATTGCAAAGACTCTGAAAATATCCAGGGAACGAGTTAGGGTCATTATCCACCATCATCTGGACATGCAGAAGCTCTCAGAGAAGTAGGTCCTCAAATGTTTGAATGCTGACCAATGAGGAGAACGTGTGCTGTCATTTCAGTAGATTTTGGGTCATTTTGAGAAATCAGGTGCAAATGTTTAGGCTCGTATTGTGACTGTGGATGAAACATATCTTCATCAGTATGACCCAGAGACTAAACAACAGTCAATGAAGTGGAGACAAAAAGAGTTCTCCACGGCCAAAGAAGTTCCGAACCCAAACTTCTGTAGGGAAGGTTCTTGCCATTGTCTTTTGAGATATGGATGGTGTAATCCTTATCAAGTACCTCAAAAACAAAAGATGAAACTGTTACAGCAGCAGTTTATTCAACAGATCTGAAGAAATTGAAGGAGGTACTGTAGGAAACTGAGCAGAGGCATGCTGCTTTGGCAGGACAATGCGCCTGCTCATACTGCTCATGAAACCCAACAGACAATACACAACTTGGGCTTTCAATGACTACCTCACCTGCCCTATTCACTAGAAGACTGAATATTTCCTATCCCCCATCTGAATATTTCCTATTCCCAAATTTAAAGAAACACTTGAAAGGAATAAAATTTACCACAGATGATGGTCATATCTGCAGCTGAGGACTGGTTTGTGCAACAAGGGAAATAATTTTTTCTCAGAGGATTGCAAATGATGCAGCAGCGTCATTTGTATAACAAAGTGTATAACACTCTGTGGGGAATATGTAGAATAATGTGTAAGTTACACGACTCTACCTCAATTCCTTTATGGTGATTATCACACCTTTTCAGCACACCCTCGTATTATTATGAGTGGATAGACTACTTTGTTATCACATACTGCATAGGGATGTTTTATGAAAGTCGCCTGATACAAGAATATTTTCATCACCAACAGGACTTTCATACAGAAGGCATGGGGGGGGGCAGAGATCTTAGCATAGCTAACTTTTATTTCGCCCGTGGAACAAATATATTCTCTTTACCAATCTTTTATTATGAGATATCTTAAAATATATCCTAATGAATACATTTATTAAATACAAGATGTGTCTATACAGAATATATTAATGCATTAGTATATTAATATTTTGATTAGATTAACATAATATAATAGTCAAGAATAATTAGAACACAGTGCATATGTTAAAATAACATCGCTACACGCCATACTGCAGAAGCTAGAATGCTTGATGATGTTTTCTGTTGTACAATGCCAAACAATGGATGATTTAAACGATATTCGCCACGTGTACATGATGTGACTACGATTATAATATTAAAAAAAAAAAAAACCACTAGTGCGGGGAACTTAAATCGAAAACTGATCGATACAAGAGGAAGTATTATGCACCGGATTTTGTTCCTAATAAGATATAACAGCAGATGATCATCGATTGCAATCACGGTTGCCAAACATGAAAATGCAGCTATGGATCATGTTTTCTGGCACTGCTTAAGCCCCAATAGGTTAAGTCCTGAATTAACGTATTAGGAACTTAACGTTAAGATAGGACTTGAGAATTTTATATTACTTTCTCCCTTCGTGGGAGAAAAAATAGTCTGGAAAATAACCTTATTTCAAATCACAGAGACTTTACTGAAAATGGCTCATGTTTTTAGAACCTATTGAGCTGCAGTATAGCTGATGGCACAATCCTACCTAAATTTTGGGGCACCCCTCTACCCTCCTATCAGCAGTTAATCATTAATTCAGTTAATAAATTATTTATTTTCGTTCCAGTTTTATGTCGTTTTTATTCAAGAATCTACTTTTATGTAATTTTCATCAAAATCAACATGAACTACTACAATAACTACGGGGAATGTGAACATGGAAATATGGTTATATCGAGAAAGAAACTGTACGTTTTGTTCTAGCCGCTAAACAACAGGCGATGCAAATTAATGCAAAATTGAATCGGCTGATAACAGTGTGCTAAGGTTGATAAGTGAGTGCAAATTATGCATTCAGAAAGATGAAATAGAACATTTAATCAATGCCTGCAGATTTCTTAGACTGATTACAAATACTCCGATAACCAAGCACAAAAATGAAGATATTGAAAAATGAAACTGAAAAAAAAAAAAAAAAATTCTCTAACGTTTTAGAATACAAATTTATCGGGCATAGGACCACAGTAGACTTGACATTACAATTATTGAACATCGACAAGTTTAGATTATTGACATCGTCGTAATGTGATAACATCAATAGAAAAAAAAAAAAACTTGAATAAAAATTACAAAAATATTAAAACTATTCATCGTTTATGACTTAAACAAATCAAGATCATACCAATTATTATTGCTACACTTGGTACAATTTCAAAGAAACTGCTTGAATATTTACAGGCATTAAACATCGATAATTAAAAAAATATATGATTTGTTAAAAGAAAAAAAAACAGCATTACTTTGAACAGTCCATATTTTATTATGGTACCTCACAGTCGATTCTTTGCTTCTTTGATTGAATCTGAATTGAACTGTCAAGTCATCAATATATAGCACAGATGCGAAATTTTATGGAAAATCGGCACTGCTAATAGTGAACATGTTCGCATTTTTATCAAGACATCGAAACGGAATTTGGTCGGGATACGCAATGTTTGTTGGCTCGTTTCTTATCTTTTTGAACGTTTGAGGATATTCTTTCAGTATTTTTTAAATGGTTCTTTTGTTCAGTCTGATAAGTAACGAGTAATGGTTATATGGAACTCGCTATGATTGCAGCAAACAGCTTAAACGTAATTGGCAGACATTATTCTATGACAGTTATCTTCCATGGAGAAAAATGTACGTCCAGATATCGATAATCCGACCAACCTGATTGTAACAATCAGGTTCGATCGAAGTTGGTTCCATGAAAATTCATCGAAAAGGCAATTCATCGAATGAACAAATACATCGAACGATAATTTGTCGAAAATGCAATTCATCGAAAAAACAATTCACCGAAAATTTTTAATTTTCGAAAATGTTATGAAAAAATTGATTCATTTAAAGTCTATAGGCACTTATGCTTTTTATTATATATTTTTTTAATTCTGAAATTTATTTCTATCGTTTTAAAAATCCTCATCTTGTATTATTATTTTTACATTAAAACTTTTTCCGTTTCTCTATCTCAAAAAATATATTATACTATAGAGAAGGTGCCTTCCCTCGATGAGTCTTTGGACTTCTTGGAGATGTCACGTAATAATAATAATAATTAATTATTATTAATAAAATGATTCACTCTCTCACAAGCTGAGGTTAGCATATCCATTCAAAAATCGGAATCTCAAAGGGACGAATCTCAAAAAAAAAAAAAAAAAAGGTAAAATAAAATAACCAATTACCTCGAAAAAATCGTAACCTTAGATAACGAGTTACATCTACACAGTTTCACTTTTACTTACTTTTTCCAATATGCCTAAATAATAATAATATGGCTCTGCATAGTCTTTCGATTTGATTTTTTTTTTTTTTTCAAGCTTCATCCTAAAAGAGATTAAACTGTTTTTAGAATTTTTTTTGTGCTATAAATAAATATTTAAAAAATATTATCTTTATTCGGTGGTATATTAAAACTGTCACAGACGTGGATGATTCTGTCATATATGAATCCGCGAACTAATAAATTATGTACAAATACTTTCGTCTGCTATTGTTCAGTTTTTACAGCCGGTAGAAGCAGACGACAATCAATCATAAATTAAAATAAGTAGCAGATTAAGAATTTAGAACACCGTAAGGCACGATTGTATGTTTATGCGGAACTTCTGGGTTAAAATATGAAAGAATCCATATCATTATTTTTCATATTTAGTTACTCAACAATTGCCGAACGGCTCCATTTAGGACATGCGGAAACAAAGCCAACAAATTCGCTAGCAGACAAAAGTCAAATTACCTTCACAGTTTCTCACATGACCTACACGTCACGAACCTGATTTTACCAGACCGATATTAGTGCAGCAACGACAGACGGCAGACGAATAAGCCAGGAAAACGCAGTCAGAAAAGAAAAATGGTACATAACTGGACTTGGATTTTCCTGTCGGTCTTGTATCTTCTGGCAGCAGTCCCGTATGCATATGATCTCTATGATGAACCACCAAAAAGTGCAGTATGTGTGATGAAGGGAAATAATATAGAGGGGACTATTTATTTTTATCAAGAGGTGAGGATTTTTTTAAAAGAATAAGTTGTAATTTGTATTAATTACCTGCTATATTTTCTTCAATAAATACATAATATGCAATCGCTACTTTAATTTCGGAGTTTGTAATTAAAAAAAAACATAATTTAAAATGTTTCTTTTTTATATGTATTTCTATGAAATTATTATAGTTTTTAAAATGGACCAAATAATGGATATAATGTATACTGCAGTTGCAAGTTTTGTAACAGGAAGAGGTTTTCAATAGTGAAATGGAAGCATCAAACTGAAGCCTAATTTGTCTTATTTCTTCAGTGGCGATTAAGATTTTAAAGCTAGTAAAAGTGTGCACAGGCCTAACTGGACAGTAAGAGTGGGATTGTTTATGGAAGTCAATGTAGACGTGTTACAAAGCAGTTGATGAGGACAATGTTTATACCTAATCAATTTATATTATAAAAAAAAAAAAATAAAGCATTTTACAGTTGCCGCATGACAAGTTGATCTTTACGTTGCAAGAATGGGTTTAGATATCAGGTTACTGGATTAGATTAGCAATCTGACATATGAAAGAGATAGGTATGAGGACACCGTATCAAAGAGTAGGAAGATTATCAAGTGGAATTCTACAGGACTCATTACTGGGACGATTACTGTTCAATCTTTAATTCAATGACATTGCAAAGCTAGAGAAGGTTATTAGGAATTATGTTGATATATTGGCTCTTCAGAAGGATTTTAATGTCCTGGAATGGTGTAAGAATGAGTGAGGATAACAATTTAATATAATGTATTAAACTTCGAGAATCATTGATGGATACTGTGTATATATATTTTGTCGGTGAGATTATAAACGAAGGAAATGGTGGAAAAAAGGATTTGAGGATGATTATGGATGGGAAGTTGGAGTTCAGGGGGACACATTGCAAGGATGGTGAAGTCAACCTAGCGGATTGTTGTAATAGTGAGAAGGACATTCACCAGCAGATATAAGGATGTGGTGGTTATGCACGGCTCTGATCAGACTACTTGGTGGTTGGAAGAAAGTGTGATAAGATTGAGACACATAAGATGCTGTTTATTTGCCTGTGGATTTTGGAAGATAAGGAAGATAAGATTCTTCCATGATGATTAATCTCCAAGGTATGAAACGAGTGCATGTATTATACGTGTTCATTGTGCGTCTTCTTCTAGCAAGTTTGTTTTATAGGATGAAAAACCTAAGTTTCCGGAAGGAATTCCCTGCCACCTCCATACGAGACTGGTCTGATTCCAAGAAAGTTCTATGATAATAATAATAATAATGCATATTGCAATAATTGTACATGTTATCGAAATCGTCTTATCCGAGTGATTTTGTGTTAAACGGGGAAAAAGTATTAAACAAGGAGTTATGTAAGTATATCAGGACTATCCAAACTTAGGTAATCCGAGAACCTCGTTAAAAAAAAAAAAAACAGATTTATCCAAGGACCGCATCACAATGTGTATCTAGTAACTTGGTGAGCAGCAGCGACACAACCTCTATAGCCGAACAAACGAACAACACTAATTGCTCAGTAATCGCGCGCTCACGTTCTTCGAGAGCGCCCAGAGCATGCGCGTTGGAACAAAACAGCGTAAGAATTCTTCTTTGGCACATCTAATATTTGAAGAACAAGTGGGTATACAGTGATGTAAAAACACCAAATAAAATTACCAACATCGAGATTATCGATTAGTGATAGAATTAAAATATTTAATACGCATTCGATTCAAATTGTTATTTTATTTATTCGCTCGTAAAAATCAAAACGTGCACGCACGCACGCACACACACACACCAATTCCTCAGTATTTATATTAGCCTTGAGAGGAATCAGTGGATCGGTATATCAGCGTTGTCTGACCCATCGTGCCACGCACGTAGGGTCCATTGATTTATGTTGTTGCAACATTACAGGCCACAGGTAAGGAAGGTACTTTCTTTGCTCAAGCTACATCTGGGTTCTTAATGTGCGTACCAACAGAGCAACTTCTGAATGCCATAGGCTACTGGAATATTGTTGCTGACCAGGTGCATACCTTCATGCTCACAATTTACCCTTCTGTTAATGGTTATTTCCAACAGGATAATGCGACGTGTTACAAGTTGTACGGAATGGATCCAAGGAAGTGGATGGCGACTTTATTATCCTTCAGTGGCTCTACCTAGTTGATCATCGGTAGGATGTGGGGATTCACGACAGAGATTTTCCGAAGATAAATCTGAGATGAGCAAAATGCAAGATGCGATAGAGGCTGCATGGTCGAACATCGCCGTGAATCTATTCCACAACGAATTAAGGACAACTAAAGTGGTGCTACTCACAGTGAGGTGAAGTAACTAGCTAACAAAAGACACTTGACAAACATGATTAGCACCCAATTTCCGAAATTAATTTTCTATATAGCCCTTTGACTCTTCCTCTCATTACGATAAACAAAACAACTGAAAAAGAGAAAGTTGTGTACGGGTTTATTTCTCTGAACTCAGAGGGCGTGTCGGTAGAAAAGGCGGTTTGTAAATGATTTTTGTTGTTACCTAAGACTTAATAGGGTGGCTACCGACCTTGTTATCCTTGAATTTTAAGGGCCCGTGAACAATCTAGATGTTCGTCGACGAGCTGTAATAACTCCAAATATCCGATAAATAAATATTTAGAAAGACCACTGTAAACTTTGTACAAAAATCCATTATTTTAGGGAAATGAAATGGAAATATGACCTCATTGTGTTATATGCTTAACGGGGCATGACGATCATTGTAGTGGTATCACTATATCACTTCAAGTTCTACCAGATGACCTTTCGTATTGCGTCTTAGTGGCATTAGGTGGGAAATAACACAGCACTGCTAAGTTATACAACATTATATTTTAATTGATATTGACCAAGAACTGCTGCAAGTAATTTGACACCTTGACCTTTGTGGATTCGGTGTGTGTGTGTGGGGGGGGGGATAATTAAACCACCTATATGCAATATAAAAGACTGTGAAGAACATTTTACGTGATTTATTTGCAAAATATCGAGTTTTTAAATATGCTGTATACTAATATGGATTATTCTGTGAACACTTTTGCGTGTGTTAACTTGCAGCATTTATTTTTTTCGATGAAATTTTTTTATAAAGCATTTATAATTGCAGCCTTCAGGCACTAATATCATAATTATTATTTTATAATATAACATTATATTATTATAGACCGGCTTAATAACATAAAATATTCCATAAAAATCCTGGTTCAGCATCATCTCTTCCATATTTTTCCGAATCAATCTTATTATTATGACTTGACACCTCCAAGTAGTCCAAGGACTCATCGCGAGAGGGCGCTCCGCTTACATATCTTACCTTCTCTCCTATACTAAAACCACCACTGCACCACCACCAACAGTATTTTTTGTCTGCAAATTTTGTGTGTTCTCATGGCTGATTTGCCTGTACGCGGGATGACAAACCCAAGTTTCCTGAAGAAAAACCCTTCTACCTTCGTATGAGATCGGCTAACTCACCTTTAATTGAAATAGTCATAATTTTGGATGTATGTAACGTCCCTGCGATTGGCGATCTATCATACTACTTGTAATGCAGATGGAGCTGGTACAACGAAGAATCTCCCACCAGCCCAACAAATATTCTCAATGTCTTTATGTAGCTAACTGAAATATTGTTATAGGTGGGGGGGGGGTGAAATAATAATTACGCCACTGGTTCCTGGATTTGTTAATCTAGTATTTATCATGTAAGACATGCAAATAAAAGTACGTTAGCAGAAAAAAATTAATAAGTAAAACTAATTTCAGTTAAAATAGCATCCTATTTTTTTAACAGTTGCCGAGTTATCCGGGTGTAAAGAAGTGAATTGATCTAGATCGCTGAAGGTGAAATTTTTACTTCCAACGATCTTATTACAAATTAGAAGTTTTGTATATTTTTAAAGCGAGCATACCTTTAAAAATGGCCAATTTCATTCTTCAACTGAATAGCTGCTTTCAGTTGTGCAAATTCAGATTGAAATGTAATTAATTTCGTGTTCCGCAACATTCTGGCGCTGTGATGCTAGTTCAACAAATTTGCTGACAACTCAAGTAATAATAATAAAACAATAAAATATTTTATTAAAATAATAAATAAATATATAATATTTTATATATTATATATTTAATATAATATTATTATATTAAGTATATAATATATAAAATATATTTTATATATAAAATATACGCACAAAGTTGGCCTGATTATTAACAAGGAAAAATTGCATTGAACTCTATCGTGTTCTACGTTTCGATTGAGGTGATTCCTTGATCACAGCCTTTTTTTTCGGTAATGTTTTAGCATGCAACTGATCATTGTTTCCTGTGGGAAAGTGGGTTAATCTGATAACCATACTTTTAACTTTGCTAACAAGTACTAAGTTTGTAGTTTGCGACAGCTATTTACTTTGCATACCGGTTTGGTGTTATTTTGTACATCGACCTTTGGAGAAGCCCCCCCCCCCCATTTTTTTTTTGAGGAAGTATCTTCCTCTTTTTTTTTTTTTTTTTTTTTTTTAAAAGGTCAAAAGAATATGAGGAAAAAATTCTACAGGATGATTTTTGAAGCATGGAGGAAATAACAAGCAGTGAGTATAACATTTTTTTTTACGAAAATATAATTTTATTAGAGCATTAAATATCCATTCGGTTTATTTTATAAGCATTTACGCGAAATGAAAATTAGATAACAGTCAATATATATTGTGCCATATCTATTTATTTATTTAATTATTTTTTGTGGCTGTCGTTGTTTACTATATATATTATTTTAATAATTAAATTCCGAAAGGAACCTTATACCATGTTATTTAATAATTCAAAATTTTATTGCCGTTATTTGATGCTTGCTAATAATGTACATGTTATTATGAGAGATTGTTTGTTGTGTTTTTTCCTACCATCGCGCTGAAACGATTTGGGGGGGAGGGGGAATTAATGAAATGAAATAGCACTAATTGAAAGTATACTACTGTATATCGATATGAACATAATAATTAGTGGCTCACTTATTTCCTGTTATTATCTAAACATGAAGTAATGGAAATATTTTATTTATAATTGTGTATTTTTTTTTTTTAAATAAGTATTTGACTATTTGCACTTTACTGTAATTTTTACACAGCATTTCCTGTTCGATAAAACATAAAAGAGGGAAAAAGTTATTTTAAAACTTTTGACGCCAGACGCATAAAGATTAAATGGGAATTTTTTATTTATTTAATTATTTACTAATCCTTGAGATCTAAAATATGTCTTCTTTTTCTCAGAAATCTCAAGAAATATTTGATTTTTGTACATGGAGATAATAATATATTTTTGAAAATATTATAATAGCTTATTTTAAAAAATAGTGGCATATTTTTAAAATAAGCTACTATTATATTTTTAAGTAAATAAATGTTTTTGGCTATTTTTTAAAAAATCATTTTTTTATAGCGCAATTGGAGGAACGACGGTATATCGTGCCAAGAGAACTTAGTTCGATTCTTGTGACGAGAGGAATCTTTATGGGGTCTTTTTCAATTGAAGGTGACTTCGCTCATACGGTGGCAGCAGAGTTTTCGCTCCTGTAAACTCTTGTTTTTCATCCCGCATACAGGCAAATTGGCCATGAGAACACACAATTTACAGACAACATATATAATTGATGATGGTAGTGGTGGTGGGCGGTAGATGGTGCTGTGTGTTTATGGTAGTAGCGTCGGGCAGTTGGAGGATTAAATAAGGGAGACTGTGGGTTGTAGTGGAGTAGAGTGCCCTCCATCGACGAGTCCTTGGACTCCTTGGAGGGGTCAAGTAAAAAATAATAATAATAATAATAATAATAATGACAATAATAATAGTTTAATCAGACTTAATAATTCTTTTATATTTAACTATTCAAACATTTAAATCCATGTTGATACGTGGTCTTTATTTATTCAGCAAAAAAATCCTTCAATTTTTTCTTTTAAAAATATTTTCTCTTTTAGAAACCCTAAAATATTTTCGTCATATTTTGATGAATTAAATTTAAAAAAAAATAAGTTAATACTATCATTTTGAAGTAAATAAGTTTCCCAGATTATTATTATTATTATTATTATTATTATTATTACTACATGACACCTTCGAGGTGTCCAAGGGCTCATCGTGGGTGGGCACAATATTCCTGGTTCACTACACCCAGCCCATCGTCTTCACTAATTAAGCCGCCATCTACACATACGACACAACCACCATCAGCACACAACTCCATCTACCGCCTACCACCACCAAAATTTAAAATAATATTTTTAATATTTTAATATTAGTTTTTTTCTCATATTTAAGATTTTAGTTTAATCCGATTTAATCAAACTTTTATAATATTTAACTATTAAATATTTAAATCCATTTTGATAACTGGTCTTTATTTAAGGATGACTGAAAAAAAATAATCTTTAAAGAAATCGCTTTTCCCCCTTCCATTTTTCTCTCTTTCTCTCGTTTTGTTACTTGTTTTTTCGTGCTATCTGACAAGAAGCGACTTATTCTTCCGGCACCTCTCACCACTTCCTGTTTTAATCCTACGCATGTAAAACACCGTTTTCGCAACAACTTTCTACAAAATACCTTCTCATCTTCATATTGCTTTCAGGTACATTAGTTTTGTTTTTCTCTTAACCCTAATCCAGTGTCCCCGTCTGGTGTTCTATTTTCAAGGCGACCTTTGAAACCACACACACTCCAAGACGTCGTTTTTCTTTTGCTTGCTCCACTTTTCATTTTCGCTTGTATGAAAGTACTTCTTTGAATGTGTGTTCATTTGAAGATCCGGTAATGATAATTAAGTAGGACACATAGCGAGCGAGAAACCTGCCTAATAACGTCACCTTTTTATACAGCGAGCTAATTTTAAAGTTCCGTGATATAGTTCGTTAAATGACATGTCTGAAAGTGATTTTATCAAAGCGAACTACTCCTCTCCTTCAGGGCGTTTATGCGTAGCATAAGCTAACAACCAGACGATATTGTAGCCGTAACTGAAGAGGCTGTATTGGCTTGGCCTACATGCAGCAGACTATTCCAGCTAACTGCGCAGAACGGTATTAGCAAAAATTAACACAGTTACATTACTCTATTATGTATATTTGAAAAGAAATGCAGGTAATTATTTAACTCAAATAATTGCAAATAATTATTCCATTATATATGTTGTGAAGTAATTATTTCGGTTAACCTGTGTGAAATGTTTGAAACTATGCAAACGGAAAAATGCTTTAACATATTAAAATGCTTTAAAATTCTTGTCCACTTACATCTCAAACGTCCTACCTATCCATTCTTTCTTTTATTCTTTCTTTCTATCCTTCCTTAATTTATCTGCTTTCTGTAAGTGAACCGATCGCTATAGAGAATTACGTATATAATTATTACAAGTTGTAATATTTCTTTTTTGTCTAGCGATAGGTGAGTAGAATTTTCAGCAGTTTATAAATAAATCCTAATACACAACACGTTTCCGTGAAGACCCAGTTTCATGTTTCTTTGGTCTTCCAATGAAGAACCAAGAGACGCTATACTTTTCGAATGGAAAAGACTTGAGTTCGAGATCTCGTAGTGACGAATGGAATTTTCATATGAGCTTTTTCTATTAAAAGGGAGTTAGCTGATCTCAAACCGAGGCAGCAGGATTTTTTTCTTCCAAGAACTATGGTTTCCATCCCTAATACAGGCGAATCGGCCAGGGAACTCACGCAATTTACAGATAGAAATACTATAGGTGGGCGGTAGATGGCGTTGTGTGTGTGTGTGTGTGTGTGTGTAGATAGAGGATTAAGTAGTGGATACGGTTGGGTTGACTGGAGCGCCTTCTCGCGGTGGAGTTGTTCTTAAACTCCTTGGAGGTGTTATGTAATATAAAAATAACGCTGAATAAAGGCGGTTCAGCTGTTGGACGGTCGCAGCACCTGTGTATTATGTCTGTTAACTGCCTATGTTCGTCTAACTGTTTGTATGATGAAAAATCCAAGTTTTTAGTTGCGACCATGAAATATCTTTTATATACACATATTGTAAGAAACATTCCCCATATGAAGTTGATTGTGTGTGTGCTTATGAGAGAGAGAGAAAGAGAGAATGCTAAGTAGTTATCAACACTTCCTATCTGTTTCGTTTGCTGTAAATCTGAGAAGGTCATCTGGAACTAATTTATGGCCTCTATGTCACCTCTAAGTATTGAACAATATTGGTTTAGACAAGTTTCGAAACAAACGGTGTAATGCGAGGCAGGCTATCGTCACCCACTGAGCAGGGCTTAGAGATTTCCAAGTTTGGAGGGCGGCAAACAAATGCAAAATTGTACGTCAACCATATAAACACCTTTTTTTTCCTTTTTTTTTTACGTATTTTTACATAGGGTGCGGTAAAGATTTACTTGCCTAGTAATGTTCACATAATTAAATACACCAACAGTAATTATTATTATTATTGTTTGACACACACAACGAAATAAAGACAGACCACCACCTGTAATCGCACGCTTCACCAGTAAAAGTATGAGAGATCGCATCCTAGCTGCGAGCAAGAAGGTAAAGCCAACAGCGTCAGTTCTCAATAACAGGCAACCCTCAACACCAATCCACATAACAGAACACTAGACCCCCATATTGTAGAAACAAGGAGAATTAAAAAAAAAAAAAAACTATAAGTTTCTATGGACTAGGGATTCCCAGGTCTTTGCACAAAGACCTGGGAATCCTTATGTAGTGCTTAATTCCCACCCCCTTTCCACACTATAAAGAGCAAGTTTTACACTATTTCTCTCACACTAATATGGCTGCAATAAATCTCGGCGAACATAATCAACAGGAAAACGTTAACTGTGCTGTATTCGAATCTTTAAATAATTGGATATTTAAATAATATGGTGAGCTCAGAATTTTATACAAATTCTGAACTCACCATACTACACACAAACATAAGAAGCATAAAAAAAAAAATTAAAAAAAATACTGACTTACTCTATCGACCCTGCACAACAACCTCCTGACATATAGCGACGTTCTATTTCTATAGGTGATACAGAAGCATCTACGTATAACATTAACAATTACCAATGTTACACATTATGTAGACCACCAAAAAAAAAAAAAAAGAGGAGGTGGTATAATCGCATTTGTAAATGAAAAGCACGGTGTGATCAAATCATAACCACTTTCGAACATGCAGAAACATTACGTTTAGAAATCATGACTAATACACGATAAACACAATACCACAAATACACGATAAACACAATATACAGACAGGGACAGATGGAGGTGTTACGGGGCCTCGGGAAAAAGTTATTAGTGGGGTCCAAAAATATTCGCAAAAAATAATTTTTTTTCTTTGAAAAATCAGATAATTTTAATAAACATAATTTACAAACATTAAATACATATAGTTATATACTAAAATATTTCCCATGTCAATCCATCTCTGAAACATGAAAAATTCTATTATCAAATTTTCTTAGAAATTTAAAACCGCAAGGCCTCCGTCTGAATAACCGACGTCTGAGCCGGCCCTGTATACAGACCCCCCCCCCCCCCTCAGATAGAAACATGGTTAAACGACATCAACAATCACACAACAGATACACCTATCCTAACAGGTGACATTAACATTAACACTCTCGATGGTGGCTCCAACCATTAACACATATTAAGCCAGTACAGCATAAACCCGATTATAAACTCCTCAACAAGAGAAGAAATTCTAAATGACTCACTAACACAATCATGCATAG
Organism: Typopeltis vanoorti; assembly: GCF_054136105.1. Classification (NCBI taxonomy): domain Eukaryota; kingdom Metazoa; phylum Arthropoda; class Arachnida; order Uropygi; family Thelyphonidae; genus Typopeltis; species Typopeltis vanoorti. The sequence goes on along the minus strand of NC_143567.1, from coordinate 54,224,928 downwards.
ACCACATAAACATAAGGGCTCAGACATACTTAATTACTCAAATAATGTCCCTAAATCTTTTATAAACCTTATTTTAAATGAACCAAAAAACGAAGTATTTTCGAATAAATAAATTAATACTGACATTAAAATTACTAAATGTAATGTAATAATATTATTACGTAAATAATGTAATAGTTTAAAAACCTTATTATGTAATTAATATATCAATATTACTATGCATAATGTAATAATATTATTATGTAATATATGAAAATATAATGTAATAAAACATTAATATTATTAAAATTATTTAAATTAAATAATTATTAAATAAATTATTAAATTATTTAAATTATCCCCTTAATTTAAATAATGTTTATATCGCCGAAATGAAGCTTATTAGCTCTTTATATTTAAGTAAATTAATATTATTAAAATGTTTGTAAATAATGAATTTACTTTGTACTGTATAATTGTACGAAATAGTAGGAAATATTTTAATTGTAAATGTAAATACTGTGTATAATAACACTTTCTCAAATTTTGAAGAAAAAAAAAAGTGAACTGGGATTGTTATTAATAACAGCAATACATGAATGATTATTTTATACCATTTGCACGTTATGCAAATTATAAGGATAATATTTAAACATTGCATTGAACCACAAGTAGTAAAATGTAGTATTGTTTAAATTATTAGTATAATGTCAGTATAATATAAATTCTCCAAATACACACAACGCCACTACTATTACTACCATCAACGCCATCTACCGCCCATCACCACCAATAACAGATTTTTTTTTCTTCTGTAAATTGCCTTTGTTCTCAAGTTGTATTTACAGAGATTAAACATTATCTGAATATTTTTATGACAATGGTATAAAAGCGTATGACAGATGTTATGCAGATTATATGTAAAATTAATACGATGTAGAATTAATGTCTTAACTAGATCTACGTGTTGACAGTTTATTATTTATATTATTTTATTTTATTTTTTATTTTCATAGTCTCCACACGACACAACTTACATCGTAGGTGAGATCTACGGTCTAAAACCCGGTCTACATGGGTTTCATGTGCACCAGTATGGAGATTTAACCAAAGGTAAAAATAATATAATATGTGGTCAGCAACCTTTGAACAACAACAAGGTGTTATGTACTGCTATAAGTCCATTAGTTTTATGCAACAGATTAGTGTTATGCATTAGTAATAGAATATTTGCAATTGGGGCAGCCTTAAGGAATAAAAGTTATTTCAGCCTATTAATCACTACTTAAACATTATCGAAATAAGGTTGAGAACCCCTGGACTAGAATAATAAAATATTTAAAAAAAAATAGTCATGTGGAGATCTTAAATTAGTAAGTAGTAAATTAGTATTGCCATAATGTACTCGTTGTCCCTTATTTAGCGTTTACAAATTAGGGCGGAATTTTAATCCATAGATTCACAGTAGGTTACCCGAAGCATATTTGATTTTTTTTTTTTTTTTTTTTTTTCTGGCATTTCATAGGCGCGTATGTAGCACTATGGAAATATCGTTTACTTACAGTGTTAGGTAACGTGAAGAACGATCGCTAGCCTCAATTCTAATTGCCAACGAGAATTACAGTATTTCTGGATCTTTCCTGAACTACTTCCTGAGTTAAATCTTTAGTACGGTATTCTTCCTTCAAAAACTCGGATGTTTAATCCTGCAGGTAACTAAATAAATAATAAAATAAACTGAAAATAGCCATGGAACTCGCACGTAATATGAAAGCGCCACCTGAGTAGTTATATTTCATCCATTTATATATATATTAAATAAGTTAGGAAATTATTGATTTTATTTAGTTAGCTTATATTAGCTACCAGGTGGCACTTTTTAGAATTGTCAATTATTGTTTAATTGCCGTTCTGTGATCTTGTACTGATCGTGCCTATGATACTTAGGCGAATATTCTACAGTAATAAAGTTTTTTACGTGAGTTTTCCTTCGTTTTTATATTTCTTTTGATTATGCTAACTCCTGGTATTTCATTATTAAAACAAATATAATAGCAGTTACGTATAATCTTCACTTTCTTGAATGAAGACCACTGAATTCATTAGGTTAGAACATACTTTAAACAATTACTAAAATAAAGAGCCAAAAGACTTTAGTTGGGCGATTTAAAATTACATAAGCAAAGTGGATATTAGATCCAGCGTTATTTTAAAGCCGAATGTAGACACTGAAAGTTTCATGAGTTGACCAGAGAGCTTGCCGGAATATTTTATTTTATTTTAGTAATTGCTTTTACGCACCGACTAAAAGTTCACTTACGCAAAATATATTTCTCTGACATTTCAACTTCCTCAATACAACGAGAGTTTTTCTCTCTTAGGTTTTCTACCTAGTCTCTGAAGAGAACCAGTAAAAATTTAAACCAATCAGTTTAAAACAGCTGTAAGGCCAGTGAAACCTTATTAAAATGGACTAATAAAAGGCGAATATGTAGACGCTTTGGAGGCACCTATGTCTTTTGAGTAGTCCGCACTAAGACAACTCAAGAATGCCGAGGAATGTCATCCTGTAAGCTCGCTGGTTGGTCAACTGACGAAACTTTCATAGTTTCTACATTCGGCTTTGAAATAATGCTGGATCTAATATCCACTTTATCTAATATCCACTTTGCTTATATATTTTAAACAGTTTATTTTTGCTTAGTGATGTCACAAAAACGAACAATTCGCTTTTATCAAGGACTTGTCAGGAAGCTGCGGCAAAATGAAATATACAGCAATCTCTCGATTAATGCGTCCCCGATTAGCACGTTTTCGATTAGTGCGTCATTTTTTTTCGACAACCAAATTCGATTAGTGCGCCTATATACATCTTAAAAATAAATGTTACAGATTTTAAAAATTTTCGATGTATACATTTTTTATGGCTAACTATTTTAAAAAATCACTCATCAGGATGAAATAATTTGGTTACCGATTTGAAACATTTTACAAAGTTATTTTTTAATGGCATACTACACTATTTCCATGTACGCTATGTTCCAAATTTACCGCCAAAATTTATGTCGCCTGCTTTACGTAGTTTTGCTGATCATATCTCGTGCAATTGTTTTCCTTACTTTTTTATTTTAAATTATTTTCCTAACCTTTAATCATGAGTAAAAGAATTAGCGAGCAAAAAAGAGAAGTGTGAAAATGATTCGAAAAGTAATCTGAATGGAAGAAAAACTTGAAATGATAAAGAAAAATGAACAAGGCGAGTCCAGAGCAAAGATAGGACAAGAACTCAAAAATGGGTGAATCAACTGCTGAATACAAAGAGAAAGGTAAGGCTGTTTCAAGTTCATCATGCATGCACTCGAAATCAAAGTATTATATGGATCGAAGATTGTAACCAAAAACGGATCCCGTTAAATACTGGCCTTATTAAATCATAAGCATATTCTCTTTGTAACCAGTAAAGAAAGGGCTATCAATGATGGAAAAGAAGAACAATTCCACGTTAGTGCTGGGTGATTTCAGCGTTTCAAAAAGAGAAATAGCTTACTTATTGTTCTAATCACAGGCGAAGCTGCAAGTGCAGATCAGGAGATATCCAGAGATTTTGAAGAAAATTGTGTAAGAAGGGGACTATTGTGATCAACAAATATTTAATGTCGATGAAACGCCTTTTTTTTGGAAGCGAATGCCTTCCAAGACGTTTCTGGCCAAATCAGTGAACTCTCAGCCTGGTTATAAAGTCGCAAAGTCGAATGAAGTTACTGCCAGCAATATGCCAGCCGTTTGGAAGCACATTTTTCCACATTGTGCAAATATTTTAGAGGCTTTTCAAATGAATCTAAGTTAATTCAATCTCATTCTGAGAAGTTGAGTGATTCCGAACTGCTAAATTTCGATGCACAGCGGAAAGATCCTGAAGAATATGAAGAAAATTTATTCAATGACAAGCCCAAAAAGGTTTTACAGAAACAATTTGAAAATAGTTTTCGTACAATCGAAGTTTTTAAGCAGCAAGAGACTAACCCTGGTGAAGAGAGAAGCAGTAAAATTTGCAGATGAGGCAATAGGTCCATATACCGTCAGTTGTATAAAAAAAGAAACAAAATGCCCGTCAAACTACGTTATCTCAATTTTTTGTTAAGAAGCAGAATAAAATATTTATATTTTGAATACGTTTTATTGACTTTCAGCTTCATGGTTTTCCTTTAACTAGGCCCTGAGACATACCCTAATTATTTTATTAAAAAAAATTAATGGTCAAAAAAGAAATCTGAGGAACGAATTATACATTTCCCCATAGGTTATTATATTCGATTAGTGCGCCTGTTTTATAGAACGCATTAGGAGCATTAATAGAGGGATTGCTGTATCACAATCGCATGTCGCAAATGTGATATTCCATACTTCTATCAAACATTTGGTTGTTGGTGTTTTTGTTTCTTCAAGAAACGAGAAGATATGAAAAATGTATTTTTTTCTGTTATAATTTTATTGATATATGAAAGATATTCATACTACCAATTCAACTTTGTGCCATAGCAACTTTCTTGTCTGACTTATCTAATATAACGGATAGTCGAATATTTTGCTTTGAATGAATCGCTGTGCAATTAATCGTTATGATATCTATATATATTGTTAAGCTTTAGGGATGGTGGCACTTGTTCACCATAATCTCTCTCTCCCCTGAAAGTATCATTCACCGATAGCCTTGATCTCAGCTATCGCTGAAGGCTAAATAGTAAAACAGGCTACCTAACTTTGTTTTCAAAAAAATTAGAGCAAAAAGAGCGTTATATACCTGGTGACTATAAAATAACGTGAAGTATTCAGCGCCTTCTAGCGAGTAATGTATTGGACGAAACACAAAAATATTTGGTAGACGTACACAGTGGAACATGGGGATTCGATTTAACCAAAAAAAATAATGGTACCAAAAGTCGCCAACAGGGGAAATTTTGGCGCTGTTTACCGAGTAAAATGCATTAATTTGCATTATCGCGTTTCTTGTGAGCGATCATGCAATAAAAGGAAAGCCTGTGAGATTTCTAATCATTCGTAGACGAACTGCTTTTCGACGCCTCTTACCTTACGTGAGCGAGCTTTGTTAGTCAAACTGTATTATCAGCGGAACAATAATGCCAGTGCTTGTCTTCGTGATTTTCGGCGTATGAAAAATTTACGAAAAGGACCGATTAGCGTAACAAACTTACGAAAACTGATTCGGCGATTTGAAATTACTGGAACTCTAGCAGTGCAGGTAGGCAGGGGACGCAAACCAATCAATCACCAACAAGTTGAACAAGTTGCAACTGCTATTGTGGAACAGGAGATGACGAATGTGTAGGGTACCAGTAGGGTACCAGATGTAGGATTTTCCACACCGTTGTGTGGAAAATCCTACATCAGATGTTGAAGTTTTACCCCTAGAAAAGCAGTCATGTTCAAGAATTGCGCCCTGGTGATGCGACCAGACGAATCGACTTATCTTTCAGATTCTTACCGGGCATGGAAGTGGATGATGCATGGCCGTGGCAGATTTTATGGAGTGATGAAGCGCACTTTTATTTGAACGGCGATATTAACACACGCAACTGTCGCATTTGGGCTGCAACTAATCCACACGTGTGTCTGCAGATGCCTATCCACTCCCCCAAAGTCACAGTGTGGTGCGGATTTACGGCATCTTTTATCATCGGTCCATACTTTTACGAGGAAAACTGCCAAAATGCACCAGTGACCTGTTCCATCAATGCTAACAGGTATGCCAATATGCTACAGAACTTTGTGGTTCCACAACTGCAGCAGAGAGGATGTCTTGATTCGACCATCTTCATGCAGGATGGTGCACCATCCCACATCGGACTTCAGGTACAGCGTGTTTTGCGACAACATTTCTCTGACAGAAGAATCATTAGTCGTGAATTTCCCACGCCATGGCCACTGAGATCGCCTGATCTCAATCCTTGTGACTTTGGGCAGTGGGGATTTCTTGAAACCATTGTGTATCAAGGACATGTACCCGACATTCCAACTTTGAAAGATCGAATAACGTTACACGTGAGACAAATCAATTCCTATATGTTGCGAGCCACTATGGAAAATGTCGTGCACCGAATGCAGTTCCTGGAACATCAGAATGGTGGTCATATTGAACCTCATTTGTAATTAACAATAAACGTCATGAAATTGATGTGTACTGTCGCTCATTTGCCATTTAGTCATTCATTAATCACACCTACTAAAGTTAATTTGGCAGCGCCAAAATTTCCCCTGTTGGCGACTTTTGTTACTATTTTTTCCCGTTAAATCGAATCTCCATGTTCCACTGTGTACGACTACCGAATATTGGTGTGTTTTGTCCAATACATTACTCGCTAGAGGGCTCTGAACACCCGGTAGATTTGATGATTATTTCGTTCTGTAGAAAATAAAGATGAACTTAAATCTCTCGCTTGCACTATTAAAATTTTGCGATTCTATAGTAATTCGAAGGATTTTTATTTTAATTTTTATTTATTGTAAATCTTCGAAATCCGTTCGTTTTATATGTTATTATCGTTTAGAAACATAGCTCATATTATTAAGGGGACATTGCTTTAATTAGAATTTTTAATTTTAATATTCTTTATAATTTAAATTTTAATAATAAACATAATTACTATTAATCAATCTTTCATAGATAATGATTTTTGCTCAGTGCGAGCTACTGATCCACTAGTTGTTATTATTATTTTATTTTATTTATAACCAGGTTGTACAAGTGCTGGATCACACTTCAACCCATACGAAAACGACCATGGAGCACCTTCTGATCATTTCAGGTACGTAATTGAATAATTTTGTTAACTGTTTTATTTTGAGTTCTCGAATCTGTGACCTGAACAACCAGACAAAAGTTTGGAATAGTCATTTCTCAGAGAAAGCATTTGCATAAGCAAATATAAACTTATTGCACGTAGTCTATGTTTATCTTAGTTACTGACTGACCAACAGTGACAAATCAATAATCAATAGAGACAAAAAATACTGTTGTTGGTGAGGTGATTATGGGCAGTATATGGCGTTGATGGTAACCGTGTGTAGTAGGAGAATTAAATAGTGGAGGGGGGGGACAGTTAAATGTGTGTGAGTTGAGTAGAGTTTTGATTAACACGTTTCTGTTAATCAAAATACCAAGGTTTACTCTATAGCAAAGAAATAAATTTTTGAAATAAATTTAAGATTTGCAAACCTTGGTATTTTGATTAACAGAAACGTGTTTTTCCAATGAACTACAATTTTTGAGCTGTGTTGCCATGGTTTCCAATAATTTGTAATTTAAAGTTATCAAAGTCAGTTAATAATGTTAAGTAATTTAACTGATGCGTTTCAATGGGAAAAAATTTCCATCGAAACGAACCAAGCTACTTAACCTTGAGAGGCTAAGTAGCTTGGCCTCCATGTCCAGGAAGCATTGTGGGAAGTTCATTCTATGGGTAATATCAGATTATTTACCTCAAATCAACAATTAACAGTTATTTACATATAAGTTTAGTAAAAACTTTCAGGAATTCTGCTAACGAAAAATGTCTTTTTTTTTCTTATTGTAGACATTTAGGAGACTTGGGAAACGCCGAAGCTGACTACCATGGCCTTGCTAAGATAAATATTGTTGACCATCAAGTAACATTATACCACGAAAACAGCGTCCTTGGACGAGCACTAGTGGTATGTATAATTCATTTAGAAGTAACGGAATGTGAAAATCTTCTGCAACATCATAAACTGAACGAATTCCCACAAGATAACTCTTAGTGAGTTTCTTCCGGTTCTATGTGTTTTAACCAAATTTCCTAACATAACACTAATTACGGCATTTATCTTGTCTGTTAAACATGATACAAAGAAATTTTCAAATAAACTGGCAGATAATAAGACAAAAATAGAAAAATTTAAATTTTATTGTAATTTAAATTCTTTAATTAAACGTTTAATACGCATATTTTAACCAACCCACTCAGTTATAGACTGTGGTGTTCAACTAATACCACACATCTTCCAAATTCTTGACCCATTTATTTCGAAATATAAACATTATATTAATACATATAACTGATTCTTTTTCCAGTAATTATTATTTAATTATACGTTCATGTTTCCAACTAAAATCAATATTATTGAGTTTAGGTTTAACAAGAAACTTTGCTCGCGTCTATGGACGTCATTGATAAAAACTGAGCTTATTTCAAATAAAACGCTTCACTTTCAAAAGTTATCAATTTTCAGTTGTAATAATCTGTGTGAGTCTGAAGCCATCCAATTTTTGTGCTCAAGTCAGAAGGGACTCTAATCTACACTTTGGTCTTTAGAGCAAAGCTTCCCAATTATTCAACCCAGCCCATCCATTGTACAAATGTTCTTTAATTTCACAACTTTTTCGTGAGTGGGATTTTTGTACAAAGGAAACAAAAGGAAAGAAGACACATATGCCTGAAAGGAAGTCTCCATGTGGTGTCATATTGTGAGCATTATCCGATTAGGAATTCCAAATCGTATTTGACGTACTTCTATGAACAGAATCCAATGCCTTTCACAAGTCTGTGGAATTTAAAATAATGGTAGATTTTGAGCATTTTGAATATTCCATAAGTTAGCACAGCTAACTCCGTTTCTTCCCCCATAGGTAGTAGGCAAGGCCATTTTAGCCCTATCTAACTTTGAGAAACTAAGGGAGAAATTCAATCTCCACTGAAGCCAATCACTGATAGTTAGCCGAAGACGATCACTAATTTTAATCAGCAAGCTGGTGAATAGAGGCAGACAAGTGCAGCCATCTCGCATTCCCTAACTCTAACGCAATATATTATTGTCTGAAACAGTATCGGTTCTATGGCCGATTTTGTTGAGTTTTGGGACAAAACTCACTTGCCCATGTCAGAGATCGACTAACTCAGAAACAGCTGGAAGAAAGGCTTAGATAAAGTTCCTGTAATCGAATGTAACAGGACTACTCAAGGAACTAAATGCATATATTCAATGATGAGTAAAAAAAATAATAATAACTCCCGATTTACCTCAAAAAGCGACACTTAGAGATTTAAAGGCTTCTTATTGGAAATCTCTAAGATGAACAGAAAGATGACTAATTTTTTTACATATTTAGATATCTTCATTTAGATATCGACTTTTGGAATCACCTTTCCATTTCTTCGATATCTCTTTCCAGCCCTCAAAACTGAAAACATTAATTGATCTTAATTTATAATCCTCCAATTTTATAGCCTTTATAATTTCCTTTTCATGGTTTTCAATGATACTTCCTTGAATATCAAAAGTTCTAATTTACTGGGTTGATTAGAAAGCATAAAAAATTCCAAATTTTATTATTTCTAGTTACACAATTAGACATCACGTTTTAGAGTCAGTAATCATTTCACATTAAATATTTTACATCATTGCATTGTGATTCCAATTGATTACGACCATATCTTTCACTTGAAAAAAAAAGGTGATAATTTTGCATATTGAGCAAAATGTCAAAATGTGTCTTGAGATACTTTGTTACTATATTGAAAGTAGCAATCTCATTAATAGCAAATTCCTCTACAAATAGCCACGAGATCCCTAGTTTAATCGAAACTTTACTTTTTTTCTTTCAGGTTCATGAGAATCCTGATGATCTTGGTCGAGGTCGAAATCGGGAGAGTAAGGCAACTGGGAACGCAGGAGGAAGACTTGCATGTTGTGTCATTGGTATTGCCCAAAAATAACTTAAGCATTCGCTCTCTCTCTCTCTCTTCCCCATCCAGAATCGTGTGAAATGTGTGACTTAACTGCGAAGATTGTAAGATACGAGGACCAAAGAGATGTTTACTGAGGAAAGATTGATGAGGATATAAAAAATACTTAAAAAAAGATTTTGCACCATTAAAGAGTGTATATAAAATTTTTTTGCTTCAGTATTGTCTTAGTTTATATATTTTCGTTAATTTCTTCAGAATTTATCAAATTATCAACACATCACTTATACTAATGATTTTATAGCAATGAAGATACTGCTATTTTGTTCTGGGGAAAACGGGGGAATTAATTTTAATTATCTGCATCAATTACGTGGCAAATGATATTACGTACATGCAGTTTTTCGTCGATTTTAATATAATAATATTCCACTAAATAGAAAAGAAAAAATAATGAATCTGATTGTAGTTTGTAATAAGACATTACGTTATTAATATTATTACGTGACACTTTCAAGGAGTCTAAAGACGGCAGCGTTGCTAAGCTTTTAACACCCTTGGCAAATTAATAGCTAATCTCCTTTTGTAGTGTGACCATTCGATAAATGGTCAAATATCTCCTTTACCAAAATGTTCCTAAAGATACAACTCACCGTCTCTTTCCAACTTAATCTTCCAACTACATGACACCACTGCTATCAACAGACTCAACACCATCTACCGCTCATCACCACCAATAGTATTTTTTTGTCTGTAAATTATGTTTTATCTGTACATATTTGCACAATATTTGTAAAGCTGCTCACATACAAAATACAGGTTAAATGTGGATTATCGTATGCGGCATTGGTAACATATTGCATTCCCAACAAATCAACTGCAGCCAGCTGATTAAAATATAAAGGTACCATTCCGGAGAAGAAACACATACGATGTCAACTGGAAGTTAATTCCACGGCACCACAGAAGCAGGAAATTTCATTTTCTTCTCTGCAATTTAGATCTCTGTCAAGGACAAACTTTCCTTGTTTGTTTGTATCAGCTATCTTTTTTTCTAATGCCTCAAAAATTCTTTTTCCTTTGTAGAATCTTCGGTGGGAACATAGGCACAAATAACTCTCATCGTCCAATCCTATTTTGCTTTTCTGCATCACTTTCTTTGATACTGACTGCCATTCAAGATTATCTTCGTATTTGGTGTTGAACATTATATCTACCTTCCTTTCCCTGATCATTTTGTTTTGAACCTAACATCTGACAGTTGATATTTGGAATCTCACCTATTTTTTTTTTGTCTTGTTTCAATAACGCCTATGATATCAACCTGATTCTTCTGCCAGTTGCACTTTTTATGTAGACTTTCGTTGATGGTTCCAATCTTGAATTCCGTTGATTTAAGACAAACTTAAATTGTGCTACCGACCAAATATTAACTATTGAAAATAACACAGTGTTCTTGAGTACGTTATAGCTTCATTCTGGTTCAAGAGTGTATAGAGAATTTGAAATTGGAAGTGACTGTCACTTAGTGCTAAGTAGGATAAAAATGAATGTCGCTCTGAAAGGAACAATGCGGAAAAACGTTTAATAAGAATTAAAGAGTTAACTGGTTTTTATAGGTAAACTATAAAGTCAGCTATACAAATATTATTCAATAATATATGGTAGACTTTGAAAACAATCAACATTGATTGTTTGCGAGGAATAGAACTCCGGAAGTTAAAGAGTTACCTGTATTAATGAAGAAAGCATGTCAAAAAGTCTCTGGGAGAGTACAGAGAAAATTTAAGTGAATTTAGTTAAGTTTAAAAACTCATGGGAATACTCCGTTAAGTATATGGAGGAAAAAATATCATGAAGATAGCAAAATATTCTTGAGGTTATTGAAGAAGCTTCGAAATGGAGGGCGAATTACGTTGAGAGAAACTAGAGATGACATAAAAATGAAACATGAAGATATTCCAGATGCCTGGAGTAATTACACTGCTAAATGATACGATAATTGACAGAATAAATATATGTTGAACCTCAATGCAATCAGGACAGCAATGTGGCCTTCCACAATAGGGCTCTAGCGAAACCAGCGAGTATTTCAGCTACAAAGAGATATCTTCCTAGTTAGAGGAAATGACAACTGGTCATTTTCTCAATGTCCAGTTGACATCCGTGGTACTTCTTCTTCCAGTGAAATACCATCGCCAGGCCTTTTAGAAAGCTGAAGTGGCAACCGCAATGTTTGGTCATCAGAACAGGGATTCCGGTTTCCGTTTTTCTCTCTTCTCTGTGCAATGTGAGTGATACCCTTCGAGGCCATGACAAACATACTTAGAAACCCATAAACCTTCTCTGTTTCGAGGGTACATCGGATAAAACAGTTATGCCGCAAGCTAGTTAGTGCACGGACCCGAACTTGTCAGTAACAAGTCCGAAGGCTTCCCGGTCAGCTGCGCATAATCCTACTGCTCATCATACTCTTGCCAGGTCGTGCATGGAGAGGGAATCCGAATAGTGGAGGAATTGTCGAGGCCACGTCATGGCACGCAAACTAGTTTCTCTCTAAAGGGAAGTTATATCCAAGAATCTATGTTTTCTCGCTGCCCGTCCCCGCTGCATATCCTTCCATCTAATCACGATAAAACTTATGAAGACTCCTACAAACAATGACAATAACAATGCGACAAAAATGAGTATCCTCATAAACCAATCCTATTAAAAAAATCACATCATAAGCAGAGACACGACATACAATAAAGTCAGAATGTTATCACAAAAAAAAATAATTTTGGCATCCACTTCACTAACACATAACATAAAATATCTAGTCTTCCAGACTAGATATTTTATTCCTGACAGAAACTCAGATTGCTTCTACATCTACTACTGTCTACATTCAATGTCCAAACTGCACATTCCACGATTCTTTTCTCCTGTGAATTTCTGAACTCTGACATGGTGGCTAATTTAACCATGTGAGATTTCAGAAATTTCATCTTCTCACTTGCATGAAGACCAATTCAACTCATAATCCTCATCCGCCTTCCAAGCTAGGTTCAACCGAAAGTGTATCAAAACATTCGAAGAAAAAAATTTAGCTTAGCTATGTGGTTCACTTCATTCAATAACTTCTTTTAAAACGGGAGCTTTTTTTGGCTTTATTAGTTGACCAGAGATTTTTGTAAAATATATACAAGAATTGTGTACAAGTTTCACCAGCTGTTCTGTCTGGCTTCTTCAGGACATGTGTAACGGTAGAAGAAACCAGACAGAACAGCTGGTGAAATCAAGCCTTTTAGACTATTTCTTCGACTATTATATTAGAATAGCGTAATAGTGCGGATTGTAATACAAATCAGATTCCCGATGTGCTTCGCTATTATTTTATAGTAATAAAATAATAGCGAAGAAGAAATGACATGTGTTCTGATGTTGCATATACTGCATTGAATCTCCATAACTCGGTCGGTATAGACGAAGCTTTGGTCAGAAAGACCTGGATTCGATTCCCGTCAGCGACGTGAGGAACTTTTATCTGGTTTCTTTCGACTAGAAGTGAGTTAACCGGTCACATACGGAAATGGAGGGGTTTTAATCCCTCAAAACAGGCAAACCGGTCTCGTGAACACACACACACACACACACACACACACACACACACACACACACACACACACACACACACACACACACACACACACACACACACACACACACACACACACACACACACACACACACACACACACACAGACGTGGCTACAGTCATAAAATATATTACGGCGAGGAAGGCCACGGGAAACCACCTTGCTCACAATCATCTTCGTAGTATGGTAGCATACAGCTACCCCTTGTCAGCTGTCTACTTCTCTCATTGCTTCCTAGTGATTGTTGAAACAGCCAAGATCGAAATATAAGTAAGGTAATAGCTGATCAGGGATTTTCTTGTCATTTAAAATAAGTCTAGATTCTCGTTCAGCGTTGAAGCACAGCGACTGAACACGGGCGTCGATATGGACGGCATCCACTATGTTGTTTTCGGAAACTCATGATGAATTTTGCTGTTCAGATTCCTGGAAGTGGATTCATATCGCGCACATTTCGTTATATCATCCCCCAAAGTTGCTCGAGTTAGACCTAGATTAGATGAAGACTGACGGGACGTGGAGGATCAATTAAGATAAAATCGCTTTCCTATTCCTGTAACAATTAATTCCCTTGCCAGAAATGGGCAGTGCACCGTTTTCCACCCAGCAAGGTTGCGAGTTCGAATCGCACAATGGCATAGATGTTGGTGAAATGCTTGTAGTTTGGAAACAAGATCAGAGATCATCTAGCGTTTATCTTGCCCACAGTGCTGTTGTACTCGTGTATACGCCCTTTCATGGATCAGATTTTGAACGAAAAAAAAAAAAAAATCCTGAATAACACTCACCCTGGGATATGGTACGTTATCTTGAGGAAAGTGTCCATTCATTAGAGTTAACGTAAATGGATGTGCAGGGTGGGAAACAATGTGAAAGTAATCTGCGCGATTCATTCATTCATTCTTTGTTATACTCATATCAGAGGATTCCCAACCGCAACCAGGTTATCTAAAGTTTCTCATTTGACTTTCGCATTAATTAATGACACAAGCTGGCTATCTGTTTTCAGTAGCAGATCCCTTTTCGCAGTCGCTTCTAAACGTGGCTATCATAATAAGTAACGACTTTTAAGTTATTCATATCCGCCCATACCAACTATCATCTCCCTTTCGAATTCATTTGATCCGCAACCTTTTCCCATTAGGACACACAGCATACGCGAACGTAGATTCTGTATGGGAGAGCGTATGGTTGAGTTTGAATTACGTTCGAAAGAACAAAGGATGATGCCAGTGTATCTTGGCTAATCCGTGAGATCTAGCAGATGAAACTATTGAATGATGAAAAACTCAGGCTGCTCGCTATTTTAAAAAAGTCACATCTGTATGACATTGGCTAATCTTTTTCTAGCCGACGAATCGCTTATAAAAGTTCATAGCGGATTCGAACTCTGTGTTTTCAATTGCAGGGGATTTCGCAAAATCTGGGATGGTAAATTGGGTTGGATTGTTTGGAATTGCATCCGTAACAGCTAAGGCTCTGAGGTCTGTATACTAACTGCGTGTGTTTCCTGAGCACGTATACCTGTTTTGAAAGATGGAAACTAAAATGTCGGGGTTTCCATCCTTCAAAACGGATCAAATAATCATCCTACACCTCCGTATCAGATCGGATAACCTTCCTGCCTTCACTTGAAAAGATGCTTATAAGTTTCTCTCGTTCTACACGGATTGGAATTTAGGCCTTTCCGACAAGTGTCCAGGAAGGAACGATATTTTTATAGCTTTTGCCTTCCACTTATTTTATTTATTTATTCATATGGAGTTTCCTCCCTTTTCTCCCCCGTCCCTATTGGGGCTCAACTCGCCCCAATAGGGGGGTTAAGTATTTATGGCTATAGATCCGTGTGTTCATGGGGCCGTTTTGCCTGCTTTCAGGATGAAAACCCCCAGATAAATTGGGGGAAAAACCCTGCTGTCCACGTCCGGCTAACTTGGCTATGGAAGATCCTTCGGCTCCTCACGTCGTAGACGGGAATCGAACCCAGGGCACTCCTTCCCCAGGCATATGGTTGCTAAGCGCAAAGCCACTAGGCCAACCGTACGGACTCCTTCCGTGATACTCGACCAACGAAGGTAGCATGACTAACGCATGCTACCTTCGTTGGTCGAGTGAATATCACTCAGCTAGTGACCAGACTTTGAATACCAATATGGTATGGATGCTTAAGTGGTAGATGAAAATGATGGACTGAAAAAAAAATTGGCTTATGGAGCTTTTATTTCGAAACTCTGTGGTGCTAAAATGACCTATAGATTTAAAACGTTTGGCAAGTGAAATTCTTTTTTTTTTTTTTATTAAAAAAAAAAAGCATGAGATGCCTAAGATTATGGCCACCTAATGTATATCAGTTTGATGTTAAGCTAAAAACACTTCAGCGAAAACGAAGTATTAGGTTTTAAACAGCAACAATAGTTAAAAAAAAAAAAAAAAAAAACAGGCAGTGCCACTTGTTATTGGCAACGAAAACAATTAAGTGCCATAAATACACTCATGCGATTAGGACATCGCTAAAAAATGATGATATTTACGCTGTTTTATGTTTAGTACAAATTATATATTCGGAATTACAGTAATGGCATGAATTCTTTTCTCTTCAGCGCCAGCAAAAGTTTTGGAGATGGGAATGCAGATTGCTGCAAGTAGATATTAAGGATGGAGAAGAACAGTATGCTATTTTGGATAGAAATTCCGGCACATACAAAACAGAGTAGGCTAGAATACAGCAGCGGTGAGGAAAAATAAAACGAATCTGCGTTAAGTCAAAAATAAAGATTGTCACCAAACACTATTTGTCGTGGGCTTCGAGACGGCTACTGTGCTAGTGTCTTTTAATGCACGTGCACTTATCAAAGAAATTATGTGCATGTTTTAATGATAAATGGCATAGATAAAAGCAAAAATATATCTTATTTATAACAATTCTAAATATACTGTTTTGTTTAAAAACTTCGCTTTATAAGGTTCAATACTAAAATGTTGCTATTAGACTTTATAATGAAAAAAATTGATGTGAACACTGCATCAAAATATTGAGCCATTTTAAATGGAGAAAATTATAATGAAAAAGGGAGTGTGGTATTAAGCTAATCGAAGCCCACTTATTATAACTTCTTTCTAGTTTCTATACTAAACTGCGTCTTGAATATATATCAAAAAAAAAATGAAATGAAACCGTAAGAATCTGGTAGTAAGATGCTGCCATCTTGTGGTATATTGAAGTACTTCAATTGGAATATTCTCCATGGTAATACGTTTACTGAACCTGCTTTTCTCAAATTCTCTATCATCCAGGCGCAATATATTTTTTAATACGCAGTAATGTTATTTATATCAGTTAGCAGTATGATGCTGCCATATGTCTCCAGTGAAGAACCGAGTAACACAGTGTACATCTTTTAAATATATTCTGCAGGCCACCGTTGGAATCTTCAATAAAATTTGTCAACTTCCATTGTTTTGGTAAACTAGCCAACTTTTAACTTATGCAAAAGTACTGCACCAAAAATAGTAGATTTAGAAAGCAATTGGCAACCTGTTCATTAAAACCAACTCGTTCATCGTTGATATCGTTTTGTCTTTGGACTCCTTGGAGGTGTCAGGAATAATAATAATAATAATAATAATAATTGGCGCCATAATTGTAGGTAGGGCCATAATTTGTCTGCCTGCCCTTTCACGTTGTGCAGCTGTTTAGCGTCGTTTTAATTTTCTGATATTTCACTAATTTCACTTTATTGGTAGTCTCGAACACCTGCTGTTCATTGTAATATAGGAAATATTTTAAAATCCGATTTCTGTTGACCTTCTACTCAACTCACCAGCAAAAACAAGAGTTGATTAATAACCCAAGTGGGCCAAGTATTGCTAATAGAGAAAACGACTGTTAGCTGGTGAGAACAGAGTATGAGGAGCTCTGTGTGTGTGTGTGTGTGTGTGTGTGTGTGTGTGTGTGTGTGTGTGTGTGTGTGTGTGTGTGTGTGTGTGTGTGTGTGTGTGTGTGTGTGTGTGTGTGTGTGTGTGTGTGTGTGTGTGTGTGTGTGTGTGTGTGTGTGTGTGTGTGTGTGTGTGTGTGTGTGTGTGTGTGTTGGGGAGGAGGTGAATGGTTCGCAATTGTGGCAAGGTGAAGTTCGTGAGATGAAGACATGAACACAAGGGTAGCAACAACGAAAATACTCCCGTTTTCTGAATGTCAGAGAGATACTTGGTTCACTTCAATAATTCGATATGATTTTATTACTCAATAAAAATATCTAATTTTTCTACTCATTATTTTCGTAAAAGATTGATTTAGAGAGACTGACGTCACCCAACACAACATGAGACTAGGTAGATATCGTTTCTTAGTATGAGAAAGAAGTTGTATTTTGTTTTTCTGTGAATTGAAAGAAATAGCAAAAAACAAAAGATATTCAGATTGTCAAAACATCATCCTTGGTGTGT
The DNA here is from genome assembly GCF_054136105.1 of Typopeltis vanoorti. Taxonomy (NCBI): domain Eukaryota; kingdom Metazoa; phylum Arthropoda; class Arachnida; order Uropygi; family Thelyphonidae; genus Typopeltis; species Typopeltis vanoorti. The sequence continues at coordinate 54,207,143 of NC_143567.1, read as the reverse complement.
GTGTAAAATGATATTATTGCTATTTCTTTTTGCTAAGTTCCTTTGATTTAGTATGCGTTTACCCGAACAGTAAGGCCATTGTTTCAGATTATCCACTATAAATGTTGCTTGCCATAAAACGTTAATATATTTTTCCATTCCTTTTTCCTGTACATTCTTTACAATCATAAGGCGCAATTTTTCTGCATTTCCTCATTTCAGTCGTCAGTAGTAGGGGTCCCACTACTGACCAAATGCTTCCGGTGGGCGTGGCTTTTCCCTGAGGGTATATGTATCAATGGCTTCAGCTCCAAACATTCCACACCCATGAAGCCACGCACACCGGAAGCATTTGGTTTAAAGTGTCCCACCAATCACAACACAAATCCTTATCTCTACCATCACCCATAATTCCATACGCGAACCAAAAAAATCACCCATAATTCCATACGCGAACCAAAACACAAGAACTGAAGCCATTCACACATATACCCTCAGTGAATTTCATGACTCATGAAGCCACGCCCACCGGAAGCATTTGGTCAGAAGAACCTCCCCTACTAGGAGCTGAAGCCATTGACATATATACCCTCAGGGAAAAGCCACGCCCACCTGAAGCATTTGGTCACTAGTGGAACCCCTACTACTGTCGTCAAACTTGTTTTTCCACAGTTTTCCCAGACGATCACATTGTAATGTAATCAATTTAACCAATTTCTTGTTTCAGAAATTGGCTAGAATATTATTAATTTTATTATATAATTCTTTTTACAAATAAAACTGATTAATAATATTTTAATAAAATTATTATTTTTTTTTTTTCGAGAACATTCAAACACAGTAAAGAGAATTTTGAGGAAAGTCTGAAGTTTTTTTTCTCCTTTCGTTCCTATCCTTTTCTCTCTTTTTTTTTTTTTTTGCCGAACCTTTAAGTTTCATTATATATATATATATATATATATATATATATATAGACTCATCTGCAAACAAAGTATTCTGGCAGACCATCCGCCGCCTTCGAGGGAGGAAATCGTGCACAGCAAGGGCAGTTAAGGCCTCTGATGGTGCACTTTTAACAACCGAGAAGGATATCCTCCACAGATGGAGGGAATACTTTGAGAGCCTTCTTAACCCGGGGGGCTCATCACTTGTGGACATCCAAGAGGTGGAGATCGGAGCAATGACTAATCTCACAGCAGAAGAGGTCCATTTAGCAATGAAATCGCTAAAATCGGGTAAGGCTGCTGGCGATGATGAAATTCGGCCCGAAATGCTAAAGGCCTTAAATCGAGACGGTGTTCTCTGGCTGACTGGAGTGTGTCAGGCTGCTTGGATATCTGGGCGAGCACCAAAGCAATGGCAGACAGTCATAATAATACCAGTCTTCAAGAAGGGAGACCAGAAGGATTGCATTAACTATCGTGGCATCTCTCTCTCTCTGCTCAGCCTGCATGGGAAAGTGTATGCTGGATGCTTGGAAAGACGATGCAGGAGCATAGTTCAGTCAAAGTTCCAGGACAGAACAATGTGGCTTTCATCCTGATAGAAGCACAACTGACCAAATCTTCACTTTAAGGCAAGTCTTTGAGAAATCTTGGGAATATGCGAAGAATGTCTACACGTTTTGTGGACTTGGAGAAGGCATATGACCGGGTTCCTCGGGATACGCTTTGGCAAGTAGTACAGGAGTATGGAGTGGATGGCCAACTATTAGCTGCCATCAAGTCCCTGTATGAATGCCCGGAGTTTTGTGTCAGGGTAAACAGCACAAAGTCTGAACCTTTCACAGTCTCTGTTGGCCTCCGCCAAGGATGTGTTCTGTCACCCTTCCTTTTCATAATATTTATGGACTGGATTGATAGGCACAGCCGAAGCAGTGAGGGTGTGTCAGAATTGGAAGACGTAGCATTGGACGTCTGCTTTTTGCAGATGACCTAGTTCTGCTTAGCTCTTCCACAGATGAACTCCAGAGGACTCTGGATAGGTTTGTAGCTGTTTGTGCAGACGCCGGAATGAAGATCAGTGTGCCCAAAACTGAAACATTTGTGGTCTCAAGACAGCCATCCCAGTGCACTCTACATGTAAATGGAGTCCCAAAGAGGCAGGTGGAGAAGTTTAAATACCTTGGATCCATATGCACGAATGATTGAAAGTGGTACCTAGAGCTAGATACGCGAATTGGCTTAGGAAGCTCAATATTGCGGGAGCTTGGCCGTTCGGTAGTATTGAAGCGGGAGTTAAGCCAGAAGGCAAAGCTGGCTGTCTTCAATACAGTCTATGTCCCCATCCTCACCTATGGTCATGAGAGTTGGGTAATGACCGAAAGAATGCGGACACGAATCCAAGCGGCTGAAATGAGGTTCCTTCGAGGGGTTGCGGAGCTGACAAGACTCGACAGAGTCAGAAGCTCTGCAATTCGGGAAACCCTCAATACTCAACCGCTGCTTCTCCGTGTTGAGAGATCACAGTTACGTTGGTACGGGCGCCTGGTCAGAATGCCACAAGAGAGTATCCCTCAGCAGGCCCTCTTTGCCAAGCCAGAGGGTGGGAGGCCACGTGGAAGTCCAAGGACTCGCTGGATAGATTATATCCAAAACTTTAGGTGGGCTCGTTTGGGAATCCCACCAGAACACCTGAACTTGGTGGCAGAGGATCATGACCATTGGAAGTTCCTCTTGCAGCTGTTGCCCCCCACAACCCAATCAGGAAAGGTGGGCCTTGAAGATGTATGTATGTATGTATGTATGTATGTATGTATGTTTTATAATCTAAATTTTTTTTTAATTTTTTGTATTTTTAATCTTTTTAATTTTTTGTATTTTTTATTCTTTTTTAATTTTTTAAAATTTTTTTAGTTTAATTTTTTTAATTCTTGTTTTTTATTTTTTTACCTTAAAAGAGAGAGAAAAATAGATCCTGATCAGCAAACATGCAATAAGTATCTCAACAACTTATTATTATTATTATTATTATTTGACACTTCCAGGGAATCAATGACTCATCGTGGGAGACTATAAATAGCCCAAACCGGGTGTATTATCTTCCCTTAATTCATTCATACTAGATGCACTCACTACCCCTAAAGGCAAACTATTCCACTCACTTACAGCTCTCTGGGAGTGAAAAACCTAGCTCTTATCCCTTTCTTGACTGTGAGCAAACGTAACTTCCATGGATGTCCCCGTGTTCTTTCCCCACCTTCCATATTACGAAAAATGTCATCAGACGATATCTTATAACACTCCTGTTCAGAATTTTATAGACCTCTGTCATATCACCCCCTCTTTCTCCTTTTAACCCGAGTCTGCAATTCACATACTCGCAATCTGTCTTCATAATCTAAATCCCATAATCTGGATGAAATCTTTGTAACACTTTGCACCCTTTCCACAGCTTCTGTATTCCCTTGAATCCCTGGAGACCACATCTGCGCACAATAATCCAGGAGTGGTCTTATGAAATATCAAAGCCTTATGAAGAGGCAAAATGACTTCCTTATCCTTACATGTCAAAGTTCGCTTCAACATTGCAATTATCCTCTGAGTTGTATTTGCAATTTTTGCTATGTGACCTTTGAACTTTAAATTCTTATCCACCAATACGTCAAGATCTTTTGTCTTCTCAGTTTTTGTGACATAACTCCCCGCTAATATAATATGCCGCTGGAAACTCTAATCACGCCAAAGTTATACACTTTGGCGTGGTTAGAGTTATTAACATTAAAAAGATTGCCATTTTCGTTTACACAAATTTCCAGTCTATCCAAATCATTTTATAAGTGCTGAATATCAATAGCATCTCTAATTGCCCTGCCTATATTCGCATCATCGGCAAACAATTGCACATCTGATGTCATTTATGTACATTGAACAATAATGACCCAAGGACTGAACCCTGAGGTACACCATTGGTCAGTTTAAATTTGGCAGATTCACATCCACTGTATGCCACTTTTTGACATTTATCTCTCAACCATCTCCTGATCCAAGTCAAGAGTTTATATTCCAAACGTATATTCTCCAGTTTATGCAACAGCCTTTCGTACGGTATCCTATCAACTGATTTAGAAAAAACAAACATTATCATAGTGTATCCATTCTCATTATCCAACTTGGCCGTAACACTGTTATGGAATATGACCTTCCTTTAGCAACCCCATGCTGCTCCTTGCAGAGTATAGCTTGTTTGCTTACCCATTTCTGTATGCGAGTTCTTATCAACGTCTCTAAAATTTTCACAGCCACATCAGAGATACCGATAGGTCGGTAATGCAGGTACAAGAGGGAGGAGTTTGGGGCATTGGTTAATGCAACCTCGCAAAACGTTACAGGCATTAGTGAGACTTGGCTAACAACAGATGATGTAGTTACAGGGATAGAATGTGAAAGGTTTAGTATTTTCAGGGAAAACAGAGAAATATGATGCGGGGGAATACTGCTGATGACACCAGATGAACTGCAACCCAAAACGAATATGAGACGAGGGGGGAGGGGTTGGCTGTTCATTAGAAGCAATTTGGTGTCAGATTAAGACCAGTAAGACAAACTATGCAGTTGGGTGTTGCTATAGGCCACGAAGTTCCAAAGATGATCTGGAAGACTTGCATCGCCAAATTGGTACAATGAGTACAGGTCGACTGATTATTATGGGGGGGGGGGAACTTCAACTGTGGAGATATAGAATGGAAGAAAGAAAGATCACATGACAGAAAAGAAATGAAATAGAATTTATACACCTACTGAGAGATAATTACTTAAGGCAGCATGTAATGGAGGGGACTAGGGGTGGGAGAGTATTGGGCCTGGTCATAGGATCAGAAGAGCTATCCAAGGCTACGAGGTTGCCTCCAATTGGTGAAAGTGAACATGCGGTATTGACTTGGGAAATTGTTAAACATGAGGAATATTCTATCAAGAAGGGATATTTGTGGAACTACAAAGCAAGTGATTATGACATTCTTAGGAAGAAGCTTAAATCCGTACCATGACGTAAAACACTGCAGGATAAAGATTTGAGAAGTGCATGAGATTATCTAGTTAAGGGTCATCTAGAGGAAGCAGTATTAAATTGTATACTTAAGTTAAGGAGGGTTAATGAGGTAGGAGTTAGACGGATGAGTCATATCATTAAGCACGAGCTGAAAAAGACGAAAATGCTCTGGAGAATATATAAAGACAAAGGTGACCAGCAAAATCACCAAGAGCACAAGGCTCAGGCAAGAAAGGTAAACAGCATGGCAAGGAAGGCAAAACCAGATTACGAGAAGAAACTACCCTAGCCCGCCAAAGGAAATCCCAAAGAGTTCTTTCATTATGTGGCAAGTAACAGGAAGAATGACTAGGGAAGATTAACCTTACGAGTGATGTTGATAGTCAGGGGTAGACAGAAGCAGATAAAATAGTTGCGTTACTGAGTGACCATTTTGCAAAGGTACATCTTCCTAGTGAGGTTACTGCTTTAACCTACGTGACAGACACTACTGTGGGAACAGAGGTGGATGAATTGGAGGTTCTTAGGATATTGCAGAATCTCAATGTAAATACAACTGGGATTAGATGGGATATCAGCTTGGATTCTGCAAGAATGTACAAGAGAACTGACAATGCCTTTGACTAAGCTGTTTAATTTAAATCTCAGCTCTGGTAGAATTCCAAGGGAGTGGAAAGAGGGAAAAATTACTCCTTTGCATAAGGGAGGTTATAAGACTACCTTAGCAAATTATAGAACTAATCAGTTAGGAAAAGTACTAGAAAAATTGGTAAAAAAGAGAATTCAAGAATGGTTAGATAAAAATATGATACTGTATGAGGGGCAACGTGGCTTCGTGAAGGGTCGGTCTTGCCTTAGTAATTTACTAACTTTTTATAAGAGAATAACTGCTGAATTGGATAAAGGAAATGGCTACACGATGATTTTACAAAGGCAATTAAAAAAATACCACATAGAACACTGTTACACAAATTAGAACAAATGGAGATGGAGATGACACTGGTTGAGTGGGTGGCTACTGGACAGATATCAAAAAGTGATGGAGGGGCAGAATCGACGCTAAAACAGGAGACTAGTGGTCTGACACAAGGCTCAGTGCTAGGACCATTGTATAGTTCGCCCACCGTTTGTAGGTTCCTGATTCGCGTCTTTCCAAGAATAGTCGATTCATGCTGAAGGGGAGAAAGAAATGAAGGACGTCCGAATTGGTGGCCAAGACGCGAAATCACGTGCTTTATAGGTAAAATTTTCCGACTGTTATACAAGCAACATAATTAACTACAATAATCATAAAAGAGAAGTTAATTTTCCGACCGGTAATAATAAACAACTCATCCCACAATACGGACTGATTACCCTATCATCGGAATGGATTCTCCTTCCTTTTTCTGAGATACGCAGAAGTGTCGAAGGATCTCTAATCGGTGGGTGAACTATTACTGTTTAACATGTACATAAATGATATAAGAAATAACCTGAAAGGAAATATTCAGTTGTTTGCTGATGATGAGAAATTAGATAGAGTAAGAGTTAATTAAGGTGATGTAGAGAGCTGCAGGACAATTTAAACAGTTTCATGAGTGTCAGTTTAATGTCGATCAATGCAAAGTTATGCATTTGGGGATATATAGATTACAAGCCGTGTATCACATTGATGGCACAATACTCCAGGAAATAGATGAAGCTAGAGATTTAAGGGTAGTGGCAGACAGATAGTTAAACTTTAGAGGACATATTGCTAAGGTGGGCCATAAGATTACTTGGCTAGTGCAGAAGACATTAACAAGTAGATACAAGGAAATTGTAATTCCTTTATATGGCCTTGATACGCCCATATCTGGTTCCCAGAGTTTTGGGGGGATGAGGAAGCAGCGGAGAGGATCAGAGGCGAGTGACCAAGATGGTGAGTGGCCTGTGCAATGTTCGCTATGAGGATAGATCGAAGGTGTGTAGATTTCAGAAGTTAGTTAAGAGGAGGAAAAGAGGGAATGTGATAGAAACCTTTAATTTGCTTAAAGGGTTTTATAGGATTGATGCAGGGGGAAATGCTTCAGCACTTGGCTAGAGGGACCAGAATAAGGGGTCATCCCTAGAAGTTGAATAAAGTATGATTAGTAGGGACGTGAGGACTACATTTTTTGTTTGGAGAGATGTGGAGTACAATGGGTTGCCAGAGTCAGTTTTAAGTGATTTTTTTGTTAATGGGTTCAAGGAGGGGTACGATAGATTGGGTCCCCCAATGAATATTCGGACTGCATGGAATTGCCCGTATAATAATAATAATAATAATAATAATAATAACTGAGATTTTTCAATAGTATTGGTCAGGTTACTTTGCACTATATCTCATCCAGGTATAGTGTAACTGCAGAGTTTCCAGTTGCATTCATCGATTAAGCTTATTTGCGAATGTCATTGATCAGTTATTGAATATTAATAATCTGTGTTGCCAATAATTTGGACCTCTGCATCAACTTGAGAGAGTAACAGTATCAAACGGAAAAACTGGCTGAATCTACTCGTAATGCAATTAATAGCTTGTGCAGTGCAATTTCGAACAGTGTGTAATTTACTCAAAAGAGTATGAAAGATTTGTTATTCTACTCTTTTGTGCCAAGCATAATTAGCCAGACTGTATCCATTGTCCATCTGCCCTTAACGATAACGGTCTTCTTACCATAGGATTAGCTGCTGTAGTACAGCCAGCACGGGAGAGAAAAGATCACAAGGTCTGTTAAGGTCATGTTAATGGAAGTGTCAGTTCTAGGAAAAAGTAGCAAAACTGTAAGCACATTTTCTTAAGCTTTGTACCTTACAGAAACTAAGCAGCTCAATTGGAAAATTATATTTCTTTATTACCATTTCGATTAAGAGGTAACGTTGCCAAAATAAACGGGAATTTAAGAAATTATTTTAAAAAAGGATGTATTAATCACAGTGAGTGAACTAACGAAGGAATTAATAAAATAAACGACGAGTCACAAAAGTGAAAAGGATTAATGATGGAGGAGTCTTAATCGAATCCCAATCAACAACAGACATTGCCTTACTACGCAACGAAATCTCTAAGGAATATAAAGACATGTTGGTTGCAAATCCCACTAAGAAATATCTTCCGAGGCCAATTTCACCGATTTCACCGAAAATCTACGGCATTTTCGATGAAATCGATACGAACGATGCAAACGAATTTGCATCGTTGGGGATACAAAGATTACAAAAAATATCATGACAAATGAAAGCAAAACGAACGAACGAAATATAATTATTGAAGTCGATCCAATGTTGAGGATAAAATTGCTGAAAAACCGGTGTTAAAATGCTGTGAAGAATTGGCCATTGCATTCTGAGATTCTTCAACCGCAGTAAATTCAATTCTCGCTAATGAGATTACAAGTTGTCGATTCTCTTCAAAAGATCAGAAGCTCAGCGAATTCCTACGGAATGAGTTCGAGATGAACTCAATAAACTGCTACAATCGTAATAAGCATGAGAAAACCAAAAATGATGTCATATGCAAGCACTCGGAACAAAACAGACTGTCTGAATAGCCTGAGTTGCTTCGACCGTAAATCTAAATAAACCAAACCCCACGCACCCACACAAACAAACAAACAAAACTTCTTTCACAGTATTTCCCAAACAACAGACTCAGCCCATATCTCCGTATCAATGCCTGGGTGAAACTCATTTTATCGGTTGCAAGATTGAAAAGGGTCGAATCATGGACGAAAATAAACACAAAAATCTCATCCTGGCATTGATACTTATTCATGCAAAAAGGATTTCAATGCAATATTTCAGTTTAATATTTTTCTTATACTCACTGGGGAGTGGAGTCATCAGACAGAGGTGTTTTCATCTTGTCTGCGTTCTTTCCTGGCTTCTTTTTCCTATGCAATAGAAATATCAGTTTTATTCCTTTTTACTTAACAGCAAAATTAATTTTTAAAATTAATACTGACTTATTTCCTGAATAAACGCACTTCAGCTTTATTACTTGGATTTATTTTGCTATCCTTCCTGTTATTTAGCTTGTCATTCTCCAACCACTCTGGCATTGTCAAATTGTACACTGAGTTATGACAGAACAAAATATTTAAGATGAAACACACATTCATGCTAAAACATTACTTCAGTCCAACCTACAGAGTAACCAGAACAACATACCAGATAACAAGACCACAGTCAACAAAACTATATAACATATAAGTATAATAATCACTACGGTAAAGATACCCGAAACTTCTACATATCCGACTTATGAAGAAACTGCCATTCAACATTCAACGATAGAAACGTAGGGTCCTACAGAGAGCTGAAACAAGCGCTATATACATATTACAGAGAGATGGAAAATTAGAGGAAAATCTCTCTCTCTCTCTCTCACACAAAAAAAAAAACTACAACGAATTCCTCTCAAACACCAATACAAGGACACAAGCATGCCATATTCAAAATCTTCCCCCTTCAAAAAAGTTAAACCATGCTCGTTATTTATATTTATAGAACTTTAACTTATGTTTAATGATAATATTTACTTTTTCGACATTTATATGGTCGCATCCCATTCCCTTCCCCTTTTTTTAATCAGATTACTACACCCTTTTCTTTATCTTCATTTACTGCGTCGATAGATACTTTCCGACCACAGATGCGAGAACCTTGGCTGGCACTGTGCCAAGAAGAGTCAATTGATGTGGAAGAGGAGAAAGGAATAAGGCGATGTACGAATTCGGCACCGACACGCGAAATCACGTACTTTATACGTACAATTTTCCAACTGTTGTACAAGCAAAAGAGTTACCACTTTAAAAACTAGAATTTTCATAAAAGAAATGCTAATATTTCTGACGTATAATAATAAACACTCGTCATTGATTACCCTATTATCGGAATGGATTCGCCTTCTTCTGCGAAGTGCAGCAGTGTGGAGGGTCTCGCATCTGTAGTCGGACAGTACATGGAATTCTTAATCCACGGAAGGTGACTGACGTACTTTATCCTCTCCATAAGATCAAAGTCGCAACTACCGCAGTTTTAAAGTGGGTGCTCATTTCGTTGAGTACAACGATGATGTCATCGCCCTCTGGGAATTCGCGTGTTTTCTGCCCTGTATTTAAATTATCATGTTATCCAAACCCCCCCCCCCATTCTTTACTTTTTTCAATTATATCATTCATACAAGAAAGAAATTTTGATAAGAGATAATGTTCTTTTGTGTGCTTTATTGTTTCCTTTACTCGTAAGTGTTTAGCGAAATTTTTATAGTCATGTTCAAACATTAAATCGTAGGAATTCTTCCTATGCTTATAATAGAGATTTTCTTTCGTCCTTATGTCATGCTTTTATATCACGTGAAAATATTATGTGTGTTTGATTAATTGATAAAAATAAAATCAACAAGTTTGTCATATATTACAAGTTTATCAAAAACGAATATACTCAGCAACCTGTCTACTGAATTTGTGTTGTGATAAAAATGTAGCAAGAAAATGTTCTGATAGTATACTGTAAATGTAGATACAAGGCCGAAGTTACCATTTAAGCAAACTAGGCTACCGCCCTAGGGCGCAAGAAGGGGCGTAAAACTTCCAGTTATGCTTTATTCATACTTTACTAAAATATCAAAATATCAGGAGAATTCTTGTTTCACTAAAAATTCTCCTGACATTTCCAGTTTCAGTAGGAAGTGGAGAACGTAGTTTCTCAAAGTTAAAACTTGTTAAAACATACTTGCCCTCAACAATGTCCCAATACAGGTTAACAGATTTGGCAACAATTTCGATCGAACACGAGCTAGCTTCTACACTAGATTTAAAGAAAATGGTGGAATATTTTGCAAAATTGAAGGCAAGAAAAATAAAAATTTGATATTCATATATTATACATATTGTATATTACTTTGTATATTATTAGTAAAGCATACCAAAATAATTTTTATTTTTTATATTTAAAATTTCATTTAAAAAATATCCAACTTGTGAAATAAGGGGCGCCCTTGTAAACTTTGCCTAGGGCGCAAAATAACCTGGCACTGACAGTGTGTAGATACATTGTATACTAATAAAAATCTGATATTGATATCGAATTATTATTACTATCATTATTACTAAATTATATGTTGTAAAATATCTGTACTAAATACATGATATATAAAAAATTTTGAAATATTAATGGAAATGACAAAATACAGAAAAAGTATGTATATTTATATTATATTCTTTCGCGTCAAAGAAAGAAAGAAAGACACTTCCCCTAGACCTACCTGGTGTATATAACAGGTCCCTTGCAGCCGTAAACTGCTTACCTTGGCCAAACAGGCAGGACAGCGTATATCAGAATTTCGGAACACAAGGACTACATCCGTTTTCACCAGTACAGCCATTCTGGTCTTGCAGACCATGCTCTGGATCCACGCCACAGAATACGGTGGAAGAAAGCTACAGTAATACACCGTAGCAAATACAAATTCGAAAGACTATTCGTGGAATCGGCCTCAGGCCTAAGAAACTCTCCAAACCTCACAAATTCGAAAGACTATTCGTGGAATCGGCCTCAGGCCTAAGAAACTCTCCAAACCTCAGCAAATTTGGTTGTATGAGACTGCCCCAAATTTGGGAGGCTTACATCAGCAGACCCTAAGCCCAACTGCCAAGAACACCTATTTATCCCGCTAGAGGGCACCATCAGGACTTTTAGGAGAACAATAGCTTCATCACTTCATTCTCAGTTACTGTGTTGTAGTGCCTACGTGCACGTGCCTTTTTTGTAAGTTCCTTTTGAAGATGGCAACGTGACGTTTCCGAATTATCGGAAATATTTATTAAAGTGTTAATTTATATTCTTATGTATGTTGTCAATTCCTTAAGTGATTTAGTAGTGCATAACCAACGTATAAGTTTGTCTACAAGTATTCCTGCATTAATTTCACTGTTGTATTTATACTACGATTTGTTATTTTTTAATCTTAAATTTTTTTGCATGCATAATAAAGCAGAAATCCTGTTTCCAATAATCATTTTACATATATATATATATATATGTTATTATTATTATTATTATTATTATTATTATTATTATTATTATTATCCAACAAAGTTAAGAAACCATTAACACTAATATACACATCACAAATCACTAGCATCCAATGCCTACATCCCATACATAAACAGTAGCAACAACACAAATAGTGAAGGCTAAATCCCACTCTCTTCATAAAAGCTAACCCAAGCTTCGAAGTAGGTGGGATTAACTTGCCTCACTCATCTACAAGTAATCCTTATAAGCAAATGCAGAAATTTGTATGTATAATCACTCTTCTCAAACTTTGAAGAAAAAAAAAATTATACAAAAAATTCTCTATAATCTTCATTGTTAAAGAAGAACATGTGTTGTAAATACATAATATAAAGGCAAAAAAGTATTATTAAAAATTTTAATTGAAATCAATGTAGGAATTGCAGCACTTAGTGTTGAACTGTAAAATTATAAGGTGCAATGTCCCACAAGATGTTTATTGTATTATAAATATTTTTGCAATATTTTAGCAATTATTATTATTGTATGTAATTTATCTGAGACATAATAAAATGTTTTAAAAAAATAAAAATAAGAATAAATTTAAAAACATCATGTACGTGCAAGTATCTGTTATGCACAATTGTGTTCATGTAATGTATGTAATTTATCTGAGAAATAAAATGTTTAAAAAATATTATTATTATTATTATTATCATTATATGGGCACCTCCATGGAGTCTGAAGTTTCATCGTGGAAGAACCAATCTAGCAACACAATCTATCATACCTCTCCTTGAACCCATTAACAGACAAAACACTCACAGCTGATGCAGGCAACCTCTTGTTCTGGTCCCTCTAGCTAACAAAACTCTTTAAGCAACTTAAATGTTTCTATCATATCCCCCCCCTTTTTCTCCTATCAACCAACTTCTGCAATCCACACATCTTCAATCTATCCTCATAGGGAACATTCCACAGGCCACTCACCATCTCGATACTCGCCTCTGAATCCTCTCCACCGCTTCATCTCCAAGAAACCCGAGGGACCAGACTTGAGCACAGTAATCCAGATGCGGGCGTATCAAGGCCTTATAAAGAGGAATAGCAACTTCTTTATCTGTACTTGTTAATGTGATATATCATCTAGCTGAGATCCATGAAGTAGAGATGATGGTACATATCATTCATATTGTGTTAAATCTAAATGTCAGGAAATGTTTGCAAAAGTAGTTGCATTTTTGATATTGTTTATGATTTCATTTTTTTTTTATTTTTGCAACCGCAAACTGCTTTGAGGATAATATTTACTCTAACATGGTTATGTTTCAGGAAAATATATAATGCCACTTGCTGACACTCCTAAGATAAAAATGCCTCCTCCAAGTTATTGTCTTCCTTTCCGTTTTTGTGCTTTTTGATTTTGTGTTTCGTTTTTTAAGAGAGGTGGGTTTAATGATTTTCCTGTTGTTGTGTTGAATATTCTGTATTTTCTGTTGTGATAAAATACAGAAATAACGTCAATAGCGCTCTTTCTCACAATCTGGCACAGAAAGAAAGAAACCAAAATACCAATAAATACACAGTAAAACAAGCACACAACCACCACAGACATTTTCCACACCTCCTTCACGAAGAGATACAGTGCTCAAAAAAAGAAAAAAAAACTGCCAAAACAACTTTTCTACCTCAACACATAAATGCATCTTTTAAAATAAGCAATCTCTCCCACCAATCTTTCTTGGGTCATTCCTGTTCGCAAATAATTTTTAATCCGTTGAAGCTCGGAAAAACTTCTTTTCGCACTTGCTACGCTAACAGGAATTGTTAGCAGCGACGGCGCCTACCGCAATATGGCTGAACGAGCACCCTGATTAAGCCGCGCTGTGAGGCAGGCTACCTATATTATTATTATTATTATTATTATTATTTACACCTCCAGGGAGTCCAAAGACTCATCGAGAGAGAGTGTACCAACAGCATCGAACAATTGGAAATCCCTTCCAACTACTAACCGGGCTCAAACTTTCTTAACTTTTCGCGAGCCATTAGTAGCAGAGGCTCTACCAATCGACCAACCTTTGCTGGCATATGCTACACCCTGTCGACGGTACTGCTCGTTTGAACATAATTTTCCTGTTTGTTCTTGTCAGCAATATCACATTTCCTTCATATTTCAGTATGAAAAGTCCTCAGGAAAGGGGGGTAAGCAATATTTTTCAGTGTTTTTGATTGTGAATATTTTATAATTTTTGATACGTAACACCGTCAAAGCAGCAATCGATCAACTATACGCAGCGCTATCTATCGACACTAACAGTACTTTCTGCCTCTAAACTGCGCATGTACCAATGTCCTGTGAGTTTCCCGAACAAACAAAAACACGTGCCACAGCCGTATGAGATTTTTCAACTTACCTTCTATTGAAAAATATCACTATTAATTTTTTTTTTAATTTCTACGGTTTTTCAGCAGATAATAATGGTAATAATGTTAACCATACTGAGAGTGTTATTCAAAAAATTTGTGTAGGATGACAAAAACAATGATTTTTTTTTTTTTTGTCAAAAGATATCTCAATATTTCAGTATTGAAGTGAGCAGTTTGCCGGCCTGTTGGCCGTGTGCTTAGCGTATCTGCTCTTCAGCCGAATGGCTGTGAATTCGAATCTCGCCGTGGGTATGGATGTTTGTGATTGTCTGTGAAAATACTAGTGGTGGTGGGCGGTAGATGGCGATGGTGTAGTTGTAGTTCGTGGATCGAGTGAAGGAGACAGAAAGTTGTAGAGGTAATAATAATTAAACGCTAAATTATTAATAAATATTTATTTATTTAACGTGAATAATTGTTAAAAATAACAATAATTCAGAGATATGTAGTACTAATTTCGTTAATTGCTGTATGTTTAATGAATCCTCAATAATCTCATAAAAGGAGATAATTCATCAATTTTATGAATTATCGTAAAATAAATATTAAAATTACTCTAGAAATAACGACAAAATTGGCTGTTATGCAAATCATCAAAATATTTGCAATGTACTCACAAAAAGTCATCCTGCGTTTCTTACATAATAACCAGTGGCGGCTGGTGAAAATTTTAAGTAGGGGTGCTGCATATACAAAAAAAAAAAAAAAAAAAACTTTTTTTCTTAATCAGTAACGAATTTATTAATAAATAAATTTACATATTAAAAAGTTGCCTCATTAAAAATATTTCATCCTCACCACGAACAAACCAATTTCGTATCAATAGCAATGGCAAATGCAAACGAATATCGGCATTAGATCGCAGTGCATTTGTTTCCTGTAACGATAATTGAAAAAATATAATTCATTTCATATTTTCAACAGCAACACTCGTCATAATTCAGCCTTGTATCTGCAATAAATAAATAATTATATGTTATTTTATCAAAATAAAATAAGATTTACAAAAAATAGTTCACCACGAACACGCACCAATAATAAACGTTTCATATCTCACAGAAATAACGCACGCAAGCTTATGACACACTGCCCAAAGCGGCAGTGTATCTAAAGACGTAACGTGCAATGACAAGCGCAAACGAATATCGGCGTTGGATCGCAGTGCATTTGTTTCATAATTTAAAGCGTTAATCGAATAATTCCAATTATTAACTATTCAATCAATGTCAAAACATGAGCTGTGACCTTTAACATGTTGTATTGCATTTATATAATGTTGTAAGCATTATTATTATTTATAAACACAGACAAAATTTAATTTTTTCATTTTTTCCTTGGGGGAGCTGCAGTGTCGCAGTGTTTATGTACGAGCCGCCACTGATAATAACTAAATTTTCTAAGAATCTTTGAATGAAATTTCTATTGGGTTGTGAAGTAAAAAAAAATTTACATGCGTATTCTGTTATGCATTTTAATATATTTTTCTTTTTTAAAAAAAAATACTGTATTAAGTTAATTATGATTTAAAAAATTCTGAAAATCATGAATACTAAATACATATTTCCAATGATTATGTGGATACGTTTTATATTTAATTAAAACGGTTTTTTTTTATTATTTCTTTCTCAGTAAGGTGGTAGAAAAAATTAGTATTTATGGTTGAATTTTGTTTCTTCTACTGTCTGTTTGAAAAGGCGAAGTCGAAAGTCATTTTTTGTTTCACGGTGTGATTTGTCTTGTTAATAACTGAGGTTACACTAGAAAAATCACTAAAACCACACCTCTCCTCATAAAAGGAATATTCAGAAGAAATAAAGGACTACCCCTTCCCTCAGAAAAATACAAAAACTAAGTTGGACAAAAATAACTTTGAGAATCCCTTCCCTCCTCAAAAGCAATCAAAGCAAGGGGGGGGGAAAGACATACTGAAATACATATGGAAATACAAAAACTGATCAACATTTCATTCATGTGTCTTCTACACAGAAGCAAAGAGAAAGAATACTCAGAAAGAGAGAAAACGTAACTACTCTCATCTACGCACCATGGAAATAGTAGATGTCCTTCAGAAATATATGTCGCCGAACAACAAAAATAGATACCTTAATCCGAGATATGGAAATATCATCAGGAAACAAAATTCAGTCTCACCATATCCAACGATCCCTCACTCTGACACTTGTCTGACCACCAAAGGACGACCACTTCCCTTTTATGAACCCCAATTCATTATTTTAGAACTTCAATCATATCTTGAATAATTCTGAAGTGTACATTTGGTTCTGAAGGAGAACAGTTACTTGTGAAGCTGCTTTTCTTTATGTATATTTCATATTGCCGAAATATTTTTCATATTTTCGTTCTCGTAACTGA
Organism: Typopeltis vanoorti; assembly: GCF_054136105.1. Taxonomy (NCBI): domain Eukaryota; kingdom Metazoa; phylum Arthropoda; class Arachnida; order Uropygi; family Thelyphonidae; genus Typopeltis; species Typopeltis vanoorti. Next base: position 54,190,352 of record NC_143567.1, on the reverse strand, counting down.
ACCATGGTCTTACTTGCAATGTATTTGAACTTGGCAACGATCACTCTGTGGAACCTAAGAAGATTCTGAACTTTATAGGCAACATTATAGTCCGTAGCAGAGATCTCAGTGAAGATAATATGTATCAAAATTAAATCTTAACTAACCCTCTGTAAGTAAAAAGCGTAGGTATATACACAAATGCTAATTTAAATAAAAATAGTATTTGGATTGTTATTAACAGTGTGTGGCTCACCTCCATTGAAGGCATTTTAAGAATTCACCAGAGGTAAGCGGGAATCGAAACTTCGTTTAAGTCGATTCGAATTCTATGGGATAAATTCAAAAACAGGTCATGAAATATTAATACACAAATATTGTATTGAATTACTAAAATATACATTTACGCAAATCTATTACTTTTTTTCCCCAATTCCAATGCAGTTAAATATCATTTAACTGCATCCACACACGATCAAGAAGCAACCGCATCTTCAACCAATACAAGAGATATTTTGTGTGTGTGTGTGTGTGTGTGTGTGTGTGTGTGTGTGTGTGTGTGTGTGTGTGTGTGTGTGTGTGTGTGTGTGTGTGTGTGTGTGTGTGTGAGAGAGAGAGAGAGAGAGAGAGAGAGAGAGAGAGAGAGAGAGAGAGAGAGAGAGAGAGAGAGAGAGAGAGAATCAGTTGTTTATTATGTCAGGTCTTCAACCCAGCGGATGTGAGTTTCGGTCCAGCCGAAGGATTTGGTGTTTGTGATTGTTTTAGTTGTGAGATCAGTTTCATCGCTTGGTGTGGATATCTAGTCTTTATCTCGTCCATGGGACAAATGTATTATATGCTCATTAATAAACCTTCGGCGTGTGGAACTGCATAAAAATTTAACAATTCATTAATTGTTAATTTATGGCTGACGCATGTCTGGTTGTCTTTCATTCGTTTTCCTTTTTCAGAAACTAGAATATTATATTCAACCAGAGCGTGAAGAAAAATGAAACAGAATGTTATTCCTGGACATTGACGTTTCTGTTCGTATGATTAGCTGTGCTTATAGAACAAAATCAAGATGGCCAGTGGCTAATAAGTGGCAATTACTACGCGAACAGCATAAACTGTAATTGATAGAATTAAATGAAGCTAACGATTCTGCAGGGAAAACCTTCAATGCCATATCCAATTAAAAACAACAACATTGGTCTATTGCAGTTCATATGTAAACCTAACATCTTATCAAATGTATACGAGTATTCTGAGATTATTCTTATACGGGAGCTCCGTGGAGTCCGAAGACTCACCGCGGGAGAACCAATCTATCCACACAATATATCATACCTTTCCTTGAACCCATTCACAACTGACTCTGCCAACCCATTCCCCGCATTCACAAAAATAAGTTTCGTAAAGAGATCTGCTGTACAAGGAGAATAGCAGAATCCATTTTGTGATTACTAATTAACTGATGGATCTCCAGGTGAAGAAGTTTGATTCTGATCATCTTTCATCGGTTTTAGAGTACTGAGGTGAGGATAATGGAACGAAAGTTTCATGGCTGAAATTTTCTTTCACTTTTAAGGGAGAAACTGGATGAATGCTTGCTTCAATTCCGCTGGATGGATGGCAGGTGAATATGTCAGCTTATATGAGTGACACAGAATGAGTATTAATTTTGGAGGATAAGTTTTGAGCACAACTAAAAGACACTATTTGATCAAACTTTTAGTAAGATTACCAATTACTACTGTATTATCAGAATGTAAGAGAAATGTAAAGAAGTCAGCGGTTACGCCTAACAGCCTTAGCGAGGGCTCAGAAGGCTCCACTACCAGAGGAGCAAGAAGCAAGCTTACTGCATTTGGCAATTACAGAGTCAACTTTGTATATATGCCATGTTTATCATGAAATGCAGAGTTACATTGTTTAGCTGTCCAAGGATTGCAGTGGAGTGGACTGCAGAGTGAAGGTCCTCATTCTTTAAGGATTATTACAGTTATTTGATCAAAGCAGGTAAAATAGGCAAATCAATCCTGATGATCTTCTTAGCACACTTTTTTTTGTGATAGGATAGAAGGATGAGATTGCCCAGGAAGATATTTAGATTTACAGTTAATGTAAATTCACTGTAAGATCCTTTACAGTGAATTTAGAGGAAGAGCTGATTGAAAATATTCAGAATATTGGACGAATGATGAGATAATCTGGTATTCAAGTTGACATGTTAAAGATTTCGTTAGATAATGAATGGCTGCAAATGATTTGACTTCCTTTCTGCCTTAATCTCTGAAATTACAGAAGGGGAGCTAGTTTCTGTTATAATCAAAAGAAACACACGTATAAACCACAGTGAAAATTATTTAATTGTAAATATTTCATCCTAAGTATCTTAGGACATCATCAGTACAGTAGTTTTAAACAATAATAGGAATAACATACAGTTAGGGCGCATGATTACAATAGAATCTCATTAAACGTGCATAACGTGCTAAAGTAGTACAAAAAAAAAATTATTTAACACAATTTTGTATGACAATTTCCCATACTTTAGGAATAGTAAGAACGTCGTTGCGGTTTAAGTTTGGTCTGTGTAGTAGGGCTTCAGAACTTTCTTTGTATAAACGTTCATGTTTATATAAAGATCTATGTAAAAGTTTAGACTTTTCCCAATGGATCCTATGGTTTGGATTTTCAATTCCGTGTTGAGAGAGGCCAGATTTCTGCGGTTTAAGAAGACAAATGTGGTCTTGATGTTCCGAGATGCGTTTCTGAACAGACCTACCTGTCCGTCCAAAGTAAGATAATTTGCATGAGCATGGAATCTCATAAACACCAGGTAACATGAAGGGTGAGAATTTGTCCTTAGGAGAAGGTAATAAGTTGTAAATTTGGTTGATAGGTTTGTAAGTAGTGGCAAAATTGTATTTCTTCATAATTTTAGAAAGACGTTCTGAGATGCCTTTAACGTAAGGTATGGGAATCCTATGCACTTCTTCCTGTCTGGTTTGATGTATGCAGAAGTGACTGATGATTTTTTGTTGTTTTGGGATTATATCCATTTAGGATGGCTGTATTTTTGATAACTTCTAATTCCTGGTTAAAGATTCTTCAGAGGAACAGAATTTGTGTGCTCTGGAAACTAGTGATTTAATAATGCCAGATTTCTGAGATGGATGATGAGCAGAAGAATTGTGAATGTAGCAACCTGAGAATGTAGGCTTGCGAAAGACAGACGTGGCGATAAAACCGTCTTCTTTTCTTTGGATGTGTACATCCAAAAAGGAGATACCCTGTGGAGATTCTTTTTCTAACGTAAAGTTGATGCGATGATGAAGAAGGTTAATTTTATCTAGAAACAGTTGTAATTCATGTTCGGGATGATCCCAGACTGCAAATACGTCGTCGACATATCTTAACCAAATTTTTGGTTTGGGTTCAAAAGTGAATATTTTTTCACTTTTGAACTCATCACTTATAAGGTTATGTCTGAAGGTGCATTGAACCTAAGCACCTGCTGTTTTTAAGGCCTCCCTAGCCCTGTAGAAATAATATTTGGATCCGTAACTCCAAGACATCCAAAGAAAGACGATTGTTAGTTTGATTCCAGTCACTGACTAGATGAACTTTTAACTTTGTTTCTGTCTTTCTTCAACTGGTTTTCTACTAAGTCGGGTTTTCAGTCCCGCAACTCAAGAAAATTTACCGTATGTCCCACAATATTTCAAACAGTATTGTATTGCGTTAAGATCAGAAAGCAGAATTAGCAACAGTTATACGGCATACTCTCCCGACCATATGCCGTTTACAATCATTCATAATTTGGGCCTGTTAACTCTGATTGGTTAAGAATCGAGACTTAGCCTCCTTAGTCTAAACACACCTTTGTCTCCAAAAAAAACAACAAAAAAAAAAAAGATAGGCTAAAATGGCCTTGACTACTCCTTTTGGGGAATAAGCGTTTGAGGATTTACTTATTTATTTTAAAAGAATAACTTTAAAAGTTCTTTGCAGAATACTTAATCAAGGGGCGAGAAAATATCCTTTTTTTAACACCAACAAAGGCAAACTAACAGAGTTAGAATTAACACAATAATTCTATAACATCCTCTATTTTTTAGCCAAAGTTTGTACGTTGATGAACAAACAAGCCTTTCTACCCCCTCACCCCCCCTCTTCTTTACAAAATTCTTGTTCATGGCAAAATTTTAAGCCTATTTTGAGAAGGTTCTTCCTTCAAATTAATTCTTTCCTTCTAGCCTCAGCAGCATACATTTTTCATTTTCTTTAATACTATCACAGTATTCACACGTATGCTTTCGTAACTCTGTTGCGAGGATGTAGCAACATTCGCCCCCTCTGATTTGTAAGACATTCAAATCCCACTCGACGTTACATGAATTTTTCAATTGAAATATGCGTTATCCGATCATACAGAATTTTAAGTTTATTTATCCGATACAAATCTGTGAGAATAGAAAATAGGACGACATCTTTTTCTTTGGGAATTGATTTCTTTTTTTTTTTTTGAATGTGACTTCCACTCACGAAAGCTTGTAAATGTAAAAAAAAAAAATAAATAATTGGGTAAGATGATGCTAATGATCGAGACGCTTTATTTTATTTTATTTTAAGCCATATACAATATAACATTTGTTTCTATTTTTTCCAAAAGGTTGAGGATGGGGTTGTGTGTGTGTGTGGGGGGGGGGATATGATGTAAAATACGTAATAACCATATCTCCTTTTCAATCATAATTGAAAAGGAGATATGGTTTTTATCTTTTATTACTGACTTAAGTCTTTTATTACTGGTTAAGTTTTCCTGTAGTTCAAGGAAGAAATGTACAAACATGTTTTAATAAAAATGAGCAACCTACAAGTATAACGCAGGTTTTCCCGGTTAATGATAAGGAAAAAAATGTTATTTTAATGATCTTAACTTAGGAAAATAAATGTACATAAAAACCTGTTGAAATATATATTTTTTCAAAATGTTCATCCGAACATTGTAATTAACGTGTACAAGTATACGAAGCAAAATTTAATGATGATTGAATATTAATTGCAACCATAATATTTCTGTATTTACATTTTTCCTTGTTGAAGCTTTCCTGTATTTTGTAAATACATTTCTTAATAAAAATAATGGCAACGTACTGGTATAAAGTAGATAAAGTATAAACTTAATAATAAGAAAAAAAAAACTTTTATTTTTAAAAGAAAGAAACTGAACAAAAAAGGTAATAATCACTATTTAAATATATATATATATATACTGTATATATATAAATTTTATTTTAAAGAAAAGTGGATCGGGTTATGAGTTCATCCACATATTTTAATGCGTTTCTACTAACTGGGGAAAAAAATCAGAGTTGAATGAATATTAAATTTAACCTAGAAGACGGGGGAGGATGGTGATTCGAATAAAGGATCATCGTTAAATAAATGTGTGCGTGCGTGCATTTGATATTCCTCTTCTTTCCGACATTCATTTTCTTCCAAATTTCCAGATAAAACTATTTCAAATTCTTTAACATCAGTAATTATTGCAGGAAATATCCATGCAACCAAACCTGCATAGCCTCTTGGTAACTCTCCCCTCCACACACACACACACACACACACACACACACACACACACACACACACACACACATACACAAATACTAATCATAAGGAAGCATTGCCCTTATCTTTCACGAGATTAAGTCGTTGTACTTAATCTCGTCAATTATAAGTGGAAACCTGATATCTATCGACATGAAAAAAAAAGTTAGGCTTAAAAACACCGCTTTAGGGAATTTTAGGACTTTTAGATATTAGAGAATTTATTGCTAGTGTGCTGTATTTCGCGAGGATATGTTTTCATGATTAGAATAAATATAAGAAATTCGTCCGAGTGGCTATGCGCTTCGCAACCATATGCCTAGGTTCGATTCCTGTCGACGACACGAGGAGCTGAAGGATCTTCCTCAGCCATAGCCAAGTTAGCTGGTCTTGGGCGTGGACAGCAGGGTTTTGTCCCCAGTTTATCCTGGGGTTTTTCCTCCCGCAAAGCAGGCAAATCGGCCCCGTGAACACACGCATCTACAAACATGGGATACTACCAGCAATAAGGAGCAACCAACCAATTCCGCGGGATTATCGGTTACAGAAGCTAACGCGAAAGCGTAACATACGATGATGATGATGATGATGACGATGATAAGAAATTCAATGAATGCAAGCATAGTTGATAAAATCCTTAAACATGAAACAACATACACTAGCCTTTAAATTCTAAATAAATTAATAATTGAAGTCCGTTCATAATAACCATTTCTCAATTTGGAAAAACAAAATGCTTTTAAGTATTTCTATAATTTTAAATTGCTACGTTTCTGAACTGAAGATTTTTTAAATCATTTTTTATGAGATGAAATTCTACTCCACCCTTTCTTCATAAAGTGTCTGTGAACATGCTTTAGCGATATCCTATTAGAACAAAAAATACAGCCCACGACTACACATAATACACAATAAATGCCTTAAGTGGGTGTTGCACCATATTAGTTTTCAAATATAACTGATATTCCAGGGCATAGATTCCAACATTCTGGGAACATCCCACAGATATCACGCCCCTGGAAGACAAGACACTGTCTCATTCGATTGCCTGACACCGTGTTCTCTCACGATAATCCCGTTTCTATCCCAAAGATACTCAATGAGATAGATCTTCCTCAACGGCCAAGTAATATTATGAGTTACCCTAACAACATTAGCAATATATCCTCTAAAGGTCAACTCTGTGTCTACTATCTGCCGCTGCATCCCTAGCTTCATCTATTTCCTGAAATCTATTTATCCCTGCTTTTCCGTATATCACTTTTTGAGATCCGTCCAACAGCCACTTCTTATTTACACAACCCAATGTCATATTCATCGCCATTTGTTCTAATTTGCGTAACAGAGTTCCATGTGGGATTCGGTCAAGTGCCTTTGGAAAACCAGCAGAATCATCGTGTAGTCATTCTCTTTATCCAACGCAGTTAGCACGACTGACCCTTCACAAAGCCATTTTGTGAAGGGTCAGTCTTTAAAATTGGTCAAAAAATTATCTTTTTGACCAATTTGTTCAGTACTTTTACTAGCACGCCTGAGATAGTGATCGGTCTCAGTATCTGTTCAGGCGTCTGCGCTGGTATCAAGAGCGTCAGCACTGAACCAGTGACCAGTGGGTAAAAGTGATGACAGTTGCTTTACTCTCCACTAATCAAATGACGTATGTAGGTCTGGAGGCGCCTTCAGATATGGTAGGAGATATTGCCAAGACTGTCTCGTGCCCACAGTGAAGGATTCTAGTGGAAATGACAATATTGTCCTGCAGGTGTGAGTCCCATATGTGGTTGAGCACGAGGCTAAATGCCTCTAGGTACTAGGAGGCGCTGACTAACCATCTTTGTGGAGCGATGACAGAGTTCTATGGGATTCAACAGATATTTTCTTCCAGCAGGACAATGCGCCATGCCATGCTGTGCATATAACACAAAGGAGATTCACTGAGGTTGGCATTAACCTTTTTTTACCTTGGCCGTCCCAGAGTCCCGATTTGAACCCGATTGAAATGATGTGGGATTTTCTGGAGCGCTGCATATACCTGTGCAAACCACCTATCATCAACCACCGTCAACTATCGGAGCGCTGGTAGGCCTAATGGCAACGTATTCCACCAGAACAGTGTCAGCAACTTGTAGACAACCTTCCACGACCTGTTGCAGTGGTTATTGCAAAGGATGGGCCAACATGTTATTGACTTCATTCATCATGTATGTCCTGCCAGACAAGTGATGTCCGGATATTTTTGGTAGAGCAGTATATATATATATATATATATATATATATATATATATATATATATATACAGGGTGTTCGGGATAAATTTGACAGTTTCGTAAGGAAAAAGAAAATCTTCTTTGTATCTATTAAATTTAATGAATTGACAAAAAAACATTACAGGCAGAGTTAATTACAATACTATCAACAAGATTTACTCAAAATAACCACCATTAGCATCGATCACAGCTTCAATTCTGCTTCGGAACCTCGAACAAGCTGATGCTACAGTCTCCCTGGGAAGGGCCGCAAAAACTGTTTTAATTTTATCCATTAACTGGGCTTTTGTATTACTGGAAGTGCGATTGGTGTCTTTTTCAACTGCGCCCCATACAAAATAATCCATGGGGTTAAGGTCTGGGGAGTTTGGAGGCCAAACATTTGGACTGGTGAAGTCGTAGAAATTTTCAGACAACCATTTTTGACTTTTCCCAGAGGTGTGGCAAGGGGCCGAATCCTGCTGCCATACATACGGCCTACCATTGGCTACCCTTGTTATCCAGGGCTTGACTACAGTTAGCAACTCCACGAACAAAGCCCGAATTCCAATGCCAGGGTTCTTCAACACCTGTTCCTGCAGATTTGCGAGGAATTCTGCTGTACGAACGCAATCAGATCGTCTGCTAGGGATCTTTCTTCTTGCTACATCCTCGTAGTCACCATTGCAAGTCTCTAGTTCATGCCTGATTGTTTTTACTGTATTCAGGGAGCATTGGGCAGCAGTCGTAATATCCTTATTTTGATGGCGGGCACGAATCATCATGATACAAGTTATTCTCTTCCATGATTCAGGTGGGTTCCAGCTATCCATCCTTTCTGACATCTTGTATATGAATGAAGAAGGGTCCAAACTTTTAAATGAAGAGAAGTGTGTGTTAATACATGTAACTTACGGAAAAATATAATTAATTATAAATATGTCAAATTTATCCCGAACACCCTGTATATATATATACTGCATCTGCACGTTCCTTCCATTTTGGGCACTTTTGTGTATCTCTCTCTCTCTCCACCACAACTGTCCGTAACATCTTATTTCATCATTCCATTTTATTGCTTGTCTACCTGGCTCCCAATAACAAGTTTTTGGTGTCCATTTTGTTGTTCTCTTCACACATCTGTTGTCAGACATCGCATCATATATTTTGCTTAGCGCAATTTATTGTCTTTTATTATTGCCTTTTATTGCTTCCTTATCCAAGTATTATTCTTTTTATCTAATCATGTTATTCCTAACATGTTTGTTTACATTTTTCTTCGTAGCATTTTCAGTTTTTCTATTTCTTTTTCTTTTTTTACTTCTTAAAAACTTTCCATCCAGCTGCTATTCCATATAAACTGTCATGATCGAGTTGATGGTCATTTGCAATGATTTATAGGTTTACAGACTTTTGTAGATGGTAGGCACATGAAAATAATATTTTAAAATCATTATAGATGCAAATTATTTAAATGTACCGTACTATATATTTGTGTAAATTCAATATTTCAATCTGTCTTTCATTTATTTCGATTTGTTTTCGTTCCGGAGTATCATAGTAGTATTACTTTCTTTATATCTACTGTTTTAGCATTTACTATATATTAATAATGAAGAGGGGTGCTTAAGGGTCAAAGCTGTATAACTGATAGGAGACCTCCACATAGCCTTGAAAGGAATGCGGAGAACCGACCAGGGCTTCTGACCTAATGTCCAATTCTCACCTTCTCGTGGGACACTACCCTATTGGATATCAACTTGAAAACTGAACGAAATAGGATGGGCTGACAATTTGGGATTTAGCCGACCAAATTGTATTGTTATTGGTTAAACCAAAATACAAAATGATGGTACAACATGACAAAATTTCATGCCCGCTGGGGCGTCGCCCTGTTAAACAAGGGCCCCCGTTGTTTTCGCCAGGGAACCAGGGCGAACAGCGAAAAGTCAGCTACTGGAACAAATCTGATAACACATCCCAACTCAACATCACCAAAGTTAAAGATCGGTAATATCAACATAAGAAGCCTGAATGGAAAAGAAATGGAACTAGCTGAGGAATTAGATAAGTACCAGATCGACATAATAGGGGTGACTGAAACAAAAAAGACAAAAACTGGTGAGATCTTTCTGAGCAATATATACAAATTGTTATATTCGGGCAATCACAATCAAGGAAAGGAAGGAGTAGCCATTGTATTCAACACAAAATACGAGGCTAATCTTCTTGAATGGCAGGCAATCTCAAGTAGAGTAATGTGGGCAAATATGAGAATGGGGAACTGGACAATGAGACTGATTTGTACCTACAGTCCCACAGAAGGTTCTACTAAGATAGAATTGGAGGAATGTTTTGAGGCTTTAGAAAAAGCAACTGACACAGTGAAAAATGAAAAGTTGGTCTTTGTTGGGATCTAAACAGCAGGGTAGGAAATGATTGTCAGATGTACAAAAATATTTTGGGAAAATTTGGAGAAAAGTGCAAAGCTAATAATAATGGAAAATACCTGTTGGATTTCTGCTCAGGACATGAACTGGTTATTATTAACACCATGTTCCAACATAAAAATGTGCACAAATTTACATGGAGAGAAGAGGCTAGGAATAAGAAAAGTCTCATTGGCTATATTATTGTTGATAGTGATGTTTTCTCCCTGGTGTAGGACGCCAGAGTGTACAGAGGATTTGAAATTGGAAGTGATCACTATTTAGTCTTGAGCAGGATAAAATTGAATTTCATATTGAAAAGAATAACATGTAAAAAAGTTTTAAAGCGAATAAAAGTTGAGCAGCTCTTAGATGTGAACTGTAGACTAAAATACACAAAGATTATTGAAGAAAAAATAAAAGAGTTTGAGAACAGGAACCAAACCTTGGAGATTCAGTGGCAAGCCTTGAAGAAAACCCTGATTGATTCAGCTAGAGAGGCATGTGGTGAAGTTGTCTGCAAGGATAGAAAAATTAGAACTCCATGGTGGACACACTAAGTTAAAGAGGCAGTGAAGGAAAAGAAGAAAGCATATCAATAGTTCCTGTCAAATAAGTCAGCTTGTGCTCTTAGAGAATACAGAGACAAATGTAAGAAAGCTAAACACTGTGTAAAACTAGCTAAACAAAAGTCATGGGAGGACTTTGGCAAGAATATAGAAAATAAATATCAAGGTGGCAAAATATTCTGGAGGTTTTTGAAGAAGCTTAGGAATGGAGGAAAGAGTGCTGTAAAAGGAGTTAGAGATGATAAAGTTGGCACGAAAACTGGAGAAAAGGATATTCTTGAAGTATGGAGTAATTGCTTTCAAAAACTGCTAAATGAAACAATCAGTGATAGAACAGTGGTAAAAAACACTGACCAGGCATGCAGTCAGGAATACATATCCATACTTGAAGTAGAAAAAGCCATCAAAGGCTTGAAATGTGGAAAGGCAGCAGGATATAGATGATATTCGACCAGAAATGCTGAAATATGGTTCAGAAGGCCTGGATAGAGGGAGGAATTCCCGATGATTGGAGTAGAGCTCTCATAGTACCCATATATAAAAAGGGAAATAAAACTGAATGCGAGAATTACAGAAGTATTTCCCTACTGAGTGTTCCTGGTAAGATATATGCAAGTATACTTGAGAAACGGTTGAGAAGAATTGTGGAAGAAAACTGGTGAAGAACAGGCTGGATTCAGGTCAAATAGAAGCTGTCAGGATCAGATTTTCACTTTATGACAAATAGTGGAGAAAGCATGGGAATATAACAAAGATCTATATTTATGTTTTGTTGATTTGGAAAACGTATATAACAAGGTGCCAAGAGAGAAGCTATTCAATACGCTGCAGTTATATGGTGTCAATGGGGCATTATATCAAGCAATACTTAGTCTTTATTTGAGTTGTAAGTCAGCAGTTAGAATTGAAGGAAGTACAGGAAGATGGTTTAATGTTAAATCTAGTGTGAGACAAGGATGCACATTATCCCCTCTGTTATTCGTTATCTATATGGATCACATTATGAATGAAAGTGGTATTAAACATGATATTAAAATTGAAGAAGTTATTGTCCGCTCTTTGCTTTATGTGGACGATGTTATACCTCTAAATAAATCCGCTACAAGTCTGCAAGATTTACTGACTAAATTGAATAACTGTTGTAATAGATATGGTATGAAGGTGTCATCAATAAAAATACAAAGAGAATGAAAATAGGCAGAATCATTGAAAACGTCAACTGTGTTGTGAATGGAGAACCTGTGGAACAAGTGAAACATTTCAGCTACTTAGGCACAATTTTTATTGAAGATGGTAAATTAAATATAGAAATAGACAACAGATCCAAACAAAGCTGGTGTGGTAGGAAATCAGCTTAATAAATTCATATGGAATAAGAGAGAAATTAGTCGGAACACTAAATTAGCTGTATACAAGACAGTGTTCAAACCAGTTTTAACTTATGGATCTGAGAGATGGGTTAGAAGTAAAACACTTGACCAAAGACTAGAGACCGCAGATATGAAAGTCCTGAGAAAGATTAGAGGCGTGAATAGATGCCATCAATGGCAACATCATATCAAAAATGAGGATATTAGGAAAGAACTTGACGTTGCCAGCATCCAGGAATGCATTAGCAGAGCTAATCTCAGATGGTATGGTCACTTAAACAGAATGGGCGAGGAAAGATTAGCAAAACAAGTGTTCTCTGCCAGGTTGTCAGGAAAACGACCCAGAGGAAGACCAAGATATAGGTGAATTGATACGGTACAAAGTGCCTTAGACGGTAGAAATATAAGATCTGATAATGTTGGAGTCTTGACAAGTAACAGACTGATTTGGAGGAAAATTGTAGATAGGAAGTTAGTAATGATGTGAATTTTTCTTGTAATATTATCATATCCTGTAAACCCCTTGAGGGTACATAACAGGAATTTGGTGATGATAATAATGAAGATGGCATAGAGTGTATATGGTGGATTATGGTGGATAATTCACCTCCTGTTTGGCAGAGTGATTAACTTGCCCGCTCTCCAAACTAGAGGACTGTGGTTCGAATCCTGCCGTGGTATTGTTTGTCTTTTCGTGGAAGATGAATTTCGTCGCCCGTTGTGAGACCACCACTCCTCTTATTAGACCGCCTGAAGTAGCTTGAAAAAAGTTACTTCCGGCGTCTATGAATAAACATTTCTGTGTTTATTCTCTTGAGCAGGGCTCCGGACTAATACGTAAACACACAAATAGAAAAAAACAATAATAAAAAAAATTATTTAAAAAAAAATTTGTGGTTTGATCATAGGTTTACAGACTTTCGTAGATGATAGATAAATAAAAATAATATCTTAAAATCATTATAGATGCAAATAATTTAAAAGTACCATACTAAATATTTTAAAATTGTACTTTATTAGAAATAAAGTGGCATCTTTCATAATATGACATCATCGTTATCTGCCTGTGTAAGTAAAAATACGATATTGCAGATGCCAAATTATGAAAGATTCTGCTTAATAAAATTTTATCTAGAAAGAAGTGCTGATTAAAAAATAATAATAACTGTCCCTGTGGAAATGATGTTTACGTGCATAGTGCTAGCCCATCCAAAAAAATACTGTTTTAGAATCGATTCTAGTTTCCAACAGACGGAAATTTTTCTAACCCTTCCTTTGGCTGTAGAACTCACACTATTACAGACAATAATGCATTTATTAGTTATAGTTCAGAGCCACGAGATGGTAGCAGCTGTTTGCCTCTCTCTTTTTCTCCCCTGAAATGCAATTGATTCATTGATTGCTTGAGCTTATCATTCAGTGAAAAAAATGAGGGATGGAAACTAGATGCCCACCTGTCTTCAAAACGTTTGATAGGAATAAAGGAGCTCTGCCTATTCTCTCTTTAGAAAATAAAAGGAGTTAGAAGTTATATTTAATTATCGATTTTCAAAACTTAAAACTTCCACTGATTATAGTTGCCTTTAAAAATAAAGTTTCAGGGCCTAAAAACGGAATAACCTAATTTCCCCTCTCTGTGGCATATGAAAACTTTCTGCAGTCCTAAGCGCAGGAACTTTAAGTACCCCTCATAGAAGTTTTCTTTGGACCATCGCAAAATGTGCAAAGAAAACTGGTATAGAAAATGTATTGACAAAAATAGTTTATAATTTTATTATAAAATATTTTTTTCGCTTTTTCAGAATCCGAAAAATATGTATCACAATTTCACCCTGAGCAATTTAAGCCACAAAATTCTATATCAGCAAAGAAAAAAAAATTAGATTATGAGATCCATATATTTGGAGAACTAGGCATAAGTTGGTCAATGGAAAAGTGCGATATTTCAGCTCATTCAAACTTTTACCATCCACCAACCATTAACACTTTCATTAGACTTTGTAAGACTATGTAATTCCTTCATAATATGGGTTTTCGGGACAAAATGATTTTCGCAATGATTTTCGCAGCCTCTCAGTCATCCACTTAAGCTGGTTTCTGATTTTATTCGCCTTTCAGATTTTATTAAATCAGAAATGTGAAAAGGAAGGATGGAGGAGAATTTTTTGAACTTGTTAGTGACTCTTTTCTCATTTCAGCACATTAATTACAGATGCCTTTAACCACGTGTGATAGTGTTTTTTAAACTGCTTTCCGCTAAATCCTAGGGGGGTTCCATGAAAACTTGTAGGAGTTCCTGACTTCGTGGGGTCTTCTGTGGTAATAATAATAATAATAATAATAATAATAATAATAATAATAATAATAATAATGGGGCGGATCGTGCACAAGCACTGCGGAACTGCAGCACCCCCATTTTTTCTATACAACTTCTGTCCAAAAAAGAAACCGAACTTTTCGAAAATAGAATAAGCTACTGGGGCCACCTGTTGTATCTTTTTGTTGTCAAAAGCGGCAACCTTCGTTAGTGTCGTGTCAACTGTTTATTACATTTGTTTCATTAGAAGCCGAGTTATATTGCCAAAAGTGACAGTATGTTTTGACGAACGGTCGGTCGTTACGATATTCATGCCGTACGCGACGAATTCTTGCTATCAATCGCTTCAAAATTACGAAATAAAGCTCACCATTGACCGTTTGGCCAAGCGGAACGAATTCTTTGCCGATAATACCCATGGAATCGTAGAAACAAATAAGCATCATCTTTACTTTTGAATTCTCCAAGCAACTTTTTTTTCGGATGCCCTTCTTCTGGTGGTCTCCACTCATCACTCTGGCGTTTTGTTTCGGGCTCATACTCAAAACACCACGTTTTGTCACCAGTAACGATCGTTTCAAGGAAGTTTGAGTCCTGACGAGCGGTTTTAATGAGGTCCTTGCAGTGTTCAATTCGATACATTTTTTGGTCGCTGGTCAACTTGTGGAGAACAGATCGCGAATTCAATTTACGAAGGCCCCAAACTCTAGGTCAAAATGTTGTGCACGGTTGATTTTGGAATTCCCAATTCATCTTCAATCAATTTCATGGACGGTTTCGAGTTTTCTTTGATGAAATCACGCACTTTTTGGATGTTTACTTCGCTCAGTCCAGTTTTTGAACGGCCCGGCTTTTTGTCGTCCTCACGCGTCTCACAACCACTTTGAAATCGCTTAAACCAATTGTAAACTTGAGTACGGGATAAGCATTCATCACCGTATGCTTTTTGAAGCATTTGATGCGTTTCGGTAAAACGTTTACCAAGTTTAACACAAAAGTCAATCGCAGCTCTCTGTTTGAAACTCATTTTCCGATCGTTCGTCAAAACACACACTCTCTCTCTCTCTTGGCACTATAACGCGGCTCAGGGGCGCGCCAGTAGTGTCCGGCGCCTGTGTGCAAAACTCTAGTTGGCGCCTCTATACCCAGTAGCAAGCCAGTAGTGTCCGGCGTCTGTGTACAAAACTTTAGTTCGCGTCCCTATTCCCCACCTCCAATAAAAAAAATCACTAAAAAAAACGTTTTTTTAAAAGTATTTTCTCCTCTTTGGCGCCTTTACTATCCTGGCGCCTGTGTGCATCACACACATTGCACATATGGCCGGCGCGCTCCTGAAGAGGCTTCTAATGAAACAAATGTCATAAACAGTTGACATAACATTAATGGAGGCTGCCACTTTCTACAACAAAAATGATACAACATTTGGCACCACTAGTTTCTTCTATTTTCGAAAAGTTCGGTTTCTTTTTGGACAGAGGGTGTATTTGCTTGTAATATTTAATTTTATCATCAACAATCCTATACAATTCTCTTATTTGTATAAAAAATAATAAAAATCCATCTTGTAGCACTTGGGGGGGGGGAAAGGACGCTAAAAGCACTGTGTTTACCACAGTGTAATATTGCTAGTATTTGCTACGCTCGCAAGCATATGCACGTCATACTGAAATGCGAGCTATTAGGATAAGGCGGAACTGTCCGTTGCGCAGTCCCACTGTTGTTTATATGCACTTTGCGCCAGTAGTAGAGTGTTTATAGTGCTTATCGTGTTTACTCCTTAAGCACGATATATCCCATGATCAACAAAGAAAAACTTGAAACTAAACTTCGAGTTTTCTACAGTAGACCCTCTCTCTATGTTCACTGGGCATCTACAGATGCCGTATGATCACTCCGATGCTCGGTGATGTTCCACACCAGGCCTCGTCATGTAGTCCTGTTGTTTGCTTTTCTGACAGCCTCAACTCTCTGAAGATCAGTCACTCCACACACGCCATCCATCCATCTCATTGATGGTCTACCCCTGCCTCTTTTCCAGGAACTTTACCTTCTACTGCTGTTCTGAGAAGTCCTCCTTCCATCCTTTCTATGTGTCCAAAATATCTTAACTTTCTTCTGTCAATATCCTTAATGAGCCTTAAAGTTCTACTAATCTTTTCTAACACCCACTCATGTGTACGTCTTTCAGTACATGATATCCTCAACAGCCTTCTGTAACACCACATCTCAAAAGCAGATATCCGTTTCTTATCTGACTTCTTTAGGTTCCAAGTCTCGCATCCATAAGTCGCTGTTGGAAAAACAACTGCATCTAAAATATTAAAAGTTGTTCCCATGGAGATAGATCCATCCTTCCAGATTTTATACAGGTCTCTGACTGTTGTTTTAGCCATTCCTAACCTTTTTCTGACATTTTTCTGAACAGCAATTCTTCACATTAATAATGGATCCCAGGTACTCAAACTTGCTGACTTCCTCAATTCTTTCTGCATTAAGATACACTTGTTTCTCAAGAGCTTCTCTGTTTGTTTTTGCTTTGAGAACCATGATCTTTGTCTTGCTAGAATTGAGTTGAAATCCTCTGTTATTACTGATCTTGTTAACTTTGTCAAGAATTAGTCCTAGTTCTTCCATGTCATTACAAAGGAGTACTGTATCATCAGCGTACCTCAGATTACTGATCAATCTACCTCCTATCATAATTCCTGTCCTGAGCTCATCCAATGCTACACGCATGATGTCCTCTGCATATATACTAAACAAGTGAGGAGAAAGTAAACATCCTTGTCTAACTCCTTTTCGAACTTGAAACCAGTCAGTCAATCCAGCACCTGTTCTTACTGTGGCTTCTTGCTCCTTATACAAGTCGGCTATCAACCTTATAGTGTGTTGAGGAAAACCCATTCTTTTCATTACTTCCCACAGTTTCACATGCTCAACACAGTCAAAAGCTGTAGAGTGGTCTAAGAAACACATTTCCAGAGGGAGTCTGAATTCTTTATATTTTTCTATGATCTGTCTAAGGCAAAGGATCTGATCTCTGGTGCCCTAACCTTTCCTAAAACCTGCTTGTTCCTCAGGCATCTCTGCCTGAACTTGCCCTCAATCCTATTTAGCATGATCTTTAATAAAATTTTGCTTGCATGAGATATCAAACTAATAGTTCTATAATCCTTGCATGCCTTCATATCACCTTTCTTGTGTAGTGGTATGAAAACTGACTTCTTCCAGTCTCTAGGCCATGATCCTGTCTCCCATATCCTTGTAATCGATCTATGAAACACTTATCCCTCCATCCCCTGTGGTCTTAATTAACTCTGCTGGGATTTCTTCAGCACCTGTGGCCTTATTGCTGTTGAGCGGCTTAACTGCTCTTTCAACTTCATGCCTAAGTGAAAGAGGTTCGAAATCAAAATTTTCTTGGTGGGAGAACTCCACATTTTCTTTATCCATTCTGCTGTACAGTTCCTCACAGTATTCTTTCCATCTGTTTTTGATTTCCAACTCTTCTGTTAGTAAACATCCATTCCTGTCTTTGATGACATTCAATTTAGGCTTAAACTTGTGCTTTAAGTCACGAACTAAATAAAACATCCTTTTATAATTATACCTTCTCATCTGGAACTCTATTTCTTCACATTTATTAGTATAGAACTTTTCCTTGTCCTGCTTGATGGCTCTTCTGATTTCTCTATGTAATCTCTTGTATTCTTCGGTCCCTGTGTTTCTTTGTTTTTCCAACCGCCTTCTTTTGATTAGTTCCCATGTTGAATCTGATATCCGTGGGTCTCTTGGTTTTCTTATTGGGCCGAGATACGTCTTCGCTGTATCCTGTATTATCATCTTGACTCCTTCCTAAAGCATTTCTGGAGATTTCCTCATTGGTCTCCAAAAAATTATCCAGCCGAGTTGATGTTTCTTCTGTGAATCCACTAGGAATTACTCTAACAGCCAATCTAGTGGAATGTGCCTGACCTGGAAGTTTTCGGAGTCTTAGTCTTACTTTGGCTTTTACCAGTTGATGGTCTATACCACAATCTGCTCCAGGACAAGTATGCACATCAGAGATGCTTGTCTTCCACCGCTGAAGAGCCAGGATGTAATCAATCTGGTGCCTTGACCTATCGATGTTACATGTCCAAGTATATGTCCATCGTGGATGTTTCTGGAAGAAGGTATTGGTAATAACTAATCTGTTAGCATGGGCAAATTCCAACAGTCTTTCACCATGGGTGTTACGTTCACCCAGACCAAACATGCCACACTCTGGCCTGACTCTCATACTCTTTCCCACTTTTGCATTTAAGTCTCCTAAGATGTATAGTATGTCTCTCCTTGGTAGGCAGTCCAAAACAGTTGTAAGTTTTCATAGAATTCTTCACTCTCTTCTTCAGGCCTATCCGTGTGGGGTGCATAAACTACCACACTTGATACATTGGTAGGCTTAGCCTTAAGTCTAACGGAGAGTATCCTATCATTAATGGGATTATAACGAAGAAGGCTTCTTGCCTGAGCTGTCTTCAGTATCACAGCTACCCCATGATGTTTTGAGTCACCACCTGAGTAAATAACTAGCTTACCATCCTGTCTTTTGAAGTGACCTTCTCCATTCCATCTGGTCTCTGTAATTCCCAAGATGCAATTTTATACCTATCCATCTCTTTACAGACAATTTCATGAGTACCCATCTGTAAACTCCGGACATTCCATGTGCCTAAGTAAAATTCCTTTCTAAGATTAATCTTATACATTCTGTGTTGCTCATTCACAGTATCAATGACTTTTGATGTAGACTGTAATATACTTCTCGAACAGGACCCTCTGGTTAAGCCCTGAACGCGGCTTTGATTATTCTGCGCGACAGCCGATGCAGCATGAGATGCGATGAGTAGATCCGATATGCATAATTATTGTAAATTAACTAACTTGTTAAAATTTATAACAGAAAATAATTTAGATTGTGTTCTTAGGGAAATTGCTGTGACTACATCAAAGCATGAACGCTGTTTTTCAACATTAAAGAGAATAGAAACATATCTGAGGAGCACTATAAATCAGGATAGGTTAAGTGTACTTGCGATGATGTCAACGGGAAAAAAATTCTTCAACAGTCACACAAACATCAAGGAAAAAGTTATTGACCTTTTCGCTCGAAACAAAATAAGAAGAATGGATTTTATTTTTAAGTAATTTTGAATTATACTAAACTGTATAATTTTATCGATAATAAACAATATTTTTTCATGAAACAAAACAAGAAGAATATATTTTATTGTTAAATAATTTTGAATTATACCAAACTGTAGAATTTTAATGATAATAAACAATATTTTTTCATGTTTAATTTTTTTTTAAATTTTTACCATAATTTTGATATTTTATTCAAACCCGTATACACTGTACTTACAGTGTGTATGTATATTTCAAAAGTTGCAGCACCCCTACGATTTCAAGCTACGAGCCACTACAGATTTTTATTTTATTTTATTTTATTTTTATTACATTACATACATTTGTTACAGTTATTACATACATTACATACATTTGATTACATATGATATAACATTATTTACATTTGTTTACATATGATGCTTACATTACGTACATTTGTTTACATATAATACATACATTACATACATTGGTTTTCATGTGATACGTACTTTACATGCCTTTGGTTACATATGATACATACTTTTTATTTTTATTATTTTTTTATTTTTATTTTTATTTTATTTTTTGGATGAGATGTAATTTCTCAACATTCATCCTCGAAGCTTATCTGAGGATGACACCAGTTGGTTGTTATTTATTGGTTTGCTTGCTGTGTTAGGAAGCTACGACATTTATTATTGAGAAATTCGCGCACGCATACGCACGCGCACACACACACAGACACACGCACGCGCACGCGCGCGCGCGCGCACACACACACACACACACACACACACACACACACACACACACACACACACACACACACACACACACACACACTAACTTGGAATGTATTGATGCGTCGCTGAACTGGAAGCCTGAATGAATATATTGTGTTTCATTAAGTTTGTATGGTATTTTGGGTGCGTGTTTCTTGTTCATAGTATGTCCTTAGAGCTCTTTTCAGGCTATTGTAGTTTGTAAGGTTTCTGTATTCGAATGGTAATTTGTTTATCATGCCTGTGATGTAGAAGTTTCATGTGGCCTTTCCGTAGTGATTATTGTATTTATATGTGATATAATTAGTTCTGTGAGGCTTGTTATATGGTATGTATTTCTGACTGTCCTGTAGTTGGCATCGAAATAATGTTTTAGCAACGCTGCATAGTGACATAAATGTTTTGCTGTCAGTATTTTGTGTTCTGACATTGCAGTGTATATAAAGTCGTTATTGTCTCTTTGTTACCAAAACATCGGTTTTATCATTTTGTACTGTAATAATAATAATAATAATAATAATAATAATAATAATAATAATAATAATAATAATAATAATGGTGAATGGAGGAAAATACTATCCGGTGAAACTGCGTGAGCGTGTGCGCGCACGCTTATATGCGAGGATGGTCTCTATCGTTGCTCCCACCAATTATTATGGCGCAGTGAAGGTGTTAATATTACTGTAATTATTTTTTATATTTATTTACCGATATGAGCAAACAGTGTAAGTTAGATTTCTTTTCAAAACGACCGAAGTTTTTGAATAGTATTTTGATTAAAATATCTTGCATGTAACCATTCCTTTTCATATCTCCTTTCTGATATTTTTATGAAAATTTTCATAGCGGTTCCAAAAAAAAAAAAAATGAAATAGTTATATGCAAAGTTTCGCATATAAATCTCGAAAAAGTTTAAGACCGCCCTATTATATGCAATAGTCTGACCAGTTTACTTATATTGGTTTCCTCACCTGCACAAGCTCTATCGAGAGGGCGCTGGAGGGGAAAAAAAAAACTTTATGGTTTTCATTAAACACACACTGTGTTGAGAAGATAAACGATTGTTGTATGAATTTATTACATTTTCCCATCAGAAATACAAAAACAAAGTTTGATTTTTACATGGAATTTAAAATTATAGAAATTTGGGCAGTTCTGATTGGTTCGAATTCTTTCCGCTTGTGACAAATAGCAAACGATCAGATTAAATAACTACGCGTTTTAAAGAGTAAGCAGCGATTATTCTATGTTTTTATAGAGTTTGTGCCGAACTATTTTGTTTATAGGTTTTTGTAGCTACGCAACAAAAATAGCAGTTTATGATATGTTGCGTCTTATGAATAAACAAATGTTAAGTGTATGTTGGACAGCATCTGTGAAACTGCAGTTTCCTAGGTTAAGGGTTCCTTTGCGATACTTACGTAGATGCTATTTTCCTTTGCAGTGTTCGTCCCATAGAAATATTCATGCAAGGAGTAATAGTTTAGCCAACTCCAGTTCGAATAACACAATATCATCATCTGCTCCGAAATTGCAGAGGAATCCGTAAGTGAATACAACATGGTATACAGTTCATGAGTATTATTATTTCTTAGAATAAGTAGCAAATGCCGTATTAGATTTGCTGTTATCTTAAAAGCAAATGATATTATGTAATATGTTATATAATGCCCAAATATGCTTAATTTCACAAATTCAGTCAGCATGCAGTGAAAGTTTCTTGAATTTCTTCTGATGTTCGGGGGGGGGGGAGATATGATTAAAGAACAGGAAGAAAAAATGTTAAGTAATTCAATAGTTTATTATTATTTATACTTGGCCATCATAAATACTTGTACTAAAACATTTTCACTTTATGTATAAATATTCACTGTAGCCTATGCAGTTTGACATACCAAATATGTAACGAAAAACCCTAATTGAATCCTATTTCTTAATGTGATCGTTCACTAGTATTCTTCAGCATGAATTATGGAGTAAATGTTGCCTTAGGTTAATTTCGGGAAAAGTTAAAATTAAAGGGAAAATGAGTGATAAAATATATCCCGACGTGAGGCTCATTCCTTGATAAATTGACTTTATGAAGTGGGTTTAGTTTATGTATATATAAAACCATATATATGAATGAAACATCTCAAAGTATCTCATGTTTTCAATTTTTATTCTTATATCGCTCGTCAATTACTATGCAATCGAAAATTATATTACTAGGATCTAATCATAAATAGCATAATCCTGATAAATGTGACCCTCTACACCCCTTTAATAAAAGAAAAGCTTTTCTAACTAGAACACAAGAAATTTGTAGGTATAATACTCCTATGCATGGTTGCCTTAAGGTGTATGCTAAGTAGCACAATCTGTCCTGTCTGCTGCCTTTAACTGAGAATAGACTCAGAAGCACATTCTATCACTCAGAAAGGCAAGATATTTGGATGATGCCCTTATGTTCTGTTACTTAGAGATGTTACTTATGTTCTGTTACAATCTCTTAGAGAGCATGACAAGTCATTACATTAAGAACCCTGTCATGCTTTCTAAGAGATTGCTGTTCTTATCAATCGAAGTTCATCTCCAGCACCTTCACCACCACTCATGATACAAACAAGCCTATGGTTTGACACTCTAAGCCTGTTTGTATGTCATGAATGGTGGTAAAGATGTTGGAGATGAACTTCGATTGAGACTTAGATTTTCTCTATGCAGTGGCAAAATTTTCCCTCCTTCCACTCTTCTGAATTATTTGTCACTCTTGTTGAAAAACTTTCATGGACATTGTGATTTCCTTTGTACATTCCCTTATTAACATAGTCTCACACCTTTATTAACCTTTTATTTGTTACTTACAAATAAAAGGTTAATAAACTTTTATTAATAATGAATAGTGCTGAACATAACTCTTTGTTATGTTCAGCACTATTCCCCATCCCTCAACTTCAGTATCTGTGATGTGCAGAATGGTAGTAATGATTTTTGAGTTAAATTTATGATCCACTTGTTTCTATTTACACAAGCTGGATTTATAAAGATTAATACAGTCCATACTTATATACAGGTCAAAATCAGATTTGAATTGGGTGGTTGTTTAAAAGTTGAGCTAACTGTGGATGTCTACATAGTTTATTTTTATTATTATTATTATCTGAGACCTCCAGGGAGTCAAGGACTCATCGAGGGAGGCTGTAAATTATCCAATCCAGCTATCATACCTTCCCTT
Source organism: Typopeltis vanoorti (assembly GCF_054136105.1). Classification (NCBI taxonomy): domain Eukaryota; kingdom Metazoa; phylum Arthropoda; class Arachnida; order Uropygi; family Thelyphonidae; genus Typopeltis; species Typopeltis vanoorti. Next base: position 54,166,694 of record NC_143567.1, on the reverse strand, counting down.
AAATTCATTTACACTAGATGCACTCACTATCCCTAAGGGCAAAATTTTCCACTCACTCACTGCTCTCTGAGAGAAAAACCTAGCTCTTACCCCTTTCTTGACTGAGAACAACTTTAACTTCCATGGATGCCCCCGTGTTCTCTCCCTGCCTTCCATATAACGAAAAATTTCATCATTTGAAATGCTATAACACCCATTCAAAAGTTTATAGATCTCTGTCATATCACCCCTCTTTCTCCTGTTAACCAGAGTCTGCAATCCATATACTCGCAATCTGTCCTCATAATCTAAATCCCATAATGTAGTTTGAAAAGATTTAAATGTTATTTGGTAACTTCAAGTGTATTGAACATTAAAATGAAATTATTTTTTTGTATCATATAGAGGAAAAATTTTTTTCCTTTTTTATATATATTTAAAATTGTTAAAATAATTTTTCTCTGTGTTGGCAAAGTTGAGTTGCATATATAATGAAATTAATGTATCTGAAATTTTTAAAAGAACATTCCTGACTTAGCAATAAGTAAAAGTAAGTAATGGATGAGGCTTGAATGTGTTATTTGAGTCCTGTGCTTGAACAGTCTTTTATTTTGTTTAATTTTTTATTAGGTATTATTTATTTTGTGTTCATGATGTTACAAAATCTTACGTAAATAATTCAGGTACAACTAATATCTGCAGTAGTATTGTAGTGAAAAAAGTGACATAACATTTGCAGAATTTTCAAAAATACGAACAGCAAAATATCAATTTCAGGATAACCTAGACTGAACAATTAGTCTGGATTTCTGAAACTTCAAAAGAGAAACAAACATAATTTTATTGAAGTTAGATTTCCAGACTTCTTACACAGCCAACAAAATAAGATTCACATAAAGCATATGTTTGGACACAGAAAAATTTTAGTTTTTACCAAAAGAGCTGTCAGTTGTCTTTTGCTTTAAGTTTTCAAAACTAATTGTTCGTATTTCAATTTAATTCAATCTAGCATACCTTTTCAAATAAGTTTGGCACAGTCATAATGATAAAGATTTGTTTGCTTCATACACTTTTAAAACATGTTATGTTACTGTTTAACGTTGTAGATGGTCGATTTAGTACCTTTTTGTATTCTTCAGTAACATCTCTGGCATTTCAGTGCTCAAAATCGTTTTGTTTTCACTCTGAAGCAGTAGCTATTTCTTTAACCCAACACTTAAACTTCAGTAATGGTAGTAGTGAATGCAACCAACTTATTCAATAATGGTCTTTTTCTCATGATTACAAACAATTATGCATTCAGATTCTCTGATTATTATAAGCAGGCAGGCATGCAACAGGCCCTTGGCAGCTTGAATCATTCCACAGGTTGTGTTGTCAGTAATTGGACTACAAATGGCCATTCTGAACCTAGACTTGTGAAACTCTGTTATATAATAGGGTTCTAGTGCAGACTGACAGTCTAAATTTGTGGAGAGTTTGGATGAAGCTGCTTTTCAGCCATAGCCCCATGTAAAGTTTGCCATTAGCAATTGAGGAAATGAACAAAGGAGTCTTGCATTTGTTGTTGTTGTTGTTATGATGGGTTTGCAAGAAACACTGCAACTTCCTCATGTTTGAGTTGTGGGAGATTCCACACAGAATAGAAAAATCCAATCCAAATCTTCCAAAAACTTGTGGCTCATCATTGTAATCTACCTGATGTAAATACAGGCTACTTACTAACCTGAAAAGTGAACTGCAACATTTACAGTTCACACAAAAATAATTCAATTATCTGAAGACTATTATTTCTCGAGCATCTCCATCCATGGAGCCAAAGACTCATCATGAGAATCCTACACTAACCATCGTTCACACAATACCCATCACACCCCTCCTTGAATTCATTCACCAATGAAGCACTCACAACTACCTCTGACAACTATTCCACCCTCAGCAAAAAAAAAAAAAAAAAAAAAAACTAGCCCTTAATACCCTTGCTTACTATAACTTTCCAGGGGGTTATACCTTTTTCTCTTCTTTCCATCCATCCTGCCATGTACTTATAAATGTCTTTGTTATCAATCCTATAATCCTCTTTAATAGCTTCTATCATGTCCTATCATTATTTGCCTATAAACTAGTTGTTGAAGACCATATACCATCACTCTGTTCAATCTGTTTTCATAGGGAGCATTCCATAGACCTGCCACAGTCTTGGTTACTTGCCTCTAGATTCTCTCTCCCATTTCATTCCAACAGAATCCAGGTTACCAGATTTGTGTGGAGTAGTCTGGATGTGGCCTTATACAAGTTAATAATATCCTCCCTATCCCTGCTGGCCAATGTGTTCAACAACTTAATCTGATGTGCTGTTTTGACCACTTTTACAATATGTCCACTAAACTTCAATTCTCTGTTCACAGTCGCTTCCAAATCTCTAGCCTCATCAGTTTCCTGGTTCATTTCCATCATAATGCATAGCTTGTAATCTCATCATTCTAAAGTCTTTTTTAAGTCATGGCTACATCTTCATTTTTATCACTCTTCCTGCTTTTACCTCATCAACAAACAATTTAATATTTTCCCCATAAATTATATGGTGGTGGCAAAACTTTTTTCATCCAGAAACTCAGGTTTTTTAATCTTGAAAAAGACATACCAGCCATTAGAACACACACATAATTAACAGATATATAAGACAACAAAATTACCCCTTTTTGGAATGAGTCGTAACTGGTAACGAAAAATGGGTGCTGTATAAGAATATTAAATGCAAAAAACAGTGGCTTTCTCCAAATCACACTCCAATTCCAACACCTAAAGATGGACTTCATTCACAAAATGTTCTGTTGTGCGTTTGGTGGGATATTCATGGAATTATTCATTACGAACTCATGGAACAAGGTAAGACTATCACAGCAGCCATCTACTGTGAACAATTAGAGCGACTACATCAAGCATTGTTAATCAAATGTCATGTGCTTGTCAATCGAAAAGGGGTAATTTTGCAGCAAGATAATGGAAAACCACATTCTGCAAGAATGACTTAAGAAAAAATTAGGCAGTTAGGATGGGAACTTCTACCACATCCTCCATATTCGCCGGATATTGTCCCTAGTGACTATCACTTATTCAGGTCCTTAGAACACAGCATAAGAAATAAAACCTTCCGTTCGCAAGATGATGTACAAAGGAGTTTGATATCATTTTTTGCCTCCAAAGAAAAAATTTTTTTCAAAAATGAAATTCTAAACTTAGTAGATCATTGGAATAAGGTTATAATTAATGATTGGATTATATAATTGAATAATGTTAATTTTTTCTTTAATAAAATTTACATTAAAAATGTAGTTCAAAAAATTTATTACTTTCCGGTTCCCCTTATACTAGCCTTATAGCCTGAGCTGCTTCAGCTGTAAATTCAGAATAACCAACCAAACCCTGAAATCATTTCCTATATCATTGATGTACAAATTGAACAGCAAAGGACCAAGTACTAAGCCCTGCTGTACTTCACTAGTCATCTGCCTCCTCCCAGACTCAACACTCTATACACAATCTTTGATATCTGTCCATCAGCCACTCTTATCCAAATATCTTCATATTCATATTTAGATATAACAAATATACATATTCTGGACTCAAAATTAAGCTTTCTCTAGATACTTCATTTTTCTTGATTCAGAAGTCATGTGAATGAGCTTATACTGTAATTTTTGCAGACTGTTTTCTTTCAACAGAAGATAATACATTGTAATGATATTTCTGGACATGTAACTAGTTTAGTTGTAGACATGCACATGTTGAAACAAGTACTGATTCCTGTTTCAGAAGGAAACATGCAATGAAGCATATAGTACATATGTTCCTATCATCACACAAGACCTGTACTGCTATACTACAGGCAATTGTGTTGTGTCCAATACAATGGTGCATCTTATAAGGCAAAAAATATGGTATTTTTTGTACTTTTATTCATTTTTCATCTGATCTGGAACTATGCTCTAGGGATCAAACATACCTTTTTCAAGCCACTTTAGACCTCCAATAACTGGGTGGTGGTCTCACAGTGGGTGATGAAATTCATCTATTAATGAAAGATACAGACAAATCTGAGTCTATGCTGGGATTCGAACCCACAACTGGTTGTTTTGTGAGCACTTATGCAAATCTCTCAGCCAATCAGGCCAGATGGTATGTCAAACATGCCATCATTCCACAAGACATTCGACTTTGTTGCTCCCATTCCTGCACTCTCTCATATCACCATTGTTTGTCTTGCATCTATCCTGATAGCCTACATTTCCATGGCTTGACCTCCACCCCACCTCCTCACTAGCAATAGATTTTGTTCCATGTTTTTGCTCTCACTAAGATGTAGACCTTTCAGCAAACTCTCCCATCCTCAGGTTTGCCTCATATACATACACAAACATCTTCTTTCATGTGTAGGTATCATATCATTCGTAATTGTCTCTGTTCTTACCTCCTTATCATACCTTGACCATCCATTTGCAATTCTACCACTCATTCTTCCATTTCACTATCTGTAAACATTTCTGTAAACATTTAATTTTATTTTGCTGCAATCGATTTTATTCATAATTTTATAAAACAATGCTTATTGAGTCATTAGGTTGAAATAATAACCTGCTATATATTTTTCCAGTTTCTGAAAACTTCACATCACTCAAAAAAATGTGGAGATAATTTTTTAAATTGGTATGATAAGCTTGGTCAGTGAAAAGTTATTTGGCTGCAAAATCAGTTTACAGATTTTTATATGTACACCTGTATAATGGATTGTTTTTCTGTTTAATCAGCCTGACATTCCTGTGACTTAAAATTCTCTTACTTAGCCCATCAAGTGGTTTAAGTACATTTTCTATAACACTTGTTAAGAGAGACCTCCAAAGAGTTAGGGACTCATTGAGGGAGGCCACATATCACCTGCAACAGCTATCATAGCTTTTTTTTTTTTTTTAATTCATTCACTACCTCCCAAAGGCAATTCATGCACCACTCTGAGAGAAAAATCTAGCTCTTTCACTCCCTTCTTAACCACATTAATTCTCAGCTTCTATGGATGTCCTTCCCCACCTTCTATAAAGTGAAAAATTCCATATACTGGTATTTTGTATGAACCTTGCAGAAATCTGTAAGCCTCAATCATATCATCCCCTTTTCTCCTGTTTATTAATTGTATGCAGCCCACAAATTCCCAATCTGTATTCCACAATACTAATATCTTTTGAACTCTCTCTCTCTTTTTACACCATCACCATGGAAACCAGAAGACCAGACCTATGCACAGTAGCCAAAGTAAGATTATATCAAGGCCTTGTAATGAGGTAAAATGATTTCTTTATCCTTACATGAGTTGTATTTGCAATCTTTGCTATATGACCCTTCTCTAGCCTGATCAGTCATTTAGCATAATCCCATTGATGTAGTATGACATTGGATATCTCATTACACCAAAGTGCATGACTTTACAATTACAAACATTGAACTGATAGTCATTTTCACATGTTCACAATTCCATCCTATTCAAATCATTCTGCACGTACTTAATATCAGCCACATTCCTGATTACCTTAGCTAACTTTGCATCATCAAACAGCTGTTGCAAAGATTGAATAACAATGGACCAAGAACTGATCCCTGTGGTACACCACTGGTCACTTTAAATCTTGAAAACTTACATCCCCCACCACCATCAGACAACACTTTTTGATATGTCAGGCAGGTATCCTCTTAGCCAAAAACTGTTTTATAACCAAATCCCATGTTTTCCAATTTATGCAAGTCTTCCACGGCATATCCTGTCAAAAATGTTTGCTAAGTTTGAAAGTGTCATGTATCTATTGCCCTTGTAACTCAATGACAACGTTATTCTAAAATGTGATCAAGTTGCTGAAACATTACCTTGTCTCAATAAACCCATGCTGTTGATTGCAAAGTATAAATTCTCTGTCAACCAATTTCTTTATGCGAGCTTTACCAACTTTTCAGAATCTTCATCACCACTCCAGAGATACTGATGGGCCGATAATTACTCTTTGCACTACCCCTGTGCGATGGGATTATCATGCATTCTTTCCACTCCTATGGAGTCTTCTCTGTTCTGAGACTTATTCAGTTTGTGCAACAGCTCTGGTACCTCCTTATACACCTGAGTTTCTGTATCCAGTGAGGAGCTACCTGTGAACTCAGTGTTGCATGCATAACTTTTAAATTATGCATGCAAGTTATAACCTTTAATAAAAATGCATTCCATTGACCAATCTCTTCTGCATCTGTCACTGATATACTCATTCTTTTACTTGCTGCTTATCCATCAATTCTTTTGCATTCTCTTTAGCTTGCAGTTTCTTTTCATACTGATACTTGGCTTTCTGTACAATACTTGTAACTTCTTGCCTGCTTTATAACTGATATCATCCTTATGCATATAGTATTCCTTCCACGTTTTTTCTTAAGAAGTTCTTGCTTTATAAGATAGCATATCCATTTCACTCCTACCATTTTGCATCACTTAAGTTTTTTAAATTCTTCCCATGCACTGTTGATATCCTTCTCATTTAGCAACCAATACCATGGGACAGAACCTAGAATACTCCCCAGTTGATCAGTTTTCTCCTTCTGTAGTTCAGTACCAGCCTTTTCTTAATTGAACATTTATAAATTTAGCCACTTCCCAAGCAGAACAGTCACGTCTTTACTGAAGTCCCCCTCTGAAACTATAATTATGTCAGATACGCTTTGAGCTAGACATTCCTTCATCAGAATGTGACAGGAACTGTCACATTCTGAAGAAGGAAATTGTTTTGCATCAGCTCAGTAAATTCAGTTTAATTTTTCTCATGAGATTTTACTACTACCAAATCAGTGTTTGGATAATTAGTCACCATGATGATTACTTATTTTGCACTGGTCATGTTTATTTGGTAATGCATTTTGTCATTACTAGCAACTAAGTCTGTAACAACATTCCACCATGTATTTAATCTTATTACACTCCGCCTCACACCATATGGCTTCAAACTCACAGCTGCATGGTAATCTATGACTAATATTTGCAGTCATAGCTTTCTACCTTGACTGGACTGAAATCAACCAGTACCATTAGCAGCACATATACTCTTCTGCTATCTTGTTTATCCTTCCTAAGAATACTGCACCCTTTAGACTCAATACCACTTAGTATACATACCTTTGATAATTAAGTCTAATAATGCCTAGAGTTTGAGCCCCAAAGTATTTACCAAGGCAACACACTACCCTTTGTTTCTGATACTGCTGACATTCATATACAGGCATAAGTTACCCACATACTTCTTTTTTTGTATACTCTCTTCTGTGGTCTGTATGACCCAGTTGACAAACTTGATCTCTTATTTATAATTATTATGTAATGCTTTACTTATCCATATATGCTTGCACATGTTTAATAAGTTTGAGCTGGTATGAACACACGCATTCTTTCCCTCATAATTGTTTCCATGACGGTGCACATTCCTATCATTAATATCATTACGTAACATGGTTGCTCTTATGCTCAGATTTTCAGTATTGCTCCCATCATAATCCAGTTTCCCTAACTTTGTTAGATATCATACTAATTAATAATTTCTTGACTACTGAAACCAAATGCATTCAAGTGAGACAGTCCTTATACAAATCCATTCTTCGTTCAATCAATCCGTACATCCAAAAATGTGCATGTATTTCTTCTACACAGTCCTATACATTAAATTGTTTGCCATCATAGCCCTTCTTAATTCATTTTTATCATAACCAGATAATATACTCATGATTTTCACTTTCTCACATTTGCCTCTTCCAATTTGCTTAGCATAATTTTACATAAGATTTAAGTAAAATGTTTTTTAAGTAAAAGAACAGTTACATTGTTTTTTTTTATTATAGAGTAAATATTACCTTTGTAAAAGGAGGTGAACGCATTACTGCAATAGCCAAAGAAGGAGATACTTTGCTTGATGTTGTAATTAACAATAATGTCGATATTGATGGCTTTGGTAAGTTTTTAAGATGCTTGTTTGTCTCCTGTAATGTACGCTGGTGTAAAATAGCTAAAAACAAACTACGTTTTTACCTGTATATGGAAAAAAATTTTCATGACTACAACCACCAAAAGTGGACATAAATTTATTGCCAGCATACTAATAATTATATTTAATAATAATTAACTATTAATAACTACTTCTTCCTCTGAAAGTTTATTTTTCACTTGGTTAGACTATAATAAATTTAGTTTAATCCTTTATCCAAGTGTGAGCAAACTAGGAGATACTGGGATAGGAGTGTTAGCTTGGTCCACCTTTACTACGAGTTGCCTAGTGTTGTACTACCTTACCCCAGTAAGGTAGTACAACACCATATTCAGTCCTGAAGATATTTTCAGGTGCAAACTTTGTTTGCTCACACTTGGATAAAGGATTAAACTAAATTTATTATACTTCTTCTTCTTTATAGCACTTTTTTATTCCGCTTGATGCAGGATCCACTGTGATTATGTGACAATGGAAAATCCCAACTGACTTGTCTCAGAGTCGGGCATTGGGGGTGGGAAAGGGGGAACAATTCCATGGTTGTAGATGCATGTGTTTACAGAGCCAGTTTGCCTGTTCTGGGGGATGAAAAAAACTCCCAACCTCCATATGCGACCAGATAACTCACCTTTAGTCCAAAGAGACCAGATAAAGGTAACTCATGTCTTGCACAGGAATTGAACCCAGGTCTTTCCAACCAAAGAGCTTCATTTATACCAACTGAGCTACGGAAGCTCTTAATTTTTAATAAATATTATTATTACTGAAAAAATCTGTTATAAATTTCATACAAATTAAATTGCAATACATTTTGGCAAATGTTACAAAGGATGCAGTTAAGGAATTAATGTACAGTGCTTACAGAAAACTATACGGAGAGACATTTCAACATGGAATATATCCACCCCAAACTGCAATGCAGCTCTCATAATGTTGTACTATGCTTGGCAGCAAATGATTCAGGAGTTCTTGAGTTAAATTGGCCCACTCCTCCTTCAGAGCAAGGATAAGGTCTTGTTTGTTTACTGGAGGGCAATTTCAAGCAGCAGTCCCATGTTGCATCCCAAAGGTGTTCTATGGAGTTGAGATCTGGGAAGTGTGCTGGCCACTTGATTTGATTAATATCCACAGTCTCCAAAAGTATCTCCACTGCTCATATACGATGTAGTGTGCCATTGTCAATAAAAATGAATTGTTTGCCTATAGCATGATGGGACAATTGAACATGACGTTGAACTTTGTTGCAATATCATTCGTCAGTCATAGTCCATTTTCCCAGCACTTGTAGCTCAGTACCTCCATTAAGCCTAATGCCTCCCTACATCATGACCTCAGCACTGCCATATCTATCCCTTTCAAGAACTTATTGCGATGGTAAGCAGTACTGTTGCGCCCTGAATGGTTTTGGTTCAGAAAGAAAAAAATCATTCAGGGCTTAACATAATAACAAAAAAAAAAAAAATGAAAACTTGGCAAAACACACAGGAATTTTTACAGTCTTATAAGGTAATGGATTATAGTAATGTATCAAAGCAGCATGTCATTTGTTTATTTTAATGAGCAGAAAATATTGTATTTTTATCACTCTATGGAATTTGCTTAAAATAGTCTAAATCACTGGACAACTTGTAAGATTAAGTACAAAGGTCTTGTACTTGCTGGCGTATGACCCGAGGCAGTGTGGTTCACAGAAAGCAAAGTCTATGGAGAGTCCGAGAAATTACGCTCACGTAGCAGAGAGAAAGTTAAGAGAAATTCATGAGGACTAGAATATCACAGCGGCGCGTAGGAGTTCCTGGAGAAAAAAAGAGGGCATTGTGCGAGGAGAATAAAAGGGGTTCCGTGAGGACAAACGAGGCTTTTTTCTTCGACTTCCTGGTTTTGGATCGTCTCACCGAGGTGTGCCTGGAGCTTCCTGGTCGTGCGAGCAGTGCGATAGGCAGAGATGAGTGGCAGCAAGAAATTGAAGTAGTCTCCCAGCGATACGGCAGACGGAATTCCAGCACGAGTGAGCGAACGTTTTCCTAATAAGCGTGCGTGAGCTCGTAGATGTCCCCCAATGAAATCTCCGAAGATTGAAGTAGCCATGTTGCGGATGAGAAAGCCTATCCAGTAACAATACAACGCTGCACGTGGGATAAGGAAGGAACCACCACTCGGGCATAACAAAGGCAAGCCAGACCTGCAGACCTAATCAAGGTTTAGTGAAGGTAATGTAGACTTTTGTTACCTAATTACGAGATCGTATGGAAGGAAGGAAATTAATATGTAATGTAATTTATGTCAGGACAATGCAATATAGAGAACTTTAAGTGAATAGTGCAACTTAGTATGACCTGATATCCATTGTCAATTTGAACTAGATTGAATTGTTAGAAGGAGGTGAATCTAAATGTGTGCATATATAAGAATACTAGTTAGAATTTTATCGAACCTTAATTTACATAGTAATCCCAGAATATAGAGGAATATCTGTAAGAGAATTTTGTATGTTTGAATGCAGTGGTTAGCAATGTGTTTGAATGTCACTTAAAGCATCCACTGAGCTGCTCTTAAAATTGAAGTAACCTTCTTAATTTAGTATTAATATGTATAAGTGAATTATCTAATGTGTATTTTGATATAGTTATAGGATGTATATAGAGTGGATAATAAACATGTATTTTTATCTCAAATCTGAGTCTTGCCTGATAATGAGTCAACTCACCACTCATTAAAGTTCGAACCTAACAAGCGGGAGGGAATTAAACATTAGAATATTGGCCACGACTGATAGTGGGAATTAATATATATGTGTAAGATTAATGGTAACATTTTCCTGAATAGTATTTCTAATCTATTATAGGATATAGGCTGGCACAGCTATAAAATATAAATTTGTCTATGTCCAAAAAGGAGACAGAACCAGAGTCTAGGTAAAAACATATTACGACTGCAAAATATAGAGTGATAGAGAGAGAGAAGGTATATAAGGAACGTACGATTGAGTAAGAAGAATAAAACAAGATATAACAAATGGCGCAGCCAGCAGGATGTGATTAGCCCCCTTAAACTATATTAAATTTCATTGGGAATCACAGTGAGTTGGTATTGATTCATGTCAGGCAAACAACATTTTGATAGTAGTAGAGATTTGAATTAGTGAATTTTTTGCATTATTGTGAACTAAATGCAAGTATGTCTATCCCAGTAAGCTCAGAGAATAATGATCTCCCAACCTTTTCAGAAATTAATGATTCTGAATTTTTCAGAACTATTAATCCGCAACAGGTTTCTCCCCAGTTTTCGGGAGAAGAATCTGATGACGTATTAGCGTTCTTTGAATACGTTGAGGAATTAAGAAGAATTGGTCGATGGAGTGAATGCCAACTGCTTATTCTGCTACACAGCAAGCTAGTTGGAAGGGCTAAAACCTACTTCTACTCCTCACCAGTTCTAAAAGAAACCCAAAATTATAAAATGTTTAAAGATGCTCTAGTATCTCGATTTTCGGGAGTGAGAAGTGTTGGACCCAATTTGTGGAAGCTTCAGAAACTAGTGCAGAGAGAGAAGGAAAGTGTAACGGATTATTATAACCGTATGTTGGCCCTTGCCAGCACACTAAGTGTCTCTAGCACTGACCAACACCATCTCAGCTGGGCAGTCTTCCAACACTTTAGAACAGGTTTAAGAGTCGAGAAAATGCATTCGGAAAAGGGATATCAAATTTAGATGAGTGTTATAAAGCAGTGAGAGAGAGAGAGCAGCTACTTGATATATGTCCCACAGCCACCGTAGGATCCGTTAACATGATAAGAGAAGAGAAAGGTAATATCAAAGGTCAGAATTTTAAGGGAGAAAAACAGAGTAGAGAGAAACAAGGATGAAGGCAGAACCGAGACAGTTTGCCAATTGACCACTAACACTCAGAGTCTTAGCGAAGTTCGCTCACTCATTAAACACTAAGTGGAAATATTACAAGGCCTGTCTTGGAGCGCCTAGATACTGTAATCAACGAGTTGGCAACAGCCTCAAAATTAAATCAAGAGAGCTCTTCCTTTCAGGAAGAAAGGACAACTGAATTGATTCACAGGGAATTCGAGAAACTGCAAAGACCGACGCTTGAAAAAATGGATTTAGTTATGCAGAAACTAGCGGAACTATCAACTAATGGCCATAGTAACTCTCCTTTGTCATCAGACGGAGACATAGCAAGAGGCAGTTACAGACAACTCCCAAGATGCTTTAGCTTTAATAAATTAGGACATCTAGCTCGAGATTGTTTTAGCAGGTAAAGATTCGCTAATTCAAAATTTTGTACAGAGGGTAAAATTTCTTTGCACTAAGCAAACACGGGGGGGGGGGGGTAAATAAGGATCAAAACCAAGATAAGGGTATTACAGTAAATGGTGTAATCTGCGGCAGAGGGGTCAGATTGATACAGGTTCACAAGCTTCAATCATATCAGATACGTGTTTTAGGGGATTAGACTCCTATGTAAAAGGAAAAGTCAAACATCTGAAAGATCCGATTAAGTACTAGGAATATCTGATTTGGTTACCCATGCAATTAAATTAGTTAGGTTGAGAATAGGATTGCCCCAACATAGGTTAAATGTCTGGCACAATTTCATAGTCCTTTTCATAGTCAAAAGATTCTCTCTCTAATTTAGAAGTAATTCTAGGGGATGATTTCCTGACAAAATTTAACTTCAAATGCGACTATTATAGGAAGAAAGTCCATTTTCAAACAAAAGGTGGGAGTAATAAGGAATTGGAGCAAGACCAAGTTATAGATAAAGGAGCCCACTCACACCGGGAATATCAAGAAAGTGGTTATCGTAAGCCGATTGAGGGAGACACTAATTTCTGCACTCTAAGTGATCCTGAGCAAGAGACAGTCTCAATATTAAAAGACACCTCGGATACTAAGACCATTGTGAAGGGGGGAAGAACACAGACAGACTTAAAGAGTACCCACCTGTCTGAAACCGGGAGTGTTGCAAATGTAACAAGTATGAACCTAGTTCACTTTGAGAGGAAGGCGGAAAGAAAAAAAAAATTTCAGTTAAGATAAAATTTTTTTCTAGAAAGGGGGGGACCTTTGTTGCACCCTGAATGGTTTTGGTTCAGAAAGGAAAAAAATCATTCAGGGCTTAACATAATAACAAAAAAAAAATTAATGAAAAGAACGGCTTGCACTTGGCAAAACACACAGGAATTTTTACAATCTTATAAGGTAATGAATTATAGTAATGTATCAAAGCAGCATGTCATTTGTTTATTTTAATGAGCAGAAAATATTGTATTTTTATCACTGTATGAAATTTGCTTAAACAAGTCTAAATCACTGGACGACTTATAAGATTAGGTACAAAGGTCTTGTATTTGCTGGCATATGACCCGAGGCAGTGTAGTTCACAGAAAGCGAAGTGTATGGAGATTCTGAGAAATTACGCTGACGTAGCAGAGAGAAAGTTGAGAGAAATTCATGAGGACTAGAATATCACAGCGGCGCGTAGGAATTCCTGGAGAAAAAAAGAGGGCATTGTGCGAGGAGAATAAAAGGGATTCCGCGAGGACAAACGAGGCTTTTTTCTTTGACTTCCTGGTTTTGGATCGTCTCACCGAGGTGTGCCTGGAGCTTCCTGGTCGTGCGAGCAGTGCGATAGGCAGAGATGAGTGGCGGCAAGAAATTGAAGTAGTCTCCCAGCGATACGGCAGACGGAATTCCAGCACGAGTGAGCGAACGTTTTCCTAATAAGCATTCGTGAGCTCGTAGATGTCCCCCAATGAAATCTCCGAAGATTGAAGTAGCCATGTTGCGGATGAGAAAGCCTATCCAGTAACAATACAACGCTGCACGTGGGATAAGGAAGGAACCACCACTCGGGCATAACAAAGGCAAGCCAGACCTGCAGACCTAATCAAGGTTTAGTGAAGGTAATGTAGACTTTTGTTACCTAATTACGAGATCGTATGGAAGGAAGGAAATTAATATGTAATGTAATTTATGTCAGGACAATGCAATATAGAGAACTTTAAGTGAATAGTGCAACTTAGTATGACCTGATATCCATTGTCAATTTGAACTAGATTGAATTGTTAGAAGGAGGTGAATCTAAATGTGTGCATATATAAGAATACTAGTTAGAATTTTATCGAACCTTAATTTACATAGTAATCCCAGAATATAGAGGAATATCTGTAAGAGAATTTTGTATGTTTGAATGCAGTGGTTAGCAATGTGTTTGAATGTCACTTAAAGCATCCACTGAGCTGCTCTTAAAATTGAAGTAACCTTCTTAATTTAGTATTAATATGTATAAGTGAATTATCTAATGTGTATTTTGATATAGTTATAGGATGTATATAGAGTGGATAATAAACATGTATTTTTATCTCAAATCTGAGTCTTGCCTGATAATGAGTCAACTCACCACTCATTAAAGTTCGAACCTAACAAGCGGGAGGGAATTAAACATTAGAATATTGGCCACGACTGATAGTAGGAATTAATATATATGTGTAAGATTAATGGTAACATTTTCCTGAATAGTATTTATTATCTATTATAGGATATAGGCTGGCACAGCTATAAAATATAAATTTGTCTATGTCCAAAAAGGAGACAGAACCAGAGTCTAGGTAAAAATATTATGACTGCAAAATATAGAGTGATAGAGAGAGAGAAGGTATATAAGGAACGTACGATTGAGTAAGAAGAATAAAACAAGATATAACAGTACCACTTTTATGCCAGATCAAGTGTCCTAAAACAACTCATCTGTAAAGAGTACAATAGCCCACTGTGTCTTGTCCAATTTTTATGGCTACAACACTGTAGAAAACTTGCTCTACAATACTTTGTGATAAAGAGACACAAAGCACAGGCATATAGGCCTACTTAGCACAAACGTCTTGCCACAGTTTGTCGAGATAGCTGCGTATCTGTGATTGAATATAGCTGACTTGCAAGCTGACCTGCTATTGTGTGTCAGTTATGTTTTGCTGTTATAATCAAAAGCCTGTCTTCGTTTGCTGTGATAGGGTGAGGGCGACCAGTTAGCAAACGGCTAGAACAGATTCCATTGGTTTGAAATGCTGCCCAGAGCTTGGATACAATGCTATGTGAGATTCTAAACTCAGTAATTCTGTGGCCTTCTTCACGCTTTCCAATAATTATCTAGATGATGTCTTTGAGTCATTACAGGACATCTAAATTTGCAACTTTATTCATTCACGAAAAGCGCTTTCTTCAGACACCATTTGCTTAGCACAGCCTTTTGTATTTATGCTGTTGAGTGCTACCACACGACACCTTTGCATGCAGTTTGAAAATTTGAATGTATACATGCTTTCTACTCAAAATCGTCAGTTATACAAATTGCCACAAGCTGATTCATCTGAATTTGCAGTTGTAATCTTCAGTATGTTTATGTACTTAAGATGACTTATTAGTATGGATAGTTTCTGCTGTTACCACATCAAATTTTAACTAGACATGTAGAAATTTTTTTTCCATTGTTTGTCAAATTATGATAGACCAGACATTATATTCTTGTTTTAATCTCCGCAAATGCATCAGACCAGATAAACAAATTAGCTGAGCAGGCTGTTATAATTTATGTATAATACAGTTTGAATAATTCAAGATGAATTTTTGTATAGTCTGTATTTCTGTCATTTTCTTGAAGTGGTGATGGCACTTTGGCATTAAAAAAACTACATCTGAAGTCAGTGTTATCACATATTAACATGTTTTGGCATATGTACCCTACAAGTAATTTTGGTTTGCTAATTTTGCTCCTGCAGATTGTTTAATTTGAAGCAGTTTGACAACTTTAATTCATATCATAAATACAGGAAAACCTCGCTTAATGCGAATTCGATATGCACGATAATCAGTTAGTGTGATTGAGTGAAATGATACTGTTTCCTGCTTTAAGCGAATGGTTAATCAGTTAATGCAATTTTTTTGTTATGCAAAATTTGTTGTCGCCAATCCGCAGCGAACGGAAAAGCTGGAAGTCATTAAGAGACATGAAGTGGCCCCAGTAATGCAATGATTGTGCAAGACCTGGGATACAGCAAGTGTATAGTTTGGACTATATTAAATAAGAGCAAAGAATACAAGGAAAAGAAATCAGCACAATTGGAAAAGAACTTGGATTTAATGAACTGGATAATGAAGGTGTGAGAAACTTGCTTGATTCCCATTCAGAACATTTAAGCAAGATTAATCTCCTTCAACTTGAAGAACAACACATATGAAGAAGAAAAAGATAAGGAGTGCAAACAAGAAGAGAATGTTACGACTAAGAAGCTAACTGCAAAAGAACTTGAGCTAGTTTGCAATCACATTGAGTATGCTAAGGATATTTAGTTTGATGCTGATATGGAATGAAGCTTCGAAGTCTGCCGAAATCTTGATTAAGTGATTGCCAGCTATCACAAATTGCATGACAAGATGAAAAGGTTGAGCACGATTCAAACATCTTTACTTAATTTTTTTTTGTAAAAAAAAAAAAGTACCTCAATCAAATGTTTAGACATCAAATAAAAATTTAAGCAATTGATTTTTATTAACTTTGATGATTATGATTTGATGATTTGATGACTTACAGTATAAGCTATATCCTCTAATATAGCTTATACTGTAATTTTTTTTCCAAATTCACACCAACTGATGGATCAATTATAATTATTTCTATTGTTTATTGTATTTGCTTAACGCAATTTTGCTTGATGCGCATTAATTGATGAATTAATTAATCGTGTTAAGCGAGGTTTTCCTATAATACCCAAGACTTAAACTGTGTTTAAAAAAATGTGCTTGTCTGTGACAAGTGAGAATTTGTAGGTGATAAGTAAATATTTAAAGAGCACTCAGCCATAACTCCAATAACCAGCTGTTTGCTTCTTGGTAACATGCATTTTATTCATATTTACTAATGCAAAATAGAAATAAACCACATGCTGCTATTAGCAGTTGGT
The DNA here is from genome assembly GCF_054136105.1 of Typopeltis vanoorti. Classification (NCBI taxonomy): domain Eukaryota; kingdom Metazoa; phylum Arthropoda; class Arachnida; order Uropygi; family Thelyphonidae; genus Typopeltis; species Typopeltis vanoorti. The sequence goes on along the minus strand of NC_143567.1, from coordinate 54,149,680 downwards.
TTATTTTGTACCAATGATGGAATATTCAAAATTTGAACCATTAACTGTGGATATTAAAACACAGATATATTGCAGATTTTTATATGTCTATATATTTTCTCCAAATATGTAATTTCCTTATTGATTCTAAAAATATAACCAAATATTTTTGAATATTTTCTAAATTTCAGTGATGTTAGTTGTTACTACATTTAACATCACTGGTCTTGTCCATTCACCAAGTTTTGCAGGCAGCCGGAATTCAGAAAACCTATTCTATCTATCCCAATGGCTTTAACAGGCCTTTAAGGCCCACAACCTTCCAAGCATGCTTGGATTTCGTAACCGAAATACGAGGATAGAATGGTCACTCCTATGCCTCAAGGTATTCTTGACTGTATCCCTGTGTGTTCAAGGGTCCGGTTTGCCTGCTTGCGGGATGAAAAACACCAGATAAACTGGCGGATAAAACCCTACTGCCCGCGCCCAAGACCGGCTAACTTGGCTATGGCTGAGGAAGATCCTTCAGCTCCTCACGTCTCCGACGGGAATCGAACCTAGGACACTCCTTCCCCAGGCATATGGTTGCGAAGCGCAAAGCCACTAGGCTAACCGCGCGGACAGAAAACCTATTAGTGTAGTTAAATATGAGTTTAGACCTAAGGATTTGATTTTATTGAGAGGTTTTTTATGTTGATTTCAAATGTGTTTTATCCTGAACATCTGTTTATAATGAAACAGGAGTTTGACTTTTCAGTAGAAGTGATTCAAGACATACTATAAGCATTGTGAAAATTATCATATATTATTAGTAAATATATGTCATGTGTCACTGATAAAATGTGAGTTGTTTTTTTTTCTTCATGTCTCATAGATGGATACATTAATATATAAGTAGTTAGTATATTGGCTTCAGTATTGGTAGTAAATGCTATGGCTGATTTTTATCTGGTTAATTGAAAAGCTTGTGTTTAACATAAGCTTTTCAATTAACCAGGTCCACAACAGAACACCTGACTGTGATATATCATGTGACTCAATTTGACAAGGACTAGTGACATATTTTCCTTACTGGTAGGCCAGAACAAAATTTTTCAAGCCCTGATAATATCTAATTTCATTAGCACTCTCACTGAGCTGTAAATCATGCATGTTACACATCAAGTGGAAGTAACTCTTTTCTATTCTGCTATTCTCTGAATAGAATATAAAGAGTTACAAATGAATAAGAGTATGAGTAAAGATCATGAGGCAAATGTAATTTGGAAGAAAAAGATGTTAGCAGTGCCTGGGAAATGGTGAAAAGATATTGGGGGTAAAAAAAAAAAAAGTACGAGTCGGGGAAAAATCAAGTAGGAGTTAGATGGAAGTGCAGCATCATTAAGTGGGAGTTAAAGAAAATAAAGTGGTTGTGGATATATAAAGAAAAAGATGATCAGCAAACCCATGAGAAGTACAGAGCAGAGACAAGAAATATGACCTGTGTGATAAGAAAGACTAAAACTTATTATGAAAGGAAGTTAGCTGATAAAGTCAGAGTTTCTTCAAATGCTGCAAGTAAATGGAAGAATTGCTACAGAAAGATGATTTCATTAAGTGCTGATGGGGGGAGTAACAGAAGCAAACAAAAAAGTAGAGTTACTGAGCAATTATTTTGCAAGTATGTACCATCTAAGTGAAGATATTGCAGTACCAGATTGATTTTCACATTAACTGATATGAAAATAAAGATGAATTGGAGATTCTTGAACTACCATTATGGATTTAGTATTGCAGAACCTTAACACAGAAAAGGCTATGGGATTAGATTAGATGGCATGTCACTCTGGGAAGGGCAAAGAGAGTAGAAAAGGACAAAATAGTCCATTGTATAAATTAAGAGGCTCCAAGACAGAGGTTGCAAATTTTAGGCCATTTAGTATCTCAGAAGTGTTTGTTAAGGCATTAGAGAAGTTGGTAAAAGACAATTTTGAACTTGGATAGGAATATGATCCTTTATAGGAACAGCACATGATTTTGTGAAAGGTAAGTCTTGCCCTTTATTATGAAGTGAGCTATTGAGTTGGGTAAAGGATATAGATATATGGTGATACTGCTGGACTTATGAAAATGTGTTTGAATAGGATACCACATGAACACTGTTACATAAAGTGAAGCAAATGGGAGATCTGGATGGATGGATGGATATCTAAGAGGTAGTATATGGGAGAATTCAGAAGGAGTGACTAGTAGTGGACCACAGAGCTCGATATACTTAGTTCACTGCTGTTTAATTTCTACATTAGTAATATAGAAAATGATTTAAGGGTAAATATTCTGTTCTTTGTTGATAATGCAAAGCTATGAAGAGTGATAGCTAATGAAGTTGACTTAGACTAGCAGTATGGACAAAGAGTAATGGCCACCAGTTTAATGTGGGCAACTGTGTAAGGTCATGCACCTTTTGGAATCTGCACACAGCAGTCCAGATAGCCTTATTAAACCTTCTAAAGAGGAACAATAACTTCCTATCCCTGCTTGTCAGTGTATTCTTCAACCACTATATAATCTGATATGCTATTTTGGCCACTTTTGCAATATGCCTTATAAACATCAATTCCCTGTCATTATCAATTTCTGCAGTCCAATTTGCCTAGATTCCATGGGAATGAGGAAGCAATGAAGAGGATTAAGATATAAGCAAATGACTAGTTGATAGATGAAAAAGAGGGGATATGATAGAAACATAAGTTATTGAAATGGTTTTATCGGATTGACACTAAAGACTTTCTTTCAATTTGTGGTAAGAAAGGAAAAAACAAGAGATCACACCTGGAAATTGTGGGAGATGGCTTAACAAAGATGTTAGGACTAAGGGTGGTGAATGGGCTGCCAACAGTGTTGAGTGCTTTGTTAGTGAATGAGCACAAGAAGCGCAATAATTGTATGAATAATAGTTAGTGTGGACCTCCCACAGTTAACCTTGATAACCATTCTGTTTGGCCAGTGTTAAGCTCAAGATTTTTTTGCAAAATTGCATTTTTATGAATGATGATTTGTAAATCTCTTTGGCATGATTAGAATTTAATAAAAATTAGTTCTTTCAGTTGGGACTGTTTTAATGGCAGAACAAATTGTCTGCAGTATGTATTCCAAAGGGGGGGGGGGCAACTAGAAGTTATTGTGATAATGAATGATGTTATAAAATGGACATTTTTATGGTTTGCATTTGTTAATAAACAATTTCTCATGCTGAATTTTTTTTAAATAGTAAGTTTGAAAAATTAGCTAATAAAAAAATTTTTATATAGGAGCATGTGAAGGAACTTTGTCGTGCACAACATGCCATTTAATATTTAAAAAGGAAGATTTTGATCGATTGCCAGAAAAGGCAACAGTAGAAGAATTGGACATGTTGGATTTAGCCTATGGAGTTACAGATATGTGAGTTTTATAATAGTATTTGTAATTTAACACCTTTTAAAATAACATTTTTATCTGACATTTTTAAATTTTAAATTTGCATACTCATTAGACAGCTTGTTTTAAGGTTAATACATGCTAGAGGAATAAGAAATGTAATATACCTGCATTTCAGTGATCCTTATTGTTAGGCATAAGAGGAGGTGGGGGTGAAACAGAATTCTAATATTTACTACATTAGTTCATATTTAAAAAAACAGCATAACTGCTAAAGTGTGTAAGTATAAGTAATTTTAACATGTGGGAAATATGTGTAGAATTCAGAATACTTCATGCAAGAAATGAGATGGCAGGGTTTTTTTTGCATTAAGCAAGGACAGAGGGCAGGGACAATCCTCTAATTTCTTTTTGCTCTGAGATCAGGTATCGTTCTTTGCGAAAATTTGCATTAAGGCAGTCTTCACCTCTTACTCTCACTAAGGTTGAGTGCATTCTCAGAGTATGCTAGATAAAAGGCATTGTCCTAATTCTGAAACCCGTTTCTTTCCAGAGAGAAGAAACTGATAGACTGAGTTAACTGAGTGGATAGTGCTTGCAATCTTTTCTCTCTCAACACACTATTGTATTTAAGTTGCAATGAATTTCGTTGCGTACCGTGAGACCACCATCCTATTGAAGGCGTAAAGTTTCTTGAAAGAAATTCCATGTTTGTTTTCCAGTGCAGGATTTCCTGATTATTTATCACATAGTTTACTACAGAAACAAAATTAGTGAAACAAAATTCTATTCACTGAATAGCATTGAACCTTAAAGGTCCTTCTGCAGTATGTATGCCTGCTGAAATAATTCCTAGAAAAATTCTAGTCATTGAATATAATGGACCCTAAAGGTCTTCTGCAGAGCTACCATTGAGGAAATCATCACAAAGCTATATAGATGTGTAAAAAAAAAAAAAAAAAAAAAAAAAAAATTATCCAAGAAATATTCTTGGATAAAACATGTTTTGTACATTTGCTTCTTCAAATAAAATACATAATTAATTATTTATTTCTGCATGATGTTATTCATAATTACCAGCATTTGCCATTGAGAAATCCAGATTCCTTTTTAGGATTTACACAAAAATGAATTGACTCTTAAAAAGCAGTTATACTCATCGTCAGGGTAATGTGTTTGTTCCTTCATAGTCCTCTCTTTCAATTTTATTTAAAGGCAAATGCATGTACCACATTATAAATATTTCATTTTATATGTTGGAAGACATCAGTGAGATGAACAATAATAGAAATTTGAATACAAGAGCACAGAAAACCAATTACATTGCATGTTAAGGATTCTGCTGTATTCACATAGTAGCTAGGATAAAACATATTTGTGTGTGTGGTACTCCCTCCCTCCTGCTGTAACTTGCTTATTTTTCTGTTCTCCTGCTCAAATTTCTGCTGTTCTTTAACTTGCACTGATGTTCTATGCTGTGTAAAATTAAATATTTATGATTGAGTGACTTTTTTGTCACGTTTCCATTTAAATATGGAGGTCCCATAGGAAGAAAGCTTCCCTTATAAAGAAGTTTTCTTCCAAATGACAAAAGTAGATGTACAGTTAAAAGATTATAAATCAGATCACAAAATTACATTGTACATATTGCTTTCATATGCATACTCTTGTTAGGCATTCCAGTGGCATGATTGAGTGATAATTCAGAGGGGTATAAGGCTATTTGAGTACATCTAGCCTTACACCACTAATTAAGATAGTAAGAGCTGCATGATGGTATAAGTAGAACAACAAAAGTAGTATCAGATTTTTTTTTTTAATAATGTTGGTTTGAATGAGACTTTCTCATAACTTCAGTAAGGAAAGGCGACTTATTTTCTTTTTCAAAAAACTAGAATCATAAACACTGTTATATCATGCTCATATTTTATGTTCTAAACCAACAGCTAAGGCGAGAACTTCTGAACATCAAGCATTTATGCAACTCGATGGTTTCTCAAAATGGTATATACAACATATTTTTTATTTCTACAAACCTACCTCAAACAACCATGAAATAATATGGAGGGTTGCAATCCCATACATTTCTCGCATCTCTGAGCAAAAATTCTTAAAAAATAGTGTAGTAGTTACATTCATTCCTTTCAACAAACTCTCCTATTGTTTACCATTTTCTAAGGATAAAAGATCTTCTCTTTTATCCATCTACCAAGTTCCTTTCTTGCTTCTGACAGACTGGATATTCTGTAGAGAAAAATTGCAAGAACACCATCAAATTCTTGACATATACCCTTGGTGGGGGGGTACAGGATCTTATGATAGTACTATATGAAAAGTCACATCATTAACTTCTTATCAGCAATTTTCTTCCAGATTAGCCTGTTATCTGCCAACATTGCAATATATCACATCTTATATTTCTGACTTCTAAGGCATATATCAATCCACCTACATCTCAGTCTTCCTCTGGGTCTTTTTCTTGCAATCCTGGCAAGGAACATTTGTTTAGCTAATTTTTCCTCTCTCATTTTGTTTAAGTAGCCATGCCACCTGGGATTAGCTCTTCTAACACATTCCTGAATGCTAATAATGTTAGGTTCTTTCCTAATAGCCTCGTTTTTAATATGATACTGCCATTGATGCCATCTGTTCAGTCCCCTAATTTTTCTTAGGGAACTCTCATATCTGTGGTCTCCAGTCTTTGATCAAGAGTTTTATTTATTTTTTCCTTTTTTCTCTTTTTTTTCCTTTTTTTTAAAAATTTTTAATTTTTTCTTTCTTTTTTTTTCAGATCTGCAAGTTAAAATTGGTTTAAACATTCTTATATACAACTAGCTTAGTATTTTGACTAATCTCGCTCTTATTCCATATAAATTTATTCATTTGACTTCTTACCATTCCAGCTTTGCTAATTCTGTCTATTTCCAAATTTAATTGGCCATCTTCACTATAAATTGTGCCCTAAATAGCTGAAATCTTTTACTTGTTCTATAGGTTCCCCATTCAGGATGCTGTTGATGTTTTCATTGTTTGGCCTGGTTCAGGCCAAACCTTTGTTTGACTGGAATCCATCTTCTCCACCACAATTTTTCTTAGCTGTTTCTCAAGAATACTTGCATAAATCTTACCAGGATCATTCAATAGAGAAATTCGTCTGTAATTCTCACATTCAGCTTTCTTCCCTCTTTTTTTTTTTTTTTTTTTTTAATAGATGGGTACTATGAACACTCTACTCCAGTCATCTGGAATTTGACTTTCTGAATTATGCAGTGTAACCACTGTAAAACTTTTATACCTTCATATTTTATCATATCTGGTTGAATATTTTCTACTCCAGCTGGCTTTCCACATTTCAGGTTTGTGATAGCTTTTTCTGCTTCAAGTACAGATATATATTCTAGATGACATTCCTGTTGAGCGTCTTCTACCACGATGATGTCACTGCTTGTTTCATTTAGCAATCTTTCAAAGTAATTACTCCATACATCAAGAATATATTTATCCTCAGATTTTTTCTCTCCCTTATTATCTCTGATTCCTTTTACAGTTCTCTTTCCTCTATTTCTGAACTTTTTCAATAGCCTTCAGAATGTTTTACCATCTTTCTGATATTTATTTTTAATGTTCTTGCCAAGAATTTTATACAATGCTTTGCTTTCTTACATTTTTTTTTTTTTTTTTCTATATTCCCTAAGAGCATAAACTTGGCAGTAACTTTCAATATGGTTTCTTCTTTTCTTTCACTGCCTCTTTACTTCTAGAGTCCACCATGGAGTTCTGATTTTTTTATTCTTGCAGATTACCTCACCATATGCCTCTCTTGCTGAATCAGTCAAAGTTTTCTTTAGGGTATCTACTACATCTGCAAGGTTTGGTTCTTGTTTTCAAACCCTTTCAGTTTTTCTTGAATAATGTTTGTGGGTTTGAGTCTACAGTTCACATCTGATAGCTGTTCAACTTTGATTCATTTCAGAACTTTCTCACACATCCTTCTTTTCAATATGAAGTTCAATTTTATCTTGCGCAACACTAAATGGTGATCACTTCCTATTTCAGATCCTGTGTATACTCTTCTGTCCTGAACCAGTGGGAAAACATTACTGTTGACCATAACATAGTCAATGAGACTTTTCTTATTCCTTGCCTCTTCTCTCCATGTGAATTTGTGCACATTTTTATGTTGGAACATGGTGTTAGTAATAACTAGTCCATGTCCTATTATTTGCTTTGCTCTTTTCTCCAAATTTCTCCAAACATTCTTATATCTGGTAATCATTTCTTACTCTGCTGTTTAGATCTCCAGCAAGGACCAACTTTTCCTTTTTCATTGTGTCAACTGCCTTTTCTAATGCCTCGAAAAATTCCTGCACTTCTCCCTTATTAGAACCTTCTGTGGGACCATAAGCACAAATATGTCTCATTGTCCAGTTTCCCATTCTGATATTAGCCCCATATCACTCTACTTGATATTGCCTGCCATTCAAAAAAATTATTCTCATATTCATGTTTAATATTATAGCTAATCCTTTTCCCTGATTGTTATTTCTTGAATATAACATCTTGTATTTGTTGCTTGGAAAGATCTCACTTGTTTTTGTCTTCTTATAAGAACACCAATACTAATAAATCATTAATAAGAAATCTGAGACATCTGGCCTAGCACAACACAGAATTGATACTAACCACAATATCCTTTGATCTGGAACATGCATACTCTATCAGTGCTAACACAAGTTTGAATGTTTGTTTAAAGAGAGTGCTGAAACCTTGCTCTATCATCTGAACCTGAATCAGAATGATTGCTTTTCTTTACCAAAGATATAGGGAAATCTCATACAAATTGGGTGTGTGTGTGTGTTCTTTTGTTCACCTTTTACCCTCATACCAGCAATATCTGTAAATTTCAGGTTGAAAATTTAATATTTTATTCATCCTTATCCTTGTGTTCATGTGTTATTTTTGTCCTATGTTTATTATTATGTGACACCTCCAAGGACTCATCACAGGAGGACACTATATTCCATTAAGTGCATCCCATCATCTACCCTACTACTTAATCCTCTGACTATACTACTACCACCAACATACAATACCATTTACTGTCCACTGCCAACAATAATAGTATTTTTTGTCTGTAAATGGCATGTGTTTTCATGGCAGATTTGCTTGTACACAAGATAAAAAAACAAACAAACAAAAAAAACTCGAGTTTGCTACATAGTTCCATGTGTTTCTTGAATGAAGACTTGGTAATGGTTAGAAATGCAAAGTCTGCATTCTTTATTAGTTTAATAGGTAAAGGCCATGTGGTACTCAATGTCCATTGATTATTTCTGTCCAAATGTTTTTTCTTTAATGAGCTTCCTTGAAAAATAGATCTGTCTTCTGTTGGAGAAGAGGAATTGTTTTAAAGGAACAGTATGTGCTGGTCCTTTAAAACAATTAATTGTTGTCTCTCCTACTTTATCCCCATACTGACTACTCTTTTTTGGAATTACCAACACATGAATTCCTTTCCACTGTTTTCTAACTACAGAAATCCAAGTAGCAAAATGAATCTGATTATAACAACAGACACTACAGAGATCCTATTTGTCATGTTCTCTTTTTCACAGTAATCATTCAAATGTATTGGCTTTACAATTTCATAATTCATTTCCAAACTTGAATTGGCATTTATTGTCATTTATCTAAATTACCAGTCTATTCTGATACTCAAGAGTTTCCTTTCTGTTCATCTCTTGCCATCATCAATATAACAGCTTCTTCCAAACTAAGAATGTGGTCTGAAAAATTCTCGGCCTCAACCATAGATGGCAACGCTATCGGCAAGTTTTTTTTTCCTAAGTGGTACGTCTGTCATAAGCATCCATGTGAAATTGCAAGTCATTCTATAAAGTAGTTTGTTTTATACAGCTGTCTGAAGCAAAAGTGTTGTCTGTATCCCTTGAAATGGATAAAATTGAGTATCGTGCAGTTATAAAATTCTTTGTAAAAGAAGGTTTAACACCAAAAAAAATCCATTTGAAGTTCATAAGAGTTTATGAGCACTCTTCTCCTTCTTTTTCAACAATTAAGAAATGGGCTGTCGAGTTTAATCGTGGCCGTACCAGCCTTGAAGATGATCCACGTGAAGGACATCCAAAAAGTGTAACATTGATCAAGTGCATGATATGGTATTGGATGACCTGCAAGTCAAAGAACGTGTAGGATTTATTTTGCATGAAGAATTGCAAATGATAAAGCTTTGCACAAGATGGGTGCCATGCTTGCTCACAGCAGATCAAAAGCACACACATGAAAATCTCTAAACAGTGCTTGGAGCGTTTTTAACAACAATAAAACAGATTTTGTGCATTGATTTATTACTGTGGATGAGACTTGGATTCACCATTACCCACCAGAATCCAAACAGCAGTCAAAACAGTGGATAGAAGCCAGTCAGTGCCAAAGAAGACAAAGTCGGTTTGGTTCAATCAGCAGGAAAGGTCGGGATAATGGCGCTGGAGCATCGCTGGAATAGATGTATTAGTCTTAAGGGAGATTACGTTGAAAAATGAAAATAATTTTGAAATTATAAATTGTTTTTTTTTCATTGTTAGGCCAAGAACTTTTCAGACCACCCTTGTATATCATTAATATATCTTCCCAAACTTTCCCCCCATTAGTCTTCTTTTTTCAGTCCAGTTTTTTTTTTTTTTTTTTTCTCCTGTTTTTTTTTAACTGTTGCACTTACCCTATTTTCCATACATTAATGATTCATGACATACAGAATATACCATTCTTATGTTTATTTTCTTATCTCTGAACTGAATTTATCTAAGGATCAGAAGATGGAGAAAATGCAGACTGTGAGAGAATGTTCTTTGACAAATGTCTTCAAGATTGATCTATTCTGTTTTTTTTTTTTAAGGATCTCAGTCTATGCTTTCATATGTGCTTACATGAAAATGCTCTAGTATTGTTTCTCCTGATTTGCACAAAATATTAAGATATCTCTTTTGACTCAGTTGTATACATTCCTCTGCTAAGGGAAATGTTTTCAGGAGATTTGTTTTTTAATGTCCAAGCAGCTTCAAACTGTAATTAATAAGACTGATTGATTGATTGATTCTTTATATATTGATTGTGTAAGACTTCCTTAATTCTGGTTAATAATTTTAATTTTTGAACAATTATTCTAAAAGAATAGAAAAGTTGAAACAGTTACTCAGCAGTGCTAAGTTCTTGATACATTTATATGTAGTCAGATTTATTCATAATCTTTTCATATTGTAGGGAACATATTAAAGGTGAAACAAGATTAACATATAAAACTAATCAGAATCAGTTGAAGAAAAACTAACAAACTTTATTTGTTGGTAATGCATTGTATTCAGTAATTATAATCAGTCATCTTCTATTAAGCAAGGTGAAAACTTTTTTTTTAGATTTTATTTTTGTGTTTGATCCCCAATTTCATTGCTAAACAAAGCACATGTTTTGCTACAGAGCACAAGTATATATGTGCTCTCAGCTGAATTGTTTCCTTGCATGTCGGTGATCTTGTGATATGAGAGACCTCACCATATAAGCTAGTAACGATATATTTTTATTTCAATATTTTCTTAAAAGAGAAGCAAAATGAATCAAATATTGCAATGCCTAACATAAGAAGAGACTATCATTAATAAATTAATTTCAAGATGGCAAGAACTGGGCAATTTGAACATGGTAATTTCTCCAAACCCTACTATTAACCAGAGTCAAGGAAACATGTACATGTCTTGGACTATCACTCTTATCAGTTATGCAGTATGGTAAAAACAGTACTGAATAACTACAATATATGTTATGGGGTAAATGGGTTTATTAACAAAGAAATATGTTTACACATGGTGATATGTACATCCACAACTATGAGTCGAATCTTGGTTGAATAAAACGTTAACGACTGTAGACTACATGCTCAAAATGGGCACCTTGTCTTTCAAGATGGGTTTCATAGTGCATGCGAAAGTTCTCTGTCATCTTGGAGAACAAGGGTTCGGACATCTGCTGGACATATCATTTAATTTTATCTCTTAATTCAAGGTTTAAAGGTGGGTCATGTTGGAATACCCATTCCTTCAACATACCCAAATGAAGGCATCAAGTGATGTGAGATCAGAGGAACATGAAGGGGTATGGAAATTCTGTGAATCTTGAAATGAGTCTCCTGGGGAAGTGTTCTGATAAATAGACTCTAGAACAACGTGATGTGTGACGGGTTGCTCCATCCTATTGGAATACCTATGCATGAAATGGAATATTTATTGTGCAAGTACATCCTATGCAAATCCTTAGTGAATGGAACAAATACATTCTCAGTGTGGTTTGCTATTCAAGATCATGGTTACACCAAAACTTCAATGAAGCAGGGTCCAATTATGACATGGCTGGAAACACACCATGCAGTGACCTTCTTGCCGTGAAGAGGTTTCTCTTAGACAAATTCAGGACTCAAGAAATATGTAGGTTCATCTGTTTACATGACCATTTAGATGGAAATGCACTTCATCCGAGAACCAGACATTATGGAGGAAGGATGGATCTGCATAGATGTTGGCCAGCAAATGTGCACATTATTCCTGCCATGTAGTGTAATCTGTTGCTGTTAAACATTGACCCACTTGAATGACACTAAAAGGCATTCGGAGATAACACTTGCTCCACACACAAACACACACCACGATTCTCGTTTGTGTTAACAGTTTCTCTCCCTGAATTCCCTTTGCATTGTGGCAAAACACTCCTGGAACATTGGAACTTCTCGATTAAGGCAATGATGATACTATTGCTTGGGACATGCTTATGGAAATGAACAGACTGCTACAAACATGTCATAAGCTTGGACCATTTGCTCTATCAACTCTGTCTGAACAAAAATAATACTCAACAATAAATTTCTTTTCTTCCAACATCAACAAAATTGCAGCTAAATGTAATGGCAGAGACTAGACTTGCTCTTCTGCTAATGTACATGCAGTTGAATGGCACATCTGAAGGGAGGTGTTGAAGTTCAGTACTGTTTTTTGCACCATACCATAGTACGTTTAATTCGTTTGGATTTTCAAAGTAAAACCCTCAAAAGCAGCATTGCTTCAGAGCAATGTTAAGTCTTTTCATATTGTAATCCTTCACATAAATAAGGGAAATTTTATATGTATATCAGTTCTACATACAAGAGGTTAAAAAAAATCTTTAGCATCATTGCCAGGTGTACGTTAAAGAGAAATAGGAATTTGACGTATTCTTGAACAACTTGAAGAGATGGATTAGGCAGGAAGTTAGTTTGGTAGGTTTGAAGCTGGACAGTAAAATTAAACAGAAGAAACAATGATATGACAAAATTAGTTGGAATGAATCTTTGAGAGAAGGGTCATCAGTTAAATGGATTACTTTCCTCTGGATCCCTAAATCTAGATATAGTATTACAAGTTTGGGTGTATCTGGAATTTACGAGGGTGGTCTGAAAAGTTCTCGGCCTCTACCATAGATGGCAACACTATTGGCAAGAGATTTTTTTTTCGAAGTTGGTACATCTGTCGTAAGCATCCATGTGAAATTGCAAATCATTCTATGAAGTAGTTTGTTTTATACAGCTGTCTGAAGCAAAAGTGTTGTCTGCATCCTTTGAAATGGATAAAATTGAGTATCGTGTAGTTATAAAATTTTGTAAAAAAAAAGTTTAATGCCAAAAGAAATTCATTCAAAGTTCATAAAAGTTTATGGGCACTCTTCTCCTTCGTTTCTGACAATTAAGAAATGGGCTGCCGAGTTTAAACATGCCCATACCAGCCTTGAAGATGATCCATGTGAAGGATGGCCAAAAAGTGTAACAGCAGAAATCATTGATCAAGTGCACGATATGGTATTGGATGACTGGCGAATTAAAGTGTGCGAAATTGCTGACACTATAGGCATTTCAAAAGAACGTGTAGGATATATTTTGCATGAAGAATTGCAAATGAAAAAGCTTTGCACAAGGTGGGTACCGCACTTGGATTCACCATTACCCACCATAATCTAAACAGCAGTCAAAACAGTGGACAGAAGCCTGTTGTTCAGTGCCAATGAAGACAAAGTCTGTTCCATCAGCAGGAAAGGTCATGGCATTGGTGTTTTGGGATGCCAAAGGCATTTTGTTTATTAATTATCTTGAAAAGGGTAAAACAATAACTGGGGAATATTATTCCGATCTTTTAACCAGACTAGACGAAAAAAATTTGTGAGAAAAGACCTGGTTCGCAGAAGGAAAAAATCCTCTTTCATCAGGACAATGCACCTGCCCACAAAGGTGTTTTGGCAATGGGAAAATTAAGGGATCTGCACTACAAATTGTTGGAACATCCACCCTGTTCCCCAGATTTGGCTCCCTCTGACTTCTATCTTTTCCTCGCTGGTCAGTGTTTTTCTTCGAATCAAGAGGTGATTGCAGCTGCTGAGGGATATTTTGCAGATCTTACTGAGAACCACTACAGGGATGGGATAATGGTGCTGGAGCATCACTGGAATAAATGTATTAGTCTTAAGGAAGATTATGTTGAAAAATAAAAATAATTTTGAAATTATAAATTCGTTTTTTCATTGTTAGGCCAAGAACTTTTCAGACCACCCTCGTATAGGGGATTAGGAGAAGTACCTGTGGCTTTGTGGCAATGTTTTTTTTTTTGTTTTGTTTCATAATGATAGACCTAAAGAAGAAAGAAATTAATTCACTGCTTTTAGTCTTTTTCTAGGCCTTTTTTGCACTTTCTCCAATCTCAACTCCCTAGATTATAAAGAACTATAATTATTTAAAAGAAAACATGCCATTGAGACTAATTAAATGCTGAGGATTGACCCACATACAACTTGTCAAAGTATCAAGCCAAACCTATATAGAACTGTACTACATAGGAAAGCTAATGTCATATATTAAAAATTCCAATCACTTTTTTGCATTAATTAGATCTTGTAGTAATAAGTACTAATGCCTTAAGTTTTGATGTAAGGTCACGTTTATTTATATTTGCCAACCTGGTTGGCCAAATGTTCAAACATACCTTCTCTCTTCAACCAACAGGCTGCAGGATTGAATTGTGTTGTGGCATAGAGGTTTCTAATCACCTTTAGGTGAAAGATGATTACATTGTTGTTGGTGTGATAGCTCCCATCTTGTGTTTTAGAGGCCTGAAGTGGCCTGAAAAAGTTCCATGTTTGGTCTGTAAGAGCAGGTTTTTCAGAGTATTTAAACATATAAATAAATAAGAAATGAAATCCTTAGCCTGGCCATGAACCTTTTATCAGGATTTTTCAAGTGAAGGTGAGTCAGCTAGTCTCATATGGAGGTGGCATGTTCTCTCTCTCTCCTGGAAATTTAAGTTTTTCATTGCACAGAACAGACAAATTGCCAGAACATGTCATTTGACAGACAGCAGACAATGCAGATAGGATTAACTGCTCTATCATGAGCATTATGCAGATTTCTAAGATGCAAAATTTGGCCTTGACAGGCAATTGAGCTTAACATGAAAAGGGAAGATAGGATGGGAACTTATGTGAAAATGAAAAACTATTAATAATTTTTGTCCATGTGTAACAGCTGTCAGTTACAAAAACTGGACTATTAACAGAAGACAAATTCAGTGCAACACAAAAGCTTTAGTAAAATTATAAATGGTCATTTAATTTCTCCCCCTTCCCACATAGAGTGGGAAGGGGGAGAAAAAAAAACTAAGAAAGATTGTTAGACCAGAGAAGTTCTAACAGTGCCTGTGATATGCGGACAGAAATTAATATTTACTAATTATTATTAGTAAATTTTTCATTTCACAGTATAGGTTACTCATTAATTGAGTTATACATAAGAGTAAGAATTTTTTAAGGAGTACAAAATTCTTTGAATGATTACTGATAAAGACTGAACATGGAGCCTTGTTGATACAAGCACATGCAGGAAAAGCAATTTACACAAATCACTACTTACATACCTATTTTTCTGTATTATAGACAAGAAGCTGGACATCACTGAGGTCTGTTATCTAAAGCTAGAGGACTTCAAAGTGAAGAATTTGCAAAAGGAATTAACTTCCAAGAGAAGCATTCTCTCAGAATGTTTACTGTGCTGCAGACATAAATGCATAAACTAGAAGAAAGATCTCTTAGCTTCATGCATGATAGTGCTATACAAGAGGCCCTGTAAACTTGTCTTTCTTATCGCTGCAGTTTTCCACGCATTAGCATAGATGCTCTTCTCCATGGTTTTAATCTTAGAACCTTTGCATTGCTCAAAGAGAATACTTAACCACCATGAAAACAAAACTCATCAGAAGATTCAAGAATATGCAGTGTTTTCTTGTTCTCTAAAAAACTTTGCTATTTTCTTATTTTTGTCTTCTTATTTTATTTCTTGCTTTTTTGTTTTTATCATTTGCACTTTCCATTCATAGAAATGATTCCTCTTCCATTTTGTTAACACTCTTGATACCTTTTTAATAGGATAAGCATGAGTCATATCAATTTTCTCATTTTGAGTTTTGCCATGAATCACTACTTCAAACTGCCTCCCTTTTGAGAAGTTTATCATAATATTAAGTGTTAATATTGTTATGTCCTTTCCTTGATCTTATGGTATGAATAAATTATTCCATAGTTAAAGAATCTCTTCTTACTTTTTCCCTCTTTTACCTTGCGGTTTTGAGGATTTTCTGTTCGTTTAACTGCAACCGTACACAAGGATAAGGTGGTTAGCCATGTGCTGCCCAGTGTATCCTATATCTGTAGAAGCCTTGAGTTCTCAAGGCTGGTTTGCCTGCTTGTGTAATGAAAAACCCCAGATAAACTGGGGAGAAAAACCCTACAGTCCATGCCTAAGACTGGCTATGTCTGAGAAAGATCCTAAGCTCCTCCTGTCAGCAATGGGAATCGAACCCAGGACACTCCTTTCCCAGGCATATGATTGCGAAGTGCATAGCCACTTGGCTAACCATGCAGACTGTTAGAGTTAAAAAAAAGTTTCATTTTGGTATTTTTCATTAAAGAATATCATGAAATGTTATAATTAAATAAGTCATGCTGTCACATTAAATCTGGTAGATTTTAATTAAACAGCATTAATGACCATTGATATGACAAATGGTCCATAATGGACTTGATAATAATGATTTCTGATAAAATTCCAGCTCAAGAAATTATAATTTTTCTGTATAAGACTTAAAGATACTCTAAGACTTTTTAGAGTATTGAGACAACTCACTAAAGCTATTATCATCGTTATGGAATCTCATATTGATCAATCAGCTAACCTTGTGTAAAGATTGCATGAACTGCACTTTTCAGTGGGGACACATTGCAATAGAATGCCAAGACGTTTGTGGAAATTATGTATTGAAATAATGAGAAATGGAGCAAGAAATAATGCTGACTTCATAATAATGAAGGGATCACAATGGATTATTGGACCAGAAGGTGTAAATTCTTTTAAGGAAATGTTTAACAGATGTAAAAGGATAAGCTGGATCTCTTGTATTGATGACTCCTTGAGATCATATAAAGCAATAATTGCAGTCCACAAAGTTAAGCTTAATCAAAATGTTTTTTTCTCACCATTACTTGTGGCTGTTAGCACACATTAGTGTTGTTGATTAAAGATGATCACAGTATAAGTTGCTCATTAATTAAAAATATTTTAGTTGTTACCATTCTGATTAATTCATATCTAGCAAAAACAGTTTAATTAGGTAAAAAATATTTTAAAAAAAAATACCATCTGACAGATGAATAATTATCAGACTCAAGTAAGTTCTAGTATTAGAGAGGCAAATAAGTCTGGTTAATAATTTATCAAAGTAATTTTTTAAAAATTTAAAAGAATGTTGAAAACAAAATCTTCAAAAAATACAAAAAAAAAAAAAAAAAATCAAGTACAAGAATCTGAGGATATCTGTAATTTTTGGAAGCTTATCAAGAGTAGCCATCTGTTTTAAGTAGTTTGCATTATTTTAAACATAGCCTTCTTTCTTGTATATATACAAAAAGTTTGTGTAGTTACTGTGTATGTTATGATATTGCAGTGATACAGGCAGTTTTTGAATTACAAGTTCCCAGGTTTACAAGTTGTTTTTTTTTCCAAATATCAAGAAAATCAAACACATGAACATTAATTGCAATGAACAAATGCTAAACATTCATAAAAATGCATTTTGAACCTTGTGCATATGTAGTTTGTCAGGCAGACGAGACCATCTCACTCGCATAACATGAAGCATTTACCACACTGATATTACAAAAATAGACAATATTGACCACCAATAAAAAAGCTTCTAGAGATTAAAAAAAAAGTGAGTATGTGGGAGGGAGAGATGTACTAAATATTTTTACCAGATAATATTTAGTAGTGATGGATAATAATAAATGATTTGCTGAGTGTCTATAAGTTAAGTTGTCAGCTTAGATGATATAAAGTTTCATATGTCTAGTCAGATAATTAATTTTTTTAAGCATTATAACTTTATCGGAATCTTAAATTAACAGAAATGTACTGATAGTAGCTATGAAAGCACCTCATAAATTTTGAAAAGGTTGCATTTTTATTATTTTTAACTTCTTTTCTGTACCAGCTAAACCATACGATTTTTCATAAAGATAGCATTATATCTGTGATTTTCAACTGAAAGCATCATGGTTTTGGCTGCAGTCATGTTTGAAGTGGGTTGCAAATGCTTGCATTAGGTTAAGAGATTCATACTTTATTGCAGTATAGTGTAAGCAAACTTTGTTTTCTTAAACTTTCATAAAGGATTCAACCAAGAATATAATTTCTTGGCATGTTTAATTTACAGTATAACCAAATGAAAAAACTTGCAACATTTATCTTTGATCCTAAATATTTTAATGATACATAGTTTCATTACTTGTGTTTGGGAAATACATGACTTCTGCTTTACTTCAACTTTGGTATCTCTTCTTGGTATGGCTCCTACTGCTGAGACCTCAATAAATGTTGAAACACATCTGGGTAGTTGTACCTTCCCATAATGCATAATATCATACACCCAAAAGAGGCATCTTTGCATTATGGGATACAAGGCAGTTGATGTGAAGTCATTAGCCTCTACATACAAGTAGCCCAGTCATGAAGATATTTCACAAGCAAACTTTGTTTTGAATATAGGATTAATAATTACTAGATTATCCAGTTTCTTCTTGATTTAAGCTTGTAAAAAAAAAATTTCAAAAAATGAATAATGTAATTACCAATGTTTTTAAAAGCAAAAAAAAAAAAAAAGAATAGAGTACCTATGATCAGATGCTTAAGGGTCAAAGCTGTATAACTGAGAGGAGACCTCCACATAGCCTTTAAAGGAATGCGGAGAACCAACCAGGGCTTCTGACCTAATGTCCAATCCTCACCTTCTCGTGGTGCACCCTGTTGGGTATCTACTTTGATACTGAACGAACGAGGATGGGCTGGCAATTTGGGATTTAGCCGATCAAATTGTATTCTTATTGGTTAAACCAAAATAAAAAATGATGGTACAACATGACAAAATTTCATGCCGGCTGGGGCGTCACCCGGTTAAACAAGGCCCCCGTTGTTTTCGCCAGGGAACCAGGGCAAACAGCGAAAAGTCAGCTACTGGAACAAATCTGAAAACAAACCCCAACTCAACATCACCAGAGTTAAAGATCGGTACTATCAACGTAAGAAGCCTGAATGGCAAAGAAATGGAGCTAGCTGAGGAATTAGATAAGTACCAGATCGACATAATAGGGGTGACTGAAACAAAAAAGACCAAAACCAGTGAGATCTTTCTGAGCAATAAATACAAAATGTTATATTCAGGCAATGACAATCAAGGAAAAGAAGGAGTAGCCATAATATTCAACACAAAATACGAGGCTAATCTTCTTGAATGGCAGTCAGTCTCAAGTAGAGTGATGTGGGCAAATATGAGAATGGGGAACTGGACAATGAGACTTATTTGTGCCTATGGTCCCACAGAAGGTTCTACTAAGGTAGAAGTGGAGGAATTTTTTGAGGCTTTAGAAAAAGCAACTGACACAATGAAAAAGGAAAAGTTGGTCCTTGTTGGGGATCTAAATAGCAGAGTAGGAAATGATTGTGAGACATACAAAAATATTTTGGGAAAATTTGGAGAAAAGAGCAAAGCTAATAGTAATGGCAAATATCTGTTGGATTTCTGCTCAGGACATGGACTGGTTATTACTAACACCATGTTCCAACATAAAAATGTGCACAAATTCACATGGAGAGAAGAGGCTAGGAATAAGAAAAGTCTCATTGACTATGTTATTGTTGATAGTGATGTTTTCTCCCTGGTACAGGACACCAGAGTGTACAGAGGATTTGAAATTGGAAGTGATCACTATTTAGTCTTGAGCAGGATAAAATTGAATTTCATATTGAAAAGAATAACATGTAAGAAAGTTTTAAAGCGAATAAAAGTTGAGCAGCTCTCAGATGTGAACTGTAGACTAAAATACAGAAAGATTATTGAAAAGAAAATGAAAGAGTTTGAGAACAGGAATCAAACCTTGGAGATTCAGTGGCAAACTCTGGAGAAAACATAGATTGATTCTGCCAGAGAGGCATGTGGTGAGGTTGTGTGCAAGGATAAAAAAATCAGAACTCCCTAGTGGACACAGGAAGTTAAAGAGGCAGTGAAGGAAAAGAAGAAAGCATATCAAAAGTTCCTGGCAAATAAGTCAGCTTTTACTCTTACAGAATACAGAGACAAATGTAAGAAAGCTAAACAGTGTGTAAAACTAGCTAAATAAAAGTCATGGGAGGACTTTGGAAAGAACATAGAAAATAAATATCAAGGTGGCAAAATATTCTGGAGGTTTTTGAAGAAGCTTAGGAATGGAGGAAAGAGTGTTGTAAAAGGAGTTACAGATGATAAAGTTGGCATGAAAACTGGAGAAAAGAATATTCTTGAAGTATGGAGTAATTGCTTTCAAAAACTGCTAAATGAAACAATCAGTGATAGAACAGTGGTAAAAAACACTGACCAGGCATGCAGTCAGGAATACATATCCATACTTGAAGTAGAAAAAGCCATCAAAGGCTTGAAATGTGGAAAGGCAGCAGGAGTAGATGATATTCGACCAGAAATGCTGAAGTATGGTGGTATAAAAGTCTTACAGTGGCTGCACTGCATAGTTCAGAAAGCATGAACAGAGGGACGAATTCCCGATGATTGGAGTAGAGCTCTCATAGTACCCATATATAAAAAGGGAAATAAAACTGAATGTGAGAATTACAGAGGTATTTCTCTACTGAGTGTTCCTGGCAAGATCTATGCAAGTATACTTGAGAAACGGTTGAGAAGAATTGTGGAAGAAAAGCTTGGTGAAGAACAAGCTGGATTCAGGCCAAATAGAGGCTGTCAGGATCAGATCTTCACTTTACGACAAATAGTCGAGAAAGCATGGGAATACAACAAAGATCTGTATTTAAGTTTTGTCGATTTGGAAAAGGCATATGACAAGGTGCCAAGAGAGAAGCTATTCAATATGCTGCAGTTATATGGTGTCAATGGGGCATTATATCAAGCAATACTTAGTCTTTATTTGAGTTGTAAGTCAGCAGTTAGAATTGAAGTACAGGAAGATGGTTTAATCAAGCAATACTTAGTCTTTATTTGAGTTGTAAGTCAGCAGTTAGAATTGAAGTACAGGAAGATGGTTTAATGTTAAATCTGGTGTGAGACAAGGATGTACATTATCCCCTCTGTTATTCATTATCTATATGGATCACATTATGAAGGAATGTGGTATTAAACCTGATATCAAAATTGGAGATGTTAATGTCAGCTCTTTGCTTTATACGGATGATGTTATACTTCTAAATAAATCTGCTACAAGTCTGCAAGATTCTCTGACTAAATTGAATAGCTGTTGTAATAGATATGGTATGAAGGTCAGCAATAAAAAGACAAAGACAATGAAAATAGGCAGAATCATTGAAAATGTCAACTGTGTTGTGAATGGAGAACCTGTGGAACAAGTAAAACATTTCAGCTACTTTGGCACGATTTTTAGTGAAGGTGGTAAATTAAATATAGAAATAGACAACAGAATCAGCAAAGCTGGTATGGTGGGAAGTCAATTGAATAAATTCATATGGAATAAGAAAGAAATTAGTCGGAACACTAAATTAGCTGTATACAAGTGTTCAAACCAGTTTTAACTTATGTATCTGAGAGCTGGGTCAGAAGTAAAGCCATTGACCAAAGACTAGAGACCGCAGATATGAGAGTCCTGAGAAAGATTAGAGGTGTGAATAGATGGCATCAATGGCAATATCATATTAAAAATGAGGTTATTAGGAAAGAACTTGACATTGTCAGCATCCAGGAATGCGTTAGCAGAGCTAATCTCAGGTGGTATGGTCACTTAAATAGAATGGGAGTGGAAAGATTAGCAAAACAAGTGTTCTCTGCCAGGTTGGCAGGAAAACGACCCAGAGGAAGACCAAGATATAGGTGGATTGATACGGTACAAAGTGCCTTAGACGATAGAAATATAAGATCTGATAATGTTGGAGTCTTGACAAGTAACAGACTGATTTGGAGGAAAATTGTAGATAGGAAGTTAGTAATGATGTAATTTTTTCATGTAGTACTGTCATATCCTGTACACCCCTTGAGGGTACATAACAGGAATTTGATGATGATGATCAGATATGATCTTCATTCCTCTGACCACTTGCTGAATTAAGCACAACCATCCATGGCTAATGACATGGAGTGGGCAAATTATCAGAAGCAAAAATTATGTAGTTGACTCTTGTATAGCAAAATCATGTGGGATCACAGGAATGGCTTGTTATAGTGAATTTCTTTGTATACAGCATTATATATATATTTATATATATGTGTGTATAGGGCAGATTGAGACTCTTTGGTAGTTCGTTATAGTACATTGATCATAGTGTTTGCTATAGGAAGAATAGATTATAATGTTTCTCTGTGTAATGCTTTTTTTTAATGTCAAGCTTTAGTATTTTGTATCATTAGTAGCACTATTTTTGGATCCAAATCAAAATGAAAACTACAAAATAAACATTTCTCTTTATTATACTAGTTTCTTATGCACTATAGTGTGCTTCATCAGGAATAAAAATATTTGTAACTTAGGCATATAGTAGCAAAATGATTTTTGATCTATAAATTTCTGTTGATAAAATTGTCATTAAACTAATGTATATCATTTTTAGATCTCATACATGTGAGTCATTGACACACATTGTGTAATGTCTGTCATAACCTTGTTCTGAGTATCTTAAGTCCTGCATGTAGGCCAGTCAGTTTAAGACAGTTTTTCTTGCTGTCACTTAAGAATGACATCCATAGCAACAATAGGTTCTGCACATGCACAGTAATCAGCACATATTTTTTGTTGTCTGAAGATAGTATCAATAAATGTTTTCCCCTTTTTAGGTAAATTGTATTGATGAGAAGAATAGACAACAATGTGCTGAGGGACTGCATTTCAGCATGCAGTGCCTGCTGAAAAGGTGATAAATTTGCATAATAGTATGCTGTGCCATGTAGGATCCAGTATAAATTCTGCTCAAATAGAATTAGTTGAACATTTATTTCCACTTCTTGTATGGCATTTTTGTTCATTCTTAGCAGTGATAAAAGGCCCTATGAACTTTGATAAAAATTGTTAGTCATAATATAAATTTTGTTTCAGGTCTAGACTAGGGTGCCAAGTTGTGGTAACAAGGGACTTGGACGGAATGGAGATAACTGTACCAGTTAGTGTCTATGATGCCAGAGATCATCCTCCAAATACATAGACATCTTAAAAAATTGAGCAAACTTTGTAGAATTTAATTCATAAATAGGCTGTATAAGGTTGCTTAATTCAGAATAAGCTTAAATGCATGAAAGAAGCACTCTGTGCATATTTCATTGTCTCCATTGTAAAATAATCATTTAAACTTGTGAAGCTACACTTGCTTTACTTGTGAAGCTACAAAAGTTACACTTGGTTTGGTATTCATATTTACTCATGTTTATAGAAACTTCATCACCTGCCTGCTGTAATCGTGGTTTTTTTTGGTAATTAAATTTGAATGCCTATTTCGAAATGGACAATAACATAATGATTGTCACAAATAATGAAGGCAATATAACATTTTTATTTTTGATTAATATTTGACTTTTTATAATAGTACAAGATATGACATAATTAGGAAATGACAACAAACTTGACAAATTTGCAAATATTTCAAAATGGAGTGGACAGTGATATTTTCAGTGGAAAAACAAATACCAGTATCAAAATTTAGTTCAGATATTCAGTTTTACTAATATTCAGAGCTAAAAATTCACTTTTTGATGTTTAGTACTTTGTGGGTCCCCTTTGCCTTTATTACAGCTTGGCATTGGCAGAGCATTAAGAAAATCAATTTCTGATGCAGTGGTTCAATTCATGGTTCCATACCTTTTTATAATGGCTTCTTGGAGCTCCCTGAGTATTTTTGGCTTGTTGTGTATTTCAATCTCTGTTTGGTACCACAAATTCTCAGTGGGATTGAGATCTGGGTTGTTTCCTGGCAACGGTAGTCACTGAATCGAGTGTTCGTTGAACCACTTATTAATCCACAACAAAAACTAAAACTTTTTTAAATACTAAACTAAATTTGTATACATTTTAGGATTATAATAGCATTATTTACACCTTTTGTTCTATGATAAGGGGCAGAGTCATCCTGAAAGATGAGGTCGTCGTTACGGTACTATCAGAGCAGTCTCTGATAGTAGGCAGCAATACTTCTAAAATTTTTTGGTACACTTATGCATTCACTGAACTTCGTGTGAAATGCAAGTGGCCAACACATGATATGAAGCCCAGATAATCTGATTGGCTGAGAATTTGACTGCTGATACCAGACAGTCAGGATTGAATTTTTTCCCTGATCGTCTTCCAACTGTCTGTCTGCTGTCGGTGCCCTGCAGGTTAAACTTTTTCTCAGCAGAAAAAACTTACTCTTTTTCTTCCTTGATCAGGGGTTCCATTTGGCATGCACTCTGCACCAATTTAACCGAGCCAATCTCATTTTTTTTTTTTTTTTTGGTTTACAAGGCTTCTTTTTATGGTGCTTGGCTATCAGTCCCTGTCAAATGAGTCTTCTCCTGACAGTTACAGAGCTTGCCATAACTCTCGTTTGTTCTTCCCAGTCCTGTTTTCAGTTCTCTGGATGATGCACAGTGATTTTTGAGGCAGAGGCACTTTAGAACGTAATCTTGGCATGGTGTAGACAGTGGCTTTCTTCTTGTCCCCTTTTTCCTTACAGCAGATCCACTTTCCTTCACTTTCAGCAGCAGCTTTACCACTAGATTGACTACAGGACACACTTTTAGCTATTTCACGAGAGGAATAGCCTTCTCTATTCAAAGCTTCAATCGCACATTTTCTGCAAGGTGTTAACTGCACTTTACTAGTCAGTGATCTCAGCACGAAAATGTGAAAACTAGTTCTTGCTGTCTATTTATAGCATAAAAAATTCTGATGCAATCCGCAGCAACTACTACATTATATAGAAATCTGTGGGAATGATACATTATGCAATACAATGAAATATCTAATGATAAATAATGAAAATAACCATTTAACTACTAAAAACTATATTTATGTAAGGCGATGTGGTTTCTATGAAGATGAATGTAGATGGATTTCATTTAGCTTTTAACCTGAATTATGGATTAAAATATATATTTTATAAAACATGAGTTATTATTTTTTGAAACATTTTCATTAGCCATCACAGAAAAAAATATTTCATTTTTGTGATGGTGACAATCATTAAGTGGTACTCAGTGTTATTGTAATTAGTATTTATCAAACAATTTCTAGTACTAAACACAAACAGGAAAAACAAAGTTTGAAATCTGCATTTTCAAATCATACTTGTAAATTGACTGTATATTTAAAATAATGAATTAAAAAAAAAAAAAAAATTACCAGGAAAACATCCCATCCACAGCCTAACATCAGTACTATTCTAAGGAAATTCATTATAGCAAACAGACCTCCACTAAAAATGAAAAGGCTGTGATACTAGATTCCATATGGGGATGGGGAATAGTTGTAGAAGCTTTTTTGCTTGGTTAGAAATTAAATTATACTTGACAAGAAGTTATATTCTTGTTTTAATCCTTTACCATGTGCAAGCAAAAAGTCTGTACATGAAAATATCTTCTCATCTAGGTGTTTACTTCACATTGCATTGCCTTTAATGCACAGTAGACATCCTTTCAGATATGTTTATTGCAATGTATTATGGGATTGGTCACTTCCCAGACTGTTTAAGTTATTGAAATCTCATACCAAGGCAATTTGATATGAAATCAGTAGCCTCCCTATATACAAGTAACCTAGTTATAAAGGTACTTCATGTGCAGAATTTTGTTTATTCATGTAGAGCCTGGGTAGCTCAGTGGCAGTGGTGTTTGCTCTCTTTATCAGCTGAAGAAAGAGAGTCGCGAGTTCAATTCTAGTCACCAATTAGAGGAAATTTTTTGCCGGCCTGGTTGTTAGTGTTTCTGCTCTCCAGCCAAAAGACTGCAGGTTTGAATCCCACCATGTTCATGGATGTTTGTGATTGTTTGTGAAAATACTAGTGGTGGTGATGGGCAGTAGATGATGATGATAGTAATTGCAGTTCAATGTAGTTGGTGGATTGAGTGGTGGAGACAGTTGTAGAGTAGGTGCCCTCCCTTGAGTCTTTGAACTCCCTGGAGGTATCACATAATGTTTTGGTAAAGGATTTAAACAGTAATATAATTTATCAAAAATAATAGATTGTTTGCCTTGTTATTTGTGTTAGTTTTCATTATTATAGATGTAACTAGAATGGAAGAGACAGGCAAATAGACTTCATCACTTTACTCGAGTACAGAAAATTGTAATACCTTAGAAATAGAACTTTTCTTCAGGTTGACCATTTATACCATAGCAAATAATGCTTGGTTAAATAACTATTTATAACTTGGCTTTAAAAAACAGAGATGCTTAAACATAATTAAAGCTTGTGTTAAAACAACATAGTATATTTGGAATGCCTTAATATAATTTCATGTCATTTTCCTTCATATAGGCTTATTTTCTTGTTATGGCAAAATAATATGGTTTCTCATAAACACTTGTTTTGGTAATAAGGTTTTTAATTCTATCTTTATAGTTTCCTGTTTCTGTCGATAGATAAGCTGTCTGTTTTGTGAGTATGGGGGAAGAACACCTGCCACCCCCCTCTATATGAAACACTTATTCACCTTCTCTTTAAATACTTTCATAAAATGTTCACATCTGGATGACATTTGAACAACAATTTTTCCAAGTGAAGGCATAGATGCCACCATCTATATTACAAAGACAGTCATGAGTGACTTCTCAAACATATTAGGATGAAGTTTTTTTAGTGAATTCTTCTTACTCATTTCTGCAACTCAATGTAAATATTCCCAAATGACTATAGCTAATTGTTCAAGGAGAGTGATATATAAATGTTATCATAATCGACTTCTATAGTCTGGCACCTTTTTGCATAAATATACCTGAAATATACTTTTTTCCTTTCATAGACTATCAGAATTTGTAAGGTTATGACAGTTTTAGCTTGAAAATTAATGGAATTATCTGTAAGGACAGCCATATTCCCATAAACAGTTTTTGCATATATGCAAGCAGAAAAGAGTAAGATCCTCTTGTTCTTTGAAATTATATGTTAATTATAGATAACTGTAGCATTTATTAATACAATAGATCCCTTTTTGTATGACTAATCAGTTCCTGGAAAGGTCTTTAATCATCATAAATTGAACCCAATTTACCATAGGATCAGTGGCCTAAATTGAGGTTTAGGTTCCAGAAAGACAGTTTGGACTATAAAATACCAAACTAAAATACGGCATTTAAAATGTTAATGTTACATGATTTACTGTTTTTTCACAGCTTCTTAACCTTCCTCACCATGGATCATCACTTTCCCCATTTCTTAGACCAGAGTTTTTTGAAGCCTCTCTCTTTGTAATGTAAATTCATTTATAGAATTAGGATCTTCATACTGTATTTTGTATTCTCAAATTCACTTTTCCTCTTTCTGGACATTTGACAAGTACAAATATGCATTGTGTTGTAAATAATTTTAAGTTAAACTACTAATAAATGAAATGCAACACGAATTATAGCAGCTTACTACATCCGTAAACTGTAGTCTAATTCTTCACTGCACCTGCACAATGATCTGTACACAATGACTAGGTTTTTTTTTTAATGCACATATGTATACATTTTGTGACATAAAACCTAGTTGTTGGATTTAAAAAAAAAAAAAAAAATTGCTTTACACGTTAGAAAACATTCTTACTAAACTTTTCTGTTGTAGCATACCATGGTCTCAGTTTTCATAGAAATGCAAGTGGCAAATTCTGAATCCATTAATTCATATTGCCTAATGAAATGCTTCGTTACTTATATACTATTTTTATCCATTAACATTCTTTACATCACTACCATGTCTGTTACTCTTGCATGCATCCCTGAATTTCATTGATAGATCTTTTGACTGCTTAATCTTTTACAACAATACTGGCTGAGAATGAAAATTTTTTTTCATTCTCAGCCAGTATTAAACCTGTAATGCCATCTGGTTTGCATCTTGTTGAAGGAGCACCACATTTTGGGAGAAAAACTGAGGTGAGAAGCTGGTCGTTTTCATTTTTATTTTCCTTTTTATAGATGGATGCTATGAGAGCTCTGTTACATCAAAATTAGACATTCTGACCAAGTCTTCTGAATTACATTTTCCACATAGGTTTCTAGTGGCTTCCCCCCCCCCCCCCCCCCCATCTAGATGTATATTCCTAATTGCATTCCTGTCAAGTATTTTCTACCACTGATCTGTGCTCTCATTTAACAATTTTTCAGAGTAATTACTGCAAATCATTCAGAATATCTTAAATTTTTGTTATCCTTATAATCTCACTCATTTTTTTCTTCCATGTAAAATGGGAAAATGCATAATTAAAACATTTTAATATCTCAACTTTCTTAACATAACCTAAATGTGAATTTTTCAAAAGGAAACATTGATTTCAGCAGCTTTTTTTAAAAAATTGCTACAATTCCATGAGAAGTTCTGTCATTGTTTTCTGTTAGTTTGCTAAATGAAAAAGAAAGTGAAAATAACACAGCCTGCATAGTTGTAAAAAATGTGGAACCTGGCTTTTATTTTTTGATTGAAAACAGTAGTATCAAACAAATTGAAAGATATTATTTAGTCCAAGTCCTTTACTGCATGCAGTTTAATTTTCTAAATAATCCAGTGTAAGTCTTCAGGGTTCTTTAACTAAATTAACTGCTATAAATCATCAATAAAGACAAGCTGAGAACATGATAGAATTGAAAATAACTGCATTCTCAATGGAGCCTGTAGAAGAGAGAGAGAATATTTCAGTAGCGAGAGAGAGAACAAACAAATTAATGGCAGGGAGCCAACTGAATAAATTTATATGGAATAAGACAGAAATTAGCCAAAACATTAAAGCAACATTATATAAGACAAATGTAAGGTTCAAACCAATTTTAACTTATGAATCTGAGAATTAAGTTACAAGAAAATGGTTGACCAAAAATTAGACCATAGATATGTGAATTCTGAAAAAAAAGTTAGTGAATAGATGGAATCAAAGCATTATAAAAAAAATGAAGGTATTAGAGAGGAACTTGACATTGATATTGAAGAATGGTCAAAGCTGTATAACTGAGAGGAGACCTCCATATAGCCTTTAAAGGAATGCGGAGAACCAACCAGGGCTTCTGACCTAATGTCCAATCTTCACCTTCTCATGGGCCACCACCCTATTGGATATCAACTTGGAAACT
Organism: Typopeltis vanoorti; assembly: GCF_054136105.1. Classification (NCBI taxonomy): domain Eukaryota; kingdom Metazoa; phylum Arthropoda; class Arachnida; order Uropygi; family Thelyphonidae; genus Typopeltis; species Typopeltis vanoorti. The sequence goes on along the minus strand of NC_143567.1, from coordinate 54,120,376 downwards.
GAACGAAATAGGATGGGCTGACAATTTGGTATTTAGCCGACCAAATTGTATTCTTATTGGTTAAACCAAAATAAAAAATGATAGTACGACATGACAAAATTTCATGTCGGCTGGGGTGTCGCCCGGTTAAACAAGGCCCCCGTTGTTTTTGTCAGTGAACCAAGGCAAACAGAGAAAAGTCAGCTACTGGAACAAATCTGAAGTCAAACCCCAACTCAACATCACCAGAGTTAAAGATCGGTACTATCAACATAAGAAGCCTGAATGGCAAAGAAATGGAGCTAGCTGAGGAATTAGATAAGTACCAGATCGACATAATAGGGGTGACTGAAACAAAAAAGACAAACTGGTGAGATCTTTCTGAGCAATAAATACAAAATGTTATATTCAGGCAATGACAATCGAGGAAAAGGAGTAGCCATAGTATTCAACACAAAATACGAGGCTAATCTTCTTGAATGGCAGTCAGTCTCAAGTAGAGTAATGTGGGCAAATATGAGAATGGGGAACTGGACAATGAGACTGATTTGTGCCTATCCCACAGAAGGTTCTACTAAGTTAGAAGTGGAGGCATTTTTTGAGGCTTTAGAAAAAGCAACTGACACAATGAAAAAGGAAAAGTTAGTCCTTGTTAGGGATCTAAATAGCAGAGTAGGAAATGATTGTGAGACATACAAAATATTTTGGGAAAATTTGGAGAAAAGAGCAAAGCTAATAATAATGGCAAATATCTGTTGGATTTCTGCTCAGGACATGGACTGGTTATTACTAACACCATGTTCCAACATAAAAATGTGCACAAATTCACATGGAGAGAAGAGGCAAGGAATAAGAAAAGTCTCATTGGCTATATTATTGTTGATAGTGATGTTTTCTCCCTGGTGCAGGACACCAGAGTGTACATTGGATTTGAAATTGGAAGTGATCACTATTTAGTCTTGAGCAGGATAAAATTGAATTTCATATTGAAAAGAATAACATTTAAGAAAGTTTTAAAGCGAATGAAAGTTGAGCAGCTCTCAGATGTGAACTGTAGACTAAAATATACAAAGATTATTGAAGAAAAATTGAAACAGTTTGAGAACAGGAATCAAACCTTGGAGATTCAGTGGCAAACTCTGAAGAAAACATTGATTGATTCTTCCAGAGAGGCATGTGGTGAGGTTATCTGCAAGGATAAAAAAAAATGAGAACTCCCTGGTGGACACAGGAAGTTAAAGAGGCATTGAAGGAAAAGAAGAAAGCATATCAAAAGTTCCTGTCAAATAAGTCAGCTTGTGCTCTTAGAGAATACTGAGACAAATGTAAGAAAGCTAAACACTGTGTAAAACTAGCTAAACAAAAGTCATGGGAGGACTTTGGCAAGAATATCATCATCGTCATCATACGTATCAAGGATTTAGGCCTAGTATGGCTTGTTCCGGCCTTAGAAGTCATCGTTGAATCGTTTAAGAGGACGTCCTGGTTTTCTTTTTCCTAATGGCTTGTACTTTAAGTCTTGTTTTAAAGCCTGTTTGTTTGTTTAAAGCCTCTTTAAAACAAGCCTGTAAAGCTTGTTTTAAAGAGGCATTGAAGGAAAAGAAGAAAGCATATCAAAAGTTCCTGTCAAATAAGTCAGCTTGTGCTCTTAGAGAATACAGAGACAAATGTAAGAAAGCTAAACACTGTGTAAAACTAGCTAAAGAAAAGTCATGGGAGTACTTTGGCAAGAATATAGAAAATAAATATCAAGAAGGTGGCAAAATATTCTGGCGGTTGTTGAAGAAGCTTAGGTATGGAGGAAAGAGTGCTGTAAAAGGAGTTAGAGATGATAAAGGTGACATGAAAACGGGAGAAAAAGATATCCTTGAAGTATGGAGTAATTATTTCGAAAAACTGCTAAATGAAACAAGCAGTGATGACAGCACGGTGGTAAAAAACACTGACCAGGCATGCAGCCAGGAATACATATCCATACTTGAAGCCATCAAAGGCTTGAAATGTGGAAAAGCAGCAGGGGTAGATGATATTCGACCAGAAATGCTGAAGTATGGTGGTATAAGAGTCTTACAGTGGCTGCACTGCATAGTTCAGAAAGCCTGGACAGAGGGAGGAATTCCCAATGATTGGAGTAGAGCTCTCATAGTACCCATATATAAAAAGGGAAATAAAACTGAATGTGAGAATTACAGAGGTATTTCCCTACTGAGTGTTCCTGGCAAGATCTATTCAAGTATACTTCAGAAACGGTAGAGAAGAATTGTGGAAGAAAAGCTTGGTGAAGAACAAGCTGGATTCAGGCCAAATAGAGGCTGTCAGGATCAGATCTTCACTTTACGACAAATAGTCGAGAAAGCATGGGAATATAACAAAGATCTGTATTTAAGTTTTGTCGATTTGGAAAACGTATATAACAAGGTGCCAAGAGAGAAGCTATTCAATACGCTGCAGTTATATGGTGTCAATGGGGCATTATATCAAGCAATACTTAGTCTTTATTTGAGTTGTAAGTCAGCAGTTAGAATTGAAGGAAGTACAGGAAGATTGTTTAATGTTAAATCTGGTGTGAGACAAGGATGTACATTATCCCATCTGTTATTCATTATCTATATGGATCACATGAAGGAAAGTGGTATTAAACATGATATCAGAATTGGAGATGTTAATGTCAGCTCTTTGCTTTATGCGGATGATGTTATACTTCTAAATAAATCCGCTACAAGTCTGCAAGATTCTCTGACTAAATTGAATAACTGTTGTAATAGATATGGTATGAAGGTCAGCAATAAAAAGGCAAAGACAATGAAAATAGGCAGAATCATTGAAAATGTCAACTGTGTTGTGAATGGAGAACCTGTGGAACAAGTGAAACATTTCAGCTACTTAGGCACGATTTTTACTGAAGATGGTAAATTAAATATAGAAATAGACAACAGAATCAGCAAAGCTGGTATGGTAGGAAGTCAATTGAATAAATTCATATTAAATAAGAAAGAAATTAGTCGGAACACTAAATTAGGTGTATACAAGACAGTTTTCAAACCAGTTTTAACGTATGGATCTGAGAGCTGGGTCAGAAGTAAAACACTTGACCAAAGACTAGAGACCGCAGATATGAGAGTCCTGAGAAAGATTAGAGGCGTGAACAGATGGCATCAATGGCAATATCATATTAAAAATGAGGATATTAGGAAAGAACTTGACATTGTCAGCATCCAGGAATGCGTTAGCAGAGCTAATCTCAGGTGGTATGGTCACTTAAACAGAATGGGCGAAGAAAGATTAACAAAACAAGTGTTCTCTGCGAGGTTGGCAGGAAAACGACCGAGAGGAAGACCAAGATATAGGTGGATTGATACGGTACAAAGTGCCTTATATGATAGAAATATAAGATCTGATAATGTTGGGGTCTTGACAAGTAACAGACTGATTTGGAGGAAAATTGTAGATAGGAATTTAGTAATGATGTAATTTTTTCCATGTAGTACTATCATATCCTGTACACCCCTTGAGGGTGCATGGCAGGAATTTGATGATGATGAATGTGTGGGCAGAGGTTAACCTAAGGAGGTAAGGTTATTTTAAACAGAATGGGAGAAGAAAGGTTAACAAAACAGAATACCAGAAAGCCTCAGAAAAAGCGTGATCTGGATTAATGCAGTTTAAAGACCTTAGAACACTGAAATGTGTAAGTTCTGACAATTAAAGATATTAATTTGGAGGAACTGCTTTACTTAAATTGAAGTTTTGGCACCCTTGTGTGGGAGGTATATCCCCAAGTCCTTCACCCCTACTGTATGTCCCTACTTTAACATGAAAGAGAGCATAAAAACTAGTGTTTCTGTGGTTAAAAGTTTTACAAAAATATACGAAATAAATTTCAAGAAAAAAAAAATTATTATATAATGTACTATCTAAAAATACAACAGAAACTCCTTGAAAAAAAAAAATGCACTTTACCAGTGAATGTGCTTAATATCAGCATCAACAATGTGCATCATCACCTAGATATTCAAATCCAGTCTATTATTCATTAATGAATTACAACTGGCATCTTCAAAACTACAGCTTACCTGAACTTTCCAAAGTATATCATACATGTTTCCTTGCACTAGCAAGGACACTAACAAACAGGAGAAAGGGATGAAATGATTGAGACTTGCAATCTCCTGAAAGGATCATATGTGATTTCACTAGATGGAATTTTTCATTTTCCAGAGGGTGAGAAAAGGACATGATGGCATCCTTGGAAGTTGAGAATGAATGCTGTCAAGAAGGGGCCAGGGCTAGATTTTTCTCTTATAAGAGTGGTGCATAATTGGAACAGATTACCATTTCATATGGTGTGTGCAAATAGAGTGAATGAATTCAATAATAGGTATGACAGTTTATGTGGATAGTATGTGTCCTTCCCTGATGAGTAACCCCCTGGAAGTCGTCTTACTAATAATAGGGAATTTACAAAACAGTCACTTGTTTATTTATTTTTGGAAGTTTAATATATTCCACAAGAAATTATATTACTATTACTGTATTATTATCATCAACAGACCTCCTTGGAGTTGAGACACATCACAAGAGGTCCCACCCCTTACATGCACAGCTCCTCATATCTTGATTTAAATGCGTTCACTGTTCCTGCTCTCACCATTCTCTCAGGTAATGCATACCAATCATCCTCCACTTTCCATATTAAAAATTTACTCCTCACATCTGTTTTTTACAGCTTCCATGGATGGCTTTTTGTTTTTCCCCCTGTCTCCAGATATTCTATGAAAAATTTCATCCATGTTAAGCTGGTAATTACCCTTTACCAACTTATACATCTCGATCATGTCTCACTTCTTCCTTCTATCCATTAGGCTCTGTAATTTTGCATTAACTCGATCATTCCTCATATTCCAGAGAGCAGAAACCAACTTATTCAATCATCTCTGAACCTTCTCCAACTTCTCATCATTCTTTTGAAAACCAGGCCACCAAATCTGTGCAGTAATTCATATGCGGCCTGTTCAAAGCTTTGTACAGTGGAATCAAAATATCCTTCTACATGTCAGTGTTCTATGCATCATTCCCATAATCTGCTCTGCTGTCCTCACAATTTTAGCAAATTGTCCACAAAATTTCAAGTCCCTATCTACACCCTCATCCCAGATCTTTCATCTCCTCCACCTTCTCTAAAATGTTCCTACCAATACTATACTCTGCATCCCATCTTTCCTTCCCAAATTTTAAAACATTAAGCTGATATCCCACATGCTCACTGCAAAATATAAACATACTACTGTATATGAATCCCCCCCCCTCTTGTTCAATATATTTGTCACCTTGTTATAATAAGAAGATTGTTAAAACATAATCTTCCTTTAGCAAATCCATGCTGTCAGTTAAAGAGAATTCTGCTGCTGTCAATCCAGTTCCGAATTCATCTCCTCACTAGCTTCTTCAATACCTTGATCACAACTCCAGACAAGCTGATTGGCCTATAATTTGAAGCCTTAGTTTTATCACTTTTATGAAGTGGGAACAATTTTGCCATCTTTCCACTCCTTGGGATTAATTTAAGTCTCATGGTAAAAAATGTAAGTTAAAGTTATTGTTAACTCCCTGTAACATTCTCAGAAGCCACACAGTTATATACCATCAAGTCCTATGTTCTTGTTGACATCACGTTTACTCAATTCCTTATATACCTCCTGTTCACTCACCATCATTGGTTCCTCCCCATTTCCTTTGTTCTCATATTGTTTATACACTGGTACAGTGTATAAAAGTACGTTATTGGACTAACTGTTGGACAAACACTATTTCTAAAGATTACAACTGCAAACTCAGACTAATCAGCTTGCCAATTTGTATAACTGACTATTTCCAGTAGAAAGCAGGTACAGATTGATATTTTCAAATTGTGCTCAAAGGGGTCATGTGGCACTCAACAGGATAAAAGGCTGCACTAAGCAAATTGTGTTTGAAGGAACCTCTTTTTGTGAAGGAATAAAGTAGCAAACTTGGAGGTCTTGTAATGTCTGAAAGACATCATCTAGATGATTTCACATGGGGAAGAATTATTGGAAACCTTGAAGAAAGCTGCAGAATTACTGATATTGCTAGAGTTTGGAATCTCACATAGCATCATATCCAGGTCCTGGGCAGCATTTCAAGCCAATGGAATGTGTTCCAGATATTTTCTAAGAGGTTGCCCTCACTCTACCATGGAGCATGAAGGCACATTTTTTGGTTATAACAGTTCGATGTAATCGATGCAGGTCAGCTTGCAAATAAACACCATTCAAGCATAGATATGCAGATATCTCGACAAACTGTGGTAAGATATCTATGAGAAGTAGGCCTATACGCCCGAAGGCCTGTGGTCTGCATCCCTTTACCACAGCTCATGGTAGAGCATGTTTTCAGTGATGTTGCATAAGACTGATGAACTAATGAACAAAAATGGATAAGACTGATGAACTAATGTACTCTTTACAGGTGAACTGTTTAGTCTTTCTGCAGATTCTTGATGGCACTTGATCTGGCATGAAAGTGATAACCATTGCAAGAATGTTCTTGAAAGGAATAGATACTGCAGTGCTGGGGTCATGGTGTGGGTTAGCATTATACTAATGGCCAGGCCAAGCTATAAGTGCTGGAGAAAGGGACTGACTGACTGGTGAACGATACTGCAACGAAGCTCTTCAACATCATGTTTGATTGTTCTGTGGTGCTTTAGGTGAAGACTTCATTTTTATGGATGACAATACTACACCACATTGTACACGAGCAATGAAGATACTTCTGGAGACTGAGGATATTAATCGAATCGAGTGGACAGCATGCTCCCCTGATCTCAACACCCATAGAACACAATGGGGAGATAGGGAGATACATTGCTACTCAAAATTCCCCTCCAGAAAAGAAACAAGGCCTTATCCTTGCTCTGAAGGAGGAGTGGGCCAATTTGTCTCAAGAATCCCTGAATCACTTGGTGCTAAGCATGCTACGATGTGTGAGAGCTGCATCGCAGTTCTGGATAGACATATTCCATACTGAAATGTCTCTGCATAGTTTTCCACAAGCACTGTAATTAATTCCTCAACTGTGTCCTTGGGAAATTTGTAACTTTTGCCAAAAACATATTGCAATTTAATTTGTCCGAAATTTATAACACATTTTTTGTGTAATATAATTTATTAGTATGTTGGCAATAAATTTGTTGTTGTTGTCTTGTCCTTTGAAGAGTCTTAGATGTTTCCGTGCGCTCTTTGTACTGCTTTGGCTATGTCTGTGATTTTGTTTGTATAGAGCTGTTGTTCAGGATTAGGATCTATTTCTTGCAAGGCTGCTGTAATTGCTGGACAGGTAAAGATGTGAGTGGGTGTCAGTTCCGTATTGGGGCAGTTGTTGCAGTTTCTATATGTTCTCGTATCATCTGTATTGATCTTCATTCCTCTATAATGTCCTGTTCGTAGTCTTGCTATCGTAGTGGAGGTCCTTCTGTCAGCATTGATCTCGGGAATTTGATGTTGTATCACTGATTTCAATGGAATTAGTTTAGCTTTTGCTAGTGCATTGGCATCAGCAAGAGTTATCATATGAGTTTCTTGGTTGAGTTCTCTGGCCTCTTTTGCTAATTTATCAGCTGCTTCGTTGTGATCAATGCCTACATGAGCAGGAATCCATTGTAGAATGCAACTTTTACCTAAACACTTTAGATGATTTAAGAGTTTATGGATGTCTTGTGTGAGCTTGGTATTGCCATTTTTGATTGCCTCCATAGCTGATCTTGAGTCACTGTAAATTATAATTCCTTCAGATTGTTGAGATGATGATAGATTTAAGTAGGCTTCTAGTGCTTTAATTATTGCGTAGAGTTCGCTGGTAAAATTGGAAGCGATTCTCCCAGATCCAACTTTTATTGAAAGTTTTTCACCTTTCGGGAGTAGAAGGAGAACACCAGCGCCTCCATTAATCATATTGGTGTCTGATGATCCATCGGTATAACAAATAACCTGTTTGGAGGATGAAAGAAGGTTGATGGTATTTAGGCCTTTTTCTTTAAGCATTTCTTTTGGTTACTTTTTTTGTACAGAGTTTGGTAAGGTTTAGATTTATGAAGGTATTTGAAGGTAAAGGACTGGAAAATAGAGGTTCTTTGTTTATGTGGACATTTAGCTGATCAAGACCTATTTCTTTCCTGATAGTGTCATCATATTGTAAAGTCGATGATCTGTGAAGTCTGCAAATTTGGTTCCAATGTTCATAGGTTTTTAGGGAGACATGATCACTTTGGTAGCTTCTGATATTATTTATGAATTTTATGGTGGCAAATTTTCGTCTGTCCTCCAGCAGGTCAAGCCCACATTCCTGTTGGGCTCTGATGTTGTTAGTGGATGAGACTGCACCAATGATAATCTTGGATGCTTTTGCTTGTATTTTGTCTAGGTTTTTCTTTACCGATGAAGCCGAAGGTGACCAGATAGGTGCTGCATATTCCATTATTGGCCTTATTAGTGTAGTGTAAGTAGTTTTGAGGATTTTTGGCTTTGCACCCCAATTTGTTCCACAAAGCCTTTTCAGTATATTTAATTTTTTTAGAGCTCTGTTGGAAGTGTTAGAGATGTGTTGTGCAAAACGTAATTCCTGATCAAGCGTAATACCAAGGTATTTTGGATTTGTGACTTTTTCAATTAGCTTGTTATTGATCATGACTTTGGGATTGTAGGAATGTCTATTTTTCCTGTCTGTACTAAATGTACTTAGTTTTGTTTTGTCTGGGTTGATTTTAAGTTTGAGTTCGTTTGACCATTTTTCTAATCCTCTCATGGATTTGTTTAGAATTTCCTCTGATTCTTTGATTTTAGCACTAGTGTGCCAGATGGCTATATCATCTGCATAGCAAGTTACTTTTGTGTCTTCTGTAAGGTAGGGATGAATATTATTGACATATAGAAGGAATAGTAAGGGACTGAGTACTGAGCCCTGGGGAACACCAGCCCAGGTTCTCCGCTCTTTTGATATTGCTGTATTGATTCTGACTTTGATCTTTCTTCCTCTGATGAAATCAGCAATCCAGATTAAAGCGTTTCCTCTAATTCCAATATCATGTATTGTTTGTATTAATTTTTTGATCCAAACACGATCAAAAGCAGCAGTCATATCAAGGAATATGGCAGTTGTCTTTTTTGTTGGTTTTTCCTGAAATGAGTCTATTATTGTTTGGCAGAAATGGAATAATTGATCTGTTGTCGAATGACAAGTTCTATAAGCAGTTTGGTAGTAGTTGATTTTCTTATTTTTTGTCAGCCAGTGCATAAGTCTGGAGTGTATGATTCTTTCAGTAATTTTACAAAGTATGCTAGTTAATGCGATAGGTCTGTAACTTTGACATTCTGCAGCATTTTTGTCAGGTTTCAGGATGGGTACAATAACTGATTTTTTCCATTCTTTTGGAAGTTTGCCCGTTCGCCAAGAGGTATTGAGAATGTCCAGAAGTTGTTCTTTGGCATTTTTGCCAAGGTGTTTGACCATATGACCAAAGATAAGATCATTACCAGGGGATTTATTAGGTGCAGTTTTCTCGATTGATGAATTTAGTTCACTTAGTGTAAATTCTTCGGAGAAGATGTCATTAGTTTGGTATGTTCTTGCTTGTTTTAGCATTTGACTTGTGAGTTTATTGAGGGGCTTGTCCTCTCTGTTATACTGAAGTTTGGAGTTGTTTGAATAGGTTTTTGCCAGTGTGTTTGCAATTTCTTGATCTGTAATAGCTTGTTTGCCAGCATTTATTTATTTGCCAGCAATAAATTTGTCTATAGTGATAAAGGTTTTCATATGCAGGTATTCATTTACTGTTAATAATAAACTATCTAGACATTTAAAAAAAAAAAAAAAAAGGGACTCTTGAGAATTCCAGGACGTTTTATCACCATACTCAAAAGATACTCCTGATCATAAAATATTTACCCCCGCCTTAAAGTGCCGTGTAAACAAGGTGCACATTTATTTTTTATTTGATCTAATTGCTGGTAAATTTAGTTACCTAGTTTTTGAAGGCAACGCATTAGAATAATACAAGAAAGCCCATGCTTGCAAATCATAAACTAGTACAGGTATCCCTTGCTTAACATAGTTTTGCTTAACGCGGATTTGATTAATGCGGCGAAATTAATCGGCAATCCCTTGATATATGCGGCAAGAATTTTGATTAACACGCCTTTAACCCTGCGGAGCTCGCAGCTGATCTGACATATACATGCAAAATGTTTAATATAAATATTTTTGCACAGTTCAGTGTATAGCTTGGAGGTCATGAGTAGCTGTGCATTCATATGTTACGAGTGATATTCTGCACTATTTTTTGCTACCAGTTTGGTTTAACACATGTTATCTAAAGGTTGGTGATATTTCTCAGTAAATTGTATCTGAGAGATACCATGACCTCTGATGTCAGCATAGTATGGTTTAGTTGGGATTTTTTTTTATTATTATTATTCTTTGTTCAATAATTTTTAGATTGTAACTGAAAATAAATACACCATCATGTATTTTACTAAAATAGAGAACCAAGGGCTTATTTATCATATATGTTCTCTAGATGTGGTTTGCATTATGGAAAATACTAAGGAAAGTGATCGGGAGTTTATTCCACCTTAACTATGAGTTGCCCATAAGGTTGCTTATGCTTGCATCCGCCAAAAGTTTTCGTTTCTATATATTCGACACGAAATTCTCGTAGTTTCTATATTCGGCTATGAAATAATGTTAGATTCAGTATCCACTTAATTTGTACCATCATGTATTATATTTGCAGTGTTTTTTCTTTGTTTTATTGTTATTTGTTTGCCAAATTTGGAGAATCATTTTGCTTGTTATCATAGAATTTATGCTGATAAGAAAAAAAAACTAAAACTGTTCAAAGGACTCTTGATAACCACTTTTGATAAAAAAAAAAAAAAAAAAAAAAAAAAAAATGCTGTAAATAATGTGGGTACAAGTATTTTTATTAAACATTTACTTTGCACTCATATTTTATCTTTCCTAAAAGAGTACCATATAAAATGAATTATTAATGCAGTAATTGATTATGGACAAATTGTAATTTTTACCATTGATTATTAGATTTGATTAATACAGTTTTGATATACGCAGTAACATCCAGGGATTAATTAACCGTGTTAATCGAGGGATACCTGTACTTGCAAACTGAAACATACACAAGTAATCAGTTTATCATAAAATAAGCCCATTTCTGTAGTGTATGCAAAATAGGAGTTCAGATTATACAATTAGACTAAACTGAATATTCAGGTAACAATTTCTCCCCCTCCCCCACCTTAGTGGCTCAACAACCATGAAATACTTGGAGGGATGGGGAAAAGCTCGGTGAAGTACTTATGGTTTGCTCCTTGTCTCTGAAAATTCTCAGGTGCATTAAAAGCAATTTGGGAGGGAAGCCAAAACTTATTAACACATTCAAGAGAATCTGCAAGTGGATAGGCACAATCATAAAATTTTTTAATTAATATTCTAGTATACGTTAGTCATTTCCTGAAAAATTTAAAACCATGTTTAAGGTGTATATCTACAATCTACAAGAACTACAATCATAAAACATGCTTATGATTTGTGGTAAAGAGTGCCTGACAGTACTATGAAAGTTGGTATTAGAATAATATTTTAGAGCTTTTTTTTTTAAGTAATGCTGTATGCTTTTTATGTATATTTAATTAAATATAAATCAGATATATGTGTACATTTGTATGAATATAAATTAAATATTTAAATATAGTATACTGATTTCCATAAATTAAGGAACAAAGATAAAATAAGAATTTGAGTTTGATTATTGTATACAAATGAGCAACACTGTCAGCAGTATATACAAATGAGCTACAAAGCTGGCATTTTTGTGGCTTAACAAGGCATTTTGTGAAAGCAGAATTCTTGAATATGGCTGTAAGATGTCATTTAACAAATGAATTCTGGTGGCAAACCATCATAAGACTAAAGGCAGGCCAGAATCAGGCATAGATAGCCAGATGGTTGTTCCATTGTTCATAGACTGATTCCTCAGTCTATGAACAATGGAACAACCACAACAGCACAAAAAAAACAGCATCCTGGAGATAATGAAGGAAGTCCACAGGAGAAAACATTTAAAATCAGATAGGCTCTGCATTAGCTGGACCAAAGACCAATTTGGAGGGTGGGGTATTGTTTACAGATGCATCTTGATTTGCTCTAGAGTAGTACTAGGTGTGGTCTGATCTGGAGATAACCAGGATCACATTATCACCACTCTAATATCTGTGAAAAGAATACTTGGACAAGCACCTTCAAGAAGAGGCTATCGTATGTATGGACACATTTCCTGACCTTAATCCTATTCAGCATGTCTGGGATGCTCTAGGGGTAGATGTGTGTGGCTGCTCTCAACCTAGTCCCTGGACCAATCTTCAAGAAGAGACTATTGTACGCATAAACTGGTCAGGCAGGTCTCCTGACCAAAACCTTGCACTTAGGGGAGCTTTGCTGGTGCAATGGTTATTATTGCCAACTGAGCTCCTGGACACCATTACAGACAGTATGAAACATTGTGAGTGCTGTATTGCTATGAGAGGATGACCACATTCCTTATTGAGACATTTTGACAATCATCATCTCATTCTGATGTCTTGTTTTTGACTATTATCTTCATGTACTCTTTTGTTACTGAATTAAGCTATTTATCTCATATACCGCTTCACCGAATTTTGGAAAAATTCATTATATAGTTTGGTATTGTGATTTTTCTCTGTTTCTTAATTTATGGAAACCAGTGTAGTAAACTGATAAATAAATGCCCTCTTATAATCAGTAGAATATGAATATGTGGGCTCTCATTTTTTGTATCTTTTATTTCAGTGTTTAGTCATTCAAACCTAGCCATTCATCTGGCCATTTCCCATATCAAAACCACATTATCACTCTCCTCATTTGGTGATACTCTGATGGCTTTTGTTATCCCTCTATGAGATGATATTAAGTCCGATTGTATTCCATTTGATACTTCAGTTATGTGCTGTGAGGTAGTTATTTCTAAGTAGCTCAAGGAACTCATTCTCTTTGCATGTTATTTCCTGCTTCCATAGTCACCCATTATTATCACTTTCTATCGCCCACTAGTATCATCTCAATATTTCCTGGCCTGCTGCAACATTCACTAAATATCTAAAATTACTACTCACTGCAACCTTGCACAAATGGCCTCAGAGCCATTATTATTACTGCTTCCTGCGATTCCACCTGGAGGAGAAAGAGCTACTTGGAGATAATCTGTAATCCCCCTTTTTTTTTATCCTTTTTTGTCTTCCCCTCAAAAATGACTATATCCATGTTATTCTATTCCCATCAGTACACAATCTTTTGTGTACTGATGGGCATATGAAGCTTGCACACCAATGTACCTCATCTTATCATTCTACATAGTATTTGACTTCGTTGAATCCAATTACCAGCCTGATGCAGTTTCTCATGGTAGAATCGTTCGCATGCATCACGGACATCGGTGATGCAGCATTAAAACCCTTATCAGCGTCCTGAGTTCGAGTTTTCATTGTGACGAAAGTAAACTTTATATGGGATTTTTTAAACATATTTTTTAAATTGAAGGTGAGTTAGCCTATCTCATATGGATGTAGCAGTTTATCCCTTCCAAAAATGCGCATTTTCCATTCCTCATACAGGCAAATTGGACAGTAAACTCGCAATTCGCTGGAAAAAAAAAAAAAAAAAACTCTTGGAAGAAAGCAGATGCCATTGTGTGTTGGCGATAGTTAATACCTTCGAGTAGATGGAAGATTAAGTGGAGAGACAGTGGGGTGCCCTCCTATGATGAGACTTTGGACGTCTTAGAAGTGTCTTAAAATATCTGCAGAGACATTTTGTGTTTTTCTTCCCTTTGTTGTTAGTAGGTTCAGTGGCTTGTATGACTGTAATCTATTAACAGCCATAGAAATATAACTAATGCTCTAATTGGATTCTCTCTCTCGATGAAAAATTCGAACCTGTTATATAAATCTAATTTTTATAAATACACTGTAAAGGGTTATATATATATATATATAACCCTTATTTTATTTTTTTTAATATAAACTTCTATTTGTTATTATACTTAAACAAATAGATTCCAGTCTGTGTTGTTGCTATTTCTTTCTCTTTGCAAATTGCTTCGTAGGCATGACATGACATGATACGATCAGAAACTACAGCTACACAAACAAGCTGTTTTCAAAAATTTTTCTGACGTATGTCAGAAAACATTTTGAAAACAGAATGTGTGCCCAACTATTTTACTGTCATGTGCTAACTTACCAACAGTTTTCTCGTTTCGATGCTGAAACACTAAGCTGTTCTTATATATAAAATGTATAAGATGATATTCCATAGGAATGCAGCCTCGGTTGACTGGGAAATATAAGAAACTGATCATCAGATTTAAAATTTAATATTATTCTTTAAGTTTAAATCGCCATCTAACAAATATAAGAACTTGTGCCCCAGTAAGAAAGTGAAAAATGCTACAAGTCGTTACGAAACACATTACATAAAAAGAACCCAAACGATTTCATATTAATAGCAAGTGGTATAGTTTAAGCATAGGTAATGAATTAATACAAATCTATAATAAGAAAACAGTCTTAATGAAAATGGGAAACGATTAATAGACACTGCATCTTACAGCAACTTAAAAATAATGAATAGCTTTCTTTAGACATAAATTTACATGAGTAACTAGTGATCAAATACCAGTAATGGATTGTTCTATAGATAATAAACTAGTAAAATTAATAAATGATGTAAAAGTTCACATACTTTATAATACTGATTCACATCACAGTTTAATAATAGAAAATATTACAATACCGCCAATTTGGTAAGGAAAAGAAAATCAAATGATAAACGAAGACTTTATAAAATAAAGAGCTATTACTGCAAACATAATTAAAAGAAAAAACGCATATCAAGGAATCATAAATACTACAATGACGCAGAATGAGCAAAGAGAGAGACGGAAGAAGAAGAATGGGAAAATTTGACACTAATTATAAATCAACAGAGAGAAAAAAAAAACATAGAAATAACAGACCTCAAATATGAATGCAAACTGGAAGACCAAAAGGAAGAGAGACGAGAAAATTTTGGGATAATTATATTAGTATATTAGAAAAATATATATATACAAAAAAATAATAATAAATAGATAATGGAGAGACAGACGACCAGCATTAGGTTGTTTATTTCCTTGCCAAAGCTTACAATAATAATAATAACCTATCAGACTTATTCTTTAAAAGATTTTTAGAAATTGTAGTGATAACACTCTTCCAAATAACATTAAAATAAATGAAAAACGGAAAATCCTCCTGGATTTTCCGTTTTTCATTTAAAAACTTATAAAATATGTGGGAAATATATTTAAATCATACTCAGTAAAGTACCCCGTGATGAACTATACAACTGTGATTTCCATTTTTAAAAAAAGGAATAAGAACAACTGCGAAAACAGAGGAATAAGTTGATTAAACGCAGATTATGAAATACATGTCAATATATTGAAAAACAGAATCGGTGTTATTCTTTAAATAATTATAAATTAAGAAGCAACAATCCACATAGTGTAGAATAAATGATTTTATTTTGCGAATGGCGATACGAAATATTAAAATATTTCGAAAATACGAAAATAATACATCTATTTTATTTAATTTATTTTTATTTTATTTTTTTTATTCGAGGAGGCAGAAAGCTTTATTCGTTCCCCTATAATGAGTGGTACTGTGATTGCTCACATGAGGGCGCACACAAATACAATAGTTCGAAATGACGGTTGTTATAGAGTCAAGTATTAAGAAGACTGGCGATTGAATTCCTTACTGCAAAAGATGCGAGTCCGATGGAGATTCATAATCGCTGAAAATATGGATGGAAACGACATTGTTAACTTGATGACAGACACAGGACCGTACTTGACTTGCACAGGTGCACGAGGCTCTAGCTAGGGTTTCAAAAAATTAGGGCCAATTTAAGGACCCGAGACAATGAGGAAGAGGCCCCATGAGCAATGTAGCGCCCCAGACCCCGCCTACCTCTAGAAAAGTGTAAATGCGGCCCTGGTAAGATAGAATGGGAGTTCATATCTCTCATCATTGGTCTCTTTAGAGTCAAAAAGTTGTGCTGAGAGCCAGCTTTGATAGTAAGAGAGGAGTAGGTAGTTAAAGAGGCCTCAGTCGATCTACTTGGCCTCACTCGAAAGCCAGTGCCAAGCAGATTTCTGACATTTCCTCCCTCCATCTGTTCTTTTCAGCTTTCCCCAGCCAGTCACCTCTTCAGGTGGCTGTCCGAGGAAAGTGGGGAAAAACAAATGAAAGAAGGTGCAGACATACACATATACAAAGAATAGGTAAAACAGATTGGAACTGAAAGGAAGGAGAGAGAGCCTGGCCCGAGTGATGCAGCCCACAAGGAGCTGCACCGCCTCGCAGTAGGCCTTCGTCGCTCGGGTTCTCAGGTTTGCCCCCTCCTATGTGGACTAGATAAAACTTAAAAGAAAGGGCTATTTTTTTTTTTGTAAATCTTCTGGCATATTCCAAGGATTCGTGGGTGTTGCTCCGGTGTCTCGTGTTGTGATAGTATCCTTAACAATTCGATAAACACGTTGCAGTGGAGTTTGTTTAGTCCTAGGTGCTCTTTTATTTGATACAATTCGACTTTAGTTATGTCATCAAGGAAGAGTTTCCCCCATTTGAATCCCGTCATGAAGTCTGAGAGTACGAACGACGGTTCCCCGTCTTTAGTCATTTTTTTGAACAGTTTGTCTTTCGCATATTGGGCTCCTTGATAGTATTTCAAGATTATAGACCCGTTTGTGATAATATTATCCGCAAGTTCTGTTTCCTGCTCGTCGCTTGGTTCACTTTCTTGTTCTGATGTGGTTTCTTCTTCAGTGTCGCCTAGATATCTTATTGTGGTCTCTATTTCTTCTGTTGTCTCAGATTGTGGTGCCTCACGTTCTGGTATCTCAGGTAATACTATCTCTAGTTGTAGCTTCTTCTGCTACTGCTTCGGGGGGTTCTTGTTGGGTGGGCTTCGAGACTTTGGCTGTTTTTGTCTTGTTTAGCGTTTCTTCCTGTGGGCTTAGAGGCCGTTTGATAGAGTCGGAGTTTGCCTCCATCTCCTCTATTGCATTTTCTTCTGTGTCTTCTGAGTGTGGATTGGTAGTTTCAACTCCTGTTGTGGTTGTCATAACATAATAGTGGCAGTTTCCTGCAGGGTCGGGAAGACTTCCTGTTCTATGTTTTTTCTGATGGTAGCTGCGTGGCAGGCATGATAGTGCCACCCATCTTTTCATCATATGTTCTTGATGGGCAGGCGTTGACTTTGTGCTCTTTGCTACCACATTTTAAACATGTTGATGGACATTGTTCGAGTGTATGGCCTGTTGTAAGGCAATTTCTACACTTCGTTTTTTGGCAGTTTGCTCCTAGGTGGTCAAAGGATCCGCAAGATCTTAAAAGTGATCAATCCGAGGTGACATAAGGTTGTACAGAAAGGATGAAATTGCAACGTTTGGCCAGATTGCTCTTTCCCCATAGTCTGCATCTGCACCCTCTGACCACTCATGTTTGGTCCTCTGGAGAGTCCGAGTACACTATTTCCCGCAAAGGTCTAAATCAAGCTATTCGTGAAGCGCCCCCACTTCAGAATAAAGACACAAAGTCATCATATGGCATCTCACTCAGTGATAGCAAAAGTGTAAGAATGCTCGAGAAAGATAGAGGATTAAATGCATGTAAATGAATTATATTTTCTGAGAAAAAGAGCCTCCGTAGCTCAGTATATTACTATTACTATTATTACGGGCAACTCCAGGGAGTCATTAGACTCATCGAGGGAGGCCCCAAATCATATTCATCACAACTATTTGACATTCATACAGTATCTATCATACCTCGCCTTAAACTCATTCACTGTCACAGCATCCACCACAGACTCAGGGAGCGCATTCCACTCATTCACTACTCTAAAAGTAAAGAACCCAGCTCTAACACCTTTACTAACCACACTTTTGCCCAGTTTCCATGGATGTCCCCTAGTCCTCCCACAACCAGCCCTGTTCTCAAAAATATCTTCTGAATTAATTTTATAGAAACCCTTCAGTAATTTGAATGTCTCAATCATATCTCCCCTCCTCCGCCTATCAACCAATTTTTGCAACCCACAAATCCTCAACCTGTTCTCATACGGTTCATTCCACAGACCTGCTATCATCTTGGTCACTCGCCTCTGGATCCTCTCCACCTCCTCCCCATCAAGAAGAAACCTAGGTGACCAAATCTGAGCACAGTAGTCTAGATGGGGTCTTATCAAGGCTCGATACAGAGGAACAATAACCTGCTTGTCAACGTATTCTTCAGCAACCAAGTGATTTGATGAGCTGATTTGGCCACTTTTGCAATGTGTCCCCTAAATTTCAATTCCTTATCTACCAACACTCCTAAATCTCGTGCCACATCAATTTCCTGGAGCATGGTTCCACCAATGCAGTAAACTGCCGCCAATCTTTTCACCCCAAAATGCATAATCTTACATTTTGCCACATTAAACTGACATCCAGTCTCCTTAGCCCAGACCTCCAATCTATCCAAATCATCCTGCAAAATTTTGACGTCATCTGCATTCACTATTGCCCTACCCAACTTCGCATCATCCACAAACAAATGAACTGTTCCTCTCAGATCCTTTCCTATATCATTTATGAACAAATTAAACAGCAGTGGTCCAAGAACAGATCCTTGTGGCACACCACTAGTCAGAGGCCGTCTTGTGGACTCTACTCCTGAGTAAACCACTCTCTGATATCTCTCCGTCAACCACCCTCCTATCCATCTCACCAACCCTATGTCAATTCCCATATGCTGCAATTTACTGATTAGAATTCCATGTGGTATCCTGTCAAAGGTTGGCAAGGTCCAGTAGAATCACCGTAAACCCATTACCCTTATCCAGTTCAGCCGTCACTGTGTTATAATACGTGAGCAAGTTACTGAGGCATTACCCTTCACAAAACCATGCTGTCCCCGATACAGTATCCCATTTTCTTCTATCCAATCTTGTATTTTCCTCTTGACTATTTTCTCTAAGACCTTGATAATGATTCCTGTTATGCTGATTGGCCGGTAATTTTCAACAGCAGCCTTGGAACCACCTTTGTGCAGTGGAACTATTTTCCCCTCTTTCCACCCCCTTGGGACTGACCCAGTCCTGAGGCTCAAATTAAACAAAATGGTCAAGGGCACTGACAATTCTTTGGCCGCTTCACTTACGACACGAGCTGGTATACCATCCAATCCCACAGATGTATTGACATTGAGGTTCTGTAATAGACTAGTTACCTCTACTTCATTCATTACAATTCCAGTATAAGCTGTTGGTTCTTCCATTCCTGCAACGTCACCACCTGGATGATATACTCTTGCAAAGTGCTCGCTCAGTAATTCCACAATATCGACTGATTTGGTTACCTCCCTACCCTCAGCATTTTTTAAGATCATTCTACCATGAGCATTTTTCCTTTTACTTGCAACATATTGAAAAAACTGTTTGGGATTCTCTTTAGCCTGCGTGGCCAATTTCCTTTCGTAATCTGCTCTTTTGCTTTTCTTACCACCCTTGTTACCATCCTGGCCTGAGCTTTATACTGTTCCTGCGCCTGATGGTCACCCTTCTCCTTAAATTCCCTCCACAATTGTTTCTTTTTTTTGCAGCTCAAGCTTAATAGTGTTATTCATCCATTTAACCCCTACTTGATTTATTATTTGGACTCTTGGTATACAGTCAACCATTGCCTCCTGCAAACAGTTCTTAACCACCTCCCATGCACTATCAACATCCAGCCCTTGCAGTTTTACATGCCATGGCATTGAGCCAAGCACACACCTAAGCTTGTCATACTTACCAGCCCGGTAATTCCACATGTACCCTGTCTTAATTGTAAATTCGACTCCTTTAGCCACCTCCCAAGTCATGACCTTATGGTCACTCTCACCAATTGGTGGCAACATGGTCATGTTCGTTACAGCCACATTCTCGGTTGCAATTACTAGGTCCAGCACTCTCTGTCCCCTGGTATTTTCCAAAACATGTTGCCGTAGATAGTTGTCCCTTAATAACTGCATAAAATCCAATTCCTTCCTCCCATGTGCCCTCTCCTCTTTCCAGTCAATGTTACCATAATTGAAATCACCCATAATAATTACCCTCCTTCCACTCATTTCTTCTATTTGCTTATGCATTCTATCCCCACCACTCCATCACCCGGTCTATAGCAGCACCCAATTGTATATTTTGTTCTGCTGGATTCTATCTCACACCAAACAGCCTCATATGTGCTTTTTTACCCATCATGCAGTTCAACTTCTATACTCCTTGGCTGAAGATCATCAGCTATCATCAATAACACTCCTCCCCCCTTTTTATTCACCCTGTCACTCCTGAACACGCTATACCCGTCGCATTCAATCCCACTGGCTTTATCATCTTCTGTCAGCCATGTTTCACTAATACCGACAACCTGTGGCCTGGAAGTGCCAACCATGGCCAAAAACTCTTCCTTCTTGTTCCTAATACTCCTGGCATTAGTGTACATGAATCGCAGAAGCCCATTTGTCCCATCCTTACTTTGATGCCTTATACTAACTATCCCATTCTGATTTGTTGTCCGTCGTACTCACTCGGGCATAATATACTCATTCATACACTTAACTTCCCCCCTAAAGTCTGCATATCTACTCCCCCCCTCTTAATAAATCTAGTTTCCCTGAGTCTGTACATCCACTTCCACATCATTCATCAACACTCTTTCAAGTCTCCGTACACCAACTCTATTCAAATGCAATCCATCCATCTTATATAAGTCCTTTCGCCCATCGAACTCATTCCACACATCCACAAATTCCACACCACTCTCCATGCATAACCCACGCATAAAGTCATTGGCAATTATGGCCCTCCTTCTAAACACTTCACTGTCATACCGCGGTAAGATACTCACCATCCTAACTCTCTCACTCTTCTCTTTTGCTACCTCAAACAACTCCCTCACATCCTCTATCATTTCCATTTTGTCCTCTTTCAAATCATTCGTTCCTGCCACGATTATCATCTCTTTCACCCTCTGTTTTTGCAGTCGAATAGATTCGCTGACGTCCTTTATGTTCGCACCCGGCTAGTACGACTTCGTTAAACTCTCAATTATTACGCCTCTTAATAGCGAATCCCCATACAGCACTCGCTCCTTCATTTTATTGACGTTTGCGAACATTCTATTATTTGCCGTCACAGACTTCCGCTGGTTATTTGTCGGTACGTTCGACACACATTTTTCCATACGCTCCAGTTGTCTTTTAGCTCTGTGTATGGCACCATTCAAACGGGCAATTTCGCTACTCGCATTTATCTCACCATTTTCATTATCGATCAAATCATCCATTCTTTCTGTGTTTCTACCTTCATTTACATTTTCGGCGACGCTCTCACACCTATCTGGCACTACCATGCAATTCTCTAGCACACCGTCATTTTCTACATTCTGACTATCGTTCACGATATCGCTCTCGATACACGAAACGCTTGAAGTCCTCATTCTCTTTACACTTTTTACACATATTAACTCCACTATCACTTTCTAACCAGACTCCCACCGCTCTTCGCAAGGCATACATCTCACAGACAGCACATTGCATAAATTCGTTTACATCAAAACTCTTAAACAAACATGGCGATCTGGCCGCCATTTTTTTCTTTATTGGTGCCATGTGTACGCTATCTTTTCTTAAAAATAATAATTAAAATAACAGAAAACACGCAAAAATTGTACAGACACACCAAGAAACAAAAAGCAAACAATACTACTTAAAATTCTAGTAAAATATCTAATGTTAACACAAAATAATACAAATCTTTTCAGGAGCTCTCGACAAGCCGACGATCTAATCAGTGCGACACCAAGCGGATCCATATAGACGAAGTTCTTTGGTCGGCAAGACCTGGGTTCGATTCCCGTCAGTGAGGAACCTTTATCTGGTCTCTTTCGACTGAAGGCGAGTTAAAAGGTGTCATACGGAGGTGGAGGATTTTTTCTCCCAGTAACTCGGGTTTTTCTTCCCTGAAAACCGGTCCCGTGAACACACACTACTACTACAGTCATAGGATATAGTACGGCAAGGAAGGCCACGGGAAACCATCTCGCTCATGATCATCTCCCTAATATGGTAGCATATTGCTACCCCACCAGCCGTATGGCTGAAGGAATAAGAGAGGAGGGGGAAAAAATAGGCGTTCTTTGCAGATGATCAGCTGGTATTTGAAGTAAGTGAGGGCACCGTAAAAAAAAAAAGAATAAATTAGCAATAAAACAATATATTGAATTAAGATGAAAAGCCAAACGGCTATTTTTTCTGGCGAGGTTGATCAGTTAATATGGTTTTGCCACGACTTGCCGTGGTGTGGCACTACCAAGTGGTCACTTCCGCTTGGATACGCTGACAGTTCGTTGGCATGAAACGCTCAGATCGTAGTTTTCGCTTCCTGGCTGAAAAACAATAAGGGATTTTTATCCCCTTAACGAATATATTGAACTATTGACAACAAAATAATTAGTCAGTAATTTTAATGACTTGAGTTATAACATATTACAGTAAAGATCTAACAGAATAAATAAATTCTCTAATGTAAATGGAGTAATAAATAAAACATTAAAACCAGGTCAACCCCCCCACACACACCCACACACGCACACAAAAAAAAAAAAAAAAAAAAAAAAAAAAAATGAATAAGGATGTGTAATATAATATTCTACTTTGAAATTGAAGCACGGATGAGAGAAGGAGATAAAAAGAAATCGCTGCAGAATATATGAAATGAACAGTAGGTTATACAAGACTAGATTTATAAAAATAAAAAAAAAAAAACTAAATGAAGACATAGCAAGAACTGAACCAAACACCAATAATGGAATTATTGGTATTTGGTTAATAAAACTAATAATGGAAACAAGACTTGGCTGAAACAGACACCTGGCCTAGATCCGCGAAAGGAGGAGGAGAAAGAGGGCGAACATTATATTTAATGTCGCATAATAAGCGGAGTCTCCCCTAGAGGTGCACTCAGAAATGTATATAGATTTAGGGAAGGAGAGGTAGAACTCAAAAACCATTCAGACTATTTTAAAATCTCGGCACACGTTTTATTTCTCTCGTATGATATTTTGGGATGCAAAATGTTAATATCAATTAAAAGCTTGATTGATATGATTGTTTTCGGGGAGAGACGCGGAAAACTCGATGGAGAAGAAATATTTTGTTAAGCTAGTCTTGAATTTAAACATTTAAAATTTTCAAATATTCCATATAAGGTGTGCCATCATTTGTTAAGATAAAGTCACTATAAAATCTTATTTAATCCTTTTTCCTCAAGTAAGCAAACAGACAAGTCAAGTTTGCGCCTGCACGTAGTGTAAGACTGAGGCAACTCGTGGTAAAGGTGGTTAAGCTACGATCACTTTCCTTAGTATTTTTCCCTTAATGCAAAGCACATCACCTTGCAGAGATGTATGATGCTATGCATTAAAGGCAGGGACCACTACCCAGACCGATTTCGACCTTTATTGAGGTCTCGTCAGTGGGAGCCAGACCTGACAATGCTAAGGTGGAAGTAATGCAGAGCTAATGAATTTTACCTAAACAAGTTGCCATAAGGTGCTTTGACCTTATTAAATAAAATCTCACGATGAGAGAATAAGGTCAAAGCACCTTTTGGCAACTCGTTTAGGTAAAATTCATAAGCTCTGCATTACTCCAACCTTAGCATGCTCAGGTCTGGTTCCCACTGATGAGACCTCAATAAAAGTCGAAACCGGTGTGGGTAGTGACCATTGCCTTTAATGCATAGCATCATACATCTCCATAAGGGGATGTGCTTTACATTAAGGGAAAAATACTAAGGAGAGTGATCAGAGCTTAATCCACCTTTACCACGAGTTGCCTCAAACTGGCACTACATGCAAGCGCAAACTTGACTTACTTGGGAAATAGGAGTAAAAACCAAGTTTATATAAAATTACTTGGTATCTTGAATAGATAATAATATACCCAAGTTAAAAAAAAAACTCTATACTATAAAATGATAAGCTGAAATTGGAAACGAATGTAGGCTTTTAAACAATAAAAAACCTACATGCTACAAATGAAACAATGAAAATAACAGTACGTGTTGGTAATCAGCTGGCTTACCAGCCCAGAACTTGGGGGAGCTTGGGCGCCGTAGGCGCAAGGGGTGGGGGCGGAAATCCCTTTCGAGTCATCAGAATTAAAGGAGAACCGGCCTACCAGTCCGGAACTCGGTGGGAGGGTGTTGGGCGTCGGGGGGACCCCCCTAATGTGTATATGTGTATATATATATATATATATATATATATATAATTTGTGGCCGATTCCTGAGTTTATAGATTTTGGAGAAAGTGAAGGTGTTTATTTTATTTGCCGGAATAAACTCGGTTTTTAACCAGCAATTAATGGGGATGGAGAAAATTGAACTAAACGGTTACATACATGAGATGATGGCAATTGTCTTCAATATTCTCGTCGCGTACGCTTAGCACTTTAATTGAGATGGAGATGGTGAAAAATTAAGACGGGACACTTTCCAGAAGGTAAGGATGAAAACAGTTCTACTCAGTCTTTCGCGGAAATGAATAGTGTGTGTGTGTGTGTGTGTTAATCAGATATTTAAATTTGACTTTCGGAGGAAAACTCGATACTCAGCCGTCAGCTCTTCCCCCTGATGCCCTCCATTCTTGTCTAATTATACATTAAGGGATTTGTTGTGAGAATTTATGTAAAAACTATTAATGTGAGTGAATATGTAAGTACACTGGTGTCCAAAAGATAAGGACAAACTACATTTTTACTTGTATATAAAAAAAAAAGTATGATTACAGCCAAATGTGGACATAAATTTGTTGTCAGCATACTAGTAATTTATATTAAATAAAAAATGTGTTACAAATTTCGCACAAATTTTGCAATTCGTTTTTGGTAAATGTTACAAATTTCCTAAGGATGTAGTTAAGGGATTAATGTGCAGTGCTTACAGAAAACTATGCGAAGAGACAATTCAGTATGGAATATGTCCACCCAGAACTGCGATGCAGCTCTCCCAACCTCGTATACCATGCCTAGTACCAAGTAATTCAGGAGTTCTTGAGGCAAACTGGCCCACTCCTCCTACAGAGCAAAGATAAGGCTTTGTTTTCGTGAGGGAGAATTTCGAGAAGCAGTGCGATTCCCTATTGTATCGCAAAGGTGTTTTTTGTTGTTTAGATCAGGGTAGCGTGCTGGTCACTCGATTTGATTAATAATACCCTCTGTCTCCAGAAGTATCTACACTGCTCGTCTACGATATGGTGTGGCACTGTACTCCATAAAAATGAATTCTTCGTCTACATCACCAGGGAACAATTGAACATGACGTTGAAGAACTTCGTTGCAATATCGTTCACCAGTCATAGCCCCTTTTTTCCAGCAGTTGTAGCTCAGTGCTTCAATCAAGCCTGATACCGCCTTACACCATGATTCCAGTACCTTCATATCTATCACTTTCACGCCAGATATGTCGTGTAGAATCGGAGGAAATACTTAAATTACTCTCATCTATAGAGTACATTAGCACATCAGTGTCTTATCTAGTTTTTGTGGATACAGCACCACTGGATAATGGGATGCAGACTAGGCTTTCAGGAGTATAGGGCCACTTGTCACAGTTTGAGTCGACTTGTAAACTGACCTACTGTGTGTGCGTAGATTACGTTTAGCTGTTATAACCAAAAAATCTGTCTTCATGGTAAGGCGAAGGCGACCTCTTAGAAAACGTCTGGAACACATTCCATTGGTTTGAAATGCTGCCAAGAGCCTGGCTATGACTCAATACTCAATGTGAGATCATAAAGTTTCTGGTAATATCAATAATTCTGCGGCCTTCGTTAAGCTTTCCAATAATTTCTCTACACGTGAAATCATCTAGATCAGGGATTCTCAACCTATGGTACGCATACCACTGGTGGTACGTGAGCCACTGCCTTACTGTTACATCTAATATTTTGAATTTAATATAGTGGTACGCCACTGGAAAAGGTTGAGAACCCCTGATCTAGATGATGTATTTGAGAAGTACAAGACAAAAAGTTTGCATACATACATTCATACGCATACATTTTGTGCCATGAACTTTATCTTTGATGTGTCCCCATAAAAAAAGTCCAGTGTGCGTGAGGTCTGGTGAACGCTGGGGATATTCAATTCTTTTTTATTATTATTACATAACACCTCCAGGGAGTCCAGCGACTCATCGAGGGAGAGCACCTACTCTACAACTCTGTCTCCACCAACTACATGAACACCATCAGCCTACCACTAGCCTTTCCACAGACAATCACAAACATCCATGGCAGGATTCCAAACTGCAACCTTTTGGCTGGAGAGTGGATACACTAACCACTCGACCTCTTTGTCCAATCCATCTGTTCAGCAGATTACCGTCAAAATAAGCCCTCGCATCACGATAGTGATAGTGGAGAGGTGCTGGAAATAAAATTCCTTCTCATCCTCAAACTTCTCTCGAATGCCTGGTATGACGAATTCCTGCAGCAAGTTCAAATAAACAGCACCAGTGACAGTGTTGCCAAAAAAGAATAGTCCAATTAAGCCCAATGCTGGTTATAGTGTGGCATGGACAATCACAAACATCCATGCCCATGGCAGGATTCCAACCTGCAGCATTTTGACGTGGACTAATGTTGAAATAAAACTGTTCTAATGTGCACTTTTTAAAATGCGATGAACACTCGATTTTGAAATTCCTGTTTCACGAAAGTGTTAATTCCAGTAACACTTTCACAGGGTGTTCCACCATAACATGCAGTTGTAGAGATTATGAGCTATTTAACTTAAATATGGTCTCATCGTTTCAAACAATCTCGTTTGAAAACTGTGCATCCTCTGCACATTTAGCCAGGTAGAACTCACAAAATTCAACTCTTCAGTCAGAATTATCTTCATTGAGGATGTGGACTAATGTTGGAATAAAACTGTTCTAATGTGTGCTTTTCAAAATGCGATGAACACTCGATTTTGAAATTCCTGTCTCACAAGCTGCTTGCTGAAGAGATTTTCTTGGAGATTAGTGGCAAGTTTCCAATAGTTTGCATACATACATACATACCTCATTTTCTCTTGTGGAAGTCTGCGGTCTTCTGAACATCTTGGACATCTTGAACAGTTCCACCTGCCTCAAATTTATCTCTAATTCGAGTAATGGTGAGTCACTTTGGTGAAGCTCTTTGAAACTCCCTTACCTTCACTTACGTTCTCGCACTTCCAGTACCACTTTAGGATAAATTTCCTTTCCTCAAAGCTTAGTCTCGTTTTAGCCATTATTTCAAATCAGTTACATTGAAAATAACGAAAATTTAAGGGGCTGTAAAAGTGTGTATACATTTTGTGGGACACCCTGATATATGTAGTAAAAAAATCTGACAATCAACACGAACTGATTTGCGGAACAAAAGTTTCTGTAATAACTCACATCGGTCGATCTCAGCTCGACCAGATTCTAAAAATCTGGCCACTTTGAAAGTTGTGGAAAAGATTGCCTAAGGTGTTGAGAGTGCATGGAGAGGTATGATAGGAATTGTATGAACAATGACTATTACTGGCGACCTTCCATGCATCATTAGCCCTCAGAGATGTTCGTTTAATAATAACAATAATATTCAGGTAAGGCTTGTATAGCTCAGCAGAAGTGGCGTTTGCTTCCTCAGCACTAAGCTGCCCGAAGAAAGGTCTAGTTTCAATTCTAGTCGCCGAATAGAGGAGCTTTTCTTCTTCGACCGGTTCGCGAGTTGTCGATCTCTGGCACAGGTAGCCGGTTTATTCTCCAGAAACTCGAGGTTTTTCGTCCCATAAACTGAAGAAAATCGACCGTAGAACCCACACTATCAGACAATAACATATTGTAAGGGAACGAGAGATAGCGACACACCACAGTCGTCTGATCATCGGGTGTTGTTTATAATTAGTGAAAGTTTTGTGCTATCTCTGATTGGCTACCAGCGAAGATTGAACTACCCACTCAGTCTCCAAAAATTAGATAGGGCTAAAAATGGACTTGCCTACTCCATATAAGGGAATAAAAGACATTAGCTGATAAATAAATAAATAAAATTCAGCTATTACATTTTTGACATTTCTGGTATATGGATCATAAAAAAACTAACGTACTCGTACTTATTAGTTATATAATTCTCTGCTATTTTCTTATACTTGTTTTGAAACAAGTATAAGAAAATAGTGTTTTTCAAACTATCCCTTTTTCGGGACAGTTTGAAAAACAGAAGAGACTTTTTTACAAAACTGTTCAGACTTTGCACACGGAAAAAATTATTCCAGTTTCAAGAAACTACTGTAAAAAAGGGTCTTATTAAGACCCTTTTTTACAATATTTCCTCTATCTCCACTTCCACAGTGTCAATTGTGGGTGCATGGGTGCATTTAAATCCTGAGAAAATGGTCCATCATTCTAAGTCACGAAGTATTTAGTATGGTTCCCAACTGATTATGATAAAGAAATGATCCCTGTCACGCCAGGGACCAATTCTTTATTTTGATCCTTTTATTATTATTATTTTTTTTTTTTATGTGCCCTGTATCAACATATCCAGATAAAGAGAATTCTAATCTCTCCTGCATTCCTATTGAAATGTAACAAAAATGAATTATTTTAATAATAATATAGATTTTTATAGCTTGATAGCTAGAATAATAATAATAAAACCGAATTTCCAGTTCATGTTCAGTTGAATTTTTTAATATTTTCAGTATTGTTTACTTTATAAGATATTTATATGGTTTAATTATTTTTTTTGTGTGTATTATTATTATTATTGAAAAGACTGTAGAACAACAGACACGAGTTGTGTTGATTTTGTTGAGTTGTGCGATTAAAAAGCCCAGTTCTTTAGAGACAAATCCTGCTTACTGGCGCCAAAAACAACTAACTATAATCGACTGGGAAAGGGGAGTTAAAAACGTATAGAAAAAGTGTCCCTGATTGGCGATTAGAATCGAACCTCTAAATTGTAATTCCACGTATCATGTATTATGTACTACATGAAGCCCCGCCGGCGCTTCATGTAACAATAAATGGGTTATTAAACCTGATATGACTGACCTTTTTATATTTAACTTCAACAGAACAGTTTATAGGATTTTAGTGATCAGATCCAAAACACCTTCGTAATTATGCACTGCTACCAGTTTGATATTTTCTTCCTACGGTTTTACTTTCCTTACAGTGTGTTTATTTTCTGTCGAATCATTGTTTTGCTAATTAATAATACTGCCATAGGTATTTAGTTCCGCTAAACAGTTTCGTTATATGCCATTGCATTATTTTATTTTAGCTCTAAGATGACGTTTCCTAGGAGGAAACGTCATTCTTTTCTGGACTTCTTCATGTAAACATTTATCACCATTGGTATTACAGTTGTTAGATTCTACATCGAATCTGTTCTTTATTTAATTCTTTATAGAACATTTGACTTTTCTTGCATTTGTTATGCCGTCAATGTCAGCAAGAAAGAAAATATCAAAAGAAGAAGAAGAAGTTGAACTGTTAGACATTATTGGAGGTTATGGCCGTTGGCAATTAGGAATCTTTTGTATATTTTTCTTTGGAACATTTCCGTACACCTGGAACAGTTTAAGTACTTCATTTTATGCTCCGAATATTGATTATTGGTGTGCTCCACCCCCAGATGTCGAGGATAAAGCCAAATGGAAAAACTTAAGTATTCCTTTAAAGATTGTAGAAGGGAAAAAATTACTTGCGAAATGCGAACGATATGAGTTTAGTAACATAATAGAGGAACTATCCCTTCCTCCCAACGAAGATGTTAAGACTGTCCCATGTGACACCTGGGAATTTGATGACTCGTATTCGCTGACAATTATGGAAGAGGTAATTATTTTGGGAGGTAAACGCGTTTCTTTAGAGTATCATTTATTCAGAAATGAGACACATAGTCTAATTCATTTGGGGAAAAAAAAAGTCATTATAATTTATGTTATGTTTAATATTTATCCATAGATTTATTCCCAAAGGGAACACTTGGAAATCGGTCGACTTTCCTAGTTCCACCTTTTACAGCGCAGCGCGGACACTAAATTTTTTATCGTAACCTGCTAGATCTTACTACGGTCTTTTATTCTTAGGCAGTGTTTGTTAAACCTGTTCTTTCGAATCCTACAGTTTCGCGAAAACTTGTAAGGGTTACCAGAGCATACAGACGTTTATAACTAGTATCAGATATAGATTCGGAGAAATAATGATGAATGGGGAAAATACTCATTTTAATTAAATCATCTTATTTCTAGAACAGTTATGTTACTTTATTATTTGTAATATCATGTATCATATATTTTCTTGATTAAAATATTTTGTACGTAACTGTTCCTTGTTATAATTTACTTTCCGATAATTTCTTATGAAAATTTTCATAGGAATTCCGCGAAAAAAGAAATTTATTTATGTAGGATTCTGCAACTCAAAAAAAGCTTAATTAACACTGGTTTAGAAAGTCCCCCTAGCAGATTAGAAGCAAAATCATTAAGCCTTTTTTTTTTTTGCTAACGTAACTCATGATAAGTACCGTAATTGAAATACTGGTGAAAATAATTGTATAAAAATGCTTATCATGTAAATATAGTGTTATACAAAACAAAAGTTTATTGCTAAATCATTTCACGTTTTTTAATAATTTTAGTATTTTCTACCTTAGGAATGAAACTGGTATTATTTAAGTACTAATGGTATTATTTAATTTTGTCAGCATTTCGGCTATTAGTCAATATTGTTTTCCGGTGAGCAGAGTTTAAACCACGCGGCTTTACTGTATTTACCAAATGTTGTTACTAATGGAAAACAAAGATCATTTTACTGAAGTGGAAATATCATGTAAAGAATATTAATTTTCGTGCATGAGTTGTTTACACATGTATGATTAACATCTCAGGAACGCCTTTAACGTTGTTATACGTAGTGTTGGTTATACTTATGTTACATAATAACTCTCACTTATGAATAAGCATAAAAAGTAAGGAAAAAAACATTATTGGCAATAAGCAGAAGGCAAGAAAATTAATGCGAGATTATGCTCACTGGGCTTGATTAATATTCCCAATGCGATTAAAATCACCACATCCAAGGATAAATTGACTGCATGTATCACTCACGTACTGAAATAATGACACAGTAGAGAATATTTTATCTCCCAACGTGTTTACACATCAAGGTTGCCATGGATGCGAAGCGCATATTAAAATTGCAATACCATGGATATTACATTGCCATATCATGGACACCAAGTGGACGAAGAGTTTCATCCACATCGACGATGATGCTGTTTAATCTTCATATAAGGTGGTAGTTATTGTTTCTAGACCAGTGATGTTTATTATGATTTCCGATTTTAATCGCGATTATTTTTGCCTCTTCTTAAATATGCTAAATTTCATTAGAATTCGTTCGTCTGTTTTCGAATTATTTCGTGATGGACAGATGAGCAGAACAGACAGCCAACAGGTGGCATTAACTTTCGAATGTGCTTAAAAGTAGACTCCCCTCCAAAAAAAAAAAAAAAAAGTAGTGAATTGTAGAGGTACATGTAGGCTTTGAGTGAATAAGGTTTTTTTCTTTTAACACTTTTAATGAACTATGAAAATATCTTAAGATGGAGGGACAAAGAAAACATTGATTCCTAAAGATCGACCTCTTCACTAAAAAAACACAAAATTCAAATTTTTCTCGTGCACTCTCATTCAAACGATAATTTGACTGGTAATGCAGAACAATTCAGATTCTACCCAAGAATCTAAGAATAGTCTGTCACGTAGCATCGTAAAATACGGACTGTTCCAAGTCATGCCGTTTTTTGTAGATCATATGGTGTTAATGGTAATAGTATCATGTGTATTTATAGAATTAAGTGGAAGGTACAGTGGGATGTGTATACCGGATATTAGAACGCCCTTCCGCGATGAGTCCTTCGTCTCCTTGGAGGTATCACGTAATAATAATATGTGGTTAATTAAAATAAATAAATGAAAAAAATCAGCTAACACCTTTTTATTCCCGTATATAGGGAGTAGGCGAGGCCGTTTAGCCCTATCTAACTTTTGGAGACTGAGTGGGCAGTTCAGTCTCCACTGGCAGCCAATCAGAGATAGCTGGCCCAAGGCTATCAATAATTAAGCGGCACACAGTGAAGACAGCTCAACAAGTTCTGCCATCTCTTGGTCCCTAACCCTAACACTCGTATTTAATGTCTGAAATAATGTGGGTTCTACGGTCGATTTTCTTGAGTTTACGGGACGAAAAACCCGAGTTTCCGGGCAAAAAAACCCGCTTGCCCGTGCCAGAGATCGACTAACTCGGGAACCGGTCGAAAAAGGTTTAGAAAAATTTCTTCTAGTCGCCGACTAGATTCGAAACCAAGAAACCTTACTTCGTGCGGTCAAGCGCCACATTCACTGAGCTACACAGCTTCCTTGCAAATAGTTGAATAATTTCTTTGAAATCGCACCAAGTGCACTCATAACAGTTGGGATTATTATAGTGTATATAATCCACAGCTGGCCAACTTCGATTGCCAGATTTCGATATTTAGTAATTTTTTCCATTTCTTGTTGTGGATGTTGTTATCATGGTACATCGATGTCAATGATCCAAACTTGTTGATGTTCAATAATTGATGTCAGGCTTATTCTGTCCCAAAGGCCAATCAGTTTGTATTCTAAAGTCCCAGGGATTTTTTTGCTGTTTCGTTTTCGGGTACTGTCTGTATTTTTTTTTTTTTTTGCTGCCATTAGTATCAGTGTCAATTTGGGCCATCATACTGCAGGCACTGATCAGATGTTCTACAGTGTCATCTTTCTGATCGCTTAATATGCATTTAATCTCATAAAATGCAGATTATACGATCAGACGTATAATCTGCATTTAGAATCAGATGCAGAATCAAAGCAGACAATGTTTGCTTTGATTGCTTTATTTTGTTTCTTGAGCTACTAGAATGAATTCTTCCATTTCATTTTTAATATGGACCTAACCAAAACTGTTGTCACGTTTTGGTCAATTTTTTCCTCGGTGTATCGAAGAAATTGCCCATGCAATAGGTTATTTTTTTTAGCACATACTATCCCTTATTTTGCTGTTCTTTCCCACCCCCTTTTTGTTTGTAATCGAATTTATTTTCTATAGCTTTTAGAAGGTCTTCTGGTGAAATGGCTTGAAGCATTCCGCTCAGTTCTATTGCTGATGTAATTTAAAAAAAAAAAAAAAAAAAACTAATTTCTTTTTCAATAGTTTGTCTCACTCACAGCAATCCTGTCCGCCTATTCTTCTTGATATATACAGTTGGTCAACATGACCTCGTGGATGTAATGCATAGGCATTAATTTTCGTATTTTGCAGTCCAGTTTGTCCAGGTCTTCTTTTGTGCAATCTGCTATGCCAGCTGTGTATCGGATCATTGATATTATTATTATCATTATAAATAATATTGAAATTATAATAATATAACATTGTGAAAACATGGTTCGAAGACAAATCCAAGTATTCCGTGTGCCCCTCTGGCTGCCCAATTCTCCCGATTTGAATCCAGTGGGACATTTGTGGGATCATGTGGAATGCAACATCCGCCAGTCGACGACAGCCTTAGTCAGTCGCTTACCTCCGGCATATTATTCTGTCTAGTTGGTCCAGGACACCTTCAAGGAATCTAGTGGAGTCAGTAATAAAACGAATGGAAAAGAGTTTAACAGGTTTGGGTTATCTCAGCCAAACAAGGCCATCAAACTACTAAGTAGGTGGTCTCTACTAGGTTTGGAGTCTTGAATGTATTGATCTAAAGCTTACGTATTTAGATCAATATATATCTGTAAATAATTTTTTTCTATGCCATAAAACTGTCTTATGTTCTTTATCCATCTTCTAATTGCCATGATTTTAGGCTTTATTTATTTCAGTTTCCTTGCTACTTGAAAGTTTCTTTTAATCCAAAAACGTTAGATAAAACAGAAAGCATATGCCATTTTCTAAAACTAATCTTCTTCAACGTTCTGAAATTACTGCAGTATATCCTAACTTTTGAGTATATAGGGGAGGGGGGGAGGTTAATCTCAGATTGAAAAGTAGTGAATAGATTTCACTACTTTTTAAAGTAGTTTATTTATTAGTATGGAGTTTCCTCCCTTTTTTCTCCCCCGTCCCTATTGGAACGAGTTGAATCCCCTCATGAGGGGTTAAGTATTTATGGCTGCAGATCCGTGTGTTCAGGGGGCCGGTTTGCCTGCTTGCGGGATGAAAAACGCCAGATAAACTGGCGGAAAAAACTCTACTGCCCGCGCCCAAGACCGGTTAACTTGGCTATGGCTGAGGAAGATCCTCAAATTCCTCACGTCTTCGACGGGAATCGAACCTGGGACACTCCTTCCCCAGTCATATGGCTGCGAAGCTCACAGCCACTAGGCTAACCGCGCGGACTTTTAAAGTAGTGAAGTCTATTCACTAAAAAGTAGCGAATAGACTTCAATGCAAGGGCCAGGAAAAAGGCATTCATTTGAAGAGCATATGGCAAAATGTATTATATTTTACATGCTTGTTTCACAATTAAGCATTCAGCGAAAGATAACAAATAAATCCCCTCTCCGTTGGACACCTGTTCGTGGTGGAGGGAACTCCCAGTGATGGTACCAGCCCTTATCATTTTTGCTCTTTTTTACTCGCAAGGGAGTAAATGGTTGAATATTCTTCTTTGCACTCTATCTTCTACTGAATGAGGTGCTGATCGATCTTCATTGCTTACACGTTCAAAGCAGACAAAGCAGAGTGATCTGCGATGGTTGGATCCCTCACATATAGCCCACTGAAGGCCTTTATGTTGAAGCAAATGAGCCGTTCTATCACTTAGACGGAAACAATCATCTCTTAACTATGGCTTAAAAATAAAGTCTATCCTACGTGGACTAGTCTCTTTTCTTCATGCTGGGAGGCTCGATATCTCACACATTAAACTGCCACACATTCTTTTAGTATGCGCGTGAAGAGATTATGGAAGCTGTTGGTATGAATGTCAACATTACCTGCACTTAAAATATAACAGCATTCCTCCATGGCAGGTTTGCACTCCATTCCGAAGATAGACGGATGATGATATGAGACTTTGTCAACTACTAAATTCTCATACACCATCATTCGTCTATCTTCAATTGTTTAATGCACATCGAGCAGCCCACTTTGATTTCTTGCCCATCTATACTCAAGATCTGAGACATGTTGGCTGTGCTTCTGTGTTTCCTGAATTTACTGTCTCCAACAACATCCCACTCGACTGCAGTAAATATACTGCAGAGTTGCATACCATTCAGTTTGTTTGTACTTGTGCATATTATTATTTTTTTTCCCGATATTTCCATGGAGTCCGGAGATTCATCGTGGGAGAAACTGATTAATTTATTCAAACAAATCATATCATACCTTTCATTAAACCATTCACCGTCAGGGAACTCACAATCAATTCCAGTAATCCATTCCACTCACTCACTCACCACTCTTCATATCTCTCCAAAAATCTGGTTCGCACACGCTTATACAACTTCCAGGAATGGCCTCCTAGTTCTCAGACCATTTGTCATATACTGAAAAATTTACTTGCATTAATTTTATAAAATCAATCTTTAATAGCTTAAAAGTTTCTATCATATCCCCCCCCCTCTGGTCTACCTATCCACCAAACTGTAACACACAAACCTTCAACCTATCATCGTATGGAATATTCCACAGACCTTCACCATATTGGTCACTCGTCTTTGAATCCTCTCTACCACCTCCTGATCCCCACGAAAGCTAGGTGACCAAATCTGTGCGCAGTAGTCAAGATGTGGCCAAATCAAAGGCTTACAAAGAGGAATAATAACTTCCTTATCTTGACTTGTTAGCATGTTATTCAACATCCAAGTAATCCTTTCAGCTATTTTACCAACTTTTTACAATATGCCCTCTGAACTTCAAGTCTTTGTCCACCATTATCCCCAAGTCTCATCAATTTCCTGCAGTGCAATACCATCAATATGATATACCATATGCAACCCTTTCACCCAAAGTGAATAACCTTAGATTTTGCAACATTAAATTGACAACCATTATCCTTTGCCAACAATGCCAATTTATTTAAATTATCCTGAAGGATATCTGTATCACCTTTATCAACCATTGCTCTCCCCCGGTTTTGCATCATCAGCATACAACTGAATATCCCCTCTTAAATCTTTTCCAATGTCATTGATATACAAATTAAAGAGTAGTGGCCCTAGTACTGAACACTGAGGTACTCTACTAGTCACCATCATTCTCCTAGACTCAATTCCCCATATATGACTCTCTGGTGTCTGTCCGTCAGCCACCCCCTTTCCATGCTATTACCCTCATATCCATTCCCATTTGCTCTACTTTTTGTAATATAGTTTTCCATGCGGTATTCTGTCAAATGGCTTCGTAAAGGCAAGCAGTATCATGGTATAGGCTTGACCTTTATCCAATTCTGCTGTCACTTTATTATAAAATGTGAATAATTTACTAATTATTTACAAAGCGATGCTGTCCACTATAGAGTATCACATCCCTGTCCACCCACTTTTGTATTTTACCTTTCACTAACTTTTCCAATACTTTAGCAACCACTTCCGATATATTAATTGGTGTCTTGGAGCCACATTTATGCAGTGGTGCTATTATGCCTTCTTTCCACTCCATTGGAATCCTACAAGCTGAGACTTAGATTGAATAACTTCATTGAATAAATTCTCTTGTACATGCATGCAGTACAAAGGCTGATATGCCCTCCAGTCTCACTGCTGTGTTCACATTCATATTTTTTAATATGATGAACATCTGCTGTTCATCTACCTCAATGTTGATATGTATCTCTGTTGCATCAGCAACTGTAAAGTCACCACCTAGATAATACATTTGCAAAATGATCACTCAGCAGTGCAACTATTTTTGTTAGTTCAGTCACCTTCCTACCATGAGCATTGTTTAAAGCATCCTACCATGGTCATTTTCCCTCTTACTTGCTACATAGTGAAAAGTCTTTTGGATGAACTTTGGTTTGGCTCATTCTCCATCATATTCTGATTTGGCCTTCCTTACCGTAATAGTCACCCTTCTCGCTTGCACTTTGTACTGCTCACGAGTATGCTGATCACTTTTTGTTTATATTTCCTCTACAATGTTTTCTTTTTTTGCAGCTCTTGGTTTATATCTCAACTCATCCACTTAATTCCAACTTAGTTTATCCTCCTGACCTTTGGAATGCAATCTGATACTGCTGCTCTCCAGCAATCGCTGCCCACTTGCCATGCACTGCTGACATTCTTTCCTTGTAGCTTCTGAAGCCATGACACTGTTCCAAGACTCTTGGGTCTCTCATAATCACCAGTCTTATAGTTGAACATAAACTCCTTCTTGAGAGAATTCCACATGTTTAGTAGCAATTTCTCTGAACAAGACCACATAGTTACTCTCCACAATTGGGCATAAAGTGTCTACCTTGGTTATGGATACATCTTCTGATACTATTATCAGATCCAACACTCTCAAATAAATCCCATTTCCATCTTGCCACGTCCTCTTTCCTCCCTCCAATCGATGTTCCCATAGTAATACTAATTGTTTGGCCTACACTCATATGCTAATCTGCCAATACATGGTATCGTTAAATAGACCAGGAGGTCCATAGCAGCACCCCACAACATATGTCCTATTTGCTTATATCTCACACCAGTCAGCCTCAAATGTACCATCCCCACCTGATACCTAAAATCCTCTTTAACTTCTAATTTTGTTGGTTGTAATTCTTCAGTTATCATCAGCAATATCCCATCCCACCCTCCTGTCTGTTCCTTCTATCTTCCCTGAAAATACAATACCCTTTACATTCTATCCCTGTAACCAGGGTTGTCTTAACAAGTTTGAGCACCCCGGGCTAAAATAATTTGGCGTCTCGATCACATTGGATTGAGCATTAATTAAATAATATATATAACTAATTAAATAACTTTCATTGCAAAAAAATTATGTTAAAAATATCGGCATTGCATATTTTTATTTAATTTAACATTTATGATATAATAAAGGTAGTTTATTTGTATTTATGAAAATACACACAATAGAAAAAAAGCTACTCGGTTCTTAAGCGTCCTTGGATTGATGGCGCCCCCTGGGCTATAGTCCATTTAGCCCAGTGGACAGGGAGGCCCTGCCTGTAACTATATCATTTTCGAAAGTTTATTTTTCACTTGGTTAGAGTATAATAAATTTAGTTTAATCCTTTATCCAAGTGTGAGCAAACAAAGTTTGCGCCTGAAAGTATCTTTAGGACTGGGTTAAGGTGGTACAACACCAGGCAACTCGTTGCAAAGGTGGAGCAAGATACCAACACTCCTATCTCAGTATCTCCTATAATGCAAAACACATCTCCTTGCGGATATGTCTAATGTTATGCATTAAGGGAAGGGACACTACCCAGACTAGTTTCGACCTTTATTGAGGTCTCTTCAGTGGGAGCCGAGTTGCCCTGGTGTTGTACCACCTTAACCCAGTCCTGAAGATACTTTCAGGCGCAAACTTTGTTTGCTCACACTTGGATAAAGGATTAAACTAAATTTATTATACTCTAACCAAGTGAAAAATAAACTTTCAACATCTTTCTCTAAATCCAGAGTAAATTATTAAAAAAGGGTGGCACACCAATTGGCAATTCCTATAGGTAGAGATGACCTGCTAATGCTTCTGTCTGATATCTCCACTTGGGCCTGGCTCCCACTGAAGAGACTTCAATAAAGGTCGAAACTAGTCTGGGTAGTGGCCCTTCCCTTAATGCATAACATTAGACATATCTGCAAGATGATGTGTTTTGCATTATGGGAGATACTGAGATTAGGAGTGATAGTATCTTGCTCCACCTTTACAACGAGTTGCCCTGGTGTTGTACCACCTTAACCCAGTCCTGAAGATACTTTCAGGCACAAACTTTGTTTGTTCACACTTGGATAAAGGATTAAACTAAATTTATTATATCATTTTCAGTCAACCAGGTCTCACTGATGCCTTTAATTTTTGGCCAAGTCGAGCTGACTAATGCCAAAAACTCTCATCCTTATTCTTGATACCTCTCGCATTCATGTACATGCATTTCAACATCCCTTTGTATATATAGTTACACTTGTGTAATGTCATTACCCACCCATTCAAACCGGAAACGTGTGAAATCTCATTCGTCACTGCATAATCATTGCGGTATACATGCTCATTTATCGCATGGGTGGCCAGACATGTGCTTGATTTCAAATACCCTAATATCTCTGTTTCCCTGGTTTTGCATTACCACACTCTCATTCTAAACAACACTTTCACCAAACATTGCACAGTGTCAGTCATCATGACAGGAAGCACTGACAAACGAGGTGCATGATATTAAGCACTGGCAGTCTAGACAACGTAGAAACAGAAGAGAGGAAGTTGTTCTTGCTAGGCTTCGCATAGGTCACATCATCTTACGCTTTCTTATTTCCTGAAGGCTGATGACTCACCTATGTGTGAAAAATGCAACACGCATCTTACTATTTGTCATATTCCGATGGAGTGTCAGCGTCACACGATAGAGGGATAAGCCATATACACTCCGGCAGATGTTATCAGACTCGGACAAATTTCATGCCTTTATAAACTTTTTTTTTTTTTTTTGCAAAGAATTAATTTATACAAACACTTTTGATTATAAATTCTATTTATACGTGAATACTCTACTGCGTAACTTAATTTCGTGTGCATACATATTATTTACTAATTTATCCTTTTATGACTATTTTAACACATTGTGTGCCGGTTAACTTCTGCTATGGCGTAGTATGCCGTTTGCTATCCTTGCGCTAATAATTCAATAATTCAACCAACTAATAAATCAGATTACAAATAAAGAAATAAAAGGAAGCATTAGACTTTTTTTTGTAATTTATGAATGAATTAATTAATTTTCCCTTTTCCAGACTTTATCATATATTTAAGAATAACAGTATATTTAAAAAGAAACCTATTTTGAAATAACAATGGTTTAGAATTAGACACTTTTCATTATATTATTCGTGACACCTCCAAGGAGTCCGAAGACTCATCGCGGGAGGACACCCACTGTACAACTTTCCGTTTTCACACTACAATCATCCACTGTACAACCGATCATCTACATCAAAGCCATCTAATTCCCACCACCACGACAACTAGTATTTTTTTGTCTGTAAATTGCGTGTGTTCTGAAGGGTCGATTTGTCTGTATGTGGACTGAAAAACCCGAGTTTTCGGGAGAAAAAACCCTGCTACCTCCGTATGAGATCGGCTAACTCACCTTCGATTGAAAACGTCCATAAAGATTCCTCCAGTCACGACGAGAATCGAAATTCAAAATATAAAATTCAAATATAATTATTTAGTATATTTAATTGTATGTCTACAATGAATGCTATTTATATACAGTATGATAATATGTTTATGAGTATAATGATCTTTTCGAGCGCATTGAGCCTTTATATATTATGAGAAAGCTTTTGATTTAATGCAAGCCATACAAAGTTTATATAACTACACAAAAATAAAGTTACAATTAGGCAATAAATTAACAGAAGAGATTGAAAATAATCAAGATATAAGGGAGGGATGTTGTTCATCTTCAAGTCTATTCAACTCTCTCTCTCTCTCTCTCTCTCTCTCTCGCGATCAAATCATAAAAATATTGAAAACAACAATAAAACAAGGTATCCAACTTACCAGAAGAATTGTTATTAGTACAATATTGCGTGCAGATGATCAGATTATGTCATAAGACAATAAAGATGACCTTTAAAAATCAGTTTATGAATTAAATAAAATAAGCCAACAATAAAATTAAAGATTTCACAAAATAAAATAAAAAGCATTTAAAGGTCGAGATCATATTAGATCCAAAATAGTCAAAAGATTTTAAAAAAAGCACAGATAGCATAGCAATCATTTGGGTTGTATAATTAATCTAAAAGACAAAGATATAGATGAAAAAAATAGATTTCAGAAAATTTACGTAACAACTAAAACAACAAGAAAAAATGAAGACGAGACAAGAAACCCAATTTAAATTTTATAATGTAAACACTTCCACTCTATTATGTGGTTCAGAAATCAGAAATACAGACTATATATAAGAAAGATCAATATAAAATACAGGCAGCAGAAGCGATTTTAAAAACAATTAAAATACGCACAAAATTAGATCATATAAAAATGTAAACATTAAAAGAAAGCTAGGTATTTACAATTTAAATGAAACGAATCAAGGAATATAGAAAGAAATGGAAACAGCATTTATATCGGATTGAAAAATATCGGCTAAGAAGGGAATAAATATAGACTAAAGGGAAAGAGAGAGAGAGAGAGAGAGAGAGAGAGAGAGAGAGGCCAGCTGCAAGATGGAAAGCCCATTGAAGCCAGAACAGACAAATATCTAATCCTTGATGATCAGAATAATACTAATAAATTTTAAAAAGTTATCTTTTAAATTAGACAAATCGAGCTTCAGAACACATGCAATTTACAGGCAAAAATTACTATTGTTGATCATGATGGATGGTAGATGGCGTTGGTGGTATTAGTAATAAGCAGTAGTGGAGATGATGAGATGTATTTCGAGAGCAGTCTTTGGATTCATTGGAGGTGTGATGTAATAATAATAATAATAATTTTTTTAAAACATTTTATTGTCTAAAATACATTACATACATAATTTTTTAATAATAATAATTTATTACATATGATACATACATTATAGTTTTGATTATGTGTAAAACAACATTACATACCTTTGTTTACATATGAAACAACATTACTTACATTTGTTTACGTATGGCAACATTACATACTTTTCTTTACATTTGATACATTCATGTATTTTGATAATAATAATAATAATTTTTTTCGCAATAATAATTAATAATTTATATTATCATATACTTATCATTTATACATATATTACATACTTATCATTACATATGTACAACATTACATGCATTTGATTACATATGATATATTTATTTATTTTTAGTTATTTATTTTTTTTATTTATTTATGATTTTATTTTATTATTATTTTTTTTTTTTATCTTGGATGAGATGAGATGTATTTTCTCAGTTTTCATCAGCTTATTTGTGAGCTTATCTGAGAATGACACCAGTTATTATTTATTGGTTTATTTGCTGTGTTGGGAAGCTATGAAATCAAATCTATGTTTAATTGGCTTGATTTCCACTGCAGCCGCTGATTGAGAAATTCGCACATTCGCACGACGCGCACGCACGCACACATGGAATATCTTGATGCGTCGCTGAACTGGAAGCCTGAATGAATATATTGTGTTTCATTGCGTTTGTATGGTATTTTGGGTGCGTTTCTACTTCATAGTATATCCTTAGAGCTCTTTTCAGGCTATTGTAGTTTGTAAGATTTCTGTATTTCAAAAGGTAATTTGTTTATCATGCCTGGGATGTAGAAGTGACTCATTGCCTTTCCGTAATGATTATTGTATTTATATGTAATATAATTAGTTGTCAGAGGTCTTGTTATACGGTATGTATTTCTGACTGTCCTGTAGTTGACATCGAAATAATGTTTTAGCAAAGCTGCATAGTCACATAAATGTTTTGCTGTCAGTAGTTTGTGTTCTGACATTGCAGTGTATATAAAGTCGTTATTTTCTCTTTGTTCCCAAAAGATCAGTTTTATCATTTTGTACTGTAGCGACATT
The DNA here is from genome assembly GCF_054136105.1 of Typopeltis vanoorti. Classification (NCBI taxonomy): domain Eukaryota; kingdom Metazoa; phylum Arthropoda; class Arachnida; order Uropygi; family Thelyphonidae; genus Typopeltis; species Typopeltis vanoorti. Next base: position 54,077,361 of record NC_143567.1, on the reverse strand, counting down.
AATCTATTTAGGTTGTAGGGTGCACAGAAAGCATATGTTGTTATAGTATCTTAGTATATTTTGGCATAGTGCTTTGTATATTAGTGTTTTGAGGCGTGTGGGAACTATGTCTTTTAACCTGTAGAGTTTGCCAGTTATTGTTCGGAGTTTGTTCTGTAGATGTTTAGGTGGCTAATTCCAGTTCATATCTGCATCGAAGTAAATTTCAAGGTATCGTATTGTTTCAACCAACCTGAGTGATTGTAGTGGTTTTGCTGTTCTGTGTGTTTTTTATGTTGGAAAGTGGATGTTGGATGGTTATATATTTGTTATCAACTGGTCGAGTCAGTGGATTTCTGAATATTATTAATTTTGTCTTTTCTGAGTTTAGGTGTATGGAGTTTTTCGTGAGCCAGTCTATGATCAGATTTACGTCATGTTGCATATTTGTTTGGGCTATGCTTGCGTTATTATGGATGGATATTATTGCTGTATCGTCTGCGTGTTGGAATATCTTACCTTTGAGAGGTAGTTGATTAATATCGTGCGTGTAAATGTTGAATAGAGTTGGGGAGAGTACAGCTCTCTGTGGTACTCCACAGGTTACTGGTAGCTCTCTGGTTCGGTTTGATCCGATACGTGATATGCTTTCTATTTTGAAGGTGGTTTGTAAACCACCTGTGCAGAGGCCCGTCTATTCCAACGTGCCTCAGCTTTTCTAACAAGGTTTGATGTGTGAGTGTAACGAATGCTTTAGTTAGATCAATAAAGGCTACCATGACAAATTTGTTTTTGTCTAAGGCGGTATTAATTACGTCTGTGAAGTCTTCCAAGAGAGATGTTGTTCCCTTATTTTTCTGAAAACCATATTGTGTTTTGGGGATAATATGAAAGGTCTCTGTGTATGCTGTGAGTTTCTTCAGTATGATCCGCTCCATTATTTGATCGATAATTGGTTAATGTTGCAATGGGTCTGTAATTGCTGATTAAATTTCTTTTTCCATGTTTGTATATGAGTGTGATTATGGCGGTCTTTAGCATACTTGGTATCTGTCCTGTTTTAAATATTTTATTTATTAATTTTAGTAGGATAGGACTTAAGCTAGTTGCATGTTTCTTGATATCCTTAGGTCTTATACCATCAATTCCGCAGAGAGAAGTTCTGCTTCTTTTATGGTTGGAAACCATAATGTCTGGTTTGATTGTGGTCCAAGTGGAGGGTCACGTTTCGTGATTAGGGAAATATTTCTGTGCAGTTCTTGAATTGAGTTTGCAAAGTATTGGTTGAAGTCATATGCTAGTTCTTGGATAGGTTTTGCGTCTTTCATGAAGCTGTGTTTTATGGTTTCGGAGGTGGTGGTGTTGGGAACACAATCTAGCATCTCTTTGATCAGATGGCAGGTTTGTTTCATGTTGTTTTGTGCAGAGATTAGTTTGTCTCTGTAGTAGCTTCCTTTTGCATTTCTGATTTGTGTTGTAAGGCGATTCCTTGTTATCTTATATTCAGTTTTTAAAGCTGTGTTATTTGAATAACGCTTTAATTGTTTCCATAAAGTTTCCTTTCTGTATATTTCTAGAATTAAGTTTTGTGTTATCCAAGGATTTTGTGTTGTTTTTGATCGAATTCGGACTTTCCTTGCAGCTTTCTTATATATTTCCTCCAGTGTGAGTTTAATGTTGTTGTATAAGATATCTGATGCCAGGTGTTCCCAGTCTGTTTTTCTTATTTCGTGGCTGACTATTTCTTCGTCTATTATTGTTTTCTGTCGCTTTTCTTCTGTGGGATATTGCATGGATATTGTCTTTGTGTGCAGGTTTTGAGCGGTGAAGTAATGGTCTATACCTTTGCACGTTATGACTGATGCAGTGTAACTGTTTGGTGGTGCTCGGACGTTTATATGATCTAGACAGGAGGCAGTGATAGTATTTCCTAATATTTCTTCTCTAGTACATGATGTTATTGTTGGTATTAGATTATACATGGATAGCGTGTCTAGGTATTGCACAGTGTTGTTCTGGTTTTCCTTTGCAATATTTATGTTTATGTCGCCAATTATGATTAGGTATTCGGTTGAGCATATTTCTTGGCATGAAAGCCAGCAAATGATTTCGTGCCAGAATTTTATCATGTTTAGGTTTGGTGGCCTGTAAATTGCATTTAGTATTATGGGATGCTGTCTATTTGTGGTATTAGTGATTTCGAGGCAAAGGGTTTCAGCATGCTCAAACTGATAGGCCGTTTCTTTTGCTATTAATTTGTTTGATAAATATTAATATTCCACCCCTTCTTTTTGTTTGGCGGCGTGATCTATGTTGTTGGAAGCCTGGAATTTGGAAAGCAGTCGCTTCGTCATTAGTTATGGATACTTCTGTAAGAATCAATATATCAATAATATCAGGGTAATTCCTCAGATAAGCCTGTAACAATAACCAATGTTTTCAGATGCTTCTGATATTAATATGCAAGATTGAGAGACCTCTCGCTTGTACTATGTGTTGTTTCCATGCATCAAGCGATTCGAAAAGTACAATTACTGATGTATTGGATATATTGGTGTAATTACATATCTGATGGTTCACATTCATTTTTGTTGTGTTGAGATCTTCTTTTTGAACTAAGTTGGAGTCTTTTATTTCACTCTTGCAACCTATCTATATCTTCCGAGCTTTTTAATAATAATAATTAATAATAATAATAATAATAATATTGGGGATGGATGTCGATAGAGCATGGGAAGTGGTAAAGGAGCATTTACATGAGGTTATGGCTGATTGTATACCTAGGGTCCGAATAGTAAAACAAGTAGGGGTTAAATGGATGAATAACACCATTAAGCTTGAGCTGCAAAAAAAAACAAAAAAAAAACCAACTGTGGACGGAATTTAAAGAGAAAGGTGACCTGCAGGCACACGAACGGTATAAAGCGCAGGCAAGAAGGGTAACGAGTGTGGTAAAAAAGCAAAAGCGGATTATGAAAGGAAACTAGCTATGCAAGGTAAAGAGAATCCCAAACAGTTCTTTCAATATGCTGCAAGCAAAAAAAAAAAAAAAAAAAAAACTGTACACGGCAGAATGATTTTAAGGAATGGCGATGGAAAGGAGGTCACTGAATCAGCCGATATAGTGGAATTACTGAGCGAGCACCTTGCAAGAGTATATCATCCAGGTGGTGACATTGAAAGAATGAAGGAACCATTAGTTTATACGGGAATTGTGATGAATGAAGTGGAGGTGAATGGTCTATTACAGAACCTTATTCTGAATACATCTGTGGGATTGGATGGTATACCGGCACAGGTCTTACGTGAAGCGGCTAAAGAATTATCAGTGCCCTTGACCATGTTGTTTAATCTGTGTCTCGGGTCTGGTTTAGCCCCGAAGGTGTGGAAAAAGGGGAAAATAGTTCCACTGCATAAAGGAGGATCCAAGACTACTGTTGCAAATTACCGACCGATCAGCATATCAGGAGTCGTTGTCAAGGTCTTGGAGAAAGTAGTCAAGGGAAAAATACAGGAATGGAAAAATGAAAATGAGATACTGTACGGGGGACAGCATGGCTTTGTGAAGGGTAGATCATGCCTCAGTAACTTGCTCAAGTTTTATAACACAGTGACGGCTGAACTGGATTAGGGTAATGGGTTTACCGTGACACTGCTGGACCTGGCTAAGGCATTTGACAGGATACCACACGGAAATCTAATCCGTAAACTACAACATATAGGAATGGATATAGGGTTGGTGAGATGGATAGGTGGGTGGTTGATGGAGAGATATCAGAGAATAGTTTATTCAGGAGTAGAGTCCAAAAGACGGCCTATGATTAGTGGTGTGCCGCAGGGTTCTTTTCTTGGGCCACTGCTGTTTAATTTGTTCATTAACGTTATAGGGAAGGATCTAAGAGGAACAGTTCATTTGTTCGCTGATGATGCAAAGTTGGGTAGGGCAATAGTGAATGCAGAAGATGTCAAAATCTTGCAGGACGACTTGGATAGATTGGAGTTCTGGGCTAAGGAGAATGGATGTCAATTTAATGTGACAAAATGTAAGGTTATGCATTTTGGGGTGAAAAGATTAGCAGCAGTATACCACATTGGTGGAACTGTACTCCAGGAGATTGATGAGGCCAGGGACTGGGAGTGTTGGTGGATAGGGAGATGAAGTTTAGGGGGCACATTGCAAAAGTGGCTAAATCAGCTCATCAACTCACTTGGTTGTTGAAAAATACTTTGACGAGAAGAGACAAGCAAGTTATTGCACCTGTGTACCGAGCCTTGATAAGACCTCATCTCGACTACTGTGCCCAGATTTGGTCACCTAGGTTTCTTCTTGATGGGGAGGAGGTGGAGAGGATCCAGAGGCGAGTGACCAAGATGATAGTAGGTCTATGGAATGAACCTTATGAGAACAGGTTGAAGATTTGTGGGTTGCAGAAATTAGTTGATAGGCAGAAAAGGGCAGATATGATTGAGACATTCAAGTTGCTAAAGGGTTTCTATATGATTAATTCAGAGGATATTTTTGAGATCAGGACTGGTTGTGGGAGAACTAGGGGACACCTATGGAAGCTGTAGTTAACAAGGGTGTTAGAGCTGGGAAGGGCCGTTTTTACATTTTGAGGGGCCCTGTGCGAAATGGAAAAGTGGGGCCCCTGAAAGTTAGTAACTTTTATGGATATCTTGTTAATTAATTAATTAAATCAAATACGAAAAATATTTATGCACATAAATAAACAAGTATGCTCTTTAGCATCAATTTATGTAAAGCGAAAAAATTAGTTAAAAAAATAAATGAGTTTGTATGTATATTATTTTATTATGTAAGTACACATTATCATATAAATACGCCAGAACAATGATTTATTTAATAATATAACTAATAATATAAAATATGAAAAAAATATCCATTTTTACTATAAAGAATGAAATATATGTATAACAACTTATAAGATTTAAGAGAAATCTTAATATATTAAATTTTATTTAATCTAATGCGCTTATCAATAAAATCATTTATAACGCTATCAAAATTCAAATTTTTTTTTTGTAATTTCTTGCTCTATAGATATTATGGCCAGGGACGACAAACGTTCTTGAGACAGAAGATCGCAAATAGATTTTTATTAATTTTAATTTGGAAAATGACCTTTCTGCTGATGCGACCGTAACTGGATTGGTCAATAATATTTTAAATGTCGTAGTAATATTTGGATGAATATCCGACAAATTATTTGCAATTATGAATTTTGAAATATTAATGGGTGCATCTTCTGGAACAATATTTCTAAAAATAATTAATTCATTGTAAAATTCAGATTCATCAATATCTGTATTTAATTTTTGATGCAGCTGTTTGCAGCAAAATTTTATTCATTTTCTGTCATTTTTCTTATTAATTTCATATAAAGAAATTCAAATGATTTTTGCTGAATTTCATACAATTCAATTTTTTTTTTGACAGATTGAGAGCAGTATCTAAAATTACAAAAAAAAAAAAAAATTATCCTAAAATTATCTTTGTTATCACCTATGTGTCATTCATCAGGCGTTTCATAATCAAAAAATATTTTTCTTCGACGTACTCGACTTTCTTTAAATTTAATTTCTATTTCTCATAGATTTGACAGTTCTTTAGCAATCTCAAAACAGCTATCAAATCCTGATATTCTCTGCTCTTCAAAGTACACACTAACTCTTTAATATGCTTAGTTGCTACGTCTATGGGAATTTTTGCATTTTGTAATACTTTACTTACTAAATTAACTTTTGACAAAAGCTCCTACCCAGTGGCGCACCCAGAGGGGGCCAAGGGGCCCGGGCACCCCCCAAAGAAAAGGAAAAAACACTAGAAAAATTTCCAAAAATCCTTTCCTAATTAAAATTCATTTTTTTTATTTATGTTGTGTGCTACTTATGAATTAGCGATCACTGCAGATGCTCAGTTATAGGTCGTATGCGATGTGTAGTGTGTATTCGCAAAACGTCTACCTCAACTCGTCCCCCCCCCCCCAAAGGTTAAATCCTGAGCGCTCGGCCCCCTCCAAGATTAAATCCTGAGTGCGCCACTGCTCCTACCAAATTACAAGGCTTAGTATAAACTCAAATGAATCTGTTTGTTCATATATTGAAACCACTTCTACTTTGATAGTATTATCCGATGCAGTTTTAAATAATTCTTTTAGTGCATTTAAAAATTCTGGAATTTGAAAATGTACAGATCTAACTGATGCTATTCTACATTCCCATCTTGTATCACATAACGGTTTTGGAGTTAATTGTTTAACAACTTTCTTTAATATGTCTCAACGTGAAGTTGAGGCAGCAAATAATGTATATATTTTTTTGTATAACATTAAAAAAATGTATTGCTATAATTGATGATTTTGCGACATCCCCTAAAATCAAATTTAAATTATGACAGGCGCAAGGAGTATAAAATGCCTTTTCGTTTTCATTTAAATTATAAGCACGGACTCCCTTATACACTCCTTTTATATTCGTTCCGTTATCATACCCTTGCCCGCTACAATGTGACAATTTAAGATTTAATTTATTCAAAAGTGATTTTATATTTTCATATATACCTTTACCAGTAGTGTCATTAGTTGTTAAAAACGTCATAAAGTGTTCACGAATTTCAATATCTGCTTCAAATATATGTAAAAATCTAAAAATTACTGAAATTTGCTCCTGATGATTAACATCAGGAGTACAATTGAGAATTATTGAATAGTATTTTGCCTGTCGTATCATATTTACAATATTTTGTTGAATTTTGGTTCCCATATCAACAATTAATTCATTTTGCACAAGAGGTGATAGATACGAATTTTGTTTCTTACCTATAATTTTTTTTCGCATTAAATAATCTTTTAAAAGTGGATCAAATTCTGCAATTAATTCTATGATTCCAAAAAAATTACCATTATGGGCTGTGTACAAAGTATCATAATTACCCCTAAAAGCTAAATTATGTTCGGATAAATAAAGAATTGCTGCTACTATTCGTCTTAAAACATTTCTTAACCGTTCTGCTTCAAATTTTATGACATTTTGATTTGTCTGATCAATTGTATTGTGATTTTTTAAATTAGATTCCATTTGTGTCCATGAATACATGCATTTCATGTGCACTGGATTTCGTGCGACTTTAATCTTTCGCTTACATGTCGCCAGTCAGAAAAGCCATTATTAGATAAAAAATTATCACCAGAAGAAAATAATTTGCAACAAAAAAAAATACAGTTGGAAGAGTTTGAATATACAAGCCATCTTCTGTTTTGCTTCTCTCCGTTTGCAATTGTCCTGTGGAAAAACACCTCTTGTTGTCATCTTTTGGAAAATCATTTTCAGTCGAAGGAGACGGCAGACCACGTTGTACAATTTGTGTTAGTGTTGCGTTGTTCAAAGTTTTGGGCCATGTTGCTGGATCATCAATAGTAAATAGTTCACCTTCCTCTGGTGTCTCAGTTTTAGGATCTTCAATACTCATTGTTTGACCAAACCCGTCATGTTCTCCGCTTCCTTTGGGTATTTCAGAGCTCTCATTATTAATTAATGTTGAAGCCGAAGAACTGTTTGTAGTTATTTCAGAACTCCCGTTATCAACTGATATATCTGAACAAATATACGAGTTCAACTTCATAAATTTAAACAGTGAATTTCTTCGCCGTTCCTCAGCCGCTTCTTTTTCTTGTTTTCGCTTTCGTTTTTCATGCCCACTTGGGTATTTTCTTCCATAATAATCTCTCTCACGACTAGTCATACGCTAGAATTAAATACGATAGATTTAATTATAAAATAAGTTAATAAATTAAAACATATTTTATTTATCAGGTAAGTAATTTTATGTATAATGGATAATATTAGAAAATAAATAAATCCAATATAGATTGAAAACTGCTATTGAAGAAAAATTCTGATGTCGGATAACCAAAAACCAGTTTACAAAATATATTTTTTAAGATGTTTTGCAAGTAATGTCACATAAACAAAAATTGCCATGACAGTACGTGTATATACTTGTTCATAAAATCATAAACTAAAATAAAAAAAACTCCTTAAAATTATTAAAAACACTTGTTTTTAAATGCACTTTTCCCTATTTAACGCTATGTTGTACGACAGTGGTGGCGAACCTTTTTATGTGCGCGTGCCAAAAGTTTACAAATAGAGTTGCTGACGTGCCGGCGCGTGCGAAATATTTACAAATCAAGTTGCTGACGTGCCGTGAAATTTTTAATTGGGGGAAAATTAATACAAAATTAATTGCAGAATTTTATTGAGACAAGTTTAAAAATTAACATAGAATTTCATAAAAATGAACTCATAATTTGGCATACACATTGTCGTATACAAATCAATATCAACCTATTATTAATTTATCAATATCAATATATCAATTTATTAATGAGATTTTTGCTGTTGTACATTAGATCCCAAATGCTTTATATCAGGTTCATATTTTGTCACTGTTAGTAATACACACGCAGAACGAGATTCATCAGTCATTCTATTTCTTGAACTGTCTTTTATAAACTTCATTTCGAAAAATAATGACTCACAAGCATATGTAGAGGAGAAAATTAATAATATAGCCATCGCTAGTTTTTTTAAACAACAAAAGGTTTCAGGAATGGCATGCCTGCTTTTCAATATTTCCTCTTCTGCATTCTTTTTAATTGCGCCCAATAATCGATCATTTTCCATTATTTCCAAGTCATTTCTCAAATCGACAAACTTTTGTTTCCATATAGAACTAGGTTGAAAATCGATTAATTGCATTTCTATATCTTCCAAATTCAGCCACTCAAAAATCTCTTGAAGAAAATTGTTTTAAAGCCGAATAAGAAACTCAAAGATAGGAATCAAAGAGTTTCACGCCGAATATAGCAAACTATAAAAGTTTCGGCGGATTGTAGCGTACGCTGACGCAAGTAGTTCAACACTAGGGCAACTCGTAGCAGAGGAGGTTATAGTTCTGATCACTATTATCAGAACTATATGCTCCTCTGCTACGAGTTGCCCTAGTGTTGAACTACTTGCGTCAGCGTACGCTACAATCCGCCGAAACTTTTATAGTTGGCTATATTCGGCGTGAAACTCTTTGATTCCTATCTTTGAGTTTCTTAATCGGCTTTAAAACAATGTCGGATTTAATATCCCCTTAATTTAAATAATGTTTGCAGCGCCGAATCGAAGCCTATTGGGTCTTTATATTTATGTAGAAAACTCTTTTGGGAATTTAACTGGATCTGTTTTTTCATGGGATTCTAGATCTGCAAAGAATTTTTTTGTATTTGGAAAATATCGGAAGGTATTGGAAATAACGCCACGATTAAAAACTGGTAATTTAGCTTCGAATGCTTTGATTAAATCAAATATGACAATAACTGTCTTGTTAACACCTTACAGTTTAACATTTAATCCATTTAAATGTGAACACAAATCAGTAAAAAACATTAATTTCGAAAGCCATTCGACGTTCATTAATTAATTGTATTTTTCAATGATTTTCTCATTATGTAAAAAAAGTCTGACTTCATCTAAAGACTCAACAAATCTTTGAAGAACTTAACCCCGACTTAACCATCGGACGTTGTTGCACATAAGAACCATTGTACACCGAGTTTACCTCACTTAATAATTCTATAAATTTTCGTTTATTTAATGCGTGTGCCGATATAAAATCGACCAATTTTATTACAATACTCATAATATCATCCAGTGGCTTGAAACTAGCCTTTGCGCATAAAACCTGCCAATGTATAATACGATGAAAACTCAGAACTGAATGTCCCATACGTTTGGTAAATAAATTGACGAACCTATTTTCCTCTCCAGTCATACTGCGAGCACCGTCAGTAGTTACTGATACAATTTTGGAAGGATCTATATCTCTTTCAGCAAGTGCATTTACAACTGCGTTTCAAATATCTATTCCTTTTGATTAAACGTTTTTTTAACATCTATTCCTTTTGTTGTTGTTGCTAATGATGTTAAACTTATCAATTCTTCTTTGATATTATTCCCAACAGAATAACGAATAAAAATTGCTAAACGAGCTGATCAAGTTATGTCAGTCTCATCAAGACAAAGAGAAATTAAACCAGAAGATTTTATATCTATTTTTTGCTGATGAGTTATATTTCTAGCCATTTCTATGATTCTATCTTTCACAGTGTTTCTAGCCAAAGGCATATCTTTTATTCTTTGAATAATTTTTTCCTTGTTTTCAAAATCTTCAAAGAGAACTGGTGCGCATTTTACCCATGCTTCTTTATATATTCCCCATCACTAAAAGGTTTCCCGTGTTTGGAAATTACATTTGAGGCCAAAAAACTAGCAGCAGTTATATTTGAACGACTGCCGATAAATTTCATTAGGGTTGTTGACTGGATATTCATATTTTTAATTGCCTGAACAATAAATTCTTTCTGTTCGTCCTTGCTTTTCTCAAGGAGCGATTTATGGTTTGTCTCATAATGCCGTTTTACTGACGACGTTCTGCACACAACTGTCCGAAACATAAAACACATATTGCTTTATTGTCTTTGTTAATACTCATACTCTTCGGTCCACCAGCTTTGGAACTCTCTGCTGCTTGACTGTGATACTTTTCGTTTTCTATTTTCGCCAGCCATGTTCAGTAGAACTGTCACAAAATAACTCAAAACTTAAATCAAATGCATTTTTTATAATTAAAAAAAATCAACATTTTATTATATGCCTAAATTAAATTATCTTTATAATTCCCATTTACAGTAGCAAAAACAAAACAGTGCACATGCGCAACAATAATGCACTTGCCGTTGCTTATTTCTGCCTACTGGCGGATGCTCGGTGCGAAATGCATAACGAACGCACGTGCGATTAGAAAAGGGAAAAAGTCTGGGAATCCTAAGGACCAGTTGTTCTCAATTCTTTTTCTATAAGACTGTATTTTTACTGTATTTATATTTATTTATTCTTACTGTATTAGAGGGCCCAGTCCCAACAAACGTACTCGTAAATACCGTTCCCATTTTTTTTTTTAAAGTTCATACATTAAACTAACGTTTAATGTTGGATTTAATATCCACTTAATTTATATAATTTCGTATCGCCGACGTGAACCTTTTGGCTATTTATTTTAGTAAATAAATAAAATAAAGAGTATTAGTACACTTATGTATACGGTGTAGCATATTGAGAAATATAAAAGTATGCATTTAAATTAGTTATCAATCACAGGACTAACAATATTGTAGTTTCCTCAGGCCAACATTATTAAATTAACTTTTGGTAAGTTTCATTGACATATCCCATTCTGATCACCAAAAATTTATAATATTATTCAGTATAAAATTGATTTTGATGATGTTAGTTTGAAGAAAAAAAAAAAAAAAAAAAAACGGTGGTGAGAAAAATATTTAAGCATTATAACTCACCATAGAAGTCAGGGGAAGCGGCAAAAGGATGTCGACTTGTCGGCGAACGCTTACCGAAGAATATAACTTGCCCTCGCGTATAACTGGCCCCCCTGGCGTCACTTTATGAAAAAAAAAAGGCATTAAAACGTTTTGCATATATACCTCCCACACAAAAACAACACGCCTTCCCCAACAGCCATTATAGATGCAAGAAAAAAAAAATTAGTTTTATTGTATCTCTGAATAAGGTACAGAGGCTTTTGCAGTCTGTGTAATATATTTCTCAACAAATAGTGCAATTAGAGACAGCTGGAATAAAAAAGGTGCTAACTAATGAATCACATGTACCCCTCTCACAGAAACTAGGCTGTATTAGATGCAAGCAAAACCATATATTGCACAGGAAACACAGTATCTAACTAAAACTCTTGTCTAATTTTCAATTACATGAAATAAGTGTTTGTTTGTTTGTTAGCATTTGAAATTCTCGATGTCATTATGACAGATCACAAAGGCTTACTTCAAATAAAATTCTACCACGAATTGAAACATGCCATATAATGCTTGTGTGAATTCCCCTTCCAGCTCAAACTCAAACAAGGCAATAAAAATATATCAAGGGTTGAAATTTTGTGTGAGTAGAGCCTACCAGTAATGAGAAGTTCTATCAGAACGATAAACGACACCCCATTGTGAATGTCTTAAAACTAAGAAATATATAGTGAATGTTGTTATGACAGATGCTATGGAATTCGGTTGAAGAGAATTATCATTTCAACTCAAAAATTGTCGGTTCCATTTGTCTTTATAGGGTCACATGATCTTTTGTTAATACCACACCAATAGAATTCATGTCTTCATAGCTGCTCTCTCTCCTGTAAAACAAAATTTAACTTGTATGTATTGTAACAATTAAAAAAAAGGTTGAATAATTTATAAGCGTATAAAAGGATACCATATGTAAATCGCTGACATGCCAGCAAAATTCTCGGGCGTGCCATAGGTTTGCCGCCCGTGTTGTATGATATTGTTATATATCTTAGAGTAGTTTCAAATACTACCGCTCTAGTGCTACGATCTTATTTCACTTACTATAACAACAATAGTTGGTTGTAAAATTATATACATATATTTTTCTATATAATAATATTTTTATATAATAATTATAATATTAATTTATATAACAATTTTAAAAAATTAATTTTCTTTTTTCAATTTTTGCGCTTTGCGGTGCCCTGTGCCACCGCACGTTTGCACACCCATGAATACGGCCCTGGAGCTGGGTTCTTTATTTTTAGAGTGGTAAATGAGTGGAATAAGCTGTCCAAGTCTGTTGTGGGTGCTATGATGGTGAGTGAGTTCAAGGCAAGGTATGATAGATACTGTGAGAATGTCGTATAGTTGTGGGGACATGATGTTTAGGGCCTCCCTCGATGAGTCTAAGGACTCCCTGGAGTCGCCCGTAACAATAATAATAAAAAACAAAAAAATCAGCTAACGTCTTTTTATTCCCGTATACGGGAGTAGGCGAGGCCATTTAGCCCTATCTAACTTTTGGAGACTGAGTGGGCAGTTCAATCTCCACTGATACCAATCAGAGATAAGATGGCCCAAGGCTATCACTAATTAAGTGGTACACAGTGAAGAGATATATATAGATAATAATAATAATAATAATTTTTTTTTACATTGCATACATTTGTTACAATTATTATATACATTACATACATTTGTTACAATTATTATATATATTACATTCATTTGTTTACATATGATACATTACTTACATTTGTTTACATATGATATTTACATTACATACATTGGTTTACATATAATACATACAGTGGTTTTCTTGTGATACATACATTACATGCATTTGGTTACATATGATACATCTTGGATGAGAGCTAATTTTTTTCTCCTTTCATCCTCGAAGCTTAAATGTAAGCTTATCTGAGGTTGACACCGGTTGGTTATTATGTTTTTTTTTTTTTTTTTTTTTTGCTGTGTTAGGATGCTACGGAATCTATGATTGAGAAATTCGCGTGCGCGCACGCGCACGCACACGCCCCCCCCCCACACACAATAAATTGGAATGTACTGATGCAACTGGAAGCCTGATGCAACTGGAAGCCTGAGCGAATATATTGTGTTTCATTAAGTTTGTATGGTATTTTGGGGGCATGTTTCTTGTTCGTAGTATGTCCTTAGAGCTCTTTTCAGGCTATTGTAGTTTGTAAGTTTTCTGTATTCAAAAGGTAATTTGTTTATCATGTCTGGGATGTAGAAGTTTCACGTGGCCTTTCCTTAGTGATTATTGTATTTATATGTGATATAATTAGTAGTCTGAGGTCTTGTTATACGGTATGTATTTCTAACTGTCCTGTAGTTGGCATCGAAATAATGTTTTAGCAAGGCTGCATAGTGACATAAATGTTTTGCTGTCAGTAGTTTGTGTTCTGCCATTGCAATGTTTATAAGGTCGTGATTTTCTCTTTGTTCCCAAAAGATCAGTTTTGTCATTTTATACTGTATCGACATTAATCTATTTAATTTGTAGGGTGCACAGAAAGTATACGTTGTTATAGCGTATCTTAGTATATTTTGGCATAGTGCTTTGTATATTAGTGTTTTTAGGCGTATGGGAACTATGTCTTTTAATCTGTAGAGTTTGCCACTTATTGTTCGGAGTTTGTTGTGTAGATGTTTTATATGGCTATTCCAGTTCATATCTGCATCGAGGTAAATTCCAAGGTATCGTATTGTTTCAACCTGAGTGATTGTAGTGGTTTTGCTGTTCTGTGTGTTTTTTATGTTGGAAAGTGGATGTTGGATGGTTATATACTTGTTATCAACTGGTTGAGTCAGTGGATTTCTGAATATCATTAATTTTGTCTTTTCTGAGTTTAGGTGTATGGAGTTTTTCGTGAGCCAGTCTATGATCAGAGTTATATCATGTTGCATATTTGTTTGGGCTATGCTTGCGTTATTATGAATGGATATTATTGCTGTATCGTCTGCGTACTGGAATATCTTACCTTTGAGTGGTAACTGATTAATATCGTGCGTGTAAATGTTGAATGGAGTTGGGGAGAGTACAGCTAATAATAATAATAATAATAATAATAATAATATTAGCTAATAACAGTAAAAAATAATTTTTCATTAACTACAGTATATGTCTTCATCTGGAGGCCCAATCATACAAGTGCTTTGTGATAGAGCCTCCGATTTTTCCACAATTTCGCTGATGGTGAATTAAGATAGTGGGGTGTTTAAAGCTTATCATGAAAGAAATAGAAAATTCTCTCCCTGGGCCACGTATTGCCTAAACGTACACGAGAAAGAAAAATAAAGTCACAAAGACCAAATTCATATTAATACTCATATTAATACTTTGTTTCTTTTGATATTGCAGTGGGATCTCGTATGCAACAGGGAGTGGCTAGTGGACATTGTTAGCACATTATTCACTGTTGGTGGTGTGTGTGGTGCAGTGATTTTGGGACAGCTTTCCGATCAGTAAGTAGTTAATTATTTGCATCATTCAAATTTAGGCAATGCTTGTATAATACATTACGTATATCGTTTTTTTTTTAAACATTATCGAGAGTGATGCACCAGAGAAACAAAGTCAGGCCAAACCTTGTTCTAGCAAGATGGTAAAAGATGGCAACATCTCCAAGTTTTATTCTACACAAAACTTGGAGATGTTAGACTGCGGTTTCAGTAGCATAATAAAATTTATTTTAACTGATTTATGTTATTCAAGACTGCCATTAGGAATTGGAGAATAAAATTCCTAGGCAAAAAATGCGAATTTACAGAAACTAAATTTAAAATAGGGCATTAATTTATAAGAAAAGTAGCATTGATCTGATATTCAAGTAACAGATATTCTGCATAGTTCTTTACTTAATGCAGATGACATTACTGCTACTACTACTACTACTACTATTATTATTATTATTATTATTATTATATGGGCAACTCTATGGAGTCCTTAGACTCATCAAAGGCGGCCCTAAACATCATGTCCAGAACCATCCAACATTCGTGCAATATCTGTCATACTTTGCTTTGAACCCACAGTAATGGCACCCACAACAGACTCTAGTACCCTATTCCACTCATTCACCACTCTCCAAGCAAGAAATTTAGACTTGACATCCCTGCTAAAAATAGTTTCCAAGGATCATCCCTAGTTCTCTCACCACCAGACCTGTTCTGAAAAATTTCCTCTGTATTAGTCTTGTAAAATCCCTTCAGTAATTTGTATACCTCAAATATATCACATTTTCTCTGCCTTTCAACCAATTTCTTTATGAATATGGAGGTAATATAATGAGATAATAGCCTTCGGCTCCAAACGATCATGGATTATAGGGATGAAATAACAAGTTTTATGAGTTTTGTTATGGGAACCGGTCGAAGAAAGGCTTAGAAAATGTTCCTCTAGTTGGCGACCAGATTTGAACCTAGGTCTTCCTTTGGGTGATCAAGTACTGTAGAGTGTTTTTATATTGAGAGAGGTGCAATTGTGGATGATTTTAAAAACACAGACAGTTATTTACTGATCATACAAAAGAAGATTGATAATATAAATAACTGACATAGATTGACATAAATGACTGACATAAATTAACATAAATGACTGACATAGATTGACATAAATGACTGACATAGATTTTAGGATGACTTGAATATAATTTAAGGGTGGCTTAGAGGAAAATGGATATCTGTATTTTCCCTTCGGACTGAAAGATTGCAGATTAGTGAGACCATGTTTCAAGAGATTGAGAAGACTGGGGTTCTAGATGTGATGGTGGGCAGAGAGCTAAAGTTGTCTTTACCACCTCTAGGTAGTAAAGACAAGACAAAGGGATAATGCTATTCTAAAAAGGACATCAGTAGCAGTAAAGAAATTATCGTTCATTTTTATAAGGCCTTGAACCTACTACATATGAACTACTGTGTGCAGGCCTGTCACCTAATTTAAGTGAAGAGAGTGCTGAGGCAAACAATGAAGGTGATGTTAAAACCATGGACTACTGCATATGCTGAAAAGTGAATAGCAGATAGAGAGGGAGGGGGCAGTGGTGCACTCAGGATTTAAGCTTGGGGGAGGTCAAGTTTAAAAGATGATTTGAGACACATTGCATACGACCTATGACTGAGAATCTGTAGTGATCGCCAATACATGTCACTCATGATCTCCTCTGGCCCAGCTAGGGCAGACCGAGCGCTACTTCGTTTGCCTTGGTTTCACAGCGGCCATGATTCCCGAGAGCTATAGGGTATTCCCACCTTATGTGACTGCTAATTCATAAGTAGTATAGAAATATAAGACAGGGCATAACATAAATAAAAAAATGAATTTTAATTAGGAAAAGGTTTTTGGAAAATTTTCTAGTTTTTTTTCCTTCTTTTTTTGGGGAGGGGGGGAAGGGTCCTTGCCAACATGGATACGCCACTGTGGGGGGGGGGGGAGAATAGGTGAAAAAGAGATATGATAAAGGAATTTTAAGGATAGATACACAGCAGATTTTTCAATTATTGGAGGAAGGGAAAAGATTGAGGACTTATCTCTGGAAGTTGAGTAAAGTATAGTTAGAAAGAAAGAGAGAAGCATATTTTTCTCATGAAAGTGGCAAGTGATTTGGAAAGTGATTGATATTGAATGACTTTAAAGAGAAGTAGATAGAATTCTCTCTCCATCCCTAGTCCAGGATTTAATGATGAAAGTTGATTAGTAATTATACTACCTATCTGTAGCACAATGAAAAAAGTATGAGATCTTGCTTCTTTTGAATGAAAAAATATCAGTGTTCGATTATTGTCACGACAACATGAATCTTTATATAGGCATTTTTGATTGAAGGTGAATTAGTCAATCTCATATCTTCAGGACGGAGGCAACTCGTGGTAAAGGTGGACCAAGCTGTCATCACTCCCTGTCTTAGTATTTCCCATAATGCAAAGCACACCTTCTTGCAGATATGTATAATGCTATGCATTATGGAAAGGATCTACCCAGACCAGTTTTGACCTTTATCGAGGTCTCGTCAGTGGGAGCCAGACCCAGAGGTGGTAATACGAGTTGCCAAATTTTCCAAGTGGGAAAAAACTTCCATCTTTCTCTAAATTCAGAGTAAAAATAATAAGGTGAGACACCTTTTGGCAACTTGTATAGGTAAATATGACCTCTGCATCGCTTCCACCTTAGTATCACCACCTCTGATTCTGTCTCCCACTGACGAGACCTCAATAAAGGTCAAAACTGGTCTGGGTAGTGGCCCTTCCCTTAATGCATAGCATTATACATGTCCACAAGGAGATGTGCTTTGCATTATGGGAGATACTAAGACAGGGAGTAATGAGAAATTGGTCCACCTTTACCACGAGTTGCCTCAGTCCTGAAGATACTTCAGGCACAAACTTTGTTTGCTTACACTTGGATAAAGGATTAAACTGAATTTATTATAGTCTAAGCAAGTGGGAAAAAACTTCCATCATATGAAGATAGTGAGATTTATTTTTCCTGGAATCGCAGTTTTTCATCCCACATACAGGCAAATCAGCCAGAGAATACACATAATTTACAGACAGAAAATATTATTGATGGTGTAAATAGCATTGTGTGTAGATGGTAGACATTGCCTTATTTCTGACTCTCCTGGTATTCATACAAAAGCCTGGCATTACATTTCTTAGTCTATAACTGGTCCTGCTGCCCATTTACTTTTACATTCTCTTGTTCCATATATTTCCCAAACTCAGTTACTCTCCATACATTCAAGGCCATCCAATTCCTATATTGACTATCCCTATATATGTATTCATTGCAACTTCCAAAATAACTCTCCTACTCTCTCTCTTTCTCTCTACTGCTCCCACCATTTCTCTTGCATTCCTGTTCTCATATTCTCATCTCTCAAACTATTCCATTTACAAACAGATTATTCACAAATGTAATGTTTCACTCTCTTGCTCTTTCTCATTGTCCCTGACTTCTTCAATCCCTTTTATTCATGTTAAACATCACACTTCTGTCTAACAACAGTCTCTCCAGTTGATTCACACCATATCCATTTAAATTCAACCCATCTCTTATATAATTCTATTAATTCCTCAGATGCATTCTACTCTTCAACAAGCTTCATCCCTTTCTTGTCACACAGCCCTGCTAGCATACATTTATGAATATTGCATGTGTTTCAACTCACTGTTATATCTGGTGGGCAATGCACTAACTGCCTTTCCTGTCATACGGTCATCTTCCAGTCTTCCACTCTCTTCAGTAGTCTCCCAATCAGCCCTCACATTCTCCCTATACTCATTGAAATCATTTGTTCCCACAACCACCACTAGCTTCTTTTCATTTTTACTTTTTGTGTCCAAAGAAGGGCTAAAAACGGCCTCGCCTACTCCCTGTACATACGGGAATAAAAAGGCATTAGCTGATTTTTTTTATAGCATCAATAACCCATGTGCACCCTCTCTTCCAGTACTTTAATAATGACAGCATCACTCTTGAGTCATTTTGGTGCCTCTTTTTCTTCACTGTTTTTCACTTAATTTTTTTTTGCACTCTACCATTCATATCCACCAATTTTCTAATCTCATTTTGAATATCGCATGTTTCTCATCATATCATCTCATTCTTCAAGTCTTGCATTCTGGTAGTTGTGCTTTCTTATCAACAGTCATGCTTGCTTTTGCACTGTTATTCATTCTCTTTTCCATTTCCACAGTCATGTTCACGTTTGTAAACTTTTTTGAAACAGTCCATTTTGTTTACCCTTCTAACTGATACTGTTCTCAATCTTGAACTTCCCACTGCCCCTTTCGTGTTTTGTCTGGCATTCAAGTCAATCAATAATGACTCATCCTGACTCACTCTTGACTCTCATTTAACAATCCATCAAAATATCATACTATCTCCATATCCATACTCTAATTTCTCTTGTTCAAGCTTTCTACAAACGCATCTCCCACATGTCTCCAGACATACATTCATACATACATTCAAGGATGGTCTGAAATGAAAAAACTAATTTGCAATTTCAAAATTATTTTTATTTTTCAACATAATCTCCCTTAAGACATACATTTATTCCAGTGATGCTCCAGCACCATTATCCCATCTCTGTAAGTTCTGAGTAAGATCTGCAAAATACCCCTCTACAGCTGCAAAAAAGAAAAAAAAAAGTTATCCAGTGAGGAAGAGTTTTCGTTTTGGGAAGAGATAGAAGTCAGAGGGAATTAAATCTGAGGAATAGGGTGGATATTTCAACAATTTGTAATGCAGATCCCTTAATATTCCCATTGCCAAAACACCTTTGTGGGCAGGTGCATTGTCTTGATGAAAGATAATTTTTTTTCCTTCTACAAAATGGGTCTTTTCTCACAAATTTTTTCATCTAGTCTGATTAAAAGATCGGAATAATATTCCCGGTTATTGTTTTACCCTTTTCAAGATAATTAATAAACAAAATGCATCCCAAAACACCAATGCCATGACCTTTCCTGCTGATGGAACCGACTTTGTCTTTTTTGACACTGAACAACTGGCTTCTGTCCACTGTTTTGACTGCTATTTGGATTCTGTGTGTAATGGTGAATCCAATTCTCATCTATAGTAATAAATCAATGCACAAAATCAATTGAGATGTATATGTAATGGTATACTTAAATTTTGCAAAGGCCTTTGATAGATTACCACAGGACAAGTTGGTAACTTAATTGACACGGATGGAGTTGTTAAGATACCAGATCAATGAGTCACTGGCTGTTAGATTGGAATCAGCTAGTTGTGTGTTGGGGGAAGGGCTGTATCATAAATAAGAAAAGTCACTAGTGGTGTGCTGAAGGGTCCTGACTGGGGACTATTAACTTGTATGTCAATAATATTGAGACAGGACTAACTACAGATATACAGTCATCTTGTGAATAGTGCATAGTTGGGAAGAACTATGAGAAAAGCAGCTGATGTGTTATGTTCTTACAGATGGATGTGAATAGATTTTATGAGTAGGCAAGTGAGGAGAACTATCAGTTCATTATTGAAAAAAGTGTGGGTTTTGAAATTAATTAGGCAAGGATAGGATGCATGGTATACAGTTGGTGTGGAAATTTTGAAGGGGAGAAGATGAGAGATCTAGGTGTGGTGGTGGACAAGATTATGGCAACAATCAAGAGGACCTTGATTTGCAGAAAAAAGAAGTTGTTTATATTATATTTACATTGTAAAGCCTTGATCAGACTACATATGAATTACTGTGTAGATTGGTCACCTAGTTTTCATTTGGGTGAGGATATATTAGAAAGGGACTAAGGTGGTTTCCAGTCTGTGAACTAAAAAAAAAGTTCACATTTGACATCCATAGACACCATATGGTCACTCCCACACCTCACTGGGTTTTGGGAATGAAATCTTTTACTAGAAGAAGTGGTAGGGTCATAGATGCCCTTTCCACACAGAGTTAGTAGGAAAATCACAAGCATCCATACCCATGGTAGGATTTGAACCAACAGCCTCTTGGCTGGAGAGCAGATACACTAACCACTTGGCCAACCAGGTTTCTAGACTATGATGGCAAATTAAAGGAATTCCGTTTACAGAGCCTCAAGAATAGGAGTGTGGAGGGGAAAAATATGATCGAGACATATAAGTTGTTACCAGGTTAATCTGAAAGAATTTCGATGATTTTGAGACAGAGACAGAACTAATGGTTATACCTGGGAGCTGAATAAGGGGCTGTGAGTAAGGGAGCATGTTCTCTGCATCTTACATCTAATTGACTTAATAAGTAACTGTAATCTGTTTAAGATAACTGTTCTGCATTTATTCTACTTTATGTAGAATAACAACAAATAAAGTTATGATAGCTAAATTATAACATCCCTGTGGAGGAAGTCATCAACATTTTAGGAAGTTTGCTCCCACAAGACATCACTTCTCTGTTCCGTCATTGTTTAGCATCAAACTTTTTCTTATGGAATAAAACCATATATCAACAGTTGACTGGCCTTGCAATGGGTAGTCCCCCTCTCTCCATCTTGTGCTGATCTCTTTATGGAGGATTTTGAAAGTAAAATCTTAACTCAAACAGACTCTAAACCCACAGTATGGTGGAGATACGTGGACAATATCTTTATCGTTTGGAACCGCACAAAAAAGGATTTGTTTGACTTTCTTAACAAAATCAACTCTCTACACCACACAATCAAATTCACTCTAGAACTTGAAGAAGATAACAAATTATCATTTCTGGATACTTTAATTAAGAAGCTTCCGAATGGTGGTATCAACCTCTCAGTTTACCGCAAACCTACCAATACAGGACGTTATTTACATTTCACTTCCTCGCACCACATTTCTCAGAAACTTAGTATTGCACATATGTCGAAGAACCGTGCCTCTCTCCTTACAACAGATCAACAAGACCTCCAGGAAGAACTATCCCTCATATCCACCAACCTTACCATGAATGGTTTTCCTCGAACACTCGTCCACAAGATACTTTTCTCTGAACCACGACAAAGACAACAAGATGATGTACGTCATATTTCTACTATCGTCATTCCATACATGGGGACAGTTTCCAATAAGATTGCTAGACTCCTTAGACCACATAAAATAAGAGTGGCCTTTAAACCCACAGAAACGATTAGACAATTCTTAAGATTTCCAAAAGATAGCCATCCTTTCTCCAAATATGCTGGAGTTTTACCATGCTTGTGCGGCTTGAATTACATCGGCCAAACTTCAAGGAGCCTTGAAATTAGGCAAAAAGAACACATAGGTGACGTCAATAATAACAGAAAAGAAAAATCGGGATTAGCTTTTCATTTCTCAAGAATGAACCATACCATAGAGTGGGATAAAAGCACAACAGTTGCCCGCTGTATACAAAACCTTAACAGGAACCAAGGACTAATCTTGCCCGTGATCTGGAAGACCCTTATCAGATCCTTCAACTCGCCAGAACTGAATTACAGTGCCAACTATAGAACGTTCCTAAATAACAACAAGTGATATCATCCACGCTCTATGAATGTATTGTACGTGCACTGTTCTTTGTTTAATATAATTGGAATCGGTTGAAATATGTCAAGACAGATGTCAACTCCCTAACACTTATTCTGAAGGAATGTGCTAGGGAGTTGACATCTGTCTTGACATGTTTTTTTTTAGTATGAGTCTTTCACTGGGTCGAGTTCCAAAGGAATGGAAGAATGACAAGATTGTGCTACCTCATAAGGGAGGTGATAGAACTCAGGCATCAAATTATAGGCCAATCTTTTTGAGATGATGCAAATCTGTGTCAGGTATTGTGGTTAAGTTGTTGGAGAAGCTGGTGAGAACTAGGATCCAGAAGTGGGTTGACAACAATGGCATTATCTGTGATGAACAGCATGGATTTGCTAAAGGAAGTTATGTTTTAGTAATCTACTTACTTATTACAATAAGATGATGGTTTCCTTGGACAGAAGAGAGGGATACACAGCAGTACACTTAAATTTTACAAAGGCTTTTGATAAATTACCACATGATAAGTTGATAGTCAAACTAGAATGGATGGGATTGGATATTAGATTAGTGCATTGGATCAGAGATTGGCTATCTGGTAGGTATCAACAAGTTGTGTATGGGGGAGCAATATTCAGGAAAAGGAAAGTCACCAGTGGTGTGCCTCAGGAGTATGTTTTAGGGCCATTGCTGTTTATCATGTATGTTAATGATATTAGCAAATATTTCGATGAGGATATTCAATTGTTTGCAGATGATGCAAAGTTGGGATGAAGTATGAAGAGTGGAGAAGATGTTGTGGCCTTACAAGATGACTTAAATAAATTGAGGGAATGGGCACAGAAATGGGGATGCAAGTTCAATGTTGCAAAATGCAAGGTTTTAAAATTTGGGAAACAAAGATGGGATGTAGAATTTATGCTTGGTGGGGATATATTGTTGGAGGTGGAGGAAATTAGAGATCTTGGGGTGATAGTGGATAAGGATCTGAAATTTAGGGGACACATTGCTAAAATTGTGAGGACAACACAAAGAATTATGGAAATGATGTGGAGGACACTGAACTGACTTGTAGACGTAAGGAGATTCTTGTTCCATTGCATAACACTTTGATTAGGCTACATGGACTTCTGTGCAGAAATTTGGTCACCTGGTTTTCAAAAGGACAAAGAGATGTTGGAAAGGGGATAGAAATTACTTACTAATGTTGTTTCTAATCTCTGGAATGTTGAGAAGATTCAATTCACAGAGTCTAAGTGGATAGGAGGAAGAGGGGTGATATAATAGAGACCTACAAGGAGTGGAAGGAGGACCTATAACAACTCCTTATATCTATAAGATATAAGGGGTTATTATAGGATCAATGTGAGAAGTTTTACACAAGTGCCTGAAGTAGCACTACTCTGATCCACTTGTGTAACCTTAAGATTACTTGGATATTGAAGAACACATTAACATGTAGAGATAAGGAAATTTTTATTTCTCTTTATCAGGCCTTGATATGCTCACATCTTCATTACTGTGTTCAAGTCTAGTTCCCTGGGTTTCTTGTGGATGAGGAAATAGTGGGGAGGATTCAGAGGCAAGTGACCAAGGTGGTGAGTGGTCTGTGGAAGATTCCCTATGAGGATAGATTGAGGTCTTGTGGATTGCAGAAGTTGGTTGGTAGGAGAAAAAAGAGGGGATATAATAGAAACATTTAAGTTGCTTATGGGGTTTTATAGGATTTATTGCAAGGGAAATATTTCAGCACTTGGCTAGATAATATTTCTGATAATATTTGCATGTTGTTATATCCTTTGTATATATGCTATTATTATGCTCACAAGAGAGGAGGGAAGATTGATCAATGCCTTTGTGGCTAGAGCACAACATTTCAGTCTCATGTAATATTTACGCCAAATCACCTTTGATCTATTACATTTGAGGTATTGCTGCATTAATATCATTTAATGTTTTTTTTTTAAATATATACTATTAAGCATTTGTAGTCTACTAAATGCAGTTCAAGAGTATTTTGGTTATTTTAATTTCTTTTACAGGTTTGGTAGACGTCCGATTATTCTACTCAGCCTTTTCTTATTACTATGTGGAGGAACGATAGCAGCATTTTCATCTTCCATCAAAATGTTTTTAGCATTTAGATTTATTATTGGCTTTGGTTGTTTTGGGCTGCAATCAACAGGTTTGGTGCTGTGTATGTAATTCATCTTTTAACTCTAGTGCTAATGATGAAAGAATAACATTTTTTATTAAAGCAGAACTTCCAGAATACTACAAATATAAAGAATTTTTAAAAAAATTTAATGTGAATCATACCCATGAAAGGTTATAAACCTATTGTACATTAGCACTATGAATGGGCTAAGGATTATTGCAGAATCTAGGAAGAGGGGTGATATTATTATTATTATTATTATTATTATTATTATTTTGTGACACCTCCAAGGAGTCCAAAGACTCATTGAGGGAGGGCACCTACTATACAAATCTTCACCACTTAATTCATCAACTAAACTAATCACTACTACCATCATCATCTACACTAACACCATCTACATCCCACCACCACCACCACCACCACTACCACTAGTATTATTTGTCTGTAAATTGAGTTTGTTCTGAAGGCTGATTTCTCTGTATTATGCATGATGAAAATCCCGAGTTTCCAGGTAAAAACCCTGCTACCTCTGTATGAGATCGGCTAACTCACCTTCAATTGAAAGAAACACATATAAAGATTTCTCCCAAAGATAGAGACATACAAGTTAGTAAGGAGTTGTAATAAGATCATTGAAGAGGTTTTTCATAAAATGGAGGAAGAACAAGAGGCCATCCCTGGAAGCTGTATGAGGAGGGTGTGAGCAAGGGAGTAAGAAGCAAGTTTTTTTGCATGGAGAGTTCAGAATTATTGGAATGCACTGCCTGAAAGTGTGGTGTCTGCAGAGAATTTGAATGTATTTAAGGCATGGTATGATGAGCTGTGTGCGTGTGTGTGCATGTGTGTATATATCACCAAGGGACCTCTCATGATGAGTCTTTGATTCCATGAGGATCTTGGGATAATAATGAAATCTGGAAATCCGGCTGCAGAGAGAACAAATCTTTTACAAGTCAATTAAGGTCTTAAGTAGGTGGTAGTCTCACACCAAGTGATGTAATTTTTTCTACCACCTGAAGACAAACATTCAGAAACAGCTTTGTCACATTAGGCATATAAGCCTGAGGCCTATTGGTTGGAATGCAGAAGTGTTATCCACTCAGTAGACCATCCATACATCAGTGGTCCTAATGGGCACTTAAACGCCCATGACCTTCCAACTGTTCTTGGACTTTGCAACTACAACCTTAACTTGAGGATAATGTGGTTATCCCTATGCCTCCTGTGGTGTCCAGCTAACTTACCTTTCGTTGAAAGAGACTAGATAAAAGTTCCTTACATCACTGACAGGAATCGAACCCACGTCTTTCCAACCAAAGTTTCGTATATCAACTGAACTAAGGAGGTTCAAACTAAGTAGACCAGGCTAGATAATAAGATAGATGTAGGGTAAATACAGCAAATAATAGATTGTGAGAGAACAGTAGGTTATTCTTGTAAAGGGCCATTTGAATAAGGAAGCAAAATGTAGATTTTCTTCATGAGTGGGAATTATTATATTATTATTGTAGAATTTCTTAGCAGTGACATAATCTGGAGCACTGAAATCAATCTGAGACTTTTGATCTCTGAATAGGTGAAAGATCATTGGTATTAATTTTGTTCCAAAATGCAAATTAGACTATGTATGAAATAAGTATTATGACATTCCCTGTTTTAGAATGAAATGATACATGTATTCCTGTCTCATCACATGTGGCTTATGCTGCTGGACAAGGTGAAGAACTAAGTATACCTATAAAATTGATTCTAAATCTGTAAAAATAACATATGGAGAACTTATAGGTGTCAAAATAGGTATTATCATAGGATGTCATAAGTGGCCTATCGGTTTGTAAACACTGGCTGAATACTTTAATCACTCAACTCTAGGCAATGCAGTTACTCAATGGAAATATGAGGCTAACACTTCAGCCATAAAATGAACAGGAAGATCAAGGGTAGTACAGAAATCACAGCAATCCAATATGAAAATACTCATTCAGGATTCAGAGCTGCTACACTGGGTTTGGGTTAGTAGGACCATGTAAAGAGGTTTGGAGTCTAGGTTTTCATGGAAGGGTAGCTGCACATAAGATGGACATTAATCATGACAATTAACAGCATAAGACTACACTTGTGTGAAGCACTTCATTACATGATGTGGTGAATTGTGCTACACTTTTTTTTATGATTGGATGAGTTAGTGTGAATGTGGTGGATGGCTGAGAAATGGCTTATCTCTCGAAGTCTAGCGATATTACTTATGGTATGGATTCAGATCTTTATTTGTAGTTCCTGGAAGGATGAACATCAGTGGATATGCAGCACTTTTGTATAATTCAGTGCTTCTTACACTGTGGCAGTTTTTTGGAGTAGACTCATGTCTCTTTGAACACTACAATGTAATGTTCATGGTCTGGTGGTAATACCTGACTCATATTTTCACAAACTGAAGAACATGCCTTTGCAGACTGGAAAGTGTGATTGGGACCTCAGCACACCAGTGACACATGTGCAATTTAGATTTCTATGAAATACAGTACTGTTCCAATACTAATTTTAACATAGTGCATGTTATTGCCTCTTAAATTAGCTTCTTATTGATTTGTAAGACTGAAAAAATAAAAAATTCTCAAAAATGTAAGTCATTACCATAGCTCCCTCTACTATTATCTCAAATTTTGTCACCTCTCAAAAATATGAATGAGGTAGTCACATCACAGCCTCACCAGAACAGACTTACCTTACATATTACAGAAAAAAGCAATAAATTTTTTCCTTGATAGAAATATATTCCCAAATCTAATCACTGTGCTTTCTTTGCAATTCAAAGAATACTTGGCTGATATACATACTTCACTTTGTATATTTTCGGTAAGCACCTCCATACCACAGTTGAAAGAATAATGGTACATTGAACCCTTCAATTGGAACCCAAGTTCAATTCTTGTTATGATAAAAGCAATCTTTACATGGACTTTTTCAACTGAAGGTGAGTTAGCCAATCTTACATGGAGGTAGCAGGATTATTTTTTTCCAGAAACTCTGGTTTTTCATCCTGCATGCAGACAAATCAGTCAGGTATATATATAATATACAGACAAAAAAAGTACTTTTAGCAGGTGGTAGATGACATTATTGCCAGCTTGGTTGGCCGAGTGGTTAGCGTATCTGCTCTCCAGCCAAAAGGCTGCAGCTTCGAATCCCACCATGGACATGGATGTTTTTGATTGTCTGTGAAAATACTAGTGGTGGTGGTGGTGGTGGGCAGTAGATGGTGTTGGTGTAGATGATGCGGTTATCTGTAGTTGGTGGATTGAGTGATGGAGACAGAGAGTTGTAGAGTAGGCACCCTCCCTTGATGAGTCTTTGGTGGTGTCATGTAATAATAATAATAATTATGTGTAGATGTTGGATGTTGGCATAATATAAAGATGGAGGATTAAGTAGTGCAGCCAGTGGGTTGTGTGAAGTTGCATGCCCTCCACCATTGGGTCCTTGCAGATCACTTACTAACAATGATAATTACCATATCCCAATCACATTGCTCATCATGGGTAGTCTATCCTAATGTGTTTCTTTTTCTATACTCATCCTAATGGTTGCTGGGGTTGGCAATATTACTTGACTAGGGGATAATTATAGAACATTGTGGTTTCGCATTGCCTTCCTTGTCCAATAAATGTTTTATGTCCATAGATATGTGTGTGTGTGTTTTCACAGGGCCGTTATTATTATTATTTCTGACATCCATGGAGTCAAAGACTCATCATGGCAGGTACACACTATGTACACAATGCTCATCCAACTGTGTTTAAACTGATTCTATGTGTCACCTTCACAACACACTCAGGCAATTCATTCCCCTCACCAACTCTCCATGCAAAGAACCTGCTCCTCACATCTCTTCTCACACCCTCCTTATACAGTTTCCAGGAATGACTGCTGGTTTTGCCCTCCCCCCTCCCATTCTATGAAAAATCTCTTCCATGTCAACCTGATAACAACCCCTGACTAGCTTATATGTCTCAATCATATCCTCCCTTCTCCTCCTATTCACAAAGCTTTGCAGCGTACATTCTCTCAATCTGTCTCATACTTCACATTCCAAAGACGACTGACCACCTTTGTGAATGTTCTTTAAATCCTTTCTCACATATCCCCATTACCTAAAAACCCGGTGTTGAGGATATGTTGGAAAACCCAGAAATTTTGCAAATGAAAGCTTTTTGCAAAATTTAAGTATGCCACTATATATGCATCTCCCTTGTCCAAAACTTTGTTATAGTACATAAGTAATTTAGTAACACCAAATCTGTGCACAATAATCTTATATAAGACCTGATAAAGGCCTTATACAATGACATCATACCGATTTATTTCTGCATGTGAGGATCCTCTGCATCATTGCCATTATCCTATGTGATGTCTTCAAAACTTTTGCAATGTGGCCCCTGAATTCACGTCCTTGTCCATCATCACTCCCAGATCTCTCATCTACTCTACCTCCTTTAAAGTTTCCCCACCAAGTGTATACTTTGCGTCCCATCATTGCTTACCAAATTTCAAAACCTTACACTTTGCAACATTGAACTGATAGTTCCACTTACCTGTCAATTCATACAATCTATTCAAGTCCTCAAACAGCTGCATATCAGCAGTTAAACCCATCCCAGTATCATTAACATACAAATTGAACAACAATGATCTCAAAACTGACCCCTGCAGCAGACCACTAGTGACCTTCCTCTTTTGAGATACTGCATCCCCATATACAAATTTCTAATACCTTGCAACCAGTCACTGATTCAACTCCACCATATCTGTTATTCATATCCACCATTTTCAATTTATTTAACAGCTTGTTATGTGGAAGTCTCACAAAAGCTTTTGCAAAATCTAAGTATACCACTGTATATGCATCTCCTCTGTCGAAAACATTTGTCACCTTGTTATAGTACATAAGTAAGTTAGTAAAACGTGATCTCCCTGTAACAAACCCATGTTGATTACCACAGAGAATACCACTATTATCAAACCATTTCTGTATCCCACTTCTCACCAATCTGTCTAATACCTTCACCACAGCTCCAGATATACAGATTGGCCTATAATTTGTAGCCACAGACCTATAACCACCTTTATGCAGTAGAACAATTTTATCTTCTTTCAACTCCCTTGAAAGAATCTTATTAAACAAGCATGTCAATGCTACTGCCAATTCCCTGGAACATTTTCTTAAGATGCATGGCCTCCACATTGCATCACATTGCCTCAAAAGTAGTCTTTCAAGAACTCAAGAAATTCATTTTCCTTATTCTCAATTGCTGTCTCTTCATTTAGATCTCTACTGTCATAATTAAAATTGCCCATAATAATTACCCTTTCTTTGTTCACTAACCCAAGTTGTTTATACATTTCTTAATCACCACCCTCCACATTCCTGGCCTATAGCAACATCCAACTAAATATGTCTTCCTGTCAACCTCCACATTGCATCGCCTTGCCTCATAATCATTGCCACTATATTTCCACTCTTTCATGTCTACCTTATGTGGACATAATTCCCCTGCTATCATCAGCAGCACTTTCCCTTCCTTCTTGTCCTTTCTATCCTCACATAAAACGCTGTACCCTTCCATTTTTGTTCCTGTTAGGATATCATCTTAGCCAGAGTCTGTTGTGGATGCTATGACGGTGAACGAGTTCAAGGCAAGGTATGATAGATACTGTGAGAATGTAATCGCATAGTTGTGTGGACATGATGTTTAGGGCCTCCCTCGATGAGTCTAAGGACTCCTGGAGTCGCCCGAAATAATAATAATAATAATCTTCATTAAACCATGTTTCACTTATTCCAACAATTTTGAGACAAATAAACTAAATCAGTGAAACCTTTCATTTCCTTTATTTCTGATACTTCTGGCATTTGTAAATAAACACAACAGTTCACTTTTAGGTTTATAATCAATCCTATCCAAGCCATGTTGGTTGTGATTTCTCCATCACACCTGCCCTTGGCCAGTCATCTTTATCACAGTTTATCATATATGAGAGTGTGCTGAAAAGGTGTGATAATCACCATGAAGGAATTGAGATAGAAATATGTAACTTATACATTAGTCTACATATTCCCTATGAAGTGATGTACAATTATTACAATGCTGCCAATCTGAAATCAATTTTATGTGTAAAGTTTTATATATATATTTATTTATTTGAGATAAATACGTTCAGCAGGAGTTCTGTGTGTGTAGTCCAGCATACTACCTCTAATCTGTAACTCAGCTCTTTCTGTGTTTGCTGCAGTATATCCAGAGTAATTGGAGTTATAGCATCTTAATTTTGTCTTCTGATGCTTGTAGTAAAGTCATTTTGATGTGTGCTCTTTATCGTTTTTCTACATAACTCCCATAAACTAAAGACTAAGATCATACTCATGAGATTGATTGGAATTTTTTTATTTTATGTTTAACCATTTATTTTAGAGTTCTTGTGTATCTTGTAGACTTTATTTTTCACTGTTCCCAGTTTCTTTAAATGTATTATACCACTGCTTAATATATTTATCATCAGATGGATTAGGTTGATAGACTTTACCAAAATTCTTATTCCCCACAAATTACTAACTCCAGTTTTGTATACCATAAACTCATAATTTTTTTGTTTACTGTCATCATCTTGAGTACCTTCCACAATGAGTAATTTACTCTGTGGAGATCTGGTGATGATAATATTGACAGCTACTGATTTGGATGAGTGGATCCAAAGCTGTTTGAGTAGATCAACCATCTTAGGTTTGGTTAATTGACAATCAAAGATGAATGTGAAAAATATTGCCCATTTAAAATACTGGCTTTCCTTTGTGGAAACGTTGATATCCTCACTTCCAGAAATGTGCTTCCCTCCATTCTATAAATAATATCTTGTGTGTTAATCTGGTAAGTTTTCACTACCTTGTACATCTCTGTTATATTATCCCTTTCCTTCCTGTCTGCTGTCTCACAGATTACATTCCCGCAATTTGTCATTCTAGCTAATGCTAATGCTTCAAAGATCAGATATTGCCTTAGTTCCAGGAAGTAGTTTCCACAATTAAGTGTCAAGGATCCACTTATCTGTGGATTCTTTCTAGAGTTTCCTTGTTATTCTGAAAGCTAGTAGATTAGCTCATAGCAGTCTGAATGTGGTCATTCAAGTTTTATGCTCCACTTGTCATAACTCCAGGAATTTTAAACCATTTATAAACATTCTCGTAGACAGGCTTATACATTGGTTATGCATTTCTAAATCACTTAGGGAATTGAACAACGTAGATCTGAATATAAATTAAATTATGGATAGGAGGGTGGTTGACGGAGAGATATCAGAGAGTGGTTTACTCAGGAGTAGAGTCCACAAGACGGCCTGTGACTAGTGGTGTACCACAAGGATCTGTTCTTGGACCACTGCTGTTTAATTTGTTCATAAATGATATAGGAAAGGATCTGAGAGGAACAGTTCATTTGTTTGTGGATGATGCGAAGTTGGGTAGGGCAATAGTGAATGCAGATGACGTCAAAATTTTGCAGGATGATTTGGATAGATTGGAGGTCTGGGCTAGGGAGAATGGATGTCAATTTAATGTGGCAAAATGTAAGGTTATGCATTTTGGGGTGAAAAGATTGGAGGCAGTTTACTGCATTGGTGGAACCGTGCTCCAGGAAATTGATGAGGCACGAGATTTAGGAGTGTTGGTGGATAAGGAATTAAAATTTAGGGGACACATTGCAAAAGTGGCCAAATCAGCTCATCAAATCACTTGGTTGCTGAAGAATACGTTGACAAGCAGAGACAAGCAGGTTATTGTTCCTCTGTATCGAGCCTTGATAAGACCTCATCTCGACTACTGTGCTCAGATTTGGTCACCTAGGTTTCTTCTTGATGGGGAGGAGGTGGAGAGGATCCAGAGGCGAGTGACCAAGATGATAGCAGGTCTGTGGAATGAACCGTATGAGAATAGGTTGAGGATTTGTGGGTTGCAAAAATTGGTTGATAGGCGGAGGAGGGGAGATATGATTGAGACATTCAAATTACTGAAGGGTTTCTATAAAATTAATTCAGAAGATATTTTTGAGAACAGGGCTGGTTGTGGGAGGACTAGGGGACATCCATGGAAACTGGGCAAAAGTGTGGTTAGTAAAGGTGTTAGAGCTGGGTTCTTTACTTTTAGAGTAGTGAATGAGTGGAATGCGCTCCCTGAGTCTGTGGTGGATGCTGTGACAGTGAATGAGTTTAAGGCGAGGTATGATAGATACTGTATGAATGTCGAATAGTTGTGATGAAAATGATTTGGGGCCTCCCTCGATGAGTCTAATGACTCCCTGGAGTTGCCCGTAATAATAATAATAATAATAATAATAATAAAATTATACTTTAATAAATATTTCCGACATTTCGTAAACGTCACATTGCCATTTTCAAAAGGAACTTACAAAAAGGCACGTGCATGCAGGCACTACAACACAGTAACTGAGAATGAAGATATGAAGCTATCATTCTCCTAGAAGTCCTGATGGTGCCCTCTAACGGGCTAAGTAGGTGTTCTTGGCCGTTGGGCTGAAGGTCTGCTGATGTATGCCTTCCAAATTTGGGGCAGTCGCATACAACCAAATTTGTTGAGGTTTGGGGAGTTTCTTAGTGCTGAGGCTGATTCCATAAATAGTCTTTCAAATTTATATTTGCTACAGTGTATTACTGTAGCTTTCTTCCACCGTATTCTGTGACGTGTATCCAGAGCATGGTCTGCAAGACCAGAATGGCTGCGCTTGTGAAACCGGATGTAGTTCTTGTGTCCCGAAATTCTGATATTCGCTGTCCTGCCTGTTTGGGACCTGGTATACACCAGGTAGGTCTAGGGGAAGTGGTTGGTCTTTGGTGGAGCAGATAAGGGATTTAATTTATTAATTTATATTTGGATCTACGTTGTTCAATTCCCTAAGTGATTTAGAAAAGAAAAAAAAAATTATAAACATTGTTTTTTTTTTTACTAACTAATTTTCCTTTTGATACTGTGAATTATGTATAAAGTGCCATTGTTTCATTGTGCCTGCAGGTTTCTCTTTAAGTATATAAGGTCTTCCTAATCCTAATCCTGTGGCCTCCTCTCTTTGAGAGGGTTGCAACTGATTACTAATGAGATATGATGCAAGGAGGTTTCCTGTTGCCTTCCTTGCCATAGATATTTATGACTGTAGCTGTGTGTGTGTGTGTGTGTGTGTGTGTGTGTGTGTGTGTGTGTGTGTGTGTGTGTGTGTGTGTGTGTGTGTGTGTGTGTGGGACTGGTTTGCCTGTTTTGAGAGATGAAAAACTCAAGTTACCGGGAGAAAAAACCCTCCACCTCCTATGAGATCAGTTAACTCACCTTTAAAGTCGAAAGAGACCAGATAAAGGTTTCTCATGTCATGGACAGGAATCAAACCCAGGTCTTTCTGACCAAAGAGCTTCATCTGTACTGACTGAGCTATGGAGACTCCATATAAGGCCTTATAAAGTAGAAAAATAGCTTTTTTTATCCTCATATTTGTCAATTGCAGTGAGGAAATCAGACTGCATTTCATATGCTCTGCAGGAACAGATAGAAGAATATATATATATATATATATATATATATATATATATATATATATATATATATATATATATATATATATATATCATAATATTAGAGTAAATGTTTACTCTAATTAAATGATACCTTCAAAGAATAACATGTAATATGTTTTTACTAGTGACTCTTTGTTTCAGACAGCAAAATATCTGCCCACATGCCTGTGTTGGGCAGCATCATAATGAAATTTACTGGTTTTGATATATATTGGATAGAGACCAAATTCAAGGATTTACTTGAAAGTTAATTTTGTTGAAAGGATGTATGTAAAACTACAAGACTGGTACTTATGGAACACTTGGGAGATAGCTTGGAGCTGTAGCATGAAAGTTGGATGAAAAGGACATGAAAGAGTACTTTAAAAGAATCAAAGATGATAAAGATGACATGAAAACTGAAACCAAAGATATTCTTGATATCTGGAGTAATTACTTTGAAAGACTTTTACATGAAACAATCAGTGACAGAATAATAGTTCAAGAGGAATGCAGTCAAAAATACTTCATCAATACCTGAGGTAGTAAAAAAGATATCAGAAGCCTGAAATGTATAAAGGAAGCTGGAGTAAATGATATTCAACCAGAAATGCTCAAATATGGAAGTATAAAAATTTTACAGTAGCTGCACTGCATAATTCAAAAGGCCTGGTCAGAGGGTTTAAACCTAGATGATTGGCACTAACATAGTGCCCATTTATAAAAAAGAGAAATATAACTGAAAATTTCAGAGGAATTTACTTGCTGCTGAGTGTTGCTAGTAAGATGTATGAAAATATAATCGAGAAGAGGCCAAAAAAATGTGTGAAAATTCAAGTTGGAGGCAAAAAAATTGGGTTCACGCCAAATAGAAGTTGTCAGGATCAGATTTTCACTTTGCAAGAAATAGTTGAGAAATCCTGAGAAAATAACAACGATCTGTACTCAATTTTTGTAGATCTGGAAAAAGCACATGACCATGTGCCAAAGGAAAAGCTGTTTTGAATAATTGCTAAAATTATATGGTGTAAATGAACATTATACAGAGCAGTTTTTATTTTCTTCCTGTTTTACATTTAGCATACTATATCATGCAGCTTTTAAAACTGCCTATGACAGAACAGGGCGGTTAATCCTTATTTTCATAGTCTCTTATGTCTGTATATTGCATGCATTCATCTGGCCAGGTCACCTGTTTTGCAGGATGAAAAAACTGACTTTGCAGAAGTAAAAAACTTTGCCACCTCCATATCAGACCGGCTAACTCATCATTCAGATAGAAAGCCTCAATAAAGGTCCTTCACATCCTAGATGGGATTCAAACTGGTCTGTCCAACAAAGGGCATTGTGAAAACTGACTGAGCTATGGAGGCTATATACAGAGCAATACATACAATCTATATTTAGGTCAGCTTCCTCACCTTCTTGTGGTGCACCCTGTTGGGTATCTACCTGGATATTGAATGAACGAGGATGGGCTGGCAGTTTGGGATTTAGCTGACCAAATTGTATTCTTATTGGCTTAAACCAAAATACAAAATGATGGTATAGTTCACCCACCAATTAGAGATCCCTCGACACTTCTGCACATGTCAGAAAAAGGAGAATCCATTCCGATATTAGGGTAATCATTCTGTCTTCTGGGATGAGTTTGTTTATTATTACAGGTCGGAAAATTTAGCTTTTATTTTACGAACATTGCTGTTTTTAAAGTGTAACTATTTTGCTTGTGTAACAGTTGGAAAAATGTACGTAGAGTATTAACAAAATTAAAAAAGGTATAGCATAAAACAAAAATTTAACTTAGTTTATTTTTAAGAAAGTTTCTATAAAATAAAAATAATTATACAGAAAAACAGAAATTTTTTCAAATGAACTTAGATATTCTAAACTTACAGTTGAGAGAACTGAGACACTTTAATGTCTTAAACCGATTAATTATTTATGACTTGTTATGACTCTTTTAACAAACCCATGCAAAAAAAATGTTGGAAAAAAATACCATTGTCAAATCTTTTTAATCTTCAGAGTCATCTGAATCGGTGTCCGAATTGCCATCACTTTCACTTAAACTGATCACCAAAGGTTCGCTATCAAAGGTTCGTTATCAATCCAAGTTTCATCTGGATACACAATCGGTCTTTTCTCCTTCCTGAAACGTCTTATTGCTCTCCAATACTGCATTCTAGATAAAACAATGTCACTTTGCTCCATGATAAGTTTCCTTTTATTCTGGGACTTTTTAAAACAAAATCAGATTTCATGAAGTTTTTTCTTTAAAGTTTCTCTTTTCCAAAGAAGAACAGTTGGCACTCTTTTCTCGACCACGTAAAATTCGTGAATAGTTCTTCTTAATCATTAATCTTCTTAATCATAGTTCTTCAAAATCATCCAAAGCTATGGTTTCGATGGTTTTCTTTCTCTGCCGCTTTTTTTTTAGGAGATTTAAAATTCTTTTAACAGTAGACACCGATACACCTGCAATTGCCCTTGCACGTTTTATGACTTGAGAAAGAGGAACAAGGAGATGGCCTTCTGACGATTCTTTTTCGCAGAATGTCAGCACATTATTCAATACTCTTTAGCAAGAGCTACTGAAACATTTAACAAGAGAACTTGTTGACTGTACTGGATCCATCATACAAATTAATAATAAAAAAATAATGCAAAAAAGCGACAACAAAAATCTAGCTAGTACTAATACAGTGACAGACAAGAAAGCGTGATTTTGCATGTTGGCAACCAATTCGTACATCCTTCATTTCTTTCTCCCCTTCAGCATTAATTGACCATTCTTGGCAAAATTCCAAGGAGAGACCTGAAACCGGTGCGTGAACTATACAACATGATGGAATTTCATGCCAGCTGGGGCATTGCCCTGTTAAACAAGGCCCCGTTGTTTTGCCAGAGAAAAGTCAGCTATTGGGAAAAATCCTAAAACACACCCCAACTCAACATTCCCAGAGTTAAAGATCAGTACTGTCAACATAAGTAGCCTGAATGGCAAAGAAATGGAGCTAATATGATATGAGCTAATGGAGCGAATTAGATAAGTACCAGATCGACATAATAGGGGTGACTGAAACAAAAAACACAAAAACTGGTGAGATCTTTCTGAGCAATAAATACAAAATACAAGTAATGACAATCAAGGAAAAGAAGGATTAGCCATAGTATTCCACACTAAATAAGAGGCTAATCTTCTTGAATGGCAGGCAATCTCATGTAGAGTGATGTGGGCAAATATGAGAATGGGGAACCGGACAATGAGACGTATTTGTGCCTATGGTCTCACAGAAGGTTCTACTAAGGTAGAAGTGGAGGAATTTTTTGAGGCAAACTGACACAATGAAAAATGAAAAGTTGGTCCTTGTTGGGGATCTAAATAGCAGAGACATACAAAAATATTTTGGGAAAATTTGGCGAAAAGAGCAATGCTAATAATAATGGCAAATACCTTGGATTTCTGCTCAGGACATGGACTGGTTATTACTAACACCATGTTCCAACATAAAAATGTGCACAAATTCACATGGAAAGAAGCAAGGAATAAGAAAAGTCTCATTGACTATGTTATTGTCGATAGTGGTGTTTTCTCCTTGGTGCAGGACACCAGAGTGTACAGAGGATTTGAAATTGGAAGTGGTCACTATTTAGTCTTGAGCAGGATAAAATTGAATTTCATATTGAAAAGAAGAACATGTAAGAAAGTTTTAAAGCGAATAAAAGTTGAGCAGCTCAGAGATGTGAACTGTAGAATAAAATACACAAAGATTATTGAAGATAAAAATGAAAGAGTTTGAGAACAGGAACCAAACCTTTGAGATTCAGTGGCAAGTTGTGAAGAAAACTCTGATTGATTCAGCCAGAGAGGCATGTGGTGAGGTTGTCTGCAAGGATAGAAAAATAAGAACTCCATGGTGGACACAGGAAGTTAAAGAGGCAGTGAAGGAAAAGAAGAAAGCATATCAAAAGTTCCTGGCAAATAAGTTAGCTTGTGCTCTTAGAGAATACAGAGACAAATGTAAGAAAGCTAAACACCATGGGAAGTTTCTTACAAAAGTCATGGGAAGACTTTGGTAAGAACATAGAAAATAAATATCAAGAAAGTGGCAAGATATTCTGGAGGTTGTTGAAGAAGCTCAGAAATGGAGGAAAGAGGTAAAAGGAATTAAAGATGATAAAGGTGACATGAAAACTGGAGATAAAGATATCCTTGAAGAATGGAGTAATTACTTCGAAAAATTGCTAAATGAAACAAGCAGAGATAGCAAAGCGGAAAAACACTCAACAGGCATACAGTCAGGAACACATATCCATACTTGAAGTAGAAAAAGCCATCAAAGGCTTGAAATGTGGAAAGGCAGC
Source organism: Typopeltis vanoorti (assembly GCF_054136105.1). Classification (NCBI taxonomy): domain Eukaryota; kingdom Metazoa; phylum Arthropoda; class Arachnida; order Uropygi; family Thelyphonidae; genus Typopeltis; species Typopeltis vanoorti. The sequence continues at coordinate 54,038,804 of NC_143567.1, read as the reverse complement.
AGGAATAGATGATATTCGACCAGAAATGCTGAAGTACTTCTTCAGCATTTCTGTAGAACACTGAGGTTCTACAGAAAACAGTGGAGATCAGGAGAGAACCAGAGGTCATCCCTGGAAACTATATAAAGAGGGTGTGAGTAGGGGAGTGAGAAGCAGGTTTTTTCATGCAGAGTTTTGAATGATTGGAATGCCTTGCATGAGAGTGTGTTTATCCTATAACAACCCCTTACTAACTTTAGGTCTCTATCATGTCTCCCCTCTTCCTCCTGTCCACCAGACTCTGCAAGTTGTATCTTCTCAATCTTTCCTCATACTTGACATTCCAGAAGTTAGAAACTACCTTAGTCAGTCTGGATCCTTTCCATCAACTCCTCGTCCTTCTGAAAACCAGGTGATGAAAGCTGGGCACATTAGTCCATATGTTGCCTAATAAAAGCCTTATACAATGGAACAAGAATCTCCCTACTTCTACAAGTCAGTGTCCTCTGCATCATTCCCAGAAGCCTTTGTGTTGTCTTCACAATTTTAGTCTGGGGGTGATAGTGTTTTCTCCACTATCACCCCCAGATCTCAAATTTCTTCCACCTCCGACAGTCTATCCTCACCAAACATAAATTCTGCATCCCATCTTTGTTTTCCAAATTTTAAAACCTTACATTTTGTAACATTGAACTCACATCCCCATTCCTGTGCCCAATCACTCAATTTATTCAAGTCTGCTTGTAAGGCCACAACATCTTCTCTACTCTTCATCGTTCATCCCAACTTTGCATCATCTGCAAACAATTGAATATCCCCATCCAAATCTTCGCCGATATCATTAATATACAAGTTAAACAGTAATGGCCCTAAAACAGACCCCTGAGACACGCTGCTAGTGACTTTCCGTTTCCTGGATGTCGCTTCTGCATACACAACTTGTTGATACCTGTCAGATAGCTAGTCTCCAATCCAATGCACCAATCTAATATCCAACCCCATGCTCTCTAGTTTGACTATCAACTTATCATGTGGTAATCTATTAAAAGCCTTTGCAAAATCTAAGTATATCACTGTGTATCCTTCTCCTCTGTCCAAGGAAGCTGTCACCTTATTGTAATAAGTAAGTAGATTACTAAAACATGACCTCCCTTTAGCAAATCCATGCTGTCTATCAAAGATAATACCATTGTTGTCAACCCAATTCTGGATCTTAGTTCTCACAAGCTTCTCCAACAACTTAACTACAACACCTGACACACAGATAGGCTTATAGTTTGTTGCTTGAGTTCCATCACCTCCTTTATGAAGTGGCACAATCTTGTCCTCCTTCCACTCCTTAGGAACTTGACCCAGTGCAAGACTCATATTAAAAAAATATGTCAAGGCTACCATCAACTCCCTGGCACATTCCTTCAGAATACGTGGTGATATATTATCAATTCCCACACCCTTATTTACATCTAGTTTTCTCAACTCCCCATTCACCTCTTGCTCACTTACAGTCAGTCTCTCCTCCCCATCATCAACTGCTCTCGATCTCTCCATGAATCTTTATACCATTTTCTCCAATCAGTGTCATCCTTCCATAATCATTCTTTCTTTTGCTGGCTACATATCGAAAGAACTCCTTAGAATTCTTTTTGGCTTGATTAGCTAACTGCTGTTCATACCTCACTTTAGCTACCCTCACCAACCAAGTCACCAACCTTGCTTGGTGGTCTTTGTAGTCCTCATGGAATTGGTTATTTCCACTTTGCATGCATAATCTCTTTATTCATCCATTTCACACCTACCTTCTTTAATCTTCTCACCCTTGGAATATATTTAGACATTGCATCTACTAGATAGTTTTTGTAAATCCCCCAAGCTACACCGATCTCTTTTCCAGCTAACTCCTTATTCCATGCTACACTCGCAAGCTGTCTCCTGAGCTCTTCATAATCACTCCCCCCTTGTAGTTTCATATATATATATACCCTTTTCTTACAGAGGTCCTCACCCTGCTGGCAATCACCCAGGTATATTATTATTATTATTATTATTATTATATTATTATTATTATTATTATTCCTAAACTTAGGCCTATTAGTTCCTTCCACATTCTCTTAATACGTGTGATATCCTAATCAGTCACACAATCTGATTAATTATTATGATTATTATTATCTGACCTCCATGGATTCAAAGAACTCATCATGGGAGATCTATATCTCCCATGATTGAGTTCATCTTAGGCATCTTTATCAACTTTTTATTAACATTATTTCTTATTCACCGTTTCGTTTACTAGCCACCTAACTACTGGAAACAAAACTCCCTAGAACTGTACTTGGTCTATTCTAGCAACTTCTTGTCATATTCCATTTGCTCTCTGGACTGCTTTCCTGCTTATTTCACTTCTTTCTATGCAGTATTTGATAAATGTTGTTTATTCATCTGCTTTATGTCTACTCTCTCTATCCTCCTAACACACAAATGCAGGCTTGCATAGCTGCTTTCCAGTGTCTTTGAAGATATGATTTTCTTTCCTCCTAGTTTCTAATATTACAATATATTCTCAAGCTGTTTCCTATGGTCTCTCATAATCACCTGCTAAGACAAACAAAGATTAATAACAGCAGAAATTAAGTTTATGAGAAAAACTGCAAAGTACACTCTATTTGATCACAAAAGAAATGAAGAAATTATGAAAGAATTAAACCAAGAATCAGTAATAGAAAAAATTAAAAAACATAAACATAAATGAATGGAACACATTCAAAGAATGAAAATAGAAAGATTACCAAAACAATCCTTAAAGTACAAGCCATTAGGAAAAAGAAAACCAGGACGTCCTCTTAAACGATTCAACGATGACTTCTAAGACCAGAACAAGCCATGCTAGGCCTAAATCCTTGATATGCATGATGATGATGATGATGATTTATAATATTTATTTATAACATCCTAAAGATGGAAGAGGACAGAGAGAAAAAGCAAGAAGCCAAGAGAGTTGTGGCACAGGCGATGGCCATGGCATATCAAGATCTGTATGATCAATTAGAAACAAAGGAAGGACAGAGAAAAATTTACCAACTAGCGAAATGTAGAAATAAAGCAGCAAAGGACATCTTACATGTGAGGCAGATCAAAGACACTGAAGGAAGAGTATTATGGAGGGATGACATAAGAAACAATGGAAAATATACTTTGAGGGACTTTTGAATGAGGAAAATGTAAGGATTCACAGAGAAGATGGGCAGCCTTCTGAGGGGATGGTGCAGAACATCAGTAGAGTGGAACTGACGGAAGCCATGAAGAGGATGAGGAATGGAAAATCGGTGGGCCCCGACAGAATTCCAGTGGAGGCATGGATGGCACTGGGGGAAGAGGGAATTGACCTGCTGTGGGACCTGTTCATGAAAGTTTGCCAACAGGAAAATATACCCGAGGAATGGAGGGAGAGTACTCTTGTCCCCATCTACAAGGGTAAAGGGGATGCACAAGACTATAAAAATTACAGAGGAATAAAGTTGATGTCGCACACAATGAAAATCCTAGAAAGTGTTTTCGATGGTAGATTGAGGAAAGAGGTGGAGATTGCAAAGGAACAATTTGACTTCATGCCTGGTAGATCAACAACAGATGCTATCTTTGGGTTATGGCAGATGATGGAAAAGTATCGAGAGAAACAAAGGGAGCTACATCTGACATTTATTGATCTGGAGAAAGCATACAATAGAGTGCCAAGGCAAGAAGTCTGGAGGTGTCTGAGGTAGAAGAAGGTTCTGGAGAAATATGTCAGGTTGGTGTGGGAAATGTACAGAAATGTGAAGACAAGTGTTCGGACCTGTCTGGGACAGACAGAAAGTTTTCAAGTAACAGTTGGCTTGCATCAAGGGTCAGCATTAAGTCCGTTTCTGTTTAATATTGTGATGGAGGTGGTAACAGAGGAGGTGAGAGAAGATGCACCTTGGGCAATGTTGTATGCAGATGACATCTTGCTGTGTGCAGATTCAAGAGAAGAAGCGGGAACTAAACTGGAAAGATGGAAAAAAGTACTGGAAGAGAGAGGTATGAGACTGAGCAGAAGTAAGACAGAGTATATGTGTTGCACAGTGGGCAACAGACAGGAGACAGATCTGGAGCTGGAAGGAAATGCCATCAGGAAGGTGAGAGACTTTAGATACTTACGTTCAACAGTGGAAGAAGATGGAGGAGCTGAGAAGGAAGTGGGATGCAGGAATACAAGCGGGTTGGAGGAACTGGAGGGAGATGGCTGGAGTGTTATGCGATAAGAGGGTGCCGATCAAGCTGAAAGGCAAAATCTATAGGACAGTAGCGAGGCCAGCTATGACATATGCTATAGAAACTGTGGCCCTGAGGAAAAATAACATCAGCAGGATGGAAGTAGCAGAGATGAGGATGCTTAGGTGAATGTGCGGTGTGACCAGAAAGGATTGTCTGAGAAATGACAATGTCAGGGGAACAGTGAAAGTTACGAACTTAGGAGCGAAAATACAGGAGGCAAGGTTGAGATGGTTTGGTCATGTGATGAGGAGGGAGGACGAATATCTGGGAAGAAGGGTCATGCAGATGGATGTGCAAGGAAGGTGGAAGCATGGGCAGCCAAAGAAGAGATGGAGGGAGCTGGTAGAAGAGGACTTGAGGATGAAGAACTTGGATATGGTGACAGCCCAAGACAGGAAGGTGTGGAGGAGACTCATTATCAACAGTGACCCCACTTAAGTGGGAAAAGCTGCAGAAGAAGAAGAAGATTTATAACATCTTAAACAAATACTAAAATATAAGCCGATTGGAAAGATATGGCAGGGTAGGCCTCAAAAAAGGATATTGGATGGATAATGAGACCAGAACAGACCAATATGGTCTATACCTGTAATTAGTGTTATGATGATAATGATGATCATATATTTATTTATATATACATTTCTAATATTATTCAGTGTAAAATTGATTATTGTATTATTAAATTGATTTTCATTATATTGGTGTGAAAAAAAAAAATAGTAGTGAGAAAAATATTTATGCATTGTAACTCACCATTGAAGTTAGCTGAGCAAGGGAAGCAGCAGAAGGATGTCAACTTGTCGACGAAATGCTTACCATATTTACTTGAAAATAACTCGCTCTCACGTATAACTGTCACCCCTGATTTTATTTTATGAAAAAGACATTAAAAAGTGTTGCATATGCCTCGCACATGGAAAATGTTTAAACATGTTCACGTCGAGGTGATAATTAAACAACACGCCCTTCCCAACAGCCACTATACTGCAGATGCAAGAAAAACAAGTAGTTTTATTGTATCCCTGAATAAGGTCCAGGGGCTTTTGCAGTCTGTGTAATATATTTCTCAACAAATAGTGCAATTAGAGATAGCTGGAATAAAAACGCCGCTAACTAACGAATCACATGTCCCCTCTCACAGAAACTACGCTGTATAGACTCAAGCAAAACGATATGTTGCACCTGAAACACAGTATCTAACCAAAAACTCTTGTCCAGTTTTTCAATTACATGAAATAAGTGTTTGTTTTATTGCATTTGAAATTCTCGATGTCATTGACAGATCACAAAGGCTAACTTCAAATAAAATTCTACCAGGAATTGAAATATGCGATATAATGCATGTGTAAGTTCCTGTGCCAGCTCAAATGCTAACAAGCAGCAATAATATTCATTCAAAGGTTGAAACTTTGTGTGAGTTGAGCCCACCGATAAAGAGAAGTTCCGTCAGAACGATAAATGTCGTGAATGTGTTAAAACTGAGAAATGTATAGTGAATGTTGTTATGACAGTTTCACATGTTATGGAATTCGGTTGAAGAGAATTAGCATTTCAACTCAACAATTGTAGGTTGCCTTTGGGTCATGCGACCTTTTGTTAATACCGCACTAATCATATGCACATCTTAATAGTTGCTCTTTGGTGTAAAACAAAATTTTACTTGTATGTATTGTAACAATTAAAAAAAAAGGTTGAATAATTTATAAGCATATAAAAGGATATCACCTGTAAATCGTTGACATGCCAGCAAAATTCTCGGACATGCCATAGGGTTCGCCATCTATGACCTAGATGATGATCATTTCTGCTGAGTTGGGACATCTCGATTTGTTTCATAGATCACTGAAACCTTTTCATTTGAAATGCTATGATCTTATGATTTTCTATGAATATATATAGTTTTCATTTTAGTATTTAAAGTGTGAAGTAAAATAATGATGGCAGTTCTGAAACATAATAATCATGAATGTTGCTACCTTCAGTATGTATTATCATAGTGTTGTATGATATAAAAGACACAAAGTCTAAAGAGCCCATATACATCTGCCTTTTATTAGTGCATTTTAAAGTTTTCACCCTTAGCAATGTTTCAAACTCATTGGTGTTTTCAATAGTTTTATTTATTGGCTTTCTTCACTCGTAGGCTGGAATATTTTGGAAGTTAAAAAAAGAAAATTATAGTCAGAGAAGAGGAATGTCATCGATGAAAACATATGAATGGCTGATGAAACTTTGTAGGCATTGCTCACAAAGTATTCCTGGTGAGATTTTTAGAGGGTAGTTCACCATTGCTTTCCCTAATCCCCCAATTTTATCCAGGCTCAGGACTGGCATTTGGCTGGGATGTATTTATGACTGTAATCCATTTGTGTTTACTGGACCGGTTTGCCTGTTCTAGAGGACGAAAAACCCGTGTTTCAAGGTGAAAAATTCCCCTACCTCTGCATGAGACTGGCTAACTCACCTTTAGTCGAAAGAGACCAGATAAAGGTTCCTTCCATCACTGACGGGAATCGAACCCAGGTCTTTCCAACCAAAGGGCTTTGTCTGTACTGGCTGAGCTACGAAGGCTCTGTAGTGGTATAAACAGCAATATATTTTGAAAGTTAAAAAAGAAAATCATAGAGAAAAGGAATGTCATCTATGAAAACATTTGAATGGCTGATGGAACTTTAGTCATTTATAATTTTTAGATTTATGCCTCAGCAAATCACAAAATCTAATATCATGTTTCAGTTTGATTTACATACATAATGCACATACTTCTTCAAGATGACTTTAGAATACAAACAGACAATATTACTCCATGAAATAAAACTACAGGAACAATTAATAAAATATCATTTTAATTTCTAGATGCTGTTAACCAACTTATACAGAATGCTTGTTTATGATTAATGTCCCTGTTATGCTTTTTTACAGTGATGGAAATTGTCAATCACAAATATAGAAATATCTTTGGCATTGGACTACACTTTGGTTTAACAACAGCCAGTATTTTGCTACCAGGAATTGCTTATCTATTACGTCACTGGGTGTACATGCAGTTGGCTGTAACACTTCCATGCTTTTCTTTGATATGTATATATTGGTAAGAGCTAGTTAAATACTTCTTGAATAACTTATAATCTTATCTGATATTGTTACATATTTGAATTAGATTGAATATTAGCGACATATAAGATGAAGAGATGATCAACTTTCTTACTGTGATGAGCAGCTTTATTATCATTGTGGTCATCCATTGTTGAAGCTAGTTGTCTTCATGAACTAGATGATGGAAAACAAGAGATTTTCTCAGTAGGGTTTTTTTCTTCTTCTGAGTTACCAAGTTTTCCTTCTACAACTAGAAAACTCAACCAGAGAAAACATTCACATGCACAAGCAATTCAGTTAACACGACAGACATACCACATTAATATCCCATATCTTTAGTTACTGTATTACTAATATGATATTATGTGATCCTCCACATGTTGCTTCTGTTCCAGAAATGCATCACTCAAACACTTATGCTACCATGTACCAATTTCTATTTTGTCTTTCTTTAAACTAATTCACTAAAAATGAATTAGTTCAAACTTTAACCATACTTAAACCATACTCTTATTAATCTACTTTGAAGTATATTCATTGCTCTCTTTTCTTTTGCCATGTTTCTTCTGCATCTTTATCCTGTAAAATCTGAACTAATATGTTACTATTATATCTCTCTCTCTTTTTTTTTTTGCCTGTCAGCTAATTTTTAATCAAACTCACACACACACACACACACACACACACACACACACACACACACACACACACACACACACACACACACACACACACACACACACACACCGCCACCACCGCCACCACCACCACCACCAATCTCTCCATATAGGAGCATTCCACACACAAAACCATTGTGATCATATCCTCTGAATCTTCTCCACAAAACCCAGACAGCCAAATTGCTCCATATGTAGCAATCAGAGTATCAAAGTCTTATAAAAAGTGGTAAGAACTTCATTTCTATTTCTTAGTGTTTTTTAGCATCAAGCTGTGCTTTGTATTATTTTTCCCGCCTTTCTTAATATTTACCCATCATCCAAATCCCTAATCTCATCAATTACTTATAGTGCAGTTCATATACAATACACAGTTTGTAATCTTTTCAGCAAAAACTCAATGACCTTACTATTTGCATATTAAACAGGCAGATATCCCTTGCCCACTATGTTAGGCTGTTTAAATTCTCCTGTAGGATTTCTACATTATCTTCATAAACTATTGTGCTCAGCAGTTTAGCATGAAAGAAAGATCACATGGCAAGAAGGAAATTCAATTTATACACCTGTTGAGAGATAATTACTGAGACAGCATGTGATGGAGGGGACTAGGGGTGTGAGAGTATTAGATCTGGTCATAGGATCAGAAGCGGTATCCATAACCAAGATGGCCACATTCCCTCCAATTGGCAAAAAGTGACCATGTAATTACATATTTGGTTTAATCGTTTATCCAACTGTAAGCAAAGTTTGCACCTGAAATATTTTCAGAACTGGGGCTACTCGTGGTAAAGGTGGTATAAGTTCTGATGACTTGCCTTAGTATCCCATAATGCAAAGCATATATCCTCATTGGTATGTAAAATGCTATCTTCTTCTTCTTCTTCGCGTTATTCCCGCTTCCTATGCAGGGTCCGCGTGTTACTTAGATGCGACTACTTGTTAGTACTACTCCCAACCGACCCGTCGCCTGGTCTGCCGCTGGGGGGGGGGGAGAATATATTTTTGACTGTAGAGGTGTATGTTCACGGGGCCGGTTTGCCTGTTTGCGGGATGAAAAACGCCAGATAAACTGGCGGAAAAAACCCTACTGACCGCACCCAAGACCGGCTAACTTGGCTATGCCTGAGGAAGATCCTCAAATTCCTCACGTCTACAACGGGAATTGAACTTGGGACACTCCTTCCCCAGTCATATGGTTGCGAAGCGCAAAGCCATTAGGCTGCCCCAGTCCTGAAAATATTTCAGATGTAAACTTTGTTTGCTTACCAAATATGTAATTGAAAGCCAAGTATCATAGGCCAAGTGAAAAAGCTTCCATTGACCATGTGGTCTTGACTTGGAGATTGCAAAACATGAGGAATATTCGGTCAAGAAGGGGTATATGTGGTGTCATAATCACAAGACAAGTGATTATGACCAGCTTAGGAGAAAGCTTAAATCAGTGCTATGGCATAAAACACTGCAGGGTAACGATGTTAGTAGTGCATGGCAGATATTAAAGGTCATCTAGAGGGAGCAATAGTCAGTTGTATACTCATCCATCTAACTCATAACCTGATTAATCCTAGTTAAGGTAAGGAGGGTTAATCAGGTAGCAGTTTTTTGGATAAGTTATATCCTCCACAACATTTTCTACTTCTGCAGCTTATGCTTAATGATATTACTTATCCAACTAACTGCTACCTGGTTAACCCTCCTTACCAAGCAGGGCAAAGGAAATCTCAAAGAGTTCTTTCAAGTAAGAATGAGTGATGATGGTCACGAGGAGACAGAAGCAGATAAAATAGTTGAGTTACTGAGTGACCACTTTGCAAGGATATATCATCCTAATGAGTTACTTCTTTAACATATATGTGGGAAAAGAGGCAGATGAATTGGAGCTTCTTGGGATATTGCAGAATTTCAATGTAAATACAGCTGTGGGATTAGATGGATTATCAGCTAGGGTTTTGCGAGAATGTGCAAAGCAATTGCCAGTGCCTCTGATTAGGCTCTTTAATTTAAGTCTAAGTTCTGGTGGAGTCCAAGGGAATGGAAAAAGGGCAAGATAATTTCTTTGCGTAAGGGAGGTTCTAAGACTGCAGTAACAAATTATAGACCAATCAGTATCTCAGGAATGGTGGCAAAAGTACTAGTAAAATTGGTCAAAAAGAGAATTCAAGATTGGTGGATAAAAATATGGTATTGTGCGAGGTTAACATGGCTTTGTTGGTCATGTCGGAAGTGTCGGGCATGCCTTGGAAAATTTGAAAATTACTAACTTGTTATCATAGAGTAAGAGCTGAGTTATGGCTACACAATGATTTTGCTGGATGTTGCAAAGGCATTTGACAGAATACCATATCGTAATGTGTTAGGCAAATTAGAACAAATGGGGATGGATATGACACTGATTAAGTGGATAAGAGGGTGGCTACTGGACAGATATCAAAAAAGTGGTATATGGAGGGACAGAATGGAGGCAAAAACAGGTGACTAGTGGTGTGCACAAGGGTCAGTGCTAGGGCCATTGCTGTTTAATTTGCATAAGTGATATAGGGAATAACCTGAAAGGAAATCAGTTGTTTGCTGATGATGTAAAATTAGGTAGAGTAATAGCTATGATTTAAATAGGCTGTCAGTATTTCCACACTAAACTGACATCCATATGTCATATGGATGTCAGTTTAGTGTGGAAAAGTGCAAATTTAAGCATTTTGGGATAAATAGATTACAAGCTATGTACCACATTGATGGGACTGTACTTCAGGAAATAGATGAGGCTAGAGATTTTGAGGTGGTGGTAGACAGAGATTTAAATTTTAGAGGACATATTGCTAAAGTTGTTAAGGTAGCCCATAAGATTACTTGGCTATTGAAGAACACATTAATGTGTAGAGATATCAAGGCCTTATAATTGCTCCTCGTTATAAGGCCTTGATATGTTCACATCTGGATTACTGTACTCAGGTCAAGTGTCCTCAGCTTCTTTGGGATGAGGAAACAGTGGAGAAGATTTAGAGGTGAGTGACCAAGATGGTTGTGTGGAATGTTCCCTATGAGTATAGATTGAGGGTGTGTGGATTGAAAAAAGTTGGTTGACAGGAGAAAAAGAGGGGATATGATAGAAACATTTAAGTTGCTTAAAAATTTTTATAGGATTGATGCAGAGGGAAATGTTTTAGCACTTGGCTAGAGGGGCCAGAACAAGGGATCATCCCTGGAAGTTGCATAAAGATGTGGTTTAGTAGGGATGTGAGGACTAGATTTTTTTTTTTGCTTGGAGAGTTGTGAATGAGTAGAATGGACTTCTACTGATTCACATTTTTATTATTATTATTATTATTATCATTATTATTATTATTATTATATATTATAAATATTATTATTACAATAATAATAATATTAGCAAACAACTAGTATACCCCGCCACCACATACTGACAAGCTGGTAATTAAATTAGAATAGATAGGGTTAAATACCAGATTAATGAGTTAGAGAAGCAATTGGCTGTCAGATAGATATCAGCAAATTGTATATGAAAAGCGGCATCCTGAAAAAATAAAATCACTGGTATTGTGCTGCATGCAAGTACAAGGCATGTTAAAAATAAGACCAAACGTTTGCTATAAAGATTTATTGCCCATTTTACAACATTTTAAGCACTGTCCCCTTCAAAATAATCCCCTCTACTGGTGATACACCATTCCCAACATTTCCTCGATTGTTGGAATGTACCTTCTGTGATAGTGTGCAGTTCCCTCTATCTCATTTTCCTGGATCTCCTCTATGATTTGGAAACGATGTCCTTTCAAAATGGTTTTAAGTTTGGGAAACAGGAAAAAGTCTGGTGGGGCTAAGTCCAGAGAATAGGGTAGATGGGGCACAACGGATGTCATGTTGCACCACGACAATGCACCTTTACTGTCGTGGTGCAACATCCAAGTCTGGTTTTCCCACAATTTAGGCCTCTTCCTGCACACAGTATTCCTCAAATGTGTATCTATCTTTGTTTACCATCTGACCACATGGTACAAATTCGTAATGAACAATACCTTTCCAATCAAAAAACACAACCAACATCACCTTGATCTTTGACCAACTCATCCATGCTTTTTTTTGGTCGAGTAGGCGCTTTCCCCACCTGCTGTGATGATTGCATCTTGGTTTCAACATCATAGCCATAAATCCAAATTTTTACCACGTTTGCAGCAAATTTCACACACACACACACACACACACACATTGTTCTTCAAGTTCTTTCTTGTCAATTTGTCAGTAATCCAATGAACAGCTTGTGCACATGTTCACTTCAGCAGATGTAACTTGACGACTAATGCTCATAGCAGAGAAACTGCAAATGGCAGTTTGTTGTCAAAACCTGCCACTAGGTGTACTCAGTAGCTGCAGTGCACTCTCTGTGCTGGTTGGCACACTATTTAAAAATTCACTCTTTTTTTGAACATGCCTCGTATATTGGCATGATTGTTATTGAAGGTAACTTCCATGTTAATGATATTGGAAGAGGTTTAAATAAAGATATACAGTTACTTTTAGATGATGCAAAGTTAAGGAGACTTGTGATTAGAAGTAAAATAAAGTACCTTTTGTGGTCTTTCAGATGGATCTGGATAGGCTGTTTGAATGTAAAGTGAATGGAAATACTGGTTCAGTGTTTTGAAGTGTAGGTTTTGAAATTTGGTAGGAAAGGGAGATGTAACAATGAGATGCAGAGCATTCTCCTTGCTTCCTAAATGTCACAAGATTGAAATGACAATTCAACTCACATAATCTGTTCAGATCCGCCCGTAAAGCTACAACATCTACTCTATTCCTCACAGTTCTCTCCAACTTTGAATCATCATCATCTCCAAATAACTGATCGCCATTTAAATCAATATCATTATCATACAAGTCAAATAATAATGGCACTAAAACAGACAAATGCAGCACACCAGTGAAATTAAGGTTTTGAAATTTGATAGGCAAGGAAGAGATGCAGAGTATGCAACTGGTATGGAAATTTTAAATGAGGTGGATGGGATGAAGAATCCATAACAGGGACATAAAGTTTGGGTGGGGTAATAACCAAATCCAAAACTCTTGATCCTTGTATTCACTCTGCCACACACACACACACACACACACACACACACACACTATCCAAGACATTTGTCCATCAATAATTACAGACATTGCTTTATTAATTGGGAAGAGAAAAGAGCAATATTAATGCTGTTTTCTCTGCTCAGTTTATATTGCTAAAGCCCCCATAATGATCACTTATTTTGTACTTGCTAAACTAATTTGTTTACACACTTCCTGCTCATCACTCTATATTTTCCAGCCTATAGCAGTATTCCAGAAATTGAGAGTATGTCAACCATGTTTCAGTGATACATCAATTATCTTCAGATAGTCTGAGTCAATGTCATAAACTCATTCCATTTATTCCTAATACCCCTCACATTTGTGTATATAGGAAAACCAGTGCATTGTCAATATTTCTATAACTGTTACTATGCTATACATCTTCTCATTCTCAAAACCACTGTCCCAACATGAGGCCAGCCATGCTATCTTCCACCCTGTCCTAACTCACTCACTTTCCCAGAAAACAACAGTCTCTCTAAAAGCTTGCATCCTTCCACATTAAAATGCAATCCATCTCTTGTGTGTGTGTGTGTGTGTGTGTGTGTGTGTGTGTGTGTGTGTGTGTGTGTGTGTGTGTGTGTGTGTGTGTGTGTGTGTGTGTGTGTATATATATATATATATATCCCATTTGAAAACAACTGTTGACTGTTGGTGCAAAACAGTCAACAGTATAGCTAACTTATTTGAATATGGCTACTATCAACAGATATCTCAGAGAAGTAGCAAAATAAAATAAAATAAAAAAAGAAAGAAAGAAACAAGATACAGAATAATGATTGACCTGATTACCTACTGTCATTTCACTTTATAGTAGGTAGATATACTTTTAAATAAGTGCTTAAGCAGCCACAGATTTCCAGTTTTGTATTGAATTCTTCAGTGTCTATGTACTGGAAATGTGCCATCAGTGCAGTATCTATCTTCTCCACTTTTTCTCAAAGCCATAACTCTGCACTAGATGATAATACCATGAAGAAACAATTCAAAGGATTTTTTTCAATTAATAACTAATTAGAAATCTATACATATAGTAAAATATCAATGACATTTTAATTTGTGTTTCACAAGTTATTTTATATATATTAGCACTTCCAGGTTTACTGTTGAAATAAATTTTATGCTGCTTCTTTTACATGTATCATGAGGGTTGTTCCAGAGTCTCCACGATGGCTGTTGGTAAATCAAAAATATGAAGAAGCCAAATTAAAAATAAAATATATAGCCAAGAAAAATAAATATGAAATAAACAATATTGATAACAAGCTGGAAAAATTATGTCATTATTTTGAAAAGGTGAGTAGTGACTTTTAAGTAGCATATTCTTATTGTAAATTATTGTTATTATTATTCAGGATTTCCAAGGAGTCACCAGACTCACAGTCTACTATACCTTTCCTTAAACCTGTTCACCATCTTCACATTCACCACCTTGTCAGGCAATGCATTCTATCATCCACTAACATCCATGCAAAAAAAGCCACTTCTCACCTTTCTTACTTACCACTTCCTTTCCCATCTTTCAAGGATGGCCCTACATCCTTGTTTTTTCTCCTTGTTCTGTTATACAAAAAATCTCCCCAGTATCAATCCTGTAAATACCTCTCAACAATTTAAATGTCACAATCATTCTTCCCCCCCCCCTTCATCTTCTGTCCATCAAACACTGCAGTTTGCATGCCCTCAATCAATCCTCATAACCAGCATTGTACAGTCCTGATATTATTTTTGTTATCCGCTTCCTCACCCTTTCCAAGTTTACTTCATCCCATTCAAATCCTCATTACCAGATTTGAGCACGATAATCCAGATATGGTCTGATCAGGACTTTATACAATGGAATCACCACTCTTTTATCTCTGCCCACAAAGATCTTTTTATTTATTATCATCAGACCTCCAAGGAGTCAAGAGATTCACTGTGGGAGTTCCCATTCCCCCACACACGCATAGCTCATCATACCTTGGCTGCAGCATTCCTTTGGTTTAAGTTCACTACCTTTACAATATGCTCTCTAAACTTCTAATTTCTATCAATCATCATCCCAAAATCCCTTGCCTCTTTCCACCAGCGCAGTATGCAGCCTTCTGTTGGTGGAACCCAAATTTCAAGATCTTACATTTAGTTGCATTAAACTGATGGCCCCTTTTCTTCACTGACCTGTCCAACTTATTCAAATCCTTCTGAAGACCACACATTGGCACTATTACTAATAACTCTTCTCAGCTTCACAGTTGAATATATCCTTAAACCACTGACAATATCATTGACATAAATGGTTAAACAGTAAAGGTCCCAGTACTAAGTCCTATAGAAAACTTCACTGATGATCTTTTTGTAAGCAAACAAGTGTGCTTGCTTGAAATAAATGTCCTTTAACAAATCCATGCTGATACTCATAGATAATATTATCTTTATCTGCCCAATTTTATATATGATTTTCCACTAATTTTTCAAAATCTGAAATTGGTCTATGTTTTGATGCCTCCATTGTACTATCATCCTTGTGTAGTGGCACTGTCTCACTAAACTTTGGGCTCTTTTCCAGTAGACTTTCATTGAATAGCCAAGTCACTGGAGTTATTAGTTCATTAGCATATTCTCTTAAAAGACATGGTGAAATCTCATCCAGTCCTGCTGCCTTATGGACTTCCAGAGTACTTAGTATTTGATATACATTTGCCTCTTGCACCCTCTAAACCTTCAATCTTCTCTGTCCCTCCAGGAATATAATATTCCTTTCCAGAATGAAATACTTCAATAAAGTGATCATTAAGAAATCTTCTTCCACTATGTTATCTGTATTGATCTTTGGATCCCCTCCCTTTTCCATCTAATATGATCATTTCTCCATATATGTTTCTTTTTCCTACTGGTCATACTGGTCACATAATAAAACAATTTTGTAAGAATTTCCTTGGATTGCAGTGTAGTCTCCTATTGTATTCCATTTTTGTTTTTCTTACTATTGTCATGGCAGATAATAGTAAGAAAGTAACTAATATCTGGCAGATATTAGTTACTTTCCTGGCTTAATTCTTATATTCCTTATGCAATTGCTTTTCACTTCTCTCCCTTTTCGATTTCAAATTCTTGTTATCTTTTTCACTCAAGGCATGCAATTTGCAACTGCTGTTGATAAATATTTCATAATTGCTCCCATGCACTGCAGATATTTCTCCATTCTGATTCATGGAACTGCCTCTAGCTGATTTCTAAGATTATTATACTAGATTTCCTTATAATTCCACATAAATTCCTTTCCCCTTGATACTTCTTCAGTTTATCCAGCTACCAAGTCAGGACTGTATTGCCACTCTCACCAAATAAGGACAAGAATAACATCTCAGCTACCGTCAGATCCCTTGTGCTAGGACCAAATCCAAAACTCTTAATCCTCACACCATAAACTTTCAAAACCATTAGGGCCATTTCTCTCCAAATTCTTCACACTGAGAGGACACAATTCATCACTTATTATAAGTAACACTTATGATAAGCACTCTTTCCCATCCTGCTGAAATATACTATACTGTTCTATTCCTATAAGGATATCATCTTCTGTCAACCATATTCCTGACTTCAACAATTTTCTGAGTAGGTTGAGGCTATTGGTGTCACCAATTAATTTCCTTTATTCCTGATATCCTGGCATTTATATAAAGAAACATCAGTGCATTATTGTTATTTCTATGTCTATTATTATTCCCTCCAGAGTCCATTTGACTCTGCAGTATATTATACATTCTCCCAATTGACTATCCCTACAAGAAGCCCACCCTGCTATAATACACATGACAATGCTAATTTTCCTGTCCTAATACTCTCACTTGATTAGAGAGCAACAATTCCTCCACATACCTACCCCTTCCATGTCCATCTCTCACATATAGCTATATTCTATCTTAATGCACTTCAAGCATCTATATATTTGATCTCACTTTTGATGCATTCTCGCTATCATTTGCTCTCCTGAATTCTGCATTATTGTATCTGGACAATACACTTACTGTATTCTCTCTTATACTTTTTTTTGCTGCACACTTCCTAATATTAATCTCAGATTAATCATTTGATCCAAGACTGGGAACCACAGATATGAGAGTTCTGAGAAAAATTAGGTGAGTGAACAGATGACATCAATGGCAGAATTATATTAAAAATGAAGATATTAGGAAGGAACTTGATATTGTCACCATTCCAGAATGTGTAAGCAGAGCTAATCTCAGTTATAATCCTCTAAACAGAATAAAAGAGGAAAGGCTAGCAAAACAGGTGTTAATAACACGGTTAGCAGGAAAGAGACCTAGAGGAAGACAAAGATGTAGGTAGACTGATATAGTTAAAAGTGCCTTAGATGATCAAAATATAAAATAAAGTAGTATTGGAGTCCTGGCAAATAACAGACTAATTTGGAGAAAAATTGTAGACAAGAAATTAGTCATAAATGTAAACTCATCATGTAGTGTTATCATAGTATTCTGTATATCCCTTGAAGGTTCATATCAGGAATTTGATGAAGAAGAACCTGAGATTTCAGATTTCTCATCGTTCTCTTGATGCTACATCTCAGTTCAGTTGTACTAACTATCACACTCATCTCCTCTGCATTCTCACCTCACTTTCTTGCCATAATCACATTCTCTGTTGTTCCTGCAGCAGTTCCTCCTCTTACATTCTATTCTGCACACCATGAATCACTGAATCTTCATACATCACTCCCCCTCACAAATCTGTTTACTCCTTGATAATTTGCATCCCCCACTCTCCTCTGATATTCTCCCTTCTTGTTCTTTCACTTAGCTTCCTTTCTTATTTCTCTCATCTCTATCTCTCTCTCTCTATATCTATCTATCTATCTCTTGTTCCACTCTCTTTACTTTCTCTCATTACCTCTCTTTCCCTGGTTCTCCCATTATCTCTCCATTCTTTTTCATAATTTTCTCCTACTCTCATCTCACATCACTTAGCTTTTCAAGTCTCCTAATCTCCTCCCTCCATATGCATGAACTCATTTTTCATAACTTGCACTCCTCTCTCTCTCTCTCTCTCCCCTACCAAGCATCCTACTCTCAAGAGAAGTTTGCTGTCAGAACTGGAATATCTCCAATGTCAGGTCCATCACCACCTCATGCTTCTCCCCCCCCCCAGTTATACTGATAGTATCTCTCTGCCAGCATTCATTCATTTCCATTACACCTTCATCACCACCATTTAAACCAGACATAGCATTTTGTATATGTACATTTTTAATTTATTTTAAAAATGGGAAGTGTATACATACTGCAGGGCACAGCATGGCACAAAAATCTTGTTTGATATTGCACAAAATATACTCTTTAAAAGGTGGCAGGCTAGGCAGCAATGTGTCAGTAAATGGAAGTACAACAGACATCATAATCATAGAAAGAAATAGTACAACATCTAGACACAATATTATTATTATTATTATTCAGGTCTCCATGGAGTCAAAAGACTCATCATGGGAGGTCCTAAGAAACACAAAGTCTATCATATCACTCCTTAAACTCATTGACCGTTCTCACTCTCACCACTCCATCAGGCAATGCATTCCATGGTTCAACCACCCTCCATGCAAAGAAACCACTCCTCACCCTCTTGCTCACAATTTTCTTTCGTAACTTCCAGGGATGGCCTCTTGTCATCACTCCTTCCTGCTGTTCAGCCAAGCGAAAGAACTCCCCAGTGTCAACCCTATAACCACCTCTCAACAGTTGAAAAGTCTCAATCATATCACCTCTCCTTCTTCTATCCACCAAACTCTGCCATCCACATTCCCTCAGCCAATCCTCATAACTATCCTTGTACAGTCCTGAAACCATCTTTGTCATCTGTCTTTATATCCTTTCCACAGTTAATTTATCCCCTTCAAATCCTGGGGACCAAATCTGAGAACAATAGTCCAAGTGTGGTCTGATCAGAGACTTATACAACATAATGATAACCCTTTTATCTCTGCAGGTCAGTGTCCTTCTCATAATTGCAGCAATCCTCTGTGTTACCTTCACCACCTTTGCAATATGTCATCTAAATTTCAGGTTTCTATCAATCATCAACCCCAGATCTCTTGTCTCCCCTACTTCCTCCAGTATAACTCCTACCATAGAGTATGCAGCATCCCATCGATGTTTCCCAAACCTCAAGACCTTACATTTTGCTGTATTAAACTGAAACCCCCATTCATTTGTCCATTTATCTAGCTTATTCAAATCCTCTTGCAGGGCTACCACATCTGCACTATTACTAATAATCCTTCCCAGCTTCGCATCATCCACAAACAACTGAATATCCACTTGCAATGTCATTGATATAAAGGTTAAACAATATAGGTCCCAGCACTGAGCCCTGTGGGACCCCACTTGTAACCTTCTACTTCCTTGAAACTGCCCCACCATACACAACTCTCTGATACTTGTCGGACAGCCAATCCTGAATCCAGTTGACCAATCTGACATTGTGCTGCAACTTAAATATCAGCTAATCATGTGACACTCTGTCAAATGCTTCGCTAAGTCTAAGAAAATTGCAGTATATGCCTTTCCCTCATCTAATGTTCTTGTAACTTTATTATAAAAGGCTGGCATATTGCTAAAACAAGAGCGCCCTTTCACAAATCCATGTTGACTCTCACAGATAACATTACCCTCATCTGCCCAATGCTGTATATGGTCCCTCACTACTTTCTCAAAGATCTTAACAACTACTGATGACACACTGACTGGCCTATAATTAGACACTTCCAGTCTGTTACCACCCTTATGCAATGGCACTATCTTACCTTCCTTCCATTCCTGGGCACCTTTCCTGCAGCCAGACTTTCATTGAAAAGCCAGGTTAAAGGCACTGTCAGTTCCCTAGCACATTCTCTCAAAACTTGTGGTGAAATATCATCCAGTCCCAAAGCTTTATGGACATCCAAAGTACTCAGTATCTGAAACACACTCTCCTCCTGTACCTCTAAACCTCGAACCAGCCCTATCCCTCTAGCATTAAAACTGACTCCTCTAGGATGAAATTCTCAAATAAAGTGTTCATTAAACAATTCCACTATGTCCTCTGCATCAGTCACTCTATTCCCATTTTTATCCCACAATATCATTCTTCCACAGTCATTTCTCCTCCTACTAGCCACATAGCTAAAAAATTCTCTAGGAGTTTCTTTGGATCTTAGGGCCAATCTCCTCTCATATTCCAGTTTCGCTTTCCTTACCACACTAGTCACTCTTCTGGCCTGTGTCTTATATTCTTCATGCATCTTCTCTTCATCTGTCTCCTTATATCTCTTCCACAGCCTCTTTTTCGCATGCAATTCCTGTTTAATATTGTTTGTCATCCACTTTACTCCAAATTGTGTCCTCTTCTTCACTCGTGGTATACAACTTGCCATTGCTGCTAACAAATATTCTTTCACAATTTCCCATGCACTAATGATATCCCAGTCTTCCAATTCAAAAATCTCATATCTCTCGCTGCCCGACTTACATTACCACTCAAGTCATTTGTTCCTACCATCACAATCATCTCATCCACCCGTTCACCTCTCTTAATTGCCATAGCCACCCATTTTATTGTTCTTCCTGGCAAACACTCCTCACGCATCCTATCTTGAACACCACGAATCATTGAGTCACCATACATTATACCTCTTACCATTCCCTCTCTCCTATTGTTTCCATTCTCTCCTCTTCTTTCATTCCCATAGGTCTCTCTCATTCCCTCTCCTCTACTGCTATTCTCTCTTCTAGCATTCCCATACCCCTCTCTCCTATTGTTTCCATTCTCTCCTCTTCTAGCACCCCCATACATCTCTCTCATTCCCTCTCTCCTACTGTTTCCATTTTCTCCACTTTTAGCACTTCTATATCCCTCTCTCATTCCGTCTCTCCTTGTGTTTCCATCCTCTCGTCTTCTAGCAATTCCCATACCTCTCTCTCTCATTCCATCTCTCCTACTGTTTCCATTCTCTCCTCTTCTAGCACCTCCATATCTCTCTCTCATTCCATCCTCTCGTCTGCTAGCATTCCCATACCTCTCTCTCTCATTCCCTCTCTTCTACTGTTTCCATTTACTTCTCTTCTAGCACCCACATACCTCTCACTCATTCCCTTTCTTCTACTGTTTCCTTTCTCTCCTCTTCTAACACTCCCAAAATTCTCTCTCGCCCCTACTCTGATTCGGCTTGCATTTATCTCTTCCGTTCTCCTAATCTTATCTTTCATACTTCTGCTCTCATTCACAAGACATTCCACCTCCTCTTTCAGCTCATCTATCTCCCTCTGCAGGTCAGTCACTCTTAATCTAAATTCACTCTCCCAAACTAAACCATCTCCTAAACTGTCACAGTCACTCACGCCTTCCACACTATCAACTATTATTTTCTCATTCATATATATATATTTTTTTCATTCTCTCCTATCACACTACTTGTCTTCTTACATTCATTCCCCATTTCTGGAGCAATAAGGTCGGATATTGATATTTCGAATGCACTTATTTCCTCCCACTGCCTGCATTTTGCGCACATACGCTCTCCGCTCTCTTTCACAAGCCACATATCCAATTCCCAAGATGCATACATGCCGCAAGTACTGCATGCCACAAAGTCCCTTATGATATTGCTTATAATAGAGTTCTTAAATGGTGGAGGACTTGGCGATACGCCACTTGCGACTGCAGCTGAATCTGCCATCATTCCTTAATGCTGAGTAGCATAATCGTTAATTATTCAATTAATAAATTCCATTAAATAAATAAGAAAAAAAGTACAAAGAATTACAAGCAAAACAAAACATTTAAGTACACTAAATAAAATGAAATATAACTAAATACAGTAATGAAAACTTAGCTTCGTTTTGTCTTCCACCATTATGCATTCGGTTCCGATGGTAACCAAAATATATTATATCGCGACAGCAACTAACTTCCAAAAAATAACCACTGAAGTACACTCCTATTCAGAGAAACAATTTAGGCACTCAAAAACGTAGAAAAACGGGGGGGAAAAAACGGACTATTCACCGATTAAAAATCACTTTCTTCTGCACAACTCAAATTCACTGCCACGTGCTCAAATTCAAATACTACAAAACAGAAACACAGGCTAAATTTATGAAAAATTTGTAATATAACTTCCTAATAATTAATCAATCATTTTTAATATCAAAACTTTCTTCTTTTCACCTCCCTGTACAATACTTCATTATTTGTCCTCTAGTGGCAGTCTTTGATTTTTGACTGATAAAATCTTTTTTTTTTTTTTTAATTAATATGTATCAATGTGAGTGCACAGCTGAGTATATACTTGGTATTGAGAAGCTCAATCAATCAATCTCATTTAGGGTATGAAGACCTTTATAAGAGTTTGCAGGTGAAAGTGAATGAGCTGGTTTCATATGGAAGGTGGAAAGATTTTTTCACAGGGAAACTATAGTTTTTCATTTTATGAAATGAAAACTAGTAGAGAATAGTTTAACACACAGTGCATATCATTATAACAGTCTTAGTTGCTTCGGCCAAAATTCCAAGTAGGAACTTAATGCAGAGCTTTTTCTCCTGAATTCCCCCCCCCCACACACACACACAAAACAGGCAAATCAGCCTTCAAAAATTCAAATCTCTGTCCATCATTAACTCCAAATCCTTAGCTTGTTAGTTTCTGGCACAAGTTCTATTAGCATAATATTAATGTAATACATACACTAGCCAGATATCACAACTTAGTATACTAGATTAAAGCCAGTGGATAGGATTACAACTGATAAAACTGCTATATCTAAGTATTTGAATGCATTAACATGCTTTAGCAAATTAGTTCAATGATTAAAGGGCAAGTAATTATTATTGGGGTGGGGACTTTGACTATAGATTGGAAAGAGGGAAAAGACACATGGGGAAAAGAAATGAAATTAATCTGGAACAGCATACTTATCCAGGTGACTCATTAAGTCTCACCTTATTTAATTTATTGATGAATGAAATAATAAAAGAAATAAATAAAAGGGAAAAGTCTAGAATACTAATTAAAAATGAAATGAAGAATAATTGGATATGGTGATGATATATGCTTACTAGTGGAAAATGAAGATGATTTACAGAGAAGATTACTAAATACATCTGATAATGCAGCAGAAAAGAAAAATATGAAGATATCAATGGAAAAACTAAAACCAATTATGACAGCTACTACAGAACCTATAAAATGTAAATGAGAAATTATTATTATTATGGGTATCTCCATGGAGTCAGTAGACTCATCGTCGGAGACCCAAACTATCAAAACAATATCATATCTCTTCTTGAATTCATTTACAGATGAAGAACTCGCAACTGAGTTAGGCAATGCATTCCACTCATTCACCAGCCTCCAGGCAAAATACCTTGTTCTCACACCCTTGTTAACCACACTTTTTCTTAATTGCCAGGGATGGCCTCTTGTTCTTCCATCACTATCACATAGCTGAAATATTTCCCCTGTATATTTTCTATATTTTCCACTTAAATTACTAAAAGGATTTTATATATCTTATAAAAATCTTTTAGTAATTTAAATGTTTCTATCATATCCCCTCTTCTCCACCTATCAACCAACCTTTGCAATTAACAAGCTCTCAATTTATCAATGTAGGGAGCATTTTTTGCATCACTCACCAACTTAGTCATTCTCCTCTGAACCCTCTCCACAACCTCCTCAGCTCCAAGGAATCCAGGTGAGTGACCAGACATGAGCACAGTAATCCAAATGTGGAAGTATCAACACCTTATAAAGGGGAATAATAACCTCTTTATCTCTGGATGTTAGTGTATTCTTCAATAACCAAATAATCCTATGTGCAATCTTGGACACCTTAGCAATGTGTCCTCTGAACTTCATCTCCTTATCTACTAACACCCCCAAGTCCCTAGCCTCATCAATCTCTTGGAGTACTGTTCCATCAATGTAGTACACAGCTGGTAATCACATCACTTAGCCTTTCAAGTCTCCTAATCTCCTCCTCCATATGAATCAACTAATTTTTCATAACTTGCACTCCTTTCTCTCTCTCTCTCTCTCTCTGAGGCACACCACTGGTCACCTACCTCATCCTGGACTCTGCTCCTCTATACATCACTTTCTGGTATCTCTCTCCCTGAGCCATTCTCTTATCAATATCACCAGTTTAGTATCCATTCCCATCTGCTCCAATTTGCACAACAGTATTCCGTGGGGTATCCTGTCAAAAACTTTAGCAAAATCCAGAAGTACCACTGTGTAGCCATTTCCTTTGTCCAACTCAGATGTCATTCTATTATAAAAAGTTGATAAATTACTAAGGCAGGATTGACCTTTAACAAAACCATGTTGGCCACTATAGAGTATCATATTCTGATCCACCCATTCTTGAATTCTGTCTTTAACCAACTTTTACCCAATACTTTTACCACCACTCCCCAGATGGTGATTGGTCTGTAATTAAATACTGCAGCTTTAGAACTACCTTTATTGCAAAGGAACTACTTTGCCTTCCTTCCACTCCCTAGAGACCATACCAGAGTTCAAACTTAAGTTAAATTAAATTAAATCTTAAGTTAAATCTTAGGGGTGTTGGTAGATAGGGAGATGAAGTTCAGCAGACACATTGCTAAGCTGTCCAAGATTGCACATAGGATTACTTGGTTGTTGAGGAACACACTGACATCCAGAGATAAAGAGGTTATTATTCCCCTTTATAAAGCATTCATACTTCCACATTTGGATTACTGTGCTCAGGTCTGGTCACCTGGATTCCTTGGAGATGAGGAGGCTGCGGAGAGGGTTTAGAGAAGCGTGACCAAGTTGGTGAGTGATGTAAAAAATGCTCCCTACATTGATAGATTGAGAGCTTGTGGATTGCAGAGATTGGTTGATAGGCGAAGAAGAGGGGATATGATAGAAACATTTAAATTACTGAAAGGTTTTTATAGGATTGATGCAGGGGAAATGTTTCAACTGTGTGATTGATAGTGATGGAAGAACAAGAGGTCATCCCTGGAAATTAAAGAAGAGTGTGGTTAACAAAGGTGTCAGAACAAGATTTTTTGCCTGGAGGGTGGTGAATGAGTGGAATTCATTGCCTGACTTAGTTGTGAGCTCTTCATCTGTAAATGAATTCAAGAAGAGATATGACAGATATTGTTTTGCTAGTTTGGGTCTCCCGCGAAGAGTCTGCTGACTCCATGGAGATACCCATAATAATAATAATAATAATAATAAATAACCAAGTAAGAGGCATCAACAATTCCTTTGCACATTCACACAACACCTTAGCTGATATTCCATCTAATCCTACAGCAGTGTTTGCATTTAAATTCTGCAATAAACTAAGTACCTCGGATTTATTAACTTCAATTCTCACATTAGTTATTGCTACAGGTACAGAGATATCCTCACTTGGGTGATAGACTTTTGAAAAGTGATCACTCAGTAAGTCTACTATTACATCTGAATTGGTCACCTCAGTACCATCAGCACCCACTAAAGTTATCCTTCCGAAGTCATTCTTCCTTTTACTTGCTGCATAGCAGAAGAACTCTTTGGGATTACCCTTGATCTTCTTGGCTAAGGTCTTCTCATAATCTGATTTAGCTTTTCTTATTATGCTGGTAACCTCCCTAGCTTGAGCCTTGTACTGCTCATGGGTGTACTGATTGCCTTTCTCCTTGTAAATTCTTCATAACATTTTCTTTTTTTGCAGATCAAGCTTGATACTACTATTCATCCATCTAACGCCTACCTTGTTTGTCTTCCTGACCATGGAGATACATTTGGATATTGCCTTCCTCAGATACCCGCTAATTTTATCCCATGCACTGCTAACATCTTTCCTCTGCAATATGTTCTGCCATGGGACGGCTCTAAGCTCACTCCGAAGCCTGTTATAATTACCTAACCTGTAGTTCCATACATACCCCCTTCTTAAGAGAGAAATCTACAACCTCCCAAGTCAATACCACATGATCGCTCTCACCAATTGGAGGTAACGAGGACACCTTACTTATGCATATGTCCTCTGAACCAATGACCAGGTTCCACACTCTCACAACATGTGTCCCTTCAGTTATGTGCTGTTTCAAGTAATTATCTTTTAGAAGATGTATGAATTCCATTTCCTTTTTGCCATGTGATATTTCCTCCTTCCAATTGATATCACCATAATTAAAATCCCCCAAAATAATCACTAACCCTGCACTCATTGCACTAATCAAAGGGCAAATAATTGAACAAGTTAGTAAGATAAAATATTTAAGAATAGAACTAAACAACTGGTATTACACAAAATGAAGTACAAGAGCAAGCAATAAAAGCTAATATTGTTTCTTCTAATAATAGAATATCTGAATGTCATAACAACCTCATCTGGAAGAATAAAAACATAAGTAAAGAAACAAAAATAAGAATACACAAAGGTGTTGTCAGACCAGTACTAACATACGTAACAGAAAATTGCACATTATCTTCAAAAATTAGATAAATTATTGAAATCATTGAGATAAAATTGATGGCAGGATAGTTTTGAAAACAGCAGCACTAGAAGCAAGCAACTAGGCTTAATAGTGAAAGAAGAAGAACAGCATACCCATAAATAAATAAATACTAGTTAAAAATGCCCATATACTTTCATCTACAATTCTTAGAATTACATTTTTCTTAAGTAAAAACTCAATTATTGAAGTGAATTTGATAAATGTAAAATTAATGAGTTGTAGTGATTATTAGTGAATAATTATAAATCATTAAATTAAAGGAACTGAGCTAATTAATTGATACATTTCCTCTGTATTTTTTTATTCATCTCTTTGCTGTTTTTGTTGGGGGGTTACTTTCAAATATGAAAGTAAACCTTATATTCATGATTAATTTTGGTATAGCACTCTAGTAATTAAAGAAGCATTTCTTAAGATCTTTCTCATCTAGTGATCATGAAAATGTCTTTAGTTTTATCATAAAAATTTAAATCTTAAATACTGAAAGTTTTATCAATTATTGAATTGAATTTCATAAATATAAAAGTTGTAGTGGTTATTAGTGAATAATAAAGATTTAATATTTTGCTATTGTAATAGGTAAAAGATGAACACAGGTTCTGTAAAACTACAATACTGAATTTGTTTAGGACTTACCGTCTCAGGAAGATGATTTTAATACTTTACTTTTGCTGGTAATGATGAAATAAAAATTTGTTTCTTTTTTAATTATTATGACTGTTTATTTATTTATTTTTCATGTGGGCAATGCTCTCCAGCATACATGTAGAAAGATACATGTATAATTTAGTAATAAGAAGTTTTAAATATGCCATTCATTATATGAACACCATTCTTAAAAGTGAAACTGTCATAAACTTGAATAATATATTAAAACATCATGTTAGAGGCTTAATGGATTTTTTACAACACTCAAAAAGGATTAAAATAGAATTTAATACTTTCTATATTTCGTCCTAGTCACTAGGACATCTATGGTCATTCAGGCTTGGCTGACCATGTTTTGGACACCACCCACAGGGTATCATGGAAGAAAACCACCATGCTCCACCACAGCAAATTCAAGAAAGAGAGACTTTTCTTAGAAGCAGCAGGAGCTCTCAGAAACCAACCAAATCTTAATAAATACGGTTGCATTAAGCTTCTGAAGATTTGGGAAACACTCATCACCAGAGGTCGCACCTTACATTCCAGGCCACCTACAACCGCCCTTAGAGGGCGCTCCACCTAGATAGGACTTTAGTGTCACCTACGTGGTTGGGCTTAGTATTGTATGATATTTGTGTTCATGTTACATTAGTTGTTTTTGTAATCCCCGTAGAGGTCCTAGTGACTAGGACGAAATATAGGAAGTATTAAATTCTATTTTAATCCTTTTTGAGTGTTGTAAAAAATCCATTAAGACTCCAACATGATGTCCTCTTGCATTTAAGCCTCTACACACGAATATTAAAACATCATCTTAACTGGGATTCCTTTGACTTCTTGAACATCACTAGAAATTAGGCCTGATGCAGGTCATCACACTAAACAGGTTATTATTATTATTATTATTATTATTTGACACCTCCAGGGAGTCCAACAACTCATCGAGGGAGGATACCTGCACTACAACTCTGTCTCCACCACTCAGTCCACCAACTGACCACAACTACACCAATGCAATCTATTGACCACCACCACCACTAATATTCCCACAGACATCACAAGTATCCATGCCCATGGCAAGATTCGAACCCACAGTCTTTTGACTGGAGAGCGGATACGCTAACCACTTGGCCAGCTAGATTGGTTTATTATGAAAATAAAAGAATCTTCATTTTGTTATGTAAATAAAATAAATCTCAGCTATATATTAGTGTCCAGTGATTAATACTTTCATGCTGGGGTGAGCAAGAAACTCTCACTGCCACCTTGACCTTGGGGCAGAGTGAGAGGATACATCTCACTCTGCAAATGCACCACCTATCACAACATGTTTTTCGATTGTAACCCAATCTCCATGGTGGGGGGGGGGAAGGAATGTGTTTGTTACAGGAGATATTGGAAAACAGTAATTAAAGAAAATACTATATTTGGCTGGTATATTTGAATCACTAAAAGATAAATATGTGAACCAACATTAATGAGCCACGTGAGAATAGCAAATGTAAGGGCAAGACAGAACAGGTGTGAACAGAAATAATTTCGTTAAAGATACCAAGCAATTTTAAACCTGGTTTTACTCCATTTTTCCCAAGTGAGCAAACAGACAAAATGTCAAGTTTGCACC
The DNA here is from genome assembly GCF_054136105.1 of Typopeltis vanoorti. Lineage (NCBI taxonomy): Eukaryota > Metazoa > Arthropoda > Arachnida > Uropygi > Thelyphonidae > Typopeltis > Typopeltis vanoorti. Next base: position 54,009,833 of record NC_143567.1, on the reverse strand, counting down.
TGCAATTGATGCAAGACTAGCTGATCCCACAGGTAGTGCAAGACCAAGGCAACTCGTGGTAAAGGTGGAGCAAGCTCTGATCACTAATCTTAATATTTACCCTTAATGCCAAAACACATCTCGAAAGAAGGGGATGTATGATGTTTTGTATTAAAGGCAAGGGGCCACTACCCAGACCGGTTTCGACCTTATGAATAAGTAAAGCCGTCTCTAAAAATTCGGACGATCCCTAGGCCACTCAATTGTGGGCGAAAGACCATCCATCTCGGCGTTGGCTCCACTCAGTGATGGCCTTCCACCCTCCACCACCACCGAGCAGAACCGCTCAAATTCCGAAGAAAAGCATTCACCGACAATGCCCCTCACCGGGCCGTGCCAGAGAACATTTTCCCAGGAGACTCAAATTGCTCCCTTAAGGCAAAAACCTTAAGAGAGCGAACTCAAAAACTCTCGAATCTCATCTCCAGCGTCCGCCTCCCATCTGTGGGAGCCAGGCTAGAAATACCAAGATTTAGTAATGCAGAGCTTATAAGTATTTTACCAAAACAAGTTACCATAAGGTGTTTTAACCTTATTAAATAAAAATCTCAGGAGGAGATCTAAATGTAGAAAGTATTTTTAACTTGGGTATAATTATGTTAAAGATACCAAGCAATTTTAAACCTGGTTTTACTCCATTTTTCCCAAGTGAGCAAACAGACAAAATGTCTAGTTTGCGCCTGCAATTGATGCAAGACTAGCTGATCCCATAGGTAGTGCAAGACCAAGGCAACTCGTGGTAAAGGTGGAGCAAGCTCTGATCACTAATCTTAATATTTACCCTTAATGCCAAAACGCATCTCCGAGAAGGGGATGTATGATGTTTTGTATTAAAGGCAAGAGGCCACTACCCAGACCGGTTTCGACCTTTATTGAGGTAGAATGGGAGTTCATGCCTTTCATCACTGGCCTCTTTAGATTTAAAAAAGTTGTGCTGAGAGTCAGCTTGATAGTGAGAGAGGAGAAGGAAGATAGAGTGGATAGTAGTAGATAGTTAAAAGAGGCCTCAGTCGATCTACTTGGCCTGACTTAAATGCCAGCACCAAGCAGATCTCCGACATTATCTCCCTCCATCCGTTCTCCGGACAGCCAACTCTTCAGATGTCTGGCCGATGAAAGAAGTGAAAAAACAAATGCAGGAAGATACACATAAATTGAAAATCAAAAGAACTAAGACACACATAAACAGAAACAACAAAGGAGCTAGAACACGCATAAACAGAACAACAAAAGTCGGTGAATTAACAGAAAAGTACTGCAAGAACGGGGGAAAAGCCTGGCCCGCCAAGGAGCTGCACCGCCTCGCTGTAAGCCTTCGCCGCTCGGGTTCTCAGGTCTGTCCCCTCCCATGTGGATTAAGCGTGAACATACAGAAACAGAACCAAGAAACGTGGAAGGGGCTTTTTTTTTTTTTTTTTTTTTTTTTTTTTTTTCCTCCTCTCTGGCAGATCGATACTAGGAGTCGACTGACTTGTTAGGCGAGGTTTAAATCATCCTGCTGTCTATTGTTGTGGGTTTTAATGATGAGATCTGCTAATTTGTCTCCACGGACGTGGTTTAGCATGTAGAGGCCTCTGTGCAGTGCTAGTCCCATGTCGTCCTCTGCATCGATAGGACCAATGATCTTTTCAGGAGTGATTTCATCTATATTATCGACAAACACGTCGTTCCATTCTGCACTGACGACTCTTGGCCCGTTTTGTCTTGAATCCCGTTTTGAACAGCCAAAAATGTCATTGGCGCAGAACCGAATGAGTTCCCTACCCTGAAGGCAGCGCATGAGGGAACAACAAGAAAGAATCATGCCGCCACGTCTGAAACACTGCCGAATACACCAATAGAGAAACCTACAACCAGGAAAGACAAAAGGCAGAAAGAACCAGCCACCGAGCAAACCGCCACTACAAATGTAGCAACCGAAAATAACCAGCAGCACCAACAAAAAGGAACTATCACTGCAGTCACAATAGATGAGGACACGGAGGCAGTAGATATGGAAATCAACAATGCAGAAAGCACATAAAAGAGGCCAGCCAGCCCTGAAGATAAATATTAAAAAACCAAAACCAGCTGAAGTTGGAAAAATAAAATCAACTTCAGAACCCACAAAGTTCTCTCACGCAAAGGCCAATGCACCTATATTGCATCTCTTAAAAATTTCCCCGAGGAGGAGGCGAGACTACAAAAAGCAATAGAAACATTCGGAGACATTCAACTGATACTCACAGGACAAAACGGGCCAAGAGTCGTCAGTGCAGAATGGAACGACGTGTTTGTCGATAATATAGATGAAATCACTCCTGAAAAGATCATTGGTCTTATCGATGCAGAGGACGACGTGGGACTAGCACTGCACAGAGGCCTCTACATGCTAAACCACATCCATGGAGACAAATTAGCAGATCTCATCATTAAAACCCACAACAATAGACAGCAGGAGGATTTAAACCTCGCCTAACAAGTCAGTCGACTCCTAGTATCGATCTGCCAGAGAGGGGAAAAAAAAAAAAAAAAAAAATTTCCTTTAAGTTTTGTTTCCGTTTAAATTTTGTCCACACTGGAGGGGGTATCCTGAGAACCTGGGCTGCGAAGGCTTACACCGAGGCGGTGCAGCTCTTTGTGGGCTGCATCACCCAGGCCAGGCTTTTCCCCCACTCTCCTCAGTTTAAATTGGTCTTTCATGTCACCCAGTTTTTTTTTTTTTTTCCGGTTTGTCTTTCCTATTAGTGATATGTAACTTCTTGTGTCCTTTCTCAGTTTTTCTTTTTTAAGTGTCCTCTTTCATTTGTTTTTCACTCCTTTCGCCGGCCAGACATCTGAAGAGATGACTGGCCGTCAAGAGCTGAAAAGAATGGATGGAGGGAGGAAATGTCGGAGATCTGCTTGGTGATGACTCTTGAGTGTGGCCAAGCAGATCGACTGAGGCCTCTTTTAACTACCTACTACTATCAACTCTATCTTTTCTACTCCTCTCTTACTATCAAAGCTGGCTCTCAGCACAACTTTTTGACTCTAAAGAGGCCAATGATGATGAGATATGAACTCCCATTCTACCTCAATAAAGGTCGAAACCGGTCTGGGTAGCGGCCCCTTGCCTTTAATACAAAACATCATACATCCCCTTCTCGGAGATGTGTTTTGGCATTAAGGGTAAATATTAAGATTAGTGATCAGAGCTTGCTCCACCTTTACCACGAGTTGCCTTGGTCTTGCACTACCTGTGGGATCAGCTAGTCTTGAATCAATTGCAGACGCAAACTTGACATTTTGTCTGTTTGCTCACTTGGGAAAAATGGAGTAAAACCAGGTTTAAAATTGCTTGGTATCTTTAACATAATTATACCCAAGTTAAAAATACTTTCTAGAAATAATTTCATTACTGGCAAACGAATTCTTAATAATTTACAATTGTGTTATTAAATTTTCTGTCCAATAAGGTCATGTGATGAATCCTTAGACTCCTTGGAGGTGTTACATAATATTAATAATAAGGTTTCTGGGGTGGAGTTACATATGATCCTATAAAACCTAGATATGCATATTTGCATTTTTGATGGCCATAATGAAAAAAAAAATAAAAAATATATATATATATATATATATATATATACAGTAAAACCCCTTTTTTACACTTTTCAGGGGACAGATGGAAAAAAGTGTAAATAGCAGGCAATGTAAAAAAAAACATTAAAAAAAAAGCTAAAAGATCTACATACTGGATTACAAAATTTAATTACTGAAAATAAATGAATTTACAATTACATTTATCTATTTTAAAAAATCTTTAATTGTCGATTGCTTTTGCTTTTCGTTTCTTTCTTTCTTTTTTTTTGACATAGCGCCAGATTGCTTTTGCATTGAGTTCAGTGCTTGACCTGTTTTTTACTATCGTGTTCAAAGTGGACACGGAGAATCCAAGATCTTTTGCTATGTGCACACGTATTCCGGCATGCCAATCTACACATCGCAGAATTGCCATCTTTTCTTCTACCAAAATACATTTCTGTCCTTTTGCTCCATGTTACTAACATGGATAATCCACCACCGCAACTTGAAAGTAACTTTCACATGCTAAATTACATAGCAAAAATTCTGCAATATCAATTCATACTGTGATTGAAAAATCATGGTATCACTCATCACTTCATTACTGCTGCAAGCGTGCAAGTCACAGTGATTGTGGGAACGTAAAAACGGGGTTTTACAGTATATATATATATATATATATATATATATATATATAAGGAGAGGGAAAGAGATGTTTTTGTAAATAACTAACCAAAAATAAACAGCAGCTATAGACATTAGTAGCTCAATAAATAACAATAGGGAGGGGATTATTATCCCACGAACTAATGATGTTGATCTGGTGATTTATCTGTGGCATGGCAAGAATACATGTAGGATGATGGAGCAACAAATCATTTTGTACAGTTTGTTGCACTTGTGTTATTTATTTCTATGTTTTATTTATATTTCACTTTGTTCTCTAAGAATTTTTCTAAATAATTTCCAATAATCATAGGAATTATCCACCTATTCGCAATTCTACTTTTCGTGAGTTTTTGGCAGCAGCTCTTCTATCTTATCAATAATAGATATCCTACATAAGCTAGTATTTTGTTGGAGATTACATCTATTCTTTCCAATGACTAAAATGAAAATGTCCGTATATGGTGAAAAACATCCCACCCCTAATAGATACCATATTGTAGATGGATGCAAGAAAATGAGTAGATTTTTAATGTATCACTAAACACATGTAAATATCTCAATACTGTATTACAGTATTGAAATATTTACAGTCCGTGTAGTATATTTAATAACAATTAGTGTAATTAGAAACAACTAGGATGAAAAGAACATAATAAAAAATGGATCCCTCCCACAGATATTATACTCATACATGCAAGCAAAACAGTTTTGTTTTAGCACCAAACACAGTATCTAACTAATGTTTGATACTACTCTTTATAATGCACATTCACTGGGTGAAGAAAGCAAATAATTTATGTAAAGCAAATTTCCTAAAGGGAATAAAAATAAACACACACACACACACACACACACACACACACACACACACACACACACACACACACACACACACACACACACACACACACATTTAACTTAAAATCAGTTTGAATTTCATCTATCAAATTTCACTTATCACATTCCATGCTAAAACTGTATTAATATCATTACTACTATCACACTTTCACAGAGCCAAAACTCATTGTAGATGGCCCACTCTAACTTTCAGTGATATCATATGACACTTTAAATGGATTACCTCTATGCACTCTCCATCTACTCTGGTAATACACCCACTCATTTGCCATGCAAAAAAAATTTATTCTAACTTTTGCTCATCCTTATACTACTTCCAGAAATTAACATCTTCCCCTTTGTTCCATCCTCTCATTCCTTTCTTCCTTCCTTTATCTACCATTTGTAAAATATTTGCAGTAGCAATCTGATATATAGAAGACCATTGTGCAATTTATAAAAAGATTATTATTATTATTATTATCATCTGACCTCCATGGAGTCAGAGACTCATCGTGGCAGGTGAACACTATTGCGCACAATCCTCATCCAACCGTGCTTTAAACTGATTCAATGTGTCTACATTCACAACACACTCAGGCAATGCATTCCACTCTCCATGCAAAGAACCTGTTCCTCACTCCTCTATTCTCACACCCTCCTTATACAGTTTCCAGTGATGGTCTCTTGTTCTACTCCTCCCCTCTCTCCCATACCATGAAAAATCTCTTCCATATCAACCTGATAACAACCCTGACTAGCTTATATGTTTCAATCATATCCCTCCCTCCCCTCGTCCTCCTATTCACGAGGCCCTGCAACTTAAATTCTCTCAATCTGTCCTCCTACTCCACATTCCAAAGACCACTTTTGTGAATCTTCTCTGGATCCTTTTCAGTATATCCCATCACCACGAAAACCCAGCAACCAAATCTGTGCACAAAATTCCATATGAGGTCTGATCAAGGCCTTATACAATGGCATCATAACCTCTCTATTTCTGCATGTCAGGGTCCTCTGCATCATTGTCATTATCTGATGTGATGTCTTCACAACTTGTGCAATGTGGCCCATGAATTTTAGGTTCTTTTCCACCATCACTCCTAGATCTCTCATCTCCACTACCTCCCCACCAAGTGTATAATTTGTATCCCATCATTGCTTACCAAATCTCAAAACCTTGCACTTTGCAACATTGAACTGATAGTTCTCCTTACCTGACTATTCCTGCAATCTATTCAAGTCCTCTTGTGAGGCCAAAACATCTTCTTGACTCTACATTGCTCTCTCCAGTTTTGCATCATCTCCAAACAGCTGCATATCACTTGTTAAACCCATCCCAATATCATTAACATACAAACTGAACAACAATGATCCCAAAACTGATCCTGTGGTACACCACTAGTGATTTCCTCTTTTGTGATACTGCACCCCCCATGTACAAATTTCTGATACCTATCTGGCAGCCAGTCACTGATTCAACTCAGAAGTCTGTTATCCAATCCCGTCTGTTTCAATTTATTTACCAGCTTGTCATGTAGCAGTCTATCAAAAGCTTTTGCAAAATCCAAGTACACCACTGTATATGCATCTCCCCTGTCCAAGGTATTTGTCACTTTGTTATAATAAATAAGTTAGTGAAACATGATCTCCCTTTAACAAACCCATGCTGATAACTACAGAGAATACTGCTGTTATCAACCCACTTCTGTATCCTACTTCTCACAAATCTCTCCCGTACCTTCACCACAACTCCAGATATACAGATTGGCCTATAATTTGAAGCTACAGCCTTATCACCACTTTTAATGTAATCAAGGATTCATTGCTGGACTGCACTTCACACCACATAACCCCACAGTTATATTACTTAATCCATCTACACTCGACACAAAAATAGTATTTTTATGTCCATAAATTATGCATGTTTTCTTGCAAGTTTTTCCCATATGCAGGATTTACTTCCTGCCTCAGTTTCTAAGAGAGAAAACCCTGCTAATTCTGTATGAGATTAACTAACTCCCTTCCATCCTTCTCATTATAACAAGAGGAATCTTTATGTGGGCTTTTTTTTGCTTTTTTTCTCCCAAAAACTCAGCAGGAAGTACATCCTGTGTAGAGGAAAAATAAGACAGAAACACATGCGATTTACAGATAAAAATAGTATTTTAGCATTAGATGAAGGATTAAGTAATGTAAGTGTTTGGTTGTGTGGAGTGAAGTGGATTGCACTCCACTCCACTCCACAACGAGTCCTTGAACTCCTTGGAGGTATCACATAATAATAATAAAAAAAAAAATGCATCATTCCAATTTAAGAATAATATTCATTTTTAAATTGAAAAAAAAAAACATACAGTTGGAAAGTATGCAAAATCCTGAATAACATATCACACACTCATCCAAATTGTATGTTTCTTACACTTCTTTGATGCCTTTGACACCACTATTAGTTCTAATGCAGGTCATCACATGATTGGGATGAAAATTGGGATGAAACAGAGAAGAAATATAGTCTCGATGCAAAAATAACTCATGAAATCAAACATTCTGAATTTTTCTATTTTTAAAATGGTTATTGATGATGATGATGATGCTGATAATCAGAGTATTGTTAATGAACATGAGAGACAGTGCATTTGAGGCTAACAGGGGCATTATATTATATAGCCAGTTGCTGCTAAAGGAAAGAGGGTGGAAAAAACAAAAATGTGAAAGATGTGCTTTGGCAAATTAGCTCAATGATCACAGGGTGATTAATTAATATGTGCACCTTCAACTATAGATTGAAAGGAGAAAAAGAAACATGGGATAGAGAAATGAAAGTAATACAGCCAGCTACTAAGGAATAAATATTTCAAGCCTCATTGCCTGCCTGTTGGCTAAGTAGCTAGCATTCCTGCTCTGCCAATAAGCCATGGGTTCAATTCTCACTACAAGACATGGATTCTTGTGAATTTGTTTTTAGTTGTGAGATAAACTGCATTGACCAGTGTTGCAAACAAATTAACTGGTTATAGATAAATTAATGTATGTATTCTATTGCATTACATATTAGTCTCCATATTACATATTACACATTAGATTACACTACATCAAGCATGTTGTGTCTCATAAACTTATACAGACACTCTATTAAACAATGATATATTCAAAAATTTCATATATAATTTTCTGCTGGTGAGGAGATAGGAAAGAATACAAAAGTTATTATTATTATTACCCTAAGACCCCATGGAGTCAGAGACAAATCTAGGAGGTCCCTTTTTTCATACACACACACACACACACAGATCATCATACTGTGCCTTAAACACATTCAGATTCTCTGTAGACACCATGCTCTCAGGCAATGCAGTCCAATCATTCACAACAATCCATGCAAAACACCTCCTTCTAACTCCATTGCTCACATCCTCCTTATACAGCTTCCAGGGATGACCTCTTGTCCTCCCACCATTTTATGAAAAATCTATTCAATGTTAATCCTATAACAACCCCTTACCAAAATGTATCTCTCTCTCTCTATCATATCACCCCTCTTCCTCCTACCCACTAGATTCTGTAAATTGAAAACCAGGTGACCAAATCTGTGCATAGTATTCCATATGTGGCTTGATCAGAGCCTTATAATGGAACTAGAATCTCCTTACTTCTACAAGTCAGTGTCATCTGCATCATTGCCAGAATTCGTTGTATTGTCCTCACAATTTTGGCAATACATACTCTAAATTTTAGATCCTTATCAACTAATACCCGAAGATCTCTTATTTTCTCCACCTTCAACATTATATTTCCACCAAGAGTAAATTCTGCATCTCATCTTTGTTTTCCAAATTTTAAAAAATCATACATTTCACAGCATTGAACTGGCATACCCACTCCCATGCCCTTTCACTCAGAGTATTCAGGTTAATCTTGTAAGGCCACAACATCTGCTCTACTCCTCACAGTTCATTTCAACTTTGCATCATCTACAAACAGCTGTGTATCTCCGTTAAAACCTTTCCTGATATCATGAACATGTTTATCTTATTAAATAAATTATTATTATTATTCCTGACACCTCCAAGGAGTCCGAAGGCTCATCGCAGGAGGACACCTACTATTACAACTGTCTCAACCACTACACTGAGCCTCTACTATGAATCAACGGCATCTACTGTCCACCTCTACATATAGTATTTTTTGTCTGTAAAATGCGTGTGTTCTGAAGGGCCGATTTGTCTGTATGCAGGATGAAAACCCCGAGTTTCTGGGAGAAAAAACCCTGCTACCTCATGAACTAGAATCTCCTTATTTTCAGTGTCATCTGCATCATTACCAGAATTCGTTGTATTGTCCTCACAATTTTGGCAGTATGTACTCTAAATTTTAGATCCTTATCAGCTACACTCGAAGATCTCTTATTTTCTCCACCTTCTACATTATATCCCCACCAAGAGTAAATTCTGCATCTCATCTTTGTTTTCCAAATTTTAAAACCTTATATTTCACAGCATTGAACTGGCATCCCCACCACCATGCCCATTCACTCAGAGTACTCAGATCATCTTGTAAGGCCACAACATCTGCTCTACTCCTCATAGTTCATTTCAATTTTGCACCATCTACAAACAGCTGTGTACCTCCATTAAAACCTTCCCTGATATCATGAACATGCAGGTTAAACAGTAGAGCAGTGACCCTAAAACTGACCTCTGAGGGACACCACTATTGACTTTCCTCTTCTGGGATATTGCTATCCCATACACAACTTGTTGATACTTATCAGATAGCCAATCTCCAATCCAATACACTAGTCTAATATCCAATCCCATCAACTTATCATGCAGTAATCTATCAAAAGCCTTTGCAAAATCTAAGTATATTACTGTGTATCCATCTTCTTTGTCCAATGAAGCCATCACCTTATTGTAATAAGTAAGTAGATTACTAAAACATGCCCTCCCTTTAGCAAATCCATGCTGTCCATTAAAGATAATAGAATTGTTATTATAAAATATATACACGTTTACACAAGAATATTATTTAATTTGCCAAATATTTCAGTCTGAATATTACAGACCATCTTCAGTGGCTACATAGGAATAGTTTTAAAAAACAAGGTGGAATACGAACAATTGATCATTCACAAATAGAACGAGCCGCATGTTGTCAACCCATACTGGATTCTGATTCTCACCAGCCTTTCCAACACTTTAACACAACAACTGACACATAGGCCTATAATTTGATTCTTGAGTTCTCTCACCTCCCTTATGAAGCAGCACAATCTTGCCTTCCTTCCACTCCTTTGGAACTTGACCCAATGCAAGACTCATATTAAACAAATATACCAAAGCAAATGCCAACTCCCTGGCATATTCCTTCGAAATATGTAGTGATATATCATCAACTCCCACAGCCTTATAAACATCAGGTTTGCTCAATTCCCGATATACTTCTTGCTCACTTACAGTCAGTCTCTCCTCCTCATCAACTGCTTTCAAACTGTCCATGATGTCACATTCACAAGAATGAAAGATCTTTATAAATATCTTTAAATATCTGAACTATATCCTCTGAAGCAGCTGCCATTCTTTTTTTTTTTTTTTTTTGCTGGCTACATATCAAAAGAACTCCCTAGGATTTTTTTTTTTTTTTGGCTTCATTAGTTAACTGCTGCTCGTACTTTGCTTCTGCTACCCTTACCAGCCAAATCACCCTCCTTGACTGTTCTTTGTATTCCTCATGAAACTGATTATTACTACTCCTCTTATGTTACCTCCATAATGCCTTCTGATCTTTGGAATACATTTAGATATTGCTTCTACTACATGATCTCCTTTCCACCCAACTCCTCATTCCATGCTACAACTGCAAGCTGTCTCCTGAGCTTCTCATAATCATCAGCCTTGTAGTTTCACATATACCCTTTCCTCACATGATTGGCAACCATCCATGTAATCACTTCATGGTCATTCTCACCAACTGGAGGGAGATTTAATGCCTTATTTATAATAATATCTTCTGATGAGATCATCAAATCCAAGACCCTCAATCCTTTTGTGTCCTCTGTTATGTACTGCCTGAGGTAGTTGTCCTCAAAAACTCAGGAAACTCATTTTCTTTACTTCCAGTTGCTATCTCATCATCCCAGTCTATATTGCCATAATTAAAATCACCCATAATGATCACTCTTTTTCCTATTTGCTTAGCTGATTTGCTAATACATTTCCTAGTCTCTACGATCCACATTACCAGGTGTATAATAACATATGTCGAAGAATTTCAATCTATTCACTCTGTCTCACACCATACTGCCTCAAACCACTTCTACTATCTCCCCCCCCCTTGTATCTCTGTATCATGTATAGACATAACTCTTTTTTCTATCATTAATAGCACTCCACCTCCTTTTTTACCCTTTCTATCTTCACAAAATATATCATTCCCTTCCATCTCTATTCCTGTCAGGAAGTCATATTCATCCAACCATGTCTCACTTATTCCAACAATATTTGAGTGCATGAACTCAATCAATGCAACCTTTTAATTTCCCTTGTTTTTATCCTCTTTTTCTCCTTACTCATCCCAAACCCTCTTCAAATCCAACTTTTTTTCTCTACATCCGAGGTCATACTATTCCGCTTTTGTCTACACCTGCATTCACATCCTCTTGGAGCATCTACCTTTCTCATGCTGTGTTCTCCTGTCCACCCAGAGTCTTCCCATTTCCCTGTTTGTCTTGTACACTTGTTCTCTCATTCTCTACACTCATGCTACCCACTTCTTTATCCATAAGCACCACTTCAATCTCTCCTTCCTTACTCTCCTACTCTTTCACATTGCTTTTTACTTGCTCAGATTCATTCTCTGCACTCATTAATCTCCCTTCTAGCAGCAGTTTCTCCAAATGACTCTCACCAAAACAATGCAGATGCAGTCCATCACTCTTATACAGTTCAATTTATCCTTCAAACTCATTCCACACATCAACCACCTGCACTCCTTTCCCTTCACACATTTCTTTTTCATTTTCATTTCTGCTAACATATCATTCATAATGAGAGAAAGGCGAAGCAGTGCTGGAACGGGATAAATGATGAGATGACAGGTAAGTGGGAGGACAAAGAAAGAAAATGTTAGAGGAGAGAGAGTGAGGAATGCAAGTGAACAAGCAAAAAAAAGAGTGGTAAGAGATGTGATGTATGGAGACTCGATATTCCACAGTGTACAAGATAGAATGTCAGAGGAGTGCTTGCCTGGACTAATAAGCAAGATGGATAAGATGATTGTGATGGTTGGCACGAATGACTTGAGAGACAGTGTGAATCGGGCAGCAAGAGATCTGAGGTTCAAGCTTGAGGTTGTATGGTGAGAGAGGGAAGATAATTAGTTTGTTGCCCAGGTATGATGATGCAGGGCTGCAGAGAAGAGAATCAATAATGAATAGTATAATAGTAAGAATGTGTAGAAAGAGAGGCTTGGATTATGTGGATGCTTATAGGGGAGAAATTTGAGGACAGAAAGGATGTGCAAGAGAGATAGCTTGCATTTCAGTGAGGAAGGATGTAGGCATCAGGAGGGAATGTTGTGTTGCTCTCTGAGGTCAGTGCATCAATGCAGGGAAACTAGAATTATCAGGATGAATGGTAGAAGAGGTGGCCTCTTGTGGGAATAGGCACTTGGGAGATGAGTTAGGGGAATACATTGGGTAATGCTAAATCCAGTGATGTCTGCAGGGGATAATGACAGGTATAGAAACAGTGACAGTGCCTTGATTCTTTATACTAATGCTAGGAGTATATGGAATAAAGGAGATGAATTGGTGGTGCAGATAGCATCAGCCTGTCCAAAGATTATTGGGATTTCTGACACATGGTTGATGATATACTGACAGGAATAGAAGTAGCAAGGTATAGCATTTTTTGACAGGATAGGAAGGGCAAATGCAGTGGTGGAGTACTGTTTATGATGAGTGATGACTTATGTCCTCTCAGAGTGGAGGATTTGGAGGGCAGTGGCACTAATGGTTTTGAAAACATATTGTGTGAGGTAGAGGTGGGCAAGACAGGATATTTAGTGTGATGTTGCTATAACTCAGAGAGCATAGAGAGTGAAGAGCAGGAGATGTTTAGGCAGTTGAGTTTGGAAAGTGCAAAAAGAATGATTATTATGGAAGATTTTATCTACAATAGTATAAATTGGGAAGAGGAAACTGCATGTAGTAGTAGTAGTAAGGAATGGAATAAATGTCTTAGACAACATATAGTAGAAGGAAGACGAGGTTCAAGAGTTTTAGATTTGGTCATGATATCAGAAGATCTGATTATAACTGAGATGGCATCTCTGCCTTTAGATGGAGAGAGCGACTGTGTTGTTTTGACTTGCAAGATGAATAGATATGCATGAGTATCAAAGAGAAAGGAATGCATGTGGAATTATAAGGCAGGTGATTATAATAGTCTTAGATATCAGCTTGGGTCAGTTGCATGGAGGGAGGAATTAGAGGAGCAAGTTATTGTCAGTGCTTGGGAACTTGTTAAGGAATATTTATTGGCAGCAATATCAAGTTGTATACTGTGAGTGAAGAAGAGAACACAATTTAATGTAAAGTGGATGACAAACAATATCAAATGGGAATGAGAGGTGTGGAGAGTAGAGTCATGAAGATGAGATGCAGGCCAAGGGAGTGACTAGTATGTTAAGGAAGGCAAAACTGGAATATGAGAAGAGATTAGCTAAGAAATCCAAAGAAAATCCTAAAGAATTCTTTCGTTATGTAGCCAGTATTAGGAGAAAGGATTGTGGAAGAATGGCATTGTTGGATAAAAATGGGAACAAAGTGATTGATGTAAAGGACATAGTGGAGTTGTTCAATGAACACTTTATTGGGGTATTTCATTCTAGAGAAGTAGGTTTTAATACTAGAGGGATGGGACAGGTTCAGGGTTTAGAAGTGCAAGGGGAGAATGTTTCAAATACTGAGTACTCTGGATATCAATAAAGCAATTGAACTGTGTGGGATTTTACTACAGGTTTTAGAGAATGTGCTAAAGAACCAACAGCTCTGTTGACCTGGCTTTTCATTGAAAGTCTAGGCATGGGAAAGATGCCCAAGGAGTGGAATGAAGGTAAGATAGTGCCATTGCATAAGGGTAATAGCAGACTGGAAGTATCAAACCAGTTTGTTTTCATTAAACTGATGAAAAGACCAGTTTGTATTTTATCAGTAGTTGTTAAGATTTTGGAGAAATTAGTGAGGGATCATTTACAGTGTGGGGTAGATGAGGGTAATGTTATCTGTGAGAGTCGGCATCAATTTGTTAAGAGATTCTGTTGTTTTAATAATATGATTGCCTTTTATCATAAAGTTACAAGAGCAGTTGATGAGGGAAAGGCATATTCTTCTTTTGGATTGTACAAAGGCATTTGACAGGGAACCACATAATAACTAATATTTAAATTGCAGTACATGAATTTAGATGTCAGGTTAGCGAACTAGATTCAGGATTGACTATCTGATAAGTATCAGAGAGCCGTGTATAACGGAGTGGTATTAAGGAAGAAGGTTATAAGTGGGGTACCATATGGTTCAGTACTGGGATCTGTATTGTTTAACCTTTATATCAATCACATTGTCAATGGATTGCAAGAGGATATTCGGTTGTTTGCAGATTATGTGAAGCTGGGAAGGGTAATAATGCAGATGTAGTATCCCTGCAAGATGATTTAAATAAACTGAACAGATGAGAAAATAAATGGGGGTTTCAGTTTAATTCAGCTAAATGTAAAGTCTTGAAGTTTGGGATACAATGATGGGAGGCTGCATACTCTGTTGGAGGAACTGTACTGGAGAAAGTGGGGGTAGGCAAGGGATCTTGGAGTGATGATTGATAGAAACCTGAAATTCAGGGGGCATATTGCAAAGGTGGTGAAGGTAACCAAGAGGTGGACCAAGCTCTCATTACTCCTTGTCTCAGTATCTCCCATAATGCAAAGCACATCTCCTTGCAGACATGTATACCGCTATGTATTATGGGAAGGGCCACACCCAGACTGGTTTCAACCTTTATTGAGGTGTATTTAAGTAAAGACCTCTCTAAAAATTAGACGATCCCGAAAGATCGTCCAACTCAGCTTTGTTCCACTCAGTGAGAGGCTCACTCTATTACCAAAAAGAACTTCTCAGCATTGGCTCTACCCAGCAGCAGGCTCACCCCCACCACCAGACAGAGCCATAATCTCAGAAGTGGCTCTACTCAGAGACAGGCAAAAACCTACCCCAAGCAGAGGCTCTCATATATATCCAGCATGGGAGGCAGACCCAAACATGGGGATACTAAGGCAGAAGCAATAGGTCATATTTACCTATAGGAGCTGCCAACAGGTGTACCACCTTATTATTGAATTACTCTGGATTTAGAGAAAGATGTTGGAGGTTTATTTTTCACTTGGTTAGACTATAATAAATTTACTGTAATTCTTTATCCAAGTGTAAGCAAACAAAGTTTGTGCCTGAAAATATCTTCAGGACTGGGGTAAGGTAGTGCAACACCAGGCAACTCCAAGCAAAGGTGGACCAAGTTCTCATTACTCCTTGTCTCTGTATCTCCATAATTCAAAGCACATCTCCTTGCAGACATGTATACTGCTATGCATTAAGGGAAGGGCCACTACCCAGACCGTTTTCAACCTTTATTGAAGTCTCGTCAGTGGGAGGCAGACCCAAACGTGGAGATACTAAGGCAGAAGCAATAGGAGAGGTCATATTTACCTATAGGTGCTGCCAACAGGTGTACCACCTTATTATTGAATTATATGCCTGCAAGGAGATGTGCTTTGCACTATGGGAGATACTGAGACAAGGAGTAATGAGAGCTTGGTCCAACTTTGCTTGGAGTTGCCTGGTGTTGCACTACCTTACCCTAGTCTTGAAGATATTTTCAGGTGCAAACTTTGTTTGCTTACACTTGGATAAAGGATTAAACTAAATTTATTGTAACCAAGAGGATTGCTGCAATACTGAGGATATTGATCTGCATGGATGAAAGAGTTGTAATTCCATTGTATAAAGCCCTGATCAGATTACACCCGGATTACTGTGCTCAAATTTGGTCCCTGGGATTTGAAGGGTATAAATTAACTGTGGAAAGAGTGCAGAGGCAAATAACAGATATGATATCAGGCTGTGCAATGTTACTTATGAGGATAGGTGGAGGGAATGTGGACTGCAGAATTTGGTAAATAGAAGGAGAGGTGATATGATTGAGACTTTTAAACTCTTGAGAGGTGGTTACAGGGTTGACACTTGTTAGTTCTTTTGCTTGGTAGAACAGGGAAAGCAGTGACGATAACTGACCATTCCAGGAAGTTGTGAGTGAGAGGGTAAGGAGTACTTTCTTTGTATGGATGATAGGTGAACCATGGAATGCAATAATTGATAGAGTGGTGAGAGCACGAACGGTCAGTGAGTTCATGGAGTGGTATCATAGACTTTGTGTTTTCTAGGATGGGCCTCCCATGATGATTCTTGTGACTCCATGGAGGCCTGAATCATCATCATAATAATAATTCTTGCTCTCCTCCTCATCTCATCATTGTCATACTGGGAAACCCACTATCTTTCCTATCACATTATTATCTTTTATCCTTCTCAACACCCTCCTGATATCTAATTTTACATTCTCCCTGTTTCCAGTCAAGTCATTTGTCTTTACTACCACTAGCTACTCCTTTGCTCGTTTACTCATCATATCCAATGCTTTAACCACTCTATTAATTTACCTCCTGGAAAACAATACTTGCATCTTCTTGTTTACCACACTTCTAATAATTGACTCACCATACAATGCCACTCGCGTGTCTTTCGTTACCTTTTTCATACTGACATCATTTGTTTTTGTCTTCTTCACTCTTTCACAGATATCTACAGTTCTCTTCATTTCACTCTGCATTTGCCTTATCTTTCACCACATCTTCACCACTTCATCTATCAAATCTTGCATCCTTTTTTCACTATTGTTCGCTCTCGCTATTTTATCGCCATTCACACACACTTGTGTGTGAATGGCGATAAAATTAACCCTGCTTGCTACCTTACTGTTAATTGCACTCTGTTTTTCTCGCTATCACTTCCACACATTCTCTGAACATTCACACAATCTTCAACTGTCGTCAGTTATGATGCCATATTCCCTACTCATATTTAAACTATTTAAACTCATATTTAAGCATGCCTCATGGTCCATCAGAATATTGCATTTCCTATATACCGAAACTCATTTTTTTCTTTTATTCAGGCTCTCCACATAAATATCCGTGACATCTTCCCACTCATACATACTACATTCATAGCACTGTATCATTTTTGTGAAATCCATGCTTTTTACTTTATTTGTCTTCTGTGCAGACCTATGCAATGATTTGCCTTTTACTGCCATATTGCCAGCCTTGTTGGCCGAGTGGTTAGTGTATCCACTCTCCAGCCAAAAAGCTGCGGGTTCGAACCCTGTCATGGGCATGGATGTTTGTGATTGTCTGTGAAAATACTAGTGGTAGTGGTCAGCAGTAGATGGCATTGGTGCAGATGATGAAAGTAGTTATGGTTCATTGTACTTGGTGGATTGAGTTGTGGAATAGGTACCCCTCCCTCGATGAGTCTTTGGACTGCCTGGAGGTGTCATATAATAATAATAATATTAATAATTGCATCAGTGGGCTAACAAAAGCAGTGCATTTATGATAATATGATGTAAGAAATTTATGTAAACACCACGTTGCACACTGATATGTCTCACAGTAATGTATTTATCTACAATTTAGACAATATCAGCATGCATTTAAATATCAAATTTACTTCTCTTGGTGCAGCCCACATGAAGACCAATGTTTAGCTCATGCCAACTAGTGCCAAAAATATATCCTTGGCAAATTAAACAATTTGCACAACAGAATCTTAATCGAAGAAACACTGCAGCTAGTAACGCTAATTTAATCCTCTCATTGTCAGGCAGTAATAAGGCATACTTCTCTTTTTACATTAAGCCAATGTTTTTTCCAATGTAAAAAGAGAAGTATGCCTTATTACTGCCTGACAATGAGAGGATTAAATTAGTGTTATTAGCTGCAGTGTTTCTTCGATTAGGATACAGTGCTGGTCATTGAGACATGACCAGCACTGTATCCTCAGGCAAGATGGTCTACTTAACCAGCTATCTCAGGGGCAAGAAAAGTATCCTGCAGTTCTACTTTATTTCTCGCACCAAGAATCTTTAACTCTCTTAACAGAGAGCTCAGAAATAGCTTTTCTACTGATATTTAATGTTATAATCTTTATTTATAATGTGCAGTTATTTCTAACATATAAGACTTATTTTTGTATAATATTAGTGGTGGTAGTAAAACCAGATCTCCATGAGGCAAAAGACTCATTGCAAGAAGTATATACTGTTAAACCCAAAACTTATTAAACTGTGCTTTAAGCTCATTCAATATGTCATCATTTACCACACTGTCAGGCAGTGAATTCTACTGACCAACCACTTTCCATGCAAAGAACCTACTCCTTACTCACTTGCTTACACTCTCCTTATGCAGTTTCCAGGGATAGACTCTTTTTCAACCCTCTCCCTCTTCCATTCTATGAAAGATTTCTTCTGCATTAATCCTTAACAACTTAAACATCTCGATCATATCGTTTCTTCTTCCTTTATTCACAAGAGGTGCAAATTTCATTCCCTCAATCTGCTTTCATACCCCATATTTAAAACTTTCCACATTTCAAAGACCTTATTCATACTTCTTTGGACCCTTTGTAATATGTCCTCATCACTATGAAAACCAGGTGATCAAATCTTTGCACAATTCATGCAAATCCATATGAGGCCTTGATCAGGCCTCATATGGATTTGCATGAATTTCTAACATTTGAATATCATACAAATATATAAATTTAAAAGATGCAACTTCTGTCCTTCCATGTTTCCACCTCTCACTCCAAGGTCTATAGGAGATGTTATAATGATAACATCTCCTAAAGACCTTGGCATCAGTCTTCTCCTCCAAATCTTGTTAAGATGACCAAGGCATCTAAACAAGGAAAAGACATCAGGAAAATACTCAATAGCCTTGATATTAGTATATCCTCTGGCCCAGATGGTATTCCTCTAGTTGTGTAAAGATCTTGGGCTTCAGAAGCAACATCCATCCGGTATCACCGGTATCACCTTTACAATCTTCCCTACTCATCTAGCATCTATCCAACAGCATGAAAGCAAGCTTTCATCCAATGTATACATAAAACATGCATTGGATGAAAGCTTGCTTTCATACTGTTGGATAGATGCTAGACGAGTTGTTGTTGGATAGATGCTAGAGGAAATAAAAGTCAGCCATCAAACTACTATCCCATTGTCCTCACAAAAGTGATGGAGAAGATCATCAGCAATCTGCTTCTGCACCTAGAGACCCATCACTTAATTAGTAACCACCAATATAGATTCTGTCATTTTCTCATTCTACAGCAAATTTCTCATTAACTTTACCTACCTTTGGACACAGGTCATGGAAGATTTGCAAAATCTCATTGCTGATTCTTGATATTTTCAAGGATTTGATTGAGTCTGACATCACAGACTTCTTTCCAAGCTGCTCTTTTATCGTCTCCATCCTACCCTTTATGAGTGGATCATCAGCTTTCACTCCAAAGAAGAAATCATGGTGGATGATTTCTTCTTATCTTATTTTTCCATCAGTGCTTGAAGTACCATACCCAAGGCTCTGTGCTATCACCTACACTCTCTCTCTCTTATACAGCAATGATCTTCTCTTACTAACATCCAATCCTCTTTATAACTTTGCTGATGACAGTACATTTCATCTCATTGTCATTCACAAAACCTCATAGTGCTTTGATGACTCAACCTTCAAAATCTTCTATGGCCAGTGCCTTAAGCACTGATCTTCTGACTCTAAGCAAGATGAAGATAATTTAGTAAATTTTAATTGTACAAGAAATCAGTCTTGTCCTGTATTATTTCCCAGAAGAAAGACATGCCTCACTCTCTCTCACTTTTGATAACATTTCACTCACCAACAAAGATTAGTTTCTCTTCCTTAGCTGACTTTCACATGTAGCTTATCCTGGCAAAAATACATCTTATTATTATTATTATTACTATTACCCCAAGACCTCATGGAGTCAAAGACTCATCTTGTCAACCTCTTCTATCTTCAAAAGGCTTGGTATTCTTTTGGTTCTAAACATTACTTATCTTTTGCCCAACTCCTAACACTTTATGAATTCCAAATCCACCCAACCTTGGAATATTGGTCTCACATCTGTGATAATGAATTGGATGGGGCAATTGGCTATCACACAGGTATTATCAGCAAGTTATGTAAGTGCAGCAGCTTGGAAGAGGAAAGTAACTGGTGGTGTACCAGTTACTTTCCTCTTCCTGTTGTTGCATGTATGTTAATAATACAAGTCACACAGGTCTAATTATAGATAAGTAGTTATCTTGTGGACGGTAGAGTATTGGGGGACAACTATGATGAGGTAGAGCAAATGTGGCCTTATAGAAGAATATGAACAGACTTTGTAAATGGGTAAGTGAGTTGTGCTAGCAGTTCAATGTTGTAAAGCATTATGTTTTAATTTTTTCTAGATGAGGATGGAATGTCAGGTGTGCAATTAGTGGGGAAAACTTTGACAAAGGCAGAGGAGTGAGAGATCTGAGAGTCAAGCAGACAGAACCTAAAGTTTAGATGACATTGCTGAAATTGTGAGGATATTGCAATAGATTATGGCAATGATGAGGACCATGACATGTAGATGCAAAGAGGTTATGGTTTCACTGTATAAGGCCACATATGTAACAGATCTTGTTACATGGTTTTAAAATCTGATTACCTGTTTTGTGGGATAAAAAAAAAACCTAGTTTTCTGTGAGGAAAAACCCCTGTCACTCCTGTTTGAGACCAGCTAACTCACCATCAGTTGAAACCAGCTTGGAAGGGGATAACTAAGGTGGTGTTAGGTCTCTGGAATGTTGGGTATGAAGCCAGTATGTGCAAATGCTATTTGCAGAGTCTAGTGAAGAAGAAATGGGGAAGGAGGATATGACTTAGACATATAAGCTGGTAAGGAGTGTTACCAACTTAATGTGGAAGAAACGTTTTCATAGAATAGAGAGAGAGAGAGAGAGAGAGAGAGAGAGAGAGAGAGAGAGAGAGAGGAGGCCTTTCCCTGGAAGCTGAGTATGGAGGATGTGAGCAAAAATGAGGAATAAGTTCTTTACATGAACTGGTTGGTGAATGAGTTTCAAACATGGTTCAATGCATTTTGTATGCCACAGTGAAGACCTTCCACAATGAGTTTTTTTGACTCCATGAAGAAATAACATTAAAATAATAATAATATAGTCTAGATCATGTCTCAAGGCCATTTCTTGTGGTAATAACTTTTGAATGGGATATTTATATATAGTCCTCTTTATTTTGCCATTTTGTTCATTGAAATATGCTATTTACTGGATCATTTTTGTATAAAGAAATTGTATGTATTAATGAATAATTCATTTTATTATGCAGGCTAATTAGCAGTTTTATCTGTCATGGCCTCTCATTGAGAATAAATAAACTGGTTGAAGATCATTTTCTTAACTTTTCTCTTTCTGGAGCAGTCGAATTTCCAGTATATTTCATCAGTTTGTGTATTGTACATTATTTGGGTCGCAGAGTATCACTACTGATAAGTATGATAATAGGAGGCCTGTTGTGCATTTTCATACTAGCAGTACCACAAGGTAAGTACATTGTATTTTCTATGAAATATTTGCTCTTTCTATAATTAAAATATTACATTTGTACATAAGAGATGACCTGAGAGATTCATGCTGCTTGACTAATTCTACCCATGGGATTAATATTGTAACATTAACATGGACAGTAATATCATGAGTTAAATGATTAGTATCTCCTTTTATGTAAAGGAATACTAATCAAAGGATTAGTATTCCTTTACATAAAGTATTAACCCTCTCTCTCTCTCTCTCTCTCTCTCTCTCTCTCTGTGTGTGTATGTGTGTGTGTGTATATATATATATGTATGTATGTATGTAGAAAGTATTTTACCTTGGGTATAATAAATGTTTAAGATAAGCTATTTTAAACCTGGTTTTACTCCATTTCCCAAGTAAGCAAACAGACAAACAAGTCAAGTTTGCACCTGCAAGTGTTGCAAGTCTAGCTGACCCTGCATGTAGTGCAAGACCAAGCAACTCATGGTAAAAGTAGAATAAGCTCTGATCACTAACAAAGCATCATACATCTCCTCCAGGAGATGTGCTTTGCATTCAGGGTAAATATTAAGATTAGTGATTAGAGCTTATTCTACTTTTACCATGAGTTGCTTGGTCTTGCACTACATGCAGGGTCAGCTAGACTTGTAACACTTGCAGGTGCAAACTTAACTTGTTTGTCTGTTTGCTTACTTGGGAAATGGAGTAAAACCAGGTTTAAAATAGCTTGGTATCTTTAACATATATATATATATATATATATATATATATATATATATATATATATATATATATATATATACACACACACACATACATACACAGAGTGGTACCTCAACTTGCGAACCTAATTCCTTCCTGACTGCGGTTCATATCTCGAAAAGTATGTATCTCGAAACCCAATTTTCCATTATATTTTATGGGAAATCAATTAATCCGTTCCCAGATTCAAAAAATATATATATATATATTCTCAACTAAATGAAGAAAATGCAAAGAAATGGAGGGGTGAGGAGCATTTTTACACTATAAATATGCATTTTGTATACCATTACATATTAATTTTTATTTATGAAATCTTTGGTTTTACATGATTAGTATGAAAATCATCTTCAATTAAATTGTAAAAAAAAATCAATTTTCTTGTGGCTGGTTTGTGGTTCAGGAATTTTCGATTTGTTGTCATCAGTTGCCTCTTTTTGTCTCTTAGGTGAGGGAGGTTTAAAAAACTTATCCAATGTTGGATGAATCTGTCATTTCCTTAACACCCTTCTAAAGTGATTAATGACATTGTCATTGAAGATGTTGGTGGTTCTAGAGACAACACCTTGATTTGGATGCCACTTGTTAACCAGTTCTTGCAATTCACCCCAATGCTGAAAGATTTTTTTACGTCACTTGTTGGAATTGCTCCCTTTTTCTTGCTGTCTTCTTCATCCTCTGAAGAAATTTGCTTTTCCTCCTCATCCCTTTCTTTTTCCTCCTCTCTTCTTAATGTAGCTCTTCAGTGGTCAGCTCAACGTTGTGCTCATCTACCATCTCCTCTACATCTGCTTCATCAACTTCCAAATGCATAGTCTTCCCAAGGGAGACAACTGCATGTACAATGTCAGTTTCGCTTTCAGATCCTTCCAATGCAGTTCCTCAGACACAGTTGTGCCAGAACTTTCTCCAGGCTAATTTTAGAGTTCTCACAGAAACATCTTCCCATTCCTGACTAATAAGATGTAAACAATGAAGAATATTGAAGTGATTCTTCCAGAATTCCCTGAAGGTTAGTTATGTGTTAGTGATAACTTTGAAATATCTTTGGAAAGGAGCTTTGGTATAAAGCTTTTTGAAGTTGGAAATAACATATTGATCCACTGATTGTAAGAGTGGTGTGTGTGTGTGTGTGTGTGTGTGTGTGTGTGTGTGTGTGTGTGGTATTAGGAAGCAAGAAATTAATTTTGATGAAATTAAACTCTTCAATCTTCTTCCAACTGTGGTGGATGTGCTGGAGCATTGTCCATTATAAGAAGAACTTTCTCAGATAGACCCTTTTCTTGTAAATACTGTTTCACTGTGGGAACAAAGACCTCTGTCATCTGCTCCCAGAAGAATTGCCTGGTTACCAAGGCTCTGCTGTTACCTCCCCACATAATGCTGAGTTTGTGCCTGTTAACTTTTTGCTTTTTAAAGACTCTAGAATTTTCAGAGTGGTAAACCAACAGAGGTTTTTATCTTCAGGTCACTACTGGCATTGGCACAAATAAAACAAAGTTAGTCTGTCTTTCATTGGCTTGTGTCCTGGCAATGCCATTTCCTCCTTAGTGATGAACATTCTCTTAGGCATTTTCGTTCAGAAAAGCCCAGTTTCATCACAGTTGAAAACTTGTTCTGGTCTGTAACCTTCTGACTTCATCAGTTTCTGAAATTCCTTCATTAACCTATCAGCGGCTTCTTTGTCAACACTAGCACCTTCTCCATGTCTAACAACTATGGATACCGGTTCTATTCTTGAATTTCTCAAACCATCCTGTGCTAGCTTTATACTCTTTGCCAATGTCTTTGCTACTGCTAGTGGATGGCAAGTTCTGTGAAAGATCTTTGTAATTAATTTGAGCTTGTAAACATGTCATGTTTTGAGATACACTATCTCCTTTCAGTTGCATGTCATTAATCCAGATGAGTAGTAAAGTTTTCATTTCTTCCATAACTTTATTTCTTTGAGATGACACGATAGATACTCCTTTGGCCACGTCCAGTTCCTTATAAAAATCTGCTTTCTTGACAATTGTAGCTATGGTGGATTTGGACAAGTCATACTGCTTGCGCAGATCACTTTGCCGGACTCCTTTCTCATATTTTTCCACAATCTCTTTCTTAATTTCTATTATGATTTTCTTCTTCTCTTCTTTCTTAGTTTTCTTTAGTCCCATGTTGAAAATAATATGCTGATCGATCAGTGAAATGACGCTTATCTGGTAGATTATTCAGAACACGTCACTTATAAAAAGAAATACATACAGTTCACATAATAAATAAAAACTTAAAAAAATCTGCATGAAGTGTATTGTTGTTTACACAAATACTGAAATAGATACACAAAAAAGCAAATATGTGCAGCGTTCGGCATATTTCAGATAAAATGACATAGTAACAACAATCGTTACACTAGAGGCGGTTCAGCACGCATTCAGCTAAACGTGCATACATATATGCTGGTGCTGTACTCTGCATTAAGCCTGTTCCTAGTACTAGGGGAAAAAGTTAAAAAAAGTGTAATGTAAAACAGACTTTAGTTCATTTGAAAAGAAAAGCATCACAGTTCGTATCTCAAGTCTAGGTTTGTATCTAGAGGTCAAAATGGGATATGAAAAAAGTTCGTATCTCGAAAAGTTCATATGTTGAGCGGTTCGTAAGTTGAGGTACCACTGTATTAGAGAAAGGAAATATTTAAAAAATATTTAAATAAAGCACTGGATTAATCATGGTGTTTTTTTGGATGAATTTTTGATCAGACAGAAAAACAGAACTATTTGCAGAATGTGATACCATTTGGTGGTAAAATCAAATAAGAGATCATAATTATGTTTTTTTAAATACATTTTTAATTTTATGTGTGATACAATCAAATTACTGTTTGGGTTTACTCACTTCATTTCTTTCTGAAGTAATGGAGAAAACCATTAACACTCAGCTTCTGGTCTACTTTGAATTCATCTCAACTAATGAATGATTATCAGTATGGATTTTGCCACTGTCAATCAACAGGGGATCATCTTGCTTATGTTACCTACCTTTGGACAAATGGCATGGAAATGTTTGGTGAGTCTCAGATAGTTGCTCTCAATATCTCCAAGCCATTTGATTGGGTTTAGCACAAAGGTTTGTTAAGTAAGCTTCCATAATATGGTCTGTCTGACTTCCAGAAGTGGTTTGCTAGCTTTCTCTCCATATGGATGCACATTGCATGTGATAATGGATGGATCACATGCATTATCACATGCAATGTGCATGTGATAATGGATGGATCTTTATCCTCAAATTTTGCATATAATCCTAATATGCCATAAGACTCTCTTCTTTCATTTACTCTGTGTATTCTACACATACCAGCCACCGAATTAGAAATTTTTATTTAATACCGTGTTGAACCTCCTTTAGTCCAAATTACAGCACGTATGCAGGTTTTCATAGATTCCATGAGGTGTTGGGTTGCATCTGCATCTATAACATACCAAGTGTTCACCAGACGGTTCTTTAGCAGGCCCAGATTTGACAGAAGAGGAATTTGTTCCCAGATCTATTTTTCTAACATGTATCATACATTCTCATTGGGGTTCAGATCCAGGCTTTGTTGTGGCCAGAGAAGATGGTGGAAGATGATGTTATGCTTGCTGAACCACTGCTGAAGAATTCTTGCATGATGGCAGGTGATGGTTGTTTCATGGATGACATTGCTAGATAAAAAGTTAACACTGCAGGATGAACTTAATCAGCAACTATTTTTAGATTTTCCTTGGAGGACACCCTACCCTCCAGCAATATCAAGGAACCTATTCCATACCAAGAGAACATGTCCCACACCATGACCCCCCCCTACCTCCAGAACCTTGCATTGTGTTTATAAGGTAAACTGGGTTCATTGCTTCATGGTGCTTCTGCTCAACTCTCTGCCTACTGTTGGTATGAAACGAAACAAGGTGTACCCTGACTCATCAGGCCACATGACTTTTGTACAGTCTTCCAGGATCAAGTTGCAGTGTTCCCGACACCACTGTAGATGAACTTTCTGGTTCTTTGCAGAAAGTAGTTACCATATAGGCATGTGACTGCCAGTACCGATCCTCTTCGATTCCCTGTGCATAGTTAGGTTAAATATGGGTCAGGAACATGCTTCAGTCAACTGCTGCACACAGGAGTTCTATTTGTTCTGCATAAGCCTTCTCAGATGATGACAATCCTGTTCCTGACAGAGTGTCTTAAGATCACAGTTATGCCTCTTAGATAAACAATGTGAGTTATTTTTCCACTGATTATACACTTGGGATATCTCACCTTTTGAGAAACCAGTCAGCTTTGCTGTTTTCAAATTCATGGCTCTAGCCACACAGGCAACCACAATAAGCCCTTTATTAAAAGAAAGATCCTTTGTTTTTCTCATTGTGAAAAACACCATTGATAACTATTGATCAGCATCATTCTTAAATAGGTGTCTAGAACTACTGGTGATGCATGTGACAAAATATTTTGCATATACACTGCATAAGTGATATTTACATACATCTCCATAAAGGTTTCTAATTCGGTGACTCCATGAAGTTGATAGATTCATCTCAGAAGGCCCCTAATAACATTTTGTTAAGCATTAATCATCATTTGCATCTATCATTACTTTGCTCTGAACTCATTCATGAGATACTACTTACCACTCACTCTGACAACTTGTTCTGCTCATTTACCACTCTTCCAGCAAAAAACCTAGTCCTCATGCCCCTGTGCTGACAAACTCAGTTTCCAGAGATGACTTCTAGTTCTCTATCTAAAATTTCCTCTGCATCAGTCCTATCATTCAAGTAACATATGTTGTTATCATATTCACCCTCCCCCATTTTCCACCTGCAAACTAATTTCTGTATCCACATATCTTCAACCTTCCTCATAAGGACCATTCTCCATAGATCTGCCACAACTTGTCTATCCTTGCCACATATTCCCCATCTCCAAGAAACTAGGTTCAACAAATAGCCCAGATGCGAGTTGTATCAAAGCCTTATAAGGAGATTTAATAACCTTCTTTCATCTGCCTGCCAGTGTGTTCTTCAATAACCAAATAATCCTGCAAACTATTTTGTCCCTCTGAACTGTAACCAACAGTCCATCAGCACCTCATATTCCCAGTCTCATTAATTTCCTGCAGCCCTATTCCTTCAATGTAGTATATAGCTGTTAACTATAATCCATAACCTTACACTTTGCCACATTAAACCGATAGCCATTCCCTTCTATTTCTCCACCCAGTTTTGCATCATCATCAGTAATCAAATATTTCATTTCAGGTAATTTCCTATATCATTAACGTACTGGACCACTACTCTTTATCTGGACTGGACTACTTCTCAGATTTGGTTGTCTGAGTTTCTGCATCCTTTGCTTTCAATTTTCACCAGCTTCCTTACTTCATGCAATCATTCTATCAAAAAATAAAATTCACATTGGAAAGCAAAGGACGATACCTTTTCTTAACAAACTCATCTTAAAATATTCTGAAAATAAAATAGATTCACATCAGATATTTACTGCAAGCAACTCACACTGGACGTTACCTCCATTTTCATCTCTGCATTACCCCCTCACAAAAGATAGGAATATCATTAATCTTAAAAAGCATGCTACCTCTGTCCTAAAAAATGATGAGAAAAATGACAAACTGTAAATTCTACTCCAACAACTCACTCTTAATAGATATCCTAGGAAAACTGATCCAAAAAATGCTATTCTCTAATCCTAATCTGCAGCCAAATCCTGATATGCCCTACTTGATATCATGTGATTTGAGGTAATAATCTCCTCAAATCACATGATATCAAGTGGCATACAAATCTATTTTCGCCATCCATAGCCTCCTCCACTCTCTCAAAGACATTAACCTGTTCTGCAAACATCTTGGGATTTACAGAATTCCTTGTTCCTCTGGCCTTCCCTATATAGGTTAGACTTCTAGAAGTTTTGAGATAAGAAAAGGAGAACATCTTGGAGACATAGCTCATAACAGAAACAAAGAGGAGGTCTAATTCATCACTCTTGCCATACACATTATGATATTGATTGGGAAAGAGCTCCATGTCTTATTTAGTAAATGTTTTCCTCTCTCTCTCTCATCAGATAAAGGAATCAACCATGGTAATTTTTTATCATGGCTCTATCAATAAGATCCAAGGACTGACTCTCAGCAACATTTCATAATTTCCTCAAATCACATGATATCAAAAATTAAATATAAAAATTTTATTTAATTTAAGTTTAATTTAAATTTAAAAAATTAAATCTTTTATCAGATTTTTTCATAAACCAGATTTCAACTTTTCAGCTAATTATTTCTAAACAATGCTGGAAAATGGATGACTCCTGCAACCTTCCACTGTCTCCATATTATTATTATTATTACCATCACAAGACCCCACCTGCAAGCTTCACTTGTTAGCTTATAATTTACAATTGCTAGCCATATTTATATTTTGTTTTTATCCCAATTAAGTCACATATAATCTGCAGTGAAACTAGTTCATTTATTTTAACTTTGTATCATGACAACTTAATAAAAACTCAGTTTTTTCAATAATATAATTTGAGGTGTATCATTTGAGCAATCATTGTAACTGAAAAACAGTAAATGAAATAAGTAATGCTATCTTAATTATTTAGAGGCTTTGAAATGGGAGGCTGATCTTAATCATTATTATTATTTTTTTCATGAATGACTAAGAAATTCTGCTCTACGGTGCAATTGATTAACACATATCAAAGAGATATATATTCAGTCATTAGGCAAATTATATATATATAGCAGGAGATATTTAGGCAGTTGAGCTTGGCAAGTGCAAGAAGAATGATTGTTATCGAGATTTTAACTACAGCAGTATAAGTTGGGAAGAGGAAAATGCATGTAGTAATAAGGGAATGGAATTTCTGGAATTCTTTATAGACAGATGTCTTAGGCAACATGTAATAGAGGAAACAAGAGGATCAAGAGTTTTAGATTTGGTCATAGCATCAGAAGAGCTGATAATAACTGAGATGACATCTCTCCCCCCTGTTAGAGAGAGAGAGAGAGAGAGAGAGAGAGAGACCATGGTTTTGACTTGGAAGATGAATATATATGCAGGAGTATCAAAGAAATGGGAAGGTATGTGATTATAAGGCAGGTAATTATAATAGTCTTAGATATCAACTTGGGGCAGTTCCATAAAGGGGAAGGCCAGGATATCATTAGTGCTTTGGAAATTGTGAAGGAATATTTGTTAGCAGCAATAGTAAGCTGTATTCCACGAGTGAAGAAGAGGACACAATTTGGTGTAAAGTGGATGACAAACAATATCAAACAGGAACTGCAGGTGAAAAATAGGTTATGGAAGAGATATAAGGAGAGGGGTGGAGAGCAGATGCATGAAGAATATATGACTCATGCCAGGAGAGTGACTAATATGGTAAGGAAGGTGAAACTGGAATATGAGAAGAGATTGGCACTAAGATCCAAAGATAATTCTAGGGAATTTTTTAGCTATGTGGCCAGTAGAAAGCGAAATGATTGTGGAAGAATGACACTGTGGAATAAAAATGGGAACAGAGTGTCTGATGCAGGGGGACATAGTGGAATTGTTCAATAAACACTTTATTGGAGTATTTCATCCTGGAGAAGTAAGTTTTGATACTAGAGGAATAGAGCAGGAGTGAGGTTTAGAGGTGCAAAAGGAGAGTGTGTTCCAAATACTGAGTACCCTGGATGTCAGTAAAGTTGTGGGACTGGATGGTATTTCACCCTGGGTTTTGAGAGAATGTGCTAAAGCTCTTTTGACTTGGCTTTTCAATGAAAGTCTGGCTATGGAAAAGGTACCCAAGTAATGGAAGGAAGGTAAGATGGTGCCATTGCATAAGGGCAGTAGCAGACTGGGTGTGTCTAACTATAGGCCAGTTTGTGTTTCATCAGCAGTTGTTAAGATCTTGGAGAAATTAGTGAGGGACCATATACAGCATTGGGCAGATGAGGATAATATTATCTGTGAGAACCAACATGGATTTGTTAAGGGGCGCTCTTGCTTTAGTAATATGAGAAGAGGTTCTTGCTAAAGGGAGGTCATGTTTTAGTAATCTACTTACTTATTACAATAAAGTGACTGCTTCCTTGGACAGAGGAGAAGGATACACAGTAATATACTTGGATTTCACAAAGGCTTTTGATAGAGTACCTCATGATAAGTTGACAGTCAAACTAGAGCAGATGGGGTTGGATATTAGATTAGTGCATTGGATTGGAGACTGGCTATCTGATAGGTATCAACAAGTTGTGTATGGGGGTGCAATATCCAGGAAAAGGAAAGTCACTAGTGGAGTGCCTCAGGGGTCTGTTTTAGGGCCATTACTATTTAACTTATATATTAATGATATTGGTGAAGATTTGGATGGAGATATTCAGTTGTTTGCAGATGATGCAAAGTTGGGACGAACCATAAAGAGTAGTGAAGATGTTGTGGCCTTGCAAGAAGACTTGAATAAATTGAGTGATTGGGCAAGCAAATGGGGATGTGAGTTCAATGTTGCAAAATGTAAAGTTTTAAAATTTGGAAAACAAAGATGGGATGCAGAATTTATGCTTGGTGAGAATATATTGTTGGAAGTAGAGGAAATAAGAGATCTGGGGGTGATAGTGGATAAGGATCTAAAATTTAGGGGACACATCGCCAAAATTGTGAAGACAACACAAAGACTTCTGGGAATGATGCGGAGGACACTGACATGTAGAAGTAGGGAGATACTTGTTCCAATGTATAAGGCTTTGATTAGGCCACACTTGGACTATTGTGCCCAGATTTGGTCACCGGGTTTTCAGAAGGATGAAGAGATGTTGGAAAGGGTCCAAAGGCGACTGACTAAGGTAGTTTCTGACCTCTGGAATGTTGAGTATGAGGAAAGATTGAAAAGATGTAATTTGCAGAGTCTCGTGGAGAGAAGGAAGAGGGGAGATATGATAGAGACCTACAAGTTGGTAAGGGGTTGTTATAGGATCAATGGTGGAGAAGTTCTACAGAGAATAGTGGGAGATCAGGGGAGAACCAGAGGTCATCCCTGGAAACTGTATAAGGAGGGTGTGAGTAAGGGAGTGAGAGGCAGGTTTTTTTCGTGCAGAGTTGTGAGTGATTGGAATGCCTTGCCTGAGAGCGTGGTGTCTGCAAGTAGTTTGAATGTGTTTAAGACACGGTATGATGAGATGTGTGTGTAAGATAAAAGGACCTCCTAGATGAGTCTTTGACTCCATGAGGTCTTGTTTAATAATAATAATAATAATAATAATATGATTGCCTTTCATAATAAAGTGACAAGAGCAGTTGATGAGGGAAAGGCATATACTGCCATTTTTTTTTTGGATTTTGCAAAATCCTTTGACAGAGTGCCACATGATAAGCTGATATTTAAGTTGTAGCACTTAGGTTTAGATGTCAGATTAGTCAACTGGATTACGATTGGCTGTCTGAGAGGTAGTATCAGAGAGTTGTGTATGGTGGGACAGTATCAAGGAGGCAGAAGGTTACAAGTGGGGTCCCACAGGGCTCTGCACTGGGACCTGTATTGTTTAACCTTTATATCAATGATATTGTCAATGGATTGCAGGGGGGGGATTCAGTTGTTTGCAGATGATGTGAAGCTGGGAAGGGTTATTAGTAATAGTACAGATGCAGCAGCCCTGCAAGAGAATTTGAATAAACTAGACAGATGGGCGATGAGTGGGGATGTCAGTTTAATGCAGCAAAATGTAAGGTCTTGAAGTTTGGGATACATTGACGGAAGGCTGCATGCTCGATTAGAGGAGTTGTACTGGAGGAAGTAGGGGAGACAAAATATCTGGGGGGGGGGGTGATGATTGATAGAAAACTGAAATTGCAGCAATCCCAAGAAGGACGCTGACATGCAGGGATAAAAGAGTTATCGTTCCATTGTATAAGACCCTGATCAGACCACACTTAGACTACTGTTCTCAAATTTGGTCTCCAGGATTTGAAGGGGATAAATTAACTGTGGAAAGGGTATGAGGCAGATAACAAAGATGGTTTTGGGACTGTACAATGTTAGTTATGAGGATCGGCTGAGGGAATGTGGACTGCAAAGTTTGGTAGATAGAAGAAGGAGAGAGGTGATGTGATTGAGACTTTTAAACTGTTGAGTGGTAGTTACAGGGTTGACACTGGGGACTTCTTTCGCTTGGTGGAATAGCGGGAGGGAGCAATGCCAGAGAGCCATCCATGGAAGTTGCAAAAGGAAACTGTGAGCAAGAGGGTGAGGAGTGGTTTTTGCATGGAGGATGATTAAACCATGGAATGCATTGCCAGATAGAGTGGTGAGAGCAAGAACAGTCAATGAGTTCAAGGAGTAGTATGATAGACTTTATGTTTCCTAGGAAGGACCTCCCACAATGAGTCTTTGGACTCCATGGAGACCTGATTAATAATAATAATTCTTCACTTTGTCAAGAAACCACAAGGTCACATATTACAATACATAGATATTTCTTTTAATTTGCAACTTAAAAAATATGTATCACCCCCTGAATGGTTGTAGCATATTAGTACTGTGGAAAGGCTAAAGGTTTGATATTCTGAAACATGGAATGTTTTAATTTACTTTAGGCCTCTAGAATCTACTGTGGCATAGACTCTTGTGAAAAACTTTAGGCAGTAGACTATTTTTGTCATCTTTAGTGAGACCAACAGTGTTGTGATGGTATTCCACTCATGCTTATTGAAGACTTGATGTGGCTTTTTAAATGTTCAGTGTTTATTTCTGAAATTTAGAAACAACCACCAAACTTTTAAAAGCCATATCAAGTCTTCAGTAAACATGAGTGGAAGATCTTCATAACAATGGTGGTCTAACAAAAGATGACAAGAATAGTTTATCACCTAAACTTTTTCACAAGAGTTCATGCCACAGTGGAATTTGGAAGTTAAAAGTAAATTGAAAACATTCCATGTTTTAGATTATCAAACCTTTAGCCTTTCCACAATACTAACGTGCTACAACTATTCATGGGTGATACTCACATATACCCCTCACCAAGTTATGTCTCTCAGTCATATTCTTCCCTTAATCAATCATCTCTAGACCTTCACCAATATATCCTCATTCTATGAAAACCAGGTGACCAAATCTGTGCACAATAATCCATATGTCACCTGAACAGAGTATTATACGGGGTGTGTGTGTGTCCACATTGGACCTCCCTAGTTTAAAAGAATGGTAAAAAATCGAATTGTGGAAATATGTAAGGCTTGGGTTGTTCAAACGTTCCAGAGATGCTACAAGTTTCATCCAAATTTTTTTTTACAAAAACTTGGTGAGTGTTCCTTCTCATTTGTACAATTTCAACACCATGGTTCATACACTTGAGTAGTAGTAACATGTGAAACCAGGGAGGCCCAATGTGAACACTCTATAATAGAACCATATCCTCTTTGCTTCTACATGTCAAGGTTCTCTTCATCATTACCATAATTCCAAGGAATGTCTTAACAATTTTAGCAATGCAACTTGTAAATTTCATATTTCTGCCCATCACAACTTCTTCAAAATTTCCTCATGAATTATATACTTCACATATCATCATTGCCTCCTAAATTCAAAACCTTACACTTTGCAGCACTGAATTAATAACGGCACTCAATCTAAGTATATCACTGCATATGCATCTTCTCTCTCTCTCTCTCTCTCTCTCTCCACTTTAACCACAACACCAAACACACAGATATACATGTAATTTGTAGCTTTAGATTAGGCATCACATTCATAAAATGGAACAATTTTTCACTCCTTTGAGATTTATCCAATTGAAAGACTCCCCTTGGTAAACAGGTACACCATGCTGCTGTTAACTTCCTGGAACATTCCCTTGATGACATATTATTCCCCAATAATATATCATCAAGTCCTGTTGCCTTAGTGGCATCAAGTTTGCTCAATTCTTTGTATACTTCCTGCTCATTCACTATCAGTCTATCCTCTCCCATTCTTTCTCTCTCTCTCTCTACACTCAAGTTTTTCATGTTATCACACTTACTTAGATGAATTTCTAATATTGAATACCTCAACTATCCTTTGAAACAGCTACTAGTTCTACCATTTTCACCCATTAACATCATTCTTTCTTCTACTTACTAAATATTGAAAACAGACTCTAGGTTCTTCCTAGCTTGAGTTAATTTCTACTCATACTGCACTTTTGCTGACTACACAATGCCTTCTTCTAAATTGCATGTTTATTTGGTCTTTTGGTCCTTGTAATACATTCAGACATTATTATTGATGTTAAATAGCTCTTGATCAGTGTCCAAGCAGCATTTATCTCCTTTCTTCCTAACTCCTTATCCCATGATATACTCCAGGTTGTCTTGTAAGTGTTTCATAATCACAAGCCTTGTAATGTCACACACATTCTTTCCTCATGGATTGAATTTGATTGATTTTTCACAAATTATTAAACCCACAACTTTGTCCATGCTAATAAACATGTTATGATGTACATCATCAATCTTTTATTAGTGGAACTGTTGTAAATAAAATTCTTTGTTTTCCTAGATATATGTTGTTTTAATCTTTAAGTATCATGTATAATATTCAGCTGCCAATCCTTCTACTGAATGAGTGCAGCTGCTATTATAAATGCATATACCTTCTGAGTATCAGAATAAAAAATTACATACAAATATTCAAATTTGTTCTACTTTCAGGAACCTTATGGATGATGAATACTCTTTCAATTGGTGAAAGACTGTGCATGATATCATCTCGTTCCATTGTTTTAGTCTATTCTGCAGAAATTTTTCCAACTTCTATCAGAGGTGTAGGCATTGGATCATGCATTATGATTGGTCACATAGGATTAATTGTTGCTCCATATATGAATATAACAGTAAGTTGCTGGCTTTTTTTTTGTTGTTTTTTACTATCTTTCTTTTTTTTTGTTGGTCAGACCAATTGAACATGAAATATTGCTCTTGATGTGGTTTTGCCGCTTTGCTCTGGCCAGTGAAATTCTATCTTCCATCCGAGGAATGTGAAAACCATTCTTAAAACTTCTTTCAGTTGAAGATGATGTACCTGATTTAATATAAATATAGCAGGGCTTCTCTCCAAGAAACTCAAGTTTTCACATTCCTGATATATATATATATATATACACACTAAACAAAAGCAACTTTAACAGTGTACTATTGTTAGCTGTGGTATGTCTAGCTGAACCTCTTCTGGTGAAGAAAAACAAATTAAATCAGCCCAGTTCAGAAATTAAAAGTTAACTGTTAGAACATGTATTAAATCTCCTGTAGTCCTGTTATGATTAACTAATTAATCCTTCCCTTTATCTTATTGTAACCCAAGACATCATAGAGTCCTGTTCCATCGTTCCATTATTATTATTAGTATTATATTAATATTATAATAAAATTAATATATTATTATTATTATTATTATTATTATTATCATGCTGTCCTTAATCGGTCCTCATCATACCATGCCTTAAACACATTTAAATTCTCTGCAGACACCACTCCTTCAGGCAATGCATTCTGATCATTCACAATTCTCCATGCAAAAAGCCTTCTTCTCACTCCCTTGCTCACACCCTCCTTATACAGCTTCCAGGGATGACCTCTTGTTCTTCCCCAATCTCCTATATTTTATGAAAACCTCCTCATCATTAATCCTATAACAACCCCTTACCAACTTGTACATCTCTATCATATCACCCCTCTTCCTCCTATCCACCAGACTCTACAAATTGCATTGTCTCAACCTTTCCTCATATTCACATTCCAGAGATCAGAAACTATTTTGATCAATCGCCTCTGGACCCTCTCCAACATCTGTGCACAGTAGTTCATATATGGTCTAATCAGAGCATTATACAATAAAACCAGAATCTCCTTACTTCTGCAATTTCTAGACTAGGATTTATGTATAGTCCAGAGTCCTGTTGATGTAGAAAAGAGTTGGCTGGAAAGTAAGTGGGGTTAGTAGTTGGATCCTGGATCTTGTTTCTTCATTCTTTTGAAAACCAGGTGAATCTGTGGTGCACAGTAGTCCATATGTAGCCTAATCAGTGCCTTATACAATGAAACCAGAATCTCCATACTTCTATAAGTTAGTGTCCTCCGTATCATTGTCAAAATATGTTGTTGTCCTCACAATTTTCACAATATGTCCTCTAAATTTTAGATCCTTATCCATCATCACTGCAAGATTGATTATTTTCTCCACCTCCAACAATATGTATATTCTAATCAAGAGTAAATTCGACATCCCATCTTTGTTTTTACAATTTGCAACACTGAACTTGTATCTCCCCTCCTGTGCCCATTCACTCAATCTGTCCAAGTCTTCTTTTAAGGCCATTTGCTCTACTCCTCATAGTTCATCCCAACTTTGCATCATTTGCAAATAACTGAATGTCCCCATTCCAAACTTCCCCAATATCATTACCATACAGGTTAAACAGCAATATCTCTAAAACATACCCCTGAGGTACACCACTAGTGACTTTCCTCTTCCGGGATATTGCTCCCCATACACAACTTGCTGATACCTGTCAGATAGCAATCTACAATTCAATGCACTAGTCTAATATCCAACCCAATCCGCTCTAGTTTGACTATCAACTTACCATGCAGTAAACTATCAAAAGCTTTTTCTAAAATCTAAGTGTACTATTATGCATCCATCTCCTTTGTCCAATGAAGCTGTAACCTAATTGTAATAAATAAGTAGATTGCTAAAACATGACCTCCCTTTAGCAAATCCATGCTATCCATCAAAGATAATATCATTGTTGACAACCCAATTTTGGATCCTTGTTCTCACCAGCTTCTCTAGCACAACAACTGACACATAGATAGGCCTATAATTTGATGCTTGAGTTCTCTCACCTCCCTTATGAAGCAGCACAATCTTGCCTTCCTTCCACTCCTTTGGAACTTGACCCAATGCAAGACTCATATTAAACAAATATATCAAGGCAAATGCCAACTTTCAGCATATTCCTTTGAAATATGCAGTGATATGTTATCAAAAAATATGCCACAGCCTTATTAACATCGAGTTTGCTCAATTCTCGATATACCTCTTGCTCACTTACAATCAGTCTCTCCTCATCATCAACTGCTCTCAAACTGTCCATGATGTCACATTCACAAGAATGAAAGATTTTTATGAACTGCTCATTAAATACCTCAACTATATCCTCTGCAAAAGTTGTTCTTATACCATTTTCTCCAATCAGTCATCCTCCCATAATCATTCTTTTTTTTTTGCTGTCTACATCGAAAGAACTGCTTAGGATTTTTTTTTGGCTTCATTAGCTAACTGCTGCTCATACTTCACTTTTGCTACCTTTACCAACTAAGTCACCCTCCCTGCCTGTTCTTTGTAATCCTCATGAAATTGATTATTACCACTCCTCTTATGTTGCCTCCATAATGCCTTTTTTCTCTGTATTGCATGTTTAATCTTTTCATTCATTCATTTCCCACCTACATTATTTAACCTTTTGAGAGCCTTGGAATACATTTAGACATTGCTTCTACTAGATAGTTCTTGAATATCACCCAAGCAGCATTAATCTCCTTTCCAGCCAACTCTTCATTCCATGCTACACCTGCAAGCAGTCTCCTGAGTTTCTCATAATAATAATTATTATTATTATTATTATTATGTGACACCTCCAGGGAGTCAAAAGACTCATCGAGGGAGAGTGTGTCAACAGCATCGAACGATTGACCCCTTCCAACTACTAACCCCGTTCAAACTTGCTTAACTTTTTGCAAGCCATTAGTAGCAGAGGTTCTACCATTCGACCAACCTTCCTTGTAGTCCAAATATACCCTTTCTTCATGGAAATCCTTGCATGATTGGCAACCACCCAGATAATCACTTTATGGTCACTCTCACCAACTGGAGGGTGATTTGACACCTGATTTATAATAACATTCTCTGATGAGATAATCGAATCCTCAATCCTCATGTGCCCTCTGTTACATGATGCCTGAGGTAGTTGTCTCTCAAAAACTAATTTTGTTTACTTCCAGTTGCTATCTCATCATCCCACTTTATATTTGCATAATTAAAATTGCCCATAATGATCACTTTTTCTTATTTTCTTGGCCAATTTGATTATACGTTTTATGGTTACTACCATCCACATTAACAAGTCTATAACAACCTCTGACTAAGTATTTTATTCTGTTCGTCACACTATACTGCCTCAAAACGATTGTCACTATTTCCCTCTTGCATCTCTACCTTGTATGAACATAACTCTTTTTCTATCATTAATAGCACTCTCTCTCCCTTTTTATCCTTTCTATCTTCACAAATATACATCATACTCTTCCATCTTTATTCCTTTCAAGATGTCATATTCATCCAACTAAGTCCTCACTTATTCCAAAAATATTTGGGTTAATAGACTCAATCAATGCAACCATTTCATTTGCCTTGCTTCTTCTCACACTTATAGCATTTGTATACAAACATATCAGCTCATTCCTGGATCTA
The DNA here is from genome assembly GCF_054136105.1 of Typopeltis vanoorti. NCBI lineage: Eukaryota > Metazoa > Arthropoda > Arachnida > Uropygi > Thelyphonidae > Typopeltis > Typopeltis vanoorti. The sequence goes on along the minus strand of NC_143567.1, from coordinate 53,970,651 downwards.
TAACAAGTTTCACTGATACCAATTATTAGATGTGACTTCTCCATACTTCACTTGAGCCATTTCTTTTTTTCCTTATTCATCTTAGAACCTTCTTCAAATTCAACTATTTTCCCTTGATCCCAGGTCATTCCTTTCCCTTTTTGTCTATACAGGCATTCACATCCTCTTGGAGCATTAACCTTTCTCATGCTGTGTTCCTATGTCTATCCTGAGCCTCTCAGTTTCTGTGTTTGTCTTGCACACATGTTCTCTCCTTCTCTATACTGCCCACTTTTTATTCATTCATTCGTTCATAACCACCACTTCAATCTCTCCTTCCTTACTCACCTGCTCTTTCACATCACGTGTTACTTGATCATATTCATTCTCTGCACTCATTTCTCTACCTTCCAGCACCAGTCTCTCCAAATGACTCTCACCAAAACCATTCAAATTCTTATACAATTCAATTCATTCTTCCAACTCATTCTGCACATTAACAAACTGCACTCCTTTTTTTCACACATTTCTGCTAAGATATCATTTACAATCTACACTCTCTGTCTCAGTTCATCACTGTCCTATCTGGGCAACACATGGACTGCCTTTACTTTCACACTATTATCTTTTACCCGTCTTAGCACCCTCCCAATATCCAATCTTACATATTTCTTGTTCCCAGTCAAGTCATTTGTCCCTATTATTATTATTATGTGATATCTCCAAGGAGTCCAACGACTCATCGAGCTCCATCTGTCTATCTGTCTCCACCACTCACCACCAGTCCACCAACTACAGCAAACCATCATCTACGCCTATGCCATCTACTGGTCACCACCACTACTATTTTCACAGACAATCACAAACATCCATGCCCACGGTGGGATTTGAACCCACAGCCTTCTGGCTGGAGATCGGATAAGCTAACCACTTGGCCAACTAGACCAGCATCACTACCAACTGTTTTGCTCACTTACTCCTCATATCCAGTTTCTCAATCACTCTATTCATTTTACCTCCAGGAGAACAAACCTTGTGCATCTTCTCGCTCACTACACCTCTAATAATTGAATCGCAATACAGTACCATTCACGGATCTTTCATACCAACATCATTCGTTTTCATTTTCTAAAATCTTTGTCTTCTTATGTGTCATTCATCTGTCATTCCTTTTCATCTTCTTATGTGTGGTATACACCAGAGGCATTGCTAGGGAGGGGCAGAGGGGATGGTTCTCTCTGGACGTCACTTTGAACCTTTTTGAACTTTTGCAGTTAATTCTAAAATACAGTCTGGAGAACTCATTTCCAAATATTGTAATACTACTACGAATTTTCTTCACAATTGCTGTAAGTGTTGCTAGTTGTAAGAGGAGTTTTTCTAAATAAAATTGACTAAGAATTACCTACATTACTATGAAATATACTTTGCCAATGTCATCGACGATTATGCTAACAGAAAAGCAAGAAAAATAACATTTTAGAATGTTGAAATTAAAGTTTTACTTCAAAAATAAACATCGTGTTTTAATTTATTTCACTATACGTCATTTTAACTTTTTGGAGTATTTTTGGTGTGTATTGAAAGGGGCGGCAAATTCAGGGACTGTCCCGGGCGGCAAAAGCTCTAGCTACACCACTGGTATACACCCAACTTCCTGTAGGTAGCAGAGTCCCTGATAAGATATTTATCTTAGATATGTGGTATTTGTGTCTAAAATCCTTTGTGTTTCCCTTGTCACCTTTAAGTATCATGATAGTTCATTATTGTCAATATTCTTGAGAGCTAGAGCTTCTTCTCTAGTAATATTGCTTTTTTTTTTCACCCTAACAGGTTATTATCTCTCAAATAAATTACATGCAGATATTGTAAAATTTAGGTCACCACTACTATATTTCTTACAAGTGGTTTTATACAGATTATAAGGAATTAATGTTATAATTTGCATATTTGACATTGATGCAAAGGATATAATAATTGATTGATGCAATTGTATATCAATTCATGTATGATGCAATTAATACAATTCACGCATATTGTTATTAACAATAATCATAGTATTAATTTGCATTTAGTAAATAATTATACAGTTAATAAGTAATTATTATTATTATTATTATTATTATTATTAGACACCTCCATAGTAATCATAGTAGTAATCATAGTAATAGCTTCGGTAATAATTTACAATATTACATGTTGCAGTAAAAATAATATATATTTTTTGATGAATATCCATTTTTACAGCAGGGCAGTTTCTTTTCAGTTTAAAGAATTCAATATATGAAATGCTAGGTGGATTCATTCTTTGATACATGAATATAGCAGTAATAATAACAATAGTAAGGATAAGGAGATGAACATGTGTTGAGGCAGTGTAATCCCACTAACTTCCAAGCTGGGATTAACTTTCATGAGGAAAGATTACTATACATTATTTATGTTGTTTGGTACTTTTTTTATGGATGTAGGGCACAGGCATTGAAGATTGTAGTTTCCATGATTTCATGAGATGCTCTCACAGCTCCACTATATGGGTTGTTGTTTCTAATTGTGTAAAGAGTCGTGGTGAGTTGTGTTAGGCAATATTTGTCTCTGTTATGATAAATGTTATTGAAGTAATTTCTTAGTAATTGTTCACAGTAGTGAACAAATTAATCCAAACAAACCAAATAGTTGAGAAATCTTGGGAATATAACAAGGATTTGTATTTAAGTTTTGTTGATTTGGAAAAGACATATAATAAGGTGCAAGAGGAAAGCTCTTTAAAATGTTACAGCTACTATATGGTGTAAATGGGACATTATATCAAGCAATACATAATCTCTATTTAAACTGTAAGTCAGCAGTTAGAATTGAAGAAGGTACAGGAGGATGGTTTGAAGTAAAATCAGGTGTGCAACAAGGCTGCACATGGTGAGGGCTAGATTTTTCTCTCATAGGGTGGTGGATGATTGGAATGGAATGCCATTGGATGTTGTGAGTGCAAGCAGTGTGAATGAATTCAAGAATAAGTTTGATAGCTGGTGTCCCTAACTCCCTGGAGGTCTCTCTTAATCATCATCATCATCATGCGTATCAAGGATTTAGGCCTAGCATGGCCTGTTCCGGCCTTAGAAATCATCTTTCCTAAGAAAGTTCTTCTTATAATGGACAATGCTCCAGCACATCCACCACAGTTGGAAGAAGATTTGGATGAAGAGTTTAATTTCATCAAAATTAAGTTCTTGCCTCCTAATACCACACCACTCCTACAACCAATGGACCAATATGTTATTTCCAACTTCAAAAAGCTTTATACCAAAGATATTTTCCAAAGATATTTTCCAAAGATCTTTTGAAATTATTTATTATTATTATTATTATTACGGGTATCTCCACAGAGTCAGTAGACTCATCGCAGGAGACCCAAACTAGCAAAACAATATCTGTCATATCTCTTCTTGAATTCATTTACAGATGAAGAGCTCACAACTTAGTCAGGCAATGAATTCCACTCATTCACCACCCTCCAGGCAAAAAACCTTGTTCTGACACCCTTATTAACCACACTCTTCTTTAATTTCCAGTTATGACCTCTTGTTCTTCCATCACTATCACACAGTTGAAACATTTCTCCTGCATCAATCCTATAAAAACCTTTCAGTAATTTAAATGTTTCTATCCTATTCCCTCTTCTCTGCCTATCAACCAACCTCTGCAATCCACAAACTCTCAATCTATCAATGTAGGGAGCATTTTTTACATCACTCACCAACTTGGTCACTCTTTTCTGAACCCTCTCCACAGCCTCCCCATCTCCATGGAATCCAGGTGACCAGACCTGAGTACAGTAATCCAAATGTGGAAGTATCGATGCTTTATAAAGGGGAATAATAACCTCTTTATCTCTGGATGTCAGTGTGTTCCTCAACAACCAAGTAATCCTATATGCAATCTTGGACACCTTAGCAATGTGTCCTCTGAACTTCATCTCCCTATCTACCAACACCCCTAAGTCCCTAGCCTCATCAATCTCTTGGAGTACTGTTCCATCAATGTAGTACACAGCTGGTAATCTTTTAATCCCAAAATGCATGACTTTACACTTTTCCACATTGAACTGACATCCATTATTTTTTGCCCATTCTAAGCTTATTTAAATCATCCTGCAAACTTTCAACATCAGCTTGATTTTTTATTGTGCTCCCCAACTTTGCATCATCAGCAAACAACTGAATATCTCCCTGTAAACAACAATGGCCCAAGCACAGAGCCCTGAGGCACACCACTGGTCACCTGCCTCATCCTGGACTCGGCTCCTCCATACACCACCTTCTGGTATCTCTCTCTGAGCCATTCTCCTATCCATATCACCAATTTAGTGTCCATTCCCATCTGCTCCAATTTGCATAACAGTGTTCCATGGAGTATCCTGTCAAAAGCCTTAGCAAAATCCAGAAGTACCACTGTGTAGCCAGTTCCTTTCTCCAACTCAGATGGCATTCTATTATGAAAAATTAATAGATTGCTAAGGCAGGATCTACCTTTAACAAAACCATGTTGGCCTCTATAGAGTATCATATCCTGATCCATCCATTCTTGAATTTTGTCTTTAACCAACTTTTCCAATACTTTTACCACTACTCCTGAGATGGTGATTGGTCTGTAATTAACTACCGCAGTTTTAGAGCCACCCTTATGCAAAGGAATCACTTTGCCTAACTTCCACTCCTTAGGGACCATACCAGAGTTCAAACTTAAATTAAATATCCAAGTAAGAGGGCTTGACAATTAATTTGCACATTCACGCAACACCCGAGCTGATATTCCATCTAAGCCTACAGCAGTGTTTGCATTTAAATTTTGCAATATATTAAATACCTCTGATTCTTTAGCTTCAATTCTCACATTAGTTATTGCTACAGGTACAGAGATATCCTCACTTGGGTGATAGACTTCTGAAAAGTGATCACTCAGTAACTCGACTATTATATCTGATTTTGTCACCTCAATACCATCAGCACCCACTAAAGTTATCCTTCCGAAGTCATTCTTCCTTTTACTTTCTACATAGTGGAAGAACTCTTTGGGATTGCCTTTGATCTTTTTGGCTAAGGTCTTCTCATAATCTGATTTAGCTTTTCTTACTATGTTGGTAACCTTCCTAGCTTGAACCTTGTACTGCTCATGGGTGTACTAATCGCCTTTCTATTTGTAAATTCTCCGTAACATTTTCTTTTTTTGCAGATCAAGCTTGATACTACTGCTCATCCATCTAATGCCTGCCTTGTTTGACTTCCTGACCATGGGGACACAATCTGATATTGCTTTCCTCAGATACCTGCTGATTTTATCCCATGCACTGCTAAAATCTTTCCCCTGCAATATGTTATGCCATAGGATGGCTGCAAGCTCACTCCAAAGTTGTTATAATTGCCTAACCTGTAGTTCCATATATACCCCTTCTTAAGAGAAAAATCCACAGATTTTGCAACCTCCCAAGTCAATACCACATGATCACTTTCACCAATTGGAGGTAACGAGGACACCTTACTTTTGCATATAACCTCTGAACCAGTAACCAGGTCCAACATTCTCACACTACGTGTCCCTTCAGTTATGTGCTGTTTCAAGTAATTATCTCATAGAAGATGTATGAACTCTATTTCCTTTTTACTACGTGATATTTCCTCCTTCCAAATGATATCACCGTAATTAAAAACCCCGATAATAATCACTACGTCTGCACTCATTGCACTAATTTGCTGATGCATGAATTCAATATCTCTCCCTGTACTTCCTGGCCTATAGCAGCATCCAACTGTATATTTGGTTGCATTGGTCACTATTTCGCACCAGACCGCCTCAAATGAACTCTCATTCACATTTCTATCATCTTGATATACTACTTTCTTTGGCTGCAACACATCAGCTATCATCAACAATACTCCTCCCCCTGTTCTATCTTCACTATCCTCCCTGAAAATACTGTACCCATCACATTCAATTCCAGTGACCACATCTTCTTCTGACAGCCAAGTTTCACTAATGCCTACAACTTTGGTGAGATTGCACTATAACCAACACAGAATTAACCCTCAGGGAATTCTGGAAGAATCACTTCATTATTTGCATGTTATTAGTCAGGCATGGGAAGATGTTTCTGTGAGAACTCTAAAATCAACCTGGAAAACGTTATGGCCGACTGTGTCCAAGGAACTGCACTGGAAGGACCTGAAAGCAAAATTGACATTGTAGATACAGTTGTCTCCCTGGGCAAAAACCATGCATTTGGAAGTTGATGAAGCAGACGAGGAGCACAACATTGAGCTGACCACTGAAGAGCTACAGGAGTTAAGAAGAGAGCAAGGGAGAAAAAGAAAGGGATGAGGAGAAAAAGCAAATGTCTTCAGAGGACAAAGAAGACAGCAACAAAAAGGAAGCAATTCCAACAAGTGACGTAAAAAAAATCTTGCAGCACTAAGGCGAATTGCAAGAATTGGTTAACAAGTGGCGTCCAAATCAAGGTGTTCTTCTAGAGCCACCAATATCTTCAATGACAATGTCATTAATCACTTTATTATTAATTGTTAAGGAAACAACAGATTCAATCAACATTGGACAGGTTTTTTAAACCTCCCTCACCTAAGAGGCAAAAAGAAGCAACTGATGACAACAAATCAAAAAACTCCTGAACCACAAAACCAGCCACAAGAAAATCGATTTTTTTTTTACAATTTAATGGAAGATGATTTTCATACTAATCATGTAAAACCAAAGATTTCATAAATAAAAATTAATATGTAATGGTATACAAAATGCATATTTATAGCATAAAAATGCTCCTTTTCATTCCTTCTCCATTTCTTTGCATTTTCTTCATTTAGTTGAGAATAGTTTTTTTTATTTTTTGAATTTTTATTTTTATTTTTGAATCTAGGAACGGATTAATTGATTTCCCATAAGATATAATGGAAAATTAGGTTTCCAGATACATACTTTTCAAGATATGAATCGCGGTCAGGAACGAATTAAGTTCGTAAGTCGAGGTATCACTGTATACTTATTATGGTTAAGTCCCCAACTTCTATAACTCTGTTGATTTAATGTATCAACTTATGTCCGACTGACTTACATCCTGCCAGATGGAACAGAACCCTGACGTAAGTTGATTGATGACTGCATTTAGTGAAGACGGCAAATTTGGAAATATGTTAGTACAGCTAATCTCTAGTGGTATGGTCACTTAAGTAGAATGAGAGAGGAGAGATTAGCAAAACAAGTGTTCTTTGCCAAGTTGGCAGGAAAAAGACCCAGAGGAGGACCAAGATGTAGATGGATTGATATAGTAAAAAGCAGCTTAAAAGACAGAAATATAAGATCTGACAGATATCATTAATGTATATGGAGGAAAATTACTGATTGGAAGTTAGTAATGTTTAACTTTTTTGTGCAGTACTATCATAATTATCCTGTACACCACCTGAGGGCACACATCAGGAATTTGATGATGATGATGATGATGACAAGGAAAATTTTCGTCAAGTTTTTGGTGGGTTTTTGATTTTTGTTTTATTTCACGATAATTTTAGATTTGGTTTCAATTTATTGTACTATTTTTGGTTTATTAATAGTTTTGTTTATTATTATATGTTTATTAATAGTGCTGTGTGTTTTTAATAGTGTAAACAAGTTGATATTCGTAGTGCTTTATTTTTTTTATTTATTGCTTTTATTTTTGCTTTATTTATTTTGTGTAGCTATGAAATGGATACATCTCCAAGAAAGCATTCAAAAATATGTACACTTTCTCAGCACAAACATGGCTCAAAGACAAATTGCCAATGAGTGTGGTGTTGGTTTGGATACTGTTAATGCGATTTTAAAGAGGTTTAGAGAGAGAGGTACCTTTTCTCCTGACAGAAAAGAAAAATGTTGGCAAAAAAAGGTCAAGATTTTGAGAAAGATGTTGGAAGTTTATTTTCCACTTGGTTAGACTATAATAAATTTAGTTTAATCCTTTACCCAAGTGTAGGCAAACAAAGTTTCGCCTGAAGTATCTTCAGGACTGAGGCAACTCTTAGTAAAGGTGGACTAAGCTCTCATCACTCCTTGTCTCAGTATCTCCCATAATGCAAAGCACATCTCCTTGCAGACATGTATAATGCTATGCATTAAGGGAAGGGCCACTACCCAGACCGGTTTCGACCTTTATTGAGGTCTCGTCAGTGGGAGGTAGACCCAGAAGTGGTGATACTAAGGCAGAAGCAATGGAGAGGTCATATTTACTTATATGAGTTGCCAAAAGGTGTACACCTTTTGGCAACTCGTATAGGTATATGTACCTTTACTATAAGTTGCCTCAGTCCTGAAGATACTTCAGGCGCAAATTTTGTTTGCCTACACTTGGGTAAAGGATTAAACTAAATTTATTATAGTCTAACCAAGTGGTGTACACCTTTTGGCAACTCGTATAGGTATATGTACCTTTACTACAAGTTGCCTCAGTCCTGAAGATACTTCAGGCGCAAATTTTGTTTGCCTACACTTGGGTAAAGGATTAAACTAAATTTATTATAGTCTAACCAAGTGGAAAATAAACTTCCAACATCTTTCTCAAAATACAGAGTAAATTAATAATAAAGTGATACACCTTTTGGCAACTCGTATAAGTAAATATGACTTCTCCATTGCTTCTGCCTTAGTATCACCACTTCTGGGTTTGCCTCCCACTGACGAGACCTCAATAAAGGTCGAAACCGGTCTGGTTAGTGGCCCTTCCCTTAATGCATAGCATTATCGATGTCTGCAAGGAGATGTGCTTTGCATTATGGGAGATACTGAGACAAGGAGTGATGAGAGCTTGGTCCATCTTTACTACGAGTTGCCTCAGTCCTGAAGATACTTCAGCCACAAACGTTGTTTGCCTACACTTGGGTAAAGTATTAAACTAAATTTATTATTCTTACTCAAGATTATTTATTAGTTAGGAAAAGCAAAATGAATCGAAGATTGTCTGCTGTATACTTAAATAGAGACTTGGAAGACTGCCCACAGACCAAAAAAGAAACAACTGTTGCTGAAGGCTATGCAAGAAAAAGAAGCTCCAGTGGACAGAAGTATTCTTAGATGAGAGCCATTTCTTTGTCCAAGGAGAGCAAGTACCTAATATTCTGAAATCAGTGGCTGACCAGACTTCTTCCACTCACCTTCAACAAACTCGTAAACACCCAGCTAAAAAGCTGTTCTGGGATTGTTTTATACGTGATGGTCCAGGATCACTTGTGCCTGTTGACAGTATGATGAAAAGTGACCAATACATAAATATATTGGAGAAAGGAGTGGTCCCACAGATCCAGAAAGACAAATAACTCATCAACCAACAGGATCTCATCTCACACCGTGCCACACTTCAAAAAAAGTGAAAGAGTTCCTCAAAAATCACAATATACTGCTTCAGTGGTCAGGTAACTCTCCTGCCATTTGCCCAGTAGAAAATTTGTGGGCCATAGTTAAAAAGCGACTTGGAAAATTAATTGTGATGCAAAGGATAGTTTAATACAATCTATTATAAAAGTATGGTTTTGAGATGCAGAAATAAGAAAAGTGTATTTTACCTTGGTAGAGTCCATGCCTAAGCGAATTAATGAACTTATTAGGAACTGAGGAGCACTTATAAATGAATAGGTAAAGTTGGAGTTCAATTTTTGTACTTATTTTCTCGTAAAATGAAATTTTTTATTTAAAATGTGAGTGTTGGGATTAATTTGTTCGTTACTGCATGGAGTGTTTCAGTTTTTTAATTCTCAGCATTTTGTGTATCACCATAAGGGATTTGTAATTGGCTGATGTATATTAGGTCTCCATAGCTGTTGAAACAATTCTTCTGTGTAACTTTTCTATTTTTGTGTGTGTGTGTGTTAGATGGAATCGTGTGTTTTTCTTGGAAGAGAGAGTTTTGCTGCAGTGATGCAAAGTTTGATATATAAAAGTTAGATAAATTAATTTGGCAAGTGCATAGTGAGTGATCATTATGGAGGACTTCAACGATAGTGATATAAAGTGGGAAGATGAGACAGCATGGAGTAATAAGGGAACTGAATTTTTGGATTTCTTGAGGGACAGCTGTCTTAGGCAGTATGTAGTGGAGGGAACATAAGGATTAAGAGTTTCAGATTTGATCATAGCATCTGAGGACCCGATTGTGACTGAGATGACATACTTGAATCCCAATTGGTGAGAGTGACCATATAGTCCTGACATGAAGGATGAATAGACATGTGGAGGTATTAAAAACAGAAAGAATTTATGTGGAATTATAAGGAATTATCATAAACTTAGAAGCAGCTTGCAGTAATACAACAAATGAAAGAATTTGAAGGAGGAGGGATCATTAGTGCATGGGAGATACTTAAGAAAAAATTGTTGACAGTAGTGACAGATTATATACTTTAGTGAAGAAGATAAAACAATTTGGAGTCAAACAGATGGCAAAAAGAATAAAAGGGGAATTGCAGATGAAAAAGAGATTATGGAGGGCATATAAAGAGAGAGGTGGATATAAACATAAAAACAGTTGCATGAGGCTAGGAAAGTAATTGGTATTGTAAGGATAAAAAAATTAGAATATGAGAGGAGACTGACACTACAATCCAAGGAGAATCCCAAGGAGTTTTTTCACTATATGTCAAGTAAGAAGAAAAATTATATCAGACAGATTACTGTGTTGGGTGGAGATGGGAATGAAGTGACCAAAGTAGATGATATAGTTCAGCTATTTAATGATCACTTTATTAGTGTTCCATCCAAGTACTACAGACAGTGGCAGCTGTTGTTGTTGTTGTTGCAGTTAATGAAGTGGTAGCAGAGCTCATGATTCTTGGGTTCTTTTATAATTAGCCTATGTTTTGGTGTTGTTTATTATAACTGAATTTTGGTATAAGTAGGTTTTTATTTCATTTAGGTCTTATTGCACTTTGGAGAGAGCAGTGTTGATGTCTTTGTGGATTGTTAGTAAGGTGGTGTCATCTGCACACTAGTGACTTTGTGTGGCTAAGTTGTGAATGTCATTAATGTATATGTTGAACAGAGTAGATAATAATATATCATCTCAAGGGAGTCCATATTTTATCTATATACTCTATCTAGAAGTTTGAGAGATAATTCCCAAACCAGTTGTTCAACTAGTTGTCCAGCATCGAATAATTTTTGGTTTTAGTTGTTAAAAAGTATCTTTCAGTTCTGAAAAATACATGGCTTGTTATTGACTTAGCATTCATAATTTTGTTCTTGATTGTTAGATTATCTTTTTTTAGTTGTGTGATGTTGTTTGTGAAGATATAGTTATTTGTGAGGGTATAGCCCCTGTATATGCTGCTTTCTGATACATGTTAATTAATGAGCTACTCCCCTACCAATGCCAAAGCCAAGATAATAATCTCCTGTGTTGTGTTTCATCCAACAATATTATACATTCTGGTGATAGGATCAAAGTCCATATGTTTTTTCATCTGTTTTATATATATTTTATATGTATCACTGGTGTATTTGCCAGCAAAGGTTGGTCGATTGGTAGAGCCTCTGCTACTAATGGCTCACAAAAAGTTAAGTAAGTTTGAGTGCAGTTAGTAGTTGGAAAGGTTCAATCATTTGATGCTGTTGGCACACTCTCCCTTGATGAGTCTTAGGACTCTCTGGAGGTGTCACATAATAATAATAATAATATTTTTATGCTATGAAATTTGTTAATACACTTTTTATTATGCTTTCAGCATCTCCATTCTTTAACAGTAATATTTCGTGTTATATTTGGAATTGCATCTATAATTAGTGGTCTGCTCATCTTTTGGCTTCCAGAAACAAGCACCCAAAAACTTCCAGATGCATTAGAGGAGATTAAACAAAAGTTAGTGTTTGTTTGTTTTGTAAGATAATTAGTACTCATTTTTGCATATGTGTGTATATATGTATATATATATATATATATATATATATATATATATATATATATATATATATATAGATAGATAGATAGATAGATATAGATAGATAGATTTTTTTAAAATTATAAACGAAACAATCTTATGTACGGGATTAACCGGTTTTTGGTTCTCTGCAGTCAGACAGAGAGATTACATGCTCATACTCTTGTTGAGGTATGTTACATCGAAATATCAGTTATTATTATTATTATTATTTCGGGCAACTCCAAGGAGTCGACAGACTCATCGTGGGAGGCCCTAACATCATATCAAGAACAACTATTCGACATTCACACAGTATCTATCATACCTCGCCTTGAACTCATTCATAGTCATAGCACCCACAACAGACTCTGGCAGCTTATTCCACTCATTCACCACTCTCCAAGTACAAAACCTAGCTCTAACACCGCTGCTAACCACATTCTTGCCCAGCTTCCATGTATGGCCCCTAGTCCTCCCACCACCAGTCCTATTCTCAAAAATAGCTTCTGGATTAATCTTATAGAAACCCTTCAGTAATTTGAATGTCTCAATCATATCACCCCTTTTCCACCTATCAACTAATTTTTGCAACCCACAAATCTTCAACCTGTTCTCATAAGGTTCATTCCACAGACCTGCTATCATCTTGGTCACTCCTCCCCATCAAGAAGAAACCCTGGCACCCATATCTGGGCACAGTAGTCTAGATAGGTCTTATCAAGACTCGATACAGAGGAACAATAACTTGTTTGTCTCTGCTTGTTAAAGTATTTTTCAGAAGCCAAGTGATTTCATGAGCTGATTTAGCCACTTTTGCAATGTGTCCCCTAAACTTCAACTCCCTATCCACCAACACTCCCAAATCCCTGGCCTAATCAATCTCCTGGAGTACAGTTCCACCAATTTGATATACTGCTGCTAATCTTTTCACCCCAAAATGCATAACCTTACACTTTGCCACATTAAATTGACATCCATTTTCCTTAGCCCAGTCCTCCAAACTATCCAAATCATCTTGCAAAATTTTGACATCCTGTGCACTCACAATTGCTCTACCCAACTTTGCATCATCAGCAAACAAGTGAACACTTCCTCTCAGATCCTTTCCTATATTGTTAATGAACAAATTGAAAAGTAGTGGACCAAGAACAGAACCCTGCAGCACACCACTAGTCACAAGCCGTTTTTTGTACTCAACTCCTTAATAAACCACTCTCTGGTATTTCTCCATCAACCACCCTCCTATCTATCTCACCAACCCAATATCCATCCCAATTTGCTCCAGTTTACTGATTAGAGTTCCATGTAGTATCCTGTCAAAGGCCTTGGCAAGGTCCAGTAGAATCACTGTAAACCCATTACCCTTATTGAGTTCAGCCGTCACTGTGTTATAAAATGTGAGCAAGTTACTGAGGCGTGATCTACCCTTCACAAAACCATGTTGTCCCCCATACAATATCCCATTTTCATCTATCCAATCCTGTATTCTTTTCTTGACTAATTTCTCTAAGACCTTGACAATGATTCCTGATATACTAATCGGTCGGTAATTTACAACAGCAGTCTTGGAACCGCCTTTATGCAGTGGAACTATTTTCCCCTTTTTCCACCCCCTCGGGACTAACCCAGACCCGAGACTCAAATTAAACAAAATGGTCAAGAGTACTGACAATTCTTAGCCGCTTCACGTACGACACGAGCTGGTAATACCATCCAATCCTACAGATGTATTGACATTGAGGTTTTGCAATAGATTACTCGCCTCCACTTCATTCACCATAATTCCCGTATAATCTATTGGTTCATGCATTTTTGCAATGTCACCACCTGGATGATATATTCTTGCAAAGTGCTTGCTCAGTAATTCAGCTATATCAACTGATTCGGTTACCTCCCTACCATCGACATTCTTTAAAATCATTCTGCCATATACATTTTTTCTTTTACTTGCAACATATCGAAAAAACTGTTTGGGATTCTCTTTAATCTGCATGGCCAATGTTCTTTCATAATCCTTTTTTGCTTTTCTTACCACACTCGTTACCCTTCTGGCCTGCGCTTTATACCATTCGTGTGCCTGCCGGTCACCTTTCTCCTTAAATTCCCTTCATAGTTGTTTCTTTTTTTGCAGCTCAAGCTTAATGGTGTTATTCATCCATTTAACCCATTTAAGTTATAAGGTGAAGTACATTTTTTTTTAAAATTAAAGTCATTAACAGTTATTTGACATGATACTGTATAAGAACATAAAATCTGCCATGTATGTGGAAGAACATAACAGTTACAATAGGACAATATTATCTATTTACATGAAGGTGACAGCTGATTAATATTCACACTGTTAAGCACAAAAAACCTTTCTTCCCCCTTTTTTGAGGGAGGGGATGATGTCACTTCTATGATGAAAAGTGGACTATGATGCAGTCGCCCTGCTCAGTCAGGAGTTGATTCCGTGGATTCCAGTCTTTGTGGAAAAGATCTAAGGTGTTGTTTTACCTGTGGTGGTGATTTGACATGATACTGTATAAGGTGATACTTGTGTAGGGTCCAACTTTTCACCTTTTGTTTGAAGGCTGCAAGGAGTTGGTCAGCTGCCTCTCTCTGTAAAGTTGCTGTGCTGTCTGGTCTTGTATATTTGAGGTAGAAGCTGTATATTGCCACTTTCACAGAGATGAAGAGGTAATTGCAGAATGAATGATTATTTGACTCTGCATGAATGAGATTGAAATACTCCTCTTCTGTATAAAGACTACCACAAGTGAGAGCTGCCATTTCCCAAGACAAACTGATTAATTGGGTGTTGACTGGGCATTCCAAGTAGATATGCCAGAATTTTAGGAAAACGAAGTCAAAAAAGTATCCACATATTATTTGTTAAAATTAGTATGAGTAATAAAAAATATTCAAGTGTATTGCTAGTTTCCACAACATAGTCTCCTTAGACTTGAAACAAGCTAAATCCATTGGTATATAAGTGTGTTGTATACTAATATACATAAAAATAAGAGAAAAACTTGCCAAGCAGTAATGCAGAGCTTTCTTTCATCCTTCATCTCTTAATCACTTCCAAAATGACTGCTTTCAAAGCATTATTTTAACTAACATTCAGCTAGTTTGTTGTTTCATTGGCAGTTATCAAGAATAACTGCATGAGTTTTTTTAAATGTTCTCATTAGTTACTGATGAATGACATAATTGTTCTTTGTCAGTAATGTTCAGCTGTTTTTGAACCCGAACTTAATCATGTAAGCTTGACTGCAGCAAATTAAATACCCTAATTAAATAACAGAAGTTTCATGTCAGCCAGGTTGACCGAGTGGTTAGCATATCCGCTCTCCAGCCAAAAGGCTGCTGGTTTGAATCCCGCCATGAGCATGGATGTTTGTGATTATCTGTGAAATTCTAGTGGTGGTGGTTTATTTCTTTCAAACTTCTTTCTGCACTTGCTACACTAACAATTCCTGTTAGCATAGCAAGTGCAGAAAGAAGTTTTCCAAGCTTAAACTGATTAAAAATTACTTGCAAACAGCAATGACCCAATAAAGATTGGTTGTCTAGAAACTATATCCATAGAGGCAGACATAGCTTATAATTTAAATTTATAAACTTAAAAACTTATAAACAGTTCTATTGTGTGATATCCCCATACAGCAAACATTTAATTAATATTATTATGTAATCATTTTGCATTAATGTTTCTCTTGTAATAAAAACCAATAGCAATTAGAGATTTTCTTATATTTTTGTCTTATAATCTATCAAAGTGATATTTAATTGCTTGCCTCAGGGCACAATTAATCTAGCAACAGCCCTGCACATATATATATATATATATATATACCCTTCTTTTGAAAACTATACAATAGCTGAAGTGTGAAAATTGTGAAAATACTCAGCAAGATTTTCAATAAAACAATAAGTGCATTTCAATAAGCACTTCCATAGTGTAATTAGAAAAAAAAAAGGACATTCACTCTTCAACTTTAAAAGACCTTCATTCAATTCTTGTTGTGACAGGAGGAATCTTTATATTGACTTTTTCAACTGAAATTGAGTAATGCATTTTTGAAAATTATGGAGACAACTACCGTGTTTGAATAAAAACTTTAGTTTAATATAACTAAAATCTACATTCGACGTTTCAACCTTTATGTCAAGGTCATCTTCTGGAGCATACAGCTATATACAGAAAACAAGCTACACTACAATCAAACTGGTTTGTTAAAGACACTGACCAACTGCTACAACAATTGTTGGCCTGACCTCTGGTGAAAAAAAAAAATAAGAATAAAAAAAAAATTATACATCAATGCTAGAGTCCTATTATTAGTGTTATCTGTTGGTTGTAGAAATACATTGGGCACAACAACAAGTATCTATCTATATACATATATTAACATCATGTACATTCCAGCCAATTGATATGGAATGGTTTCTAATACTAGCTGAAGATTGGCTAGAGTCTTGACTTATGCTGGATCTTATATATTAGGTAGGTTGAATGTGTGCCATCCAGATCCTTGGAATTTTCATGCCATCTTTGTTGTTGATATTTGGGTGGTTTATCAGGATTTCGCAGGCTTCCTTAAATTTACTTTCGTACCAGGTTTTTGTGCAGCGTAAAGAGCGGGTGCTTTTCCAGTTGATTTGGTGTAAGGTGTTGAGTGCGTGGTCTGAGAGGCCTGCTTCACCATAATGGTTATATTTAATGTGTCTAATGTGTTCTTTCTTGCATATAGGGATTGTCCGTCCTGTTTCACCAATGTATGGTAAGTTACAGGTGCAGCAGATGCAATAGACTCCAGGATGTGCTAATGGGAGGAGAGGATCCTTAGAGGAGTTGAATATGGTTTTAAGTTTAGTGGATGGTTTAAAGGTGGCATTGAGGTTATAATGTTGTAGGATTCTGTTGATTTTTTCTGATAACCCTTTAATGTATGGGATGGCTATGGTTTTACTCCATAAAACAACAACAAAAACGAATCTTATGCCACGCTAAGACCAATAGTCTGGCTTAGATACGTTGACGACGTGTTCGTGATCTGGCCGCACGGGTGACAAACGCTAAACACATTCCTTAGCCACCTGAACAAACAACGCGAACGCATACAATTTACCATTGAAATCGAAAACCAAAATTCGCTCCCATTCCTAGACACACTAGTCACACGTCTTCCTTCAGGCAGTCTATCCTTCACGGTCTAACGAAACGACACACACTGGCCAATACATACATGCTAATTCATACCACCATCCATCACAAAAATATGGAGTCATTAACACCCTTAAAAACAGAGCTACAACAATTTGCTCTAACCAGCAAGCCCTGAAACAAGAACTAAAAATCATCAGCAACACATTCATAAATAATGGCTATAACAAAAATACTATTAATAAAATACTCCATAAAACAACAACAAAAATGAATCTAGATTACAGTAAAATCATAGCCATCCCATACATTAAAGGCTTATCAGAAAAAATCAACAGAATCCTACAACATTATAACCTCAATGCCACCTTTTATGTATAATTTTTGATGTATAATTTTTTTTTTTTTTTTTTTTTTTTTCAGTAGAGGTCAGGCCAACAATTGTTGTAGCGGTTGGTCAGTATCTTTAACAAACCAGTTCGATTGTAGTGTAGCTTGTTTTCTGTATATAGTTGTATGCTCCAGAAGATGACCTTGACGTAAACGTCGAATGTAGATTTTAGTTACATTAAACTAAAGTTTTTATTCAAACATGGTAGTTGTCTCCATAATTTTCAAAAATGCATTCGGATCACCATGTAAGCTTAAAAGAAATGAAATTGAGTTAGCCTATCTCATATAGGATTTTCTCCAAGAAACACAAATTATCATCCCACATCCAGAAAAATAAGCCCTAATACACATGCACTTTACAGACAAAAAATACTATTGGTAGTGGTAGATGCTGTTGCACATAGCTATGGTGTAGAAGGTAAAGAGTGGCATTATGTGTAAATAGAGGTTAAGTATTGTTGATGTTGGGTTGCATAGAGCGGAGTGTCACAACTGACTATGGCAACCAATTCACAACTCTTCAAGCAAAAAAAAAAAACTAGTCCTCACATCCCTATTAACCACACCAGGAATGACCTCTTGTTCTGGCCCTTTTAGCCAAGTGTTGAAACATTTCCCCTACATAAATCCTATAAAACCCTTTAAGTAACTTAAATGTTTCTATCATTACCCTCTTTTTCTTCTATCAACCAACTTCTGCATCCCACTCACCATCATGGTCATTTGCATCTGAATCTTCACCACCACTTCCTCATCCCCAAGCAACCCAGGAGACCAGACCTGAGCACACTAATCCACATCTGGATTAGTGTACTCAGGTCAGGTCATCTCAGATTAGTGTGCTCAGGAGACCAGACCTGAGCACACTAATCCAGATGTGGACATATCAAAGCATTATATAGTGGAATAATTACTTCCTTATCTCTACTTGTTAGTTTGTTCTTCAATAGCCAAGTAATCTCATGAGCTATTTTAGTAACCTTTGCAATATGTCCTTCAAACTTTACTTTCTGTCTACCATACTGACATTCTATTTAAATCGACCTGCAAGCTCTCCACATGGCCTTTATTAACTATTATTCTACATAATTTCACATCATCAGCAAACAACTAAATATTTCCTATATCATTTATGTGCAAATTAAACAGTAGTGGTCCCAGCACTGAACCTTGTGGCACACCACTAGTCACCTATTTTTCCTTGATTCTGCCTCTCCATATACCACTTTTTGATATCTGTCCAACGGCTTATCCACATAACCAGTGTCATATTCATTCCCATTTGTTCTAATTTGCTTAACAGAGTTCCATTCTCCAAATGTCTTGAAAAATCCAGCATAATCATTGTATAGCCATTTCCTTTATCCAACTCAACTGTTACTCTATTAAAAAAACGTTAGTAAATTATTAACGCATGACTGACCCTTCACATAGCCATGTTGCCCCTCATACAATATCATATTCTTATCTACCCATTCTTGAATTCTGTTTTTGACCAATTTTTCCAGTACTTTTATTGTCATGCCTGAGATACTGATTGATCTATAATTTGCTATTTTGTTTGTCTATAAATTGTTATTATTTTGTGCTCTTTCCATTCTCTTGAAACTCTACCAGGGACGAAACTTAAATTCAAGAGTCCACCGAGAGACATTGTCAGTTCCTTTGCAAAATCCAAGCTGATATCCCATCTAATCCCAGCTGTATTTACATTGAGATTATGGAATATTCTAAGGAACTCGAATTCATCCACTTCTGTTCCCGCATCAGTTTCTGTCGCATATGTTAGCAGCAACCTCACTTGGATGATACACCCTTGCAAAGTAGCCACTCAGTAACTCAACTGTTTTAACTGCTTCTGTCACTTAGTCATCATTAGCACTCATTAATGTTAATCTTTCATAGTCATTCCTCCTCTTCCTTGCCATGTAACAAAATAACTCTTTGTGATTTCCTTGGGCCTCCTTGGCTAGATTCTTCTGATAATCTGATTTTACCTTCCTTGCCATGCTGATCACATTTCTTGCCTGAGCCCTGTACTCTTCATGAGTTTGCTAGGCTCATGACGAGTACAAGTACGTTCTCCTTATATACCATCCACAGCATTTTCTTCTGTAGCTCATGCTTAATGATATTACTCATCCATATAATTCCTACTTGATTAACCCTCCTTACTTTAGGTATACAATTTAATATTGCTTCATGTAGATATCCCTTAACTATCTTCCATGCTACTAACATCCTTCTCTTGCAACGTTTTATGCCATGTGCACAAATTCCAGCTTCCTTCTAAGCTTGTCATAATAATCACCTGTCTTGTAGTTTCACATATACCCCTTCTTGACAGAACATTCCTCATATTTTACAATCTCCCAAGTCAAGACTACATGGTCTTTTTCCATTTAGAAGCAATGTGGCCACCATGGTTATGGATGGCTCTTCTGATTCTTTTTTTTTTTTTTCCACATTTAATGCCTTCAGATGCCATATGGTCACTCCCATACCTCACTGGGTATTGGGCGTGAAGTCATCACAATCACAAACATCCATGCTCATTGCAGGATTTGAACCCGCAGCTGGAGAGCAGATATGCTAACCACTCAGCCAACCAGGCCAGCTCTGATTCTTTGACCAGGTATAATACTTTCACACCCCTAGTCCCCTCCATCACATGTTGTCTCAGGTAATTATCACTCAGTAGGTGTATAAATTCCATTTCCTTCCTGTAATGTAATCTTTCTTCCTTTCAGTCTATATCTTCATAGTTGAAGTCCCCCATAATAATCACTTGGCCTTCACTCATTGTACTAATTTGCCGATGCTTGTCTTCCTGAACATCTGTGCCTATAGCAACAAGATAGCCTCCTGGCCTATAGCAACAACCAACTATGTATTTTGTCTTACTGGCCTTGATCTCACACCAAACTGCTTCAAATGAACAGCTTGCTTCCTGCCTATCTCCTATTTGTTTTGGCTGCAATCAATCCACTATCATCAGGAGTACCACCTATCCCCCCCCCATCATATCTTCTCGATCTCCCCTGAAAATACTAAACCCTTCAAATCCTGACCCTAATAAAATGACATGCAGAACTTTAATCTATTTGTTTCTGAATCAAGGATAAACCAAACCAAAATTGTGATATTTATAAATTACCATATTTTCCTGAGTATATGATGCACTTTTTTTTCTTTGAAAATAGGTCTGAAAAACAGGGTGCGTCTTATATGCTGATACTCAGTTTTTTATTAATTTTGTTTCTGGAAATTTTCTCTGTTCCGAGTTATGCGATTTCTTTCTTGTTTCCTTGCAGTGTGTGAGAGCATTCCAGTTACATTAGTTATGTGTTCCAGTTACTGGAATACATTGCAGTATTCCAGTTATGGATAGATAACATTTGGTCTAGGCGCTCTGGTGGACTGTCGAAGAAGCCTGTCCTGCTAGAGTATGGGATCAGTTTCACTCTCACAGAACAGAAGATGTTAAAAATAAACTCAAGGAATTGAAAACTCAGTTAGCTGTAATTCTAGGAGGTCTAAGTAGTCAGCCTCAACCTTTAGATGTCTGTAAAGATGTCTTAGTAAACCATTTAAGGGATTTATGAAGAAGAAGTGGAGCACTGAATGCATCCAGAAGACTGCTGGATGCAGTCTTCAGATTTTGAGGTTATGCCATCAGGAAGAAGGAAGAGGCCTAGCATTTTGGAAGTTTGTGAGTGGGTCAAAGCATCATGGGATGCTGTGAAAACTGAGACAGTGGTTAAATCATTTAAGAAGTGTGGCATTAGTAATGCACTGGATGGTACAGAGGACAATTTGTTGTGTGAGGACTCAGATTCTGATTTTGAAGGGGTTTCAAGTGTCTCTTATTTAGCTCTGGAGATGAATTTCTCGGTTTTGATGAAGAACATTAAAGGTACTCTTTCCTAGTTGAAAGTTTCCTGTTGAAAGTAGACGTACTTATTACTTTATATTTGAAATACTGTAAATTCATTATAATATTCAGTGATAAAGTTTTTTTCCTAAAAAATGTGTTCAAAAAAGGGGGTGCATCTTATAGGCCAGTGCATCTTATACGCCGGCAAATACGATAAATCATCTTGCAATATCTCTACATATCTTTTATTTACTTTTGCTTTTCCTATTTTGAACTCATTGGCAAACAACCAGATTCCCCTTGAAATCATTCTAGATATCATTAACATATGCTTTAAACAATATTGGTCCAAGTACAGAGCACTGTTGCACACCACTGGTTAACTTCTGTATCCTTTTATTCTGCTTCACCATCTGCAGGTTATCTGTTGATGTCTATCTGACACTCTTATCCATGTCACTAGCTTCATGTCCATTCCTATTTGTTTTAATTTATATAGCATGATGGCTTTCAATTTTCTCAATTTTTTTTCTTTTTTGCTTCATCATCATAAAGGATAAATTGCAGTTCTTGGTTCCAAATTCCAATTAGTTCCTCTTGTAGAATATTAACAGTATTATTTGTTTGAAACACTGTGTAAGTGGCAATGATTTGTTCTCATGATAGCATGTTTAGACATGCTTCTTTGTCTATGCACTGGGCTTTTGCTGACTAAAACTTCTGCTTTGTTTTCACATAGACAATGTGCCTCTGTGAAAACAAAGGAAAGCTATCCTGTTAAGTTGATATGCCAAATTCATTTTGTTTTCCACTTACTGAGTGGAAAACCATTGAGTGGTACCTTTCACTTAATATCACCACCATGTAGAGTAGTCAGTCACATAGCAAGACTTAGGATTTGGCTCTTATTCATTTTAATGATATTTATTCACAATACCATACAAAACCAAAATAAAGTATATACTTTTTTTTTAATGAGCTATATAAAACACGATGAATTAATAAAAGACCCGACAAGTTTCGTAAGTCGTTTGACTTACATCTTCAGGGGTAAAAGGTAACTTAAAGTTTAAAACACA
The DNA here is from genome assembly GCF_054136105.1 of Typopeltis vanoorti. Lineage (NCBI taxonomy): Eukaryota > Metazoa > Arthropoda > Arachnida > Uropygi > Thelyphonidae > Typopeltis > Typopeltis vanoorti. The sequence continues at coordinate 53,948,223 of NC_143567.1, read as the reverse complement.
AAGAAAAGAGACATTATTAGTAATAGTTCATACTATACAGTTGTAGCCATCTGACTATTCATAAAATTAAAAATCAGAATGCAGATTCAAAGCAGTGCTGAGTTTAAACAATGCTGGATGATGCCACGTTCTGCTGTTCACGTTCATAATGTCCGAGGTCTGATTGAGGTGTATTTTTTATTAAAGCTGACCAAACCTGGTGGAGAATTAATCCTTGATTTTTATTGCATTGTGTTGGTATTTTAAGCATGTTTGCAGCTTCTTTAAATTTCCTTATGTAACAATTTTTTTCTATGTACGACATGTTTGTTTTCTGCCAGAGTGCATTGTGGCCAGTGGAAGTGGTATGGAAAGCTAGACCTGATTTGTGTTCTCTTCTGTTTTGCACATCTTTTTGGTGTTTTTCATGCAAATTTCCCCAGATCTTCCTGTCTGTCCTACGTAGCAGATGCCGCAAGAACAATAAATTTTGTAAACACCTGGTTTTTTTAAAGGATGATGAGGAGGTTTCGGGGGATGTAGAAATCTTGAAATTTTTTTCCAGCCTGAAAGGCTACTTTGATGTTATATTTGTTAAGTAATTTAGCCATCTTGTCTGCAACATTTTTGATATATGGAAGCGTGATAGCGTTTTTGAAATCTTATTTCTGAGAGATGCTTGTAGGAGGTGTGTGGAGGATTTTTTTGATAGTCTTGGTTTCATAACCATTCTTTTGAAAGATCTGTGTTAGATATTCTAAGTCTTCATTTCTCTGTTTTTCTGTGCTGGAAATGTTACACACTCTGTCCCTTAGGGTTTTTATTAGACCTATTTTTTGCGAAGATGGTGGTGTGAGGCCACATTAAGAAATCTTCCTGTGTTGATGGGTTTTCTATATATTGAGAAAGAAAGTTTATTATCCTTTTCATTCACTTCTAATAGAATGTCTAGAAAAGGCAGTTTCCTAAGTTCTTCTTGTTCTAAAGTAAATTTTATATTATTATGCAAATTATTTAGGTAATCTTTGAAAGCAAAGAGTTCATCTGTTGTTCCTGGCCATATGATGAATATATCGTCTACATAGCGTAGCCATATTTTTGGTTTTTTATGATAATTGTTTAAAGCATTATTTTCAAAGTTTTCCATAAATAGGTTAGCTAAAGCTGGAGAGAGGGAAATCCCATAGCTAATCCTTCTTTTTGTTCCCAAAATTTGTCTTGATACATGAAAAAAGTATTATTTATACAATGTTTATAAAGATCTACGATGTCCGGAGGAAAAAGGTCTTCCAGGAGATTCACAGTTTCGTTTCTTGGAACATTTGTAAATAGGCTGATAACATCCAAACTTGCTAAGATGTCTGAAGGTCCAATATAAATATCTTTTACTTTTTCAATAAAATGTGTACTGTTCTTGATGAAAGAAGATGTTTTTCCTGTATGAGGTAAAATCATGTCGGTGAGATGTTTTGCTAAATTAGAGGTCGGAGAGTCTCTACCATCTACTATTGGTCTTAAGGGAATACCTATCTTATGAATTTTTGGTACACCATAAATTCTTGAGACTAATGGGTGTTTTGAATGTAGAGTTCTTTTGAGTTTCTTCAATCCAATTAGGTATCTTTTTGATTAGATTATTGGTTTTATTGTGAGCATGCCAAGTGGGATCTCTGTCTAAAGGTTTATAAGTATTAGAATCTTCAAGAAGAGTTTTCATTTTATTATTATAATCTTCAGAGTTCAAAACTACTGTTGCATTCCCTTTATCTGCTTTGATTATAACAATATTTTTGTCTGATTTTAATTCTTTGAGGGAAGTGTATTCCGTATAAGGAAGATTCCTTTGAGGTAGTTTACTTTGCAATAGTAATGCTGTGGTTTGTATGCAGATGAGATCTGTATTACCAGGTAAATTTCTTATTCCTTTTTTTATTTGAGCCATTATGTCAATTTTTTGGATGAAACGTGGCATTAAGGCAAAGTTAAAACCTTTTAGGAGTAGATTATTTTCTTATCTTGATAGGACTCTTGAAGAAAGGTTGATAACTACTTTGACATAATCTAGGTGTTTTCTTTGCTTTTGTTTTTCGTGAAGAAGTAAGTTGAATTTTCTGATTAAAGTATGCTTCTTCCGATCAGAGATTGCCGTAGCCTTGTTATATGTGATTATGTCAATATTGTTCCATAGGTTGGACAGAAGAGATGTGGCTACCTCACTATGTAGAGAAAATGTATCCTGGCTTATTTGTGCTAATTCAGATCTGATCTAGTGGCTGCAATCCTTTCCTCTCAGAATAGCTAGTTCCATTCTTCGGTAAATTCTGTTGGCTTTATTTGTATGGAATGCACACTTGATTTCGTTATCTCTGCATCGGATTAAAAATATAAAATGGTTGATGAAATTAAGATAATTAATACATAATTTCTCTAGTTGCGTAACTTTATAAAAAAATGTGGTCCAATTACCGGAATATGCCATGTGAACTTCTAAACCAAAGTATATACTTTGTTCACCTCCTGATATTTGGACTTGCTTTCACACATAAATGGAAGAAAACAGTGGTATTACATAGAAGCTGTTATAGTCAGCTCTCACTATAGCAAACACTGTTATAATAATCTTGTTCACTAGAATAAACTATCCAAAGGTTCTGACCAAATTCTCACAAATACAATGATATTCTAAAGGAAATTCTCTATATATCAAATTGTATCTGCTATAAAAATTATTTCTGTTACCCCTACAAGTTTGCTATAGGGAGAGGTGACTTTACAGTCTGAGGGGGCTAACACATGCCACAAAGCAACAAAAATCCACATGTGCACCTGACAAGGACAAAGCAACTACCATCTCAACTTACATTCTTGGCAGTGGAAGTTCATTCTTTCACATGAACTTCTACAAAAAAAACTCGCATGCTAGAACTGATTTCAGAGATCACTATATTTCTAAAATACTTCTAGTTCTAGAAATACAGTGATCTCTAAAACCACTAGAGCCACAAACTGAAATATTAAAAATGATTTTGGATAGTAATAAGTGTAGAGAAAATGACACAGTATCTGTTAACATATTTTTCCATGTGATTTCTTTCACAGGCAACAATTTCCAGCAAGTGCAGAAGGAGCTTTTACACCATACAGGATTGAAAATGGAAAGACCCAAATGAATATATCTATCGCCACCAATTCAAAGATGATAATAAAGCATGAAAAGCAAGAGACATATCCAAGAGATTTAGTTATGAATAAGTAAGTTTCATTTAATTGGTTTTGAAAGAATAAATGAAAATATGTTACTCTAATAGAGACATGTGCATTAGACATACTATATTTTTTGAATAACAGCTCCACACATGTAAGAGAAAACTAAATATAATTTATTTAGACTAGTGATAATAGACTGTGTAGGATGTTCCACTTATAAAAATTTCTAAATTCTTATGTAATTTACTTGCTCCTTCACAGTGATGTTGCTAGAGCTTTTGCTGACCGGGACGGTCACTGAGTTTGCTGCCCCTCTCAATACACACCAAAAATACTACAAAAAGTCAAATGACATATAGGGTAAAGTTCAAAGTGCTGCCCAGGGCAGACTATCCCCTGCTGTCCATTGGGCATGGACAGCAGGGTTTTTCCACCAGTTTATCTGGGGTTTTTCATCCTGCAAGCAGGCAAACCGGTCCAGTGAACACACACGGATTACAGTCAGGAATACTACATCCAGCCATAGGTCTGATTCATCAGCTATGCCGGTTCCGGAGCCCAGATAACATTTGGGGGGACTGAGATGGTGCCGTACCTCCCCGTAAAGGGGACTCACGGCCGTGTAGCATCATGCGATTATTATTATTACTGTATTTTTCCGTGTATAAGATAACCCTACTTTTTCGAACCCAAAATTAAGAAATCAATATTTTAAACATAAAACAGAACACATTTGATATTTTTTTTAAAATATTCAAAGTATATTTAGTAATTAGGTAATATTTTTAAGATACATACTAAGAAATTATGCGTAATTTGAAGAATATGACAATTGTTTTTTCTTTTTGGACATTTTTATGGGCTGGTGCTCAAAATATTGTTAATGCATTAACTTACCTTGCCAATGCATATGAATAATGCATTATCATGAATGCAGAATCAGCCATTAATGACATCAATCAACAGAGTTAACAAAGGCTAGTGATCGGCAGAAGCCTGTTTGCAGAGACAAGGTACCAGCAGTTTCACCATGACAACCGCAGGTCTCTCAACTGGTTAACCCCCCCCATGTATAAGATGACCCCCAATTTTTGGTCTAAAATGTTAGAAAAAAGTTTCATCTTATACATGGAAAAATACAGTATATAAAAAATACTTGGGAGTTATTATTATTATTATTATTATTAAACAAGACCTCATGGAGTCTCATCTAGGAGGTCCTTTTATCTCACACACATCTCATCATACCGTGTCTTAAACACATTCAAACTCCTTGCAGACACCACACTCTCAGGCATGGCATTCCAATCACTCACAACTCTGCATGAAAAAAAACCTGCCTCTCACTCCCCTACTCACACCCTCTTTATACAGTTTCCAGGGATGACCTCTGGTTCTCCCCTGATCTCCCACTATTCTCTGTAGAACTTCTCCACCATTGATCCTATAACAACCCCTTACCAACTTGTAGGTCTCTATCATATCTCCCCTCTTCCTTCTCTCCACTAGACTCTGCAAATTACATCTTTTCAATCTTTCCTCATACTCGACATTCCAGAGGTCAGAAACTACCTTAGTCAGTCGCCTTTGGACCCTTTCCAATATCTCTTCATCCTTCTGAAAACCAGGTGACCAAATCTGGGCACAATAGTCCATGTGTGGCCTAATCAAAGCCTTATACAATGGAACAAGAATCTCCCTACTTCTACACGTCAGTGTTCTCCGCATCATTCCCAGAAGTCTTTGTGCTGTCTTCACAATTTTGGCAATGTGTCCCCTAAATTTTAGATCCTTATCCACTATCACCCCCAGATCTCTTATTTCCTCTACTTCCAACAATATATTCTCACCAAGCATAAATTCTGCATCCCATCTTTGTTTTCCAAATTTTAAAACCTTACATTTTGCAACATTGAACTTACATCCCCATTTGCTTGCCCAATCACTCAATTTATTCAAGTCTTCTTGCAAGGCCAATACATCTTCTCTACTCTTCATAGTTCATCTCAACTTTGCATCATCTGCAAAGAACTGAATATCTCCATCTGAATCTTCGCCAATATCTTTAACATACAAGTTAAACAGTAATGGCCCTAAAATAGACCCCTGAGGCAATCCATTAGTAACTTTCCTTTTCCTGGATATTGCACCCCCATACACAACTTGTTGATACCTATCAGATAGCCAGTCTCCAATTCAATGCACTAATCTAATATCCAACCCCATCTGCTCTAGTTTGACTGTCAACTTATCGTGAGGTACTCTATCAAAAGCTTTTGCGAAATCCAAGTATATTACTGTGTATCCTTCTCCTCTGTCCAAGGAAGCAGTCACTTTATTGTAATAAGTAAGTAGATTACTAAAACATGACCTCCCTTTAGCAAATCCATGCTGTCCATCAAAGATTATACCATTGTTGTCAAGCCAACTCTGGATCTTAGTTCTCACAAGCTTCTCCAACAACTTAACCACAACACCTGACACACAGATAGGCCTATAGTTTGATGCTTGAGTTCAATCACCTCCTTTATGAAGTGGCACAATCTTGCCCTCCTTCCACTCTTTTGGAACTTGACCAAGTGCAAGACTCGTATTAAAAAAATATGTCAAGGCAGGTGTCAACTCTCTGGCACATTCCTTCAGCATATGCGGCGATATATTATCAAGTCCCACAGCCTTATTTACATCTAGTTTACTCAACTCCCCAAACACCTCTTGCTCGCTTACAGTCAGTCTCTCCTCCCCATCATCAACTGCTCTTAATCTCTCCATGAAGTCACATTCACAAGATTGAAAGATTTTTATGAACTGCTCATTAAGTATCTCCACCACACATTCTGCAACAGCTGTCTTTATATCATTTCCTCCAATAGTTGTGATCATCCTTCCATAATCATTCTTTCTTTTGCTGGCTACATATCGAAAGAACTCCCTAGGATTCTTTTTGGCTTCATTAGCTAACTGCTGTTCATACCTCTCTTTAGCTACTCTCACCAACCAAGTCACCCTCCTTGCCTGGTCTTTGTAGACCTCATGAAATTGGTTACTTCCACTTCTCTTATGTTGCCTCCACAATGCCCTTTTTCTCTGTATTGCATGCTTAATCTCTTTATTCATCCATCTCACGCCTACTTTATTTAACCTTCTCACCCATGGTATACATTTAGACATTGCATCTACTAAATAGTTTTTGAAAATCCCCCAAGCTGCATTGATCTCTTTTCCAGCTAACTCCTCATTCCATGCTACACCTGCATGCTGTCTCCTGAGCTCTTCATAATCACCCCCCTTGTAGTTCCACATATGCCCTTTTTTCACAGGGGTCCTTGCTGGCAACCACCCAGGTAATCACCTCATGGTCACTTTCACCAATTGGTGGATGATTTGACACCTCATTGATAATTACATCCTCCAATGAGATGACCAAATCCAAGACCCTTAATCCTTGTGTGCCCTCTGTTACATACTGTCTGAGGTAGTTATCCCTCAAGAAACTCGTTTTCTTTACTTCCAGTTGCTATCTCTTCATTCCAGTCTATATTGCCATAATTAAAATCACCCATAATGATCACCCTTTTCTTATTTGCTTGGCTTATTTGACTATACATTTCACTATCACCACCATCCACATTACCAGGTCTATAACAACATCCCACCAAGTATTTGATTCCATTCACCTCTATCTCACACCATACTGCCTCAAAACCACTAGCCCTATTTCCCTCTTGCATCTCTACCTTGTATGGACATAACTCTTTCTCTATCATCAATAGCACTCCCCCCTCCCTTTTTACCCCTTCTATCCTCACGAAACACATCATACCTTTCCATCTCTATTCCTGTCAGGATGTCGTCCTCATCTAACCATGTCTCACTTATTCCGACAATCTCTGGGTGCACAGACGCAATTAGTGCAACCATTTCATCTGCCTTGTTTCTTATACTTCTAGCATTTGTATACAAACACAACAACTCATTTCTGGATCTACAGCTAGTTCCACTGATACCACTCACTCGAAAGATTAGCAAAACAAGTGTTCTCTGCCAGGTTGGCAGGAAAATGACCCAGAGGAAGACAAAGAAATAGGTGGATTGATGTGGTACAAAGTGCCTTAGACGATAGAAATGTAAGATCTGATAATGTTGGAGTCTTGACAAGTAACAGATTGATTTGGAGGAAAATTGTAGATAGGAAGTTAGTAATGATGTAAATTTTTCATGTAGTACTATCATATCCTGTACACCCCTTGAGGGTACATGGCAGGAATTTGATGATGATGATGACTTTTTTGGAATTTTGGAAGGAGATTTATCTTTTAGTTTAACCACAGAGACACTATACATAATTATTCTAGCTTAGTTTCATATTTAATTTCAAAAGGCGAAGAGAAAAACAGAAGAGAAACATTCAGGGTGAGAAAAGTAGACTCTTGAATGTGTTGTCCATATGGAGAGCATCCAGTCTCGAAACCATAGTAATTATTATTATTTTTTTATATGGGCACTCCATGGAGCCAAAAGACTCATCACAGGAGACCACTCTATTCATTACACAATACCTATCATACATCTCCTTAAAACTACTCACTGTTGGGATGCTCGCAACCACCTCTGGTAACCCATTCCACTCATTCACCACTCTCCAAGAAAAGAACCTAGTCTGCACACCTTTACAAACATACTCTTAGACAACTTCCAAGTGACCCCTCCCCTCTTGTTTTCCTATTCCCCCATATATTGAAAAATTTCTTCTGTTTCAATCTTATAGTATCCCTTTAGTAACTTATAAGTTTCTATAATATCCCCTCTCCTCCCATCATCAGAACTCTGCAAACCACACACCCTCAATCTGTCCTCATAGGGAACATTCCACAGACCTTTCACCAGCTTGGTCACCATCTCTGAATCCTCTCCACAACCTCCCAATCCCCAAGAAACATAAGTGACCAATCTGTGCACAGTAGTCAACATGTAGCCAAATCATAGCCTTATAAAGAGGCATAATAACCTCACTATCTTTACTTGTCAATGTGCTCTTCAGCATCCAAGCAATCCTCTGAGCTATTTTGCCAACTCTTGCAATATGTCCTCTGAATTTCAGATCTCTATCCACCATCACCCCCCATATCCCTAGTCTCATCAGTTTCCTGTAATTAACCCCTATGATACAGTGTGTAATCTTTTCACCCCAAAGTGCATTACCTTTACATTACCATTTTACGACATTGAATTGACAACCACTGTACTTTGCCCGCACTGCTAATTTATTTAAAACGTCTTGTATGATATCTACATCACATTTATCAACTATGGCCCTCCCTAGTTTTGTATCATTGGCAAACAACTGAATGTCCCCCCCTTCAAATCTTCTGCTATATCATTAACATACAATTTGAAAAGTAATGGTTCTATCACTGAGCCCTGGGGCACTCCACTAATTGCCCTCATTTGCCTTGATTCCACTCCACCATACACCATCCTCTGATGTCTGTCTATCAACCACCACTCCCATACATGCTGCCAGCCTCATATCTATTCCCATTTGCTCAAACTTATGTAATACTTTTTCATGCAGTATTCTGTCAAAGGCTTTGGCAAAGTCCATCAGTATCATGATTTAGCCATTTCCTTTATCCAATTCTGCTGTCACCTTATTATAAAAGGTGAATAAATTACTAAGGAAGGACCTGCCTTTTACAAATCCATGCTGTCTCCTGTAAAGTATCACATTCCTATTCACCTATTCCTGAATTTTACTTTTAGCCAACTTTTCAAATACTTTAACCACCACTCCAGAGATACTAATTGGTCTGTAATTTGCTACTTCTGTCTTAGAGCCACCCTTATGTAATGGAACAATCTTATGCTCTTTCAATTCTACATTTTGGAAAATTATGGAGACAACTACTGTGTTTGAGTAAAACTTTAGTTTAATATAAACCAAAATCCACTTTCGACATTTTGACCTTTATATCAAGGTCATCTTCTGGAGCATATATACTATATACAGAGAAACAAGCTGCACTACAATCTACATGGTTTGCTAAAGTTACTGACCGACCATTATAACAATTATTGGCCTGACCTCTGGTGGGGAAAAAAAACAACCTTACTACATCAATGCTAGAGTCCTATTATTAATATTATCTATTGGTTGTAAAATTACATTGAGAGCAACTACAAGTTTATATATATATATTAAGACCATGATTATACATATAAATTCCAACCAGTTGGTATGGAATGGTTTCCAATACTAGCTGAAGGTTGCCTAGAGTCCTGAAGTATGCTGGATACTAAATGTTGAGTAGGCTGAATGTGTGCCATGAAAATTCCAAGAATTTTCATGCCACTTGATATTTGGGTGTTGATGTGGGTATTTGGATGTTGATATTGGTAATATTTGGGAATTTTCATGCCACAATAATGGTGGCATGAAAATTCCAAGAATCTGGATGGCACACATTCAGCCTACTCAACATTTAGTATCCAGCATACTTCAGGATTCTAGGCAACCTTCAGCTGGTATTGGAAACCATTCCATACCAACTGGTTGGCATTTATATGTATAATCATGGTCTTAATATATATATAGAGAGAGACCTCTAGTTGCTCCCAATGTAATTTTACAACCAATAGAGACTATTAATAATAGGACTCTAGCATTGATGAAGTAAGGTTTTTTTTTTTTTCCACCAGAGGTCAGGCCAATAATTGTTGCAACGGTTGGTCAGTAACTTTAGCAAACCATGTAGATTGTAGTGCAGATTCGTTTCTCTGTATATAGTATATATGCTCCAGAAGATGACCTTGATATAAAGGTCGAAACATCGAAAGTGGATTTTGTCTTATATTAAACTAAAGTTTTACTCAAACACAGTAGTTGTCTCCATAATTTTCCAAAATGTATTCTGATCACTGTGTAAGCCTAAAAGAAAGGACTCTTTCCATTCTCTTTGAACCTTTCCAGAGCTGAAACTTAGATTAAACAACTTCATCAGAAGCACTGCTGGTTCACTTGCACATTCTCCTGGCACATGAGCAGATATATTGTCCAGGCCCATTGCTGTATTTGCAGTGAGATTTTTTCAATCTACTGAGTACCTCCAGTTCATCTACCATCAGCACTGAGTAAAGTTATCTTTCCATAATCATTCTTTTTCTTACTTGCTTGTTACGTAGTAAAAAAACACTTTTCGATTTACTTTGGCCTGCTTAGCTAATTTTCTCTCAAAATCTGATTCAGCCTTCCTTACTATACTAGTCACCCTTCTTGCTTGTGCTTTATACTGCTTATGGGCATACTGATCACCTTGTTATTTATATTCCTTCCACAATGCTTTCCTTTTTTGTAGCTCCTGCTTTATAATGCTAGTCATCCACTTAATCCCTACTCAGTGTATCCTCCTGATCTTTGGATATGTACTCTGATACTGCCTCACTCAAACAATCCTTGATCACTTCCCATGCACTAATGACATTTATTCCATGTAGTTTATTATTCGATGCCACTGCTCCAAGATGTCTCCTAAGTTTGTCATAAATGCCAGCTTTGTAGTTCCATATAAACCCTTTTTTGACTGAAATTTCCACTTGTTGAGTAACTTCCCAGAACAAGACTTCATGCCATTTCCCCTAATCGGAGGTAGAGTTACTACTGCAGTTATAGATAGATCTTCTGATGCTATTACCAGATCCAACACTCTGAAACCCCTGGCTCCTTCCATCATGTTGCTGTTTTGGGTAATTATCCCTTGGTAACTGTATAAATTCCATTTTCATTTTGCTATGTGCCCTTTCCTCCTCCTAATCTACAATATATCATTATAGTTGAAGTCTCCCATGATAATTGCATGGCTTGCACTCATTGTGTTAATCTGCTGAGGCATGTCATCCATATTTACTGCTGGATCCCTAGGTCTACAACGGCAACCAACAATATATTTTGTGCTATTGGCCTCTATCTCATATCAGACAGCCTCAGAACCATTTCCATCAGATCTATAATCTTCCTTTTATTTTTCTTACTTTTATTTTTGTTGGTTGAAGTTTCAGCTATCATTAATAATACCCCTCCTCCTGCCTTATTTCTTCTATCTTCTCTGAAAACACAATATCCATTACATTCTATCCCTATAACTACATCATTCTCTGACAACCAGGTCTCGCTGATGCTAATAATTTTTGGCTAAGTTGAGCTGACCAATGCTAAAAACTCTCTTTTATTTCTGGTACTTTACTTTGAGCATTCATGTACATGCATTTCTACATTTCCTTGTGCCCACAGTTACCCTTACATAATCTCATTACCTGTTCGTTCAGATTCAAAACTTGGGAAACTGCACTCAGCTCTTCATAATCATTCCTGCATATATACTTATCTATCTCAGGTGTGGTTAGACACATGCTTGATTGCTTTCCACCTATCTCTAGTTTCCCTGATTTTGCACTTCTAAACTCTCACTGAACAGCATTTTCTCCAAGCACCTAACTCCAAAACCATTTAAGTGCATTACATCAGGCATACACAGGTCCTTATATCCATCAAATTCACTCTATACATCTATAAACTGCACACCATTCCTTCTGCACAAACTTCTCATTAACACATTGGCAATCATGGCTCTTCTTCTCAGTTTTGTCCTATCATACTGAGGCAGTAGATTCACAATCTTTACTTTCTTACACTTCATTTTTTGCTTCTTCTAACAACTCTTTCATATCTTCTCTCATTGCATATTTCTCACCTTTCAAATCATTTGTGCCTGCCAAAGCAATTAATTTGTTCACTTCTTTCTTCTGCAGACTTAAAGCTTCACTAACATCCTTTATCTTCATGCCTGGAAAAACATGCTTTCGTCACTGTGGCCTTAACAGTGTCCCACATGCCCTTACACAGCCTCCCTCCAGGCATGATCTGGCAGTGTAGATGGAGTATGATTAGATCTTTATTTTATCAGAACACCTCCTAAAAATACGCTTTACCATCTGGTTCAGCCCTGTACACTAACTGGTGGCTAGCCTGTGGAATCTGCTTTACTGCCATACCTTCAGAGATGGGGAAGGTACTGAATCTCTGCAGTACCTCCCCTCTTCTACATACAGTGTGAGTGATATCCATTGAGGGTATCACTCACACTGCATGTAGAAGGTTGGGGGGGGGGACTGGAACCCTCGCTCTAGGCAACAACCACAACAGGTTCTTAATAATCAAAGTGGTGGCTGAGCAATGAAAGTCACCTACCACCTAGGTCTAGTTGGCATTTACTCCAACTAGGAAGGTATCCCTTTGTGAGGCACAAGTGTTGGATTTAATAATAATATTTCACATGGTGATAACAGAAGTCATCCTGATGTCACCAGTTGATGAGAGGGATCATGTGGTTCTGATAAGGGAGGTGGCTTCAGCGAAATCTGCAGGTGCAAATTTCACTGAAGAGAAGAATGTGGAACTACAGAGGAGAAGAATATGCTAAACTGTTTCCTCTAAAGTTAGGATCAAGTGGGGAAAAATGGATGAATAATGAAATTATGTTGGAGTTATAGAGGACAGGATGCTATGTAAAAGATATAAAGAGGGAGGGGGGAATACTCAACATCTGTTTGAGAGTATATATAAGGTGCAAATCAGGAGGAAAGTGGTAAATGTAGTAAGGAGAAACTGGCATATGATATACATACATAAATTGGCAGCAAAGAAAAATTCTAGAGAACTGTACAGTTATGTGGTTAGTAGAAGAATGAGAAAGTATGCAAGACTGACTTTAGTTTACTGGAGAGGTAGAAATATTTATTATTAATAATATTTATAATAATAATATTATTATTATTAAAAATTTGTCACTATAGTTATGCACCATACTGTATGATTTATATCTGAGATTATCTTTTATCTTAATTAAAATAAAAAAGCATTAAATCTCTTTTAATAATTACCTGTATTTATGTACTGTTTCAGAAAACAGCATACAAAAAATAAGATGTTAAAAGCAGTTTCAGTATGCCCAACAATCCATGAAGAATGAAAGGATAAACACAGTAAATTTCATTCTGAGTAATAAAATGAAAATGTTTTTGCACAGGAAAGATATAGGCAGGAGACTTTTTTCATTAAATTATCACACCTCATATTCCCCTGCATTTATGACTTTTTTTTTTTTTGTACATAGGAGATGCCTAAAAATCTCCCAGCTTACATTTCTGATGTCATACAATGCAGATTCTACATATCATTCGAATGAAAAAAATGTACGTAAAATCAGACTTGCCAGTCTATCGCTACTGCTGCTTTGACTGCTTGCTTCTCTTCTACATTGCTCTTGATTTTATAGTTATTTTTGTGCATTTCTGAATTTTTCTTCTGTTCACTATATCTGAGAAAAGGAAAAGTGATGTACAGAGTGAAAAATCAGTCAAGCAGCCAGGAGAAACCTTCATTTTAGAAAGGGCAATTCTGAAATTTCACAATTCAAGTTGTCTCATCCAACTCTTAAGTATAATTTTGAAGGCCAACGGTAAATATTTAAAGAAAATGAAGAACACAAGGCCAGTGCAAACAACACTGATCAGAAAATGAAGAGCTCATTCCTGAAATGAAAATATGAGATTTCATATGTGCAATACTGTAAATATACTTACTAATTTTCAAATGTATTTTATTTTCATATTGAATGTTGGTGTTTAGTTAATAAATGTTTCTAAGACATATAGTTTTTTTGTTTTTTTTTAATTTCATGTTTTCCATTTCTTTAGTCATTTTTGATATTTTTATAGTATGAAATGGTGTCAAGGGATGAATTTTGTATTTGTAACATTGCACTCAAGGAAAATAAGAATTTAATTTACAATAACCTTCCAGCAATAAGTTTAAGGTCATGTGCCACTGTCTTCTGCATGTTTGGAATCTTCTCTGAACCCTCCCTAAGATATTCTTATCCCCCTCGAAAACCAGGAAACAGGTCTGTGCACAGTAAACTATATGCAGTCTGATCAATACCTTATACAAGGGAATCATAACCTATTTGCTTCTGAATGTCAAGGTTCTCCTCATCATTGCAATAATTCATTGTAATGTACTCACAATTTTTGCAATCATCATCATCATCATAATAATCAATTTCCTGATATGTATCCCAAGGGATATTCAGGTTACTATGATAGCACTACATGATTAAGTTTACATTATTATTAATCTCCTATCAACAATTTTCCTCCAAAGCAATTTATTACTTGTGAGCAATCCAATATTGTCATGTCTAACATTCCATGCTTCTAAGACACTTCTGACCAAATCAATCCACCTAGACCTTTGTCTTCCTCCGGGTTTCTTTCCTGCCATCTTGGCATCAAAAACACTTATTTTTGCTAATCTTTCTTCACCTATTCTGTTTAAGTTGCATACCACCTTAGATTAGCTCTACCGACACATTCTTAAATGCTAATAATGTCAAGTGCCTTTCTAATATCTTCATTTTTAATATGATTCTGCCATTGATGCCATCAGTTTACTCCCCTAATTTTTCTTAGAACCTTCATATTTGTGGTCTCTAGTCTTTGATCAAGTGATTTATTTCTAACCCAACTCTCAGATCCATAACTTAAAACTGCATAAACACTGTCTTGTATACTGCTAGTTTGGTGTTTTGGCCGATTTCTCTCTTATTCCATATAATAAATTTATTCAGCTGGCTACTAACCATACCAGCTTTGCTTATTCTGTTGTCTATTTCCAGATTTAATCTGCCATCTTCACTTAAAACTGTGCCTAAATAGCTGAAATATTTTACTTGTTCTATAGGATATCACCATTCAGAATGCAGAAGTTTTCTATGTTCCTGACTATTTTCATAGTTTTGGTCTTTTTTATATTGCTGATTTTCATGCCAAATTTGTCACAGTTGTTATTCAATTTAGTTAGAGAATTCTGGAGACTTGCACTAGATGTGTTTAGGAGTCCAACATTATCTGCATAAAGCAAAAAGCTAAGTTTGACATCTCCAGTTGTAACATCAGGCTTGATGCCACTTGTTTCATAATATGATTCATACAGATAATGAACAAGAGCAGAGATAATGTGTACTCTCTTATCTTACACCTGATTTTACATCAAACATCTTCCTGTATTTCTTTTAATTCTAACTGCTGACTGACACTTAAATAATGTTCCATTCATTCCATATAAATGTAGTGTTTGAAAAGCTTTTCTCTGGGCACTTTGTTGTATGCCTTTTCCACATCTACAAAACTAAAGTACAGATCCTTGTCATATTCCCAGCCATGATTTCTCAACTATTTGTCTTAAAGTAAAAAGCTGATCTTAATTATCTCTATTTGCCCTGAACCAGCTTGTTCTTCTTCAAGTTTCTCTTCCACAATCTTTCTTAACCTCTTTTCAAGTGTGCTTGAAAAGAGGTTAAGAAACTCATTGAAGAAATTTCTCTGTAATTCTCACATTCAGTTTTATTCCCTTTTTTATAGATGGTACTGTGAGAGCTCTACTCCAGTCATAAGTTCGCATGGTTAGACTGGCTTTGCACTTCGCAACCATGTGCCTGGGGAAGGAGTGGCCTGGGTTCGATTCCCGTCGCTGATGTGAGGAGCTTAAGGATCTTCCTCACCCATAGCCAAGTTAGGCGGTCTTGGGCGTGGACAGCAGGGTCCCCCCCCCCCCAGTTTATCTGGGGGTTTTCATCCCGCAAGCAGGCAAACTGGCCCCATGAACACACACAGATCTACAGCCATAAATACTTAACCCCCCATGAGGGGGGGGCTCAACTCGCCCCAATAGGGACGGAGGAGAAAAGGCAGGAGACTCCATATGAATAAACTCCAATCATTGGGAATTTTACCTTCTGACCAGGCCCTCTGAATTATGCAGTAGCCGCTGCAGAATTTTATCAATGTGGCCCTAAAATTCAAGTCTCTGTCTTCCATTGCTTCCAGATGGCTACTGATGACACTGCAGGATTTTGCAAAGGCATTTGACAGGATACCACACAGAATACTGTTATGCAAATTGAAATAGGGATGGATATGAAACTGGTGATGTGGATACAAGAGTGGCTGATGGCCAGATCAAGGCATTGTATATGGAGGAGCAGATTGCACAAAAAAAAAAAAAAAAGGAGGTGACTAGCAATGTGTCCCAAGGGTCTATGCTTGGACCACTGTTGTTTATCTTTGCACAAAACTGGTAATAGTTAATCAAGGTGGAAAGCTTGAAGGATGATTTAAATAGGCTGAAAGCATGGAAAAAACATAATGGGTGTCAGTTTAATGTGGAGAAATGTAAAGTTATGCATTTTCGATTGAAAAGATTACAGGGTGTATACATTGATGGAATTTCCTAAATTAAAAAATGAAATTTCTTAGAGTAAAAATGAATATATACATTCTGTGCTATCATTAGAACAAGATGTGCACAGGGGTGCTTACAAATATTATTGTCACACAACCTCCATGGAACCAAAAGACTCATCATGGGAGGTCCCACTCTCACAGTTTAATCATACTATGCCTTAAACATCTTCATTGTCCCTGTGCTCACCATACTCTCAGGCAATGCATTCCAATCACTCACCACTTTGCATGCAAAAAAAACCTGCTCCTCACCCCCTTGCTAACATTCCTTATACATCTTCCAGGGATGACCTCTTGTTCTCTCCCTATCTTCACCCATTCATGCCAAACCTCCCCAACATTAATCTGATAATAACCTCTTAACAGCTTATATGTCTCAATCATATCTCCTCTCTTCCTCCTATCCACCAAGTTCTGCAAATTTCATTTTCTCAATCTGTTTTTCATACTCAACATTCCAGAGACCAGTAACCGTAGTCAATTCTCTGGACCTTTTCCAATACATCTTCACCTTTTTGAAAATTAAATGACAAAATCTGTGCACAGTAATTCATATGTGGCATGATCAAAGCCTTATACAAGGGAAGCATAACATCCTTACTTCTACAAATCAGTGTCCTCCACATCATTCCCGTTAGCTGCTGTGCTGTCCTCACAATTTTAGCAATATGTCCCAGAAATTTTAAGTCATTGTCCACAATAACTCCCAGATCTCTCACTTCTACCTCTTCCAAGATATTTCCACTGACTGTGTACTCTCATCCCATCTCTATTTCACAAATATCAAAACCTTACACTTTGCAATATTCAACTGATATTCCCACTCATTTACTCATTCAGCCAGTATATTCAAGTCCTCTTGCAAAGCGACAGCATCCGTTCTAATCCTGACAGTTCTCCTCAACTTTGCATCATCTGCAAACAATTGCATATTACCGTTCAGCCTCTTCCAATATCATTTACATACAAATTAAACAGCAATGGACCCAAAACATAATCTTAGGGTATACCACTACTAATTTTCCTCTTGTGGGATATCGCTCCTCCATAGACAACTCACTGATACCTATCGGACAGCCAATTTCCAATCCAGCGAATTAATCTACTGTTCAGTTCCAATTTAATTATTAGCTTGCCATGTGGCAATTTATCAAATACCTTTGCAAAATCTAAATATACCACTGTGTATGCAATTACCTTTATCCAATGCATTTGTCACTTTATTATAATAAGTAAGAGATTGCTAAAACGCCATCTTCCTTTCACAAATTCGTGCTTAATGTAACATAATGTAATAGGGTAACATAATATTAATATTATATATATATATATAAAACAAAAAAGTATTTCCGTTACATTTTTTTATTAATGTATTATTTCTTGGAGGAACGAATTTTAAATAAAAATTAAAAACTAAGAAGCATTTTTCAGCTAAAAGGAGGCGCATCATTTCTTATTAGCACCGGGTTCAAGAATATCTAAAGTACTGAAAACAATGTTTATTTTTATGTCCCATCTATCGAGCGTATAATTCACTGTTAAGGCATCTGTTTCGGTTGGATTGGCCTTAACCGTGTTTAGTAAGCATCTTAGATAGTAAAATATAACCCATTTTGGCTGTATCCGGGGCAGCAAATGCTTTTGCTAGCCCTAAGAATACGCACCATTTATGCCAACAATCCCCGCAAGGCTTTATACGTAATTTAACTGAGTGCGATTTTTGTTTACTGCTGAAATCCGTACTTAGTGATATATCTGCCATCACCTCAAGAATAAATATAGGCCTTCCAAAACTACCAGACCGCCTTACTTAAAATCTTATGTATCAAATGCCAAGTCTTCCAGAATTATGCGAATCGCTGAGTTTCGTGGCTTGAGGTATCGTTAATATTTCCAAATCTATAAATCTAATTACTACTGTTGTATAATGAAATATGACCGATTAAAAATCTTAGTTCGTTAGTTTCAGATCTTGAGCCAGTATCATTCGTGTCTTATTAGTATCATCGTAATTGATATTTCGTTTAAAAGATCATAAGTAATCAGATAATTAACATTTAATACGCTTATAACTTCTAATTAATTATCATGCAGTAATATTACTTATTCGAGACGATTTCGGATAAGCAGACGAGCTACTAAGTTGTTAAAACATTGATTTACCCACTATTAATAGCTTGACCGATATAATTTCAATGAAAATATTGCTGCAGTACATAAAACAGTTGCGTTTTTTCCCATATAATGAACATAAACATTATTTATTAATAAGCTATATTCTTACAAGGTACTATTTTTTTTTTTCTCGACTGCGATTTCGTCATAAAGCGGTAGCCTGATTTAGGCCATTGGAAAAAAAAAAAAAAAAAAACTCTTCTCCGAAGGTCTAGTGTTCCTCCAAGAAAAGAAGATGCTATCGAAAGAAGCATGATTTTATCCTACAGAACTGACTGGCGCTATGCCTAGTGAGTGAGAGGGAAACGATGCTTTTTTGTTGTGGCTGCCTTTCAGTTTTTTACAGCGTGCTTTCCTATGGGTTAAAAATAAATGTACCCCATCTCACTCAAATTTCCTTTCGCATTTCTCTCTCAAGTCCATCCAAATGGTTTTCTTTATGAACAAATGCATGCGTTTAAATTTTGTGTGTGTGTGTGTGTGTCGCAATACAACTTTGCCAAATCTCCACAATGATGAGAATTTTCGATGAAACATTATTTTGTGATCTCTTCATAAAAACCCTGGTGAAAGTATTTTTAGAAAAATTGCGCTGAACTTAGTTTTTGATTGTCATTTAAATGTAAATATACGAGCGGATAGCAGACAGCAATGCACAAATTCGATTGGGATACTTTCCTGAAAAAAAACATGTTGGAATTCGCAATGATTTTTACTATAACGCTACGCAAAACCCGTCATCAACAACACGCTAACGCAAAAAGCCCGAAACTTTTGGGTATGGATATAATCCTTCGTGTATGAAAATGCATTCATTCTGTTGTGTAAATAGCAAGTCTAAGTAAAATAGTGAAACACGTTTAAGTAAGGGATATATATCCCATATCGTTTCTTAGCCGAATAAGAAACTCAAAGAGTTTCATGCCGAATATAGTAGAAACTATATAAAGTTCGGCGATTCCAAGCGTAAGCAAATACCTGGATACTGCAGCAACTGACCCTTAAGGTAGTGCAAGCTAGGTCTACCTACTCACTGATGAGACCTCAATAAAGGTTGAAACCGGTCTGGGTAGTGACCTTCTCTCATAATGTTGAACAGTAATACAGCTCCTAGGAGCTAAGTTCACATTATGGGTAAATATCAAGAATAGTGATCGGAGCTTGCTCCACCTTAGACATGAGTTGCCTCAGCTTGCACTACCTTTAGGGTCAGTTGCTGCGTATCCAGGTATTTGCTTACGCTTGGAATCGCTAACTTTATATAGTTTCTACTATATTCGGCATGAAACTCTTTGAGTTTCTTATTCGGCTAAGAAACGATATGGGATATATATCCCTTCACTTAAACAAGTTATATGTCGCCGAATTGAAGCCTTTGGCTCTTCATATGTCTAATAGTGAAACACTTTTTCAACCAGCCCTTAACAGACAGATAACTCCTAGCGTGAATTGCTTTCGCATAAACAACCAAACTAAGATGACTGTTTTACTGAAATACTCAAGTTTCAGTTTTTATTTCTCATGAAAAACTTGGTTTCGAGATTATGATGAAATATTTAAATAAGATGATTTATCAATTTTAGAAACATAGCTCTGCTAATCTCATAATAAAAACAATTTATTTATTTTTAAAATTATTATGAAGATTATAAAAGATAAAATAATATAATATTGCCATTTATTCCCTTATTATTATTTATTTATTATTTATTTTTTTTAATGGCATGGGTGAAGCAAGAATGCTTTTCATATTCCAGGTTATCTGTAGAAGAAACTGTATGAATGGGGTATTATTGAGCTATAACCTTTGATCTTGGCAGGAGAGTAACAGCAATAGCCGAGTCTCAGTTAAAACTTCATTGGCTACAGCATTGCCATCCATTACCCTCCTTGGGTACCCATTTTATCGCGTACGACATGCATGGGCTACAGTGGGTCTATTCTTATCCCTGCCACCACACAGGGATTTATTCCCTTATAGGGAGTAGGCAAGGTCTTTATACCCTATCTATCTTTTGGAGACTGAGTCGGCTGTTCAATCTCCACTGGTAACCAATCAGGGATAGTTTGTCCATGTCTATTACTAATTATAGCGGACACCGATGAAGAGGCTGGCAAACAAGTGGTGCCATCTCTTGGTACCTAACCTTAACAAGATATGTTACTCTCTGAAATAATGTGAGTACTACGGTCGATTTTCCTGGAGGAAAAACCCGCTTGCCCATGCCAGAGATCGACTAACTCGGGAGCTGGTCGAAGAAAGGCTTATAAAAGTTCCTCCAGTCAGCGACTAGACTTGAACTTAAGTCAAACATCGAGTGACCAAGCACAGAGGATGCAAGCACCACTTCCACTGAGCTACACAGGCTTTGATTATGAAGATATGAAGAAATTATTTACGATTTTTATGCTGTCCTGGTTGGCCGAGTGGTTAGCTATCCAACTCTACCCAAAAGACTGTGGGTTCGAATCCCGGCATGGATATTTGTGATTGTCTGGGAAAATACTAGTAGTGGTGGGCGGTAGATGGTACAGATGAGATGGTAGTTGTGACTCGTAGTTGTGCAATGATGAGTAGTGGAGGGCTGTAGAGTAGGTGCCCTCTCTCGATGAGTCCTTGGAGGTCTCACATAATAACTAATTAATCATCAATTAATTATGCTTATATTAATATTAAATTTTAAAAAAATTAAAAAGACAACAGGTCGCTTAATTAATTAGGCTACCATCCCACTCACCTACTAGGATGTTAGTAGAGTGTGGTATGTAAGGTTTCAGTAATTTGGAAATTCTACCCTAGAAATCAAACAGGATACATTTTTGAGCTTAGTAATTAAAAATTATCAGGCTTACTAACCAAGAAACACCCTATGTTTTTTTTTAATATATGACAATTCCACCCGCGATAGGTAAACCTACTGTGATGTTAACACAGTAGGTAGCTAAAAATAAAATAATTTGGAAATTCTACTTGAAAGACCAAACACGATACTTATTTTTGTATTTTATTAATTTTTTTTTCAGACTTCTAGTTGAAACGATTCAAAGCATTGCCACCATAAAAATGAACTCAAGAAACTTTATAGAGGAATTCATAGATTTTGTAAGGAGCAATCCTGTTTAGTAATCTGTTTACATTTTATAATAAAGTGATAACTGATGCAAGGTGACATTACTGGACTTTGAAATATTAGGAAAAACTGGGGTGAGTAATAAGCTGGTGAATAAGAGCTGATTGTTTCATATCAAAAAGAATATAGTCAAAGAAAATGATGGGGGAAAGTTAGAGGATACATGTCTTTGTCCTTGGATCATCGCAATATTGCAAATGATTTGAAAGGACAGACAATTGTTTGCTGTTTGTTTAAAGAGCAATAAGAGTCCGACACTTCATTTCCAGAATAACAAATGGATAAGCAGTGTGTAGAGCGGGCATTATAGGTGTGGTAGTGGAAAGGGAGTTAAAGTTCAGGAGACAAAAAGTAAATATAAAGAATAACTGCTTTGTGCAGAAGAAGCTGACTAGTAGGAATAAAGATTTTTGCTCTTTGTAAGGTCTCGATCAGACGGCATCTAGACTGCTGTGCCGAAATGATTATCTGAGTTTTAGGAACTCTTACTTATCTCACAGCATGCTACGAGAAAGAAGTTTACCTCACAAATGGTAAACCGGCTGTCTACCAATTTCCATTAAACTTAAGAAGGGAAGCATGCCGTCAAATGTCTTTATGGAATGGGGGAAAAAAAGCTGTTAAAGGAATTTTTTTCATTCATGCTTTCGTAAATTTTTCCTGGTGTCGACCATAAAAAATATTATCATGGGCTACTCCATGGAGTCCTTAAACTCTTCGAGAGTGGCACTAAACCTCATGTCAAACACTGTCCAATATTTGTGCAGTACCTCTCATACTTTGCTTTGAACGTATTCACAGTCATGGCATCCACAGCAGACTCTGGCAACCTATTTCACTCGTTCACCACTCACCAAACAAAGAATCTAATTCTAACACCCTTGCTAACTACACTTTTACTTGGTTTTCAAGGATGGTCCCTAATTCACCCACCACCAGACCTGTCCTGAAAAATTTCCTGTGAATTAATCTTGTAAAAACTCTTCAGTAATTTGTATGCCTCAGTAATAACCCATTTCCTCCTGTTAACTAGTTTCTGTAACCTACAAGTCTTAAACCTGTTCTTGTAAGATTCATTTCATAGACCTGCTGCCATCTTGGTTATTCGCCTCTGGATCCTCTCCCTCATTGCCAAGAGATCCTTTTGACCATATCTGCAAGCAGTAATCAAGATGAACACTAGCCTGCTTGTCTCTACTCATCAAAGTATTCTTCAGTAACCAAGTAATCCGATGAGCTGCTTTAGCTATTTTGCTATGTTCCCCCTAAACTTTAACCCCATATCCACTAACACTCCCAAATCACTGGCTTCGTCAATTTACTGGAGTACAGTTCCATCAATATAGTATTCAGTTGGTAATCTTTTCACCCCTAAATGCTTAACCATACACTATCATGTTCTCTTTTGCTCAGCCTATCCAAATCATCCTTAAAATTTTAAAATCATCTGTATTAACTAATGCTCTACCCAACGTTGCATCATTGGCAAACAACTGAACTCTTCCTCTCAGATCCTTTCCTATATCATCAATGTGCAAACTAAGCAGTAGTGACCCAAGAACAGAGCACTGCAAATGCACTTTTCACAGGCCTTCTGAACTCTACTCCTTAATAAACGCCTTCTGATATATCTCCATCAACTACCCTCTTATTCACCTAACCAACCCTATATCCATCCCCATGTGCTGCAGTTTACTGATTAGAATTCCATGTAGTATCATATCAAAAGAATCTATTTCATTTATTATTACATGTAATTCAAATCAAGAAGAGAATCTTTTGCAAAGTTGCAATATAGTCAAAGAAAATGTCAGTGACAAGTTACATGACAGGTCTTTGCCCTTGGGCCATCACAATATTTCAAATGAATTGATAGGACAAACAGTGTTTGCTCTTCTTTAGGATTGTTAGCAATCCTAAAATTCTAAAGGCTGTCATTTGTATGAGATCTATAACAGTATTTTCATTTGATTTACTTTAATATGATCAATATAATTCATTTGTGTTAAAAACGCTCTATCACAAAAGAAAAATTTCTGATATTCAGTCTATTATTCAAGACTCATCCTCTCTCCCCAAAAAAACTGCTAATACCTTTTATTCCCTGTATGGAGTAGGCGAGACCAATTTATCCCTATCTAACTTTTGGAGATTTTTAAGGATGACAGTTAAATCTCCACCAGTAGCCAATCAGAGACAGTCAGCCCATCAGATGAAGAGAGGTGACAAGTGTCTTCATCTCACAGTTCATAACACACCATATTATTGTCTGAAATAGTGTGGGTTTTGCAGTTGATTTTGTTGAGTTTAAGGGACGAAATTTTGCTAAAGAAAAAAAAAGCGCAGTGCCAGAAATCGATTAATTCAGGAACCAATCTAAGAAAGGGCTAGAAGGTCTTGTAGTCTGTAAATACATTTTCCATTGAATGCAGAATGGTTTTCTTCAGACAGCCTAGTGCTATGTATGTGAACGTCACTTCCACAGAGCCAAGCCACACTTGCTTCTATTCTACAAAAATAAATTTAAACCTTAATTATCTTCACTATTATTTTCACCTAGTTCCCAATTTAGTCGAATTGTGGCACAGACGAGTAGGGTTCTTCCCCCTCCAGAGGCTGGTTATTATTACCACAACTCAGAAAAATCGATTATGAAACTCACACTTTTCAGACAGAAATAATATATTAACTAGAATTTAGGATTATGAGATGGCACCAGTTGTCTGTCACTCTCTCTTTTCCCTTGATGCTCAAAATTATCAGTGGCCATGAGCTCAACTGTTGGCAACAATTAATTGTGTAGACCAGCTGCCCATTGATTTCCAAAAATTACTTCAGACTAAGAGAGCTCTGCCTAGTCCTTTCGGAAATGAATTTTTCTTTAGAGGATTTATTTATTTTATATATTGACTTTTATTTGTTATGCATAGGATATGTTTGAGGAATTCATGGGACAGATCCTTCAATAGGGAAATGCAGGGACCCTTTTCCAATATCGATGTTAAACAAAAAAATACTCTTTTTTGTTTAATATCAAAAAAAGAGAATCCTCTGCAAGAGATAATGTTATCATTTGAAGCATAATGTATGTCACTTAATTGTTTTTCTTAGGTTTTGAAAATAACCTGATGAAATATGATGATAAACAGGGTGAAGGTTTCATAATTCCAAAGCGACGGTTATTCACAGCAGCCATTGCCATCAGTGTCTTGTGAAAGAGCCCATTGTTCTGATGAAATACTATATAATACCTTTTTAGCTTTGGATTGAGAACGTGTGATTAATTCAGTGGAAAGAAGCAATACTCTGTCTTACCCTACTAAATCATTGCGCTTTGTCCACTATCTCTTCGGTTTTGACGGTTAATGAACGGTCTCTCGTAGATGGTTGATGTTATTTTTATTTTATTAACTCTTTTTTTCCAGACAGTGACTGGTGGCATGAATAGAAGAATAGAAATATCGCCCGTTTGGGGTCTACTTAATCACTTCCAGGAGAAGAAGAGAGGGGGGGGGAAAACATAATGCGTGGTCTCTTACAATCACAAGAGTGACTGCGGAGATTCATCTCAATTTCACTATCATGACTCATGACCAGACAGGCCACATTTGGTTATAACTGATTTCTGTCTTTTCGAAGCTGAAAAAAAAAACATCTCTTTCTCTTCGTATTAAAGAAAGTTAGCTTCTTGTTGAAGGTTCTGCCAAGGCACACAGTTCAGTCGTGCGAATAGATGAAACTCTTTTATTTATTTATTTATTTCATGAAAATTCTACTCACGAAAATTGTAAAGTTATAGTAAATTAGTGTTAAAAATTCATGTACTAAATTAGTATTAGTACATGAATTGCATGAGTGGGGAACAACTGTGTGAAATAGCAAAATAAAGTTAAGTACTCTCTCTCTCTCTCTCTCTCGATATGATAAATTCTCTAGAGGTTTCTAATTTGCTGGAAGTGGCAATTCTCGTATCTTACCATGTGGGCATTGTAGCAAGGTTGTTCAGGTAGGCCTCATCATTGAATAGTGGAGTGATAGCCTGGGGCAAGTTTTTCTAGCATTTCTTAGGCGCCTTTAATCCAATAGGTTAAGGACCAAACGGCGAGGCTTACCTACATGCATTGCATTCTTGCAACCAATCATGATCAGTCTGATGTCATATCCTTGTTGCCCACTTCACATGAATTACAACAGCTGAGATTCATCACACATTAAGTCGTAGCCGCTTGCTTTTTAGCTAGGCACTCGAGATATCCTCATTAATTGCCTGCTGCTATACTGTTATTCACAACAGTTCCATGTGTTATGCACTCAGAAATATAATTTTGAAGCACCTGGTTGTATGGTCATTTGACTAATTGTAATTTTCTAGTATTGGATTATTATAATGCTAATTAATGATAGAAATCACTTAACTGTTTATTTAGCAAGCCATGCCTTATCTAAAAAATACATAATTCAGTGGAACAATACAAAAGCTGTTTGCTTATGGAAAGACTGTATAAAAAAAAAAAAAAGCTGTGAAGTACACGTTCACAACTCTATCGAACCTTAACAAAAATATCATATTCTTTCTCAATTTTGCGAAATTATCCACATCATCAATTTAATATCCATCCCATTAGTTCCAATTTGCGTAACAGTATTCCTTGGGGATATCCTCTCAAACGCCTTATCAAAGTCTAACAGTATCACTATGTAGCCAATCCCCTTGTCCAACTCAGCTGTCACTCTATTATAAAAAGTTCATAAATTACTAAGGCAAGACCGACCTTTAACAAAACAATGTTGCCTCCCATAGCGTATCATATTCTTATCCGTCATTCCTAAATCTATCTTTGACCAACTTTTCCAATACTTTTACCTCCACCACCGCTCCAGAGATGGTGATTGGTCTTTATTTTACTACCGTAGTCTTAGAGCCTCCTTTATGCAAATGAACTATTTTATCCTCCTTCCTCTTCCTAGGGAACCTTACCAGAGTTCAGACTTAAGTTAAACAGCTAAGTAAGAGGTGTAGACAATTCCTTTGTCACATAATACCCGATCTGATATCCCATTGAAACCAAAAGCAGTATTTGCATTTAAATTCTGTAATAAGTACCTCTGATTCCTGAACCTCCATTCTTCTGTCAGTTATTGTTACTTTGGTGATTTTTTTTTTGGTGATAGACTTTGAAAAGTGTACCAACTAAAGTTATCCTTCCAAAATCATTCTTTCTTGTACTTACTACTTAGCGAAAGAATGCTTTGGAATTTCTTTTGACCTGCCTGGCTAAGGTCTTGTCATAATCTGATTTAGCCTTTCTTAACTTTTCTAACCTGAACTTTGTACTGCTCGTGAGCTTGTTGATCACCTTTCTCCTTATAAATTGTTTATACCATTTTCTTTATTTTTGTAGATCACCCCTAATGCTACTACACATCCATCCATCATCGACCTTATATATCTTCCTGACCATGGAAATACATTCGATATCGCTTTCCCTAGAACCCATTGACTATTTCCCGTGCACTGCTAACATCTTTCCCCTGCAATTTCACATGAAGTGGGACAGCTGTAAGTTGCTTCCGAAGCGTGTTATAATCACCTACCCTGCAGTTCCGTATATACATCTTCTTAAGACAAAAATTCACAAATTTTGGCACACAAAATTAGTAAAACTTGTAATCGTTTCAGTATGGCAGTCATGTGTTCAATGTACCTTCTCGATAACTGCTCTACAATATGCGATCACTTTCATTTGCAAATCTCACCAGGTTATAGAGCATACGTTAGTAATGAGGAGATTGATATTTTCTTCCAATCTTCCGTTTATCAACGCTTTAGAAAGACTACCAACTGCTACAATGTATCAATATTTTCAGTTTTAAACACGCTACAGTACAGAATTTCTGTTACCATGAAGGTGATGATAATTTCAAAGTGATAATGCATCTGTCCATGGTACTAAATCTATCATCAGTTGGAATAACGTGATGACAAAATTTGTCTTTTTTATTAACTATCCATCTTCAAATGGATACTTGTTCATCACCCTAATTACTGAAGGATCCAGAAGCATTACATGATTGACTTTAAATTATCCAGGATATTTCAGACTTTAGTGGAATTCTTTCTTCGTTGGATTAAAGCTATTATTAAGATGCGAATATTCTACACACTGATAAAGAAGGGATTTCGAATGCTAGGATTAGCTGATGTATTTGCGGTGCTGTTTGAATTAATAAGTTTTCTAATTCGGTAACAGAATAATCATGATAGAGTGCCGAGAAACTCGTGTTCGGTTAAGAAGACATTTAGGAGTTGCACAAAAAATTGCCAGTTTTCATATTTGGTTTT
The DNA here is from genome assembly GCF_054136105.1 of Typopeltis vanoorti. Taxonomy (NCBI): domain Eukaryota; kingdom Metazoa; phylum Arthropoda; class Arachnida; order Uropygi; family Thelyphonidae; genus Typopeltis; species Typopeltis vanoorti. The sequence goes on along the minus strand of NC_143567.1, from coordinate 53,920,029 downwards.
ACAGCACCCGCCTTGTAGTCCAAATCTTACTCTCAGTAATTTCACTCGGATAAGGTATATGGCTGATAATTTCTTTTCTTTCTCTTGATCTTTGAAATACTAACATGACACGAATAGATATGCCCCTGTGATTAAAAAAAAAAAAAAAAAAACTTTCCTCAAAAAAATCCAAATAAAATTAAAAACTCATCAAATATTATAAGTCAAAACTCTCCCCACTCTATGAACGTAAAGTTTGGTTAAATAAACACTGCTATCTTTTGTTTTTTATTTCAATTGACTAATGAACTTATTATCACGGTGGGATAAATACAGCAGTTACCAGGATGACTTCTTCGCGTACTTTATATAAGTTGAAATGTATACTTTACGTAATGCCAATAAAAAAAAATTCCTTTAAAGTTATTCTCAGTTTTTTTTATGAACTTTCTTACAGTATTAATTTTAATAGATTAAAAAAAAAATAGGTACAACGATGGCATTTTATATCATGCCATATATTTTGTATAGATAATTATTAAAATTTCGTGCCATATCATGGATCCGATAATAATAATATGTTAATAAAATGTAGAACACGCAGACCGGATGAAAGTCAAGAAATAATATCTTATTATTATTTTTCGCATGCAGCTTAGGATCACGTCACCCTCATCACTGATAAATTTGACATCCACTCAGTTTCGTATTTTTATTATAATTATCCTCTAACTCCTTTCGTTCCTCAAAGGAAGTAAAACGTTAGTAAAAAAAAAAAGTAAAAAAAGGAAGTAAAAAAAATCAGTCATTGGAATGAAATATATGTGTATATGTTATGGACTAAATGACTAAATGTCATTATGATTAATAACAAACAAAATCGGACACTGTAATAAATTTCACGTTGTTTATCATAATTTATCACATTGACGGGTCAGTATGGCTACTGCTAACATCTATCGGGCAAAGTGATAATAGTGATATCTTTTTGACAGTATTAGAAGCGATAGAGGAGAGATTCTTCAGATTTTTTTTTTTTTTTTTTTTTTTGTAGGGAGACGTGAAGGGAACTTTGCCCAGGTCACCCAAATTTTTACGAAATCAGCGTATTTGACAATGATAGAAAAAGTGAAACAGTCAAAAACCAAAGCGACTTGACCCATAACATATAAGCATCGTATACGGGTATTATGATATGCATATGGCAATTTGATTAAAAATTACGTTCACACTGAAGAAATATTTCAGATATTACCCAATGCCAGTGGCGCACCCATAGGGGAGACAGGGGGTCCTGCTCCCAAAGAAAAAGGAAAAATCACTGGAAAATTTCCCCAAAATCTTTTCCTTGATTAAAATTCTTTTTTTTTTCCTTCTTAAATTTATCTTGTGTTGCGTCGTTTGTTTCTATACTACTTATGAATTAGCGATCATTGCAGATGCTCAGTCATAGGTCGTATGCGATGCGTAGTGTGTATTTTCAAATCGTCTACTCAACTCAATCTTGAGTGCGCTACTTCCCGATGCCCATATCGCTATTGGCCATGGCGCAGAAACCGCAATGAAAAGAATTAAGTGAGAAATATAGAAATATTACAACGGAGATGGTCGTAAGTAATTTAGGTTAGGAAGGGGGTTTTAAAAAAAAATCATTTTTATAGAAATAATAATTTCTATAAAAATGAAAGATATAAGTTTTACTGGTATAAATTCATAAAAATTATGAAATTTGCATTTGAAATTGGATCAGATTTATAAATAAATTCGAAATTACATTGAAACTTGCACCACTGAACTTTAGTTGAGTACAGTAATTTATTTATTTATGGATTATGATTATATTATTATAAAAACATTGAAAAAGCAGAGGACGCTGAATGATTAATACTTAAATGAACAATACTTTCATTTAAGTATGTAATCACTCAGTTCCTCTTCTTTTTTTATGTATTACATAAATCACTACTCTATCATATATCTGTTATTAAACAGGAAAGAAACTCAGTCTTCAGATTTTCTTTCCCCTCTAAGAGATTACGTAGCGATGACCGATGTCATGAAGCTGTTAACAACCTTTATCATACCGATGGTTCTTCTGCTATACATGGGATAAGGAAAGCGATTGCCAGTAAAAGCTGGAGTCAAGGTTATATATAGAAGACTCATCTCCTTTCGGACACTTACAAAATTATTGATTTATGTTATGCTGACCAAACGCTAGGTTTACATTTAGGCGATCTGGTATTTTTAGGAATTGGTGCATTTCTTTTTAATTCAGGTACGTTTATTTTAAAATGCCTAATAGCACTGGTTAGCATAATGTTTAGACGTTTTTCTAATTTTCCCGTGTTCTCCAACTATGTTTGGGATAATCCAACTTAGTAGTATGTAAGAACTTATTTTTAGTGTAGAATTTAGAGAATAAAATGGGGGAAAATTAAAAAGGAACATTTATTTTCGTCAATAACTTATCCTGAACTACTCGAAAGAAAAGTTGTTCCTTGTCATTAGCGGAGCTTCTGGCAGTTTTCATTACATCAGTTCAGTACGACTCCTATAGACAAATATTTACATGGTTTAGAAGGCATATTAATTACCTCACGGAGGTTTTTAGTGTAAATGTATAAATGCCAAAGAGCGTTCTCGTATGATTTTTTGCATTTTGTAGTTCCCTTTTCAGTACAGCGTAAAGTTAATAACATTAGTAAAATAATACATTTTAAAATACGGACACAATTTTACACACACACAGTGATTAATACTTATAATCAATAACTATTTATTGAATTTGTTAATAATATAACAAAATTCTTGTCTTCTTCAACCATGTACAGTACGTATTGTGCATGTGGACAAAGGTATCCTATTATAGACATCATCGTTGAATGATGTCATGCTGTTTGGGAATAATGAAAGGTTGAGATTGTGACAGTCTTTTGACAAAGACAGATAGATCATAAAATTTATATTATGCCATGAAGTTCAAACAATTCCCTAAAAACTTTGAGGATTTCAAATCAGAAACTCTCAGAATTTATTTTAAATATATTAATCGAAATATTATTAGTTTAACTGAATCAATTTTTAATATAAAAAGTGTAACATGTATGTACCATAGTGCATAATCTCAATATCTCTGATGTTGTGACGAAGTAAAAATGCCAATCCACTTTCTCGCGAAAAACATATCGTTTCAGAGTGATCCTACTCCAGAACTTCGAACGTTTGAACCCTTATGTTTACTGTTGCACATAGGACGGATCTAAAACTCATCTGTTATATGTAGGTCGGAAGTAGGGCTCATCTAAATATCTAAACAGACTCACTAAAATCTCGCTGCCGTGGGGAAATATAAGTGATAGAAGTAAAAGAGCGCATATTCACTGTTAATTGCTATTACTAGATAGGAAAATTCTGCTACCTGTGGTATTTTTCTCTATTGTAATATTTTGTTCTCTCAAGAAAATTATCAAACCGCCCACTTTTTTCTTATCCGTTAGATGACGGGTTGAGTCCCCTATGAATAAGAAATCTTTGCCATTTGGCAAAGATTTCTATCTCTGGCCATTTCTTTTAGTTCTCTCTGAAGCTCGATAATTGCGACTTTTCCTTCAATGACCGTAGCCAATTTCTTTTTGATCGTCTTCCTCCATGATTCTATTTAAGGCTATATTTGGTAATCTCCCAGAGGACATTCTCTGGACGTGTCCAATCCATCTTAATTGCTGTTTAAGAATTATGTCTATGATATCTTCTCTAAGATTTAATTCTCGTTTGACTTACTCATTTGTTTTGTGTTCTGACCAGTGAGTCTTATTATTTTTCTTAAGCATTTCATTTCGAATGTTCTCATTTTCTGTATTTCTTTCTGATTGAGTCTCCATGTCTCGGGTCCATATGTTGTCGTAGGTATAATAATGATACTAGAGTTTAGTTTGAAGCTTTTTGAAATGCTGTTATTTTATTTTATTTTATTTTCATATTTTGTTTAACTTATTGATATTAGACCATCTTTTAATAAGTCTGCATTTTACTATTTCTGTGTTGTCGAGGTTATGAGTAATGACACTGCCAAGATATGTAAATTGCTTTTCCTTTTCAAGTTTATCAAAACTGTTTCCTCATCTCTTCTTATTTTCATTGTTTTAGTTTTGCTTAGATTGATTTTCATCCCACAGGTTTTGCACTCTTCATTCGAAATTTTTACTGTATTTCCCAATTACACTCTCAATTCTACAAGAGTAATATTATCATCTGCTTGTTTAATGTTATTTAATATTCATGCCATTTATTTTGTAGACCTGTTTTTCTGCTATGATTTTGCATATTTCTTCGAGATAGATAGTAAATAAATTTGATGAGCGCGAGCAACCCTGCATAACTCCTTTTTCTACTTTGAATTTATCTGTTTTTATTTTATTAAATTTGAAAGTTGATTTGGTATCTTTATAATGATTCATAATAAATGCATTTTTTTGTATTTCTATTTCTGAATCTAACATCATAGATTTTAAGATGTTTTATCATTTTGTTCCTGTCAATGGAATCAAATGCTTGTTTGAAGTCAATAAACTGCGTTACATAAGTAAGTTGTATGCCCAGTACATTTTTAACTAGGCTATTAACTGTAAACATATGGTCTATAGTAGACCTTCCAGGTCTGAAGCTTAATTGATCTTCTCTTATTGTCTCATTCATCGAAGTCTGGATTCTGTTTTGTATAATGCATGTGAGGATTTTGTAGCTGTGACTTAGCAATGTTATGGGTCTATAATTTTGATACCTTTGTTCCTCTCCCTTTTTGAAAATTGGTATTATGATGCCTGTCTTCCAATCCTCTGGAATTCACCAGTAGATATAGTTTGGTCTAAAAATTCAAGCTGAAAACTGACGTCTGCTGTGCCACCATATTTCCACAGTTCAGCAGGAAGTTCATTAAAACTAGGTGACTTAGACAATTTAGTTTATTGCATTCAAAATTTCTTTTATATATACAGGTAACCCTGTATAACGCGGATGTTAGGTTCCGCAGAAATGCCGCGTTATATAAATCGCATTATGCGAGTCTCAGATCACATGGAAAAAGTAGGGTTATGTTCCGAAATCGTTTTTTTTTTCTTTTTAATTATATAAACAATAATGACATATCCAACAAAAAAAATATTTTTATTTAATTCAGGTAATTCATGTAAGTTAAGAAAACATATAAACTAAGAAACAAATACATAGTATAAAAATTACAAACTGTACTTAAACTTCATTGCACATAATGCATAAATATTTTACGCAAAATAAAATAGTGCATATTTTAATCTTTCCTAGCACCAGGATTTGAGGATTGGTTAATAAACATTGGTTTTGTCATGTAATCACCTGATGCATTACTACAAAACAGTAGAGCAATTCTATCTTTGGAAACTTTGAATCCAGGAGCTGATCTTTCATTTTTCGAAATATAGGTGCGTTTTTTCACTTTTTTCCAATATAACCCGGATTCATCCGCATTGAACACATGGTCTGCACTATAAATGTTTATGAACTTTGAGAGTTTTTTTGTTTAATAAGATTTCCATCCATAGGAAATTTCTTTTGAGGTGCAATCTTCTATCGAAATCATTAGGGATTTCTCCATTTTTCTATTAGAATATCGCGTACATGAGCAATGCGCTTTCCACTTATCGTTGACCCAACAATAAACACTTTCTCGGATTTTATGTTCATTTTGTTTGATTGTTCGAATTGTTGATTCATTGAAATTCAAAGTCTCTGCAAAAACGCCTGGTTTTTCTCCATTTTTCAACCGATCCAAGATTTGGAATATTTTTCTTCGAGAGAAATTAATTTTGTTTTCAATGTTGGCTTTTTCCTATCGTTGCAGTTTGTGGCCATCAACTATAAAAATAATTTTTTACACAAAAAAGCAAGCATTACATATTGTATGTAACTCACCAGAAAATAAAGTGCTCAGCTTCAGATGAACACACTTATGATTTTTAATGCACTTTCCTGGCAGAAACGAGGACAATTTTCAACAATAAACGTTTTATACGGTAAACAATTGAGGTACATGCGTGCTAAAGGGTATTTCCCCTAATATAAATTCGCTAATTATAATTACATGCGGGATACAGGCAGACACAAATTTAACGAAGATAAAATTTGATTTTTAAGTCGCGCAGTGAAAAACATATGAAAAGATAAAGGGTTACTACAATTTGTAGACCGTGTTTTTATCGGATCCGTGTTGTATAAGTACCGCGTTCAACAAGGGTTACTACAATTTTAGACCGCGTTGTATAAGTACCGTTATACGAGGGTTATACGTTATACGAGGGTTACATAAATGGTGCTTTTTCTCTTTCCGTGTCTTTATTAGTGTTTTTTCATTCCTCCGGAAAACGTATCTGGTAATATTCTTTCCAATTTTTTTTAAATATCTTAAATTGTTCTAGTTTCAATATTATTTTTGTCTTTCGTTTTTAGTGGTCTGTTTTGAGGTGGTTTTTGTTTATTTTTTTATAATTTTATATAATCTTTCTATCATTCTTTTTATTGACTTCTTCACACATCTTTGCTTTTTCTTCCAACCAAGCATTTTTGGTAGATCTGCGCATTCTATCTATTTTGTTTTTCAGTCTCTTATAATATTACTTATTATAAGAGACTGAAATGAAAAATGAAAAGATTTTTAAAGAATGTTAATTACATGTAATATAAACAATGAATAAAGATGAGAATGGAATGAACATATTAATAGAACGGACTCAAAAACAATGTTAGTAAGAAAGAGTGGAAAACGAATAAAATAAAATAAAATAAACTTGCAGTGCGAAAAAGAAAGAAAAAAATGAATAACCTTCCTCATTGAAATATTGTGAACGCAATAAACCTATGTTAAAATCGAAACAGTGCTCTTGGGAGATCAAACGTATTGTTTTCAAGCTGGTGCTGTTTTCAAGGAGGTGCTGTAGAAGTGCCAGAGGTAAGCATCAGTCTGAGATGAGATATCAGGTCTTGAACCTTGGACAGGACGTTGTCATAATGGGAGACCTAAGGTGTTTTTTGAGAGAAAAAAAAAAGACAAAAATGTCTTGGAAGCATTGAAAATGACTAGATTATCTTCACATCCATTTAAGAATGGTCTTGACATCACAGGCACTAGACGATTTTGAAGCTTGGAATGTTGCACATTGCAAAGTTTGTTGAAGGAATGGAGAGTGCTCTCGTTGGCAAAACTATGGATAGGATTTCAGGGACCTGAGGGATGATCATTTTTGTATATGAGGAATGGGTAATATAACAGATGTCTGTGGAGCTCGCATTAGTAGAGAAATCTGAAGAAAACACTATTCACCGTTAAACGCAGTGAATGACATTAGAGAAAACTGGTAACTCAGTTATTATGAGTGGAAGTCAGACCATAAGATGACAATTTACTGAGAATCCCTCTGAACAAGGAGAACCCTCTCAAATGCTTTGGAAATGTCAAGTGTAACAGGACAAGTTTCTCTAAACCTTACCATACCAGATATCCAGAAGTGGATTATGTAGCGAGATCTCTTGTTGAGTGAAAAACTGCATGTAGTTCGCCTATTAGATACCATTTCTCTTATGCGTCTTTGCTATCTGGTTCTTTTGTTCAAGATTTCTGTGATGTCTTTCTGGTAGAAGACTACAGGAATTACAGTACATTGTTACTGGTATAGTTGGAGATGATTTTTCATGGTCATTTATCTAAGAGTTGCAAAAGAAGAATGATATCAGAAAGTTAAGTATTATTGTAATAGCGCATTTGGGAGAGGTGGGAGCACAGATGGACAGAAATTGCGCTCAGTGGTCTTTGCATTGGGCAGGGAAGTACTTATATCTTTCCCGAGTCGCTAGAGTGCTCCACGGCCCACTCATTTCGGGGCCCTTAAATTGGCTATAATTTCTCAAGGGCCCCAGCCAGAGCCTCGTGCGCCTGTGCATAAGTACAGCCCTGGCAATGGGCCAGAAAATATGATTGTTATTTGTACAAGAAGCGAGTTTTCTGCATTTAAATTTTCAGAGTTCGAATTTGTTAATGAGTGTTTTGCAGTAGTTGGAGATTTCAGTATAGGCTGAGGATGATGTTGAAGTTTTTTTTAGAGGCTGCTTGCTATATGCTGTTATTAGATTTTATTATTTATTATATTTTACTCATTTTTTTTGAACTGCCTTGGCACACATATTAGAAAAATGATATTGGGCTGGTATTTGAATGGAGAGAATGAGAACTCTGATTCTAACATGATTTCTATAACACGATCGCAGATATTTGGATCTAGAGAGTAGAAACAGTAGTGAGACCATCGAAAGGAGGAGGAGGAGTCCCAGAATCCTCACTTGGTGTTGTTATCATGCCACTTATAATATAAACTGTTTTAGATCGTTGTTAACAGTGCTAAATGCTTTAGCCTCTCTCCCAGCTTGGTCAGTAAAATTGGAAAAAGAGGAAGCCATTTGAAATAAACATTTAATTCTTCAAAGAAAACAACTTCACTCTTTGGTAGTTGGGTTGCAGGAAATCAGTCTTCAATGATAATACAGGATAACAAATGATACATAATAGAGCTAGGAAGCCTTAAGCCAGAGAAGGTTAAAAATTATAGATTTAAGATTTAACATCCTCTTGCAAAGATATTAGACCAGGGGTCTTCAACCTTTCAGACAGTGCAGGCCGCATTAAAAATTTCAATGAAGCCCGCGGGTCACTAAGCTATACTGCAGTATTTAGAATTGTAAGATGCTTTCCAGATTCACAACGAACGCTGTGCATTTGATACTTTACATAAAATCCTATAAAAGTAAACAAATTCAGCTTTAAGAGCGTAGGTAGGAGTCGGGTTCATGATAACTAAATACAATCAATACAAAAAAGATGATTTAATGAAGAAAACATTAATTTTTTACAATGTCAATGGGAAACTTGGCAATATTTTTCCTTGACGAGCTTGTTGATGTTGACTTCAATGTTGGAAGTCGCTATGTGCAGAGTATTCTCCAGATGTTGGTCCGTAATCTGAGTTCTTGTCTTGGACTTCATATGCTTCATTCTGGAGAAGAACTGCTCACATAAGTATGTGCTTCCTAAAAAAGTGCACATCTTCAAAGCTTGCCGGCGAAGATTAGGGAATGCGTCCTCAGAAATGTGGTCTTTGTAAAATGTAAGCAAGTGCACATTGAATAATTTTTCTCTCAAAGAAGAGTTGTTTTGGAGTTCAAGAAGTTTCATACTGAGCCAAGCATTTCGGCAGCATTTACACTGAATGGCATTGAAAATAAATCTAAAGAAGACTGTTGGTTACGAAAATCACTAAATCTCTCTTCGAACCCACTTCGCAACACGGCTAATTTTTTAACGTATTCATCAAGAGACGAACAGTTGGACTCAGCGAGAAGCTGAAAATGAGTTAAGTCCTTTTTTGCGAGTTGTGCGTCTCAAAGTTTGAGCTTGGCCACAAAAGCTTTGATCTGATCAAACAGAGTGTGCACCAATTGATCTTTGGATTGTAGCCGTATTTAGGTCATTCATATGCAACAGGATGTCGGTCAGAAAGGCAAAGTCTGTCATCCACTCCGGATCGTTAAATTCCGCAACCGATTGTGAAATTTAACGATTCCCCTTGGTTAGCATGAACTGCTGTATTTCGCTCCTTAAGTCAAAGACTCTTTTAAGAACCTTCCCTCTGCTCAACCAACACACATCACTATAAAAAACCACATCGCCGTGATCCGATTCGTACTCTTGGAATTGACGATGATTCAATCCTCTTGCCCAAAAAATGTTGACGACAGTCACAATAACTTTCATGACACTCTCAAATCCAATAGTTTTCGCGCACAAATTATCCTGGTGGATTAAACAGCGGTAATGGGCGAAATCTTTTCCTTCTAGTGTCGATTCTTTCCAAAGCAGCGCAACAAACCCTTCGTTCTTTCTCACCATCAGGGGCACCATCAGTTACCACACCCTCGAGGTTGGTTAAGCTGAGGTCGAAACGCTGAAGCGTTTTTCTTGGCGGCTTCAAGAATATCAGTGCCTTTCGTCGTTCCCTTCATAAGTACGAGCGCTAGCAGTTCTTCTGTCACATTGAATTGTTGATCAATGCCACGGACAAAGATAGCCAGTTGTGCTGTATCCTTCACATCTGTGCTCTCATCTAAAGCAAGTGAATATGACGTAAATTCGGACGACCGTTTTTTTAAAGTTCCTTCAATGTTCTTCGACACGTCGTGCTACAGTTACCCCAGACAAACTCGGTTTTTTTAAACACTTCCTTATATTTGGGCACAGAATATCCCCAGCAGTAGGCTGACCATACGTCCCGTTTTGAACGGGACAGTACCGTTTTTTTTTCTTCCCGTATTTCCCGGCCTTCCCGTCGTTTTCATAAAAATGTCAATTTTGTCCCGTTTTTAATAAAACCTCTAAATATACTTGAATATTGGTCAATCATAAATTATTATTCATAATCTATAATCGTATATCAATATCATGGATACCAGTAATTTGTATAACCATGGAGTCACATTGTTCGATACCAAATATCAATATCTGCAGTAATTTATCCAGAGAAATTAAAAAAAAAAAAAGAAGAAAGAAGCATGTTGGCAACACTTGCGCGTCTCAAACGCACCGTCTGTTTTGCTGTAGCTTTAGTGTTTTGTTTTGCCTGTATGCTAACCAGTGGCTTTGTTATATACAATGCCGGTTGTTTAAGTTTCATATTTTTTTAAAGTTTAAGTCTATCCTTGCAATGTCAAAGAGGTGTAGTTTTTAATGACAATCTCCAGAAAGAATTCAAATTTATTGAAATGGACAAGCTGTGTAGTGATGGAACAAAAGTGGTATGCCAACATTGTAATGTCTATTTTTTCGTTCCTCATGGAGGCAGAAGCGACATCAGCCAACATCTATGTAACCAGAAACATAAGGATCTGAAAAGACTCTGGCTTCAGTTATAAACATCAGCTCGTTTATGGTGAGATGTGATGGTGATAATGAAAGCGATAAAATTGCAAGTGAAGCTCTCGTTGCTTATGATATTGTGTGTCACGGCCAAAGTTTTCACGCAAATGAATGTTTGTCGACATTGATGAATAAAATTTATGAACGAAAATTTTCTTCAGTACGTAGCAAATCAGAAGCAATAGTTACCAACGTTTTATCACCGTACATATTGAGCAAAGTAATAGAGGATTTGAATAAAACAAAAAGCCTTACAGTCAGTTTAGATGCATCAAACAAAAAAAAATACAGCAAACTTTTTCCAATCGTTGTGCGGAACTCTTTGCCAAATTGTGGTGTTCAAGACAAAATTATAGACTTTATTTCCTTACCTGAAAATACAGTCCCCCTCTACATCTACCTAAATTTTTGTATGAGTTCTGTCACTGAAGAATAATGGTAAGCTCGATATGTTTATGTAATAAAACTTTTTTATCGTCTTACTTTTTCATGAATACAGAATATTACATAACTTTCGTCCCGTTTTTGAAATCCCGATGTCCTGTTTTGGTCTCAAGGAAATATGGTAAGACTACCCCAGTAGCGATAAATAAATAAATAAATTCCGTGTGATGATACTGCGTTCCCCCTTTTTACGGGAGTTCACGGTACCATCTAGCCCCCCCCCCCCAATTTTATCCGGGCTCCGGAACCGGCATAGGCTGACGAATCAGACCTATGGCTGGGTCAGTATCCCTGACTGTAATCCGTGTGTCCTCAGACCGGTTTGCCTGCTTTCGGGATGAAAAACACCAGATAAACTGGCGGAAAAAACCCTGCTGTCCACGCCCAAGATTGGCTAACTTGGCTATGGCTGAGGAAGATCCTTAAGCTCCTCACGTCGTTAACGGGAACCGAACCTAAGACACTCCTTCCCCAGGCATATGGCTACGAAGCGCAAAATCACTAGGCTAACCGCGCGGACCCCAGTAGCGATGAGACACTCTTTCACAAACCCGCCGTCCAAGAAGTCTTTTGATTTTTTAGCAATTTTTTCAGCTATTACATAACTTACTTTGGCGCACGCTTCGCTCTCTTCCCTCTGCCTTTTAAACGTACCTTGCTGGCATTTAAAATCAATTTGGAGACAGCTCAATTTCGACCACCTTAAAGGGCGGCTTCATATGGAAACATGCTTTGTTTCATAGTGTCGTTTTACATTGTATTCTTTTGATACTGACACTGACTCATGACAAATTAAACACGCTGGCTTTTCGTCGATCTGCACAAAAAAAAGTACAAATTGGTCTGCTTTTCATTAAAAGCCCGACAAGAATCACTTGATTTACGCTTTTTACTCGTAAACGCCATAGCGATGGAAGGTGAAGGTTCGTCTGGCACGACGAACCTGCGTGCGCTTATACACAAATATCACACTGTTCACGACTGACTGACTGTGATAACCTGATAACCTGATATGGCTTGATGGATTACAGTCCCTTGGACTTCTATCCCTTAATCGGTATGGAATAGTCTTGTATTAAGTGTTAGCGAGCACCTGGCTCACCCTATTTAGGGTTGTACGGAGGTACCAGAATCGATAAGCAAAGCAGCTTTCGGGCGCTTATGTTTCCACCTATCGTGTTCGTCATAATTAGATGACTCTTGAATGAGTTGATTTGGATGAACAGCTGCTTTGGCAAAATAAGCAGCAGCACTGTTATGGAGGAAAGTGGAAATATCTGGAATATCGGCATCTCGATGTAAGAGAGTATTTCTTACAAACCACGGAGCGTTGAAGATCATACGGAGGCACTTGTTTTGTATAACTTGTAGCTTTTGGATGTTAGTGGCGGAAGTGTGACTCCAGGCCGGCGATCCGTAAGTTAACGATGGTCTGATAATTGTTTTGTAGATCCGTAGTTTGTTATCAGTACTGACTTGGCTTCTTCTATTGAGCAGAGAATAGAGTTGTACTATTGCAGAGTTTGCTTTTTTGCATGCGTAAACTATGTGGGAGTTAAAGTTTAAACGGTTATCAAGTTGAATGCCTAGATATTTGGTGCTAGATCTCCATGGGATGGCTGTGTTAAAAAGTTTAACTTCTCCAACATGAGATGCTTGTCTTCTTGTGAAAAGAATGGCAGTGCTTTTATCGGCATTTACAGATATTCTCCATTTTTTGAACCAGTCTTCTAAATTTGTTGCTGCAGTTTGTAATCGCTGAGTAGCTATATTAGGCCTGAGAGATCTGCTGAGAATAGCCATATCATCTGCATAACTAGCTATAGTGGTTAGTGATGTGCTAGGAACATCAGAAACAAAGATGTTAAAAAGAAGCGGTGAGAGCAGCGAACCTTGAGGGACACCAGCAGTGATTTTTTTCAGTGATGATCTAATTCCACGCAACTTAACCTGAATTTTACGGTCCTGTAGAAAGGAGTTAATAATTTTGGTAAGATAAAGAGGGATGTTGGCTGCAATTAATTTGTAGATGAGACCTTTGTGCCATACAGTATCGAAAGCTTTTGCAACATCAAGAAAGATAGCTCCTGTGTGCTGTTTCCAGTTAAAGCCTGTAGTGATGAACTCAGTCAGTCTGTGAATTTGCTGTGTAGTGCTATGTCCAGTACGGAAGCCAAATTGTTCTTTCGGAATTATGTGATTTTTATTCACCTCCTCATTAAGTCGGTTGAGAATGACTCTTTCTGCTATTTTTCCTAGGCATGATAGAAGACTGATGGGTCTATAGCTCTGTGGCATCTGAGGCGCTTTACCAGGCTTGAGAATAAGGAAAATATCGGCTTGTTTCCATCTTGAGGGGAAATAATTAATTCTCAGAATTGCATTGATAATCGCTACTAAATGCATGACAGCTTTGTGTGGGAGGGCTTTAATTGTTTTTTTGGTAATTTCGTCCGGGCCAGGGGCTTTTTTGTTTTTAAGCTTCCTAATAATTGAATAGACCTCTTTAGGTGAGGTGGGGCGGATATTTTCACAGCTACAAGATCGCCGAAGTACAGAACGTACCCTACGATGTATCTTTTCTATGAAGACTAGATCCGCTTGTGCATAATTAGGACGGCACTGAAGTTGCAGGGCTTGAACAAGCGCTTCCGCTTTTTCGTTATCTCTGTAAACAAGGCCTCTTTCTCCGTGAATGGGCTGGATGTTAGAGCGATCTGTACGGAGAGCTTTAGTCAACTTCCACAGAGAATTATCTTCAGTTTTGAGAGAACAGAGTTTTCTTTCCCATTGCTGGTTTCTGTGATCTTTTAAAGCGTAACGGACTAGGTTGGACGCTCTGTTTAGTTCTCGACGGTCTTGCGGAGATAGCGTGTTGTGATAGCGGCGTCTGAGCCTGTTTTTGTTCCTTATCAGAGCAAGGATTTCTGCAGGAAGTAGGTTGACTTGAGCTGGGGTAGAAGTAGAGCAAGCTGCGGATAAGCCAGCCTGTATTTTAGATTCAAGATTGTTGACTGCCGCGTCAATTTCTTCACGGGTGGAAATAGTCGGTACTGAGTCTATGATAGTGTTCATTTTAGTCTTGAATTTTGCAAAGTTTGTGTGGGAATGGCTGGGAATGAGCTCAGGCTCCTCCCCTAAACTTAAGAGTACTGGATTGTGATCTGAGCTTAGCTCGTCACTCACTTGAAGTCGGAATTGATGAGAAATATTGTTAAAAATAGCAATATCTAAAACATCAGGTCTGCCGATCGCTCCGTAGTGTGTTGGCTCAATCGGGCCTGCAATAACGATATTTCTCTTCAAGGAAAAGTTATAGAGGATCATTCCGTTGTTATTAAAGCTTTTGCTGTTCCATAAAGGATGCTTGGAATTGAGGTCTCCAGCTACAATTACTGCTTCATTTGTATCTAGTAGCTGAGAGAGATCAGAGGGGAGTAGAGGTTTGCCAGGGGGGTTGTATACAGAAAAAATCTTTAAGCTGCCTGCATTGTTGGTAAGAATTTCTATGCCCGTCTCCTCGAGGTTAGATGTAGTAATCTTCTTAGTCTCATTATAGCGAATGTTTCTTCTGACAAAGATGGCAGTGCCTCCACCTCTGGCATTAAGTCTGTCATTTCTAAGTAACGAGTAGTTTCTGAGTTTGGGATTATCGCAGGGACGTAGGTGTGTTTCGTTAATGAGGAGAATATCAATTTGTAAATGATCTGTAAGCTCCTGTAATTCCAAAATTTTGCTGTTGAGACCGTTTGCGTTCCAGAATATTATCTGCATAGAATTTGATGTTAAAGCCGGATTAGTCATTAATCATGGAGAAGATGACTTGTGTATTCCGAAGGAATTTGTTGGTGTCGGCCTGGCTTGGATTTGTTTTGCTGAAGGCCATTAGCATCTCCCCAAGTGAGGCAGCGAGTATTGCTGAAGAATTTGGACTGCTAGTTGTAGAGAGTACCTTAGTGTTACTCGAGGAAACCGCAGAAGCATAGGATTTGTCTGGTGTAACTTTCCGCCCTTGGAATTCAGGCACGGATCTCATAATATTTGTCTGAGTGGGCTGAGTTAATTCCTGTCTAGGCTTTTGAAGGTTGGATGGGTGGAGAGTGCAACCCCTGTAGTTTGCAGGGTGTGGGCCACTGCAGTTCGCACATTTAGCAGGTGTGGTCTTTGGCTTGACGCAAGTGTGCGAGGGATGGTTGCCACCACACTTCACACATTTGTAGTCTGCTCTGCATAGCATTTGCGCATGCCCAAATTTTTGGCAGCGATGGCATTGACCAGCCGATGCCTTTCTTCGTAGTGGCTCGGTCTTGATGACCAAGTTGCAGACTATTTTAAGATCGTAAATTTCCCTCTGGTCTTTACTGATCTCTACTAAGACCAGAGGCATGGGACGCTTGTCTGCGCGATACATTCGCGAAATCTTGACTGGCTCCAAGCCTTGTAATCTGAGGTCAGTAGCTATTTCGTCTGTTGTTATGTCTTCTACCAAACCTCTGATCACTACCTTGAGGTTCTTTTCACTCTTAAGTTGGTAAGTATGGTATGGAAATTTATGATCGTCCATAAGTCTGGTTAACTGGCGGTAGTCCGTTGTTCCTTCAGGCTGTATACGTACTCCGTCATCTGTGTTTTTGGCTGACGAGAACTTGATGTTGCTTTTCTTCATCGTCTCTGCAAGCAACGACCACTTTTCTTTAGATCGCAGTACTACTGGTGGGATCCTCTCTTTGGGCTGTATTGGTATAGTTGTCTTAGTGCTTGCACTAGATTGTGCTGATGTGTCCATTTGAGCGACAATTTCTTGTTCTGCAGCAAGAGACTCTTTCTTCCTCTTCTTTCTGCTGACTTCTTGGTAATCGTTATCGTCTGTGTCAGCTGTAGCGGTGGAATTGACGCTGTCATGTGTAGGGCGAGCAGAAAGTTCGGAGGTTCGAGGGTCTTCATTCTCGACCTCCATAATCTGGTGAATTTCTACCTTTCCTGGCCATTTTGTGTGCAAGATGTTGCCTATTTGCCGAAAGATAGCGAGAAGTTCCTTGAAGGAGAGATCTTCATATGGTGAATCCATAATGTAGACTTGAAGTGGGGGAAAGGACCTGCCTTGTCCCTTCAACCACCGAGTGTTGTACTGGGCGGGAAACAGGAGAGAACCTGGAAAATATTTTTGAAGTTGAAAGGAAAAAGTCTTACCTGCTCTGATGTTCGAGCACGCTGGTGGCGCATCAAATAATCACTATTTAATTTCAGTGTTGAATAACTCTGAATTAAACATTTAAATCAATTAAAAACAAAACTTAACTTCACGCTGTACTACTACAAGGAACGCTGATAAACACGTCTGAACTCACTGAAAAACAACAACAACTCCCAGATCAAGATTAGTAATAAATCAATGAAATTTGACAATTGACAATTGACATTTATGTCTTTAAGGGTGAAGCAAGATGCTTTTCATATTCCCCGCTATCTGTCGTGGTTACAGTGAGGGTAAAATTTACGAGCAGTTTGCTCGCCCTGAATGGGCATGGAGATTATGCATCGTTATAGGAGGCTAATATAGTTTTTGGTCTTCTATATTTGAATATGTCCGTTGGCTCATATGCTGCAGCTTGTTGAATCAAATCATTGGGGTGTGTGGACGTCTTTAGAAAAAACTTGGAAGCTAAGGATTGTAGATAAGAGAGAATATATGGAATATTTGTGTCTCTATGGAGCTGGCTGTTTCTAACATACCACGGGGCGTTCAGAATCATTCTCAAGCACTTGTTCTGCACACGCTGAATCTTGATAATGTTAGCGTTAGAGGTGTGGCTCCAGGCTGGAGAGGCATAGGTGATTATGGGACGAATCGTCATCTGGTAAAGTTGCAATTTGATTCTGTTGCTGAGCTTGCTATTTCTATTAATTAGCGGGTAAATCTGAGCTATGGCTTTAGATGCTTTTGCACATGCAGACTTGATATGTTGGTTGAAAGATAGCTTTTTGTCGAGAATTACACCCAGGTAATTTGTTTCTGTCTGCCAGGGAATTTTAGTATTGAATAGTAACACATCTCCTGCAGGAGACATTGGCCTTTTTGAGAAAAGAACCGCTGAGCTTTTCAGGGGGTTGACTTCCAATCTCCACCTAGAGAACCAACCCTCCAGCTTTAGAATGTTTTCTTGAAGCTTTCTAGTAACGAAGTGGGGTCTGAGGGATCTGGTTAGTATTGCCGTATCGTCCGCATACAGCGCTAAAATGGAAGTCATCGGATTGTGAGGGATGTCTGACATGTATACAGAAAACAGCAATGGAGCCAGTAGAGATCCCTGTGGCACTCCAGCAAAGATATGGCGCTGGGACGATATAGAACCGTTAATTTTAACTTGCATTGTTCTATTCTGAAGATATGAACGGATTAGATGAACCATTTTTAGTGAGATGCCGGCTGAGATAAGTTTGTGCAGGAGTCCAAAATGCCAGATTTTATCAAATGCTTTAGATAGGTCTAGGAAAACAGCTCCTGTGTACTGGCGCCAGTTGTAGCTGGTGATGATATATTCCACAATTCTATGGATTTGCTGGGTAGTACTATGGTGTTGCCGAAAACCAAACTGTTCTTTAGGGAGGATGTTTAGGTCATTTATTGAGGTTTGGAGTCGTGAGAGGATGACCTTCTCTGCAATCTTACCCAGGTTGGAGATGAGACTGATTGGACGATAATTCTGCGGTAAGTGTGGGTCTTTGCCTGGCTTATGTATAGGAATCACATCAGCCAGTTTCCAGGTGGAAGGAAAATAGTGAAGTCTTAAGATTGCATTTATTATACTGGTCAGATGCACTATAGCTTTTCGAGGCAGCAGCTTGATCACCCTGTTTGAGATGCTGTCTGGTCCAGGAGCTTTATTGTTCTTAAGTTTTTTAATAATATCATATAATTCAACAGGTGATGCGGGTGCAATATGATCAGCACTGGTATCCGGGAGGTTTAGTGCATGTCTAACCTGTCTGTGGATTTTATACAGATGATTGAAATCAATGTTGTTATAAGATGGTTTGCACTGATCCTCAAGATTTTTAAGTATGGCTTCTGCCTTATCTGCATCTGTGTGGATTAGGCCCTGGTTTGAGATTATAGGGGGGAGGGATCTGTTTTTGTTTTTGATGTTTCTCAGTAGGCCCCAGATAGAGTGATCAATAGGTGAGATAGAGGCTAACTTTTTATCCCAAACTTCGTTTCTATGCGTTTTAAGTGCATCTCTTACTGCTCCATTCAATCTATTAAGCACTGTCTTATCCTGAGGAGCGCGAGTGTTACGAAATCTCTTCCTAGCTCTGTTCTTCTCTCTGATCAGGTCCATAATGTCCTCAGGCAAACGATCAGGCTTGGGAACAGGTTTCTGGAAGGTTGCAACCATTATAGCGGACTTAATCTGTTGGGTGAGGCTAGTCACTGCAGAATCCACATCTTCTGGTGTGCATATGTGTGGGACGGGTCCTATTTGATCCCGAAGTGCTTTAGACAATCTCTCCCACGATATGCCTGAATGAGGAGGAGACAGGCATTCTTGTTCTCCCAATTGCAGTAGAATTGGGTTGTGATCCGACGACAGCTCGTTTAGTGATGTAAGGCTGTACTGTAGTTTAATGTCTTGCAGGATGGCTATATCCAAGATGTCAGCAGTGCCAGATGTACTGAGATGAGTTGGTTCGGTAGGTCCAGCCACAACAGCATGGTTTAATCCTGTGTAGCTAGAAAGGATACGACCATTTTTGTTAGTGGATTTACTGTTCCAAGCAGGATGCTTTGCATTGAGGTCTCCAGCGATGATGATCGGTCCTTTTACTCCAAGGATGGCATCCAGATCTGAGGTCAATAATGTCTTTAATGGAGGGTTGTAAGCAGAAAAAATTTTGAGGTTCCCAATTGAGTTTGTGAGAACATTGATTCCTGTGATTTCGAGGTTGGTGGTAGTAGGGTTGGTTATTGAGTGATGATTGATATAGCTTTTGATAAGAGTGGCTGTACCTCCACCTCTATACCCAAGCCTGTCGTTTCTGTAAATCTGATACCCTCTGATTTTCAGGGTGTCAGCAGGCCTCAGGTGAGTTTCATTAATTAGCAGTATATCTGGGTTGTATCTATTATTAAATTCCTGGATTTCTAATAGTTTGTTTTTTATACCGTTGGCATTCCAACCGATAATCCTAAGAGAGTTTGGGACGATTTTTTTCCTATGCATCAGAGAGTGCAGATAATATGGATTGGGTTTGCTGTAGGAATCTTTTTGTGACACTTAAGGATGGATTTGAGTTGCTGAAATCCTGGAGCATGTTTGCAAGAGAAGAGGTGATAACAGCTGATAGATTTGAGTGTGGAGTATTCCGGTTCTGGGTTTGTACTATCTGTTTGGAGCGGGCCACATCAGCATATGTTCTTACTTGATGTTGAAGATTCGTTTTCTTAAGGGGCTCAGTTAATGATGGGCGAGCACCAGTTGTCATGTTCTCACTCTTGGAGAACTGAGTAGCCTGAGCTTCAGGAACTCTCGCATTAGATGACGAGGTAGATTGATGACTGGGATCATTCCATCTGTTTTTGGGATGATGCATACACCCTCTATAATTAGCAGGGTGGGGACCCCCACAATTAGCGCACTTAGCCGGGGTGGTTTTTGGCTTGGCGCAGGTGTTTGTGGGGTGATTCTCGCCACATTTTACGCATCTGAACTGAGCTTTGCATAGCTTCTGGGCATGGCCAAATTTTTGGCACCGGTGGCACTGCCCAGAAGATGATTTCTTTCTCAATGGTTCTGTGGTGATTTTGAGTCCACAGATTGATTTTAAATTATAAATGTCTTTGTAGATGTTATGAATTTCTACTAAGACTAAAGGCATAGGTGTCTTATTTGATCTAAACATTCTAGTGACCTTTATGGGGGGTAGTTCCTGTAGGTTAAGGTCAGTAACTATTTCATCTGTGTCAATATCCTCAGAGACTCCTCGTAAGACTACTTTCAGATTTTTTTCAGAGGCAAGTGAAAATGTGTGATATTGGGTTCCTCTAGTATCCAGTTCCTTTGTAAGGTTTCTATAGTCAGCCACCGTGGTGGGCTGAATTCGTATTCCCTCGTCTGCATTTTTAGCAGACGTGTAATGAATTTGTGAATTTGCCATGATGGTTCTGAGTGTTGTCCATCTCTGCTTTTCCCTTAGGATAATCGGTGGCACCTTTTCATTGTGGGAAACAGAGGGATCTGAAATGGGAACATCCTCTTCCATACCAACAACATTTGTTGATTCAGCAGCAAGAATTTTTCTCTTCTTACGTGCGTGAGTTTCTTCTTGATCAGAAGGATTAGAGGTAGAGACAACTAGATTGAGTTTTTCCTCCACTTGTGGGGAGTCTTCATTTTCCTCAACTTCAACTTCAGGTGAGGAATACAAATTTAAGTAGCCGGGCCAATCCCGTTCAAACTTTTTGAGGAGCTTTTTAATAAAACTGAGTGCTAGCTTTTTATCGAGTGACTCAATAATAGTGTCGGGGTCAATCATGCTAGTAGGCCATGTCAACTTGAACTTCTTTTGTAGTTTATCAATGAGTTCAAGAGCTGGCTCTCTTTCGAGCAGATCAGCAAATACGTCCAGGTCAGGCACGCTCATATCGATTTAGTTGCGTATGTGCGTTAATAAAATATCCCGCAGGTCTAAAGACCTGCCAGCAGAAGTTTTTGTAAAATATCCCGCAGCCGCAAAGGACTACCAGCAATATCAAGCATAGGCGCGTCAACTAGCAACAAGATGTTAAAATACAACAACGACACTAATGGCAGTAGGCCTAGCGTATCGCCTTTGCGAAGTCAGTTGACTTACCTTGTATGGGAAATAAAATGTAAAATGCCTGTTTATTGCGGCAAGCAAATAACTGATATTACTAATGAATATAAGCATAAATCTCTGAAAACTTATCAGTCAAATACACAATTCACCATCAATAACACACGACACAAAACACTAACACGCGAGCCGCCATCTTCCGTCTGTCCCCACCTGTCAATTAGTTTCTTCATGTTCTTCATTTTTCTTTATGTTAGAATGTAACTTGTTGTACCGTACATGTGCCCGATCACTTTAGCCGAAAATTAATTTAAAAAAAATGTTATATTTCAGTATACATTTGTATTGATTTTCTTATCAATTATCATTAAATCATTATAGGCAATGTTTAAATTACACTGCACATTTAATCCTTCATTAGTAACAAAAACGACACTTATTAACCGATATATTTTTTCAAAATATGAAACATTTGCTTTCAATATTTTGAGATTGGTAACAAAACGTTTAACTGAACTTTTTAAATGTTACTCATCAAAATAAAGAGACTTTCAATTAATGGGAAGCTAACTAATTCAAGGAACTATGAGATATATAAGATATTGGAAGTAGGCTAAAATCATCGTTGTCCGTGCAAAAGGTTTTTCGTTTATCATTTGAGGACTCGCTTTATATAGCGTAGTGTGTTACAAACACGTAGTTTGTAACACACTACGTAATACGAGGTATAATAGTTCTTCCAATTGCGCTACGGAAGCAGCGCAATTAGAAGAACAACGGTACATTGCGCCCTTCGATTGGAATAGGCCTAAGTTCGATTCTCGTCGCGACGGGAGGAATCTTTATCTGGACGATTTCAATCGAAGGTGAGTTAGCCGATCTCATACAGAGGTAGCAGGGTTTTTTCTCCCGGAAACTCGGGTTTTTCATCCCTCATACATTGTGAGATACAATGATCTCACAACATTAATGAAAACTGAAAGATCCTTTCAAAGATACTCAATGATATCCATATAATTGAGTTTGGTATCCAATTCCATATCAAACCCAAAATACGTTAATTGATTATTTTTTCATATTCCCTGTTTAAATTTGCTTAATATTCAAAGTTTCAATTTATTATTTTCAGTAACGATTATATTAATATATTATTTCTTATTTAGATGAGGCCTAAAAGTAAACAGAATGTGCAAGAGAAAGAAAATGATTCAAATGATTTTTTAGATATCATCGGAGGCTACGGTCCTTGGCAGCGGTGCCTTTTTATTATATTTTTCTTTTCAACATTTCCTACAGTATGGAACAGTCTAGTTATCACCTTCTTTGCTCCCAATATCGACCACTGGTGTACTACAACTCCAGATATTACCAACAATAACGCAAGTCGAAAGAATTTTACTGTCTTAACGAAGACGGCAGAAGGATTGGAACAATTCAGACAATGTGAGTATTATGATTTTGAAAATATGACAGCATCATTACAGCCTAACTCAGAAAAGAACAATAGCAAGCTATTACCATGCAAAAGCTGGGAATTTGACAAATCATTTTACTCATCGACGATAATAGAAGAGGTAAGTAACTGACCACTAGGTGAATCATACCAGTTTTGTGTATTTTTTTAGCTAAAATAAAACAAGAATTGCATAACATGTAAACATTGAAAAGTGAAAAAATTAATTTTCTATGCTTTAACTGCAGTTCTTACAAGGTATCAGAGCAGTTCAAGCAAAATGTGTGCTAACTAGAACCGTAACTAGACAGGCGCAATAGATGCATAGGGCCCAGGTGGGGGAAAAAAAACACACAATCTAAAAATAAATAAATAAATAAAATGTCAACTGCCATGCTAAAATTGTAAAATCCAATCCACCGAACTCATCAAAAATATTCTACAGTAAATAATATTATTTCTTTCACTTTTTCGTTACTTATTTATTCAAATGTAGCAAATAGTTCAAATTATAATAATATTTTCTAATTTACAAATTCACCCATGCTTTAATCGGCTACTGTTGTTAATTATATATATATATATATATATATATATATATATATATATATATATATATATATATATATATATAATTTATTAATAAACTTTACTGTTTTACTTCGTTTATTATTTATTATTACTTTTTTTTTCATAAGAAAATCCTGCACAGGACAAAGTTACGACTCTGTGGTGCTAACCGTTCTTCTTCTTTTTTTTTTTTTTTTCTCGATTTTATCTACCAAATTATAAACGTCGCTGTTGATTTTAATGTATAATAAGAAAGTTTCTTTCAGTTACTAATATATGTCGCATGTTTTTAATTGAAATGTCAACCATATTTATACTGTATACTGTTGCCTAAGACTTCCCCCTCTCCCTAGTGGAGCCTCGTCTGTGAGAGAACATGGTTAATATCAGTCAACAAAGCCTTGTATTTGATTGGTTGTTTACTTTCTGAGATCTGTTTTGGACAGCTATCTGATAAGTAAGTACATAAATTATCCAATATCTTTTGTTGATATTTCGAACATAATTCATTAAGAAATTAATATTTATATTCAGTATATTATTTAGCTGAAATATCTAAATGGGAAAAATTAAGCATCGATTTTAATTAAAATAACAATAAATTATGGAATAAGTAGTATTTATTCTTCCTGTCTTTGTTTGTTTTTCGCTTTTATCGAAAATATCCATTCATACAATTTTAAAATAAATAATGATCACAGTAAACTTTCTATATATGCGACGAAGATGGACTGTTTATGAGAATCGACCGATTCGGTGTTACAGTAGTTTGTGTTGCAGTATTGTTTGATATTATTTAATTCTGCATAATCACACACTTCGTATGTATTATTTTCTAAAGAGTATCTCTCGGAATAACTGTCACGACTACGTGGATATTTTTAAGCATTGCAATCAACGTTTGAAATAAGGTAAAATACCATTATTCTCATGTCAAGAAAAAAATTCTAAACATTATTGTATTGTACAAGCTTTTTTTAGCTTACTCTCGCTTATTTTTACTGATTCCGTTTGTTTTTCTTTCTGCCCCATTTAAAACATTGAATAAACTGCATCATCCCTTTCTCCATCGTTGCTTGATGACAAACAGAACAAAGTGCATATTCTTTATTCCGTGGACATATTAGGGCATTTAAAGGCAATTTTCAAAAACTGCTATTCTAGGATAATCGAAATTGTTACTATTAAAATAATTATCGAAATAACTCTTTCAAAAGTTGGTATTTTATTTCTTTAACTCAAATTTTCAGATATGGCAGACGACCTGTTTTGCTTCTAAGTATGTTTCTTGTGCTATTAGGAGGTACAGTTTGCGCGTTTTCCAGTTCTTTTATCATGTTTACTGTCCTGAGGGTGATCATTTCTATGGGTGCTGCGCCTATATTTACGACAGCATTTGTGATGTGTAAGTAATTTTTATTTTATAGTAATCCTAAACACAAAATGTGGTTGGACTTGTATTACAGTCTAGATAGAATGAAAATACGTAAGATAGAAAACAATTGTTATAATTAGATTTACTTAATATCCGAACATTGCTAAATCAAAAAGTATGTTAATATTTTAGGTGGCTACTTCTATGTACCATTTCTCCATAATAGATGCATGAACCAAGATCAGCAGAAAAAATACGTTGGATTCTAGTCACTGACTGGATGAATTTGTTGTATACTTTTTTTTTTTCAGCCAGATGGTCAACTACTGGAGCAAGAGCAAGGAGCGTTTTTAAACCTGCAACTCACAGAAATTGACAGGAATACATACGCTTACTAGTTGGGATTGAGGACTTTAGATGTGTAAGCACATTGACAAGTAATGTTCTCATTTGCCTGCCGTTGTTGTTGTTAAGAGAGACCTCCAAGGAGTCAAGGACTCATCGAGGGATACCACACGCACCAGCTATCATACTTATTTTTGAATTCATTTACACTGCTTGCACTCACAACATCCAATGGCAATCCATTCGAATCACACACCACTCTATGAGAAAAAAATCTAGTCCTCACTCCTTTCTTAGCGGCATTCATTCTCAGCTTCCAAGTATGCCCTCTTGTCCTTTCCCCCGCCTCCATAAATTGAAAAATTCCATCAATTGCAATCCTGTATGACTCTTTCAGAAGTTTGTAAGTCTCAATCATATCACCGCTCTTTCTCCCGTTTGCTAGTGTCTCCAGTCTACAAATTCTCGACGTCTCTTGGTAATCAGTATTCCACAATCCTTTTATCACCACTCTCCTTTGCACCCTCTCTCCAATATATCAGAATCACAACGGAAACCAGGAGTGGAGACCTGCGCACAATAGTCCAAATGAGGTCTTATCAAGGTCTTATAAAGAGGCAAAATGACATCCTTATCTTTACATGTGAGCATTCGTTTCAGCATGCATTGCATTTATCTTTTGAGTTGTATTTGCAGTCTTTGCTACATGGCTCCCGAACTTCAACTTCCATCAACACCCTCTGTCTAAAAAGAAACCGAAGTTTTCGAAAATAGAAGAAACTAGTGGTGCCACCTGTTGTATCATTTTGTTGTCGAAAGCGGCAACCTTCATTAGTGTTGTGTCAACTGTTTATGATATTTGTTTCATTAGAAGCCGAGTTTTAGCGCCAAGAGTGACAGTGTGTTTTGACAAACGGTCGGTCGTCACGATATTCATGCCGTACGCAACGAATTCTCGCTATCAATCGCTTCAAAACTTTGAGATAAAACTCACCATTGACCGTTTGGCCAGGTGGAACGAAATCTTTGTGGATAATACCTTTGGAATCGTAGAAACAAAAAAGCTTCGTCTTTAGTTTTGACTTCTCCAAACGACTTTTCTTCGGATGCTCCTCTTCTGGTGGTCTCCACTCAGCACTCTGGCGCTTTGTTTCGGGCTCATACTCAAAACACGTTTTGTGACCAGTAACGATCGTTTCAAGGAAGTTTGAGTCCTTACGAGCGGTTTTAACGAGGTCCTTGCAGTGTTGAATTCGATACATTTTTTGGTCGTCGGTCAACTTGTTGGGAACAAATCGCGAATTCAATTTACGAAGGCCCAAACTCTCTGTCAAAATGTTGTGCACAGTTGATTTTGAAATCCCTAATTCATCTTCAATCAATCTCACGGACGATTTCTGGTTTTCTTTGATGAAATCACGCACTTTTTGGATGTTAACTTTGCTCAGTCCAGTTTTTGGACGGCCCCGATTTTCGTCGTCCTCAAGCCTCTCACGACCACTTTGAAATCGCTTAAACCACTCGTAAACTTGAGTACGGGATAAGCATTCATCACCGTATGCTTTTTGAAGCATTTGATGCGTTTCGGTAAAACTTTTACCAAGTTTAACACAAAAGTCAATCGCAGCTCTCTGTTTGAAACTCATTTTCCGACTGTTCGTCAAAACACATTGTCACTCTTTGCACTATATCTCGGCTTCTAATGAAACAAATGTCATAAACAGTTGACACAATATTAATGAAGGTTGCCGCTTTCGACAACAAAAAAGATTCAACACGTGGCGCCACTAGTTTCTTCTATTTCCGAAAAGTTCGGTTTCTTTTTGGACAGATGGTGTACTAACACTCAAAGATCCCTAGCGTCATCACTTTCTTCTAGCATAATTCCACCAATATAATATGACACTGGATCTAATCAGGCCAATGTGAATGACTTTACATTTACTGACATTCAACATATCCATTTTCCCATGCCCACAATTCCAGCCTATTCAAATCATTCTGCAAGTACTGCATATCAACAGCATTCCTGATTACCCTATCTATCTTTACATCATCAACAAAGATAGATAGGATAAAAATCAGCAAATAGCCGTGTGTCGCTTGTCATATCTTTCCCAATATCATTATTGTACAGATTGAATAATAGTGCACCAAGCACTAATCCTTGTGGTACACCACTGGTTGGTTATTTTTTATTTTTTTTAATTTAGTAATCTTTGTACTGGTTATGGGCAGTACTACCCTTACATCACATCCAGACATTTCATCCAGACTTCATATAGGCCTAAGCCTTTACAAGTATTTTACCCTATGCCTGTTCTAGTTATCATTGTAGTCATTCTCTGGTGGCAACACCATACTACCAGTGTGCCCTGTAGGGCCTTCAAGAAAAGAACTTTTATATCCTTCTGCATAAGCCCAAGCTGTTTTAAGTCCTTATAACTATCTGCACTCCATACGCCATGTAAAGAGATGGTGGCGCTGGTAAATCTTGGAGTTGCCCCATGCTCCTCCCGTATCTTACTAACTAGATCTTGGTTATTTTTATAATAATTTACTTTATTATTATGGCTATAGGCTAGCGGGCGCCCTGTTCCCACTACCTGGGCATCAATTACCCAAATGTCACCTTCTCTTTTAATCATGAAGTCTGGCTTACGCAAACCTATGGAGGTCCTATAATGTGGTTCCACTGCAGTCTCCTAACCTTTGTTCTTAAAGCGTTTGTTTAGAATGGAGACCACAGCATCATGCCTTCTCACTCTGATCCCATGGGTGCGGAAGTAACACTGGGCTATATGAGACAATGTCTCACTGTAGTGGCAGCCAGCCCTACATTTGGAGTTGTCACTACCCCATGAGCTGTGCAGGCTTGAGTAGGCAGGGCATTAATCCTCTTCCTGATAAGGTCAATATACTCGAACTCAGGGAGGAGTCTGGTGCCATCCCTTACCCAATCATGCTGGGGAGGCACCAGATTTGACTCTTTTAAAGGAGCACCATCTACAGAACAGTGCAACAGAGATGCCCATCTCTTGTGTTCTGCGGGTGCTGACTCGATTAAAGTACCTTGATAATGGGACCAGCCTTTAGCCTGCCTAAAGTCTTCTTGTATTAATGGGCTATAGAAAGCCTCTCTGCAGATGGGGGAAGAAGATAGTTCTGACTGTGCAATTCTTGACAGTCGCAGACATGGGATCAGCCATCTAAGTGATGGAACCCCAAGCCAACCATCCTTCACTCTCGCATGGAAATATGCAGTAGGAGTGTCAGGCGTCACTCGGAGCCATGATCTCACGGCTGAACGGATAGCCCTGTCCATTCGGGACAGTACCGAGATATATGTCCTACCAAGCACCAACTTGTGGTAAAAGCGAGGTAGGAGATAGTAGGAAAGGAGAAACAGTCTTTGCAGGGGTTTGAGAGGAGCTTTCCTCAAAGAAGCGATCCCAGTTTCTAGGATAGAAGGGACAGAAGACCTTCTCTTTGGGGGTGAACATGATACTGAGGTATCCCCACTCTTCCAGGATGGTCGAAGCATGCAACGGCATCCCATGCAGGGAAAACTCTATAGTCTCAACCTTAAGCTTCTTGTCACAACCAGAGGGAACAAGAGCTAAAGAGCAGGACTTCTCTACATTAACAGAAAGACCTCAAATAGAGAAGAAGTCAACTGCCCGGTCAAGGAGTTCCTGCAAGCCTATCTTAGTATAGGCTACGAGAATAAGATCATCCTCAAAGGCCATAGCATTAAAGGAAGAAGTGCCTAGAGAATAGCCTATATGGCTAGGAAGAGAATGAAGAAACTCATCTATGATGCAGTTTAAGAAAAGAGGAGAAAGAGGATCACCCTGGCGAACACCCCGCACTGCGGGAATAGAAGTTGCACGGGACCCTGTAGTGATAGTGATCGAGCTACCCAAGTATAACTCCATAACATAGGAAAGAAAAGGTTCTGGACATCCAGCAATAGACAGCACTCGAAGGATCGCTTACAATATGTATATGTTACAATATGTATATACAGGCATTCACGTCAGAGCACAAACAAAATCCTCAAGATTATCAAAATCAAAACAAAATACTCTTGATAATCTCACACAGCCATTTTGTAGTCTTATTTGCTAAAACAAGAACTACTAGAAAAGAACCACAACATGGTTTTACTCAGTCTGGCTTATAACTGATGTGAAAATGGCAACTATTGGTTGAAGGAATAAATATATCTCTTTCTCATCCTCGAGTAAGTGCAATAAGGAAGTATATCTGAAATTATATAAATTTGAAAAGGAGAAGAAGTAATTTCTTAGAAAAGTTTGAATTGTACATTAAAAACACGGTAAGTACAATGTATATAATCTTGAAAATTATAGCCCAGTAGCATTAACTGGGCTATAATGAATACAAATAGAGCCCAGTAGCATTAACTTCAATAATTATAATAATTATGAAAGGCAAAATTTAGATATTTACTTTTAAAAAAGTAATAATAAACTGTGACTTGATATTGGAAGGAGGAGAAGACCGAAAGTCTGCTGTACTTCGTGATAGGAACGTGGAAGTCCGGTAGGGGTTCAAAAGTTCCCAAGAAAGTGTGATGTCCTTATTTATAATCCCATAACTACATGATATGTTCAAAATTTATAAAGAGTGACTTTGTTTCTCCGGAAGATCAAACGTTTCCAGTGGAATAGTACATGCTTTTGGGGCCTATGCAACTAACGTTATGAACCAGTATTTTAAATACCATACCGCAGTCTCGAGCACGAATCAATATAAAGTAGATTATACTTGCCAAGAAATTATTACATGTGCTATTCTGTAGCCTGTTTGTCTGTTTTGAAGGAAAAGAAAAAGAAAAAAAAACCTACGGCCATGGTATGAGACCGGCTAACTTACTTTGAGTCAAAGAGTTTATATAAAGGTTTCTTGCTTCCTAAACGGTATTTCTGAGGTCTTTCTAAACGAAAGCCAAATGTTCCATCGTTTTTTCAACTGCTCTAAAAGTTGCTGGTTGTGTAGATGTGTCATGCCATGATGCCATTATGCGATATCTTTAATAATTCGCGGTTTTGTTGAGATTGAGTATGTTTTTTATATGTGAATCAGTACTTTAGTATCATGGATTATACTTACGTATTGTAAAGAAATTTTGTTGATAAAATTTCTTTACACTACGTAAAGAAATTTTATCAACAGTAAATTTTATCAACAAGTATTTGTTCCCTTATGCAGACCAGTGGCTAGACATAGGAGAGTGTTAATAAACTCTCCTATGTCTAGCCACTGGTCTGCATAGGGGAACAAATACTTGGGAGTCTACCTAGGAAACATGCCCTCTTCATAGAATAGAACTGGTATACACCCATTAAACATTTTAAGCAAGTACTAGGAATGTAGGCTGTGCATCCAAAAGAGAGAGAACAATACTTGTTAATCAAATAGCTACCAATGTCCTTTGGCATACATTCAAGATTCTCACGCCACCAGTGGAATTTATCAAACAAATACAGTCAACTATCTATCGATTCATATGGAACAAACAACCTTGCTTTCCTACTCTAAGCGAAGTGTTTCTCTTTAAGAAGGACAAAAATTGATATCCATTGAACTTAGGATAACAATATTTTGCACTCGCTTTTTCCTTAATACCCAACAACAGAAAATGGCACACAAACGCACCACCGAATATATTTTCTAGTTCTACTACTAGAGGTTCTCTTTCTTCACAACCTTAAGAATGAAAACAGCTCATGTGCCAATGAGTCTAACATTGGCACATGAGCCAATGTTAGATCCTACAACTTAATCTTAAAACTACAGAGATGTGGTTGTAGGATTAAGTAGAGGAGACATTGAGTTGTGTGCCCTCCTATAACGAGTCCTTAGACTCCTTAAAGGTGTCACGTAATAATAATAATATGATGGAAGAACTTAAACCTCCAGCACACAGTGAAGAACGACAGTGTATCTTCCTGAATTCCTCATCGAACCTATCTTACACAACACTATGGTAAGGAACCTCATCACTAAGAGACAGATTTTCTTTCCTCCATGGAGCAGGTGAGGCATGGAGTATCTTGGGTGACATTTTTTCTCCATGCCTTGCCTGGCAATTTCCCAAATCACTGATCAACTTGGAAATCGGGCTGAGTATATAAATACCGTGAAATCTGCTTTTCTAGCGGCTATACTTGATAGCATAATGGAAGAGGGACTCAGACCTCCCGAGAGAGAAGATCCGGCTCCTCCTATCTTTTTGATAAAAACCAGCAATAAATGGGAGAGAATTACACCCTCCAATGTAAACAAAATCAATAGCACTGCAATGCAACAGTCCAGTGAAAAGTACTTCATTGGATAATCCTGTTCATCCAAGAAAACACTTTCACTGGGACCTGGCATATTGCACTAGAGCCACCAAGCCCGAATCCGATATTCAGTGGAGAATGTGGCACAATGCCCTTCCACTCCTGCTATATTACAGAAATTCAACCCGATAAAATATCTTATACTACTGGACAAGAACAGTCCAGCATATCTACTTAAAGTAGAATGCCAGTTAATAGCAAATTAATCCATTTGTCTCGAGAAAAAACAGCCTTCATTCAGAAGAGGAACATCTCAGTCTTGTACATGCATAATCAAAAAACTCTTTATCACTGCAAAATCAGTGACAACACAGTTTTTATCTTGAAACACACCAGAGTATGTAGACAACACTTTCACTGAGAGAGGCAGCTAACTATCTTCTTGCAGCCTTTAAACAAAAGGTGAGAAGCCATCTCCTTTATGAGCATCATCATCAAGTAGAGCAACATCGTAGATCTCTTCCACCAAGACTGGAATTAACTCCTGGCTGAGTACAGCGACTGCATCACAATCCACTTTTCATCTTAGAAGTAACATCATTGCTCCCCCCACTTCCCCGGAAAAAAGGGGCGGGAGTATATATATGAGTTACGGATGCAGACTTCAGTTTTGGTAAGAACAGCAGAGCTGTTTGGTAGGAGAGGACTTATAAAGGTTTTTTAAATATTTATTCTTTTATTAATATAATTATTTCATTATTAAAAACATACAGATATCTATCTGCATGTTTTGTAATTATGAAATAATTATATGAAAATAAAAAGTTTGTAGTGCATATTTGTTCTAATTTCTTGAGGGGAGGGATCAGTAGTTGATCCAGAGGAATCCCCTCTGGATCAACTACTGTTTGTTAATTGATGTGCTAGACTGCAGCTCCAGAGTTTGGAAGTACAGTCTGTTGTTATTTGGCATATTCAAACTTCAAAGATAAAAAATCGATTTGGTACGAAATTTCAAATTATCGAAGATTTGGCAGTTACTAATAACAGCATGGAGATTCACTTCTGGATTGCAGGAAATAAGTTAATAATTATCTGTATAGTAGATACTGTTATTTTTCATTTATTTATCGAATAGAAAATAAAGTAGGCTGCTCTATGAAAATATCATTATTATTATTATTATTATTATTGTTGTTGTTGTTGTTATTATTATTGCAGTGGCTGAAATCGTAAATGCCAAATACCGAACCATCTTAGGAATTCTGATTGAGTTTGGTTGGTCTACTGGATACGTTCTCTTGCCAGGAATTGCATATCTTTTGCGAAATTGGTCCCATATTCAACTCGCTATAACACTTCCGTCTTTTATTCTATTTTGTATATACTGGTAAGTAATTATTTATTTATTTATTATTTTTATGTGACTTCACCCATGAAATATTGTAAACCTAATAATACACGAATACCATGGGAAGGCTAAGGGTTATGCAGTGGTGGCTCATGGCTTGAAATCGTGGGGGTACTGCAACTTTCGAAATATACATACACACTGTAAGTACAGTGTATACGTGTTTGGATAAAATATCAAAATTGTGGTAAAAATTAAAAAAAAATTAAACATGAAAAAATATTGTTTATTATTGATAAAATTATACAGGTTGGTATAATTCAAAATTACTTAAAAATAAAATATATTCTTGTTTTGTTTCATGAAAAAATATTGTTTATTATTGATAAAATTATACAGGTTAGTAATTAAAAATTATTTAAAAAATAAAATCAATTCCTTTAATTGTAATTAAAGGAATGGATTTACAATTTTTGGACATTACAATTAAATCCTTTAATTGTAATGTCCAAATATTTAAAGAGACGGAGTAAACACTATAAGCACCATGAGCACTCTACTACTGGAGAAAACTGTATATAAACAACAGTGGAACTGCGCAATGGACAGTGCCGTATTACGCTAATAGCTCGCATCTTACTATGATGTGTATATACTTGCATGCGTAGCAATATGACACTGCTGTTAGCGTCCTTTGCACTCTTCAGTGCTACAAGATGGATTTTTATTATTTTCTATACAAAATAAGAGAATTATATAGGATTGTTGATGATAAAATTAAATATTACAAGCAAATATAAATAAATTAATAAATATATTTATATATCTAGAAAAATTGGGGGTGCTGCAGTTCTGCAGTTCCTATGTACGAACCTCCTCTGGGGTTACATAACCTAGAAACCCCTTACTTCAGGCCTGTGATAAGAAGAATAATAGTCTCGTACCCAGTCATGAAATTCATCTCCCCCCCCCCTCCCCAAAGATTAACGGCAGAGAAACTTTGATTATAGGTAGTACTATTTTATGCACAAAACGGTATTTCATATTACCCAAAGTTCCTCTGATTCTAGCAGTAAAGCCAAATGAAGTTGTGAAAATTAAAATCTCCAAGAAAGATGACTACACTGTTATGAACAGAGAAAAGCAATATTTAAAGATATAGAGACAACAACATACAAAAAAATGTACTCTTGTAAATAACATCTTTCTCATATCTGCCATATCCCAACACATCGAACTGATCTTTATTATTATTATTATTGAGACATCCAGGGAGTCAGGAACTCATCGAGGAAGTCCATACTATTTGCACCAGCTCTCATACTTGTTCTTGAATTCATTCACACTGCTTGCACACACTCCATCCAATGGCAATCCATTCCAATCGCACACCACCCCTACGAGAGAAAAATCTAGCTCTCACCACCCTCCTTAGTGGAATTCATTCTGAGCTTCCAAGGATATCCTCTTGTCCTTTCCCCACGTTTCATAAAATGAAAAACCCATCAACTGAAATCCTATATGACCCCTTTCAGAAGTTTGTAAGTCTCAATCATATCGTTCCTCTTTCTCCTGTTTGCAAATTCTACAATTTTTCAGTCTGTATTCTAGATGATTATGTGGAATATTGATTATGAAGAATTTGTAGAATTCTTCATAATCAATATTCCACGATCCTGAATTCATTTTAACTCTCTTTTGCACTCCCTCCACTGTATCAGAATGAGCATGGAAACCAGGAGACTAGACCTGCATGCAATAGTCTAAGTGAGGTCTTATCAAGGCCTTGTAAAGAGGCAAAATGACATCTTTATCTTTACATGCTAAAGTTCATTTTGGCATTGCAGTTATCTCTTCAGCTGTATCTGCAATATTTGCTACACGGCTCCTAAACTTCCTATCTACTAACAATCCAAGATCCCTCATTAGTTTCTTCTAGCATAACCGACCTATTAGTATCTCTGGTGTGGTAGTGAAGATTTTAGAGAAGTTGGTAAGAACTTGCATACAGAAATGGATAGACAACCATTCTATACTCTGCAGGGAACAGCATGGGTTTACTAAAGGAAGGTCACGTTTTAGCAATTTGCTCATATTTTATAACAATGTTACAGACGAGTTGGATAAAGGGAATGAATACACTATGATAAGGTTCGATTTTTCTAAGGCATTTCATAGCATACCACACTATAGGCTGCTGCGTAAACTGGAGAATATGGGATTGGAATATAATCTATTGACTTGGATCAGGGGAATGTTGACAGACAGATATCAAAAAGTGGTATACAGTGGGTGTGAATCTGCCAGAATTAAGGTAACTGGTGTACCTCAGGGTGCAGTCCTTGGGCCATTATTGTTCAATCTATACATTAATGACATCAAGCAGGGTCTATCATTAGATTTGCAATTGTATTTTGTAATTGCTGAATATTCCTATCTTTGCATCATCAGTTGCAATTACAAAATGATTTGAATAGACTGGAAATCTGGTCAAACAAAACTGGCTGTCAATTTAATGTTAATAAGTGTAAACTTATGCACTTTGACGTGATTAGAGTTCCAGCAGCATATTATATTACTCAGGTTATGCTACAAGAAACTGAAGAGGCAAGGGAATCTTGGTGTATTGGTGGATAAGAATTTAAAGTTCAAAGGTCATGTAGCAAAAGTTGCAAATACAACTCATAGAATAATTGCTATGTTGAAGCAAACCTTGACATGTAAGGATAAGGAAGTAATTTTGCCTCTTTATAAGGCTTTGATAAGACCACACCTGGATTACTGTGCACAGATTTGGTCTCCCGGATCCCAAGAGGATAAAGAAGCTGTGGAAAGGGTGCAAAGAAGAGTTACAAAGATTATATCCCGATTATGGGATTTAGATTATGAGGACAGATTGTGAGTATGTGGATTGCAGACTCTGGTTAACAGGAGAAAGAGGGGTGTATAATAGAAGTCTATAAACTTTTGAAAGGATGTTATAGGACTTAAACTGATGAAAGTTTTTGTTATATGGAAGTGGGGGGGGGAGAACAGGAACATCCATGGAAGTTAAGTTGTTCTCAGTCAAGAAAGGGGTAAGAGCTAAGTTTTTCTCAGAGAGCAGTGAGTCAGTGGAATAATTTGCCCTTAGGGGTAGTGAGTGCATTTAGTGTAAATCAATATAAAAGAAGGTATGATAGCTGGGTTGGGTAATTTACAGTCTCCCTCGATGAGTCCTTGACTCCCTGGAGGTCTCAGATAATAATAATAATTATCCCACCAATATAATACGACATTGGATATCTAATCACTCCAAAGTGAATGACTTTACATTTATTGACACTGAACTGATATCCATTTTCCCATGCCCACAATTCCACTCTATTCAAATCATTCTGCAAGTACTGCATATTAGCAGCACTCCTGATTACATTTTAGCATTGAAAAAAATAATCTTCCTGTCGTTTGGTCAGTTGATAAGTGTCAGTCAGTTATTATCTCATACAGAAAAAAAAAAGGAGCCAAGTACTAAAATTGGAGATTGGCTGCCGTTTAGAAAAGACGGCTTTACGAGGGTGGTCCGAAAAGTTTTCAGCATAACAATGAAAAAACGAATTTATAATTTCAAAATTATTTTTATTTTTCAACATAATTTCCCTTAAGACTAATACGTTTATTTCAGTGATGCTACAGCGGCATTATCCCATCCCTCACTGACACTTATCACCTGACCAAACGACAGGAAGATTATTTTTTTCAATGCTAAAATGTAATCAGGAGTGCTGCTAATATGCAGTACTTGCAGAATGATTTGAATAGAGTGGAATTGTGGGCATGGGAAAATGGATATCAGTTCAGTGTCAATAAATGTAAAGTCATTCACTTTGGAGTGATTAGATATCCAATGTCATATTATATTGGTGGGATAATTATTATTATTATCTGAGACCTCCAGGGAGTCAAGGACTCATCAAGGGAGACTGTAAATTACCCAACTCAGAAAAAATTTGTGAGAAAAGACCTTGTAGAAGAAGAAAAAAATGATCTATCATCAGGACAAGGCACCTGCCCACAAAGGTGTTTTGGCAATGGGAAAATTAAGGGATCTGCAAAATATCCCTCTACAGCTGCAATCATCTCTTGATTCAAAGAAAAATGCCGACAAGCAAGGAAGAGTTTTAATTTTGGGAGGAGACAGAAGTCAGAGGGAGCCAAATCTGGGGAATAAGGTGCATGTTCCAACAATTCATAGTGCAGATCCCTTAATTTTCCCATTGCCAAAACACCTTTGTGGGCAGGTGCCTTGTCCTGATGATAGATCATTTTTTTCTTCTTCTACAAGGTCTTTTCTCACAAATTTTTTTGTCTAGTCTGGTTAAAAAATGGGAATAATATTCCTCAGTTATTATTTCACCCTTTTTTAGATAATTAATAAACAACATGCCTTTAACATCCCAAAACACTGATGCCATGACCTTTCCTGCTGATGGAACCGACTTTGTATTCTTTGGTGCTGAACAACTGGCTTCTGTCCACTGTTTTGACATCTGTTTGGATTCTGGTGTGTAATGGTGAATCCAAGTCTCATCCATAGTAATAAATCAATGCACAAAATCAGTTTTATTCTTGTTAAAATGCTTCAAGCACTGTTCAGAGATTTTCATACGAGTGTGATTTTGATCAGCTGTGAGCAAGCGTGACACCTATCTTGCACAAAGCTTTGTCATTTGGAATTCTTCATGCAGAATATATTCTACACATTCTTTTGAAATGCCTATAGTCTCGGCAATTTCATGCAATTTGACTTGTCGGCATCCAATACCATATCGTGCACTTGATCATTGATTTCTGGTGTTGTTACACTTTAGATGTCCTTCACGTGGATCATCTTCAAGGCTGGGCAGTCCATTGATTAATTGTTGAAAATGAAGGAGAAGCGTGCCCATAAACTTTTATGCACTTCGAATGAATTTCTTTTGGCGCACGATACTCTATTTTATCCATTTCAAGGGATACAGCAGACAACACTTTTGCTTCAGACAGCTGTATAAAACAAACTACCTGATAGAATTACTTGTAGTTTCACATGGATGCTTATGACAGATGTACTAACTAAGAAGAAAAAAATCTTGCTGATAGTGTTGCCATCTATGGTCAAGGCTGAGAACTTTTCAGAACAACCTCGTAATTTGGAGATTTGTTCAGACACACCTTTGGCATATGGGATGGCGATATATGTACTATTCAATCTCATCCCATAGATGGCGATAAGATTGACAACTTCTAGAGAGATATGTAACAGAGAAACTCTAAATGTTAATGAC
This sequence comes from Typopeltis vanoorti, assembly GCF_054136105.1. Lineage (NCBI taxonomy): Eukaryota > Metazoa > Arthropoda > Arachnida > Uropygi > Thelyphonidae > Typopeltis > Typopeltis vanoorti. The sequence goes on along the minus strand of NC_143567.1, from coordinate 53,882,083 downwards.
TTTGTTAACAAAAAGCCTCTGTGATCATGTTAGAAAAGAAGATGGTTTTGATAATATGTATTTTGTTAATAATGTTAATAATGCCTAAATAGACCACAGAGTCTAAAATTGGTGAATAGGAGATTTAATTGTGCTTGAATTGTCACAAGGATAGTAATGTGACTGAGAATGGATATAAAGTACAGTGTTTTATTTATTTTTTAATTTATTATTTTAAAGCAGAAAACTGAAAGGATCTCATCAGGCTGAATAAGGAAGAAATTCATAGATGATTTTCAGCTTCAAGAGTAAATGCTATACGAGGATGAACATTATTGTTCTTTGTGAGAAAGCCTTGAACTTAAAAACAGGGAACCCTGCCCTAATGCAAATATAGCTTCCATATATCTTCCATTGGTCAGGGTGTTAGAGAAGCTAGTGAGGACTAGGATTCAAAACTGGGTTCACAGCAGAATTCTGTTTAATGGACAGCATGGATTGCTAAAGAAAGATTTTGTTTTAGCAACCCACTTATTATAACAAGGTGACAAATACATTGAACAAAGGGGGATGTATATATAGTAGTATATTTAGATTTTGCAAAAGCTTTTGATAAATTGCCACATGACAAGCTAGTAGTTAAATTGGAACAGATGGGATTGAATAGTACTGTACAACCACAGATGCGAGACCCCTCGCCCACTTCCGTGCATGACAGAAGAAGGCGAATCCATTCCAATAATAGGGTAATCAATGCGTTTCATAGGATGAGTGTTTATTATTATATGTCAAAAAATTAGGTTTTCTTTTATGAAAATTCTAGTTTTTAAAGTGTTTTATTTTATTTGTACAGTTGGAAAATTTTACGTATAAAGCATGATTATGCATGTCAGTGACGAATTCGTACATTGCCTTATTCCTTTCTCCCCTTCAACATGAATTGACTCTTCTTGGCAATCTGCTAGTGACAGCTTCTCCCCTTCAACATGAATTGACTCTTCTTGGCAATCTGCTAGTGACAGCTCTCTCTTCTGTGGTTGGATTGGAGATTCGCTGTCTAATAGTTATCAGCAGGTTGTATATGGGGGACTGATATCCCAGAAGATAAAAGTCACTAGCGGCATACACCTGTGGTATGCCGCTAGTGACTGGTACATACAAATTAAACAATGATCCCAAAACAGACCATTGTTGTTTAATTTGTATGTAAATGACATTAGAAGGTGATATACAGTTTTTTGCAGATAGTGCAAAAAATTGGGGAGAATTATGAGAAGTAAAGCAGATGTTATAGCCTTGCAAGATGACTTGAATAGACTGTCTGAATGAGTAAGTTTGTTGGGATGTCAGTTTAATGTAGCAAACTGTAAGGTTTTAAAATTTGGGAAGCAAAGATGGGATGCAGAGTATAGGATTGGTGAGGATATCTTAGGGAGGTGGAGGAGATGAAAGATTATGGGGATAATGGTGGATAAGGGGTTGAAATTTTGTGGATGCTTTGCTAAAATTGTGAGAACAACACAGCAGATTATTGGAAGGATGTGGAAAACACTGACATGAAGAAATAAGGATGTTATGATTCCATTGTACAAGGCTTTGATCAGATGGCATATGGATTACTGTGCACAGATTTGGTCACCTGGTTTTCAAGAGGATGATGATGAGTTGTTGGAACAGGTTCAGAGATGATTCACTAAGTCAGCTTCTGGTGTCTGGAACGTGCAGTTTGAGGACAGATTGAGAGAATTGCAAATTGCAGACTACTGGATAGAAGAAAGAAGTGGGGGGGGGGACATGATCAAGACATATAAGTTGATAAAGGGTAATTACCAGATAGAAACTTTTAAACTGTTGACTGTTGAGAGGTGGTTACAGGGTTGACACTGGGGAGTTCTTTTGCTTGGTTGAACTCCTTCCTGCTGTTCTTGTCCATGATGACAAGAGGCCATCCCTGGAAGTTACAAAAGGAAACTGTGAACAAAAGGGTGAGGAGTGGTTTCTTTGCATGGAGGTGGGTTGAACCATGGAATGCATTGCCTGATGGAGTGGTGAGAGCAAGAATGGTCAATGAGTTTAAGGAGTGGTATGATAGACTTTGTATTTCTTAGGGGGACCTCCCCTCGATGAGTCTTGATAGACTTTGTGTTTCTTAGGAAGGACCTCCCATGATGAGTCTTTTGACTCCATGGAGGCCTGAATAATAATAATAATAATAATAATGTAGATGACATTTTTCATAGAATGTTTGGAGATGGGGTGGGGACAAACGGCCATCCCTGGACACTGTATAAGGAGGATGTGAGTAGGGGGTGAGGAGTAGATATTTTGCATGGAGAGTGGTGAGTGATTGGAATGCACTGCCTGAGAGTGTGGAGACAGTGAATGCATTTAAGTCAAGATATGATGAGCTGTGCTTGTGAGAGTGGGACCTCCCACGATGGGCTCTTTACTCCTTGGAGGTATGCTGATGATGATAATAATAATAAGGTATCTGTGCCAAAGGATGTAACATCCATATAGGATGGATGTTACAGAGCAGTCACTATTCAAACCATTCCATAAAACATTTTGTGAGGGATAGGAGAAAGAGGACTAGCCATGGTAGTACCTTCTATTTGCTGGTAAAATTTTGTTCTGAAAAGTGAAGTAGTTCAAGTAGATGGGAAAATTGAAGCAACAAGCATCACAAGGATACTTGTGAGAGCATCTTGTGGAAGTAACTAATGTTTGATCTAGCAGAACATTCATGAGGAGAGACACAATATCAAGACTAATTACAAAGTCAATTGGGCTAAGACAAAGAAGCTCCAAGATTTTTTCTTTAAAATGGAGAGTGTTTTTGATGAAAAGGCCTTTACTTGTGAAAAATATTCACCAATTAGAGAGATGTTTTGTGACTTTTAAGAAGTTGAACCTATACAGTCAACAGGTCATAATTGAACATGCTTTCTGGATTTTGGGGAGACCACACAATCCAGAAGGTGATGGTGATAAATTTGGATTTTTTTTTTTGGTTCCTTCATCGTAATTGGTGTCACCATCAATAAGCTTCTTAGTCTAATTAAAAGTTAGATCATGAGAAAGAGGATAATAAATGTAGTCATGTAACGACCTGCAGAGATAAAAGAGTTATCATTCCGTTGTATAAGACTCTGATCAGACCACACTTAGACTTTGTTCTCAGATTTGAAAGGGATAAATTAACTGTGGAAAGGGTACAAAAGTGGTTTCAGGACTGTACAATATCAGTTATGAGGATTGGCTGAGGGAATGTGGACCGCAGAGTTTGGTGGATAGAAGAAGGAGAGGTGATATGATTGGGACTTTTAAATTGTTGAGAGGTAGTCACAGGGTTGACACTGGGGAGTTCTTTCACTTGGTTGAACAGTGGGAAGGAGTGATGACAAGAGGCCATCCCTGGAAGTTCCGAAAGGAAACTGTGAGCAAGAGGGTGAGGAATGGTTTCTTTACATGGAGGGTGGTTGAACCATGGAATGCATTGCCGGATAGAGTGGTTCGAGTGAGAATGGTCAATGAGTTTAAGGAGTGGTATGATAGACTTTGTGTTTCTTAGAAAGGACCTCCCGAGATGAGTCTTTTGACTCCATGGAGGCTTGAATAATAATAATAATAATAATAATAATAATAATAATTGCTTTACTCTCTTCATCTTTTGTGATAAACAAACTTCATATTTCTCTTTAAGGACAGCCTAAGTTTTGGCAGATTAGATGATGGAAGTTTAGATGTGTAGAGAATTTATGACACTTCAAAACAAAAAGGCAGGTAGATGTGTCTGAAAAAATATTATGTAGAGATTTATAAGGAGAAAAATAAATAATAAATAACTGGAACTGATTTAGACATGCTGGCCAAATCAGATCTCTGCATAAGGCATTTATCTCTTCTGTAGTGAGGGTTATCCAGAAATATTAATAATGGTTTTATTAAGGTCTTCTCTAACAGTAGAAAAAGATGATGGAAGATGATGAACTAGAATATTAAACTTTGGTATAATGTTACTTCATACAGTGAAAAAATTCTCTCAGAAGACTCCAGAGATATATTATCTCCAGAGTTATAGATTTATAACTCTGGAGATAATATCATGACCACTTCTTTATGAATTGACTGAATATTTCTCTTTATAAAAACTAAGGATTTTTTGGTCTCATTACGTTGACATAAAAGTTAACGTTTGGTATCTTGTATATGATGAGCTTTAAGAGACCAAAAAGTCTCTTTAATCATGCAGCAGGTTGGAATTACCTAGGCTGATTTGCACATTTTGAGGAATTTAATTTTGTTTAGGCACTTGGCTGTTTCACTAATAATTTGTCATAGAGATTACACTGCTTTGAATTATGCTCTCTGTAAAGCTCAGAAATATGTTGACTACTTGAAACATTTAAATTAAAAAATTAATGCAACAGAAGATTTATGTTAGAATTTTTAATGGCATCATGTTTTTCCCACAAGTATCAAGTGTATCTTCAATATGAATTAAAAACTAAACAAAAAAACACTAAAAAAATTAAAAACTCAACAATATCGTTAGGACTTTGGACCATGCTGTTCTACTTTATTTAGGTGTGATTGACATGTACTTATCATTGAGTCTGTGTTACAGATTATCATAAAAAAAGCTAGTTTATATGAGATTACTATTATGTAACACCTCCAGGGAGACCAAAGACTCATCAAGGGAGGGCATCTACTCTACAACTCTCTGTCTCCACCACTCTACCAACCACATTACCTTCAATCATATTTACAAATGCCATCTACTGCCGACCACCACCACCACTAGTATTTTCACAGACAATCACAAACATCAATGTCCAATGCAGGATTCAAACCCACAGCCTTTTGGCCGGAGAGCGGATACACTAATCACTCGGCCAACCAGGCCTGCATTACCATAAAAAAAGTGGCCATTATTCCCATTCTCCCCTTGCATGTTAGACTCAGTGGCTTATAACAGCCTAGTAACTCATATTCTTTGAAATTTTCATATTCTTGGATAGGGTGATTAATCCTATTTGTATATTGTATTTCAGCTACCAATTGTGTGTTCATGTAGATTTGTCTGTTTCAGGGTGAAAAACCCAAGTTTCCTGGAGAACAAAACCTTGTTACCTCTTTATGAATTCACTTTCAACCGAAATGCCCTGATAAATGTTTTTTTGCATCCCAGACAGGATTAGAATGCAGGTCTTTCCAACTCAAATTATTTATTTTCTTTATGGCGCAACTGGAAGAGCAATGGAATATTGTGCCTTTTGACTAGAAAATACCTAAGTTCCATTCTTGTTGTAAAAAGAGGAATCTTTATACAGTTTTTTCAATTGAAGGTGAGTTTGTTATCTCAAAGGTTGGTTGATTGGTAGCGCCTCTGCTACTAATGGCTCAGCAAAAAGTTAAGCAAGTTTGAGCGTGGTTAGTAGTTGTAATGGGTCAATGCTGTTGGCATACTCTTCTTCGATGAGTCTTTGGACTCCCTGGAGGTGTCACATAATAATAATAGTAATAATACAGAGGTAGCAGTTATTCCCCTCCAAGAAACTTGGGTTTTTTTATCCTGCATACAGGCAAATTGGCCAGAGAATACATATAATTTACAAACAATAAATACTCTGTGAGCCCCTAGACTCCTTGGAGGTATCACATTATAATAATAATCAAAAGACATTGTCAAATCTGACTGAGCTCCAGAGGCTTTCCAGGAAGACATCATAATGTAATTATATGCTTTGCTTTTATATGAATAGAAAATATAAATGATCATCTATGAATTAGCCACTGAACTATCATATTTTCCTACTCGGAGGAAAAATGGATGATGGATCAGTTATAAACAAATAAAATTTAAATGGCTAAATAAATAAAAACAAAATGAAAAATCACATAATCAGTGACTGGAAATTAACCAATAGTTGTGAATACAGGTGTGGTCTCATGATTTAAGATGTTTTCTGCAACTGCTCATATTATTATTATTATTATTATTATTATTATTATTATTATTATTATTCAGGCCTCCAAGGAGTCAAAAGACTCATCGAGGGAGGTCCTTCCTAAGACATAAAGTCTGTCAAGACTCATCGAGGGGAGGTCCCCCCCCCTGAGAAACACAAAGTCTATCATACCACTCTTTAAACTCACTGACCGTTCTCGCTCCCACCACTCCATCAGGCAATGCATTCCACGGCTCAACCACCCTCCACACAAAGAAACCACTCCCTACCCTCTTGCTCACAGTTTCCTTTCGTAACTTCCAGGAATGGCCTCTTGTCATCACTCCTTCCCGCTGATCAACCAAGCGAAAGAACTCCCCAGTGTCAACCCTGTAACCACCTCTCAACAGTTTAAAAGTCTCAATCATATCACCTCTCCTTCTTCTATCCACCAAACCCTGCAATCCATATTCTCTCAGCCGATCCTCATAACTATCCTTGTACAGTCCTGAAACCATCTTTGTCATCCGTCTTTGTATCCTTTCCACAGTTAATTTATCCCCTTCAAATCCTGGGGACCAAATCTGAGAACAATAGTCCAAGTATGGTCTGATCAGAGACTTATACAACAGAATGATAACCCTCTTATCTCTGCAGGTCAGTGTCCTTCTCATAATAGCAGCAATCCTCTGTGTTACCTTCACCACCTTTGCAATATGTCCCCTAAACTTCAGGTTTCTATCAATCATCAACCCCAGATCTCTTGTCTCCCCTACTTCCTCCAGTATAACTCCTCCCATAGAGTATGCAGCATCCCATCGATGTTTCCCAAACCTCAAGACCTTACATTTTGCTGTATTAAACTGAAACCCCCATTCATTTGCCCATCTATCTAGCTTATTTAAATCCTCTTGCAGGGCTACCACATCTTCACTATTACTAATAATCCTTCCCAGCTTCGCATCATCTGCAAACAACTGAATATCCCCCTGCAATCCACTGGCTATGTCATTGATATAAAGGTTAAACAATATAGGTCCTAGTACTGAGCCCTGTGGGACCCCACTTGTAACCCTCTGCCTCCTGGAAACTGCTCCACCATCACAACTCTCTGGTACCTATCAGACAGCCAATCCTGAATCCAGTTGACCAATCTGACATCCAGACCCATGTGCTGCAACTTAAATATCAGCTTATCATGTGGCACCCTGTCAAATGCCTTCGCCAAGTCTAAGAAAATTGCAGTATATGCCTTTCCCTCATCTAACGTTCTTGTAACTTTATTATAAAAGGCTAGCATATTGCTAAAACAAGAGCGTCCTTTCACAAATCCATGTTGATTCTCACAGATAACATTACCCTCATCTGCCCAATGCTGTATACGGTCCCTCACTACTTTCTCCAAGATCTTAACAACTACTGATGACACACAGACTGGCCTATAATTAGACACTTCCAGTCTGTTACCACCCTTATGCAATGGCACTATCTTACCTTCCTTCCATTCCCTGGGCACCTTTGCCAAAGCTAGACTTTCATTGAAAAGCCATGTTAAAGGTACTGTCAATTCCCTAGCACATTCTCTCAAAACTCGTGGTGAAATACCATCCAGTCCCACAGCTTTACTGACATCCAGAGTACTCAGTATCTGAAACACACTCTCCTCCTGTACCTCCAGACCTCGAACCAGTCCTATCCCTCTAGCATTAAAACTGACTCCTCTAGGATGAAATACTCCAATAAAGTGTTCATTGAACAATTCCACTATGTACTCTGCATCAGTCACTCTATTCCCATTTTTATCCCACAATATCATTCTTCCACAGTCATTTCTCCTCCTACTGGCCACATAGCTAAAAAATTCCCTAGGATTTTCTTTGGATCTTAGGGCCAATCTGCTCTCATATTCCAGTTTCGCTTTCCTTACCACACTAGTCACTCTTCTGGCCTGTGTCTTATATTCCTCATGCATCTCTTCACCTGTCTCCTTATATCTCTTCCATAGCCTCTTTTTCGCATGCAATTCCTGTTTAATATTGTTTGTCATCCACTTTACTCCAAATTGCGTCCTCTTCTTCACTCGTGGTATGCAACTTACCATTGCTGATAACAAATATTCTTTCACAATTTCCCATGCACTGGTAATATCCGGGCCTTCCAATTCCTCCCTCCATGAAACTTCCCGAAGTTGACGTCTAAGACTATTATAATCACCTGCCTTATAATTCCACATAAGTTCTGTTCCCGTCTCTTTGATACTCCTGCATGTCTATTCATTTTCCAAGTCAACATATGGTCACTCTCTCCAACTGGTGGGAGAGACGTCAACTCAGTTATTATCAACTCTTCTGATGCTATAACCAAATCCAAAACTTTTGAACCTCTTGTTCCCTCTGTTACATGTTGCCTAAGACATTTGTCCCTCAAGAATTCTAGAAATTCCATTCCCCTATTGCTACATGCATCTTCCTCTCTCCAATTTATACTACTGAAGTTAAAATCTCCCATAACAATCATTCTTCTTGCACTTGCCAAACTTAGCTGTCTAAACATCTCCTGGTCCCCATCCTCTGTGCTCCTGGGTCTGTAGCAAGACCCCACTAAATATCCTGTCTTGCCTACCTCTACCTCACACCATACGCTCTCAAAATCATTTGTCTCACTTCCTTCGAAATTCTTTACTCTTAGAGGACATAGGTCATCACTTATCATAAGCAGTACCCCACCACCACGCTTTCCCCTCCTAGCCTGACGAAAAATGCTCTACCCAGCGACTTCTATTCCTGTTGTTATATCCCCTTCTGTCAACTACGTCTCAGTGATCGCAATAATTTTTGGCCAGGCTGATGCTATCTGCGCCACCAATTCCTCTCCCTTATTCCGGATACTCCTGGCATTAGTATAAAGCATATAAATGCCATTGTTTCTATACCCAACATTATCCCTTCTAGACTCCACTGGGCTCAGTGTTACCTGATGTCGTCTCCCTTCTCCCAAGTATCCATTCCCACAAGAGGCCACCCCTGCTATCATCCTCCCTGGGACACACTGACTCGTTCAGAACAGCAATCTCTCCAGATGCCTACGTCCTTCCTCATTCAAATGTAAATGGTCTCTTGCATACAACTCCTCTCTTTCCTCAAACGCACTCCAAGCATCCACATATACCAGTCCTCTCTTGTCACACATTCTCGCTATTATGCCATTCAATATCACCGCTCTTCTGCTCAGCTCATCATTATCATACCTAGGCAACACGAACACTATTTTTCCTCTCTCTGTCTTCTTCCGTACAGTCTCAAGCAAAAATCTCATATCTCTCGCTGCCCGACTTACATTACCACTCAAGTCATTCGTTCCTACCATCACAATCATCTCATCCACCCTTTCACCTCTCTTAATTGCCATAGCCACCCTTTCTATTGTTCCTCCTGGCAAACACTCCTCACGCATCCTATCTTGAACACCACGGATCATTGAGTCGCCATACATTATACCTCTTACCATTCCCTCGCTCCTATTGTTTCCATTCTCTCCTCTTCTTTCATTCCCATACCTCTCTCTTCTACTGTTTCCATTCTCTCCTCTTCTAGCACTCCCATACATCTCTCTCATTCCCTCTCTCCTACTGTTTCCATTTTCTCCACTTCTTGCACTTCCATATCCCTCTCTCATTCTGTCTCTGCTACCACTGTTTCCATCCGCTCGTCTTCTAGCATTCCCATACCTCTCTCTCATTCCATCTCTCCTACCGTTTCCATTCTCTCCTCTTCTAGCACTTCCATATCTCTCTCTCTCATTCCGTCTCTCCTACTGTTTCCATCCTCTCATCTGCTAGCATTCCCATACCTCTCTCTCATTCCCTCTCTTCTACTGTTTCCATTCTCTCCTCTTCTAGCACCCCCATACCTCTCACTCATACTCCCTAAATTCTCTCTCTCTCCTACTCTGATTCGCCTTGCATTTATCTCTTCCATTCTCCTAATCTTATCTTTCATACTTATGCTCTCATTCACAAGACATTCCACCTCCTCTTTCAACTCATCTATCTCCCTTTGCAGGTCAGTCACTCTTAATCTAAATTCACTCTCCCAAACAAAACCATCTCCTAAACTTCCACAGTCACTCACACCTTCCACACTATCAACTATTATTTTCTCATTCTCTCCTATCATACTACTTGTCTTCCTACATTCATTCCCCGTTCCTGGAGCAACAAAGTCGGATATCGATATATATAATGTACTTATTTCCTCCAACTGCCTGCATTTTGCGCACATACGCTCTCCACTCTCTTTAACAAGCCACATATGTATGAAGATAGTTTGTTTTGTTTATTTATTACAACACTTTTTTATATTTGTTGTTTATTTTATTTGCATAAATACATATTTATGTTTTTACTTTTATTATGAGGTTTCTTCCAGAATCACCCCGCTGGCTATTAATTCAACAAAGACATGACGAAGCAAAAAGGATACTAAAGCAGGCAGCTAAGAGAAATAAACGAAATGTTGAAAACATAGATGCTGTTGTAGAAAAGTTATGCTGTCAGTTAAAAAAGGTAAGCTTGATCAGACTAAATTACATTCAATCCATCAATTACAGAATGCCACATTTTGGATTTTAGACCCCTATCATCTGTCACAAAGTATTGTGACGGTGGTGTGTAATGTAGTATATTCCCCTAGTAGTGAGCAATTGGAGGTGTCATATATTAAGATTAATAATAATAATAACAACAACCTCCAGGTGTGCAATATATTTTTGCACACCTTGTTGTCAAAAGTGTTCAACTATCTTCCCTCAAAATGGAAGATACTGCATTACTTATGAAGAGACCACTGTATTTCCATTTTTCAAGAATAATAGGGTCTATGTTTCATTATTGTTGTGTTGTTATTGTTTTTATACATTCAAAAGCTGTTAAATAATTTATCACATAAACGCTGCTATTAATAAGATGATGATAATGCTTTGCATGAAATAATTAAAAACTCTCCTGAGCAGAAAAACTACAAAGTGAAACTAGAAAGAATGGTTGCACATTCTACATTGCAGTTCCAGAATTTCAATAGAAAGATTTTTGTCCAACTCATTATACTGTGCAGAACTGTTAGAAATCAGTAAAATGAAAATCGCCAAATGGAAAATAAATTTGAAAGACAATGAATTTTCAGTGGATGCAAATGAAAATCAAGGAAACTGTTTCTGACACCTATTACTCAAAGCAATAAAAAAATAATAATAAAAATAAATAAAAAAACTTAATTCACAGCTATCTATCTCTGACAGCCAGAAAACATATGACTGAAAGAAAAAAAAAATTCTATCATTACGAAGTCAATCATTTTGAGGGTAATGTTATCTGTACAAGTCAACATTGATTTGTTGTCCGCACAGTTAGCCTAGTGGCTTTGTGCTTCACAACCATATGCCTCGGGAAGGAGTGTCCTAGGTTCGATTCCCATCAACGACGTCAGGAGCTTAAGGATCTTCCTCAGTCATAGCCAAGTTAGCTGGGCTTGGGTGTGGACAGCAGGGTTTTTTCCACCAGTTTATCTGGTGTTTTTCATCCCGCAAGCAGGCAAACCAGTTCGAGGACACACACGGATTACAGTCAGGAATACTGACACAGCCTTAGGTCTGATTTGTCAGCTATGCCAGTTCCGGAGCACGGATAAAATTTGGGGGGGGGGGACTAGATGGTACCATGAATTCCCGAAAAAAGGGGGAACGCTGTGTCATCACACGGAATTTATTTATTTTATTAACATTGATTTGTTAAGGGGTGCTCTTGTTTTAGTAATATGCTAGCCTTTTATAATGAAGTTATAAGAGCAGTTGATGAGGGAAAGGCATATACTGCAAGTTTCCTGGATTTAGTGAAGGCATTTGACAGAGTGCCACATGATAAGCTGATATTTAAGTTGCAGCACATGGGTTTGGATGTCAGGTTGGTCAACTGGATTCAGGATTGGCTGTCCAATAGGTAAAAGAGAGTTGTGCAGTATCAATGAGGCAGAAGGTTACAAGTGGAGTCCCACAGGTACTGGGACCTATATTGTTTAACCTTTATATCAATGACATTGTCAGTGGGTTGCAGGGGGATATTCAGTTGTTTGCAGATTATGTGAAGCTGCGAAAGGTTATTAGTAATAGTGCAGATGTGGTAGCATTGCAAGAGGATTTGAATAAACTAGACAGATGGGCAAATGAATGGGGATTTCAGTTTAATGCAGCAAAATGTAAAGTCTTGAGGTTTGGAACACATCGATGGGACACTTCATACTCTATTGGAGGAGTCATACTGGAGGAAGTAGGGGAGACAAGAGATCTGGGGTTGATGATTGATAAAAACCTGAAATTCAGGGGACATATTGCAAAGGTGGCAAAGATAATCCGGAGGATTACTGCAATACTGAGAAGGATGCTAACCTGCAGAGATAAAAGAGTTATCATTCTGTTGTATAAGACTCTGATCAGACTGCACTTAGACTATTGTTCTCAAATTTGGTCCCCAGGATTTGAAGGTGATAAATTAACTGTGGAAAGGGTACAGAGGCAGATAACAAAGATGATTTCAGGACTGTACAATATCAGTTATGAGGATCAGCTGAGGGAATATGGACTGCAGAGTTTGGTAGAGATAGAAGAAGGAGAGGTGATATGATTGAGACTTTTAAACTGTTTGAGAGGTGATTACAGGGTTGAGACTGAGGAGTTTTTTCGCTTGGTTTAACAGCAGGAAGGAGTGAAGACAAGGGGCCATTCCTGGAAGTTGCGAAAGGAAGCTGTGAGCAAGAGGGTGAGGAGTGGTTTCTTTGCATGGAGGGTGGTCGAACCATGGAATGCATTGCCTGATAGAGTGGTGAGAGCAAGAATGGTCAATGAATTCAAGGAGTTAATGGAAGTTTTTTCACTTGGCTATGCTACCAATTATATATTTGGTTTAATCCTTTATCCAAGTGTAAGCAAACAAAGTTTACTCCTGAAGTATTTTCAAGACTGGGGCAACTCGTGGTAAAGGTGGGATTAGTTCCGATCACTTCCCTTAGTATCCCATAATGCAAAGCATATCTCCTAGCAGACATGTATATTACTATGCGTTAAGGGAAGGGTCACTACCCAGACTGGTTTCGACCTTTATTGAGGTCTTGTCAGTGCGAGCCATACCCAGAAATGGTGATACTAAGGCAGAAGTCATATCACTGTATACCAGTTGCTAAAAGGTGTCAACATCTTATTACTAAAAATTCTCTGGATTAGAGATAGTTCATGGATGTTTTTTCACTTCGCTATGCTGCCAATTATATATTTGGTTTAACCCTTTATCTAAATGTAAGCAAACGAAGTTTGTGCCTGAAGTATTTCCCAACCTGAAGTATTATCCCACCTTTACCACGAGTTGCCCCAGTCCTGAAAATACTTCAGATGCAAACTTTGTTTGTTTACACTTGGATAAAGGATTAAACCAAATATATAACTGGTAGCATAGCCAAGAGAAAAAACTTCCATCAACTATCTCTAACCCAGAGAATTTTTAGTAATAAGGTGTTAACACCTTTTGGCAACTGGTATATGGTGATATGACTTCTGCATTACTTCCACCTTAGTATCACCACCTCTGGGTCTGGCTCCCGCTGACAATAACTCAATGAAGGTTGAAACTGGTCTGGGTAGTGACCCTTCCCTTAATGCATAGCAGTATATCCACAAGGAGATGTGCTTTGCATTATGGGATACTAAGGCAAGTGATCAGAACTTATCCCACCTTTACCACGAATTGCACCAGTCCTGAAAATACTTCTGGTGCAAACTTTGTTTGCTTACACTTGAATGAAGGGTTAATCTCAATATATAATTGGAGTTCAAGGAGTGGTATGATAGACTTTGTGTTTCCTAGGAAGGACCTCCTGTGATAAGTCTTTATGTAAGCCTTAAGGTAACACCTCCATAGAGTCACAGGACTAATAGGAGGCCATTCTACATTGTACAACACTAGATGATCCACCATCAACACAACAATATTTTTGCCTTTTAATTGCATATGTTCTCTCTAGCCAGTTTCCACTTTTGCACGAGGATAAACATTAAACTTCTGAATGAGACTGAGTAACTTGCTTTCAATTGAAAAAATACCATATAAAGATTTCTTTTGTCACAGCAAGAATCAAACCTAAGTTATTTGAAATCAAAGAGCATAAGTCCTGTCAGTACTCCCCAGTAGTCTGTGGAGGGCATTTATATGACTCTGAGACAAGAATGTGTTAGTCTTTTAGGAAAATTGCAAGACTATACCCAGGAATAATGTCACTAATCCTAAGTATTGTATGAATATCAATAAATGACTTACGTATGTAAAAATTTTGTGTGACGTAACAAAAAAAGTATATAAAAATTGATAACAAAATTACATATATAAAGTCATACATAAAAAACCTTGATCAGGCTACATATGGATTAATGTGCATCGATTCGGTCCCTTGGTTTTCATTTTAATGAGGATATATTAGAAGAAATCCGGAGAAAGACTGACTAAGGTGGAACTGGTCTTTAGGATGTGTAATACGAACGCAGACTGAAGGGATTACAGTTTGCAAATTGTGAATAGGAGGAAGAGAGGGGATATGACTGAGATGTTTTAGTTGATAAAGGGTTGTTACTGGGTTAATGTAGAAGAAATTTTTCATAGGGAAAATGGGGTAGAACAAAGGGGATGTCCTTGAAAACTGTATATGGAGAGTGTGAGCAAGGGCATAAGCAACAAGTTCTTTGAATGGAGAGTGGTTGGTAAGCAGAATGCATTGCCTCTTAGTGTGGTGAGTGGAATGCAGTGAGCCATGAGTTTAAAGCATGGTTCGATGGACTTTTGTATAACTGTGTGTACCTCCCATGATGAGTCTTTTGACTTATGGTGATGGTTTAATGGAATATAAGCAGTTCACTGGGAAAGGATTTAAAACTATTTTAATTCTTCAAATGTTTTGTCTCAGTCACAGAGACATCTTCAGGGAGTATAAAATAACATTTATAACATACATACACAAGCTGATTTTTAAGAGCAGCTGCAGATTCCAAAAACACTCTTTCTTTTCTAAATTTGCTTTGTTGAAGCATGGTGATTTTCCCCAGTTGATCCTATGAGTAGTATCCAATGCAGGGGTTGCAAGAATAGACTGACCATAGTCATGATTGTAGATGCATTTTTTTGTGTTGTCTATGATTGGCTGATCTACCTGTGTGCCCAAAGTATGCCAACTTGCAAGAAAAGTGAGCTTTAGATACACCAGGAACTGAGAAAGGAGGAAGCTGGTCTTTAGTGGAACTGATAAGGGTAACTAGTTTTAGGTGGGGTTAAAAGCTATACAGAGGTTGTATTACTTTAAGGACCTGGCTGTTTTTTATGTACCCCCAGATGCAAAAGATGGTGATGGCATTCCTAAAATCCTTCTGAAGAGATAGTTGAGGAATGAGAAAAGGATTGATTTCTTTTAATCCTGTAGGAACTGTAGCCATTGGATAGGAAAATGTTGTGTATATAGTTGAAGTCTCTCGAGAAAAGGTTTCACTGGAACAAAGATCATAAACTCTATTGGTTAGAGTTTAGTGGATGATTGATAGTTGGATCGCAGTGCCAGTCTCCTCTCATATTCTAATTTTTCTCTCCTTACAATACTAGTCACTTTCCTAGCCCTGAGCCTTATATTCCTCACAAAACTGTTCTCCACTCTCTCTTTATATGCCTTCCATAATCTCTTCTTCTTCTGCAATTCCCTTTTTATTCCTTTTGTCATCCATTTGACTTCAAATTGCTTTATCTTCTTCACTCGAGGTACACAATCTGTCATTACTGTCAATAATTTTTTTTTCTTAAGTATCTTCCATGCACTATCAACCCCTAATCTTTTAAATTCTTTCATCCATTGCACTGTTCCAATCTGGTTTCTAAGTCTATGATAGTCATCTGTCTTATAATTCCACATAACGTCCTTCTGTTTTGATACCACTCCTATGCCTGTTCTAAAAGTCAGGACTACATGGTCACTCTCTCACAAACGATGGACAAGTATGTCATCTTAATCACAATCAGATTCTCTGATGCTATGACCAAATCCAAAACTCTTGATCCTCAGGTCCCTTTCACCACATGCTGCCTAAGACAGTTCTCCCTCAAGAAATCCAAAAATTCGGTTCCTTTATTACTGTATGCTGTCCTTTGCCCAGTTTATATCACTATAGTTGAAGTTCCCCGTAATGATCGCTTGCCAAACTAATTTGCCTAAACATTTCCTGCATATCACCATCTATATTTCCTGGTCTGTAGCAACATTGATCTCACACCATATACTCTCAAAGCCATAGTGTTATTTCCACTGAAATTCTCGACTCTGAGAGTGCACAATTCCTCTCTATCATGAGATGAATTGTGAAACTAGTTAATCAAGTTTCAGTGATACTAACAATCTTTGCAGAGACTGAGTCAATCAATGCCACAAACTTATTTCATTTATTTCTAATCCTCCTAGCATTTGTATACAGAAAAACCAGTGTACTGCCAGTATTCTTCTATTCTTTCTTAATCCTCCTCTTTTACCTTTTTACAGTATCAAAGTTTTTCATTCTTGCAACTGCAACCATCTCGAGGATAAGGTGGTTAGCCCTATGCCTCCTGGTGTGTCCTATGTCTGTAGATAGATGCATGTGTTCACAGGGCTGGTTTGCATGTTCTGGGGGGGGGGGGATGGAGATGAAAAACTCAAGTTTCCAGGTGAAAAACCCCCTACTTCCATATGAGACTGGCTAACTCACCTTTCATCGAAAGAGACCAAATAAAGGTTCCTCACATCACTGACTGGAATCAAACCAAGGTCTTTCTGACCAAAGGGTTTCGTCTATAAGGCCTGAACTACAGAGGCTTACCAGTATTCTTATAGCCATTATTACTACCCCCCCCCATACTCCGCCTGGCTCTGTAATATAGAGTGTACACCCCCTTCATTTCTCAAGCCACTATCGCTGTGACATTTCACATGTGCAAGAATAGTTTCCCTGTCCCAAAACATTCACTTACCCAGAAAACAACATTCTGTCCAAATGCCTGTGCCCTTCTGCATTCAATGTAATCCATCTCTTCCAACAGCTCTCTTCTATTCTGAAACATACTACTCCACACATCCACATATTCCAGACAGCTTTTCCTGTAAATTCTAGCTATCATTTCACATGTCATCACTGCTCTTCTCCTCCACTCCTCATTATCATTACTATTATTATTATTATTGTTATTATTACATGACACCTCCAGAGAGTCCAAGGACTCATCGTGGGAGGCACTCTACTCTGCATTGCTAAATACATCCCGACCTCTCTACTACTACTTAATTCTCCTACTACGACACTACTACCATCATCATCAACAACAGTATTTTTTGTCTGTAAATTGTGTGTGTTCTGAAGGCCAATTTGTCTGTACACAGGATGAAAAACCCAAGTTTCTGGGGGAAAAAACCCTGTTATCGCTGTATGAGATCAGCTAACTCACCTTCGATTAAAAAAGCTAATATAAGGATTCTTCTTGTCACAACGAGAATCGAACCCAGGTCTTTTCCAGTCAAAAGGCACTGTGTTTGTTGTTCTTCCAATTATGCTATATTATATTATCATAATGTAATATAATCATACGCTCACTGTCTTTCCTCAGACACATTTTTGCTTCACTGTCTCTAACATCAACTTCAAATCTTGTGCTATATGTTTCACGCTACCTCTCAAGTCATTTTTCCCAACCATCACTATAATCTCCTCTACACTTTCACCCCCCCCCTTTCACTTCCATTGTCACACTCTCTATCATTTCACCAGGCACCACTCCATTGGCACACTACTCTGTACATCTCGAATCATCAAATCTCCATGCATGGCACTCTGAATAGATTCATTCATCATTCTCTCACTGGCATCCCTGACTCTCTCACCTCTCTATCCCTTGCTTATACACTCTCTCTCATCTTTCTACAGTTTCCTTTCTTCCACTGTCTCTCCATTCTCTCGCTTTCCTCTCTGATGCTGTTCTCTTACACCTACATTTGTGAATATCATTGGCATACCTTGTGTGCTTATGCAAGAATCAAATATAAATCAAAGTAAGAATATAATTTCTTGTTAAGTATAATGAAGGAATGCAGAATGCAGTTATCAGAATGCAGTTGCAGCAGTTAGAATAGGTGATGATTTGGGAAAATGGTTTAAAACAAGCAGAGGTACTAGACAGGGAGACCCAATATCACCAAGCATTTTCATCGCACATTTAGAAAGAGCAATGGACAAACTGAAGGAAGATGCCAAAGGAATATCTGTACACAGAATGAGAATTAACAATCTGAGATTTGCAGATGACATTGTTATTATTGAAGAAGACAAAAGAGAACTACAAAAAACACTGAAACTGTTAAATGAGGAAGGGAAGAGATTTGGACTTGTTATGAACTTGGAAAAAACAAAGACAATGGTATTTGGTGAGAAGAACATAATACAAAAGATACAAGTGGATGGAACTGATATAGAATATGTAGAACAATTCACATATTTGGGAAGTAAAATGACATATGACTTGGACTGTAAAAAAGAAATAAAGATCAGGATTGCAAAGGGAAGAACAAATCTGAAGGCCATGGATAACATCTGGAAAAGTAAAGTGATCAGCCTGCAAACAAAACTAAGAGTACTGGAAACATGCATCTTCAGTGGTGTACTGTATGGATCTGAAACGTGGGGTAATAAAGAGTACTGAGAAAAAAGAATTTTGGCATTTGAAAGAACTTGTTACAGGAAGATTCTAAGAATAGAATGGGTACAGAAAATCACCAATGAAGAGCTCTATCAGAAGATACAACCAAAACATGATCTAATGCAGGAGATTATAAAACGGAAGCTGCAATTATTTGGACACATCTGTAGAATGAGTGAGGACCGGAAGATAAAGACATTTATGTTTGGTATTTTCGATGGTTTAAACAGAAGAGGTAGACCATACAGAGAATGGATAGATGATATAAAAGACTGGTGTGGAATGGGTGTACAAAAACTGTGACACTGTGCACTGGAAAAAGAAAGGTGAAAGAAGATAGTGGAGCAAGCATCGGACATCAACGGGCAGTGAGCCCATGGTTCGTGATGATGATGATGATAATGAAGGATGCTCCAAGACAGGATAACAAATTATAGGCTAATCATCATCTCAAGAGTGGTGGATAAGATATTCAAGAAATATCTTAATTTTCTATTCCTGAATTCTGTATTTGTTTTGCAGGATTTGAAAACAGTGAACAGGAATATCTCTGTATGATAGCATTGTTTTGTGAAGGGGTCTCTTACCTTAGTAATTTGCTCACTTTTTATAATAAAGTGACATCTGAATTGGATAAAGGAAATTGCTACACATTGATACTGATGGACTTTGAGAAGCATTTGATATGATACCACATAGAACTCTATATGGTATCATATTCTATGGTTTTTCATATCCATCCCCTGGAACAAATGGGGATGGATATGAGGCTGGTGATTTGGATAAGAGAATGGCTAATGGACAGACATCAAAGAATAGTATATAGGGAACTGAATCTATGAAAAGGCAGGATACTCTATTAGTATTCTGCAGTGCTCAGTGATTAATCTGCTACTGTTTAATTTACATCAGTGATATAGGTAATTGTTTAAAGGAACTATTTAATGATGTAAAGCTAGGAAGAACTATTGACGATGACAGCAATTCCATAGATAATTTAAACAGTCTGTCATCTATTTAAATATGGGCCATGGATAATTGTTACCAGTTAAACATAGTGAAGTGTGAGGTTATGCACTTCGGAATGAAAAGATCACAACCTGTGTATGCATACTACATTAATGTAATAATGTAGTACTGTAAATACCAAATACCTAACCCCATAAAAATTTATGGGGTTAGGTATTTGGGGATGATGAGGGAGTTGAAGTTTAGAGAGCATATTACAAAGGTGGACATAATAGCATATCCAATTACTTGTATGTTGAAGAAAAAACACATTGATGAGCAGGGATAGTGAGGTCATTATTCCCCTTTATAACACTTCTCTTTATACTGCATGTAGATCTGGTTGCACAGATTCCTTGGGATCAGAAAGTGGTGGAGAGGATTCAGATGTGATTCTGATTCTGACAGATCTATGGAATGTGCTCTCTATGAGGATAGACTGAAGAACTGTGGATTACATAGACTAATTGATAGGCAAAACAGAGTGGATAATAGAAGTATATAAGTTATTAAAAGGGTTTTATAGAATTGACACTGAAGACTTGGTTAATAGAATTTATAGGATTGACATCACCTTGGTTGATGACAAATCCACTGATTCTATCACCAGATTGGTGCTCTTGAACTCTGAATCTCCTCCATCACATACTATCTTAGGTGATTATCTCTTAGCAGCTGTATCATTTTCTTATGACTATTCCTCCATCTGTCATTATAGTTGAATGACAGATGGAGTTTAAAATGAGATATCGATTATTATTATTATTTATTATTATTATTTTGTGAGACCTCCAAGGAGTCCAAAGACTTATCGAGGGAGGGCACCTACTCTACAACACTTTGTCTCTACCACTTCCATCTGTCATTATCATCTACACCACTGCCATCTACTGCCCACCACCACCACCACTAATATTTTTTGTCTGTAAATTGCGTGTTTGCCAATTTGAAATTGCTTTGTCTGCCAGTGACTAAAAGTTGAGTAGGGTGATATGGAATATCCAATATGGAGTCACCATAGAGAATCTTAATAGACTAGTTTCATAGGCAAATGATAATAGATGCTAGTCAGTGTTGTCATATGCATTGTGATAAGAGAAATTCCATTGCATACTGTATGATGGGATTTTCCTTCAAGAATGAGGCTAGGGATCTTGGAATGATAGTGAACAGAAAATTTAAGTTCACAGATCATATTGCAGTGGCTCTAGGCTACAACGACGACTGATGAGCAGATAGAGAAGGGGTAATATGATAGATATACAAACTAGCATAAGCATTTTATAGGGTTGAGGTAATGAAACCAAGTATTCAATACAGTTATAATGAAATTTTGTAGTATGTGTGGCAGGAGGGGTAAGAGAACGAGGAAGGTGTCATTATCATCATCATCTTCATCATTGAAAGTTGAAAAAAAGTGTGTTTGCAAGGGTATGAAAGTGATTTTTATTGGTAAGTTAGTTGAAAATGATGAGTGCAACATTTGTGAATGAATTTAAGGAGGTACTCATCACAAACAAATTAAATAATAATGGCCATAAAACAGATGTGCAGAACAATGCTAGTGATTTTCTTCCTCTAGAATACTGCTTCCCAATACACAATTTACTATATCAGTGAGAGAGTCACTTTTTATTCACATCACTAATCTATTATCCAATCTCATCTGCTCCTGCTTAAATATCAGGTGTTGTTGTTATTATTATGTCAAAGACATTTACAAAATATCTATATAGTAATCTCTCAATTATCTGATCAGGTAACAGAAATCATTCTGAATAAGTAACACATAGGCACAGTTGAAAATATTTAATTAAGATGGATTAATTATGAATTTTTCAGTTCACATATTGTGGATCACATATCATGTATCAGTGTAAAACAGTTTGAAATAAAAAACACTGAAACACTGATGATGATGATCCACAATATGAGAATCAAAATGTTTGTAATTAATCCATCTTATAACTGTTACTTATTCAGAATGAATAACACACAGTTATCTATTAATAAATGTAACAGAAATCAGTTTACTGATTCAGTTAACTGATAGTTTGGGTATTTGAGGGTCAGAAAGTTGAGAAATTACTGTATTCTGCTTGTCCAACATGCCTGTCATGCCACTGTAATAGGTTAATATTCTGCTAAAGTATAACCATCCCTTAACAAATACATGCTAACCTTTGTCAAGTATTACTGGTGTCAAACTTATCTTGGATTCTAACCTTCATTAATCTTCTTCTTCTGCAGCTTTTCCTACTTAAGTAGGGTCGCTGTTTGTGGTGAGTCTCCTCCACAACCTCCTGTCTTGGGCTGTAGCCACATCCAAGTTCTTCATCCTCAAGTCCTCCTCCATTATCTCCCTCCATCTCTTCTTTTGCCATCCATGCTTCCTCCTCCCCTGCACATCCAGCTGCATGACCTTTCTTCCCACATACTCTACCTCCCTCCTCATCACATGACCAAACCATCTCAACCTTGCCTGCTGTATCTTTGCTCCTAAGTTTGTAACTTTCACCATTCCCCTTACATAGTCATTTCTCAGATGATCCTTTCTGGTCACACCACACATCCATCTAAGCATTCTCATCTCTGCTACCTCCATCCTGCTGATGTTATTTTTCCTCAGGGCCACAGTTTCCATAGCATATGTCATAGCTGGTCTCACTACTGTCCTTTAAATTTTGCCTTTTAGATTGATCGGCACCCTCTGATTGCATAGCACTCCAGCCATCTCTCTCCAGTTCCTTCATCCTGCTTGTATCCTGCATCCCACTTCCTTCTCAGCCTCACCATCCTCTTTTATTGTTGAACCTAAGTATCTAAAGTCACTGACCTTCCTGATGACTTTTCCTTCCAGCTCCAGAACTGTCTCCTAGTTGCCATCCACTTTGCAACACATATACTCTGTCTTACTTCTGCTCAGTCTCATACCTCTCTCTTCCAGTACTTTCCTCCAACTTTCCAGTTTAGCTGCCACTTCTTCTCTTGATTCTGCACACAGCACGATGTCATCTGCATACAACATAGTCCAAGATGCATCTTCTCTCACCTCCTCCGTCACCACCTCCATCACAATATTAAACAGGAACAGACTTGATGCTGACCCTTGATTCAAGCCAACTGTCACTGGAAAACTTTCTGTCTCTCCCAGGCAGGTTCAAACTCTAGTCTTCACATTTCTGTACATCTCCTGCACCAACCTATCATATTTCTCTGGTACCTTCTCCCTCAGACACCTCCAGACTTTTTGCATTTATTAAGTGTATTAAGTGTATGATAGAGTTGGCACTCTATCATACACTTAATGCAGATCAATAAATACCAGATGTAGCTCCCGTTGCTTCTCTCGAAACTTTTCCGTCATCTGTCGTAACCCAAAGATAGCATCTGTTGTCAATCGACCAGGCATGAAGCCAAATTGCTCCTTTGCAATTTCCACATCCATCCTCGGTCTTCCATCAAGAATCCTTTCTAGGATTTTCATTGTTTGGGACATCAACTTTATTCCTCTGTAATTCTTACAGTCTTGGGCATCCCCTTTACTCTTGTTGATTAGGACTAGAGTACTTTCCCTCCATTCCTCAGGTATATTTTCCTGTTGACAAACTTTTATTAACAGGTTCCACAGAAGGTCAATTCCCCCCCCCCCCCCCAGTGCCTTCCATGCTTCCACTGGGATCCTGTCAGGGCCCACCGATTTTTCATTCTTCGTCCTCTTTATGGCTTCCTTCACTTCCATTCTACTAATGTTCTGTACCATCCCCTCATAAGGCTCCCCATCTTCTCTGTGAGTCTTTGCATTTTCTTCATTCAAAAGCCCTTCAAAGTATATTCGCCATCTGTTTCTTATATCCACATCCCTCCTTAATATCCTTTCTCCAGAGTCTTTGATCTGCATCACATGTATGATGTCCTTTGATGCCTTATTTCTACATTTTGCCAATCGATAAATCTTTTTCTGTCCTTCCTTTATTTTTAATTGATCATAAAGGTCTTGATATGCCATGGCCTTCGCCTGTGCAACAACTCTCTTGGCTTCTCGCTTTTTCTCTCTGTACTCCTCTCTGTCCTCTTCCACTCTTGACTAGTCCCACTTCTGTTTTGCCTTCCTCTTAGCCGTCACTGCTTCTTGTACATTATTATTCCACCACAACCCTCCTTCTGCTCTCTAATCTTTCCAGATGTTTCACCAAGCACCTCAATTGCACAGCATAGAATTACTTTTGAATTATGTCTCCACCAGTCTTGTACACTTTCTAGTCCATCCAAAATCCTCTCTAACACCTTCTCCTTAAAACCTTTCCTCACACTCTCTTCTTTTAAGTGAAATCACTTAATTCACATTTGCCAGATAAAACACTACTGCAAAGTCCAAAATCCTCTCTCCTTCCTGGTTCATCATTTCCACTCCATGGCCTCCATGCACCCTTTCACAGTCTCTATTCTGACTCCTTATGTGTCTGTTCAAGTCTCCTCTGACAATCACCATCTTGTTTTCTTCCAGTTCCCTCATTTCTTCATCTAGCATGTTCCAGAATTCATCTTTCTCTTCTGCTGTACAGCCAACTTGTGGGGTGTATACACATAAGACGACCAGTTGCTCTTCTCCAAGACCCAGTTTCATTCGCATGATCCTGTTGTTCCTACCCACTTCCAGTACTTCATCCTTCATTAGTATCTCTAATATTTTAACTATCACTCCAGAAAACATTTTGTGAGAACAATTTTACCTCTTTTTTTACTCCTTTGGAATTAGTAAACTATCATCAGACCTCCTTGAAGTCAAATGACTCATCACGGGAGATCCACACACACAATTCATCATACCATAACTTAAATGCATTCACTGTCTCCACACTCACCACACTTTCAGGCAATGCATTCCAACAACTGCCTACTAGTTAAAATCTGCTCCTCATTCCCATGCTTACACAACTTCCAGGGATGGCCTCTTGTTCTCCCCTGACTCAACCCATTCTATGAAAAATCGCATCCACATTAATCTGGTAATAACTCCTTACCAACTTATGTCTCAATTGTGTTCCCCTCTTCCTTCTATCTGCTAGACTCTGCAAATTTCATTCCCTCAATCTGTCTTCATCCTCATCATTCCATAGACCAAACACTACCTTAGTTAATCATCTTTTAACCTTCTCTGACATCTCTTCTTAAAGCCAGGTGAACAAATCTGTGCACAGTAATCTACATGCAGCTGATTTCACTATCTTCTCTAACACCTTGACCATAACTCTAGGCAAAGATTAGTCTGTAATTCAAAGCCTTAGTCTTATCATCCCCTTTGGAACAATTTTGCTTTCTTTCCTCTCTCCTTTGGAACTTGGGCCAGTCTAAGGATCATGTTAAAGAGATACATCAGTGCTAACTCCCTGGAACATTCCGTAAACTATCCAAAACATATGTGGTGATATACCATGAAGTCTCACAGCCTTGTTGGCATCAAGCTTACTCATTCTTCATATACCTTCTGCTCGCTCAACATCAGTGGCTCCTCTTCCCTCCTCACTGGCCTCAAGTTTTCACAAGGATGAAATACCTTTTATTAATTACTCATTTAACATCTCTATTATATCCTCCTCAGTGTTTATTATTCTCCAACCATTTTCTCCAACCATTATCATCCTTCGATAATCATTCTTTCCTCTACTGACTATGTATCAAAAACTCCCTAAGATTTCTTGTGGCTTCATTAAGTAACATGTTAATACTGCACTTATGCTATCCTTATCAAGCAAGTCGCCTTTCTTGCTTGCTCTTTGTACTCCTCATGCAACTGATTATTACCACTCATCTTGCACTACCTCTATAAGCTTTCTTCCAAATTGCATGTGTCATCTCTTCATTCATCCATTTCACACCTACCTTATCTGACCCCCTGTCCTTGGGAATACATTCAGACATTGCAGCAAGTCCCAAACAGCACTGATCTCTTTTCCATCCAGTTCTTCATTCCATGATATAGCTATAAGCTGTCTCCTGAGTTTGTCATAATCACCAGCCTTATAGTTCCAGATGTATTCTTTTCTCACAAGTCCTCATATGGCTGGCCACTACCCAAGTAATCACTTTGTGGTCACTTTCACCAATTACAGGGAGATTTGAACCTCATTTACAATAACATTCTCTGATGAGATAATCAAATCCACAACTCATGATCCCTGTGTACCTTCTATTACGTACTGCCTCGGGTAGTTGTTCTTCAAAAACTCAAGAAATTCATTCTCTTTGTTCCCAGATGTTCTCTCTTCATTCTAGTCTATATTACCATAATTCACACTGATAACAATCACCCTTTTCTTATTAGCCAGACCAATTTGCCTATCCATTTACT
The DNA here is from genome assembly GCF_054136105.1 of Typopeltis vanoorti. NCBI lineage: Eukaryota > Metazoa > Arthropoda > Arachnida > Uropygi > Thelyphonidae > Typopeltis > Typopeltis vanoorti. The sequence continues at coordinate 53,855,997 of NC_143567.1, read as the reverse complement.
TCTCACTGTCCTCCACATTACCAGATTTATAGCAACAATCAACTAGATATTTCATTCTCTTCACTTTCACCATATTGCTTCAAAACCACTGCCACTATTTGCTCCTTTCATCTCCACCTTAGATGGTGATAACTCCTCTGCTGCCATCAACAACACTTCCTCTTCCCTTTCTGCCTTGTATACCTTCATGAAAACCATCATATCTATCCATCCATCTCTATTCCTGTCAGAATATCACCATCATCATCCAGCCATGTCTCACTTATTCCAATAATTTTTGGGTGAATATACTCTGTTACTGCTAGAATTTTATTTCCTTTATTTTGAATACTTCTGGGATTTGTAAAAATACATACATACTACCTTATTTATGATTCTATAACAAGTCCCACTGACCCCACTATTAACATGCAGTTATCTTGATGCTAATTGCATGTTAACATCCAGTTCACTAATTTCTTGTGTAACCTCCAGCTTTTTTACATGCTACTAGCCCTTCCTCTACCATTCCATCCTCATGCAGACTTTCATTTTTCAGGAAGAAGAGCTAAAGAAGGTTAGCAAGGGAACTATATTAGATCTATTTAAGACTCAGAGACTTAGGAAGACAACTATAATCATGTATTTAAATTGGCAAGTATTAAACAGCAGATTCAGTTCAAATAATAATAAATTTAAGAAAATTTCAAGTTGAAACGAAAATGGGCACAAAGATCAAAATCATAAAACTTGAGGGAGAAAGAGAGACAGAGAGAGAGAAAGAGAAGGATAAACTATGCAGTACTTGTGAACACTGAAAAAAATATTGTATATAAATATTTTAATATAATTTTAATATAGTACTTTTTTATTATGTCCTAATGAACTCAGTGATCTATTTCTAGAACCAAATTTACATTTGTATATGGCAGTCCTGTAGTTTAACATATGTGAATTTTGATTCCTTCCCTTCCCAACTTTAATTTCTTATTAGTTTATTGTATTATCACCTGATTTTCATAGAGTCACAAATAATTATGGATAGTTACACTGGGCTGTGCCTCTGTTCACTATTTGCCTGCCTTAACTCAAGTTTAAATTTAGTCACCATTATGTATCAGATTCTTTGGAAACGTGTTTCACTCATTTACTTTGTACAGAGCATCTATTCCTTATTTCACTGTGACTCGAGTGTGTACTTTGTTACTTATTTTATCCTCTTCAGTTAATGTATACAAATTTTTCTCTGTATATGATAAGTTCATTCCACCAACTTATATAAAAAATAAAATTAAATCATTGAATTTTTTATGTTCCATATCTATGTCCTTAGCCATCACCAATAGCTGAATCCACAGGGAATATAGCACACAACTGCTGCCTCTCATGTGGATAAGGTTTGCTAATTTTTTATATGGTCAGTAAATGTTTGGAAGGTCGTATTTTTTTAGGATATTTTAGTTTGTTTTTCAGATGTTCCTTGAATGTATGGAATGGTGATAGCTTTGGTGTAGTGTCTGTTCTAAGAGTCTCCATAGCTCAGTCAATATAGACGAAGCCCTTTGATCGGAAAGACCTGGGTTCGATTCCTGTCCATGACAAGGAACCTTTATCTGGTCTCTTTCGACCAAAGGTCAGTTAGCTGGTCTCATACGGAGATGGAGGGTTTTTCACCCGGGAACTCGGGTTTTTTGTCCCTCAGAACAGACAAACCAGCTCCATGAACACATGAGTCTACAATCATAAAAATACTTAATCCCTCATTAGGAGGGCTCAACCCATCCAGGGATGAGGGGGAGGAAAGGGGAGAACCCCATACAAAATAAAGTCTGTGTTCTGGAGAGGGGGGGGGGGCTTGTGGTTTCAGAGTTTTAATATTTTTTGGATATGGTGGGAATTGTAGCCATTGGCTAAGAAGGTTTTGTGAATGTAGTCTGATATTGTCAGCAGTATGGTGAGAAAGGCTAAGAATTCCATGTTCAATCTGAATCATAATTTCTTCTGTAGGAATTTTTTAGGTGCAAGTGGCACTAATCGCTCTTGGTTTGAGGATGAAGGAAGATAAGTTTATTACAGTGTTTTCTTTGCATTGTTGAGGCTTGAGAGTAGAGGTTTTTTAGTTAGAAGATTAGCAAACTTGTTGGTGTGCCAACTTTTTATTTTATTTTTTCAGAGATGTCTGAAAGGATCAATTCAGATTGAATGTAGAATTCTTAGCCTTCCTATCCATATTGCTAACAATATCAGATCGGATATTGCCAGTGTACTGACACAAGCAAAACTATCCAAAAGTAACCTTTCCTATAAAGAATATGATGCACTACTGGAAATGAAAAAGATAAACCATAAAATAGTAATCACTAAATCTTATAAGGGAAATGCTACAGTTGTTCTAAACCACAACGATTATACATTAACCACCTTATCGGCCATTATGAATCAAATACACATCCTCATACACTTCGTATCCATCATATATTTTAATGTAATCTCAATGGTATTACAATTGCAATATGCACTTCACGTCCATGGTAACCTGCACGTATATATATGTCTTGGTTGGTAGCATGGTTAAAATTTGCCTCTTTGCTTAAAGATCGCTCAACCTACCTTCCCTTAGACTATGATCTTACCAATACATAGATCAAATCACTTCACAGACTCCTTAAAAAGTTCACCTCTTGAACTGTTGAAATTACTAATAAACTAAAACTATACAATTCCAGCAAATCCCCCCCCCCTCACCTTCGAATATATAGACGACCTAAAATCCACAAACAGAATGTGTCATTACACTCAGTTGTTACTGCCATTGATTTACCCACATACAAATTAGCCAGACATTTAGCTAAAATGTTTTCCCAATATACTGGCAACACCTTTCACACATAAAAAAAAAGTCAGTCCATTTTAATGCCAGTATAGAAAACCTCATACTCCAACACACTGACATTAAGGTCAGTTTTAATGTCTACTCTTTATTGTACAATGAAACCTGTGGAAAATTCATGACCAAACAAACACACATAATAACCACAGTAATAAGTTTTAATAAGAAATATTTCATCCTAAGTATCAAAGGACATCGTCAGTACAGTTAATTCAAACAATACTAGGAATAACAGTTAGGGTGCATGATTACAATGGAATCCCAAAATGTGTGTAGTAGTGTGTTATAGAATTAAATTAAAATATATCTGGAGAAAAAAAAAATAGATTACATTAAAATAAGATAACATATATAAAAAATTATTATTTTGCACAATTTTGTATGACAATTTTCCATGCATTAGGAATAGCAAGAATGTCATTACAGTTGTTTAGATTTGGTCTGTGATATAGGGCTTTGGCACTTTCTTTATATAAATGTTCATGTTTATATAAAGGTTTGATAAGACGGAATGCGTTTATGAACAGATCTACCTGTCTGTTCATAGTAAGACAATTTACAGGAGCATGGAACCTCGTACATGCCAGGTAGCATCAGAGGTGAGAGTTTGTCTTTAGGAGAAGGTAACAAGTTATAGATCTGGTTAATTGGTTTGTAGGTAGTAGCAAGTTTGTATTTCTTCATAATTTTTGAAAGATGTTCAGAGACACCTTTGACATAAGGTATGGGGATCCTATGGGCTTGTTCTTGCCTAGGGTGATGTGTGGCGAAGTGACTGATGATTTTTTGAGTTGTTTTAAGATTGAATCCATTTAGTATGGCTGTATTTTTGATTATTTCCAATTCTTTGTTTAGAAATTCTTCAGAGGAGCAGAATCTGTGCACCCTGGTTGCTAATGATTTAATGATGCCAAATTTTTGAGATGGATGATGAGCAGAAGAATTGTGAATGTAGTGACCTGAAAATGTTGGCTTGCGATAGACAGAAGTGGAGATGGAACCATCTTCTTTTTTTTTTGGATGTGTAAATCCAGAAAGGAGATATCCTGTGGAGATTCTTTTTCTATCGTGAATTTGATGCGAGGATGAAGAAGGTTTATTTTATCTAGAAACAGGTGTAGTTCTTGTTCGGAATGACCCCAGACAGCAAAGACGTCGTCAACATATCATAGCCAAATTTTTGGTTTGGGTTTAAACGTGAAAATTTTTTCTTCAAGGTTATCTAGAAACAGGTTGGCTAAGTTTGGTGATAAGGGAGACCCCATTGCTGTTCCTTCCTCTTGCTTGTAAATTTTCTCTTTCCAGGTGAAGTAACCAGATGCAATAAAAATTTGAATAATTCAACAATATCAGATGGAAATTTTTGAGTTAACAAGTCTACTGTTTCCTTATGGGGAATATTAGTGAAGAGGGAGACAATGTCGAAGCTAATTAGCATGTCAGTTTTCAACAGTTGAATGTCTTTTATTTTTTCGTGAAACTCTGTTGAATTTTTAATTGATGAGGCTGAGTGGCCTATGTGAGGATGGAGAAGGTTAGATAAAAATCTTGATAATTTGTAAGTCTTATTATTCTTAAAGTATGGGAAATTGCCATACAAAATTAAATTGTGTAAAATAATAATTTTTATATATGTTATCTTATTTTAATGTAATCTATTTTTTTTTCCTCTAGACATATTTTAATTTAATTCTATAACATGCTACTGCACGCATATTGGGATTCCATTGTAATCATGCACCCCTAACTGTATGTTATTTATAGTATTGTTTGAATTAACTGTACTGACGATGTCCTTTGATACTTAGGATGAAATATTTACTTATTAAAACTTATTACTGTGGTTATTACGTGTTTTTGTGTAGTAATGTCTACTCTCTGTTCACCAGTGTCCAACTTAAAGGCAATCTGGACCTTATTCAAGCTGAATTTCCTCCTGATATTTCAGCCTTTTTTAAGTTTTCTATGAACTTGGGCTATTTCATTTCTCAAGGAAAATTCGTCGAACAAATAGAGGGGACAGCCATGGGCTCTCCATTCTCCTCCTGGCTATTGACTTCATGGAAACTTCTGAAGAGAAAGCTTTAAACTCTGCCCTACATAGATTCATTGTTTTGTTGTGCTTGTTGATGATGTGTTTTCCATTTGGCCACATGGTCTGGATGCTCTCAACATATTTTTAATACATGCAAATAATTAGCATCCCAGGATCTAGTTCACCTTAGAAAAAGAAAATAATAACAGTCTCCCTTTCCTAGACACTTTAATTACATGCCAGCCTGATGGATCCCTGACATTCTCTGCTAACATCAACCTCCCACACACTGGTAGATACATTCACAAACAGTCACACCACTCCTGTACCAACAGTATGGGATTATTAAAACTCTGTATAACGCTAAATTATTTTCTTCCTAGACACTTTAATTACATGCCAGCCTGATGGATCTCTGACATTCTCTGCTAACATCAACCCCCCCCCCCCACACACACACTGGTAGATACATTCACAAACAGTCACACCACTCCTCTCCCAACAGTATGGAATTATTAAAACTCTACTTCACTGAACTTACTACATTCACAAGAATCTTCTTAGCCAATGTCCACAATTCTCACCATATCTAAAAAAGTATTAAAACCCTGAAATTACCCCCCCCCTCTCTCCAGAACAAAACCTCATCAAAGCTATCACTATTCCATATATCCAAGTTACATCTGAAAAAAAAAAAAAAATACAAACTTCCAACTCACTTATAGATCATTAAAAAAATTAACATCCCTTATCCACTCCACCAAGGACCAGCCACAGTCCCTAGACCTGGCAGATGTTTACTAGGTCCCTTGTAATTGTAAACTATCCTATTATGGCCACATAGGCAGGACAGCCAACATCAGAATTGCCGAACATAAGGACTATATCCATAATACTGTCTTATAGTATACATAACACCAAGAGATGAAAAAAATATAATTATTAAAATCACTGATTTTCGAACCAGCATTATCAGACCACAATTATAACTGTAATGCCGGCCTGGTTGGCCGAGTGGTTAGCGTATCCGCTCTCCAGCCAAAAGGCTGGAGGTTCAAATTCCGCCGTGGGCATGGATGTTTGTGATTGTCTGTGAAAATACTAGCGGTGGTGGTCGGCGATAGATGGCATTGATGTAGATGTTGAACATAGTAGTAGTTGGTGGATTGAGTGGTGGAGATGGCAAGTTGAGGAGTAGGTGCCCTCCCTCGACGAGTCTTCGGACTCCCTGGAGGTGCTATGTAATAATAATAATAATAATAATAAGCACACACAGCACTCAACTATGTAATCGATGAAAACAATTTAAATTGCAAGTGACAACAAAACTAATGTCCTTATATGGCATCCTCTATGGGTTGGATAACTACAAAGTTAATTTAGAGAAGTCAAGCTGTCAGATCTTAAAATTATTGTTTGACCAGATCTTTGGTAAATTAAAGACATTAGTTTTGTTGTCACTTGCAATTTAAATTGTTTTAATTAGTTACATAGTTGAGTGCTGTGTGCCTATTACAGTTACAATTGTGGTCTGATAACGATGGTTAGAAAACCAGTGAAATATTAGTGAGTTTACTAAAAACATATTTTTTCCTCTCTTGGTGTCGTTTACAACATAAAACATTATTATGAATTATCGGTGACACCTAAGACTTTCTGTTTCCACCACTACAGCTGCTCAGGACTTGCTGACTATGCTTTGGACAACTGCCATAGGATATGCAGGAAGAAAGCTGCTCTACTCCATTATGGCAAATATAAATAAAAAAGAGTTTTCCTTGAATCAATGCCCTTGAGCCATGGATGCTTATTTTTATCCCACCAGGGGGCAATTATTTAGGACTTTAGGTTTACTCCCAGTTGACATGCTTCAGCCTCATTATTTATTGTAATGCCTGTATGCACATATCTCTTATTATATATTATGTTCCCTGATGATGGCAATTTGACTTTGCCAAAATATTGGAAGTATTACTTCAATTTATTTTAGTTTATGTTGTAATTTGCTTAAAAAAATGCAGTTAAGAATAGCCAACATAAGAATTAGCCAGTTAAGAATTACCACCAGAATTCTGTATTAAGTCAATTATTTTTAGGGATCTCTTCAGGAGCACAACTGAAATGTGACAAGAATATTAAATGGCTGGATGAATTTGTGATTTGCTCTCCAAATGTGAAGTACTGTCTTGAGTGTCTTGGAAAAAAAAAGAAAAAAAAAAACACCAATGTCTGAGAGGTGCTTATTATTATTATTATTATTATTATTATTATTATTATTATTACATAGCACCTCCAAAAACACATCCTCTCAGCACCCACAGACCAATGTCTGTGGGTGCTGAGAGGATGTATTTGTAATTTGTTTATGCCAAGAAAGATTGTTGTAGAAAGTTTTTCATTTGTTACAAAGTAAATTACACTTGACAAGAAATTATATTCTTGTTAAATCCTTTACCCAGGTGTAAGCAAAAAACTTTGCAGTTTACTTGTAAAATATCTTCATGACTAGGTTACTTAGAGGTTGTTAACTTTACATTGATTGTCTCAGTATCTCACAATTCTCAGTTTCCCTTTCAGATGTATATGTATCCTGCTATGTATTATGGTTGCTACCCAGACTGGTTTCATCCTATATTGAGGTGGAAAGGTAGAGGGGTGTTCATCATAGGCCTAGAGTAATAAGTATAGATTTGCAAGAGAACCTGATAGTATTGGAGAAAGGACAGATAGATGAATAGTATGAGAGATAGAAAAAAATAGCTTTAGCTCTTTTGTATCATCATGTAGCCAAATGATATACTTTTTCCTTTTTCACCAGTCTCATGCAGCTAAACAATTATGCAATATTCACAGCTAGCTGTATTCATATTGCTGGTTTTCAAATCCATGTTTTTTCCTAACTTTCCATAAATGCTATTTTAACTTATTAATTATAAAAATCAAAATTCTCTTCTCATTGCTGACGGGCTGGGGATATTGCAAAAAAAGAACTTGTTCTATTGTAAAGTAATGGAATGCCCAGCATATTACATAATCTGTTCCAAGTACACAAGGCAAGAGAGCAGCCTGTAGAATGCATGTTCTACCATTCCCAATCTCTAACAGATATCACAGATTGGCTTTCTGATGTTGAAGTACTTCAAGCATTTACTGGAAGGTGGATTTCTTCAAAAGCAAGATTTCTCCTGTTAGGGTATACTTGGAACTTCAGTAAGTGAATAAACAATGTTATTGTTAGCACTCACTGTAGACGTTCATGGTAGAAGAGGTTAATAATTTCCTTAGACGAAGTTTTGCTGTTATTAATGGAAAGAACATCAGTGCCAGAATGCTGTAACAGTCTTAGAGTTAAGCACAGAATTCTGTTGTATCCAGGAACAATCTCAGCTCTTGAGTCATTGTAATCATTTATTCCAAATAGCAAGATATGAAACAATAGGTAGTACCAGAGAAGGTTTGCACATGTGTGATTGGTCTGCAATATTTTTACCAATTTTTGAAGCTGTATCACTTAAATAGCAGAATTTTAATACTGGAAGCCCAAAATCTCCATGCTTCTTTGATTGTTGAAGAAATTCCTTTTTAACTTCTTGATATCTGCTAAGCCAAACAAATTGTACAGGTGTACTATATGATTGTTTTACTTAACTTCTGTAATGTCTGCAATATTTATTATGTACAGCTGAGTAGGAAAGATTATAGTTTTAAATACTACGTCTTTAGAAGAAAAGGAAAGTGGCCCAATTTTCCAGTCTTCTAAGGTTTCAATGTTTTTGTATATAAATTATTGAACTGGTAATATTGGATACGTGGAGAAGGGAATTCCAAGTATGGCGAGAGATTCTCTCTCTTAGGGGTTATTTATTTTATTTAGCATATGGTTCACACATGAAAAGTTACATTATAATAATCTTTAATTTATATAATTGAAGGGTTAGTCTGTGTGCATCTACATGTGCATCTTAGGGGTTAGTCCAAAGGGAATACCTCCGAGATCACACTTTCCAAAAACTTTTAATTTTATCTTGTCAGCATTGGCAGTTAGTCCATTGATTTTGCTGAATTTTTCCAAAATACCAAAAAAGATGTATATGGAATCATTATACCTCAAAGTTTCTACTACATCATTGTCTATATAATAACTTTATTTTCTTTTATAGCTGAGGGAACTGTTATTTCCCCCCCTTCCCCAAAAAGTTCAAGAGCCAATGCAAAGAGCAATGGATTAAGAGGGCAACCTTGCTTGATTCTTTTTGAATTTTGACTGTAGCTGTATTCGCATAGGCTCCTTTGATGGTGGACAACAGCATTTTGCTCACACCAGTTTGCTGGAGGAAGTGGAACAGAAAAGGATGCTGGACATTATCAAATGATTTAGTAAGATCCACCAAGGGTACTGCCACTGGCTGCTTTTCACATTAACTAGGCAGAGTAAATCACAAGATGGCAAAAGCAGATCAAACTGCTTAGATGGGAACTTCATACACCTGTTTGCTTTTCATGATGCTGTCTCATTCCTACTTTGAGCCTGTTATTGATAATGTGGAAAAATATCTTATCAGTAGTAGGTAGAGAAATAAGTCTCCAGCTGTTGATTTTAGTATAATCTCTATTAGGTTTTGGAATGAGCACTGTATAGCTTGCTACAGATTCACTTGGTATGTGACCTATAGAGTGAAAAGAATTGAAGAGTATAACTAGAATGGTAATAATAAAATCACAGGCCTCACAGTAAAGTTCTATCCCTAGACTATCAGGTCCTGCAGATTTTCTTGTCTGGCATTCTTTATAGGCTGTGGCTATATATGACTATATTCTTCAGCTGCTGTAATGGGTCTGTCAAGCCCATCTTAGATGTGAACAGAAAAGGCATTAATGTTCCAAGAGTTACAGTCTTCAACAGATTTTTATAGTGTTTTTGAAAGAGGTCAAGGATGTTTTGTATGGCATACATATCTTCACTATCCACACAGATTTGGGTGATAGTCCTTTTTTTGCCAAAATGGGTAAACTGTGCATTGAAGAATACAGCTAAAGGGCTATCCACTAATTGCTGCTGGATTCTTATTTTAAAATTTCTTTCTTCTACTTGTTTCTGCCTTTCAAGTTCTGTCTCTATGTTGATGTTTCTAATAATGTTACTGCATTCTCTACCATTGCATCGGTGTGATATGAACCAGTTTCTCTTCTTACACAGGTCTTTCAACTTTTTCCTTTTGAGGAAAGCCTGTTCCTTTCCCCATTCAGTCATATTCTGTTTTACTGCTTTTCGAATTTACACCATGTATCTGAGTTCCAGGTAACATTATTCTAGTTTAAACAGAAGAAACAGTCTCGAGTTTGGTTGAAAAGATCAGTGAGAAATTTGGTGGAAGTCTCCATGGTCCAGAACTGATCTCTGTTTATTCCATGCAGTGGAATTTAGGCATGTATGACTGGATTATGATCTGACATGTTGATATCAAGATGTTTTATCTGAATCACTCTGTTTATAAAGGAAGAAGAGAGATAAATTCAATCAATATGGGAACCATTAACTTAATTCATGTACGCATAAGCCTAGAGATTAGGGTGTACTCCTCCATATGTCTGCTAGTTGAGTAATGTCAAGACATTTTTAACTGTGCATAACTGTTTATTCTAACTATAGTTAGACATCCTCCCCAACTAGGGTATAGAGCTTTTAAATTCACCAAGGTCTATGGAGGATATGCTCACTTATAAACTATAATTATCAAAATTTTAGCTTAGGCTTTCTCTTCTTTAACTATACTTTATAACTTTTGTTGCTTATCATTCTACCGTTTTGAATTTCCCAATGTCTTTTTAGTCTTTTTAGATAGTCCTCTTGACCACAGGCCTAAGGATCCTATTGAGACTATAGCTTGAAGGGAGAAGATGATAGGAAAGAGGATGCTTTTTTTTGGCATGAAGAAGTGGGAGTTATTATTCCTTCCTTTCAAGTTCTGTTTAATCATCTGTGGGGTTTAGGTTCTCTCTAGTGAAAGGTACCAGCCCTTTCCTAGTTTCTGTTCATCATGCAGTCTTAGTTACTGCAGGAGTCACTGAGGAATGTATTACTAACAAATTAAAACGATAATCCCTTTTGTGGCTGCATGGTGGAACAGGGGTTATTGTTTTAGTTTGTTAGTAATCCAGTTCTCAGTTACTTCTGGGTAATTATTATTATTATTGCATGCTCCAAGTGAAAAATTTAGTCCTCATGCCCTTGATAACCACACTCTCATCCAACTTCCAGGGATAACTTCTTGTTCAGCATTCCCCAGATCACTCACCATCTTGGTCACTTGCCTTTGGACTACTACAACTACTAACCCTCCTCCAACTCCTTGACTTCATCAACTTCCTGGAGTACAGTTTCCTTGATGTGGTACACAGTTTGTAATCTTTGTATCCCAAAAATGCATAAATTTACACTTTTCCACACTAAACTGACATCATTCAAATCATCCTTCAAGCTCTCTACATCACCCTATCCAACTTTGCATCATCAACAAACAACTGAATATCTCCTTTCAAATTATTTCCTATATCATTTATGTACAAATTAAACAGCAGTGGTCCAAGCACAGAGCCCTATAACACATCACTAGTCATCTGCCTTCTTCTGGAATCTGCTCCTCTCTACACTACCTCTATACTACTATTTCTGTCCATCAGCTACCATTTTATCCATATCACTAGTTTCATATCCGTCCCCATTTGTTGCAGTTTGCATAATACAATTCCATGTGGTATCATGTTAAACACCTTTGTAAAATCCAGGTTTCATCGTGTAACCATTCCCTTTATCCAACTCAGCTGTCACCCTATTATAAAAAAAAAGTTAATAGATTACTAAGGCATTACCTATCCTTCACACAGTCATGCTGCCCCTCACAGAATATCATATTCATATCTACCCATTCCTGAATTTTCTTTTTGACCAACTCCTGAGATACTAATTTGTCTATAATTTGCTACCACAGACTTTGATCTTCCTTTATGCAAAGGAATTATTTTGCGCACCTTCCACTTTCTTGGAACTTTTCCGGAGCTGAGACTCAAATTAAACAGTCCAATCCAAGGCATTGCCAGTTCCCCCGCAAATTCTCTTAAAATGAGAGTCGATGTCCCATCTAATCCCTTGTCATAGCATCTTCTGACTCTATAACAAGATCCAACGCTTTTGTACCCCAAGTTCCCTCTATCATATTCTGCTTCAAGTAATTATCTCTCTGTAAGTGTATAAATTCCATTTCCTTCCTGCCATGTGATCTTTACTCCTTCCAATCTGTCTTTTAAGTTAAAAGTGTCCCATGTCAGCCTGGTTGGCTGAGTGGTTAGCGTATCTGCTCTCCAACCAAAAGGCTGTGGGCATGGATGTTTGTGATTATCTGTGAAAATACTAGTGGTGGTGGTCAGCGGTAGAATGTATTACTGTGGAGACAGAGAGTTGTGGAGTAGGTGCCCTCCCTCGATGAGTCTTTCGACTCCCTGGAGGTGTCGTGTAATAATAATAATAATAATGATGATTACTTAACTTACACACATTGTACTAATCTGCTGATACATGTCTTCGACATCAGTCCTGGCACCCCCCCCCCCCCATCCTATACTAGCAACCAATTTTATATTGTGCCTTATTGGTCTCAATCTTACACCAGATTTACTTAAAAGAACTGTCATCTGCCAGACTGACTATTACTTTTGTTAGCTGCAATTCGTCAGCCATCATCAGCATTACTCCACCCCTGTCCTGTCTACTCTATCCTCCCTGAAAGTACTAAATCCAGACCATTCTATCCCTGTAACTATTCATCTGCTGTTAGCCAAGTCTCACTAATGCCTATGACTTTTGGTAAGGTTGCACTAACCAATGCAAATACTCTTTCGCTCTTATTCCTGATGCTTTTAGTATATAGAAAAATGTAGCATCCCTTCAGGCCCTCAACCACCTTTACATCCTGAATTGACTACCCCATTCGATATTGTTATCTGACAGACTAGATTCTACATTTTTTGATCATTCACACATTCATTTGCTTCATGGGTGCCTTCACACATATTTGTCTGCATCTGCTCTAAATGCTTTTGTTTTCCTGACTTTGCACTTCCACATTTTCAGTGAACAAAGCTGTCTCCAGATACCTAACTTGGAATCCATTTAAGTGCAGTCCATTAATATGCTGATGGACTGCATTTAATGGATCATCCATCAAACTCAAGCCATAGGTCCTGAAACTCTGCATTATTCTTTCTGCACAATCTGCATATTGATTTATTAACTATCATCATCCTCCTTCTCAGGTTGCCTCTATCATAGCACGGCAGCAGATTCACAAACTTCACCCTCACAATCTTCTTTTTCACTTCTTCCAACAACCCTTCCACATTCTCCCTCATACAATACTTCTCACCTTTCAGGTCATTAGTTTCAGTCAAAACAATCAATTTCTTCACCTTCCGTTTCTGCATTCTGACATTTACTAATATTATTAATTTTTACACCAGGGAAAAAGGGCAATCCAAACACTGTGAATGGACTTTGAAGTTCTGAGAGAACATTGTAAAGGTGGCGAACAGAACTCAGAATAGTGCTCTAATGACATTAATTAGCAGAGAAAAGATCATTGTTCCTTTGTATAAGGCTTTGATCAGACCACACACCTGAACTACTATAAGGTGAGCATGTGTATCTGGTGACATAGTTTTTGTGGTGATGTAAAAATCTTAGAAAGGGTGCAGAGGCAGGTAAATAAGTTAATTTCCATAAGTGTTGAAGATGGAGTGAAGAAGTATAAAGAGGAAAAGGAGAAGATATGATATGATTGAGAGGACCTTACTAGATAGATATTCGAGGGATTTTTCAAAAGATGGAAGGAATAAAAATTAGAGATAATCCCTGAAAGCTACATAAGGTATGTGTGAGAGTAAGGAGGTGACTGGATTGCTTTGCCGGAGTGCCATAAGTATTAGTAATGAATTTAAGATGTGGTGTGACAGTTATTGTAGCATTTAGGATACACCTGATATGATGATTCTTTTGATTCCATGAAGTGTTTTATAATAGATAATAATAATAATTTTATTGTGAACTTATGTGTTTTCTTATTTTAGGTATGAATGAAATCCTTTCTTTTAAGCTACTTTGTGTGGCAAAACAAATTTTAACTACAAAAAGAAGGTACAGCCATGGGCTCACCACTATCCCCCCAATCGCAAACTTCTACATGGAACCTTTGAGCAAAGGGCTCTTGATTCCACCACGCTATGACCGACCGTCTGGCTTAGATACGTTGACAACATGTTCGCGATCTGGCTGCACGGGCGACAAACGCTAAACACATTCCTTAGCCACCTGAACAAACAACACGAATGCATACAATTTACCATCGAGATCGAAAATCACTCGCTCCCATTCCTAGACACACTAGTCACACGTCTTCCTTCAGGCAGTCTATCCTTCATGGTCTACCGAAAACCTACAGACACACACACGGGCCAATACATACATGCTAATTCATACCACCACCCATCACAAAAATATGGAGTCATTAACACCCTTAAAAACAGAGCTACAACAATTTGCTCTAACCAACAAGTTCTGAAACAAGAACTAAAAATCATCAGCGACACATTCATAAATAATGGCTATAACAAAAATACTATTAATAAAATACTCCATAAAACAACAACAAAAACGAATCTAGATTACAGTAAAATCATAGTCATCCCATACATTAAAGGGTTATCAGAAAAAATCAACAGAATCCTACAACATTATAACCTTAATACCACCTTCAAGCCACCCACTAAACTTAAAACCATATTCAGCTCCTCTAAGGATCCTCTCCTCCCATTGGCACATCCTGGAGTCTATTGCATTCGCTGCAATAACTTACCGGTAAGTCTTGTAACTTACCGTACATTGGTGAAACAGGACGGACAATCCCTATACATAAGAAAGAACACATTAAATATAACCATTATGGTGAAGCAGGCCTCTCAGATGACGTGCTCAACACCTTACACCAAATCAACTGGAAAAGCACCCTCTCTTTACACCATACAAAAACCTGATATGAAAGGAAATTTAAGGAAGCCTGTGAAATCCTGATAAACCATCCAAATATCAACAACAAAGATGGCATGAAAATTCCAAGGATCTGGATGGCACACATTCAGCCTACCTAATATATGCGATCCAGCATAAGTCAGGACTCTAGCCAATCTTCAGCTAGTATTAGAAACCATTCCATACCAACTGGCTGGAATGTACATTTATAATCATGATGTTAATATATGTATATAGATAGATACATAAACTTGTTGTGCCCAATGTATTTCTACAAACAACAGATATCACTAATAATAGGACTCTAGCGTTGATGTATAATTAATTTTTATTTATTCATTTATTTATTTTTTTATTTTATTTTATTTTATTTATATATATTTTTTTCACCAGAGGTCAGGCCAACAATTGTTGTAGCAGTTGGTCAGTAACTTTAACAAACCAGTTTGATTGTAGTGTAGCTTGTTGTCTGTGTATAGTTGTATGCTCCAGAAGATGATCTTGACATAAAGGTCGAAACGTCGAATGTAGATTTTAGTTATATTAAACTAAAGTTTTTATTCAAACATGGTAGTTGTCTCCATAATTTTCAAAAATGTATATAAATTTTATCATCTTCCTTTTGTATGTTTAGCTCAACTTGTCATGGCCAAGTAACATAGCATCATAAAAAACCCAGTTCGTGCTATGATATGGGAGATAATCCTATCTGCACTCTCTGGCTAGTTTATCTATTACAAGATGAAAAACCCAAGTTGTCAGGAGAAGAAACACGGTCATCCTCTGTATGAGACCAGCCAAATCACCTTCAGTTGAAAAGCCATTATAATATTTCCATCCAGGGCAGATTCACACCCAATTCTTTCCAACCAAAGGTCATTGTTGTTCCTAAGCTGTTGAGGCTAGCATTTTTATTCTAAATATATAAATTTTGTATTCTACAATATTTTGCTTAATGAAGCAAAAATATATCCAAAATTCTAATATTTAGTTTAGTTAGAATATATTAACGCTTCTTTTCTGTATAGTGCCATATGATTTTTGCTTTTGGGTTAATCTGTGATATAATATCCAGAGGTAGTTTACCCATTTATAGACAAAATCCAAACATGGATTAAATTATCTAGATTGTGTGGAGGGACCTTTGGAGGACTGCATATTCACAGATTCCTCATAAGGCCACACTTCATATGTATTTTTCGGACCATAAGATGCACCTTTTTACTTAGAGAAATCGACTTAGAATTGAGGTGTGTCTTATGGTCCGAAGGTAGGTGATACCGGGTGTCTTGGACTCCCACATTTTTGATGCGAGCTAAACATATGTCTTTTGCTGCACATGTGGGAATTCCCGATTTATACAAAAACTTTACCAGCATCAATAGTAGTTAGTGGGTGAGCATATTCAGTTTTGAAGATGAGACTATTATTAAGTCTTTTAAAAAATGTGGCATAAGTAACACGATAGATGGTACTGAAGATGACTTAGTTTTTGAAGAGAGTGATAACAATAGTTCAGACAATAACACAAAAAGTGACAGTAATGAGATGAGTGAAGATGAACTGAATGATGCTGGTACAAGTTATGGTAATAATAAATGAAATTTAAGGTTTCTGAATATTTTTATATAATAATTTTTTTTTTCTAAAAATTGTTTCATAAATTTGGGACGTGTCATTCAATGTCCCTGCACTCACCACACTCTCAGGCAATGCATATCACCCACCACTCTGCATGCAAAAAATCTACTCCTCACCCTTTTTCTCACACCCACCTTATACAGCTTCCAAGGATGGCCTATCATTTTCTCCTTGTTTCCAGATATTCTATGAAAATTCTCATCCATGTTAATGTGGTAATTACCCCTTACAAACTTATATGTCTCGATCATGTCTCCCCTCTTCCTTCTATCCACTAGGCTCTGTAATTTCACATTCCAGAGACAGGAAACCAACTTAGTCGGTTGTCTCTGCACTCTCTCAAACATCTCATCATCCTTTTGAAAACCTGGTGACCAAATCTGTACACAGTAATCCATATCGCAACATTAAAAATCTATTAAAACTCTCAAAAGTTTTATTTATTTACAAAAAAAATTAATAATCCAAGAATGAGTTCTACAAATTAAACATCTCAACAGTTAAACGAACACTTTATTTTATTACATAGGTTGGCTGAGTGGTTAGCATATCCACTCTCCAGCCAAAAGGCTGGTGGGTTCAAATCCCACCATGGGAATGAATGTTTGTGATTGTCTCTGAAAGTGGTGGGTGGGTGGTAGATGGTGTTGGTGTAGTTGTGGTTCGTTGTAGGAGACAGCGAGTTGTAGAGTAGATGCCCACCCACAATGAGTTAAGTGGTACATAACTTAACGATTTATTTGGGATTGCTGGATAAGAAGTGGATATTTGGTTTCAGCATTGTTGTCTTTAGCTTCAATTGGTCTTCCAGCTGAAGCTAAAGCTGGAATTTACTGAGTGTTTATAATTTGTAATCTCAAGCTCATCTTAATTTGAACCATATGTGAAAACGTTGATTCACAACAGTAGATTGTGCCAAAACAAGACAGCACATGTCAAGCATTTTGATGCATGTTTAGATACTCAACAGCATTCTTCCATATTTCAATTGGATATATTTTTACTGTCAGATAGAGATTTCAGAATATTGTCTTCAGAAGTATTTATGTTTATCAACTTTATCTGAATCCAGATATACTACAACTTTGACAATGCATCATTTTATGTTTTTTTCTTCACATCACTATTTGGCTCACCTTTTCTCCCAAGTATATACAGGGTGTTCGGGATAAATTTGATAGTTTCGTAAGGAAAAAGAAAATCTTCTTTGTATCTATTAAATTTAATGAATTGACAAAAAAACATTACAGGCAGAGTTAATTACAATACTATCAACAAGATTTACTCAAAATAACCACCATTAGCATCGATCACAGCTTCAATTCTGCTTCGGAACCTCGAACAAGCTGATGCTACAGTCTCCCTGGGAAGGGCCGCAAAAACTGTTTTAATTTTATCCATTAACTGGGCTTTTGTATTACTGGAAGTGCGATTGGTGTCTTTTTCAACTGCGCCCCATACAAAATAATCCATGGGGTTAAGGTCTGGGGAGTTTGGAGGCCAAACATTTGGACTGGTGAAGTCGTAGAAATTTTCAGACAACCATTTTTGACTTTTCCCAGAGGTGTGGCAAGGGGCCGAATCCTGCTGCCATACATACGGCCTACCATTGGCTACCCTTGTTATCCAGGGCTTGACTACAGTTAGCAACTCCACGAACAAAGCCCGAATTCCAATGCCAGGGTTCTTCAACACCTGTTCCTGCAGATTTGCGAGGAATTCTGCTGTACGAACGCAATCAGATCGTCTGCTAGGGATCTTTCTTCTTGCTACATCCTCGTAGTCACCATTGCAAGTCTCTAGTTCATGCCTGATTGTTTTTACTGTATTCAGGGAGCATTGGGCAGCAGTCGTAATATCCTTATTTTGATGGCGGGCACGAATCATCATGATACAAGTTATTCTCTTCCATGATTCAGGTGGGTTCCAGCTATCCATCCTTTCTGACATCTTGTATATGAATGAAGAAGGGTCCAAACTTTTAAATGAAGAGAAGTGTGTGTTAATACATGTAACTTACGGAAAAATATAATTAATTATAAATATGTCAAATTTATCCCGAACACCCTGTATATGGTACTTTATAAGTTGCTTATGCAATTTCATTACTTTGTCCTGCATCATTACCTGAAATAATTTTTATTGCTGTTTTTTTTTTTGAACTTCATATTTATAAGTATAGATTTTCTTTGTTCTCCTTCCAATTTTGTATATTTGTGGACCTTACGTGTACCATAATGGTGATAAGCATTGTATCTTTTAACTGTTGAAATTACAGTATCACAAAGTAAACACACTGTTTTATCATTGACCTCAAACATGTAGTACTACAACTCCAATTCTTCATTAAATACTCTATTCTTCTCCTCCTTAACTGTTCTTTTCTTCATATTTGGGATATCAAATAAAATTTTAAAACATTAATAAATGAATTAAACAAAAATTTCTACTTGTTCAGCTTGTTACAAAACAATAATACATACATCCAGCACTGCAACATTATTATTATTATTATTATTCAGGTCTCCATGAAGTCAAAAGACTCATTGTTGGAGGTTCTTTCTAAGAAACACAAGTCTATCAAGACTCATCGAGGGAGGTCCCTCCTAGGAAACACAGTCTATCATACTACTCCTTAAATACATTGACTGTTCTCGCTCTCACCACTCTATCAGGCAATGCATTCCATGGTTCAACCACCCTCCATGCAAAGAAACCACTCCTCACCCACTTTTTCACAGTTTTGTTTCGCAACTTCCAGGTATGACCCTTGTCATCACTCCTTTCTGTTGTTCAACCAAGCGAAAGAACTCCTCAGTGTCAACCCTGTAACCACCTCTCAACAGTTTAAAAGTCTCAATCATATCACCTCTCCTTCTATCCACCAAACTCTGCAGTCCACACTCCCTCAGCCGATCCTCATAACTAACATTGTACAGTCCTGACACCATCTTTGTTATCTGCCTTTGTACCCTTTCCACAATTAATTTATCCCCTTCAAATCCTGGGGCCCAGATCTGAGAACAATAGTCTAAGTGCGGTCTGATCAGAGACTTATACAATGGAATGATAACCCTTTTATCTCTGCAGGTCAGTGTCCTTCTCATTATTGCAGCAATCCTCTGTGTTACCTTCACTACCTTTGCAATATGTCCCCTAAATTTCAGGTTTCTATCAATCATCAACCCCAGATCTCTTGTCTCCCCTACTTCCTCCAGTTTAACTCCTCCCACAGAGTATGCAGCATCCCATCAAAGTGTCCCAAACCTCAAGACCTTTCATTTTGCTGCATTAAACTGACACCCCCATTCATTTGCCCATCTATCTAGCTTATTCAAATCCTCTTGCAGGGCTACCGCATCTGCCCTATTACTAATAACCCTTCCCAGCTTTGCATCATCCGCAAACAACTGAATATCCCCTTGCAATCCACAGACAATGTCATTGATATAAAGGTTAAACAATATAGGTTCCAGTACTGAGCCCTGTGGAACCCCTCTTGTAACCTTCTGCCTCTTTGATATTGCTCCACCATACACAACTCTCTGATACCTATTGGACAGCCAATTCTGAATCCAGTTGACCAATCTGTCATCCACACCCATGTGCTGCAACTTGAATATCAGCTTATCATTTGACACCCTGTCAAATGCCTTTGCTAAGTCTAGGAAAATGGCAGTATATGCCTTTCCCCTCATCTAATGCTCTTGTTACTTTATTATAAAATGCTAGCATATTACTAAAACAAGAGCACCCTTCACAAATCCATGTTGACTCTCACAGATAGCATTACCCTCATCTGCCCAATGCTGTATCCTGTCCCTCACTACTTTCTCCAAGATCTTACTAACTACTGATGACACACAAACTGGCCTATAATTAGACACTTCCAGTCTGCTACCGCCCTTATGCAATGGCACTATCTTGCCTTCCTTCTATTCCATGGGCATATAGTAAAAGACATGTAAAACAAGCCTGTTTTTTATTTAAAATCAAGTTGACATTGTGCCAAGCACTTATAGTGGCCTCCTCTAGTGACAAATTAATATGATTTGATAATTCACTAACTGTTGAACAATGGATAAGGATGAAATGCCAACCATAGATCGATAATAGCAGTTGATTTTTTAACATTGTGCTTTAAAAATAATGCTTTTTGAATATAATTAATTAACATACATGCCATTGGAGAATGTATAATTTGTAAATGCTAAAAATACATAATTCAGAAAATATGCAAATAGGCTGCACTGAACACCTCAAAAAGGCTGGAAGTGGCCTAAAGTCCAGTCCACAGGTTTACCCATCCCTGATCAGAGACTAATGTAGTTTTCTTGAGGACATGTTTTCACTCAAATGAAAACAAAGTGTACAAAAAAAGTACTATTTTAGTGTACAAAAAAGTACTATCATTAATATAATATTAAGTTCAAACTTCTATTTTCTCATGACTAGGTATTATATAGGTGAAAACAAGAATAGGAGAATGTCTCTATGATAGTGTAGTAATAATTTATGCATTATATAAAATTCAATTTGTTGATATAATCAGAGAACAGAGCAGTTTATAATGAACTTGACATAATTTTATTTTTTCTAGGTTTATCAATGCATTTATTTACTATGGATTAGCTCTAAATACAAATGATCTAGCTGGTGATCCTTTTGTTAATTTTGCTGCATCTGGAGCAGTTGAATTTCTATCATACTTTTTCTGTTTCATTATCATCAGATATCTGGGTCGGAGAAGATCGATAATGGGAACTATGGTGACGGGAGGCATAGCATGCATATTAATTTTTTGGGTACCTGAGGGTAAGTAGCTATTGTTAAATCTTGAATAAAAGGTTTAATTTATTGTAAAAATATTTCATTCAGATTTAACAGGCAACAAAATTTCCGGAAGAATACTTGTATATAAGTGAAATTGTTAATGAAAAAACGAAGTAGTCTTTTAATTGTAAATTCTCCTATGTATTATACTGCTATGTGTCCTTGTAAAACCGACAAGGGTTGAAATTTAGTGAAAAATATGTTAGCATGAGAACGTTAGATTGACATATACAATGAGATAATCAGCTTATAGATATGACCCGAGGCAGTCACTTACTCGAAGTCTACGTTTTGCGTGAAAGTCCCCGTGGAGAACTCAGCGAGGAGAGAACAGTACTGAGCGCAAGAGATTTAGGTGTCGGGCAGAAAGGGTGACGTAGTAGGGAGAACAGCTCAGGAAGGATATATAGAGCTTGGCGATGCGAACTTGGGGCTTTTTGCTTTTTTCTTCCTTGGATTTTTTCTGTTCCAGTCTTTCCCGGACGAAATGATGAATATGTGAGCGCGGTCGAGAAGAACGATGTCCAGTGGCAGCTATGCAGCCAGATAGCAATCCAGTGTGAGCATAATCATCAGTACGGCGGAAAAGTCAGTGCAGACGGAAACAACATGCGGAACCACGTGGACCGACCGATCCCAGCAGAGCAGCTTTGCCCACATCGGAGAAGGCGATTCCTGATCGTATTTGCCAGTTTGTTCTGAAGCAAACCACAGGAGAAGGTAACAAGCCATGTGAATTTAATGAAAGATTGAGAGAGAGAAGACCAAAGAGATCCAGTTACTTGGTAATGTAGGAACTTTTTAATTCCTTGTATACTAGAAAGAGTTAGAAAACAATAATGTGTGGATATGCTCGGTGATTGGACTCACGTGAATTGAAACAGGACTTTAGAATCTAACCAACCTGTAAATTGTGTCATTTCTGAGGATGAGATATTGTACTAATGTATGTCATAGCCCAGTATATCTTGAAATTAAATAAGGTAAATGCTTATATAGGATTGTCAAATGTTGTAGGAAGAAGTCAGTAATTTAAATTAGTTGCAGATATTGTCTAATGTTGAGAAAGATTAGGAATATTAAGGTTATGTCTATTTAACCCATTTAACTTGTAGAAGAGATTTAGCTTAATTAAGTAACCCTTAGTAATTGTATATTGTATTAGTGCGATGAATAAACCGTTTTTTTGCCTGACAAAATTGCCTGATCTGAAATCGCAATGCACCACTCATTAAAATAGAACTTGAGCGAATCAATAGTCGGGGATAGCTACGACTGCAGTAAAGGAAAATTTATACATATAAAGTTTTGTAATTGGAAATATTAATTGCTTGATTGTCACTAAGTGTGTCATTCTGAGAATTAACTGCCTGGCAAAGAAGTTTCTCTTGTCTAAGAATTTGGATGGCACAACTTCAAGAAATAAATTTTTCCAAATGCTGATATGAAGTTAATTCCAGAATTGTAACAAAGAAGTTTGGCACTGGCCTGAGGCAATTTCTTTGTCTACCGAGTTTTGCACACACTAACAATTATAGTAGTGGCCACAAAGTATTTAGAAGTTAATTGGAATTGATAGAGATAGCAAGGTAGAAACAAGCTCGAGAAAACATATAAAGTATTAAATATAATCACTTAACTAGTACAATAAGTAAGGTTTGGCTATCTAACAATTTACAATAACTACGATAAAACATACAATACAGAACAATATATACATATAAAAAAATTAACACTATTACAGTTTAAATATATACTATGCTAACAAATTTATATAGCTCTTTTTATGGTATTTATGCCAAAAATATTAAATTTGCTGGTATAACATCTGTATTATGTATAAATAACTATTTAGTAAATCAATCCAAAGATTGATATTTGGATAATCAGAGTTGAGCAAAAGTTCTAGGATTCCATCATTTTTTTTTCTCTCTGTCTCCTGACAACACTAATCTAAAGATTCAGATTCAATTCATTTGGAGTACTAGGACTCATCATTCAGGTTTATGGAATCAAGACATGCCTTGATGTAACTGTAGCATTTAATACTCCTTATAGTTAAGTGAAATGATTTTCAGGCTTATAGTTCTGTTTTGGTGATGATGCTCTTTTTGAATTGCTCCTTACAACTCCAGGCCATATATTTTTGACATACTTTTTTAATCATTGTCCTGCATAAAAAAAGAGTCCTATAAGCACAAAAGTAGCATTGTTTTTAAATTCTCTTTGTCTGCCCAGAAGTAATTCATTTATTATTTTTATTATTATTATTATTATTATTATTATTAAGGGCGACTTCAGGGTGTCCTTAGACTCATCGAGGGAGGCCCTAAACATCATGTCCACACAACTATACGACATTCTCGCAGTATCTATCATACCTTGCCTTGAACTCACTCACCGTCATAGCACTCACAACAGACTCTGGCAGCTTATTCCACTCATTTATCACTCTAAAAGTAAAGAACCCAGCTCTAACACCCTTGCTAACCACATTCTTGCCCAGCTTCTATAGGTGACCCCTAGTTCTCCCACCACCAGTCTTGATCTCAAAAATATCCTCTGAATTAATCCTATAGAAACCTTTTAGCAATTTGAATGTCTCAATCATATCTCCCCTCTTCCGCCTATCAACCAATTTCTGCAACCCACAAATCTTCAACCTGTTCTCATATGGTTCATTCCATAGACCCGCCATCATCTTGGTCCCTCGCCTCTGGATCCTCTCCACCTCCTCCCCATCAAGAAGGAACCTAGGTGACCAAATCTGGGCACAGTAGTCAGGATGAGATCTTATCAAGGCTCGGTGCAGAGGTACAATAACTTGCTTGTCTCTGCTCGTCAAGGTATTTTTCAACAACCAAGTGAGTTGATGTGCTGATTTAGCTACTTTTGCAATGTGCCCCCTAAACTTCATCTCTCTATCCACCAACACTCCCAAGTCCCTGGCCTTATCAATCTCCTGGAGTACAATTCCATCGATGTGGTATACTGCTGCTAATCATTTCACCCCAAAATGCATAACCTTACATTTTGTCACATTAAATTGACATCCATTCTCCTTAGCCCAGAACTCCAATCTATCCAAGTCATCCTGCAAGATTTTGATATCCTCTGCAGTCACTATCGCCCTACCCAACTTTGCATCATCAGCGAACAAATTAACTGTTCCTCTTGGATCCTTCCCTATATCATTAATGAACAGATTAAACAGCAGTGGTCCAAGAACAGAACCCTGTGGCACACCACTAGTCATAGGCCGTCTTTTGGAACTCTACTCCTGAATAAACTACTCTTTGATATCTCTTCATCAACCACCCACCTATCCATCTCACCAACCCTATATCCATTCCCATATGTTGTAGTTTACGGATTAGAATTATGTGTGGTATCCTGTCAAAAGCCTTTGCCAGGTCCAGCAGTATCACTGTAAACCCATTATCCTTATCCAGTTCAGCCGTCACCTTGTTATAAAACTTGAGCAAGTTACTGAGGCCTGATCTACCCTTTACAAAGCCATGCTGTCCCCCGTACAGTATCTCATTTTCATCAATCCATTCCTGTATTTTTCCCTTGACTACTTTCTCCAAGACCTTGACAATGACTCCTGATATGCTGATCGGTCAGTAATTTGCAACCGTAGTCTTGGATCCTCCTTTATGCAGTGAAACTATTTTCGCCTCTTTCCACACCTTCAGTACTAAACCAGACCTGAAACTAAGATTAAACAACATGGTCAAGGGCACTGATAATTCCTTAGCCACTTCACGCAAGACCCGTGCCGGTATACCATCCAATCCCACAGATGTATTCACATTAAGGTTCTGTAATAGACTATTCACCTCCACTTCATTCATCATAATTCCCGTATAAAGTAATGGTTCCTTCATTTTTTCAATGAAGTATAAATAAAGTATAATAAAGTGAAGTATAATAAAATGAAGTATAATAAAGTGCTCACTCAGTAACTCCACTATATCGACTGATTCAGTGACCTCCTTACCATCGTCATTCCTTAAAATCATTTTACCGTGTACAGTTTTTTCTTGCTTGCAGCATATTGAAAGAACTGTTTGGGATTCTCTTTAGCTTGCATAGCTAGTTTCCTTTCATAATCCGCTTTTGCTTTTTTTACCACACTCGTTACCCTTCTGGCCTGCATTTTATACCGTTCATGTGCCTGCAGGTCATCCCTTTCTTTAAATTACCTCCACAGTTGTTTCTTTTTTAGCAGCTCAAGCTTAATGGTGTTATTCATCCATTTAACTCCTATTTGTTTTACTATTCAGACCCTAGGTATACAATCAGCCATAACCTCCTATAAATGCTCTTGACCACTTGCCATGCTCTATCGACATCCAGCCCTTGCAGTTGTACATGCCATGGCACTGATCCAAGCAATCTCCTAAGCTTGTCATACTTGCCAGCACAGTAATTCCACATATACCTTGTCTTAATCAAAAATTCCACACCTTTAGCCACCTCCCAGGTCAAGACCTTATGATCACTCTCACCAATAAGTGGCAACATGGTCATATTCATTACAGTCAAATTCTGAGATGCTATTACCAGGTCAAGCACTCTCAAACACCTAGTATTTTCAATTACATGCTGCCTCAGATAGTTATCCCTTGATAATTGAATAAAATCCATTTCCTTCCTGACATGTGTCCTCTCCTTCTTCCAATCAATGTTACCATAGTTGAAATCCCCTATAATAATTACCCTCCTTCCACTCATTTCATCAATTTGTTTATGCATACCATCTCCACCATCTATTCCATCACCTGGTCTATAGCAGCACCCAACTGTATATATTTTATTCTGCCTGTCTCAATCTCACACCAAATAGCCTCAAATGAGCTCTTTTCGCTATCCTGCGATACCATTCAATTCTCCTTGGCTGCAGTTCATCAGCTATCATCAATAACACCCCTCCCCCCATTTTATTCTCTCTGTCCCTCCTAAACACACTATAACCTACACATTCTATCCCACTAACTATATCATCTTCCGTCAGCCATGTTTCACTAATGCCAATAACCTGTGGCCAGGAAGAGCCAATCAAGGCCAAAAATTCTTCCTTCTTGTTCCTAATACTCCCGGCATTAGTATACACGAAATGCAGTGATCCCTTTGTCCCACCCTTATCTTGATGCGTTATTCTAAATATCCCATTCCCATTTTTTGTCCTTAGTACTGGCTCGGGTACATTATATACATTCTTACGCTCAACTGTCTTACTGATGTCCGCATATCCACTCTCCCCCCCCCCCCTCCTTGGTAGTTCTAGTTTCCCTGGTTCTGCACATCCATTTTCACTTCATTCAGCAACACTTTTTCCAGTCTCTGCACACCAAATCCATTCAAATGCAGGCCATCCATCTTGTATAAATCCTTTTGCCCATCAAACTCATTCCGCACGTCCACGTCAAACTCATTCCACACCGTCTGCATAACCTGCGCATAATGTCATTTGCGATTATGGCCCTCCTTCTAAACTCCTCTCTGTCATACCACGGCAACAGACTCACCATTCTAACTCTGCCACTCTTTTCTTTCGCTACCTTTAACAATACTTTCAAGTCCTCTCTCATTTGGTTTTAATTAAATTCCACATATGTTCTAATGTTAAAATTACTATATCTTTATTACTTCTATCAGTTCTGATAGAAATAATAAAGGTATTTTCAAGTCTCTTTCATGTGTATTGTCTGCATGAGAAGTATGGAAGACTTCATATTGCTATTATGAAACAAAACTACTTTTAAGTTGATTTTGAAAACCGCAAACAAGTGCTAATCTCTTAGCTAATGAACTTTATTCATTTCTCTAAAAAAGCTATACCACAGAATAAGAAATTATTATCATTATTATTATTATTATTATTATTATTGCACCCTCCATGGAGTCGGCAGACTCATCGTAAGAGGTTCATTCAACTGACAACATATTTATCATACCAACTCTTAAAAATCCTTAACACTTCATGCATTAACAACACATTCTGGTAATGCATTCCATTCACTGACACTTCTCCATGTAAAAAATCTACTCCTCATACCCTCTCTTCACCACACTCTTGCATAACTTCCAGGAACGGTCTCTCGTTTTTGCCCTCCCTCCTTCTATTCTTTTTATAATCTCATCTGGATTAATCCGATAAAATCCTCTCACTAATTTAAATGTCTTTATCATGTCACCTTTTTTCCTCCTATTCACTACACTCTGCAATCCACATTTCTTCAATCTCTCTCCATAGCAGTCCAAAGTCCTGATATTGTCTTAGTTACTCGTCTCTGGATCCTCTCCAATGTCTCCACATCACACTGAAAACCAGGTGACCAGATCTGAGCACAATAGTCCAAGTGTGGTCTAACCAGTGCCTTCTACAGTGGCACAACCACTTCCTTATCCTTGCATGTTAGAGTACTTCTTATCATAGCAACACTATGATGTGCAACACTAGCAATATGTCCTCTGAACTTCAGTCTACTGTCAACCATCACTCCCAAATCTCTAATCTCATCCATCTCCTGCAGTATGGCACCATCAATATAGTACATAGCCTTATATTTCTGTACTCCAAAATGCAACACCTTGCACTTATTAAAACTATGACCTCTTTTGTCCAAGTCAAAAGTCTGTTGAAATCTTCCTGAACGGAATTAACATCAGCACCGCTACTTATAATTCTACGCAACATTGCATCATCAACAAACAAGTGAAGATCCTCAGTCAGTCCACATGATATATCGTTTATAAACAAGTTAAACAGCAGGGGTGTAAGAACAGATCCTGGGGCATGCCACTCGTTACCCTTCTTTTTTGAGACACTGCTCCATCATACACAACCTGCTGGTATTGTTCAGAGAGCCATGCTCCGATCCATGTAGTTATACAGACTGGTCTATAAGTGGAAACTTCTGTCCAAGAACCATGCTTGTGGTTCTTCTTTCCACTCCTAAGGAACCCTACCCACAGAAAGACATTCATTAAATAACCAGGTCAAGGGCACAGCCAACTGTGATGCACATTTTTTAAGAATACGTGGTGATATATCATCCATTTCCACAGCCTTATCAACATCTAACCCAATACAACACCTGACAGAGTGAAATAATCTCTGATTCTTTCACTTCCAATTCTCCTAATACTTGCCTCCCTTCTATAAATTGTGCTGCATCATTTACACCAGTATGATACACGCTGATAAAATGCTCGTTCAATAACTCCACTATATCCTTTGAAACTGTTATTCTACTGCCGTGACTATCCACCAGTGTCAACCTGCCATAATTTTTCTTCCTCTTGCTTGCCATATAGCAGAAATATTCCCTTGGGTTAACCTTGGCCTGAGCAGCCAATCTCCTCTCATATTGCACTTTTTTTTTTTTTTTTTTTTTTTTTCCTTACCATGCTCATCACCTTTCTAGCCTGCACTTTATACTCTTCATGGATTCGATCACCACCAACTGTCTTGTATCTCTTCCATAGCATTTTCATTTCCAGGACAGCTTGTTTGATTTCACTATTCATCCATTTCACTCCTACTCTATTTACTCACTTAACCCTTGGTATTCAATTATACATTACTTGTGTCAGATACATTGCCTTGTGAATTTCCATGCACTGTCAACATCTTTGCTGTTCAGCTCATCTATCCAACATACTGATGCTAACTGACTAGAGTGCTTCCTATAATCACTTGCTTTATACATTCCCTGGCCTATAACAGCATTCTATCAGATATACTAGCGCCTGTTAATATCAACTTCACACCACACTATTTCTACAAACAAAATTATTTATTCCTGTTGAAGATGAGATCCAAGCAGTTTAGATAAACTAAATTATTAATAAATAAATAAACTCAATCAGTGAAACCATTTCTTCTCCCTTATTTCTGATACTTCTGGAATTTGTAAATGTGTTTGCACAGCAGTTCATTTTTAGGTCTAAAACCAGTCCTATCCAAGCCACTTGTTGGTTGTGATTTCCTCACCACATTTCCTTGCCCAATCACCTTTATTACCACTTACTACATACATAATATGTATATATATCTTATTATTATTATTCCTTCCCTCTTCCTTTACCTTGTAGTGTCGAGGATTTTCTACATTTAACTGTTACCATATCTCGAGGATAAGGTGGTTAGCCCTTTGCCTCCTGGTATGTCCTATGTCTGTAGATGTGTGTATTCACAGGCTGGTTTCCCTGTTCTCGGGGATGAAAAAACCCAACTTTCCTAGTGTAAAAATCCCCTACCTCCACATGAGACTGGCTAACTCACCTTTAGTTGAAAGAGACCAGTTTTTTTCCCTACCAAAGGACTTTGTCTATACTGACTGACCTATGGAGACTAAAGTATATATATATATATATATATATAGATAGATAGATAGATAGATAGATAGATTCAGAAATGAGCTGTTATGTCCATATATGAATGCTAGAAGTATCAGAAAAAAGGAAAATGAGATGATAAATTGATTGAGATGGGTCACCCAAATATTGTTGGAATAAGTGAGACATGGTTGGATGAAAATGACATCCTGATAGGAATAGAGATGGAAGGGTATGATGTTTATTGTGAAGACAGAAAGAGTAAAAAGGGAGGTGGAGTGCTATTGATGATAGAAAAGGAGTTATGCCCATACAAGGTAGAGATGAAAGAGGCAAATAGTGGAAGTGGTTTTGAGGCAGTATAGTGTGAGATAGAGGTGAATGAAACAGTCAGATGTTGATATAGATATGGCAACATGGAGGGGTGACTGAGTTGGTAATGGTAGCAAAAGTGCAGTATGAACAGCAGTTAGCTAACGAAGCAAAAAAAAAAAACCCTAGGGGGAGTTCTTTCAATATGTAGCAAGCAAAAAAAAAAAAAAAAGAAAAAAAAAAGAGTGATTATGATAGGATGACATTGATTGGAGAAAATGGTATAAGGATAACTGCTGCAGAGGATATAGTTGAGATAGTTAATGAGCAGTTCATAAAAGGCTTTCATTCTTGTGAATTTGACTTCATGGAGAGTTTGAGAGAGTGGATGATAAGTAGGAGGAGAGACTGACTATGAATGAGCAAGAGGTATATGTGCAATTGAGTGAACCAGATGTAATAAGGTTGTGGGAGTTGATATATTATCACGTATTTTAAAGGAATGTGTCAGGAAGTTGACATTTGCTTTGAAATATTTGTTTAATATGACTCTTACAATTGGGTCAAGTTCCAAAGGAGTGGAAGGAAGGCAGGCAAGATTGTACTGCTTCATAAGGGAGGTGACAGAACTCAAGCATCAAATTATGGGCCGATCTGCATCAGGTGTTGTGGTTAAAGTGTTGGAGAGATTAGTGAGAACCAGAATCAGGTCAAAAATGGTGGTATTATTTTTGATGGACAGCACAAATTTTCTAAAGGGTGGTTACATGGTCATGTTTTAGTAATCTATTTACTTATTACAATAGGGTGACACCTGCATTGGATGAGAGAAATGGATACACAGTAGTTTACTTTGATGTTGCAAAAGCTTTTGATAGATTAACATGTGATAGGTTGATAGTCAAACTGGAGTGGATGGAACTGATGAATATTAGAATTATATATCCAATGTTATATCTCTTATGATGTCCAATGTTACATGGACATCATCAGGGAGATAGACCATTAACTACATTCAAAATATGAATCAAGATAACGAGTCATAAATCATGTGTATGTTACCCCGTGTCTCAGTTGCAGCTGAAGTATATGATATTACGCTGTTATTAGAGTTCAAAAAAACAATTATAGTAAGTTGTGTAGATTAAAAAAATTAATAATTATTAATTAAAAAACTTATGAACAATTAATAGTGATCACTTCCCAAAATTTGGATATTGGCTTACATTCTGATTGATTTAGATTCGGATGATTTCTTAGCATTTCACATGTTTCAAGGAAAAGACAATTTGATCAATAGTTTTCAAAATGATGAAGAGAATTTGGAAAGGATCCAGAGGCAATTAACTAAGGTATTTTCTGGTCTCTGGAATGTTGAGTATGAAGAAAGGTTAAAAAGATTGAATTTGAACTTGCTGGAGAATCATCCAAACCTGAACCAATCAGACTGTATGCCAATATCCAAGTTTTGTTAAGTGATCACTATTAATTGCTCATAATTTTTTTTTAATTTTTGAAATTAATAATTATTTTAAATATTTTTTTTTACAATAAGCAACTTACTACAATTGTTTTCCTTTGAACTCCAATAGTGTAATATCATATACTTGAGCTGCAACCAAGACATGAGCTAATGTCATATATGCATGATTTCTGACTGATTATTTTGATTTGCCTTGATGATATCCATGTAACATTGGATGAAATATACTGGAGTTTTTGAATAAATTATATATAATTTTTGCTACATGTGTAAGCTGTGAAACTTACTTTAATAATTTGGAGTAAAGTGGATGACAAACAATATTAAACAGGAATTGCATGCGAAAAAGAAGCTATGGAAGAGGTATAAGGAGACAGGTGAAGAGAAGATGCATGAAGAATATAAGACACAGGTCAGAAGAGTGACTAGTATGGTAAGGAAGGCAAAACTGGAATATGAGAGGACAGTGGCTCTAAGATCCAAAGAAAATCCTAGGGAATTTGTTAGTTATGTGGCCAGTAGGAGGAGAAATGACTAGAAGAATGATATTGTGGGATAAAAATGGGAATAAAGTGACTGATGCAGAGGACACAGTGGAATTGTTCAATGAACACTTTATTTGAGTATTTCATCCTGGAGGAGTCACTTTTAATACTAGAGGGATAGGGCAGGTTCCAGGTTTAGAGGTGCAGGAGAGGAGAGGGTGTTTCATATACTGAGTACTCTGGATGTCAGTAAAGCTGTGGGACTGGATGGTATTTCACCACTAGTTTTGAGAGAATGTGCTAGGCAACTGACAGTGCCTTTGACCTGGCTTTTCAAAGAAAGTCTGGCTGTGGGAAAGGTGCCCATGGAATGGAAGGAAGGTAAGATAGTGCTATTGCATAAGGGCGGTAGCAGACTGGAAGTGTCTAATTATAGGCCAGTTTGTGTGTCATCAGTAGTTGTTAAGATCTTGGAGAAAGTAGTGAGGGACTGTATACAACATTGGGCAGATGAGAGTAATGTTATCTGTCAGAGTCAGCATGGATTTGTAAAGGCATTTGTCAGGGTGCCACATGATAAGCTGATATTTAAGTTAGAGCACATGGGTCTGGATGTCAGATTAGTCAACTGGATTCAGAATTGGCTGTCCGATAGGTATCAGAGAGTTGTGTATGGTGGGGCAGTTTCAAGGAAGCAGAGGGTTACAAGTGGGGTCCCACGGGGCTCAGTACTGGGACCTATATTGTTTAACCTTTATATCAGTGACATTGTCAGTGGATTGCAAGGGGATATTCAGTTGTTTGTGGATGATGCGAAGCTGGGAAGGATTATTAGTAATAGTGCAGATGTGGTGGCCCTGCAGGAGGATTTGAATGAGCTGGATAAATGGGCGGATGAGTGGGGGTTTCAGTTTAATGCAGCAAAATGTAAGGTCTTGAGGTTTGGGAAATATCGATGGGACGCTGCATACTCTATAGGAGGAGTTATACTGGAGGAAGTAGGGGAGAAAAGAGATCTGGGCTTGATGATTGATAGAAACCTGGAATTTAGGGGATATATTGCAAAGGTGGTGAAGGTAACACAGAGGATTGCTGCAATAATGAGAAGGACACTGACCTGCAGAGATAAAAGGGTTTTCATTCCTTTGTATAAGACTCTGATCAGACCACACTTTGGCTATTGTTCTCAGATTTGGTCCCCAGGATTTGAAGGGGATAAATTAACTGTGGAAAGGGTACAAAGGTGGATAACAAAGATGGTTTCAGGACTGTACAATGTTAAAAGTTTATTTTTCACTAGGTTAGAATATAATAAATTTAGTTTAATCCTTTATCCCAGTGAGAGCAAACAAAGTTTGCGCCTGAAAATATCTTCAGGACTGAATATAGTGTGTTATTATCTTACCTTGGTAAGTAGTACAACACCAGGCAACTCATAGCAAAGGTGGAGCAAGCTACCAACACCCCTATCCCAGTATCTCCCATAATGCAAAACACATCTCCTTGTGGATATGTATACTGTTATGCATTAAGGGATTGGCCACTACCCAGACTAGTTTCGACCTTTATTGAGGTCTCTTCAGTGGGAGCCAGGCCCAGAGTTGGAGATACCAGGCAGAAGCAGTAGCAAGATCATCTGTACCTATAGGAGTTGCCAAAAGGTTTGCCAACTTTATTATTATATTCTAACCTAGTGAAAAATAAACTTTCAACATCTTTCTCTAAATCCAGAGTAATTTAATAAAAAAAGGTGGCAAACCTTTTGGCAACTCCTATAGGTAAAGATGACCTTGCTACTGCTTCTGCCTGGTATCTCCAACTCTGGGCCTGGCTCCCACTGAAGAGACCTCAATAAAGGTCGAAACTAGTCTGGGTAGTGGCCAATCCCTTAATGCATAACAGTATACATATCCACAAGGAGATGTGTTTTGCATTATGGGAGATACTGGGATAGGAGTGTTGGTAGCTTTCTCCACCTTTGCTACGAGTTGCCTGGTGTTGTACTACTTACCAAGGTAAGATAGTACAACACTATATTCAGTCCTGAAGATATTTTCAGGCACAAACTTTGTTTGCTCTCACTGGGATAAAGGATTAAACTAAATTTATTATGTACAATGTTAGTTATGAGTATCGGCTGAGGGAATGTGGACTGCAGAGTTTGGGGAATAGAAGAAAGAGAGGTGATATGATTGAAACTTTTAAACTGTTGAAAGGTGGTTACAGGGTTGACACTGGGGAGTTCTTTCACTTGTTTGAACAGAGGGAAGGAGTGATGACAAGAGGCCATCCCTGGAAGTTATGAAAGGAAACCGTGAGCAAGAGGGTGAGGAGTGGTTTTGTTTGCATGGAGGGTAGTTGAACGATAGAATGCATTGCCTGATGGAGTGCTGAGAGTGAGAACGATCAATGAGTTTAAGGAGTGGTATAATAGACTTTGTGTTTCTCAGGGGGGGGGGGCTCCCCTTGATGAGTCGATGGACTTTGTGTTTCTTAGGAAGGACCTCCCACGATGAGTCTTTTGACTCCATGGAGGCCTGGATAATAATAATAAAAAAAATATAAAAAGATTAGTGCATTTGACTGGAGATAGACTATCTGGTAGATATTATTATCTGGTAGTCAAAATCTTCCCACAATGGAGTCAAAAGACTCATTGTGGGAAGTCCTTCCTAAGAAACACAGTCTATCAAGAGTCATCGAGGGGAGGTTTCTCCCCTGACAAAGTCTATCATGCCACTCCTTAAACTCATTGACTGTTCTCGCTCTCACCACTCCATCAGGCAATGCATTCCATGGTTCAACCACTCTCCATGAAAAGAAACCACTCCTCACCCTCTTGCAAACAGTTTCCTTTCGTAACTTCCAGGGATGGCTCCTTGTCATCACTTCTCCCTGCTGTTCAATGAAGTGAAAGAACTCCCCAGTGTCAACCCTGTAACCACCTCTCAACAGTTTAAAAGTCTCAATCATATCACCTCTCCTTCTTCTATCCACCAAACTCTGCAGTCCATATTCCCTCAGCTGATCCTCAACTAACATGGTACAGTACTGAAACCATCTTTGTTATCTGCCTTTGTACTGTTTCCACAGTTAATTTATCCCCTTCAAATCCTGGGGACCAAATCTGAGAGCAATAGTCTAAGTGTAGTCTGATCAGAGACTTATACAACGGAATCATAACCCTTTTATCTATCAGCAAGGTATGTATGGGAGAAGAATACCCCACAAGAGGAGTGACTAGTGATGTGCCTGAGAAGTCTGTTTTAGGGTCATTGCTATTTAACCTGTATGTTAATTATATTGAATTATATTTGAATTGGGATGTTCAGTTGTTTGCAGATGATGCAAAGTTGGGAAGAACAATGATGAATCGGGTAGATGTCATGGTCTTACAAAAGGACTTGAATAGACTAAGTGAATGGGCACAGGAGTGAGGATGACAATTCAGTGTTGCAAAGTGTAAGGTTTTAAAATTTGGAAAACAAAGATATAGAGTTTACATGTGTGGGGGTATATTCTTAGAGGTGGAGGAAATAAGAGATTTTTGAGCGATGGCAAATAAAATTCTAAAATTTAGAGGACATTGCCAAAATTGTCAGGACCACACAAAGAATACTAGCAATGATGTGGAGGACACTGACTTGTAGAAGTAAAGAAATTATGGTTTATAGTGGTATAAGGCCTTGATTAGGTCACATATGAACTACTGTGCAGATATTTGGTCATATAGTTTTCAAAAGGATGAAGAGATTTTGGAAAGGGTCCAGAGGTAATTTACATAAGGTAGTTTCTGGTCTCTGGAATGTTGAGTATGAAGAAAGGCTAAGAAAATGCAATTTACAGAGTCTAATAGACAGGAGGAAGAGGAGTGATGTGGTAGAGACATACAAGTTGGTAAGGGGTTGTTATAGAATTAACGTTGCAGAAGTTTTTTCATAAAATGGTGGAGATGTGAGGGGGGGGGAAACAACAGGTCATCCCTGGAATATATAAGAAGGGTGTAAGTAATGGAATGAAAAGCAGGCTTTTGGCAGAGAGTGTGGTATCTGCATTGAATTTGAATGTATTTAAAGCACAGTATAATGAGCTGTATGTATGACAAAGGGACCTCTCACAATGACTCTTTGACTTCATGAGAGTCTTAGGATAATAATAATAATAAATCACACAATGCTTAATAATACTGGTATTCCAGATCTGATGAGATTTCTGAACTTGCAATAACTTGAATCTCCAATACCTTATTTGCAAAAGTATATTGTATCTATTTTCTCTTCAGCATTTAAGAAACTAATGTTCTCTTTGGCTGTAGGCATTACTTTCTCTCTGGAAAACTGTTGTAATACTGTTCTTTAATCTGGAACAGTGACACTAAGAGCTTTCCCAAAAATTCTTGCTTTAGGTAAGAAAAGAGAACATTTAAGGTGGTTATTAACTCATCACTTGCAGATTTTTCAATTTCTATTACACAATGTTCAGTTTCTGTAGAAGACAATTTCTGTTGACTTCCATATTATTGCTAAATCAATGATGTTATCAAAACTGTCATCTGCAATTTTACCATTTTTGTCTCTTAATAAGTTAAAAATGTGTAACAACTAACTTACACCCATTTACAATTCAGCTCCAAACTCACAAAATTTATGTTTGGAGCTATAGCTAGTTTGTGCAACAATACATCCCTTTTATGCATTTCTCACAAATTGAAATTCACAGGTATTCCAGTCTAACATTAATGCATTTCTTGTTTCCAGCTGCTAGCATTCTGTAGATTACTCACTCTCTCTCTCTCTCTCTCTGTGTTCAGATCACTTAATTTTGTTTTTAATCATCAGAGGTACTAATAATCTAAAATAAAAAAAAAAAAATCAAGAACCTGATACGTCAAATTACAGGTATATTAAATGAGAAGCAAAAGGCAAGGCCATTATTCTTGTGCATGGCAAGAAGTTTTATTTAGATGGTATGCACTATCATTTAGATAACTTAATAAATGAAAATAATAATAGATAATAACAAATAATTATGGACAGAGAGCTAAAGTTCAGAAAAAGTAATGCAAAAGTTGTGGTTACTCAGAAAATTTAGGCCATAATGCAAAGGAGACATGGAGACTCTACGACACTCACCCATGAAGGGATGTAAACATATGAGAGATCTAGGTGTGGTGGTGGACAAGGACCTGAAATTCAGGGACCACATTGCACAAGTTGTGAAGATGTTACATCAGATAATGGCAATGATGCAGAGGACCCTGACATGCAGAAACAAAGAATTGTGATGCTATTGTATAAGCTCACCCATGAAGGGATGTAAACATATGAGAGATCTAGGTGTGGTGGTGGACAAGGACCTGAAATTCAGGGACCACATTGCACAAGTTGTGAAGATGTTACATCAGATAATGGCAATGATGCAGAGGACCCTGACATGCAGAAACAAAGAATTGTGATGCTATTGTATAAGGCCTTGATCAGGCCTCATATAGATTACTGTACACAGATTTAGTTACCGGATGTTCATGGCAATGAGGATATGTTAGAAAGGGTCCAGAAAAGA
Organism: Typopeltis vanoorti; assembly: GCF_054136105.1. NCBI lineage: Eukaryota > Metazoa > Arthropoda > Arachnida > Uropygi > Thelyphonidae > Typopeltis > Typopeltis vanoorti. The sequence goes on along the minus strand of NC_143567.1, from coordinate 53,818,350 downwards.
TTCACAAAGGTGGTCAGTGGTCTTTGGAATGTGGAGTACAAAGACAGATGGAGAGAATGTAAATTGCAAAGCCTCATGAATAGGAGGAGGGGGAGGGGAATTTGATTGAGACATATTAGCTAGTCAGGGGTTATTATCAGGTTGACATTGATGAGATTTTTCATAGAATGGGAGAGTGTGTAGAACAAGAGGCCATTGCTGGAAATTGTCTAAGGAGGGTATGAGCAGAGGAGTGAGGAGCAGATTCTTTGCATGGAGAGTGGTTGGTGAGCAGAATGCATTGGCTGAGTATGTTGTGAATGTAGACACATTGAATCAATTTAAGGCATTGTTGGATAAGCTTTGTATGCAATAGTGTGGACCTCTCATGATGAGTCTCTAACTCCATGGAGGTCAAATGTTAATAATACTAATCGAGATGAGGTGGGAGAATGAGAGGTCATCCTCAGAAACTGTATTAGTCAGTATATTCATCATGGTCTCCCATGATGAATATACTGACCTGAGTGGAGGCCTAGAAACAATGCTAATATAAGTCAAAGCAACTGTTCTTTTTTTTCATTAAAGAAAAGATTTCAGCATGATCTGTGTACAGATTAAATGTTGTCCAATTTTGTTAATAAATAAAAACAGGCAGTTAGTTTTTTTATTAAGTAAATTAAAAGCTAATTAATATACTTTATTTCAGATCTTGTTTGGCTAAAAAATGGGCTTTCAATGAGTGGAAAATTTTGTATAACAGCTTCATTTTCAATTGTGTATGTCTATGCAGCTGAAATCTACCCTACTGTAGTAAGGAATGTGGGAGTTGGATCATGTAGTTTTGTAGCCAGAACAGGAACTGTTATAGCTCCATTTGTGAAAGAAATTGTAAGCTGATTTTGTATTCAACTTAAGTGTCAATCAACCTTTTAATAATGTAATATTTTTAAGATTCCATTTCTAACTTAAGTAGAATGTAGAATTGATTCATTTTAATTTAAACAATTAAAAGAACTTGAAAATACAAATGTGTATGCTGCTGGTCTGAATTTCATTTGGGTTCAAGACTGGTAAAAAAGAAACAAATGAAACTAACATACTAGTTTGTATTTCTTCTATAGTTTTTGAGATCATTTACAAAATTAGACATGTGAGGATCAGCATACAGAGTAAGTATGGTTTAATGTTGGAGGTTTAATGGATTTTTTACAACACTCAAAAAGGATTAAAAAGAATTTAATACTTCCTATATTTCATCCTAGTCACTAGGACATCTACGGGGATTACAAAAATAACTAATGTAACATAACACAAAATACTAAGCCCAACCACGTGGGTGACACTAAAGTCCTATCTAGGTGGAACGCCCTCTAAGGGCGGTTGTAGGTGGCCTGGAATATAAAGTAGGATCTCTGGTGATGAGTGTTTCCCAAATTTTCGGGAGCTTAATGCAACCGTATTTATTAAGATTTGGTTGATTTCTAAGAGCTGCTGCTGCTTCCAAGAATAGCCTCTCTTTCTTGAATTTGCTGTGAAGGAACATGGTGGTTTTCTTCCATGATACTCTGTGGGTGGTGTCCAAGACATGGTCAGCCAAGCCCGAATGGCCATAGTTGTGTTTACAGATGTAAGACTTGTGTTCCTCTAGGTGGATGGATGCTGATCTGCCTGTCTGTCCAAAGTACGCCAGCTTACAGGAACAGGGTACTTTGTAAACTCCAGGCAGAGAGAGAGGAGGGAGCTGATCTTTCGTAGAACAGATAAGGGTAGCAAGTTTGTGGTGGGGCTTATATGCTGTGTGTAGGTTGTACTTTTTTAGAATCTTGGCTATTTTTTCGGATGTGCCACGGATGTAGGGTATAGTGATGGCATTTTTAAATTCTTGTTGACGAGAAGGACCAGGAATGGGAGAGGAAATGATTATTTTTTTGATACTATGATCGCTGTAGCCATTGGAGAGGAAAGTGTTGTGTATGTAGTTAAGCTCAGTAGTGAGGGCGGTTCCACTGGAACAAAGATTGTGGGCTCTCTTGGTAAGAGTTTTTATAATGCCATATTGTTGAGCGGGGTGGTGGTGTGAGAGTTTGTGAATGTATCTGCCTGTGTGTGTGGGTTTTCTGTATACAGTGAAGGCAAGTGTATCATTAGGCAGGCGTGTGACTAAGGTGTCTAGGAAGGGTAAACAATTGTTCTTTTCCTTTTCCATAGTAACTGGATTCTTGGATGTAGGCTATTGAGATGGTGATGCGTATGCCCAACGCACAGCTCTCCTTAAATTACGGAAAGAAAAAAGTATCGTCATCACCAAAGCAGATAAGGGTAATGCCACAGTCGTTCTTAATACCAGTGAATACAATCGCAAAATGAATATTATCCTCCGCGATTGTGCTACCTACATCCCGCTAGAACATGACCCCACAAAAACACAAGTTAAAAAATTAAAAATCTTACTTAAAAAAGTATCTTCCTGGCCCCCCGACATCACAAAAAAAACCGCTCCCCCCCCCCCAAAAAAAAAATTTACGGCTTACCAAAAATCCACAAACCCAGTTCCCCACTCAGACCTATAGTAGATGCCACCAATGCACCTTGCTACAGACTGTCTAAACAGCTGGCTAACTCTCTGACCCCCCCTCACTGGAAGGTCCACTTCCTATATAAAAAACTCGACCCACTTTAAAGCCCTCATAGAAAATTTAACCTTGAATAAAGCAGACATATTGGTAAGCTTTGATATCTCCTCTTTGTTTATTAATATTCCTTTAATTGATACCTTATCTCTCATACAAAAAGTTTTCCCTTCTGACATCTTAGATCTCTTTTCCTTTGCCATTAACTATGGGTATTTTTCTTGGAAGAACAAAATTTACAAGCAGATAGAGGGAACTGCCATGGGTTCCCCCTCTCTCCCCCCCTTGCTAATTTCTATATGGAAGATTTTGAAAAACGAGAAATAGACTCACCCCCACTCAAACCTTCTATCTGGCTAAGATATGTAGATGATGTGTTCTCTATTTGGCCTCATGGCCCAGACACATTAGACTCCTTCCTCAGTCATCTCAATAGCCTACATCCAAGAATCCAGTTTACTATGGTAAAGGAAAAGAACAATTGTTTACCCTTCCTAGACACCTTAGTCACACACCTGCCTAATGATACACTTGCCTTCACTGTATACAGAAAACTCACACACACAGGCAGATACATTCACAAACTCTCACACCACCACCCTGCTCAACAATATGGCATTATTAAAACTCTTACCAAGAGAGCCCACAATCTTTGTTCCAGTGGAACCGCCCTCACTACTGAGCTTAACTACATACACAACACTTTCCTCTCCAATGACTACAGTGATCACAGTATCAAAAAAATAATCAGTTCCTCTCCCATTCCCGGTCCTTCTCGTCAACAAGAATTTAAAAATGCCATCACCATACCCTACATCCGTGGCACATCCGAAAAAATAGCCAAGATTCTAAAAAAGTACAACCTACACACAGCATATAAGCCCCACCGCAAACTTGCTACCCTTATCCATTCTACGAAAGATCAGCTCCCTCCTCTCTCTCTGCCTGGAGTTTACAAAGTACCCTGTTCCTGTAAGCTGGCGTACTTTGGACAGACAGGCAGATCAGCATCCATCCACCTAGAGGAACACAAGTCTTACATCTGTAAACACAACTATGGTCATTCAGGCTTGGCTGACCATGTCTTGGACACCACCCACAGAGTATCATGGAAGAAAACCACCATGCTCCATCAAATTCAAGAAAGAGAGACTATTCTTGGAAGCAGCAGCAGCTCTTAGAAATCAACCAAATCTTAATAAATACGGTTGCATTAAGCTTCCGAAAATTTGGGAAACACTCATCACCAGAGTCCTACTTTATATTCCAGGCCACCTACAACGGCCCTTAGAAGGTGCTCCACCTAGATAGGACTTTGTTGTCACCCATGTGGTTGGGCTTAGTATTGTATGATATTTGTGTTATGTTACATTAGTTATTTTTGTAATCCCCGTAGATGTCCTAGTGACTAGGACGAAATATAGGAAGTATTAAATTCTTTTTAATCCTTTCTGAGTGTTGTAAAAAATCCATTAAACCTCCATCATTATGTCTTCACAGCACTTAAGTCTCTATACACGAAGAGTAAGTATGGATTTGTTAAGCAGTACTCGTTTTGGTAATCTGCTTGCTATCTATAATAAAGTAACGAGAGCAGCTGATGAGGGAAAGCTACATACTGTGATTTTTTTGGATTTTGCAAAAGTATTTCATAGGGTGTCACATGATAAGTGTTTAAGCTGCAACATATGGGTTTAGATATCAGGCTAGTGAACTGGATTGGAAACTGCAGAGCCAATTTCCCATCTGGTTCACTGCAGTGTCATGAAATGGAATTCCACAGAGCTCAGTACTAGGACCTCTGCTTAACCATTTACATCAGTCATATTGTGACTGCATGGAAGAGATATTCAGTTGTTTGCAGATGATGTGGAACTTGGGTGGGTTAATAATAGTGTAAATATTGTGGCACTTCAGGAGAATATGAATAAGCTGCAGAGGTGGAAAAATGAATGGGGATGTCATTTTAATGTAACTAAATGTAAGGTCTTCAAATTTAGGATCCAGTGATGGGAATCTGCATATTTTATTGATGCAACTAGAGAAATGGAGGAGAAGGCAAGGGATCTTGGGGAGATGATTGATAGAAATTAGAAGTTTATGGGACAGATCATGAAGATAACCCAGATGATTACCTGCTGCAATACTGAGGATGTCGACCAGTAGAGATAAAAGAGTGGTTATTCCATTTCATAAAATCCTAATCATATTACATCTAAATTACTATGCTCAGATCTGATCACCAGGATTTATTATTATTATTATTATTATCCCAAGACCTCATGGACCATGTCTTAAATACACTCAAACTCCTTGCAGACACCACAACTCTCAGGCAAGGCATTCCAATCATTCACAACTCTGCACGGAAAAAACTTGCCTCTCACTCCTCTACTCACACTCTATACAGTTTCCAGGGATGACCTCTGGTTCTCCCCCTATCTCCCACTATTTTATGTAGAACTTCTCCAGCATTAATCCTATAACAACTCCTTACCAACTTGTAAGTCTGTATCATATCTCCCCTCTTCCTCCTCTCCACTAGACTCTACAAATTACTTCTCAATCTTTCCTCATACTCGACATTCTAGAGGTCAGAAACTACTTTAGTCAGTCACCTTTGGACCCTTTCCATCTCTTCATCTCTTCATCCTTCTGAAAACCTGGTGACCAAATCTGGGTACAATAGTCCATGTATGGCCTAATCAAAGCTTTATATAACAGAATAAGAATCTCCCTACTTCTACACGTCAGTGTCCTCTGCATCATTCCCAGAAGCCTTTGTGTTGTGTTGTCTTCACAATTTTGGCTATGTGTCCACTAATTTTAGGTCCTTATCCACTATCACCCCAAGATCTCTTATTTCCTCCACCTCCAACAATATATCCTCACCATGCATAAATTCTGCATCCCATCTTTGTTTTCCAAATTTTAAAACCTTACATTTTGTAACATTGAATTCACATCCCCATTTCCGTGCTCAATCACTCAATTTATTCAAGTCTTCTTGTAAGGCCACAACATCTTCACTACTCTTCATGGTTCGTCCCAACTTTGCATCATCTGTAAACAACTGAATATCTCCATCAAAATCTTTGCCAATATCATTAATATACAAGTTAAACAGTAATGGCCCTAAAACAGACCCCTGAGGCACTCCACTAGTGACATTCCTTTTCTTGAATATCATTCCCCCATACACAACTTGTTGATACCTATCAGATAGCCAGTCTCCAATCCAATGCACTAATCTAATATCCAACCCCATCTGCTCTAGTTTGACTGTCAACTTATCATGAGATACTCTATCAAAAGCCTTTGCGAAATCCAAGTATATTACTGTGTATCCTTCTCCTCTGTCCAAGGAAGCAGTCACTTTATTGTAATAAGTAAGTAGATTACTAAAACATGACCTCCCTTTAGCAAATTCATGCTGTCCAACAAAGATAATACCATTGTTGTCAACCCAACTCTGGATCCTAGTTCTAACAAGCTTGTCCAACCACTTAACCACAACACCTGACACACAGATAGGCCTATAGTTTGATGCTTGAGTTCGATCACCTCCTTTATGAAGTGACACAATCTTTCCCTCCTTCACTCCTTAGGAACTTTACGGAGTGCAAGACTCGTATTAAACAAATATGTCAAGGCAGGTGTCAACTCCCTGGCACATTCCTTCAGAATACGTGGTGATATATTATCAAGTCCCACAGTCTTATTAACATCTAGTTTACTAAACTACCCCATACACCTCTTGCTCACTTACAGTCAGTCTCTCCTTCCCATCATCAACTGCTCTCAATCTCTCATTGAAGTCATATTCAGAAGATTGAAAGATCTTTATGAATTGCTCATTAAGTATCTCCACCACACATTCTGCAACAGCCATCTTTATACCATTTCCTCCAATCATTGTCATCCTTCCATAATCATTCTTTCTTTTGCTGGCTACATATCGAAATAACTCCTTAGGATTCTTTTGGCATCATTTGCTAACTGCTGTTCATACCTCTCTTTAGCTACCCTCACCAACCAAGTCACCCTCCTTGCCTGGTCTTTGTAGAACTCATGGTTATTTCCACTTCTCTTATACTGTCTCCACAATGCTCTTTTTCTCTGTATCGCATGCTTAATCTCTTTATTCATCCATTTGAAGTACTTTGGAAAGGATACAGAGATGGAGGGATGGATAACAAAAATGATATCAGGTTGGTTATGAGGATAGATTGAGGAAATGCAAATTGTATAGTTTGGTAGAAAAGAGAAAAGGGTGATATGATTGGGATATTTAAACTGTCGAGAGGTTTTTACAGGACTGACGCTGAGGAGGTTTTCATATGCTAGAACAACATTGATGAGAATGAGGGCCATCCCTGGAAGTCACATGAAATGGTGAGCAAGAGGTTAAGAAGTGACCTCCCCATTCCTCCATGGTGGATGGCTGGACCATGGAATACATTGCATGAAAGAGCAGATGGTGAATGGGTTTGAAGAATGGTATGATAGACTGTGTTGTCTAAGATAGGTCTCCCACAGTGTCTTGTGACTCTATGAAGTTCATGAATAATGATAAAAAAATTTTTTTTAAATCATCGAACAGGTCTTGGCTTTATGTTTTTGCTGGAGTTAACCACTACTACAGATGATATTTACTTTATCAATAATAAATATGATGAGAACTTTCATAATTGAGTGAAGAAAGTGAAACTATCCTCCTCCTCAATAGCTTAATGGATCATTTAGGTCTGATGCTATCATCAGTAGGTTTCTCCACCTCTCTCTGTCATAGACATCTGGTGAAAAGTGTTTATCCAGCTCTCTTAGGTCTTTCATTACATCCACTAATTCTCTTACTTGTTATAAATGACAGAATGTTGGGACTTTGAGACTGATGTCATAGTACCTCATTATATCTCATTCACACAGTCCAGTATTCTGATTGTAAGATAGTCAAAATTTTTCTTGGTGCTTTTCTTTCAAATGATAAGGTTTCTGTTATATCCCTTTGTTTGTTGACCATGATGACAACTGTAAGTTAATATTATTATTATTTAGGCTTCCAAGGAGTCAAAAGACATCGTGGGAGGTCCTTCCTAGGACACGAAGTCTATCAAGACTCATCGTGGGAGGTCTCTCCTAGGAAACACAATCTATCATACCACTCAAACTCATTGCCCATTCTCGCTCTCACCACTCTATCAGGCAATGCAGTCCATGGTTCAACCACCCCTACATGCAGAGAAACCACTCCTCACCCTCTTGCTCAGTTTCCTTTCATAACTTCTAGGGATGACCCCCTTGTCATCACTCCTTCCACTGTTCAACCAAGAGAAAGAACTCCCCATTGTCAGCCCTGTAACCACCTCTCAACAGTTTAAAAGTCTCAGTCATATCACCTCTCCTTCTTCTATCCACCAAACTCTGCAGTCCCCATTCCCTGATCTGATCCACATAACTAACATTGTACAGTCCTGAAACCATCTTTGTTATCCCCCCTCTGTACCCTTTCCACAGTTAATTTATCCCCTTCAAATCCTGGGGACCAAATCTGAAAACAATAGTCTAAGTGTAGTCCGATCAGGGTCTTATACAACGGAATGATAACTCTTTTATCTCTGCAGGTCAGCGTCCTTCTCATTATTGCAGCAATTCTCTGTGTTACCTTCACCACCTTTGTGATATGTCCCCTGAATTTCAGTTTTCTATCAATCATCAACCCCAGATCCATTGTCTCCCCTACTTCCTCCAATAGAGTATGCAGTGTCCATCATGGATAGCTTTAATAGTTTTTCTTTGGATTTTATTGATAACATTTTAGATTTTAGGAGTTGGAAATTGCATAATATCCATGGCCTTCTCAATTCTCTTCTCTATTTTTTGATATATATTATAACTGTTAATATGGACTCCTGAATAGTTAAAATTATTCACTTGCGCAAAGATATAATTGTCACCAACCAAGTTAGATTGATCCTAATGAGTCCTTGAAATCCACATATATTTAAGCTTTTTCCTTGTTGATGACAAAACTCATAGGCTTCTTTACTTCCCTTAACTAAATTAGATGTAGTTTGTATAATATCCTGACAAGTCTCCAAGGATAACAGTGCCATCAGCATAATCCCATAGTACGTTCTTCCTATTCATTTACATTCTCTTTTGTTCATTTAGATCTCTAATGGCTTTTTTTTTTACCCTAATAATAGGTTGAACAGGGTCAGTGAGAAACAGTGGCATAGCTAGGGGGCATGGAGGGGGCGGACCGCCGCCTCCATCACTCCTTCCACTGTTCAACCAAGAGAAAGAACTCCCCATTGTCAGCCCTGTAACCACCTCTCAACAGTTTAAAAGTCTCAGTCATATCACCTCTCCTTCTTCTATCCGCCTCCATGCCCCCTTGACTTTTCACGTGAGACACAATTTTATTTTTCGGCGATTCTTCTATTTATGTTAACTTAAGTAATTTTATTACTTAATTAATAATTAGTTTTCAATAACTATACTTACAACTAAAATAAACATAGTGTTTTAATTTCTTTCCCTACGTCGTTTGACTTTTTGTAATATTTTTGGTGTCTATTGAGAGGGGGGTGGCAAACTCAGGGACTGCCCTGGGTGGCAAAAGCTCTAGCTACGCCACTGGTGAGAAAGTATTCTCCTTGGTGGAGTCCAGATATTATTTAACCCTGCAGAGGTTGCGGCTGATTTGACAGATACAAATTGTTTAATATAAATATTCTTACACATATACAATGTATAGCTTGGAGGTCATGAGTAGCTGTGCATGCATATATTACGAGTGAAATTCCTAACTGTTTATGCGGTCAGTTTTAGTTTAACATGTTATGTGAAGGTGTGTGATATTTCATAGTAAATTGTATCTGAGAGATACTGCGACCTCCGATGTCATTATAGTATTGGTTTAGTTGTTTTTTTATTTACCGTTGAAAATGGCTGGAAAAATATATCGATTGGATAATCCATCAGATGTTGAAGAGATTCAGTGATTTTGTTACTCGATTATGATGATGAGAATGATAGAGTCGACTGTGAAAGTGATATTTGATAGTAAATTGTATCTGAGAGATATGCGAACTCCGATGTCAGTATAGTATTGGTTCAGGTGTTGTTTTTTTAATTGTTTCTTTGTGCAATAATTTCTAGATTGTAACTGAAAATAAATAAACCATCATGTGTTATTTAAATTAAGGGGATATTTAATCCCACATTATTTCATCATCCCTAGGGGATGAGTTTTACATTAGTGCAAATACTAAGAATAGCGATCCTAGCTTTATCCACCTTTACAACGAGTTGCCCGGTATTGTACCACCCAGGTGTTTGCTCACGCTTGGACTCGCCGAGCTTTTATAGTTTTGATTTCTATCTTAGAGTTTTCTTATTCGGCTTTGAAATAATCTGGGATTAAATATCCCCTTAATTTAAATAATTTTAACATCGCCGAAGTGAAGCCTTTTGGCTCTTTATTTCATTAATACATCATGTGTTATATTTGCAGTGTTTTTTTTTTTAAGTTTTATTGCATTTTAGCACATACTAGTAAAATGTATCTCTCAGATACATGCAACCTATGCTGAAATTTTTTCAACCACAACCTCCACGGCGTTAATCTTATCCTGATCAGAGTAGATAGTGTTTTGTAGCAAGTGTTTTAAAAAAGGAGATCCCTTTTTTAAAAATATGGCAGAGTATTGTTGTATTCCAATTAACTGTGATTTTTGTTTTAGCCATATTAGCTTGATGAGTTCATAAATCTCAACTGTTAAGGACGTTTCTCCAATTTTTAGAAGTTTTGCTGCAATATTTTATTTTCATCAGCTTTTAAATGCTATTTTTTTTATTGTCAGAGAGAAAAGAAGAGACATTTTCCAAAAATGCATATTTTGAATATCTATTATTGAACAATCAAAGATTTAAGGAAATAGATGTTGCTGTGCCTAAGTTTTGCATAACGAGAGACTGATTATGTTTTCAAAAGTGATACTTTGAAAACCGTTTTTTGTGTGGTGAAATTGATATAAAAATAATTGAAGTCATTTTTATAAGCTGATCTAGAATTCTGTTTTTAAGTATTCTGCATATCAGATACAGAACTGTAATTACTCTTTGCAACTGCATATAAGTATTTTGCTGCATTGCTACCATTCTTTTTTATTTCCCTTGAAGAATTCTTTGTTCAAAAAAAGCTGAATGAAGAAAATGAAAAATACTTTATTATTATTAATTATTTTTGACCTCATGGAGTCACAAGACTCATTACAGGAGGTCATTAATCTGTACATTAATGAGAGATTAAATAATAGTGAACCAAGGACTGATCCTTGTGGTACACCACTGGTTACCTTAAATCTTGCAGACTCACATCCCCAGTATACCACTTTTTGATATCTGTCAGTCAGTCATGCTTATATTTTATAATCCAATCCCATACAAACTTTGACATGCAAAATCAATTTGTCTCTTCACAAGCCTTTGATAAGACCTCACTTGGACTATTGCATGCAGGTCTGGTCTTCCTGTTTCTGTGGTTATTCTGATACAGTGGAGTGAGAGAGAGTGTAAAGGAGAGTGTGAGTGTTAAAAATGATACTAGGATTGTGGAATACTGATTATGAAGACAGATTGCAAATTTGTAGGCTCCAGACACTAGCAAACAAGAGAAAAAGGGGTGATATGATTGAGACTTACAAACTTCTGAAACGGTCATACAGGATTTCAGTTGATGGAATTTTTTCATTTTATGGAAGGTGGGGGGAAAGGACAACAGGGCATCCTTGGAAGCTGAGAATGAATTCCATCAAGAAGGGGGTGAGAGCTAAATTTTTCTTTTATAGAGTGGGCTGTGATTGGAATGAATTGCCATTGGATGTTGTGTCTGCAAGTAGTGTGTGAATTCAAGAACAAGTATGACAGCTGGTGTGTAGTATGTGGGTTCCCTTGATGAGTCCCTGACTCCCTGTAGGTCTTAATAATAACAATAATTTGCAATAAATGCTTCTGCAATAATTTATAACAATTGAACCTGCTACATGCTAACTTTGAAACTTCGCAAAAAATCTCCAGGAAGAGATTTACAATGAAAGACAGGATTTGTTTGCATTCATAAATATTTTTTTTACTTCTTTCTTGGAGTTAGATGTGTATATCTTTGTCAATCCAGTTTATTTATATGAAATGTATTAGAAGTTTGACCTCGGACCCTTTGATTGGAAAAGATCCGAGTTTGACTCTGGTCACAAGTATCTTTATATGGATTTTTTCAATTGAAGGTGAGTTAGCTAATCTCATATGGAGAAAGCAAGGCTTTTTTCTTCTGGAAACTTCAGTTTTTCATCCTGCATATGAGGGAATTATCCAGAGCACATATGCAATTTATCAAAATAAAAAATATAGGATGGCCCAAAGTCAGGAAAGGGTTTAAAATGTGAATTAACTTTTTTATTATTATGATTTTTTTTTTCTTTTTTTTTTCAGGTAATATTCTAAGGAATATTTGGGAAATTAATCATGGAAAAGCACAACCCAACAATAAACTAAAATTGTGCAATTTTATTTTGAAAATCAGCATTTGATTATTCTAATGCAAAATTTGTGAAGATCTGCAATCAATTGGCCATCATGTTCTCCAGATCTGATGGCTCCTGATTTTTTTTCCTATGGTGTTACCTGAAGGAAAAGGTATATGTAAACAAGCCCTAGACAATTCAACAGCTGAAGGAGAAAACATTGATGCAAAAATTAGCACTGCAACCAGAAACATTATCAGCTGTCATGGAACATACTGTAGAAAGGGCTCATCTTTGTGAAGCCAAACATGGAAGGCATTTACATGATGTGCTTTTCATAACTAATAAAAAAAATATCCAGATACTATATTTCATTATAATAAAAAAGGAATCAAAATAATTAATAAATAAAAAAGTTATTAAATATTTAAGCCTCTTCATGACTTATGGGCCACCCTGTACTATTAGTGGAGAGTAGATGGTGGGGTGTGTAGACTGAAATGCTCTCCTGTAATGATAATGATGACTTGATGCCTTTCTTTTTAAAAAAGAAAGACTTGGAGGTCATGTAATAATAATATTTATAAAGAGTATATAAGTGTGTAATAAGTCAGTAATTTATATGCAGTCAACTCACCACCATAACAAACTGCAGGAATGGTTTGTTATGGTGGTTAGTTTGCTGTAGTGAATTTTTTAACATAGCATTGTACTTGTATGGCTCTACTCTAGTCTTATAGAGGTGTGTGCTGTATTAAGTGAAGCTTTCTTTTTTTTTTTTATATTAAATTTTATAAATATATATATATATATATATATATATATATATATATAGCATAATATATATATATATATATAGTAAATTAAATATAGTAGTATATAAAGTAAATTAGACAAAGTTTGGCACGGCAAGATAGGATTAATTAAACATTAGCAATAGACTTCATCTTTCCTATGTTTAACGATAAGGTGAGAAATCCATGGTCTTAGCATAATATTATTCTACCACAACAGCACAATAGCATTGGTTTTTAAAAGTTCCTAATACTTTGTTTCATGCTACAGGGCAATGCAACTCATCCATCTGTGCCATTTATTATCTATGGAGTTTCATCTATAATTAGTGGTTTGCTAATTCTTTTGCTGGCAGAAACTCACAATCAGGAAGTTTCTGATACCCTAGAGGAAGCCGAACAGTTTGGAAGGTTGGTTATATTATTACTACTACTCAAATAATTTATGCAAACTTAAATTTATTATGTAAGTGATGTTTATCACTATATGGTTTCTGTCTGAGGGATAAGAATATTCTTCCAAGAATTAAAATAATGGTATAAATACTGTGTTTTCTTTCTTTATTGAAATTTATGTTGTTCATATTAATAAAAATTTCAGCACAGCAGTTATTTACTACACCCCCCCCCAACTTTGTTTTATATTGTTCATAATTTGCTGTCTTTATATGTGGAATCTTTATGTCAACATTATTTAGTTATCAACAACCTTTCCATCTATGCATGAGATATTTCATACACTTCAGTTCAGTTAGGATTAATATTGATAACTTCAAAAATGTTTAAGGTAGTTTTAAAGAACACGATAACAATAAAGTTAAAAAGAAAGAAAGGCATAAATCTTATCATTTAGACATCTCCGGTCTGAAGCCTCATATCAAGAAGTCTATATTAACCATTATTTACACAGGGACTATTATACTTCTCCTTAAACTCATTTATTTACACTGCACTCATAACTACCTCTAATAAACATTCATGTCACCACTTACTATGCAAAAAAAAAAAAAAATTCTAGTCCTCATATTTTTGCAAACTTAGTTTCTGGAATAAACCTCCTTATTTGCTCCCTCCTATCACCAGTACTGAAAAAATGTTTCGACATCTATCCTATAAAACCTTCTTAGTGACTTATATGCTTCTATCATATACCTTCTTTTTAACCAAATTTTATTGCCTAAACTACTCTGGCTAATGTGTCTGTTTCAAAGGTGAAATTTTAGGAAGAAATTTCTTAAAGGAAAACTGCTACTACTACTACCTTTACATGAGACATAAACTCACATTTGGTTGAAAAAGACTTGCAAATGTTCCTGAAGTCGTACAGAATTTGCACCAAATCTTCAAAGGTTACAAGTTTTTCTCACTTGTGCTATGAAGATACTCCACTTTGTTCATTACTTAGTGTTAACATCTATTAAATGTTCCTCTATGCTTTTTTTATGTTTAATATTAATTTTTTTTTTTTTTTTTTGGAATACAAATATATTTGTGGATATTTTATTTATCCAGTTCATCCCCCCCCCCGTCTCTCTCTCTCCTCAAAATAATGATGAAGATTTGCTCTATCTTTGTTAGAGTAAGAAAGTAAATTCTCATAGAATAATTATTATTACATTAATCAAAAAATAAATTTCTAATTGAGTAACTCAATTTAACTAAAGCAGTAATAAAATTTAGCAAGCCACCAGGCCTTTAAACAAACAAAATGTTTGTGTGTGTGCACACTGAGTTAGCTTTGCATTAGGAACACTCACCTAATAATGTGATGGTCCACCTCTCTATGCAGTCAAGGCTTGCAGATGCCTAAGAACAGATTCCATAAGGTGCTGAACATCCTCCATGTGTAACTTGACCCATGTCTGCTTCAGCAACTCAGTCAGTTCACACTCATTCTGTAGTGGAGGATCAGCAGTTCTCACACCCTGTTCTAGTATATCCCACACATGTTCAATTGGGTTACAGTTAGGGAAGTTTGAGGACCAAGGCAATGTGATGAATTTGTTGTCATATTCCTCCAACCACTCAGTAGTTGTATGAGCCCGATGACAAGGTGCGTTTTCCTGTTGAAAGATGGCACTTTGGTCAGGGTTGACCTCCTGTAGATATGGATGGAAATGGTCGGCTAATAGGTGCCTGTAGCTTTCACCATTCAATATTTGTGGGATGATAACCAATAGACTCAGGGTGTGCCAAGAAAAAGCTCCCCATACCATAACACCACCTCCACCAGCCTGTTGAACACCAACTCTGCAACCAGGGAAGGGTTTCATGTTGTTTATGCCAACAAACCTGGTTAGCAGCATGGTGCAGCAGAAAATGGGACTCATCACTCCAGACAACCTTCTTCCATCTGTTGAAGGTCCATTTCCAATGTAAGGCATTTGTGATGCCTGGCTGTCATCATGGGTAGCCTTGTTGGTCTCCGGCTGTGGAACCACAAGTGAAGCAAGGTATGGTGCATGTGGAAATGGGTCCAACTTCCCCACTGTTGTACTCGTTGGTGTGCTGTATGACCATTGCATATCATTGCTGAGACACCGGTTGTGATACCCAATGCTCATGTCTAGGATCAACCATGCATGGCTGACCAGTGTGAGCCCTTCTGCTGGATGTCTGTTCATGGTTAATCCAGTTCTCGTACACCCTTGATATAGTAGTATGGGAGCAATCGACAAGTGCGCTGTTTTCAAAATGCTGGTGCCTGCCTTGCGGTCAAATTGGCTTACGTCACCATGTTTCCCCGTTACTGGTAAACTTTTACTGATTATGTACAGAGGATAGGTGTGCCCATTTATAATAACCACATGTGACGTTGATATCACATGGTACTTCGTTATTGCACCGAATATGTAAATCGGGAGAGGAGAGATATTCCTAATGCAAAGCTAATTCTGTGTGTGTGTGTGTGAGAATCCTAATTAGAATGGCTATTTTTGTTTATTTTCAATGCTTCAGACTAATAGAAATTTTATTTTGTCCTAGCTAATGTAAACATTTTTCTTTCAGAAAGCTGCCTTCAGAAAATGGAATGAAAGATGGAATCTGTGTATTATCTCTAAAGTCTTGAGGAGTGCTAAAGAACTTAAATTCTTATTTGATAGTGTAACTGGGATAAGCAGCTAGCAGGAGGAACTAGTAAATTATACAAGCACACCTGTAAATATGATGATGGTCTGAGAAGGGACATAAATCAAATTTTGTCAAATAACTAGCATTCATTTATACACGACAATATCATGTATAATTCTGATGGTACACATTCTGAGCAGAACACGCTGAATAAAATACCAATATATATCTCCATTTATGTGATACATATGTAATAGGTACACTTAGTAAACACTGTGATGAGAATATTAAACAACTGGAAAAGAAAAGTAAGGAAATTTAGAGGAAAGCAAAACCACACTGAAATAGGAATTTATCATCATCAAATTCTTGAAATGTACCCTCAAGTAGATGGCACTGGTGTAGATGATTGTGTTGGTGGATTGAGTGGTGGAGATGGAGAATTATAGAATAGGTACCTTCCCTCAATGAGTCTTTGGACCCCTTGGAGGTATCATGTAATTAATAATAATAATTATGGGATATAATTTAAATTAAATGTGGAAGAAATTTTTCATAGAATGGGAGTAGAACAAGGGGACATACCTGGAAGTTGTATAAGGAGAGTGTGAGCAGGGATATAAGGAGTAGATTCTTTGCATGGAGATTGGCTGGCCTGTGGAATGTATTGCCTGACATTGTGAATGCAGGTACATTGAATGAGTTTAAAGCACAGTTTGATGGACTTTGTGTTTAAAAGTGTTTGCCTCCTGTGATGAGTCTTTTTTTTGACTCCATGGAGGTCTGGTGTTAATAATAATAATATTACTAACTCCCTATTGACAATTTTCCTCCAAATTAATCTGCTATCTGTCAGGACTTCCAGACTGTCAGATTTTATATTTCTGTCTAATAAAGTACTTCTTATTATAATCCACCTAGATATTGGTCTTTCTCGACTCTTTTTCATTCCATCAAGTACCTGTTTTGCTGACATTTCTTCTTCTACCATTTTGATTACCTGACCATACTACCTTAGATTAACTCTTCACACATTCCTGAAGACTAACAATGTGAAGTTCCTTCATAATATCCTCATTTTTAATATAATTCTGCCATTGATGCTATTACTCCAGTGATGAGGGGCAATCTATCAAAATCCTTTGCAAAATCTAAGTATACCACTATGTATCCATCTCCCATGTATAATGCACCTGTCACTTTTTTTGTGAAAAAAGTAAGCAAATTACTAAAACATGAATGTTCTTTATCAAACCATGCTGTCCATCAAAGAGAATGCCACTGTTGTAAATCCAATTTGAGATCTTCGTCCTCACTAACCTCTCCAATACTCTAACCACAACAACTTACATGCAGACTGGCATTATAATATGGAACTTGATTCTTATAATCTCCTTATGAAGTGGTACAGTCTGGACTTTCTTCCATTCCTTTGGAATTTTGCCCATCATAAGACTCTTATTAAACAAGTACTACATGCCAAGGCAGATATCAACTCCCAGACACATGGTAATATATCAAGTCTCATAGCTTATTAACATCAAGTTTACTGAATTCTCTATATACTTCTTGATCACTCACTGTCAGTCTCTCCTCCTTCCTTCCCACTGCACTCAAACTCCACATGATGTTTCTAGCCCTTCTCAGAAAAAGTTGGCAATCCCTGAAAAAAAAAATCACTACTGCTTATGACTAAATAAGAATAAAACTTTGCCAAATTTCAGGTAACAAAAGGCAATCATTACAGTTCAAGTTGATGCAATGAAGTAGCACTTCAGCACTCTCTGTAATTTATGTTTTTATGTATGTATTTATGTATTTTATTCATGTACTTAATTAATTTATGAAATTAATTAATGGAATTGCAAGAAATTGCTGTGACTAGGGATCGAGGAATAACAAAGACTTGAAGTTTGGGGGGATACATTAAAAATGGGCAAAATAGCACAAAGAATCACTGATGTGCTTTTCAACTTGATAAAAGAAGTTATTAAAAGTTTGATATGACACATCTGGACTACACAAATTGGTTCAGAGAGGAAGTGATGAAGTTCATAAACAGGCAAGCAACAAATTAAGAGGTAATTTTTTTAGCTAGGTCAGATGGTAAATGACAAGACAAGAAATTATATTCTTGTTTTCATCTTTTACTAACAAAAGCGAACAACAGTTGCAAGTGAAATATCAGACTAGACTGTGTGTAGTGGGAAGAGTCATTTCCCAAGCCAATTTCAAATTTTCTTTAAAAAGTCTCAAAGAGTTCCCTTAAAACTATGATTGATCTAAACAATCATTCTAAATCTTGATCATTCCAGAATTGGACAATGTTATGTTCCAAATCTTGGCTCTAACCATGCCAGGATATCTGTTTTTTTCCTAGCACAAGTGTCCTCTGGAACACCTTAAAAAAAAAAAAAAAAAAAAAAAAAAAAAAGGCTGCACCAGTGAGAGAAATGTGGATATACTGAGAGCTAAATCAATGAAAGAAATTAAATTATCATATCCAAATGGCAAAATTGTGTATTTCCATATTATTACAATACTCTGAAATTAGTTAGCTGTGGCAAGTTTTTCCCACTGGGTCAGAAGTAAATTATACTTGAGAAGAATTTAAATTTTGGCTTTCATTTTTTGTCAGTAGCAGCTCATCCTGCAGCCCCTCCAGTATAAAATGAAAGGTCCTGTTTTATTATTGCCGTTCTTAAATTTTTATATATTTATCTAAAAACTGTTGTTTTCTTGTTTGTAATACAATACCACTCGATAATATATAATATATATACTATCGAGTATATAGTATATAATTCATTTTGTAGCAATAGTCAATGTGCTGTGCGGGCTAGGGCTAGTATACTCAACAACGGAGCTGCATTCAATGCAGACCTCACCAAACTGCTACCTATAGGGATAGCATATTGGGGGATAACGCATGATTTACATGTGCAGTTTGGGCTGGTAGCATTGCAGCCCAAGATACATTGCTACTACACGAGTACAAACAACACAAATTAACATCATTGTCGTAGGTAAATATTGTGCATATTTTCTTTTTTCTATTTAATTTTAGCATTTAATTTATATCTTTGTAGAAATGAACGAAGAGAAGAATTCTGTCAAAATATTGTTAAATTTTGATATATTTTAGTTTTATTAATGATATAATTTTTTTCAATCCATATTGACTTTTATTGCTACAGCCCCACCACTACAAATTCTTACAAGCTGCCACTGTTCTTCACCCAAGTAAGGGCAAACAAAAGTTTGCATATTAAGTATATTCATGACTAGTCTACTTATGAAGATAATTCATGTGCAAACTTTTCTTTGCTCATTAGATTGAAAACAAGAATATAAATTCTTGTCAAATATAATTTACAACTGGTAACAAATCAATAGAATGCTTGTTATAAGAACAGAATAAAGGTTTGTGCAGAATTTGGTTGGTGAGCAGAAAAAAGGGTATATGACAGGAATACATCATTTACTAAAGGGATTTTATAGGACAGATGCAGGAGAATTTTTCAGTACATGACAAAGGTGAGAGGACAAGTGGTTGTTTCTATAACTGAATAAAAGCATGGTTCAGGAGGAATGTGTGCACCAGATTTTTTTCATGGAGAGTGAAAGGGTGCCTGAAGCAAGTGCACTGTCAGCAAATGAGCCCAAGGGCAGTTATGATATGATAGGTATTGAGAAGGTTAATGGGGACTTATGAGTTCTGTGACTCTGTGAAAATCCAAAATAATAATTTCTGTGAAATCAAATCCATTTCCTTTTAAAAATATAAAATATTACAGCAAGCTGAAAATATTACTTTTCTATATGTTAAAAAAAATATGTTAAAAAATAGTAACTTTGACTAGCAACATATATATATATATATATAATTTTAAATTTTAATGATCAGTGGAAGATATATGATGCATCATTATCAGAAATGATAATATTTACAAGACAAATATTTTTGCATGAAATAATTCCTTTGTTGCGTTGTGTATATATATCTGCTCAAAACAATCAGGGGATCATATATTAATAAATGATATACATAAATTGTTAACAAGTTTCACCAGGTATTCTGTCTGGCTTCTTCAGGAAAGTATGACAGTACAATAACGTTTGCTAGTAAAAAAGAAGAATAGAGTAACATAGTCAAATAAATGAAAATTAAAAACTGCTGCGTAACATCATAAGCATGGAGCGGGTGTCTTAGTCATTGTTTATTGAGCGCATTGTATAGTTTTTTAGCGAAATGAAATTCTGGTAAGCTGGGTGAATTTATTAGGCTTTTCCAGATGTGTTTCAGAATCATTCCTTGATTCCTATTTAGATTTTCTCCTGAACAGAGTACAACCGTGGCTTCTTCGAAGTTTTACATCGAAAATCTTCTTCTATATAAGGCATGGAGCTGTTATCCCAATCGATGGTATGGTTAGAGATCGAGAAGTAATGGGCTAATCCTGAAGTGTCTATTCTGTTGTTGTTCACATCTCCTATATGTTCTTTTTTTCGAATTTCCAGGCTTCTTGATGTTTGGCCTATGTAATTTAATCCACAGGAACATGGGATGTTGTATACACCGGCGTATTTGAAGAAGGCATTAATGTCCTTAGGAGATCTTAAAATGTGGCGTATAGTTTTGACAGGTTTGAGAGCAACTCAAACATTGAAAGACTTGATGAGTTTGGCTATTTTTGTTGAAACTGAGCCTGCATAAGGGATGACTATGGACGATGTATATTGTATGACAGGAGGTTGTTGCTTTGGAGGGTTTCTATGAAGAATCTTTTTGTTTGATTATATTTTTTGGGTAACCATTGTTTACTAGTGTTTGAGATATGAGAGCGAGTTCATCAAGGAGATCTTTTTCTTCTGAGATAATATTGGTCCCTCTATTTTTAAGCATATGTATTATGCTGAGTTTTTGTGCAATATGGTGAGATGATTTGAAGTGAAGGTAACGTTCAGTGTCGGTTGGTTTCCGATAGATTGTGAGCTGGATTTGTCCATTCTCTTGTGTCTTTATGTACCCAATAGTAATAACTATTGGGTACTTTATACATGAATGAATATTTCTTACTTATGGATAGGGTGTAATTGATGAGATATTGTTTAAATAATCGATATTTATTACAAATTATGTTACATTTGTAAATTATTTTTATAACTTTATAATTTACAAGAAACCAAAATATCCCCTATTGTATTTAGAAAAGGCAATTGATTATTCTTTTCCATAGAATAATCAATTGCCTTTTGTAAAGGCAATTGATTATTCAATTGCCTTTACAAAAGTAAAGTGGACTTTACACTTTTGTAAAGTGTAAAGTGACGTTTTGTGACGTTTTTGTGAAAGGAATTTATTTTTGTAAGGAAATCAAATAAGATATTGTCTGTGCCTTTCCAGATAATGAATACATCATCAGCGTATCTCCACCAAACCAACGGCTTTGGATTTACTTTGGAAAGGATGTCAGCTTCTAGTTTTTCCATGAACAGATCAGTGCAGGGAGGTGATAAGGGACTGCCCATGGCTAAGCCATCAAGTTGTTCGTAAACTGTATTATTCACTTTGAAATAATTCGATTTGAGGCAATGGCAAAAAAGCTGAGCTATGTCATGTGGATAGAGATTTTCTATGATCTTGATAACTTCTTCAACAGGTACGTTGGTGAATAATTGAGACCACATCTAGGCTTGCAAGGATGTCTGTTTTTAAGATGGTGATGCCTTTAAATTTTTCAGTGAAATGCTTAGAATTTTTTATGAAGGAATCCAATTTTTTTATATTATCTTTCAAAAGACGGGCTAGATATTTAGCTAGTAGATATTAATTTTAATTTATTTGACTATGTTACTCTATTCTTTTTTACTAGCAAACGTTATTGTACTGTCATACTTGTCTTGAAGAAGCCAGACAGAATAGCTGGTGAAACTTGTTGACAATTTGTGTATATCATTTATTAATATATGGTCTACCAATAAAGCAAGAAAAAATCTCAAGTTACAATTAGGAGATATTTTAATTTCTGTTGGATAATTATAAATTTCTGCAAATAATTATAACTATTGGGTATTTTATACATGAATGAATATTTCTTACTTATGGATAGGGTGTAATTGATGAGATATTGTTTAAATAATCGATATTTATTAATTTATTAATATTAATATATTTATAAATTGTGCTACATTTGTAAATTATTTTTATAACTTTATAATTTACAAGAAAACCAAAATATCCCCTAATTGTTTTGAGCAGTATATATATATATATATATATATACTAAGACACATCCACTATCTTTCACTTGGAATCTTCATCCATGAACAAGATGTAGCACATCCTCCTCATTCTTGGCTACAGCACCAGTCTACCCCATCACCATTGTCCACAATAGGCACTTTGAGTTTCCTTGCGTTTAAACATGCTTTTTTGGCTCTCCCATTAGTTTCTTTAACACATTTGTCACATTAGTCACAATTTTTCCTGAAACAACATATGATTAAATTAATGTAATAATGAGAGATTGTATAATAGAAAAAGGAAACAAATTTTATTCTATTTTCATGACAATTTCATAACCCTTCTACACAATTAGATGTTGGAAATTATATGAGTTCTAATCCTGTCTAAGACATGAAGAACCTTTACATGGATCTTTCAATTGAAGGTGAATTAGGAAGATGGCAGGATTTTTTCTCACTTAAAACTACAGGTTAAACTAGCCAGACGATCAAGTGCAATTAATATACATGATATGCTAGCCCTGTACCATAGTTACTTGAACAGTAATTCAAAACAATAACAATAAAGAACTAGATTGTTCTCAATAACTTCTGCTTTTTACAGACATTATGGTGATCAACCTAAACATGATCAATGAAATATTACAAAGCCTAACCAACAGCCATCCAACAATAATCATTCTGACAATGCGAGTATATTCCCACTTTTCTTTGCATATTATTACATATTACAATTGGAGGAATGATGTTGGTAACTTCAATGGATAGGTAACTATGAGAGCACAAAGTAGAAACAGGACATCTAAGAAAGTAACTGGAGCAGGTCTGTGAAAAGAAGTCATCTGTTAACTAGAATGCCTCTCTGTGACAGCATTGAGCATTTTTAAAAAGATTTGGTGCACAGCTCTCAAATGTAAGAACTATGTTCTAAGATTGGGATTTATAGTCTTTAACAGTTTCCCAGATGAGAACAGAAAAGGAAAAATAGAGAAATTGAACAGAAAAGGATACCAATTTTTTAAAGTTGAAGAGGCTGTGGTTATGACATGTTTGTGCTAGGAAAGCTATAGATGCCATTTCCAAAGGAAAGATCTGCTCTTGACTGGAAATCTAAGTATAATCAAAGGTAAGATGAAAGCAGTGAAGTAAGATTTTTTATTTTTTTTGTAAACAATAAGACAGTGTTTAAGTAGCAGTTAAGTTCACATGGTTAACTTTGCCCATTGAAGAGCAGCAGGGGGAATCAGTGTACCTAGAGCCCACTAGTCTTATCTCCATTACTGCTAATCAGTCCCTACAGAACCACCTACTATCTAAGCTATTAGTCTCCACATAAAGCCATCCCTACTGCCTTGGCAACTGTAGTTTCTGGGGATCTGAAGCAACCAGTTCTTCTGGCCATCTTTTGTTTTGAAGGATGAAGAAATATCTAGGTTTACAGGAGGAAAAATTCCGGTCTCTCTGTATGAGTCTAGCTGACTCACCTCAAATTGAAAAGTCCCTAAATGTTTTTTGTGGTTCCTGACAGACAATTATTACCTTAGCATGTGATGAAAGCAATGTAAGGTTTTAGGGTGTTGTATTTTGATGATAACCTCAGATAATGTAGTTATGAATTAGATTTCACCACTATTATTTAGCGAGAGTGATCATGAGATACAAACTTAGAAGGTGGGAAAGCATGAGAAGATTTCAGTGAAAAGGGATATGCATATCTGTTATAAAATGAGTGATTATAGAAAGCTCTGTGGATTAAAAACCATGGGGTGATCAGCTACAATGATGAGATTTAAAGAAGTAGTTCAAACATTGTTTGCAAGGTACTATCAAATAGAAACCAGACTGTGCCAGATACTCAGCGACAAATTGAGTTACAGCCTTATGCTATCAGGTATCAGTGGCATAGACATTGTTGAGTCAGTCCACCACATGGCATTGAGCTGTGCACATTGGAACTCATGTAAAACATATTCATCACATGTTTATGCCAATTCTGTGATTTTGCCATGAATGCAAAATTAGAAGAAAGGGAAAATGTAAAATTTTGCATAAACTAGGGAAATCTGCCATAGAGACCCTTGAATTACTTCATAAGGTATATTAAAACAAAGCCATGAGCTGAACTAAGTGTTTTGAGTGGCACTCTTATTTTAAGGGCAGAACCACTTTGGAGGACAATAAGAAGCTGAGACAACCGTCCACCAGCACAACCCACAAATTTGTCAAAAAAAATTCAACAAATCATCCATGCAGATGCATCACCATCCAGGAAGTTGCTGATATCACAGAGTTGGGATTTCATATGGAGTAGTGTAGTGCAATCGATCATCACAAGAGATTTGAACATACACCACATCGCTGCCAAGTTTGTTCCCCATCTCTTGACTTGCCCAGAAGGAGTACCTTGTGAACATCTGTCAAGATCTTCATCAAAACATCACTGATGACCCAACCTTGATCTTAAGGGTCATCACAGGGGACAAGACTTGGGTTTTCATCTACAATCTACAACCTCAAGAAAAAAAGAAAAAACAGCAATTATCACAGTGGAAGCATCCACATTTCCCAAGACCGGAGAGGCAAGGCAAGTCAGGAGTGTGACGAAGAGCATGGTGATCATCTTTTTTGATGTTAAGGAAATTGTGAACTGAGAATTTGTCCCACCTGATCATACAGTCAGTGCAGAATTCTACTGCAACATTTCAAGATGGCTTAGAGACTATGTTTTTTGTCACAAAAGACTGGAACTGTGGCAAAGTCGCAACTGCCTCTATCATGATAACGCTCCCTCCCACAGCACCTCAAAAACGTGAGAGTTTTTGGAAGTCATCTCACATCCTCCTTACTTATCAGATTTAGCCCTATGTGACTGCTTTTTGTTTCCAAAATGAAATTGAAGCTGATGGGGTGGCAGTTTGACACTGTTAAGAAGATACAAGATGTACTGCAAGTGGTGCTTGATGTGCTTCAACAAAAAGACTTCCAGGAAACGTTTGGAGTATGGCAAAAGTAGTGGGATTGCTGCATGAACTTGGAAGGGGACTACTTTGAAGGGGGTTGAGTCTAAATTTAAATTGGGTAAGTTGTAAAGATTTTATCAGCCTAGTCCGGTTTCTTTTTGATAGTACCTCATATCTGCTTGTTTTTGTAGAGTCTTGCCAATAAATATAGTAGGAAGATACAAATGAACAGTGAAATTTGGCATGAGCTGTAGAAAAAAACTTTATAGAAGTATAAGACAGCAAAAAATGAAGGGATATATAGTGAGCATAAGATGCAAGCTAGAAAAGTAACAAGCACGGTAAGGAAAGAAAAAGTGCAATATGAAAAGGAGAATGAGAATTAGGTTAAAGGAAGTGCGGGGGAATTTTTTTGCTTTGCAGCAGGTAAGAGCAATTACAGAAAGATAACATTGGTGATGAAAGAACTGTAGGGTTTTAGGGAGTTGGATTTAATAACCTCAGGGGATGTAATTACGAATGAAGTTTCAGTACTAGTTACTGAGAGTAATTATAAGATACCGACAAGTGATCAGAGCAGAGGAAGGGAAAGAATTCTTTCATAAACACATTGTTAGTATATTTCGAATTAGGGAGGGTGATTTTGTGCAATGTCTTGAAGGAAATGAATAATAAAGGTTTAAAAGCATGTTGTGAGTATCCTTGGTATTAATGATATGTTGATGCCTGTTTTTAGAGAATGTGTAAATAGTCAACTGTGTCCTTGACAGCTAATAGCTACTGTATTTGCTATAACAGTCCTCATGGATCTGTAAATAGTTCTACTTTAACCATTCTGCTTGCATTTTATGATGAAGTGGTGAATGTGCTGGATTAGGAAGATTCATATGTGGTGATATACTGTATTTTTGGATTTTGTAAAGGCATTTAATAGACTACCAGATGGCATGTCGATGTACAAGCTGAGGGAGATGCACATGAATAATCAACTATTCTGATAAGTGATTTGGACATGCCACAAGATTTTGTTCTTTGGCTGTTAGTATTTGTCTTATCCTGGTGTTTACAGAATCACCTGCTCTTGTGGCTTACGTTATTATGGACAAACTGGTCGATCTGTACAAATTCATCTTGAAGAACACAAAGAATACATTTCACTTAAAGAACCCAACAAATCAGGTTTAGCAAGCCATGCTTTATCTACAAAACACAGGATTCAGTGGAACAAAAACAAAATGTTACACAAACTTTCTTCTGGAAAGACTCTACAAAGAAAGCTGTGAAGCACACATTCACAACCCGAACCTGAACAAAAGCAATTGCCTAAAACTTTCTCAATTTTTGGAAGTGATATTAACTAATACTCATCATTCATGTGTTCCTTAATTGTAATTAAATTTTGCTTATTTAAAAATAATTATTAACTAAATTAATTTATTGTAATTTATTTTAAATATCTATTAATGCAGATAGAGCTATTCTCCTGCAGCCTATAGTGCACATAATATAACATGCTTTCAATTAAATTGTTGTTCTTTTTAGTTTTCTTATAACTGTATTGACAATGGTTATGAAACATAGCTGAAAAATTTTACAAATAAA
This sequence comes from Typopeltis vanoorti, assembly GCF_054136105.1. Classification (NCBI taxonomy): domain Eukaryota; kingdom Metazoa; phylum Arthropoda; class Arachnida; order Uropygi; family Thelyphonidae; genus Typopeltis; species Typopeltis vanoorti. The sequence continues at coordinate 53,791,531 of NC_143567.1, read as the reverse complement.
AATATCAAACATAAGTGATTTTCATATTAATATTTTATGATGACATTGTTAGTATATTTCAAACTAGGAAGGGTGATTTTACAATGTCCTGAAGGAAATAAATACTAAATGTTAGTATTTAAAAGCATGTTGAATAATCGTTAGTTGAATCGGTAGTTTTATTAGTGTAGTTAGTGTACTAAAGTGTTTTACAACATAATCTATGTTGGGAAGTCGCCGCTAGAGGGATTCGTAGTGTGTAGTGTTCGTGAAGCTCCTGATAAGATATAATTATTTTCAGTTATCGTTGATAAATTTGCTTTAATATTGCGTAGTTTTGTTTGCCTTGCGTATCTTAGTGCGTCTGTTTGTGTGTTTTTGGTGTTTATAATTTACAATTTGATAAAATATGTTGCTAGTAAGTATGGCTCCAGTATGAAGGAAAATGGCAACCAGTAATGAGTTCGCCATCTTCTTTCAAGAATGGTAATGTAAAGGAGATGATTCAGTGTACTATCTGCGAAATGTATGCTTTGCAGAATGCGGTCAGGGTGTGGTTAGATGATAATAAAGGAGTGAATGTGTGTAGAAAATGTAGGGAGAATGAGGAATTGAAGTGTATTTCGGATCGTGAGTGTGATATTTTTGTCAAACTTCAGAATGAAGATAATAGGGATATGACAAGAAACGGCAAGGTTGTACCAGAGAATTGTGAGAGTGTGAATGTAGAAAGTGTGAATGATAGTATTAATGGTTTTACAGAGAATAAAAAAGATGAGATAGATGCAATGAGTGAGATCACGTTGTTGAATGGCGCGATACAAAGGGCAAAACAGCAGCAAGAGCATATGAGCAAAAGTCGACTGAATGAACCAGCCAATAATAAAAAGTATGACAGGAAAAATAGGCGTTTGAGTGTGAACATGAACAAAATGAAGGATAGAGTGCTGTATGGAGACTCGTTAGTACAAGGTGTGTTAGTAGAGGATTTGACAAAATCGTACCAACCTGGTGCGACCATAAAGGATGTAACTGTGTCTATTAGAGAGCAAAAGGAAAGGGTGAAAGAAATGATTGTTGTGGCAGGTACGAATGATTTGACAGGAGATAAAATGGAAATGATAGAAGACCTGAATGAATTGTTTGAGGTAGCAAAAGAAAAGAGTGAGAGAGTTAGAATGATTAGTCTTTTGCCACGGCATGACAGTGAAATGTTTAAAAGGAGGGCCATAATTGGGGGGGGGGTAGATATACAGTCCTTAGGGAGGCAGTTGAATGTAAGAATGAATATAATATGCCCAAGCAAATAAGGACAACAAATCAGAGTGGGATAGTTAATATAAGGCATCAAGGTAAGGTTGGGGCTAATGGGGGTCTTAAATTCATGTACACTAATGCTAGGAGTATTAGGAACAAGAAGGAAGAGTTTTGGCCCATGGTTGGCACTTCCAGACCACAGGTTATTGGTATTAGTGAATCATGGCTGACTGTAGATGATATAGCTAGTGGGACTGAATGTGATGGGTATAGTGTGTTCAGGAATGACAGGGAGAATAAAATGGGAGGAGGAGTATTGTTGATGATAGCTGAAGAGCTGCAGCCAAGGAGAATAGAGGTTGAATCGCAGGATAGAGAAAAGAGCACATTTGAGGCCATTTGGTGTGAGATTGTGGCTGGCAGAACTAAATATACAATTGGGTGCTGCTATAGACCAGGTGATGGAAAAGATGGTGGTGACAGTATGCACAAGCAAATAGAAGAAATGAGTGGAAGGAGGGTAATTATTATGGGAGATTTCAACTATGGTCGCATTGATTGGAGTGAGGAGAGGACACACGGGAGGAAGGAATTGGATTTTGTGCGGTTATTAAGGGATAACTATCTGCGACAGCATGTAATGGAAAATACTAGGGGTCAGAGAGTGCTTGACCTAGTAATTACATCTGAGGATTTGGCTGTAACAAATATGACCACATTGCCACCAATTGGTGAGAGTGATCATAGAGTCTTGACTTGGGAGGTGGCTAAAGGTGTAGAATTTTCAATTAAGACAGGGTACATGTGGAATTATCGGGCTGGAAAGTATGACAAGCTTAGAAGTTTGATTGGTTCAGTGCCATGGAATGTACAACTGCAAGGACTAGAAGTCGATAGTGCATGGGAGGTAGTTAAGAAGTGTTTGCATGAAGCAATGGCTGACTGTATACCTAGAGTCTGAATAATAAATCAACTAGGGGTTAAATGGATGAATAACACCATTAAGCTTGAGCTGCAAAAAAAGAAACAACTATGGAGGGAATTTAAGGAGAAAGGTGACCGGCAGGCACATGAATGGTATAAAGTGCAGGCCAGAAGGGTAACGAGTGTGGTAAGAAAAGCAAAAAAGGATTACGAAAGAACATTGGCTATAGAGAACAGACTAAAGAGAATCCTAAACAGTTTTTTAGATATGTAGCAAGTAAAAGGAAAAATGTACACGGCAGAATGATTTTAAAGAATGCCAATGGTAGGGAGGTAACTGAATCAGTTGATATAGTTAAGTTACTGAGTGAGCACTTTGCAAGAATATATCATCCAGGTGGTGACATTGCAGAAATGAATGTACCAGTAGATTATATGGGAATTGTGGTGAATGAAGTGGAGGTGAGTAGTCTATTGCATAACCTCAATGTCAATACATCCGTGGGATTGGATGGTATACCAGCTCGTGTCGTACGAGAAGCAGCTAAAGAATTGTCAGTACCCTTGACCATTTTGTTTAATTTGAGTCTCGGGTCTGAGTTAGTCCCGAGGGGGTGGAAAGAGGGGAAAATAGTTCCACTGCATAAAGGTGGTTCCAAGACTGCTGTTGTAAATTACTGACCGATTAGCATATCAGGAATCGTTGTCAAAGTCTTGAAGAAATTAGTCAAGAAAAGAATACAGGATTGGATAGATGAAAATGGGATATTGTATGAGGACATGGTTTTGTGAAGGGTAGACCATGCCTCAGTAACTTGCTCACATTTTATAACACAGTGACGGCTGAACTGGACAGGGGTAATGGGTTTACAGTGATACTACTGGACCTTGCCAAGGCCTTTGACAGGATACCACATGGAACCCTAATCAGTAAACTGGAGCAGATGGGGATAGATATAGGGTTGGTGAGATGGATAGGAGGGTGGTTGAAGGAGAGATACCAGAGAGTGGTTTATGCAGGAGTGGAGTCTAAAAGACGGCTTGTAACTAGTGGTGTGCCGCAGGGTTCTGTTCTTGGACCACTGCTTTTCAATTTGTTCATCAATGATATAGGAAAGGATTTGAGAGGAAGTGTTCACTTGTTTGCTGATGATGCAAAGTTGGGTAGAGCAATTGTGAGTGCACAGGATGTCAAAATTTTACAGGATGATTTGGATAGTTTGGAGGACTGGGCTAGGAAAAATGGATGTCAATTTAATGTGGCAAAGTGTAAGGTTATGCACTTTGGGGCGAAAAGAATAGCAGCAGTATATCGCATTGGTGGAACCGTACTCCAGGAGATTGATGAGGCCAGGGATTTGGGAGTGTTGGTGGATAGGGAATTGAAGTTTAGGGGGGCACATTGTAAAAGTGACTAAATCAACTCATCAAATCACTTGGCTTCTGAAAAATACTTTAACATGCAGAGACAAACAAGTTGTTGTTCCTCTGTATCGAGCCTTGATAAGACCCCATCTGGACTACTGTGCACAATTATGGGCACCAGGGTTTCTTTGTGATGGAGAGGAAGTAGAGAGGATCCAGAGACGAGTGACCAAGATGATAACAGGTCTGTGGAATGAACCTTATGAGAATAGGTTGAAGATTTGTGGGTTGCAGAGATTGGACGATAGGCGAAGGAGGGGTGATGTGATTGAGACAATCAAATTACTGAAGGGTTTCTATAAGATTGATCCAGAAGATATTTTTGAAAATATGATTGGTGGTGGGAGGACTAGGGGCCATGCATGGAAGCTGGGCAAGAGCGTGGTTGACAAGAGTGTTAGAGCTAGGTTTTTTTACTTGGAGAGTGGTGAATGAGTGGAATAAGCTTCCTGAGTCTGTTGTGGGTGCTACGACCATGAATGAGTTCAAGGCAAGGTATTATAGATGCTGTGTCAATGTCGAATAGTTGTTCTTGACATGATGTTAGGGCCTCACTCGATGAGTCTGTCGACTCCTTGGAGTTGCCCAGAACAATAATAATAAAAAATAATAATAATTTTCCATTAGTTTCCCATTTATTTGGGAGATAAATGAAAAGTTATAGAAATGATGTGATGTGTGTTGCTTCAATTAAGTTTAAAGAGACTGGCAGCCTGGACTGATGAGAGATGTTGCAATTTTAATGTTGATAAGTACAAAGTTATATATTTCACAGTGCAAAAGTGTAATACTGTGTGTTGCATCTGTAGAACTGTGCTCCAAGAGATGAAAGAGATTTAGAATCTTGGAATGATAGTTATTAGTTTATACTAATAACTATCATTATTAAATACCTAGCTGTATACTACAGCAAGGCCTTAAAACAGATCAATATCAGGATTATCCTGCACATAATTCATCATCTGGTTTCCACCAGAATGAGGAAACCCAGATACTGCATTACTCACTCATACTGGTTATGAATAGAGGAAGAACACCACTTGTAGAGTTTGTTCAATAAGAAGCAGAGAGATGATATGATATTATGGAGAGATTTAAGTTTGTGTGTGGGGGGGGGAGAGGAGTATTTATAGAGTGAAGGGGAAAAAGAAAAGAACAAGAGGCCATCTCTGAAAGCTGTACAAGAGTGTAGTGAACAAGAAAAGCAATAGACTATTTTTATGAAAAGAGTGGAAGATAAGTAGGATATACTGCCAGAAAGAACTGTAAAAGTGAAGTGTGAATGAGTTTAAAATATAATATGCACTTCCCCAAAAATTATTGGAATAAACTGTTAGATGAAAATGACATCCTAATAGAAATAGGGATGGTGGGGTTATGGTGCAATTTATGAAAATAGAAGGCACAGAAAGGAAGAGGGCGACGCTGTGGTTGATAGAGAAGTTATGCCCATGCAAAGTGGAGGTGTAAGAGCAAAGAGTGGCAGCAGTTTTTAAAACAGTATTGAGTTGTGGGTGGGATATATTTAGTTGGATGTTGTTATACACCTGGCAACGTGGAGGGAGGGATAAGGAAATGTACAGGCAAATTAGAAGAGAGAGTAAACATTATAGGTGATTTTAATTATGGTAATATAGACTGGAATGAAGAAATGGCATCCAGGGGAAAAGAGAATGAATCTCTCTTTTTGAAAAACAACTAACATAGGTGGTACATAACAGAGGGGATTCAATGATTGAACGTTTGAGTTTGATCATTTCATCAGAGGATATGATTCTAAATTGAAAAAGTGTCACATCCAGTTAGTGGGAAACAGTAATACTTTGAGATCCCAGTTTACATCCTTGGCTGCTAACACGGATGAAAGACTAGAGTTCTAACTAGGTGAAGCACCCTCTATGAACACCTGTTAGCAGCCTAGGATGTAAACTGGAATCTCGAAGTATTACTGTTTCCCATATTTTTGGAAGTTTTATGCATAAAACTCTAGTATTTTGTCCATGTATTTCAGTTACTTTTGTGCTGCCTTTGTGTGTATGTATGCTACAAGTCACACTGTGTGTGTGTGTGTGTGTGTGTGTGTTGGTGGTGGTGGTGGTGGTGGGGGGAATACAATATGAGACTTGTAAAGTCTCCTTTTTTATACTTCCCGATGATGTCTGTGTAACTGAGATGAAATATCAGAAGCATTAAATACTATTTTTAATCGTTTCCTAGTGCTGTTTCACTCCTTTAAACTTTTATCATGAGCTTTTGCAAAATCTAAGTATGCCACTGTATATACATCTCCCGTTAACAAACCATGCTGACAACCACAGAGAATACTGCTGTTGTCAACCCATTTCTGTATCCTAGTTCTCACCAATAGCTCATATACTTCCTACTTGCTCATAATTAAGCTATCTTCTCCTATGTCCTCTACACTTCAGTTTTTCATGAGATAACCCTGATGAGGAGGAAACACCCTTATATATTGTTTTTGATCAGACATCATTGATGTATTCACTTTGTGAATACATCAATGATGTCTTCTGCAGCAGTTACCATTCTATCATTTTCATCCTTTAAATCATATTACCATAATCATTTTTCCTTCTACTTGCCACATTATGTGTTTTGCATTATAGGAGACACTGAGATATGAGTGTTGGTAGCTTACTCCACCTTTGCAACGAGTTGCCCTGGTGTTGTACCACCTTAACCCAGTCCTGAAGATACTTTCAGGCGCAAACTTTGTTTGCTCACACTTGGATAAAGGATTAAACTAAATTTATTATACTCTAACCAAGCGAAAAATAAACTTTCAACATCTTTCTCTAAATCCAGAGTAAATTATTAAAAAAAGGGCAGCACACCAATTGGCAATTCCTATAGGTAGAGATGACCTGCTAATGCTTCTGCCTGATATCTCCACTTGGGCCTGGCTCCCACTGAAGAAACCTCAATAAAACCTGGAAAGGTAATAGCAGAACCCACAAAGTACCCTTATGCAAAAGCCAATGCGACAATACTACATCTACTAAAAGACTTCCCCGAGGAAGAGAAGGCTTTACGAAATGGTATAGAAGCATTCGGGGATATCCTACTTATCATCACAGGGAAAAACGGGCCTAAAGTGGTAAGCGCAGAGTGGAACGATATGTTTGTTGAAGACATAGACGAAATCACTCCAGAACAAATCGAAGAATTTATTGATGCAAAGGATGACGCAGGAGCAGCATTGTACAGAGGCCTAGGAATGTTAAACTACTCCCGCGGAGAAAAGTTAGCAGATCACATCCTCAAAACCCACAACAACAGAAAGCAGGAGGATGTAAGCCTTGCTTAACAGGCAGACAAGTCAGTAGATTCGTCGTACTGAGCAACCAGACTCGGGGAAAAAAAAAAAAAAAAAAAATTCCCCCTTTTCTCTTTCCATTTCAGATTAGAAGTTTTGTTATGAAAAGGTATTTGTCTATTCCACAGGAGAGGATACCCTGAGAACCTGGGCTGCGAAGGCCTACATCGAGGCGGTGCAGCTCCTTGTGAGCTGCATCACTCAGGCCAGGCTCTTCCCCTGCTCTTCTGGTCATTTAGTTTGAAATTCCGAAATTCATTCACCTAGTTTCTTATTTCTTTGGTTCTGTCTTACAAATTGTTATATGTACGTTTTAATGTTATTTACCAGTTTCCTTTTTCATGTGTTGCTTCTTTCATTTGTTTTTCCCCCGCTTTCCTCGGGCGGTCATCTGAAGAGGTGACCGACCGAGGAAAGCTGAAAAGAACGGATGGAGGGAGATAATGTCGGAGATCTGCTTGGTGCTGACATTTAAGTCAGGCCAAGTAGATCGACTGAGGCCTCTTTTAACTATCTGCTACTATCCACTCTACCTTTCTCCTCCTCTCTCACTATCAATCTGACTCTCAGCACAACTTTTTTTTTAAATCTAAAGAGGCCAGTGATGAAAGGCATGAACTCCCATTCTACCTCAATAAAGGTCGAAACTAGTCTGGGTAGTGGCCCTTCCCTTAATGCATAATATTAGACATATCCGCAAGGAGATGTGTTTTGCATTATAGGAGATACTGAGATATGAGAGTTGGTTGCTTACTCCACCTTTGCAACAAGTTGCCCTGGTGTTGTACCACCTTAACCCAGTCCTGAAGATACTTTCAGGTGCAAAATTTGTTTGCTCACACTTGGATAAAGGATTAAACTAAATTTACAATGACAACGTGATGGGTTATTTTAAAAATATCAAAGAAAATCGTCAGCGCCAAACAAGATTAGATAGATTCTTCTCTGCAGAAAAAAGAGAACGTGAATCAGCATTCTCAGCTCCAGCTAAGAAGCAGAAAGAAGATACTTAACAATGGGAGCATTATTTTCTTCTTTGCGGTTTTTATATTAAAAAAAATATTCTTCACTGTTATTTTTATGTTGTAATAATAAAATAAATATAAGATTATTTTGTTTAATTTTTTCTAAGTTATTAACATTAAAACACCTAAAATAGATTAAAAAAAAATATTTTGAAATTTTTTGGATATCGGAACGGATTATTTCGCTTTCCATTATTTCTTATGTAAAATCTTGATTCGGACTTTGAACAATTCATAGTTCAAATGGGTTTCTGGAACGAATTAAATACGAACTACGAGGCACCACTATATCCTTTCTTCAGAGAAGTTTTCATATAGCTAATCACAACCCAGGTGATCACTCTCACCAACTGGAGCAAAGTGCAAAACCTCACCTGCAATCACATTCTCTGATGAAATGATTAGATCTAAAACTCTCAATTCCTATGTCCTCCTTGAGATACTGCCTGAGATAGTTATCTCTCTCAGGAACTTAAGAAATTCATTTTCCTTATTCCCAAATGCTATCTCTTCATTCCAATCTATACTGCAACAATTAAATTCACCCATAACAATCATCCTTCCCTTGTTCACTAACCCATGTTATACATTTCTTCATCACCACCCTTCACGTTCCCTTGCCTATAGCAGCATCCAACTAAATATCTCTTCCTGTCAACCTCCACCTCACACCATATTGACTCAAAACAATTGCCACTATTTACAACTCATATCTACACTTTGCATGGGCATAATTTGTCTTCTATCACTTACAGCATCCCCCCCCCCCCTTCTTGTCCTTTCTCTCCTCATGGAAAACATCACACCCTTCCATTTCTATTCCCATCAAGATATTATCCTTATCCAACCATGTTTTGCTTATTCCAATCATTTCTGGATGGGTAAACTCAGTCAACAAAAGCATTTCATCTCCCTTATTTCTGATGCTCTTGGCATTTGTAAATAAACACGGTAATTCACTTGTAGGTTTATAACTGATCCTGCCCATGCCACTTGTAGGTTGTGATTTTCCCACATCCAACCATTTCCAGTTGCCTTTATTTACTTCACCTCTATCTCTTCAGAATCAACTACATGTTGTACATCCCAGGCCATCCTATTCCCATAAACCACATATTTAACATGTTAACATCTCAAGTGTAGTAGTTTTCTTAACTAAATAATTAAGTTCTCATGCTGAAAGTTTTGCACTAGCAAATGCTTGTGCACTCATCTAGTAACTTTCACCAATATTATATCATAAAAAAATGTAAATTCTTATTGATCCAACTATTAATGATTTATTCAGGATAATCATTATATTATTGCCTACCTCTGACACTGTTCAGCTTCTTCTAATGTATCTGGAACTTTTCTGTTGTTTGTTTCTGGTAGGAAGAGGATGAGTAAACCACTTATTATTGATATGGCTCCATAGATAATTAAAGGAACCGATGCATGAGTAGCTTTTCCCTGAAAAAGCAACAACATGATTATTGTTACTGCTGAAGTGTTTTTTTTCTAATAGCATTATAATGCCGAGAAGCATGAGAAAATATAGTTTGTTTAATCTCATTTAAGAAACTTACAATATCCTTCACAAAAGGAGCTATAACCGATCCTACTCTGGCAAGCATACTACTTGAGCCAAGGCCCACATTTCTGACAACTGTAGGAAAAATTTCAGCTGAGTACACAAACACAATTCCAAAGGATGCTGTAATGCAGAATTTTCCAATCATTGCCAAGACATTCTTTATCCAGAAGAGATCTGTAACATAAATTATTGTGAATAATTTTGAGTGTGCTCTTCTAATGGATTTATAATATCTCTAATATAATAATTATAACAATAATTTATAATAATAATAATAATAATAATAATAATAAAATTAGTACTATTGTAATTTTTTTAAGGAGTGAAATTCACTAGTTCACAGAAAAACATCTAATTTAGGATGCATATATGCCTATTAAGGCTTAAAAAGAATTCAACCCAAGAGTCTCCATAGCTCAGTCAGTTTCAATGATGCCCTTTGGTTGGTAAGACCTGCATTCAAATCCCATGTAGGCACAAAGAACCTTTATCATGGGCTTTCAAGTGAAAACATGGGTTAACCAGTCTCATATGGATATAGCAGGGTTTTTTATCCTACAAACACAGAGAAACCTGCCAGAAGAATACATGCAAGCCATAATACACTATGCAGACAGGACAAACCACCTTATCAGGGCATTAATTAGGTTTCAAAGAAACCAAGTTACTTGGCCATGGCCAGCCCAAAATGAAATGGGAAAATATATTCCATTTTCACTATTCATGAATTCAAACCAATTATCCTTCCTTACTGCATAACTTCCACGACTGCTCCATTATCAATGTTATTCATAGTGCAGCATGTTTCCTTATTATTATTCTATGGGCACCTCCATGGAGTCCAAAGACTATTATGTGAGAATAACATAATATGTAATAACTCTTTCGATGAGTGTATAGCATACAATAAGTTTTTTAGAAATGAAATAAATATGAGAGCCTGTAAGAAAGTAATACATCTTACTTTTCCTTCAGAAAATCTAATATATTTAACAATGACTTTTACATGAATTAATCCTCCATCTTTCTCAAGCATTCCATCATTTTTCAACAAAGTCTCCATCATCCATCAGTGTCCAGCATTGGCACACTAACACCATCAGAGTTATATGGTAAACAATTAACATAAATCATATAAAATTTTCTAATGATTCTAGCATCATACTAGAGAAATATGAATGTATAAGTTTATTTATAAACCCTAATTGTTCTTTCCTAATACATTATTGTCAAATCATTAAATTTAATACACTATACTTCACAGACACTCAAGTTTAAACTTGAGTACATAAAATATAAAGTTTTCATTAGCACCTAATGTGCTGATGATTCAATGATCATGTCAACACAACTCAATCACTGAATTAAAAAAATTTAATATAATTAAATTCAAACTGATTTAATATGATAAAGTATGTGGTATTGTTATTTTTCAGTATATACCAATAGATGTTGCAGCTATAGTGAAATTGATTGATTCAGTATATTGGATCGCAATATTCTGTTGTGGTCCAACAGAATATTCACCCTCTGACAAATGTAACTCAAATATAGCATCTGTTTGTGTTATAGCAGCACATGATAATGATTAAAAAAAATTACATATGGCAATATCCACATACCTGCTGGTACTGGCAAAGTCAGAATACAGGCTAGTCCTCCAATCACCATGGTTCCCATTAATGACATCTTTCGACCCAGATATTTGATACTAAATATAGAAGCAAAGTATGCTGGAAATTCTACTGCACCAGATGCAGCAAAATTAACAAAAGGATCACCAGCAAGATCATTTGTGTTTAAAGAAAGGCCATAGTAAATGAATGCATTGACAAACCTAGTAAAAATAAACCATCATTAACATAAATACTCTTTAAAATATTCATAGAATGTCATTATGAGAAATTATTACATTTCAAACAGGGAAAAAATAAATAAAAGTGCTTAAATATATATATTTTCTTTGTTTTATTATTATTATCGTGACATCTCCATAGAGTCAAGATAGTTATTGCTGGAGAACTGCTCTAGAACTCACAGAGTATATTATATTACTCCTAAAACTCGTTTATCATTTGCACTTCCTTGTAAGGCTATGCATCTCATGTAACCACTACCACCACTACTTTCACACTTCCATGGAGGGACACTTCTCTTCACCTGCAGATTATATGCCTGCAAATTACCTGCTCTTGATCTATCCTAGTGATGTTCTGCAGCCCTGATATTTTCTTTGTTATTTGCCTCTTCACTCTATCTCTCACCCAAAGTTTCCCAATTCCCTCAAATCCAGGTGACCACATCTGTGCAATAATTGAGTTAATATTGTATCAAGGCATTATAAAATGGAATCATCACATCCTTATCTCCACTACTCAGTGTCCTTCACCACCTTGACAAGGTAGAAGACAATCCTTTGTCTTCACTTTCTCAATGTGTCTTCCTAAACTTCAACTTCCTACCTCCCATCATCTGAAGAGCTCTTGCTTTCTCCACCAGTTTCTTCAGTACAGTTGACTTAATACAGTAGAGTATGCAGCCTTATCTATGAATTCCAATGTTCAGAACTTTACACTTAGCTAGTATTATTATCCTCACTCATTGCTGACCTGGTTGGCCGAGTGGTTAGCGTATCCACTCTCCAGCCAAAAGGCTGTGGGTTCGAATCCTACCGTGGGCATGGATGTTTGTGATTGTCTGTGAAAGCACTAGTGGTGGTAGTCGCCAGTAGATGGCGTTGGTGTTAGATGATGAAGGTTGATGGAGTAGTGAGAAGAAGAGTCGTAGAGTTGATGCCCTCCCTCGATGAGTCTTTGGACTCCCACCTGGAGGTGTGATATAATAATAATAATAATTGAATAGATTCAGTGAATGTGCATGGGAATGTCAGTTCGTTTTGCAAAATGTAAGGTTTTAAAATTTGGAAAGCAAAGATGGGATGTAGAATTTGCACTTGGTGAGGATATATTGTTGAAAGAGGAGGAAATAAGAGATCTTGGGGTTATGGTGGATAATGATCTAAAATTCAGAGGACACATTGCCAATATTGTGAGGACAACACAACACATTCTGGGAATGATGCGGAGGACACTGACTTGTAGAAGTAAGGAGATTCTTGTTCCGTATAAGGCTCTGATTAGGCCACACATGGAATACTGTGCACAGATTTGGTCTCCTGGTTTTCATAAGGATGAAGAGATGTTGGAAGAGGCTACTGACTAGGGTAATTTCTGATCTCTGGAATGCTGAATATGAGGAAAGGTTGAGAAGATGCAATTTACAGTCTAGTGGATAAGAGGAAGAGGAGTGATATGATAGAGATGTACAAGTTGGTAAGGGGTTGTTATAGGTTCAGTGCTGAAGAGGTTTTTCATAAAATGGTGGGAGATCAGAGGAGAACAAGAGGTCATCTCTGGAAGCTATCTAAGGAGGATGTGAACAAGGGAGTGAAAAGGAAGTTTTTTGTATGCAGAGTTGTGAATGATTGGAATTCCTTGCCTGAAAGTGTGGTGTCTGCAGAGAATTTGAATGTGCTTAAGGTGTGGTATAATGAGCTTTGTGTATGACAAAGAGACCTCCTAAATGAGTCTTTGACTCCATGCAGGTCTTTGAATAATAATAATAATAATAATAATAATAATATATTAGCACCATTCCTACTAATTTGCACTTGGTGAGGATATATTGTTGAAAGAGGAGGAAATAAGAGATCTTGGGGTTATGGTGGATAATGATCTAAAATTCAGAGGACACATTGCCAATATTGTGAGGACAACACAACACATTCTGGGAATGATGCGGAGGACACTGACTTGTAGAAGTAAGGAGATTCTTGTTCCGTATAAGGCTCTGATTAGGCCACACATGGAATACTGTGCACAGATTTGGTCTCCTGGTTTTCATAAGGATGAAGAGATGTTGGAAGAGGCTACTGACTAGGGTAATTTCTGATCTCTGGAATGCTGAATATGAGGAAAGGTTGAGAAGATGCAATTTACAGTCTAGTGGATAAGAGGAAGAGGAGTGATATGATAGAGATGTACAAGTTGGTAAGGGGTTGTTATAGGTTCAGTGCTGAAGAGGTTTTTCATAAAATGGTGGGAGATCAGAGGAGAACAAGAGGTCATCTCTGGAAGCTATCTAAGGAGGATGTGAACAAGGGAGTGAAAAGGAAGTTTTTTGTATGCAGAGTTGTGAATGATTGGAATTCCTTGCCTGAAAGTGTGGTGTCTGCAGAGAATTTGAATGTGCTTAAGGTGTGGTATAATGAGCTTTGTGTATGACAAAGAGACCTCCTAAATGAGTCTTTGACTCCATGCAGGTCTTTGAATAATAATAATAATAATAATAATAATAATAATAATATTCTATGCATATATTAGCACCATTCCTACTAACCCTCCCAAGTTTTCATATCTTCAAACAAGTGAATATCTCTCTAAAAATGACTGATAATATTTTAGAAATATTTTGCAAAATTCAGAAAATCACAACATATGTATGCCCCTAACTCTGGAGCCTTCAAGATACAGAGTTATATTATCAAGTCTTACTGCCTTATTAATTTCAATTTTGCTTCCTGCTCACCCACTATCAGTTTCTTCTTTATATGTGATAATCTCCACAATAAAATAAAACACCCTTTAAGTCTGTCATGCTGATCCGAAGGATTAACATATTTGCTAAACTGGAGGCTCATCAGCTAAAAAATGCATGCACAGAACATTTCTAAGTCTGATGGTTTGGAAAAAATATCAGTTTATGAAACTGAAAACAAAATGATTAAAAAAACTTTTCCTTACCAATTTAGATATAAAATCAAAGTCATTTTCCTCATATTTGGAGTTCTAACTAAATCAAACAGTGTTCCTTTATTGGTTGTTTTGTCTGCCTGCAAATTAAGAAAGCAAAGATCAGTAAGTTTTAGTGATATTAAAAATGAGTTTCTTTCTTTTTTTTTTTTAAGATATAAATGCAGTTGTTGTAACTCAAAGAAATATAAAAATTGATAACCAAATGGATAGCATGTATGAACATACAAGAAAACATCCACATTTGTAAATTTTCTTGTAATTTATAAATAAGAGTGATAGAAGAATCATTCAACTTTAGGGGGGTGGGTATATAAGCTAAAAACTAACCATGATGAATTAACCAATTCATAACAGCTGATTTGAAAAGTGACAGTGACATCTACTGAACTGCTGAAAGAGAAGCACAGATCACAATTGGAGATTCTACCGTCCAGTTGTGATCCATATGTTGTCCTTAGTGAGCACACTGCTTGTCATCAATCACAATTTCTTAATATCACTAGAACAGTAGTGTTCTACAAACCTGGTATAAATACAATGTGGAAACTGTTGTCTACTGAACAACATACTTCAATAGAGATCTAATAAAAACAAGGGAAGATCAGATGTTTGTTGAAAGTGTTGTGGTCCTTAGGTTAACATAAATTAAAAGTTAACATAGACTCATCACAAGAAGTATGAGTCTATTGACTCCACAACATTCTATTACTGTTAATAATAATAATACCAAACAAACAAACCACCCAAAGAACACACACGAGACACTCAGCAGCTTGATTAAGTTACCCTATAATGACAAAATTAGGTTTATATAAAAAAATCCAAGTTATTTAGCTATAAGAGGATGACTAAACATGCAAATAAGATAGAATGGATTAACAAAACCTATATATATATATATATATATATATTTTTTTTTTAAGTTATGTTCACCTCAGGACCACAACACTTTCAACAAACATCCTGGAGTTTACAAATATTCCATGTTTTTGTGGCCTTGCTAACATAGGGCAAACATCTAAAGTTTGGAAATTAGAAAAAAAAGAGCATGTTGGAGACATTAATAACAACAGAGAAGACAGCTCAGGCCTATTTTCCACTTCTCTCACACTCACCACAATATTATTGAATGGGACAAGAGCTCCATGCCTTACATAAAAGATGACTTCAGTGTCAGTCGTCTTAAAAAAACACGACAAAATATTACTTAAATAGTTTTTTACTTTAGCATACACAACTGAAGCATATGCTACAATTTATAAGACTGCAAAATATCAATAGTGCACATTTAAACTCTCCACAGATATCAACTACAATTTCAGAATATTATTATTAACATCTGACCTCCATGAAGTCAGAGACTCATCAATGGAAGTACACACTATTGCACACAATGCTCATTAAACTATGTTTTAAGCTAATTCAGTGTGTCTACATTCACAACAAACTCAGGAAATACATTCCACTCACTAAACTTTCTCCATGCAAAGAACCTTCTCCTCGCTCCTCAGCTCATACCCCCCCCCCCCATTATACAGTTGAACAAGAGGCCAGCGATGGCCTCTTGTTCGACTCCCATTCTATGAAAAATCTCTTCCATGTCAACCTGATAACAACCCCTGACTATCTTCTAAGTCTCAATCATACCTCCCCTCTTCTTCCTATTCACAAGGCTCTGCAACTTACATTCTCTCAATCTGCCTCATACTCCACATTCCAAAGACCACTGAACAACTTTGTGAATTTTCTTTGGACCATTTCCAACATATCCTCATCACCACGAAAACCCAGTGACCAAATTTGTGCATAATAATCCATATGAGGCCTGATCAAGGTCTTATACAATGGCATCACAGCCTCTTGATTTCTGCATGTCAGGGTCGTTCGCATGATTGCCATTATCTAATGTGATGTGTTCACAACTTATGCAATGTGGCCCTGAATTTCAGGTCCTTCCCACCATCACTCCTAGATCTCTTATCTCCTCTGCTAACTTTAAAGTTTCCCCACCAAGTGTGTACTTTGCATCCCATCATTGCTTACCAAATCTCAAAACCTTACACTTTGCAACATTGAACTGATAGTTCTACTTACCTGCCCATTCATGCAATCTATTCAAGTCCTCTTGTAAGGCCATAACATCTGCTTGACTCTGCATTGCTCTCCCCAGTTCTGCATCATCTGCATATCATTAGTTAAACCCATCCCAACATCATTAACATACATATTGAACAACAATGGTTTTCGAAAACTGATCCTTGCAGTACACCACTAGTGACTTTTCTCTTTTGGGATACTGCACCACCATATACAACTTTCTGATACCTATCTGACAGCCAGTAACTCATCCGACTCAGAAGTCTGTTATCCAATCCCATCTGTTTCAATTTATTTACCAGCTTGTCGTGTGCAGTCTATCAAAAGCGTTTGCAAAATCTAAGTCCACCACTGTATGTGCCTCTCCACTGTCCAAGGTATTTGTCACCTTGTTATAGTATATAAGTAAGTTAGTGAAACATGATCTCTCCTTAACAAACCCAGGCTGATAACCACAGAAAATATTGCTGTTATCCCGTTAACTCATTTCTGTATCCTACTTCTCACAAATCTATCCAGTACCTTCAATGCAACCCCAGATATACAGATTGGCCTATAATTTGAAGCTACAGCCTTATCACCACTTTTGTGCTGTGGAACAATTTTACCCTCCTTCCACTTCCTTGGAACTTGTGCTATTGTAAGACTTTTATTAAACAGGCATGCCAATACCAGTTCCAATTCCCTGGAACATTCCCTTACGATGAGTGGTGATACGACATCAAATCCTATCAGCTTATTGACATCAAGTTTGTTTATTTGCTCAAATAACACCTGCTCACTCACAGTTAAGTCATCATCTCCTATGCCCTGTTCACATAAGTTCCTCATGATTCCACCATGATCAGGATGAAACACCCTTATAAAATGATCACTGAATACCTGAACAATGTCTTCTGCAGCAGTTACCATTCTACCATTTTCATCCATTAACATTATCTTACTGTGATCATTCTTCCTTCTAGTTGCCAAATATCTAAAAAACTGTGGTAAAAAAACACTGGCAAAAAACATATCAAAGTGGTAAAAAACACTTTACCACAGTGATGACAGCACAGTGGTAAAAAACAATGACCAAACATGCAGTCAGGAATACATCCATACGTGAAGTAGAAAAGCCATCAAAAGCCTGAAATGTGGAAAGGCAGAAGGAGTAGATGATATTCGACCAGAAATGCTCAAGTATGGAGGAATAAAAATCTTACAGTGGCTGCACCATATAGTTCAGAAGGCCTGGACAGAGGGACAAATTCCAGATGATTGGAGTAGAGCTCTCATAGTACCCATATATAAAAAGGGAAATAAAACTGAATGTGAGAATTACATAGATATTTCATTACTGAGTGTTCCTGGTAAGATATATGCAAGTATACTTGAGAAACGGTTGAGAAGGATTGTGGAAGAGAAGCTTGGTGAAGAACAAGCTGGATTCAGGCCAAATAGAGGCTGTTAGGATCAGATATTCATCTTACGACAGATAGTTGAGAAATCATGAGAATATATCAAAGATCTGTATTTAAGTTTTGTAGATCTGGAAAAGGCATATGACAAGGTGCCAAGAGAAAAGCTATTAAAAACGCTACAAGTTATATGGTGTTAATGGGTCATTATATCAAGCAATACTTAGTCTTTATTTGAGTTGTAAGTCAGCAGTTAGAATTGAAGGAAGTACAGGAAGGTGATTTAATATTAAATCTGGTGTCAGACAAGGATGTACATTACCCCCCCTCTGTTATTCATTATCTATATGGATCACATTATGAAGGAAAGTGGTATTAAACCTGATATCAAAATTGGAGATGTCAATCTCAGCTCTTTGCTTTATGCGGATGATGTTATATTTCTAAATAAATTCACAAGTCTACAAAGTCTGCAAGATTCCCTGACTAAATTGAATAACTGTTGTAATAGATATGGTATAGTCAGCATTAAAAAGACAAAGACAATGAAAATAGGCAGAAAATGTATTGTGAATGAAGAACATATAGAACAAGTAAAATATTTCAGCTATTTAGGCACGATTTTTAGTGAAGATGGTAAATTAAATATGGAAATAGACAACAAATTAAATATGGAAATAGACAACAGAATCAACAAAGCTGGTATGGTAGGAAGTCAACAAAACACTAAATTAGCTGTATACAAGACAGTGTTCAAACCAATTTTAACTTATCGATCCGAGAGCTGGGTTAGAAGTAAAATTGACCAAAGACTAGAAACTGCAGATATGAGAGTCCTGAGAAAGATTAGGGGCATGAACAGATGGCATCAATGGCAATATCATATTAAAAATGAGGATATTAGGAAAGAACTCGACATTGTCAGCATCCAGGAATGCATTAACAAAGCTAATCTCAGGGGGTATGGTCACTTAAACAGAATGGGAGAGGAAAGATTAGCAAAACAAGTGTTCTCTGCCAGGTTGGCAGGAAAAAGACCCAGAGGAAGACCAAGATATAAGTGGATTGATACAGTAAAAAGTACCTTAGAAGACAGAAATATAAGACCTGATAATATTGGAGTCTTGAGACAGGTAACAGACTGATTTGGAAGAAAATTGTAGATAGGAAGTCAGTAATGAATGTAAATTTTTCATGTAGTTTTATCATATCCTGTACACCCCTTGAGGGTATATATCAGGAATTTGATGATGATGACGATGTGCAGAAGTAGTGTAATGCAGTGTATTGTATTGTATTGTATGGGAGTAGAGTATGCTGCAAGGGTTGTAAAGACACAGCTTATCTTTGCTATGAGACAGATGACCATAAAAAAGCAGAAATAGTAGGTAGTTCAATTATTGTGCAAGATTTGATCCGAGCACACTTGGGCTGCTGTATTCAAATCTGGTTGCCAAATTTCTGTAGTGATATCAGGGGAATTTTAGTTATGAAGAGAAGTTACAGAGACTAGTGGACAGGCAGAGAAGAAAGATGATGTGATAGAGACATTTAAGTTGGTTATGATACTGGTCTAATTTCTAGATTTAAACAATTATAAACAAAGTTTGTTAGAACATGTTATAGAATATCACCTTTTCCAGTTTACTGCAGAGTTTTGCCACTACAGCATCAATATTTTCAATTTGCCGATGGTTTTTTTTAGCAGCTTGTAACAATACTTTTTTGGCCTCTTCTTCTTTGTGGTGAATAAGCAGCCAGCGCGGAGATTCAGGAACAAGCCTCATCATAGAAAAAAGTTGATATGAATTCATTTACTGCAACTACAGTATAAACAGTGATATAAGATATCAATACTAAACCAAAAAAGTTATAGTATTATACAAATAGATATATAACAATATATTTTATAGCAATTAGTTATCAGTTTTCTAGCATGAGGAGAGATGAAAATTACCAAAAGTGTTATGGAATTGCATATAAAATAAAACATTACCATGTAGCATTTGAAAAAAGACATTTCTTATCACTTTAATATACCTACTATGTATTGAATATTAAGGTTTCATTTATTGGTGATTACTTGTCCATATTTTTATCAGTATTATTTTTACAGCATTATTTATTTTCAGGCTTCCATGATGTCATAAAATTCACTATAATAGGCAAAATTCTCTCTATAGACCAAAACACCTGTCATACCACATATTGAGCTTATTCATTACACATTATGTTAATGCATTCCAGTTATCCCTTTTCACCTATCCATATGATCTATATACAACTTCTAGAGATGCCTCTCATATCCCCACCATGTATTATTTTGTGCAGTATTTCTATTTCCTCTATATATGTCTGAGAGGCTGCTCTCACTTCTTCATCTCAGTCATAACACCTCTCCTTCTCTAAAAAGCACATTTCCTCAGTCTTTCATGATACATAACATTTTACAATCCTGTGATAGTCTTAATCACCCCTCTGGACCTTCTGTATTTCAGCACAAATGTACAATATCACATTTTTTTAAAAAAAAATCTGGTGCACACACGAAAGGCTGCAAGACCTATACTAGCACAATAGTACTATGTGTGGAAAAGAGGAATAGAAGAAAGGAGGAGCCTGTTCACATTTTGCTTGAACAGCTGATGGTTGTAATTATTGGGGAAAGCAGAGCGGGGGGGGGAACTATTCAAGGACGGAAGTAGATGGAATAAAAGAGGAGGCAGCAAAGCTGGTTCAGTGAGTTTTAAGATGAACTGTAAAAGGGTGTTGGTTAGCAGTGGAACTTGTTTTAATGATTTTAGAGAAGAGTGGAGGAATAATAGTGGTCAATTCAGCAGAGCACTGTCCATGACAGTATCTGTAGAAGAGGGACAAGGCAGAAACTGAATGTCTATGTGAGAGGGATTGAAGTGGGTCTGTGAGAAAGGGATCATTAATTAAACAGATTGCCCTCTTCTGGATAGAATCAAGCAATCTTAGAGAGGATTTTGGTGCACCATTCCAAATAAGGAAGCAATATTCCATGGCTGGGTAGATTTGGGCTTTGTACAGAGTTAGCAGGTGTGAAGTAGCGTCCTGTGTGAAAAAGTACACCAAATTTTTTGGAGGCTGCAGAAGCTATAGTTGAAATATGGTTGTGTCAGGGAAGATGGAAGGTGCAAGTCAGTCCAAGAAGAGATATCTGATCATGTTTGGATATCTCAGTATTACTAAAAGTAAGGGAGAGGGATGTGAGCTCTTTCTTGTGAGAGATCAGACAGAACTGAATTTTGGTGCCATTGAAGTTTACAAGGTTGTCCTTACACCACTGGGATATAGCTAGCAGATCTGAGTTCAGGTCCCTGGTTGTGGTAGATCTTGAGGATTCTAATACTTGAGCACTAAGGTTTGTTGAATGAAGCATAAGGCTGTTTCAAAAAATAACATAACAAATACTCTACGTATGATAAATGAGTCAACTTTAGTACACACTTTTCACATGATAAAATTTGCTGATTATTTTTTATGGTGATCTCACATACAATAGACTGTTCAACATATTTTTTATTGGACTCCTACCCATGCAGGGTTGCAAACCTTTAGTACCATGGGTGGGCAAAGGGCGTTTTAATTATCATTTTTAATTTTTTATGTTTTTTTATTTATTTTTTAAATAAACTGGAAACCCTACTCTAAAGACTAAACATGAAGTCACTTCAGGCATCCAGTAAGTGGGGGATAGTGTTCTCACAATGGGCAACAAAATTCATCACCCATCTAAAGACAATTGCTGATATCTATGCCTACAGTCTGTTGGTTTTAGAGTGGGTATGCTAAAGTTGAGGAAAAAAAAGAAACTTGTTAACATTATATTTAGAAATCTGCAGATACACTTTAGGAAATACATAAGAAATGAAGCTGTTTCACAGAATATAATCATCTGTGGAAAGTATTCTTGTTATCATTATTACCATCAACAGACCTCCATGGAGTCAAAAGACTCATTATGGGAGGTCCCACTCTCACATGCGCAGCTCATCATACCTCAATTTAAATGCATTCACTGTCTCTGCACTTACCACACTCTCAGGCAATGTATTCCAATCAACCACTACTCTCCATGAAAAAAATCTACTCTTCACCAACCTTGCTCACACCCACCTTATACAACATCTAGGGATGGCCTCTCATTCTCCCTGTCTGTAGATATTCTATGAAAAATGTCATCCATGCTAATGCGGTAATTACCACTTGCCCATTTATACTTCTTGATTATGCCTTCCCTCTTCCTTCTATCCATTAGGCTCTATAATTTGCATTCTCTCAATCTGTCCTCAGATTCCATATTCCAGAGACCAGAAACCAATGTAGTCAATCGTCTCTGGATCCTCTCAAACATCTAATCATCCTTTTGAAAACCTGGCGACCAAATATATTTAAAAATATATCTATTATATTTAAAATATAATAAAATATTTATAAAACTAATTATTGATAATGCCACACACAATTTTAAATTTTAAACTTATCTTTTTACCATAATCTCAATGAACATAGCCCTCTCTTCACCACCTGAATGAATGAAGAGAAAGAAAAACTTGTTTTGTGAGTGTGTAGTTGAACTGTGAAAGTATGAGGCCTAGCTGCTGCATATGTCTTAAAAGATTTAAAAGAGAATGAGGGAATTATTAATGTCAGTAATCATTATGGAAGTTATCTATGGAAATATCTGTAGAAAACAGACACAGAAACAACTAAACATCTGTGTGAAAGAGAATGGAGTGATTTTTTTTTTTAAATTTCATTCTCATCTAATAGTAGGTTATGAGATAGATAATCTGAACCCTGCTCTAGAGACTAGACAGAAAACTTTTCAAGGACCCTCAGATTTTCAATATGTAGGATGTTGGTCTCACACTGGACAATAAATATCTATTACCTGAAAACATTCATGATCATTCAAGCCACATGGATTCAAACCAGACCAGCCTGTTAGTTGGAAAGCAAAGGTACTATCCATGCAGCAAACCAGACTGACAGAATTTGTGAGAGAAAGATTATTAATCAACCAAGTTGCTCTTTTACATTGAGTCAAGAAGTCTATGGCACTTGATTATCATCCTGTCTCTTTGACTGCTCTTTCATATAAGTTATGATATTTGTTGATAAGAATTCTCCCACGTTTATATCACTAATTTATTTTCCATTCCTGTTTGTTCAGTTTATAACCTTCAATGCAGTACTCTGTCAAATTCCTCAGCACAGTCTAGCAGTATCACCATTGATTTTTGAAAAATTTCCATTGAAACTGATTTACACTGAGGTTTTCTGAGCATTACGATGTATTTTTAAAGGAATATTATGAATAACATTAATTCACGATATTGCCAGTACCGATCCTATAATGTTATCACCGAAATACACAGCTATCAGGGTATCAGAAGGGCCACTCCCGCAGTTTTGACTTTTTTTTAGAGGAAGTTTTGATGACTGCCAAATCATCA
The DNA here is from genome assembly GCF_054136105.1 of Typopeltis vanoorti. Lineage (NCBI taxonomy): Eukaryota > Metazoa > Arthropoda > Arachnida > Uropygi > Thelyphonidae > Typopeltis > Typopeltis vanoorti. The sequence continues at coordinate 53,768,211 of NC_143567.1, read as the reverse complement.
CTGACTCCTTCTAATCAAACATAATTACTCACCCTGAAAGTTTGGTCACTAGTAAGCTAACTTCAGGTTCCTGAAATAAAAAAAAAAAAAAAAAAAACCTCTGTATGCAGAAAATCTCCAAAAGCCGCACAGTGACTGAATGAAACTATTGATTTCCATCATAACATTATTTCAAGTTACTGAGATCAGAATTTTGCAATATAAAGCACTTCTGTTCATTACAGAGTACTGACTCTTCTACAAATTTCCAAATTCAGACTGAAGTTTTTCTCAATACCTTAGTAACCACTACAGAGATACTGTCCTATAATGTGCTGCATCTCTTTTGACACTACTCTTATGCAATTGGACTATATTTTCCTCTTTCAGTTTAGATCCTGCTTGTGTTAAAACTCAAACAAGTCAAAAGCATTACCGATTTGCTTGCACAATCCTTAAGATATATGCTGACATTCTAATTCTATTTCCAATCTACTGCCATTAACATTTTCTAATATCCTTAAAAATCTCTTCTATCCCATCATCTCTATCTTCTCCATAGCGTCAAGGGGTACCATGTTATTTTCACTAGATGACAGATCCTAAAATTTCAAAGACTGTTGTGAATTGGCCACTGCAAGAATTACCTCAACCATTCCAAATTTGGCTGCAGGAAATCACCATATTTGGAAGATATCCTCAGGCCTTCAACACATAGCTGAGAATGCCCAACTATGCCCGCTAGGAGGATTTCTTTAGGACTGTAGGTTCTGATTCTCCTTTCATGCCTAAGTCTTTTTTCCCACATTATGACCGCATGTGCATATCTATATAGTAGTGTATTAATTACCCCAAGTTCCTAATTTACCTTTGGTGAAATATTGGAAATTATTAGTTTTTTATTCATTGATAGAAGTTACAAAAGGAAGCTGTGAGCAAGAGGATGAGGAGCGGTTTATTTTTTGCATGGAGAGTGGTTGAACTGTGGAATGCAGTGCCTGATAGAGTGGTGAGAGAGCAAGAACGGTCAATGGGTTTAAGGAGTGGTATGATAGACTTTGTGTTTTCTAGCAAGGACCTCCCACGATGAGTCTCTTGACTCTATGGAGGCCTGAATAATAATAATAATAATTGATCAGGGTATTTCTAAAATGTTTGGTCAAACTTGGGGTACTTATTCTTATGCCAATTCTGATAGCAAAAGATCTAATAAACATAAGGCTGGTAATGCTTTCCTACAGAGATATAGCATGTGTGAAACTGCACATTATACACACTGAGAAGGCAACAGGTATTCCAGTAACTGTACCTAGGAAATGATCGAGGAGAGCAACTATAGCCACATCACAATAAATGTTCAAAATGGGCGATGTGAGTAGATTTGCTGCTCTGTGGACTCTGTGTTTGCTGGGACTCCTTGGTGCTGTACACCAAGGAGTCCCAGAGCATTCCATGTTGTTGCTCCTTTGATGAAGAGCCTCTTCAATTAAACACCAGTGTAGTATAAACATTGGGTTTCAGTTTCTCCATGGTAGCTATTCAGCTGCTCCACCTCTATCTATCCAAGAGCTGGGATGGGCAAGATTCAGATGTTTTCTAAGAGTGTGACAAAAACATAATTTGCATGACACCTAATGATAAGTGATATGTAAATGATGTTAATTTCCATAGCACCATGCCTGCATCACAGTCATTCATACAAAGGGATGCTGGTTATGCTCCATCTTGTGCTACATTTCATACTGCTGTCAATGTGCTATATCTTAGTAAGTAAGCATTTCCAGTTCTATGTTTCTATGACCTTTTGTCAGAATCAATGGCAGAACAGGTATCTGGAGTTTGGCCAAACATTTTAGAAACACCCCGCATATTGTCATCCATACATATGAAGCATTTTCTTAGGAGCTCATCTACCCAGAAATTTCTCTCAAATATAACTAATACTAGGTGATGAAAATCATCTACAACTGAACTAATAATATTCACCGACATCAATTTGTTAGTGTGATTAGAAATCAGATAGGATGATGGACATTGAAGTTATTTTATAGGCACAAAACTAGGTTTGCTTTTGAAACTAAAAAATTTCAAAAGTGATTCAAAACTTAAGCAAATACAACATATATTTGCACAAATTCTTATGCAAATATAATGTGCCCTGAAACCTGTCTTTTATTAGTGCTTTTGATTAAAAGGTTGATGGCCTGAAAGTTGTTTCAAAGTCTCATCAGTGACTAGGAAGCAACCTAGAATATTATATTAACTCATGTTTAAAAAATATATTTTCTTTTAATAATATAAAGTTATTGCTGAATATAGTTAATACACTCACATACAGTATACCATGTTTACATTTTTTTTATTAGTAATTGAAAAATACTTACCAATACATGCATATAAAAGAAAAACAAGGTAGAGTAATTGCCAGTTGGATATGAGACCAATTGTGCAAAACATAGGCTATTCCTGGTAATACAACATATGCAGTTGCCCACCCAAATTCAATACAGATGCCAAAAATCGTTCTATACTTTGTATTTACAATTTCTGTCACTGAAAAATAAAATTAAATAAGCATGAAACATAAAGACATATGAAATGAGTATATTATTTTTAATATTGTGCACCATCACTACCAACAAACCAACAATTATTCAAAAATTGTAAGAAGTCAAAATCATAAAAAAAAGTTAAAACAGATGAAACTACTTTATGCTGTATATTATGTTTCTATGCAAATAGCAATTACAGTAATATCTACATTTTATGGAAATGACAAAAAAATAAATAAAAAAGCTATGTCAACATACACATGACAAATCCTGTCATAAATATTCCACAGCAGCCAAGAGCAGTAATGATACGCATAATCGTAAACATGATGAAAGTTGAGGAAAAGGCACAAAGGGTTCCTCCAAACAATAATAAACACACACTCAGTAGTATGATAGGTCGTCTGCCATATCTGAAAAATCAGAAAAGAAGACAAATATCAAACATTGATTGTGATATATATATATATATATATATATATATATAAGAACTACAGCCAAGGCCAGCACCAAAGGTGAGTAAGCAATTTAAAAAAAAAGTTCTGCTTTAAAATAACATAATGTAAGATAGTACAAAATTATTTTCGCACCATGCACAAGAAAGATTAACACTAGCTCTGACTAAAGCTTATTATTAAAGTTTTTTTTTTTTTTATTCATATTTAAAATTCAAGCAGAGACATTTCTATTTTGCTATCTGTTTCTGGAATCACCAAATTAGTTAAAAGCATAGTTACTATAAATAATTTTTTTTTTGAATCAAAGTATATTTACTTGAAAAGACTGATTACATTTAGTGCCTCCATAGTACAATTGGAAGAGTGATGGTACATTGTGCCCTTCAATTGAAAAAAATACCTGAATTTGATTCTTGTTGTGATGAGAGGAATCTTTATACAGAGAGGAATTTTTCAGTTGAAGATGAGTCAGCTGAGCTCATATGGATGTAGTAGGAAGTTTTTTTTTTTAATCCTGCATACAGCCAAATCTGCAAGATAGCACATGCAATTTACAGACAGAAAACAGTGGTGGTGCTAGGCAGAAGATGGCATTAAGGTGTAAATGATGTGGTAGTGTCGTTTTGTGTAGTTAGTGGATCAAGTGGTGGTGGAGATGGGGAGAATAATGTGCCCTCCCTCAATGAGTCCTTGGAGGTGTCACATAATAATAATAATAATAATAATAATAATAATAATAATAATAATAATAATAATAATATTCACTACCTATGAACAAGTACATTCATACTTGTGTATGACCTTCATGTTGTTATTAGTAGCTGTGATCAATGGAAACATATTTAGCTTATCCATCTCATTATGAAATAATTCTTCTGATAAGTAAGCTAGTCAAACAGAAATAGGAAATTATACGAGGGGAAATATTCAGGTATTTGTTGATAATACAAAACTGGGTAGAGCAATAGTTATAGATACAGAACAATATACAGTATTATAGATATATTGATAAGGTGATACAGAGATGAGTTTAATACACTGATGGTATGGGCAAAGGAGAATGGATATCAGTTTAATGTGGTAAAATGTAATGTTATGTATTTTGGGATGGAAAGATTACCAGCTGTGTACTGCATTGATTGAACTGGAATGCATGAAACTAATGAGGCTGAGAATCTGAGAATGCCAGCAGACAGAAGTTGAAATTTAGGGAGCATATGCAAAAGTGGCTAAACTGCTCAAAGATTAAGTGTTTATTGATGAACACACTGATAGAGATAAGGAGGTTATTATATCTTTTTTATCTCTGCTTGTGCGATCACTGGAAACAAAATTTTTAACTCATATCATCATGAAATAATTACTTCTGATAAGTAAGCTAGTCAGTGTGTGTGTTCTTCCTCATTCTCAAGAAACTCACTCAAGTTTCTTGAGGATGAGGAAGATGTGGAAATGATCCAGAGACAAGTGACCAAGAAGGTGACTGGTCCATGGAATGCTCCTTGAAGACAGATTGAAGATGTATGATTTACAAAAATTGGTTTGATAGGTGGAAAAGGGGAGTGTGTGAGGGGATATGATAGAGAATGCATAAGTTCCTAAAAAAGATTTTATGGATTAATATAGGTGAAATTTTTATATACATAACTAGTGTGGGTGGAGAAAGAGAAATTATCCCTGGAAATTGGGGTTAAAAGGATGTCATCACTTGATTTTTTGAATGGAGAATGGTAAATGTGTGGAATAGGTTTCTAGAGTCTGTCATGAATGCTTTGTTGAATGAGTTCAAAGAGAATTATGTTGGGTATTATGTGAATGATAATTAGCATTTGGTGAAATATTCAATGGCCTCTTGCAATGTCTTCAGACTCCTGTAATAATAATAATAATAAGAAGAAGAATAGAATACTTCGACCTATTGTCATGTTGAAACATAAGCTTTGTTTATGTTTCAAACATCTCATATAAAAAAATTGCAATAGGTGCAGACTCAAAATGAACCAGGTTACACATAATTTTTATCACTCTTTTTCCCATTAATGTGTTATACAGAGTCAGTCAAAAAAATGTATATACACTTCAGCAAAATAAAAATCTCTATAAAAATTGTAATACTATATTTATACAGACATCAAGGGATGAATACAAGTTACCTTTGACTTCTACAATTACATGAGGTGCTCAAAGTGGTTACCATTAGCATCCAGACACTTATTATTAAGGCAAACTACTGCTTGGACAACATTGGCCAAAGTGTCCAGTGGGATTGCTGCGCATGCTGTTTCAATTTCTTTCTGAAGGGCCACCTGTAGCTGGGTTTCTACGATACAATACATCCTTTAGAGTCCCCAATAGGTAGAAGTCCAAGGGTGTTAAATCAGGTGAATGTGGGTGGAACTTAAAATGGTCTTGCATTCCTCGAATGATAATCGTGCCTCAGCCATTTTGTTTAACTGTCCTACCGGTCACATGTTGATGCCAGTATCCATATGAGTAACGACATCTTTTGGGAGAACATCATACTACACATTGCTACTGTAATTCGATCCAATGTTCATAGATGACATCTGTTAAAGTGTGTATACATTTTTTTGATGGACTCTGTTGTATTTTGTGGATAGCAAAGGGGGGGGGGATCAAGAAAAGGCAAATTATTATTATTATTATTATTATTATTAAACAAGACCTCATGGAGTCAAAGACTCATCTAGGAGGTCCTTTTATCTCACACACATCTCATCATACCGGGTCTTAAACACATTCAAAGTCCCTGCAGACACCACACTCTCAGGCAAGGCATTCCAATCATTCACAACTCTGCACGAAAAAAACCTGCCTCTCACTCCCCTACTCACACCCTCTTTATACAGTTTCCAGGTATGACCTCTGGTTATCCCCTGATCTCCCACTATTCTCTGTAGAACTTCTCCACCATTGATCCTATAACAACCCCTTACCAACTTGTAGGTCTCTATCATATCTCCCCTCTTCCTTCTCTCCACTAGACTCTGCAAATTACATCTTTTCAATCTTTCCTCATACTCGACATTCCAGAGGTCAGAGACTACCTTAGTCAGTCGCCTTTGGACCCTTTCCAACATCTCTTCATCCTTCTGAAAACCAGGTGACCAAATCTGGGCACAATAGTCCATGTGTGGCCTAATCAAAGCCTTATACAATGGAACAAGAATCTCCCTACTTCTACACGTCAGTGTCCTCCTCATCATTCCCAGAAGTCTTTGTGTTGTCTTCACAATTTTGGCGATGTGTCCCCTAAATTTTAGATCCTTATCCACTATCACTCCCAGATCTCTTATTTCCTCTACTTCCAACAATATATTCTCACCAAGCATAAATTCTGCATCCCATCTTTGTTTTCCAAATTTTAAAACCTTACATTTTGCAACATTGAACTCACATCCCCATTTGCTTGCCCAATCACTCAATTTATTCAAGTCTTCTTGCAAGGCCACAACATCTTCACTACTCTTTATGGTTCATCCCAACTTTGCATCATCTGCAAACAACTGAATATCTCCATCCAAATCTTCGCCAATATCATTAATATACAAGTTAAATAGTAATGGCCCTAAAACAGACCCCTGAGGCACTCCACTAGTGACTTTCCTTTTCCTGGATATCGCACCCCCATACACAACTTGTTGATACCTATCAGATAGCCAGTCTCCAATCCAATGCACTAATCTAATATCCAACCCCATCTGCTCTAGTTTGACTGTCAACTTATCATGAGGTACTCTATCAAAAGCTTTGGCAAAATCCAAGTATATTACTGTGTATCCTTCTCCTCTGTCCAAGGAAGCAGTCACTTTATTGTAATAAGTAAGTAGATTACTAAAACACGACCTCCCTTTAGCAAATCCATGCTGTCCATCAAAGATTATACCATTGTTGTCAACCCAACTCTGGATCCTAGTTCTCACAAGCTTCTCCGACAACTTAACCACAACACCTGACACACAGATAGGCCTATAGTTTGATGCTTGAGTTCGATCACCTCCTTTATGAAGTGGCACAATCTTGCCCTCCTTCCACTCTTTAGGGACTTGACCAAGTGCAAGACTCGTATTAAAAAAATATGTCAAGGCAGGTGTCAACTCTCTGGCACATTCCTTCAGAATACGCGGTGATATATTATCAAGTCCCACAGCCTTATTTACATCTAGTTTACTCAACTCCCCAAACACCTCTTGCTCACTTACAGTCAGTCTCTCCTCCCCATCATCAACTGCTCTTAATCTCTCCATGAAGTCACATTCACAAGATTGAAAGATCTTTATGAACTGCTCATTAAGTATCTCCACCACACATTCTGCAACAGCTGTCTTTATACCATTTCCTCCAATCAATGTCATCCTTCCATAATCATTCTTTCTTTTGCTGGCTACATATCGAAAGAACTCCCTAGGATTCTTTTTAGCTTCATTAGCTAACTGCTGTTCATACCTCTCTTTAGCTACTCTCACCAACCAAGTCACTCTCCTTGCCTGGTCTTTGTAGAACTCATGAAATTGGTTACTTCCACTTCTCTTATGCTGCCTCCACAATGCCCTTTTTCTCTGTATTGCATGCTTAATCTCTTTATTCATCCATCTCACACCTAACTTATTTAACCTTCTCACCCGTGGTATACATTTAGACATTGCATCCACTAAATATTTTTTGAAAATCCCCCAAGCTGCATTGATCTCTTTTCCAGCTAACTCCTCATTCCATGCTACACCTGCAAGCTGTCTCCTGAGCTCTTCATAATCACCCCCCTTGTAGTTCCACATATACCCTTTTTTCACAGGGGTCCTTGCACTGCTGGCAACCACCCAAGTAATCACCTCATGGTCACTTTCACCAATTGGTGGATGATTTGATACCTCATTGATAATTACATCCTCCGATGAGATGACCAAATCCAAGACCCTTAATCCTCTTGTGCCCTCTGTTACATACTGTCTGAGGTAGTTATCCCTCAAAAACTCAAGAAACTCATTTTCTTTACTTCCAGTTGCTATCTCTTCATTCCAGTCTATGTTGCCATAATTAAAATCACCCATAATAATCACCCTTTTCTTATTTGCTTGGCTTATTTGACTATACATTTCACTATCACCACCATCCACATTACCAGGTCTATAACAACATCCCACCAAGTATTTGATTCTATTCACCTCTATCTCACACCATACTGCCTCAAAACCACTGGCCCCATTTCCCTCTTGCATCTCTACCTTGTATGGACATAACTCTTTCTCTATCATCAATAGCACTTCCCCTCCCTTTGTACCCCTTCTATCCTCACGAAACACATCATACCTTTCCATCTCTATTCCTGTCAGGATGTCATCCTCATCTAACCATGTCTCACTTATTCCGACAATCTCTGGGTGCACAGACGCAATTAGTGCAACCATTTCATCTGCCTTGTTTCTTATACTTCTAGCATTGGTATACAAACACAACAACTCATTTCTGGATCTACAGCTAGTTCCACTGATACCACTCACTCGATGTGATCTCTCCATGCTGGACTGGGGCCATTTCCCTTTCTGCTTCTTCATTTTAGAACCCTTTGCAATTCCATCTGTTTCCTTTTGATCCCTGATCATCCCATTACTTTCCTGCCTACACATGCTCTCACCTCCTCTTGGAGCATCCACCTTTCTCACGCTGTGTATCCCTGTCCACCCTGAGCCTCGCCGTTTCCCTGCTCCTCTTGCACACCCATTCTCTCATTTTCTATACTCATACCACTCACTTTCACATTCATTTCCACTCCTTCAATCTCTCCCGTCTTACTCTCCTGCTCTTCCACATCACTCCCCTCTCGATCTGATTCATTCTCTCTATTCACTTCTCTACCTTCCAGCAGCAGTCTCTCCAAGCGACTCACACCATAACCACTCAAATGCAGTCCATCGCTCCCATACAGCTCACTTCGTCCCTCAAACTCATTCCACACATTAACAAACTGTACTCCCATCTCCTCACACATTTCAGCCAGAATATCATTCATAATCCTTGCTCTCCGCCTCATTTCACCACAATCATACCTAGGCAACACACTGACCACCCTTCCTGTCACACTATTCTCCTTTATCTTTCCAAGCAGGAGTAATTTTCTATATCTAGTAGTATTGTGCCAGCAGGCAGGATGAAGTGAACAGAAGCTGTTTCTATTTTGTGGCACCCTTTTTCTTAATTAGTCTACTGACTAATTATTATACTATTGCTTGATTATTATTATTATTATTAATATTATTTTTCAGAACTATATAAATACGCAAGAACAAGATTCAAAGGAAAACTCTTATTATTTTTAAATAAAATTTACTCAACTGGTATCCCCCCAATAGAATGGAAAAAAGCAATTGTGATTCCTATCTTTAAGAAAGGTAATAGAGATGACCCTAAAAACTACAGAGGTATCAGTATACTAAACTCATGTTACAAAATATACAGCAGAATCTTAAATAACAAACTAATGAAATATTCCGAAAACTTTATTCTAGAGGTACAAAATGGATTTAGAAAAGGACGATCATGTATAGACCCAGCCTTCTGCCTAAAATTAATAATAGAGAAAAGAAGAGAATATAATTTAGAAACACATATTGCATTTATTGACTTTGAAAAAGCATTTGACAAAGTTAAAAGAAACATATTATTTAACATATTAAAAGAAAGACAAATACCAAATAATATTCTAAAAGCTGTCACAAGCATATATGAAAATAATAAAATACAAATAAGATTAAATCATGAGCTATCATATACAAGAGAGATAAACCAAGGGGTCCGACAGGGATGTCCCCTCTCAGCAACTCTTTTTAATATCTACTTAAATGAAATAATAATATGGAGTAAAAATTTACATCAAGGAATTAAACTTTCACCTACAGTTAACTTAAACACTCTCCTCTTTGAAGACGACCAAATAATAATTACAAATTCTGAAGATAACTTACAGAAAGCTATTTTAAATCTAAATGAGATATCCAAAGATTATGGTATGATAATATCAATGGAAAAATCAAAAACTATGGCCTTTAAAGGACAAGATCCAACAAGAACTAAAATAGTATTAGATAACAAGATCTTAGAACAGGTGAATTCATTTAACTACCTAGGATGTATGATCACTTATGAAAATGAAAAAGATATAAACATAAAAATTGCAAAATATTTAAAAATAACAGGAATAATTAACTCTATATTTAAACCGAACCTAGTTCAAAAACAAACCAGGCTAAAAGTATACAATACATTAGCCCTACCGGTCTTAATGTATGGAAGCGAAATCTGGACAATAAAACAAAAAGGCAAACAAAGATTAACAACAGCAGAAATGAAGTTTATGAGAAAAACTGCAAAGTATACCCTATTTGATTACAAAAGAAACGAAAATATTATGAAAGAATTAAACCAAGAACCAGTAATTGAAAAAATTAAAAAATATAAACATAGATGGATGGAACACGTTCAAAGAATGAAAACAGAAAGATTACCAAAACAAGCCTTAAAGTACAAGCCATTAGGAAAAAGAAAACCAGGACGTCCTCTTAAACGATTCAACGATGACTTCTAAGGCCGGAACAGGCCATACTAGGCCTAAATCCTTGATACGTATGATGATGATGATGATGATGATTAATATTATTTAGGCCTCCATGGAGTCAAAAGACTCATCGTGGGAGGTCCTTCCTAAGAAACACAAAGTCTATCGAGACTCATCGTGGGCGGTCCCTCCTAGGAAACACAAAGTCTATCGTACCACTCCTTAAACTCATAGACCGTTCTCACTCTCACCACTCTATCAGGCAATGCATTCCATGGTTCAACCACCCCTTCATGTAAAGAAACCACTCCTCACCTTCTTGCTCACAGTTTCCTTTCGTAACTTCCTAGTATTCATTAAATCTATAACTTATAAACAGACGGGAGAAATTCATAAAGGGTGTAGAATGAAAAAAAAATAAGGTAAAACATATAAGTACAACATGGTTTTGTGAGTGTGGAAAGTATGTCTGTTTATATTAGATTTTAATAATTAAAATAGTTAAAAATGCTAAGAAATTATATTCTTGGTTTAATCCTTTATCCAAGTGTAAGCAAACAAAGCTTGCACATGAAGTAACTTCATAACTGGGAAATGTATATAGAATATCCCATAATGCAAAGCATGTATCCTTATGGACGTGTATAATGCTATGTATTATGGGAAGGATCACTACCCAGACCACTTTTGACCTTTATTGAGGTATGTTTAAGTTGCAGAATACCTCTCCAAAAACTCATGTGATCCCTCAGATTACCTAAGAATGAGTGGCCTGAAGGATCATTTTATTCAGCAGAAGTTCCACTCATTGACAGGCTCACCCTGCCACCAAGAAGAATCCTCAGTGGTGGCACTGCCCAATGGTTGGACAGAGCTACCACAACCACTTCACCACAAAAGCACATCAGTAGGAACCAGACCCAGAAATGATATCAAGGTTGAAGTAATGCAGAAGTTATATTTCCATATACGTTTGCACATGAAGTAACTTCACAAAGGCTGTAGGGCAACTCATATAGAATATCCCATAATGCAAAGCACATATCCTTACAGACATGTATAATGCTATGTATTATGGGAAGGGTCACTACCCAGACCACTTTCGACCTTTATTGAAGTATGTTTAATTTGCTGAATACCTCTCCAAAACCTCATGTGATCCCTCAGATTACCTAACAATGAATGACCTGAAGGATCATTTTATTCAGCAGAAGTTCCACTCATTGACACCTTATTAATAAAATACTGTGGATTGGAGATAGATGTTGAAAGCTTTATCATTTGGTTATACTATAAATTAAAGATGCCAAGAAATTATATTCTTGGTTTAATCCTTTATTCAAGTGTAAGCAAACAAAGTTTGTGCTAAGAACCTGGTGATTCATATTAGAGAGAGTGGGTGATGGAGAGATATCAAAGTGCAGTTTATGGAAGACACTTTAGTGCAGGAGAAAGCAGATTGATGACTAATGGTGTACTATAGGACCTAGTACTTTCTTCTGTGCTGTTTAATGTGTAAAGTTTAATGTGTAAATCAATGATAAAGGAAATTATTTCATAGAAAATATTTAGTTGTTTGGTGATGATACAAAACTGGGAAGAGCAATAATCAGTAGTGGTCTTGGCAAAATAAATGGCTGTTAGTTTAATGTAGTCAAGTATAAGGTGATGCACTTTGTGAAGAAGAAATCACAAGCTGTGTACTATATTGATGGAACTGCAAGCAATTGATGAGGCAAGGGACTTGGGGATGATTATGGACAGCGAGATTAAGTACGGAGGGCATATTGCAAAGGTAGCAAAAACAATACACCAGATTATGTGGGTGTTGAACATAAGCAGGGATAGAGAGTTTACTGTTCCTCTAATAAGCCTTGAATAAGGTCACATCTGGACTACTTTGAGCAGACTAGTCACATCTAGTCACATGGATTCTGTAAGGGATGAAGAAGTGGTGAAGAGGATCCAGAAGTTAGTGATAAAGATTGTGGCAGGTCTATGAAATGCTCCTTATGAAAATAGATTGAAGGTATATGCCTTTAATGAGGCCACATCTGGACTAATGTGAACAGATTGATCTAGTTACATGGTTCTGTGAGAGATGAAGAGGATCCAGAAATGAGTGACAAAGATTGTTGCAGGTGTATGGAGTGCTCCTTATGAGAATTGATTGAAGGTCTGTGATCTTCAAAAATTAATTGATAGGCCAAAAAGAGAAGCCATGATAGAAGCATATAAGTTATTAAAGGGGTTTTATAGAATTGACACTCAAGACTTTTTCAGCACATAGCATGAAGGGAGAGCATGAGAGTCACCCCTGAAAAGTGTGTAAGAGCATCATTAGTAAAGGCATGGTTAGATTTCTTGCTACGAAAGTAGTGAATAGGTGGAAAGAGTTGTCAGAGGTGATTGTGAGAGCTTAGTCAGTTGAGAGGAGGTACTGTGTGAATAATAAGTCATCCACAATGAGTTTTTTGACTTCATGGAGTAAAAAAAAACTCATTATTATATTTGTAATGATATAACAATTATTATAACAAATTAAGGGGATAAAAATCCCTTATTGTTTTTCAGCCAGTAAGTGAAACTCTAAGATTGAAAACTACAATCTAAGCGTTTCATGCCGACGAACTATCGGCAAATCCAAGCGTAAGTGACCACTTGGTAGTACCACACCAAGGCAACTCGATGCAAAGGTGGAGCAAGCTCCCTCACTATTCTTGATATTTTCTCATAATGTAAAAACACACAGCTCCTCATCCTTTATCCCCTTAATTTATCAACTTCGCCAGAAAAAAATAGCCGTTTGGCTTTTCATCTTAGTTATAATATGTTATAATATAATATAGTGGCACACTTTTCTGGCATCCGTATAACGAAGGTATGTAAGTTCTTTTCACTTAAACTTTGATATCATTTAGGTCTAGCTACTCACTCATGAGACCTCAAAAAAGGTTGAAACCGGTCTGGGTAGTGACCTCTCCTCATAATGTAAAGCAGTATTACATCTCATAGGAGCTATGTGTTTTTACATTATGAGAAAATATCAAGAATAGTGAGGGATCTTGCTCCACCTTTGCATCGAGTTGCCTTGGTGTGGTACTACCAAGTGGTCACTTACGCATGGATTCGCCGATAGTTCGTCGGCATGAAACGCTTAGATCGTAGTTTTCGATCTTAGGGTTTCGCTTACTGGCTGAAAAACAATAAGGGATTTTTATCCCCTTAATTTATCAACTTCGCCAGAAAAAAATAGCCGTTTGCCTTTTCATCTTAATTATTATAACAATTAATTAGCCAGCCTAGTTGGCCAAGTGGTTAGAGTATCCGCTCTCCAGCTAAAAGAATCCTGCTGCGGGCATGGATATTTGTGATTCTCTGTGAAAATACTACTGGTGGTGGTGGTGGGCAGTAGATGGTGTTGGTGTAGATGATGTTATTGGTCTATTGAGGAATGAAACCTGTGAAGTATTCATAACTAAAAATTCACACATATACCACAGTAATTAAATTTTTAATATGTAGATATTTCGTCTTAAGATACTTAAAACATCATCAGTACAGTTATTACAAACAATACTAGGAATTACATTCAAAGGAACAGTTAGTGCACATGCTTACATTGGAATCCCTATATGCATGCAGTAGCATGTTTGAAGACTTAAAAAATTCACTATAATTAAAATTAAATTAAAATATATCTGCTAAATTCATTTTATACAATTGAGGATAATAATTTCTCAGACTTTTGGGATAGTGAGACAGTCATTATGGTTCAGATTGGGTCTGTGACATAAGGTTTCAGGACTTTCTTTATATAAGGATCTGTGTAGCAGCTTGGTGTTTTTCTATTGCTTTCTATGGTTAGGGTTTTCAGCTCCATGTTGTGTGAGGCCAGATTTGTGCAGTTTGATAAGATGGATGTGGTCTTGATGTTCAGAGATGTGTTTACTTATAGATCATCCTGTTTGTCCGTAGTAAGACATCTCATAAGAACATAGAAATTCGTATATCCCAGGTAGCAACATAGGTGAGAGTTTGACTTTTGGAGAAGGTAGCAAATTATGGATCTGGTTGATTGGTTTATTATTATTATTACCCAAGATCTCATGGAGTGAAAGACTCATCAAGGAGGTCCTTTTATCATACACACCACTCATCATACTGCACCTTAAACACACTCAGGCAAGGCATTCCAATCATTCACAACTCTGCATGCAAAAAAATCTGCTTCTCACTCCCCTACTCACACCCCTCTTTATACAGTTTCTAGGGATGACCTCTGGTTCTCTACTGATCTTCCACTGTTTTCTGTAGAACTTCTCCAACACTGATCCTATAACAATCCCCCTACTAACTTGTAGGTCTCTATCATATCTCCCCCTCTTCCTCCTATCCACTACACTCTGTAAATTGCATCTTCTCAATCTTTCCTCATATTCAACATTCCAGAGGTCAGAAACTACCTTAGTCAGTCACCTCTGGACCCTTTCCAACATCTCTTCATCCTTTTGAAAACCAGGTGACCAAATCTGGGCACAGCAGTCCATGTTTGGCCTAATCTAAACCTTATACAATGGAACAAGAATCTCACTATTTCTACAAGTCAGTGTCATCTGCATCATTCCCAGAAGTCTTTGTGTTATCTTCACAATTTTGGCAATGTGTGCCCTAAATTTCAGATCCTTATCCACTATCACCCCAAGATCTCTTATTTTCTCCACCTCCAACAACATAACCCCACCAAGCATATATTCTACATTCCATCTTTGTTTTCCCAAATTTTAAAACCTTACATTTTGCAACATTGAACTCGCATCCCCATTCCTGTGCCTAGTCACTGAATTTATACAAGTCATCTTGTAAGGCCAATACATCTTCTCTACTCTTCATAGTTCATCTCAACTTTGCATCATCTGCACTGAATATCTCCATCCAAATCTTCGCCAATATCTTTAACATACAAGTTAAACAGTAATGGCCCTAAAATAGACCCCTGAGGTACACCACAAGTGACTTTCCTTTTCCAGGATATTGCTCCCACATACACAACTTGCTGATACCTATCAGATAGCCAGTCTCTGATCCAATGCACTAATCTAATATCCAATCCCCATCCACTCTACTTTAACTATCAACTTATCATGCGGTAATCTATCAAAAGCCTTTGTGAAATCTAAGTATATTACTGTGTATCCCTCTCCTCTGTTCAAGGAAGCCGTTACTTTATTGTAATAAGTAAGTAGATTACTAAAACATGACCTCCCTCTATGAAAATCATGCTGTCCATCAAAGATAATACCATTGTTGTGAACCCAATTCTGGATCCTAGTTCTCACAAGCTTCTCCAACTTAACCACAACATCTGACACACAGATAGGCCTATAATTTGATGCTTGAGTTCTATCACTTCCTTTATGAAGTGGCACAATCTTGCCCTCCTTAGGAACTTGACCCCAGTGCAAGACTCGTATTAAAATAATATGTCAAAGCAGATGTCAACTCCCTGGTACATTCCTTCAGAATACATGGTAATATATTATCAAACCCCACAGCCTTATTAACATCTAGTTTGCTCAATTCTCCATAAACCTCTTGCTCACTTACAGTTAGTCTCTCCTCTTCATTATCAACTGCTCTCAATCTCTCCATGAAGTCACATTCACAAGAATAAAAGACCTTTACGAACTGCTCATTAAGTATCTTCACTATATCTTCTGCAACAGCTGTCCTTATACCATTTTCTTCAATCAATGTCATCCCCCCCTCCATAATCGTTCTTTTTGTTTTTGTTGGCTACATATCAAACGAACTCCCTAAGATTCTTTTTAGCTTCGTTAGCTAACTGCTGCTCATACTTCACTGTTGCTACCCTTACCAACCAAGTCACCCTCCTTGCCTGGTCTTTGTAATCCTCATGGAATTGGTTATCACCACTTCACTTATGCTGCCTCCATAATGCCCTTTTTCTCTGTATCGCATACTTAATCTCTTTATTCATCTATTTTACACCTACCTTATTTAACCTTCTGACTCTTGGAATACATTTAGACATTGCTTCCACTAGATAGTTCTTGAATATCCCCCAAGTTGCATTGATCTCTTTTGCTAACTCCTCATTCCATGCTACACCTGCAAGCTGTCTCCTGAGCTTTTCATAATCACTATCCTTGTAGTTCCACATATAACCTTTTAAAAAATTTCCAATTCTCGTTTTAAAGATTCTTCAGAGGAATCTTTGAAGACCTTTGAATCTTTTAATCTCTCTTTGAATCTTTGAGGAATGTTTAAACTTTCCGAAGAATCTTTATTGTTATTATTATTATTACGTGACACCTCCAGGGAGTCCAAAGACTCATTGAGGGAGAATACCTACTCTACAACTTTCTGTCTCCACCAACTACAATGAATCACAACTACCATTATCTACACCAACACCATCTATCTCCCACCACTGGTATTTTCACAGATAATCACAAATCCATGCCCACGGCGGTATTCGAACCCGTATCCTTTTGGCTGGAGAGCGGATACGCTAACCACTCAACCAGCCAAGCCAGAAATTCAAGACCCAATGATTTGCACACAATGTTAGACTCCTTGGTCCATGTTAAAACACGGACCTATAAAACAAGGATTTTAAAACACAGATCTTTAAAACAAGAATTGGAAATTATTAAAGATACAGCTTTATTAAATGGATACAATCCAAAATCAACTCAAAAATCATCAGTCACTTTCCTACACATAAACCCAGACAAGAAGAAGCCCATAGGACTCCTATACCATATACCATAGCATCTCGGAACGGCTGTCAAAAATGAAGAAATACAATCTCGCTACTACCTATAAACCAATCAACCATATCCACAATTTGCAACCTTCTCCAAAAGACAAATCTCACTTATGATGCTGCCTGGCATATACGAAGTTCCATGTTCTTGTAAGATGTCTTACTATGGGCAAACAGGAAGATCTATAAGTAAACACATCTCTGAATATCAAGACTACATCCGTCTTATCAAGCCACACAAACCTGGGCCTCACATAACATGGAGTTGAAAACCCCTAACCATAGGATCCAATGGAAAAACACCAAGCTGCTACATAGACCCTTATATAAACATGAGCGTTTATATAAAGAAAGGCCTGAAACCTTATGTCACAGACCCAACCTGAACTGTAATGACTGTCTCACTATCCCAAAAGTCTGGGAAATAATTATCTTCAATTGTATAAAAGAAATTTAGCAGATATATTTTAATTTAATTTTAATTATAGCTGAATTTTTTTTTTTTAAGTCTTCAAACACGCTACTATATGTATAGAGGGATTCCAATGTAACCATGCACACTATCTGTTCCTTTGAATGTAATTCCTAGTATTGTTTATAATAACTGTACTGATGATGTCTTAACACACTTAAGATGAAATATCTACATATTATTAAAAATTTAATCACTGTGGTATGTGGAATTTTTAGTTAGTAGTGATGTTGTTGGTGTATTTGCAGTTTGCTGTAGTTGTTGGATTGAGTGGTGAAGATGGAGAGTTGTAGAGTAGGTGCCCTCCCTCGCTGAGTCTTTGGACTCCTTGGAGGTGTCGCATAATAATAATAATTATTATAATTATAATGATAACAATAATAACTGCCACAATAAAAAAAGAAGCAACATAGCTAAGAATTTGCTATGGACACCAAAACCAAACAGAGTCATCTAGTGGATAGAAGATGAAAGAAATATGGTCGAGTCATAATTTGGCAAGAGGTTACTACCATATTAATGTGGATAAGGTTTTTCATAGAATGGGGTAGGAGGAGGAACAAGAGGCCATCCATCGAAGCTGTATAAGAAGGGTTATATAACATGGGCAAGTACAGAACCCAACTTTGGGATAAAGGAAAAAGTTCATCCTTCAGAAAGTGCAGGGTAGTCAAACTTGTGAAACAGACAGAAGGAACCATGCAGGTTCAAAATACAGAGAGGCATATACAATTTTTCTGGCCACATATGATGTACAGAATAGAAATTCTGAAAATATCCTTTTGCAAGGATTGAGGATGAAGACTGCAGCTGTTTATTATCTTTGCAATGAGACTGAAGCTACAGGTATTGGAGAAAATATGAATTTAATTTCATACAGTTCTTGTTTTAAAAGATCTCAGTATAGTATAGCACATCTACATGATGAACCAAAATTTTGATAGTTCTTAACTTTTAAGAAGAATGATGATGAGATATATCCCATTCCGTCTTCCTTTTATGTTAGCTCAGTGGCCTATTATAGCCAAATAACTTGTTTCTTAGAGACCTGATTATCACTTATGATACAGCAGTTAATCCTATCTGTATTGTTTGCTGTCTGTAAATTGTGTGTATTCTCCTGGCTGGTTTGCCTTTATTGCTGGATGAAAAATCCAAGCTTCAGGAGAAAAATAATTGCCACTTGCAGAGCTATAATAAAGGTTCTATAAGTCCAACATGAGATTCAAATCCAGGTATTTCTAACCAAATGGCCTCACTATGGAGAATTATGAGATATAGTTTCAATATGTCTTTCTGTGATGGTTTTCTTTCGTAAACAGAACTGAAGCTACCATCTGGTTCTCCAAGGAAAATGAATCCAGGAAAGAAGCCCTGAATGTAATTATCCTTGAAACATGTAAGGCCATGAAGCTAGTATATTATGTCTGTTAATCTGTGTTGTCCAGCTAGTTTTTGTGAGATGAAAAACTCAGTTCCTGGGGAACTCAGGAGGGAAGGAACTTCCTTTGAAACCAGGAAAGCAAAGCTATTAGTGCCTCCATAATGCAGTTGGAAGAATGACAGGACAATGTACTTTTCAATTGTAAAACACAATTTGAATCTCATCATAACAAAAATAATCTTTATATGGACTTTTTTTTTTTTCAATTGAATATGAATTAGCTGATCTCATATAGATGCAGCAGGGCATTTTTGTGGGAAACTTGAGTTTTTCATCCCACATACAGGCAAATCAACCAGAAAACATGCACAATTAACAGAAAAAAAAAAAAAAAGATTATAATTGGGAAATATGTGTGGTTTGGATGGTTTTGTGAAGTTTGCCTGCTAGAGGATTAAACAATGTGAGTTTTTGGTATGTAAAGTGCCCTTCAACAATGAGTTGTTAAATGCCATGGAAATAATGCATTGTAATAATAATAACTGTTATTACTGGTTTCCAATTCCAGAGCAAATTTGCTTCTTTGATGAAGTGATTTCGTTTTTTGAAGGAAAATATATAAACTGACAATAAAGAGTTCTAAACTATTAAACTTGTGGTCTTTCACACTGGAAGAGAAGATCTGCAAACTGTAAGCTTAGACCACCATGATAAAAAAAAAAAAAAAAAAAAAAAAAAAAAAAAAAAACACCATTTGTATTTTTTTTTTTTTCAACTGGATTTTTTACTTTGGATTCTAATAATATTAAGAATCTAGCTTTCCTCATACTATGGCATGCACATTCTTGATTTCTAATTGTTATTCTGTTGTGCTTTTTACCTTAATAAAGATTTACATAACTTTTTGTTCGATTAAGCAATTATTCCATATCTTGTAAGGTATAAAGTAAGTATTTTCTTACACTTAGTTCCAATATCTTATTTTAATTTTATCTATTAATTTACAAACTATATAAATATACTCACTTGTCAGAGAGCTGTCCAAAAATTAGCACGGCAAACAGGCAGCCCGCCATATATACTGCTTTGGTAACAGACACTAAATGTTCCCAGGTGCAAACCAGATTCCACTGTAATACAGTTTTTCATGAGACCTAGGTTTTATATGCTCATATATAAAAGTAATTTACTAGGAACATGCTATATTATTCCATAAAATCTTTTTTTTTTTTTGTGGTTTTTGCTCTAATAATGAGTATATCATATCTATAGGAAGCTGTTTTGTGACTGATTTAAGAAATGCTAAAATTTTAGGACCCAAGGTACTGAATTGTGTAAAATCAGTTTTTTCTAACTGATATTAGAAATGTCATGAAGGTAATTTCACTGACATTTGAAGGTCAGGGTCTCTTTTTGTGTGTTTGAGGGGGGGGGACTTATATATCGTCTTACTGAATATTGCTAATTCATATATTATTGAAACATTAAAATTACATGCTATATAAAATCTTCTTGAAGCTGTTATCCATCATGCAATGGCGAATTGTGATAGTAAGTTTTGTGTGTTGTAAGTTATAATACTTTGCAATAAGTTATAATACTTCATTCAAATTTAAGTTATTGGACAAATCACTTCTGTTGTCTATATTTTTATATTGTGTTAAGTGAATAGTATATAGAATGTAAAGTATAAAGAAAATAGTATTAATTTCTTATCATTTTTGGTTAAAAGCCACTAAAGTAATTCTCTACCAGAACTAATTATCCTTGCCTTCGTTCTTATCTTATTGATATCAAATCCTTGCAGATGGATTTGCTTTTGTCATAGTGATATGCAAAAGACTTGTCTATTAGTTAACATTATTCTTGATATTTTTATATTCCTTCCCACTGTCTTAAACTGCAAGGTATGCTCCTCCAGGCTTACCATCAGAAAAAAAATTTCCGCTCTTCCTCCTACTGTGCCAAATAATGGTAGATTCAGAGGAGGATGTTATCCTCTCTATGAAATAATGCATAAAACAGCATACATTTGCTCTTACATACCCCCTCCCCCCAAAAAATAATAATTTTACTGATCTCTTTCTACCACTTTTGAATTAGACTACAATTTATATGTGATGTAGATATTATTATGCATGGAAATAAATTATATTAATAAAACAATTAAAGAAAATATTAATTGATATTTTAATTGCTCCTTCCCTAATATGGTAATCTTATTTCCCAGAATTTGTCAACTGTCATTCCCAAAACTATAGGCTATATATGCAAAAAAAAAAAAAAAAAAAATGAATGTAATTAATGAGCAAACTCAAGATTCGGATAATCTTCTGTATTCTGAGACACAAATATGCAAAAACAAATATCGCAATGATGATTGTAAATTTGACATGACAAATTTTCATACAAAACAAAATGTTTGCACTTAATAAGAGCTTTATCCACTGTGAAAAGGAATGTAAAACATTACCAGATAGTAGTCCTTTAAAACTACTGAAACGAATTTCTATATTGCTTCAAATCATTTTTGAATCATAAGGCAAACGAAATGAAATATTGATATCACCAAAACGTTTTTTTTTTATATTGCTCCCACTCACAAAAGGTTATTTCCAAACCTATAGCACATTTCATACCATGAGTGAGCTAAGGACTTTTTTTTCTATTTTTATCAATTTTATATATTTTTCCTATTTTCAATTTATTTTTTACATAGGCCGGAAACCCTGCTCTAGAGACCAAACATGAACTTACAAGCCACTTTAGGCCTATAATAAGCAGGGTGGTGGTCTTACATTGAACAATGAAATTTATCTCCTGCCTCTTTCTTTTAATATATATATCTGATCCAGAATAGCACATTAGTACCATTTGTAGGCAAGAGAAATAGAAGAAAGGAGGATTCTGTTCACATTTTGCTTGAACAGCTGAGAATTGCTATCTTTGGGGAAGGTAGAGGGGAAGACTGTTCCAAAGGACAGAAGTAGATAGAATAAAAAAGGAGGCAGTGAAGTTGGTTCAGTGAGTTTCAAGATGGACTACAAAAGGATGTTGGTTAGCAGTGGCTCTTGGTTTAATGATTTTTGAAGAGTGGAGGAATGATAGTGGCCAATTCAGCAGAGCACTGTCCACGAAATTATCTAGAAGAGGCACAAGGCAGAAACTGAACATCTGTGAGAGAGAGAAAGAGATTGAAGTGGATTTGTGAGAGAGGGATCATTAATTAGCTGGAATGCCCTCTTCTGGATAAGATCAAGCAACCTTAGAGGGGATTTTGGTGCACCACCAATATGGGAGCAATATTCCATGGCTTGGCAAATTTGGGCTTTGTATAGAGTTATAAAAAAAAAAATCAGCTAACGCCTTTTTATTCCCGTATATACGGGAGTAGGCGAGGCCATTTAGCCCTATCTAACTTTTTGGAGACTGAGTGGGCAGTTCAATCTCCACTGGTACCCAATCAGAGACAGATGGCCCAAGGCTATCACTAATTAAGCGGTACGCAGTGAAGAGAGACGGCTCAAATGTGCCGCCATCTCGTGGTCTCTAACTCTAACACAATATATTTTTAATGTCTGAAATAATGTGGGTTCTACGGTCGATTTTCTTGAATTTACAGGACGAAAAACCCGAGTTTCCGGGAGGAAAAACCTGCTTGCCCGTGCCAGAGATCGACTAACTCGGGAACCGGTCGAAAAAAGGCTTAGAAAAATTTCCTCTAGTCGCCGACTAGACTCGAAACCAAGACTTCCTTCGTGCGGCCTAGCACGGTGGTGTGCAAACGCCACATCCACTGAGCTACACAGGCTAATTTGTATAGAGTTAGCAGCTGTAAAAAGTGTGAAGTAGTGTGAAAAAGTACACCAAGTTTTGTGGCAGCTGCAGAAGCTATAGATGAAATATGGCTGTGCCAGGAAAGATCAGAGGTGCAGGTCAGTCCAAGAAGAGAAATCTGATTGTGTTTGGATATCTCAGTAATATTGAAGATAAAGGGTGGGATGCAAGATCTTTCTTATGAGAGATCAGACAGAACTGAGTTTTGGTGGCATTGAAATTTACAAGGTTGTCCTTGACCCACTGGAATATAGCTAGGAGATCTGAGTTCAGGTCCCCAGTCATGGTACACCCTGAGGATTCTAATACTTGAGCACTAAAATATTTGTCGAATGAAAAGGAGGAATGGAGTGTAATGTCATCTTCAGAGCTATGGATAGGACTGGAAGTCTGTGAGAGTAGGCTATTTATATACAAGAGGAAGAGAGTGGGTGAAAGAACAGAACCCTGGGGTACTCCTACATTGTTGGGGAAACCTAAGGAGAGTAAACCATCCACCATGGTGCGTGTAGTGAGCAACCAGTGCGAAAATTGGCAATCCAGTTGCAGAGTGAGGAAGACAGACCATAGGATGGAAGTTTGATGAGTAGGCCCCTGTGCCAAACCCGATCAAATGCCTTTGAAATGTCGAAGGCAACCACGAGTTTCTCCAAATTTCTCCATGGCCTGAATCCATAGGTGAGTGGGTGGTGAAAGCAAAAAGAAGAAGATCAGCTGTAGATCACGAGTGGCAGAATCCATATACTGTGGTCACTGATTAGTTAGTTATGTCTCTAGATGGTTCAAGAGTTGGTTGTTGATGACCTTCATAATTTTTGAGAGAACAGAAGTGAGAGCAATTGGATGGTAGTTGATTAGTTGACTTTTATCACCTTACTTTTGGACAGGCTGGATGTGGACCTGTTTCCATGTTGTAGGGTAGATGGCAGTTGAATAGGATCGATTGCAGAGGCGATACAGGATAGATGTTAGTTCTGAGGTACAATTTTTAACACGATAGGCAGAATTAATAAATTAATAAAAAATTGATAATTAATAATTTTAATTAATAATAAAATTAATAGTAAATAATAAAATTAATAATTAATAACACTTAATTAAAATAAGATAAATTAATTAAAATAATTGATAATGAAGAAATTATGTAAATCTACGTTTTTTACTAAATTATGTAATTTCATATCTAATATCCCGACTGAGAACTTTTGGTTCTCAGTCGGGATATTGGATATGAAATAGGATATTGGAACTCATTTTTTTTTATTTTTCCTCAATTATTGCATATGGAGAAACAACATGGCATTCACAATTCAATTAGGATTTTGATCTTGATTCATGTGACAAGAGGAATTCCAGTTGAAGGTGAGTTAGTTCATCTCATACCAGAAGTAGCTGTGATTTTTTTCCCCAGAAACTCAGATTTCTCATACCATATAAAATCAAATCAGCAAGAGTACATATGCAACTTACAGACCAAAATACAGTTAAAAAAAAAAATCAGCTAATGCCTTTTATTCCCTTATAGGGAGTAGGTGAGGCCTTTTAATCCTACGTAGCTTTCTGGAGACTGAGTGGGCAGTTGTCTCCACTGTAGCCAATCAGAGATAACTGACCCATATCTATCACTAATTATAGCAGCCACCGATGAAGAGGCTGGCAAACAAGTGGTGCCATCTGTTGGTACCTAACCCTAACAAGATGCGTTACTGTCTGAAATAATGTGGATACTATGGTCGATTTTCTTGGGTTTATGGGAAGAAAAACCCGCTTGCCCATGCCAGAGATTGACTAATCCGGGAACCGCTTGAAGAAAGGTTTAGAAAAAGTTTTCCTCCAGTCAGCAACTAGACTTGAACTTAGTCTAACTTCGAGCGACGAGCACAGAGGATGCAAGCACCACTTCCACTGAGCTACTCAGGCCTCAAAGAAAAATATAGCCAGGCTGGCTATATTTATGTTGACTGATTGCAGCTCAAGCTGGAAAAGATTTGCAGAAAATATTTGGAATTACAAATGAGACTTTGGATGATAACAAAATTTGGAATACACCTGTAGAATAGGCACTCAGCAGATGTTACCTACTGTGCAAGAGTCTTAGGGGCAATGGTTGAAATAAATATCCAAAGAATAAATCCTTTTTCATTCTCCAGCAATTATTCCAGAGTGGAATGAAATATTTTTTGTAAATATATTTCTGTCCTACTAAAACACTTGATGTTTGAGTTCTAGGATATCTATCTCTGAGGATTTTATTCAGAGGAATAAAATATTTTTCCACTCCAGTAAATCATTCCGTTTCGGAGCAAAAAATTTTACTCTCAGAATATAATGCTCCATCTGAAACATGCACACACACACACACACTGCTTATATCTTTTCTATAAATAAAACTTTTATTTCCATTTTGTATTTCAAATTTAAATTATCAATATTCTTTTTTCTTGTTAATAACAACAATAAGCAAGGCAATACTAATTTTGAATCATATTTTTTTCACTATCATAATTCTTAAATTAATCCTGAATAGTCTATATATGTAGAAAGTTTTTAACTTGGGAATATTATGTATTCAAGATACCAAGTAATTTTATATAAACTTGGTTTATAATCCTATTTCCCAAGTAAGCAAACAGACAAGTATGTCTAGTTTGCACCTACACGTAGTGCAAGATTGAGGCAACTCCTGCCAGTAGTGCAGGACTGGGCAACTCATGGTAAAGGTGGATTAAGATCCAATCACTTTCCTTAGTATTTTCCCCCTAATGCAAAGCACATCCCCTTGCAGAGATGTATGATGCTATGCATTAAAGGTAGCGGTTTCGACCCAGACCGGTTTCGACCTTTACTGAGTTCTCATCGGTGGGAGCCAGACCTGAAATATGATGGTTGAAGTGATGCCGAGCTTATATATATATATAATACTGACACCCATGAAAGATCATCAGTAAACTTATAGTTCATTTATACCATGGGTGAGCTAAGGATTTTTTTCCCATTTTTATCAATTATATATAAATACTATTGTAAAAAAACAAAAAAAATTGCAAATATATATATATATATATATATATTATATATGTTAAAGATACCAAGTAATTTTATAACCTTGATTTTAATCCTTTTCCCCAAGGAAGCAAACAGATAAGTTTGCACCTGAATGTAGTTCAAGTCTCAAGGTAGTGCAACACAAAGGCAACTCATGGTAAAGGTGGAGCAAGCTCTGATCACTATCCTTGATATTTCCCATAATGTAAAACACATCTAAGAGATGTATGATGTTTCACATTATGGGTGAAACCCATAATTGCCTTGGTGTTGCATAACATGAGACTTGAACTACATTCAGGCACAAACGTATCTGTTTGCTTACTTGGGGAAAAGGATTAAAACCAAGGTTATAAAATTACTTGGTATCTTTAACATATATCATACCCAAGGTAAAAAACTTGCTACATCTTTCTCTCATCTGGAGATTCTTACTTAATAAGGTCAAAGCACCTTGTGGCAACTTGCACAAGTAAAAGTGATAAGGCTCTGTATTACTAAAACCTTGGCATTTCAGGGTCTGCCTACTCACTGATAAGACCTCAAAAAAGGTTGAAACTGGTCTGGGTAGTGACCCCCACCCATAATGTAAAACATCTTACATCTCCTAGGAGATGTGTTTTACATTATGGGAAATATCAAGGATAGTGATCAGAGCTTGCTCCACCTTTACCAGGAGTTGCCTTGGTGTTTCACCACCAAGAGTTGCCTTGGTGTTGCACTACCATGAGACTTGAACTACATTCAGGTGCAAACTTATCTGTTTGCTTACTTGGGGAAAAGGATTAAAACCAAGGTTATAAAATTACTTGGTATCTTTAACATATAATATACCCAAGGTAAAAAACTTGCCACATTTATATATATATTTGCAATTTTTATTTTTATTTATTTTTACATAGTCCAGAAATCCTGCTTTAAAGTTAAACATGGAATTTTTCAAGCCACCACTTCAGGCCTCCATTAAGCGGAAGAGATGGACTCACAGTGGGCAATGAAATTCATCTCCCACTTAAAGACAATCAGAAACATCCATGTCCAAGGCGGGATTCGAACCTGCAGCCTGTTAGTTGGAGGGCGGCTGTGCTCCCCACTCTGCTAACCAGGCCGGCAATAGATAAAGAATGAACAATTCAAAAGGATTTTTTTTTTCTAATCGCACAAATGAATAATCCCTTATAGAAATTTTTTGTCACTGTGAATTTTTTTTATCTATCCAGATTGGAACTCCGAAGATATATTCACGATGACGTGAAAATTCACGATAACAAAAAATTTTCGATCCGGGATTAATTAATCCGTGCGATTAGGGGGAAAAATCCTTTTGAATTGTTGCAAGAGGAACATTTTATTTCAGTTTGAAACCATTTCAAACCTTGCTTAAGGGACAATTCTCGATACCGATGTGTTCTGTACTAGGAGATTGATAGTCTGCAGTTGCTCTGATGAGAAATACCCTTGGAAGTAGAAAAGAAAGTCTTGTTCTCTACATACTCGTATTGAAGCAGCCATTAAGCACCTCCATTAACTGAAATAAGCATGCTATGTACTTATTGTATATATGTAAATAGTTCGTCCGAATGTGCATAGATGCTTTTGAGAAAATAAAATATTTGACGTAGCGCAATTGGAAGAACGATGGTATCGTGCACCCTTCAATTAGAAAAGGCCTAAGTTCGATTCTCGTCGTGACGGGAGGAATCTTTATATGGACTTTTTCAATTGAAGGTGAGTTAGCCGATCTCATACGGAGGTAGCAGGGTTTTTTTCCTCCCGGAACTCTGGTTTTTCATCCCGCATACAAACAAGTCGGCCCTTCAGAACACACGCAATTTACAGACAAAAAATACTAGCTGTGGTGGTGATGGTTGTGGACAGTAGATGGCGTTGGTAATGGTTGGTAATAGAGGTTCTGTGTAGTAGTGGAGACGGAGGGTTGTACAGTAGGTGTCCTCTCGCGATGAGTCTTCGGACTCCTTGGAGGTATCACGAATAATAATAATAATAATAATAATAATTATTATTATTTAAAAAAAAATCCTTCTTGGCAGGCGATTTTAACTGTAAGGAAAAGTGAGATGGATAATTATTATTTTATTTATTTATTTATCTATTTTTTTCGGTGAAATGAGGCGCAAGATTAAATTTTGAATACCATACACTACTTTTTGGTATCTATCCATGAGCCATTCTCTTATCCACATCACCAGTTTAATATCCATCCCCATTTGTTCTAATTTGTGCAACAGTATTCCAAGGGATATCCTGACAAAAGCCTTAACAAAATCCCACAGTATCACTGTGTAGCCATTCCCCTTGTCCAATTCAGTTATCACTCCATTATAAAAAGTTAATAAATTACTAAGGCAAGACACACCTTGAACAAAACCATGTTTTCCCCGTTAGAGTATCATATTCTTATCCACCCATTCTCGAATTCTGTATTAACCAACATTTCCAATACTTTTACCACCACTCCCGAGAGCGATTGATCTGTAATTTTCTACTGCGGTCTTAGAGCCTTCTTTATGCAAAGGAACTATTTTACCTTCCTTGCACTCCCTATGGACCTTACCAGAGCTCAGACGTAAGTTAGACAGCCAAGTAAGAAACACTGACAATTCCTTTGCACATTCGAGTTTGGATGGAATATCCGAGCTGATATTCCATCCAAACCTACAGCAGTATTTGCATTTAAATTCTGCAATATCCTAAATACCTCTGATTCATTAACTTCAATTCTCATATCAGTTATTGCTACATAAGAGACAGAAATATCCTCACTCGGATAATACACTTTTGTAAAGTAGTCACTCAGTAACTCTACTATTACATCTGACTCAATCATCTTGCTACCATCAGCTTCTACTAAAGTTATCCTTCCAAAGTCATTCTTCCTTTTACTTGCCACGTAGCAAAAGAATTGTTTGTAGCTTAAAGCAGTTTAAAAGTAATGGAATAAGCAGAATAAGTACTTGTTGACAGTGGCGGATTAAGGATAGTTGGGGCCCTAGGCAAATTATATTTGGGGCCCCTCCCGAAAATAATAATAATAATAAAATATAAAAGTTAGGTGACAAATACAGGGTGTTCGGGATAAATTTGACAGTTTCGTAAGGAAAAAGAAAATCTTCTTTGTATCTATTAAATTTAATGAATTGACAAAAAAACATTACAGGCAGAGTTAATTACAATACTATCAACAAGATTTACTCAAAATAACCACCATTAGCATCGATCACGGCTTCAATTCTGCTTTTGAACTTCTGGATTTTTCTGCCTGTTAAAGGGTTAAAGGATGATAAATAATAAAACTTTTTATTTTTCACCTTTTTTATTCAGTTTTTTTTTACTTGCACTACACTCAAACAATGAAAACACGAAAAGTCACACTAAAAAGTTATTTTTGAAACAAACACCTCACTCGTACACGATTCAATAACAAATGAAGTTAAGGAGCAACCAGGCGAAACTTCCTATCTCAGCAATGCAATCAGTTTTCGTGACCTCAAAGCTGTCAACAGCGCCGTGCGCTGACATTGGTAATGCGGTTTAATTTAAAGCGTAGATAGCGCGCGCTGTTCAAAATACAAAACACGAAGCTTGTCAACTAGCGCCCACATTGGTATTGCGGCATTATTTAAAGCATAGATAGTATGTGCTGTTAAAAATACATATTAAAACGTAATAATTGTTTTGAAAAAATTTTCGCTTAAAATAATCAAGATTTTTATGATGTTTACTGAAAAAACATTAATCTATTTTAAAACACTATAGGAAAATGTCTTGGCTTGGGGGTTCCCCAAAGCTTGAGGCCCCTAGGCATGTGCCTCATTGCCTTAATGGGCAATCCGACACTGCTTGTTGAACAGTTCAGTGGTACACCATTCCTCTTCAACCCAGAAATCTCAAAAGACACGAGAACTGATTTGCGATCAATTGTCGGTGATTTATTCTCCTTTGTGTCAACATCGAACTCGTTCCAGATGCCCTTTAGTAGCACATTAGCAATATATGAGTAAGGTTGCTGCTTACTGACGTTGCTTAACTGACGTTTTCGCCGTAACTAGACAATCCATATGTATTATCCTTTATCTTAGAACTATGAGCACCGTGTGAAGAACAATCAACAGGTGATGCAAGAGAATATCCACCAAATGCCAAGGCACCAAGCTTGATGTCAGTTATATCCTGTGTAATATTGCATAATGCAGATGCCTTGGATGGAATAGACAAATGAACCAGAGATTATGCATCATCACTAGAACCTGGTAAACTGAGGAAAGACTGTGTGTTAAATAATCCGCCATTAGTAGAAAAGGATAAGTGAGTGGTGACTGGAGCTAACATAGGACCAAGACAAGAGGCCTCATGGATATCGGAACTATGTCGGTTACTGCGAATTGCACCCTCTTAAATTCGGATTACCACACAGTAGTGACACATCAACTATCGCTGTTTCTCTGTATGGAATGAATTCTGAGATATAGTATAATGCTCACTTGATTGAGGAATATGATTTTGTGGATGAGTAAGTGCTGATAACATTGCTTAAATTCACTACCATCCGACCTTACTTCCCTACTATATCTTCAAATAATGATGACACTGGATCTTTGATATCCGACAACTGGCTCTACCAAGAGTATCTTTTACTCAGTCCTCTCTTACCTGCAACAACATTCCTCTACTTGTGTATTTCTCAACACTAGTTGATAAATACTTAAGAGAATGCAAAGACTCTTAATCCTGTCGCACTACATCAGAAACACTCCAATGTTTGCCTATGACCTCAATTAAACCATTCACCATTAGACTCTCATCATCATCATGAACCATGGGCTCACTGCCTGTCGGTGTCTGATGCCGCCTTCACTATCTTCTTCCACCATTCCTTTTCCAGTGCACAGTTTGCAGTTTCTGTAAATCCATTTCCCACCAGTCTTTTATGTCATCTATCTATTCTATGTATGGTCCGCCTCTTCTGTTTACGCCATCCATAATACAAAACATTAATGTCTTTATCTTCCAGTCCTCACTCATTCAGCAGATGTGTCCAAATAATTGCAGCTTCTGTTTTATAATCTTCTGCATTAGATCCTCCTTTTGTTGTATCTTCCGAAAGAGCTCGTCATTCGTGATTTTCTGTACCCATCTTATTTTTAGATCTTCCTGTAACATGTTCTTTCAAATGCCGAAATTCTTTTTCTTGATTCCTTATTTATTGCCCACGTTTCTGATCCATACGGTACACGGCTAAAGATGTTTCCAGGCTGATCACTTTACTTTTCCTTTAGATTTGTTCTTCCCTTTGCAATCCTGATCTTTATTTCTTTTTTACAGTCCAAATCATATGTCATTTTATTTCCCAAATATGTGAATTGTTCTACATTTTCTATATCAATTCCATCCACTTGTATCTTTTGTTTCATGTTCTTCTCACCAAATACCATTGTCTTTGTTTTTTCCAAGTTCATAAGTCCAAATCTCTTCCAATCCTCATTTAACAGATTCAATGTTTTTTTTGTAGTTCTCTTTCGTCTTCTTCAATAATAACAAAATAATCTACAAATCTCAGATTGTTAATTCTTATCACGTGTACTGATATTCCTTTTACATCTTCCTTCATTTCATCCATTGCTCTTTTTAAATGTGGGATGAAAATGCTTGGTGATATTGAGTCCCTCTATCTTCTGTTTGTTCTAAACCATTTTCACAAATCATCACCTAAATTGCTGCAACTGTAGTCTGATAAACATCTTTTAATATAGCTATTCGTTTTTTTTTTTTTTTTATCAATTCCATAGGATTCCAGTACTGCTAATTTCACTTTCTGATCGATACTGTCAAATGTTCTGAAAATCAACAAAGCAAGTAGAGTTAGCCGATCTCAGACGGAGGTAGCAGGGTTTTTTCTCCCGGAAACTCGGGTTTTTCATCCCGCATACAGACAAAATCGGCCCTTCAGAACACACGCAATTTACAGACATAGAATGCCAGTTGTGGGTGGGCGGTAGATGGCATTGATTCGTAGTTCGGTGTAGTGGTTGAGACAGTTGTAGGTATCCTCCCGCGATGAGTCTTCGGATTCCTTGGAGGTGTCAGGAATAATAATAATAATAATAATAATAATAATAATAATAATAATAATAATATGTTTTTGTTTTTTTGCCTAGCTTTCTCTGCTAATAACCGTATTATCAAAACCTGTTGAATTGTAGTTCTATCCTTCCCAAATCCTGCTTGCTCGTCTGTAAAGTATGCTTTGCAATTATGTTCTCAATCCTTCTATCAATATAATCATCATACTACCAAGGTGACTTGTCAAAACAATAGTTCTATAATTTTTACATTCTCGTAGCTTATTTCCTTTCTTGTATAATGTCGCTAATATCGATTTCACTCACTCCTCTGGCATTTTCCCTTCTTTCCATACCATATTACATAGTTGGTGCATTTCTGTAACCATACTTTCACCACCATATTTAATCATTTCTCCAGTAATGTTATCGTTACCAGGACTCTTGTTGTGTTTAGTCGTCCTATTGCTTTTTATACCTCTCCTCTTAAAATGTCCATATCATGCTCATTACCTGGTGGTGATATCTGCTTCCATTCTTCAGTCAGTTTCCCAATGCTTAAATCTAGTTTTTCTTCATATAACTCACTACAGTATCTTGTCCACAGCTGTGCAATTTTTTCTTTATTCATCAATACTTTGCCTTTTTCATCATTAACTGTGGTCTGTTTTGGTTGCCACTTTCTATTAATGGTTCTGATCATTTTGTATACCTCTCTTGTTTTATGCTCTCCATAGTACTGTTCTATATACTTGCATTGGGCTTCTAACCATTTCATCTTATTCATTCTGACTGCTTTTTTCACCTCATTACACTTTCTTCTATATTGCTCTTCTATTTGTTCTGATGAATCCCTTCTTATCTTCAACATTCTCTTCTCTTTTCCTGAACTAACTTCAGTGTTTCTTGTCTAATCCACTTCTTGTTGATCTTTTCTTCTGGTACTGTTTCTTCAACTGCGTCTTCTATTGCCTTCATTACTCCTTTCACTCTTAGATTCGAATTTTTTTTTTCTTTGTCCATACTTTTAAGTTACTCTTATAACACTGTTCTGTACCTTCTTCCTATTTCTGCTTCACTTATTCTTGCTGTATCTCTTTTTCTGATGTTGGGGTTTATATTTTC
Organism: Typopeltis vanoorti; assembly: GCF_054136105.1. NCBI lineage: Eukaryota > Metazoa > Arthropoda > Arachnida > Uropygi > Thelyphonidae > Typopeltis > Typopeltis vanoorti. The sequence goes on along the minus strand of NC_143567.1, from coordinate 53,734,916 downwards.
TTATTAATTTCAACTTGATGTTTGCAATCAGTAAACTATGATCCGCATCTATATCCACTTCTTGAAAAGTTCGACACTATTGTACTGATATTATCCATCTTCTTTTAATCGTAATCATATCAATCATGTTCTTGGTTTTGATCACCGCGTCCATTTTCTACATTCCTTTTGCTGGAATCTTGTGTTACAGATCATCACCTCGTGGTCCGCAGCAAATTCTAACATTTTTTCACCTAGTTAATTTCTTTCTCCAAAACCATATTTTCACATGACGCTTTCCCAACCATTATTATCTATTCCAACTTTGGCATTCCATTCTTCTTCAATAATACATCTTGCTTTGGTATTGTTTCTGTCAGATCTTTGTAAAATAAGTCAATATCCTCATCTGTGCTGTCAGATGTTGGTGCATATATCTGGACTATTGATATATTAAATGGTTTTGCTTGAAATCTTGCTACTGTGATTCGTTAACTGACTGTTTTTGTATCCTACCAGTGCATCTCTAGCTCTTTTGTGTTAAGAAGGAAACCGACTCCTGCTTCGCGTCATGCCCTGACCATATGACTTCGAATCCATTTATCTCTCCCGATGATGTCCAAGTATATCATACCGATAGCTCATTTCCTCGAGAAGTAATTCTAGTTTTCATGCCACCCAAATTATCTGTATGCTCCATCTTCCTACTGATAATAGTTCTATTAGTTTCAGTTTCTGTTTCCTCTGCTTTTAAAAGTGTTGAAAGCTGTCCTCTGATACGTTAATTCCACCATTGTACATAAAGCTTACAATTGCTTTCGGATCAGCGGATGCCATATGCGTCAAAGTTACAATCGATTGTTAATAAGGATTTTCTAGAAATAAGCTAAAGAAGAACGAACTTGACAGAGGCAACACTATTTTATGAGCCTTTAGATTAAAGCCCTCACACAATAATGTTACATCCACCAGTTTCACAAAAAAAAATAATTGCGCAAATACTGCTAAAATATTCGGCTTATCATTAGCCCATTTCAAATAAATTTGCTAGGATTCCGTATTTTTAGCCTAAATTCAGCGAACTGTTTCCTCCAAAGTAATCTTCACAAAAGATACACATACTTGAATACTCGAATTCCCATAATCAACATTGATATAATTAGGCCTAGCAAAGCGATTATTTCGAATAGTATAAACAAGTACGAGTAAAATACAAGCAAAATAGTATAAACAAACTTTAAAATCACTCACGACTCAGGATAATGCTTGTGAAATTCACATGTAACCATTTTTAATAACCCGATAAAACCATTATTATGATCACCAAAATGTTGTGAGTACACAATTCCGTTTACAATCCTAAAATCTGAACACGATATTCAGGGGTGAACTGCACTTGTGACAAAAGCCAATAATTTTATCCGTTGCTCAACAACAAAGCTCAAGTATTCCTCTGCGTACAGAAATGTCTACTTGTATATGGGATATATATGACTTCTGCATTACTTCAACCTTGGTATCTCTCCCGGGCCTGGCTCCCACTGAAGAGACCTCAATAAAGGTCGAAACTGGTCTGGGTAGTGTCCAATTATGCATTGCATTATACACACGACTGAAAGGGGTGTGCTTCGCATTATGGGATGCATACTAAGGCAAGTGATATGAAGTCATTAGCCTCATATACAGTACAAGTACCTCATATATATATATATATATACCTTGCCAAAAATACCTTGCCAAATACCTAAAATGTTTTTCAGGAAAGTTACCATCCTTTATCAAGAACACTTCAGAATTTGTTACATACATCAAGGATATTACAGTTGATGAAAATGACATCATGGCTAGCTTGGACATAACTTCTTTGTTCACTAATGTCCCAACAGATGAAGTCCTAACATTACTCAAGGACAAGTTATCCAAAAAAATGTTAGCCTTGCTTACACATTGCATCAGGTCCGGTTACTTTAAATTTCAAGATAATATGTACAAACAAAATCATGGACTGGCTATGGGTAATCCTTTATCTTCTGTTCTCGCAAATATTTACTTAGAAGATTTTGAAACCAAGGCTATCTCTTTCTTTATTTTAACACCTAAAGTTTGGAAACGTTATGTGGATGATGTCTTCATTGTTTGGAGCCATGGACATGAATCCCTTATGGTTTTCCTCGAACATCTCAATAGCCGACATCAAAGTATTAAGTTTACTGCCGAGCTTGAAACGGATAATTCCTTGCCTTTTCTTGATGTCAAACTGACCCGTTCTTCTGGTAAACTCAAAATATCGATACATGGAAAAACACATGAGGGACATTAAAGACTGTCTATGTTGTTCATAATCTTTTAACCCTCAATGTTTAGTGTTTTTTCTTCTTTTATAATGTTCACCTAAGAAGGCTGTTACAGGCCGAAACTAGTAGTGTGTTTATATTAAAAACCTTTTTACTTAAATCTCGGTTCTAGTCATTTAATTCTTCATAAAACGATATATATATATATATATATATATATATATATATATATGTGATCATAATAATGGTTTAATCGGGTTATTAAAATATGAATAATTTTAAGAAAAATATAGTTGTAAAAATAGAAATGTGGCTGGAAACGCGTAAATAAACGCGTAACAATATCGAGATGTTCAATATTGTCAAATTAGATAATCATTATACATAAATGTTAATTTATTTTCCAGCCACATTTTTATTTTTACAACTATATTTTTCTTAAAATTATTCATATTTTAATAACCCGATTAAACCATTATTATGATCACATATATATATATATATATATATATATATATATCGTTTTATGAAGAATTAAATGACTAGAACCGAGATTTAAGTAAAAAAGGTTTTATTATGATCATACATATATATATATATATATATATATATGTGATCATAATAATGGTTTAATCGGGTTATTAAAATATGAATAATTTTAAGAAAAATATAGTTGTAAAAATAAAAATGTGGCTGGAAAATAAATTAACATTTATGTATAATGATTATCTAATTTGACAATATTGAACATCTCGATATTGTTACGCGTTTATGTATAAATATGTATGAGGAAATAATAAATAAAAAGCTAAGAGAATGAATGCGAGAGTGAAGATAAGCTGAGTGAATACGCATAAGCCATATGCATATTTACATATGAATACGCATATCGGTTTAGCCACTACCTTAATGATTAGTTAGTATGTTGATCATCTGATTTTTTCCCAGCATTAAGTTAGTCTGTCCCAAGACTGCGAAGTTCGTTTACTTCAGTGCTCTTGTTTTTATAATCACCTTGAAGACATTTGGTACTTTAGTTTCGTTTGTTTGGATTTACGCTGAAGCAACTCAGGCTATGAGGCCAGTGTTATTCGGTCTGTTAACTGCGTGTGTTCTAATGGTCGGTTTGCCTGTTGAAAAGCCCGAGTTTCAGGAAGGAAGACCCTCCCACATCAGTATGAGACCAACTAATCACCTTTATTCGCGTCCTAGACGAGATGGGAAGTCATTTATTCTATCATTTCAGATATAACTGAAGATATTCAAGAAATAATGATGGTAATTTTTAATAAAATTAACGATTTACATAAATAAGGAGTTTATAAGTGAGCGTAGTACAATGCTTACACTTATTAGAATGACTTTTGGGGTTGCATAGTATGTCTATAGTAATAAGCCCAAAACTAGACCGAATTTCGTAAATCGAGCCGTAAAGGTTTGATAAACCAAGAAATACCAGTCGATATTATTTGAATAAAATAAGTATCGCATACATCATGATAATTTTCAGAAAAAACAATGGACAAAAACTCAACTTATAAAATTTTTAAAACTGTATTGTATATAAAAAAATATTCGGTTGGCCTAAAATACCAACTACAGGAAGTTGGTGATTGTTGTCCTACGTTCAAGACTGTTTGATGATTTATTATTATTATTATTATTATTATTCCGTTTTTATTGGAAAAAACGGTTCGAAATTATAACTCCTCGCTGGTTTGATACAATTTAACGAAATTATAATGGATAATATCACTATTATACACTTATTTCCTTGACTGTTAAATACAATTTGATAAATGGCAATTTACGGTTCATAATAAATAAAAATAACATTAAAGTAAATTTCGAGTGTGTAATTTCCAAAATCCACTTAAGTCTTTGTAATAAACATCAACTTATTTTAAGCCTTCTTTTACTAAAAAAGTAAATAATTTCTCGCCGTTCTACCGACTTTCTTAACTTCTAGGGATTTGTACCAACTTGCGGTATGCCTATGCACGTCTTCCAAAGTGCGATTATTGCTGGTGGAGGGAAATATGAGATGACTGCGCAAGAATAATGCAAATTCACTACGTTACTTAGCAGAAATGACGAAAATTACAGATCAAATTCAAAGGTAATTTTTTCCCCTTTCTTTTGGTGGGGGGAGGAGGTTAACTTTGACGTCGAGCAGAAAATTTCAATTTAATATTCTTAGTAATTCTTGACCTAACGATTACCTTTGGTCAAGTATGGAGGAGTTTTGGAGAGTCCAAAGACTCATCGAGGGAGGGCATCTACTCAACAACTCTCTATTTTCACCACCCACAATCCACTAACTACAATGAACTACAACTACACCAACGCCCACTACTACCACTAGCATTTTCACAGACAATCACAAACGCTCAAGCCCACGGCGGGATTCGAACACGCAGCCTTTTGGCTGGCGAGCGGATACGCTAACCACTCGGCCTGGTTGGCCGAATGGTTATTAGCATCTCACTAATGTTATGTGTCAAAAAAAAAAAAAAAAAATGTCCAGCGAGATCATAAGTCGATAAAGTCTATCCAGTACACTAAAGGCTCAAAAAAAAAAAAAAAAAAAAAAAAAAAAAAAAAAAAAAAAAAAAAGTCAACATTCAAGGAAATTTTAAACGGATCATTTCCAACATACACTAGGTGTTTGCAATAAACAGCAACATATTTTGAACTATATCTTTGCCAATTTTACATATTTCAAATGACAGATGAGATTACTCTTACAATTTTAACTTTTTTTTTTTTAAAATTTTATTTGACACATGCAGTAATGTAGTTAACGATGGTATTAGAGCTCAATACCTAAAATACAAAATACAGTACACACTATCAAATTTAACTGACTAAATTTGCTCTGCGGGCTGCGATTTGCATCAGCGTTCCTGACAAACTAAAATGTACCTAAATATGATATCAAATAAAACCTTGACAAAAATCCTGAGTAATAAATATTATTAAGGAATTTAGTCACGTAGAAAAACAATGCTGGCTTTTAAAACTTACGAAATTGTGGGGAGCTCACGAGAGTCTGGCTATAAAGCATTTGCTTTACCCTATCTTTCAATAGTTTTAAAGGAAATCGAAGTCTTATGCTCTTTAATTTTATAATTAAATTTAGGTAAATACGCATTAAGGTAGCTATTTGTAAAAAAATCATTAAATGGTGACGCAACGCAATGAACTCTTGAAGAAAAAAAAAGAAACAGAAAGCATCTTCCTAAGATAGAGGGCGCGACTAAGTTTGTCGTTTGGTTACAGAAGTGCGGCATATTTTAGAATAGACAATATGTGGCAAACCCAAATGGAGTAGAAAAAAGATGGCGTCTCGCATAGTAGTCTCGCATGACGGTTGTTGTTGTGAAGAATGTTTTTTGATATCAGTGGTGATTAGTGAGTTTTAGATATTGTGAATCTGCTTTGTTTACAGAATAAAAGGTAAGAATTTAACTTTTGATACAATTTTCTGGCCCTAGCCCGTTCTATACGCCATCATACCTTTCCGAAATATATCTTAATATTTCGTACACAAGAATGGAGAATGTAAACGATATCAAGGACGCCATTCAACAGCTAAACAAAGATATGTCACTTGACATTCTCAAATTCATCCTTAAGAAATTTGATACAGACTACCCTGGCTGCTTGAATCTCTTTACTCAAGTAAATGACACTGAAGATGATGATTTAGACATAGAAGAGGACATTACACCTGTTCTACCTACAAAGTCTCCCCGACAGCTCGATTGTTCTCATGAGGAACAATCTAATAAAAGACGAAGAACATCGGGAGGTGAACTGGAAGATAATGTATCAACTCAACAAAATCAGATCTCCCAAGACAGAAAAGAAAAGGTCCCTCCAGTTATCCTTCGAGACAAAAACAAATGGACCTCAGTCTCAAGATCCCTAGGAGATCATAATATCAATTTTTCCTGGGCAAGAAATACGGAAGAGGGTGTAAAGATCCACCCTACCACTGTCACCGATTATCGCTTGATGACCAAATTGTTTGACAACTCCAAACTGCCCTTCCACACCTTTGCGCTAGCAAGCGAGAAGAACTTAAAGGTAGTTCTAAGAGGAGTGGCTGAAGGCATCTCAACTGATGAGATTACAGCTGACCTCATCAATCAAGGACTGACTCCAACCAAAGTCACTAGAATGTTGAGATCAGATAAAACACCAATGCCACTGGTGTTGGTCGAAATCTCTAATACACAAAAAAGCATCTATGAATTAACGGACATCTGTAAGCTTAAAATCACAACCGAACCTCTAAGGAAGAAGGCATCGGCAGGGCAGTGCCACAGATGCCAGAGGTTCGGGCATGCCCAAAAACTGTGCAGAGCTGCATATAGATGCCTAAAATGCGGTGAGGGTCATCAAACCAACTCCTGCACCAAACCCAGGTCAACACCTGCCTGTTGTGCCAACTGTAGAGGACCACACCCCTCTAATTACAAGGGTTGCCTTTTCCATCCAAAAAACCGTGGATCATTAAGAAGTAACCACGCTCCTCCAAGAAATGACACAATGCACATCCAAGAAGTCCGCCCTCCAGAACATATTACCTCACATTCAACATCACAGGAAGGCACTAGACCATCAACCATGTCCAAATCATATGCAGAAGCGGTAAGAACCCAGACTTCTTCATCACAAGAGCGAACAAGCTCTAATCTCACTTCAGCTTTAACCTCGTCACTTGCAACAATGCTGCATGAATTCAGCAAAGCAAGCACCTCACCATCCTCCAGAAAAAGATTCTACCTAGAAACCCAATCCATACTAACAGCTCTCTATAATGTTTAAAAAATTTAAACCAAATTCTCTCATGATAACAGCATGGAATGCCAATGGCTTAACAAACAAAATTCTCGAGCTGCAAGAATTTGCAAAAAGATACAATCCAGACATAATCCTGATCAGTGAATCCCACCTCAGACCATCAAACAATCCAAAACTAAGAAGTTATATTTTATACAGGACAGACAGACTTAACTCTAGTGGAGGTGGAACAGCTATCTTTATCAAAAATTATTTAAGCCACAACTCGCTGACCAACCCCCAAACTCTAAACCTTGAGGTGACGGGTGTGGAGGTGCACACAAATAACGCTGGCAAACTCAAAATCTACGCAGCGTACAATCCTCCCAGTATTCCACTATTGACAGCAGACTTAGACTCCATCCTCGGCTCCACAGATTCCATAATCATAGCTGGAGACCTTAACTCTAAACATACGGCTTGGTTCAGTTCGTCAATCAACACCAAAGGACGTACCTTATACAACTACACATTACTCAACTCATCAATAGTAGCTGGACCCACTGACCCCACCCACTACAGCCCATCAGGAAGTTCTGATGTATTAGACATAGTTATCCTCAGAAACATCAAATATCAATACCAGCTGGAGACAGTAGAAGAGCTTAACTCAGATCATAATCCCATCCTACTCAGGTTAGGACTTCAAGACCAACTCTCTCCCCATCATTCTTTCATACCATGGGACAAGCTCTCTAAGGTTCTTCCAATCCACATCGGTCCTCCCCCTGTCATTCGTAAAAAAGAAGAAATAGATCAAGCTGTAAACAACTTAACTAGGCAAATCAACACAGCAATAGCATCAGTCACTCAAACCACTGTCTTCCACGCTTCCAAGATCCCAGAAGAGATAATGGACCTGATTAGAGCCAAAAACAAGGCCAGAAAGCGATATCACAACACCAGAGCCCCGCAGGACAAAGCAACCTTAAACACTTTGAACAGACAGGTTCGAGAAGCCCTCCAGGTCCACAGAAACTCCAAATGGGAAACCAAACTGAAAGAAATCAACCCAGAAGATAACTCCATGTGGAAGTTTGTAAAATCTCTTCGTACCAAAAGACAACCACTTCCCCCTTTAAAGACCAATCTTGGAGTTGCACACACAGATGAAGAAAAAGCAGAAGCCCTAATTGACAATCTGGAAAATCAATGCAGCCCATCTTATGCAAACTTAAATATCAATCTTATTTACAAAGTCCATCGTAAAGTTAGAAATGCACTAAGTCAGCTTAAGGATGATTCAGAAACCATCATCCCCACATCTCCAACAGAAATAATAAATATCATTTCCCATCTGAAGAATAAAAAGGCCCCCGGCCCTGACGGCATTACCAATAGAATAATAAAGCTACTCCCACGGAAAGCCATAATTCATCTAGTTAATATTACCAATTCCATCTTAAGATTCCAATACTTTCCCTCTGATTGGAAAGTCGCGGACATTATACCTCTGAAAAAACCTGGTAATAACCCACAACTTCCCCAAAGCTACAGGCCCATCAGTCTTCTTTCCTGTCTTGGCAAAGTGACAGAAAAGATCATCCTATCAAGACTGCAAACAGCAGTGGACCAACAGAAAATAATCCCAAATGAACAATTTGGGTTTCGCAAAGCTCACAACACGGTGCAACAAATTCACCGACTAACAGAACATATCACTCATGGTTTTAACTGGCACCTTCATACTGCTGCTGTATTTTTGGATGTTGCCAAGGCTTTTGATAAGGTCTGGCATCAAGGCCTTATCTTCAAACTAATTGAAAACAATATCCCAATTAAACTAGTGAAACTCATATATTCATATATCAATGAAAGATACATGCAAGTAAAACTCAACGGAATTGTTTCTTCAAGGCGCAGAATCCAGGCGGGAGTACCTCAAGGTTCTCTTCTGGCCCCAATACTTTTCACAACTTACATGGCAGATGTTCCTCTCAACCCAAAAACTACTACGGCTCTTTATGCCGACGATACCGCTATTCTGGCCAGATCGCTCAGCCCTCACCTAGCAATCACTAGACTCCAAGGAAGTATCAATGAGCTAGCAAACTGGTTCACCAACTGGAGAATTCAAGTAAACCCCCTCAAAAGCTCAGCCATGATGTTTTCAAGAAGAAAGATCTGCAACAAAGAAGACATCCTGCTCTCTGGTCAAAAGATCCCATGGCATTCAGAGACCAAATATCTTGGAGTATTGATGGATAAGAAACTCCTTTTCAACAAACACATCAATCTCGTTTGTTCCAAATCTTCCAAAGTCATAGCTCAGCTCTACCCATTGATCAACCGCAAGAGCAAATTGAACCTACATAATAAATTGCTTCTTTACCGGATGGTAATACGTCCAGTCATCACCTACGCCTCACCAGCATGGAGTCACACTTCAAGATCAAACATTTCAAAATTGCAGAGAATCCAAAATAAATGCCTTAGGATGATCCTGGATGCACCGTGGTTCGTCAGAAATTCACAGATTCACCGAGAAACCGGCATTCCATACATCTCCTCCCTTCTTCGTGATCTTGCAGAAAAATTCTTCGTGAAGTCAAGTTCACATTCAAACCCACTAATCGTGCAAGCTGTCAATTACAATGAGACTGATTACTACAAACACAAAAGACCGAAAGCTATTCTTCTCTCAACTGATCATAGCTAACACTACTGCCCTCAGAGGGCGAGCTTAATTGCTCACAAATCTCCCATTCCCAAATAACTCTCATTACAGATAAAGGGGAATATGAAAAGCACTTGTGCTTCACCCATCCTGTCAGTAACGTCAATGGTCAATGGTCAATGGCAAACCCAAATGCGCATGAGCAATCTTTCGGAAAGGACGGAAATGTGATTTTGCTATGAACTGAAATCGCGTTACATATTTAACAAAACTAGCCTCCATTACGGCGGCTGATGCTGTATAAGAAAACAAATAATTAAAAACTATCTGAGAGTGAAAACAGACTGATAACCAACTGCCCGTTGATTGTTAAATTCAGCAATCCTAACCCGCAAACACATAATTACCGAAGCAGGAAAAATATTACAAACATCAAATTTAATTAAAATCATCCGAATCAAAGCGCCACTGCTAATATGCACAGATCGAGACAGAAGTTAAAACAGTAATATTGACAGGCCAAAAAAAAAAAAAAAAAAGAAAGAAAGTTTTATAGATAGGCCGTGTAGATTCTTTCAGTTATTAAATTGAATACTAAATTCAACGAAATCTAACCACTTTGTCCAGATTTACAATTTCTCTACCATTTTACATAATTAAGTTATAAGAAATTAGAATCGATTCATTTTTTTAAATAAATAATCTTTATGAATAAATGAATTATAAGCATTAATTTCATAATCCTTATTAATTAATTTGTGTTGCTCTTTATTTTATTTTCTGTAATGTAGAATATGTGCCAATATTTAATTATCAGGTATGCATGATAACAATAATAATAAAAAAAATCTGCTTAAAACTGTATAGGTTGAATAGGCATTTTGATATCTATGTACATTAACTGAATACAGTGAGCTCACACCACAAAAAGAGAGTTGTCTTTGCTTAAGATGATGAAAGATTTCCCTATCATATCCAGCCTGCTGAATTGCTGGGGTTCCTGATGTAAGGAGGGGGGGGGGGTGGCAAGTACCAAAGTAGCAATCACATGCAATACTGCAGACCTTGACAATGTAAACGCAGCATTTAAATCATGTCTTTCGTAAATATGCAATAATCAGTCATCTTGACAAGGCGCAGTAATATGATATGCTGCTTTAACCCTGCAAAAACGAACGACAGGTTGCATAAAATGCATAAAAATTTTCTTACGCATTTGTAAGTAAAGAAAAAAAAAAGTAAGTGTGAATAAAAATAAGGGATTATTTTCTTTTCATTTTTCATTATAAATAAAAATGAAATTGTTATTGTGATCTCGGCAAACGCTTGGGGAGTGACGATTTGGTCATTTTTTATGTATAATCTCATAGATGCTATTCGCCCTGAATAGCATTTTTGCAAATACTTTTTTTAAAAAAAAAAATAAAATGCAATAATAAAGCGCTTTTGAAAATTCTAGACAATTTCATTAATTGCTTACAGTTCACCTATTTGTTAAATCTAACTTTAAGAGATAGGTTCACTTTACATTTATATTGCAATAACACAGGGATATTCGTAAGTGGCCTTATCAACAAAGAAAAATGAAAACTGTTGCTTCCATATCCTTTGATGTGTTAATCTTTGCAACACTTGATAACTCAGCAATTAGTTACGCCTTTAACAATTGCATAGCAACATCGAAATTGTCTCATAGAGTACCTGTTTGGGGAATTTCAAAAATAAACAAATATGCAAAGCAACGGATCTTCTAACATGCGTCACATGCGCTAGTTAGGACTACACGCACAACGGCAATTATAATTATGCTGTAATAAGATAACGTTGGAACATTATGTCTTTTTCATTAGGACTAAAATAAATAAATAAATAACATGAAATACGGGTTTTAGTGTAGGTTTTTAGGTTTTTTAGTAAGTTTTTAGTAGATAGGTTTTTAGTGTAGGAATCATTGTTTTAATAAAGTAATAAAAAATTAAATATGGATTATTTATCTAAAACTATAACACTTTATTTATAGAATTTTTGCTTCATATTATTATTATTATCAAAAAAACCTCCATGGAGTCAAAGACTCATCTTGTGAGAAGTCCACTGTTATACGCACAGTTTATCATACCGCGCCTTAAATATGTTCACTGTCTCTGCGCTCACCGCACTCTCAGACAAGGCATTCCTATCACTCACCATTCTCCATGCAAAAAAACCTACTCCTTACTCCCTTGCTCACACCCTCCTTATACAGCTTCCGGGGATAAACTCTTGTTCTCTTCCTATTTTCACCCATACTGTGCAAAACCTCCCCTACATTAATCTAATAGTAACCTCTTAATAACTTATATGACTCAATCAATCATATCAGAGATGGAATGTGTACTCTACATTCCATCTCTGCTTCCCAAATTTCGAAATCTTACACTTTGCAACATCGAATTTAAATCCCCACTCATTTACCCTCTTATCCAGTGCATTCAAGTCCTCTTGCAAAGCTACGGCATCCGCTCTACTCCTGATAGCTCTTCACAACTTTGCATCATCTGCAAACAACAGCATATCACGATTCAAACCTCTTCAAATATCATTTACATACAAATTAAACAGCAATGGACCCAAAACAGACCCTTGGAGTACACCACTAGTAACTCTTCTATTGTGGGATATCGCTCCTCCATAGACAACTCGCTGATACCTGTCAGACAGCCAATCTCCAATCCAGCGAACTAATCTACTGTTCGGCCCCATACCTTCCAATTTAATTACCAGCTTGTCATGTGGCAATTTATCAAACTCCATTGCAAAATCTAAATTATACCACTTTATATGCAACACCCTTATCCAACGCATTTGTCACTTTATTATAAAAATTAAGCAAATTGCTAAAGCACGATCTTCCTATAGTATGCTGGCTGCTAAAGAGTATTTTTCTGTTGTCAACCGAATTCTGAATCTTAGTCCTAACTAACTTCTCTAATACCTTAATTAAAGAAGTTAGTTCCCACAAATCCAGACACACACAGACTGGTCTATAATTCTAAGCCCTATTCTTTTCACCTCCCTTGTGAATCGGAACTCTTTCCACTTCTTTGAAACTTCACCCAGTGCAAGACTCATGTTGAAAAGATATGCAAAAGCTGTCGTTAACTCTCTGGAACATTCTCTCAAAACACGTGATGAAATAACATGAAATCCTACAGCCTTATTTACATCAAGTCTATTCAATTCCTCATATACTTCCTTTCACTTACTAACAGTTCCTCCTTTCTCACTGCTTTCAAGGTCTGTATGATGTCACATTCATAAGAATGAAATACCTTTATATATTGCTCATTAAATATCTCAGTTATATCCTCCGCAGCGGTTATCATTCCTCCATTTTTACATCAATCCCATCCTACCATAATCATTCTTTCTTCTATTGGCCACATATCGAAAAAACTCCTTAGGATTTTTTTTTTAACAGCATGAGCTTACTGCTGCTCATACTGCACTTTTGCTAGCCTTATCAAACGAGTCATCTTCCTCGCCTGCTATTTCTACTTGTCATGCAACTGGTTGTTATAACCACTCATCTTGTGTTTCTTCCATAATACCTTCTTCTTCCAGATTGCATACTTTATCTCTTGATTCATCCATTTCACACCTACTCTATTTACCCTCTTAAACTTTGGAATACATTCTGATATTGCCTCCACCCAATAGTTCTTGAGTAGGGTCCAAGCAGCATTGATATCCTTTCCATCCAGTTCCTCTTTCCAATTTATTATCACAAGCTCTTTCCTGAGCTTTTCATAATTACCAGTATTATAATTCCACATATATCCCTTTCTAACAGACGTCATCGAATGACTTGTCACCCTGCAAGGGATCACCTCGTGGTCACTCTCACCAACTGGTGGAAGATTTGACACTTCACTTATAAAAACATCATCTGATGAGATGATCAAATTCAATACTCTTGATCCTCGTGTACCCTCAGTTACGTACTGCTTAAGGTAACTGTCTTTTAAAAACTCCAAAAATTCATTTTCTTTACCCCCCAGATGCAGTCTTTTGATTCCAGTCTATATTACCATAATTAAAGTCGCCCATAATGATCACTCGTTTCTTGATAGCTAGGCCAATTCGCTTATACATTATCTACTCATTACCCTCCACATTACCAGGTTTATAAAACACCCAACTAAATATTTCATCCCTTACTTCTACCTCACACCATATTGCCTCAAAACCGCTGCCATTATTTGACCTTGCAAATTCACCTTAGATGGGCAGAACTCATCTGCTACCATCAACAGTACTCCTCCTCCCTTTCTTCCTGGTCTGCCTTCACGAAAAGTATCATATCCGTTCATTTCTATTCCTGTCAGGATGTCATCGTCATCTAACCATGTCTCGCTTATACCAACAATTTTGGGGCGAATAAACTCAACCAAAGCAACAATTTCGATCACCTTATTTCGAATACTTCTAGCACTAGTAAATAAACATAAGAAATCATTACTGCTTCTAGCAGTCCTACGAACGTCACTTCTCCGATGTGACTCTTCAATACCTTCCCCAGTTACTTCCTCTATATTGCCACCAATTCTACAACTTTCCTCACACCTAAACTCTTCCCAGCCATCACGGGCCATCTCCATCTGTGTTTGCTAGCTTATACATTCACCTCTGAATCCCACATCCGTATGTTTCATAAAGTATCTTCCCGTTCACCTTATGACGCGTATGACGTGTTTATCTTCTTTCATTTGAAACAATAGCACAATCGCAAATGATTTGATGCGTGACTTTTATTTTGGTCATGGGAAATGATGAAATTTAAAATTACCATAAAATTGCATATAAATAAATAAATATGCATTTATTTATTTATTTTAAAATGTCTTTTACTAACCCTCGTAGGTCATTAGTTTATTATTATTATTATTATTATTATACAAACTCCTCCTCCTGGAGTCACGACTCATTGAGGGAGGCTATAGTAAGATACATTCCAACAGAGATAATGTTTATCGTAGGAATTCCCTCGTTCTTCTTCTACTTCCACTTTTTCTATCAAATAACAAAATATACGTTCAATATCAATCCTATAACTGTCCCTTGATAATTTAAATGTCTTAATCACATCACCGATTCGTTTAAAATTCATCATTCTATCCACAATTATATTTCTGTCCTCATAATAGCTTGTCTCCTATTATACCCAATTTTGTGGGGTTATTGCTTTCATAATTCATGCACTCTGTAGATGACCATAGAGGAGATTCAGAAATCCCGCTCTTGCGATCAAACGTGTTTTTTTTTTTTAATTATTATTTTTTTTTTCCTGCATAGCAATTGGAAAAACAGCAGAACATTGCGCTCTTCGATTGGAAAATACCTGGGCTCGATTCTCGGCGTGACGAGGGGAATCCTTATATGAGCTTTTTCAATTGAAGGTGAGGTAGCCAGTTCTCATACGGAGGTAGCAGATTTTTTCTCCCGGAAACTTGAGTTTTTCATCCCGCGTACAGACAAATAGGTTTTCAGAACACACGCAATTTACAGACAAAAAATACTGTTGTTGGTGATGGGCGGTAGATGGCGTTGATGGAAGTAGCGTCATACTAGAAGAATTAAGTAGCAGTGGAGAGGAGAGGGTGAGATATATTGAGCGAAGCAGAGTAGCGTTCCCTTCTGCGATAAGTCCTTTCACTCCCCGGAAGTATCACGTGAATAATAATAAATTTGCATTGCGGGCTGCGATTTGCATCAGTGTTTCTGACAAACTAAAATATATCTAAATATGATATGAAATTCCTGATATGTACCTTCAAGAGGTATATGGGTTATCATGTCCCATGCTATTTTTGTTCCTTTTTTTATTTCATTTTGCCTTCTGGATTATATTCGCCATTACGTGTAAGCTATCATAGTAGTTAAAATCAATATTTGCTTATCATTATGAGAAACTGGCAACAAATCCTACTATATGTGTAAAAAGATACATCTTCGAGAAAATATTCCATCTCCTGTTAATAACGTATCTTGTTTAAGCTGCATAAATTAGCTATGTACAAATAAAATGTTTATTTAGAGGGGCGGGGGGGGTATAATTTACAAATGCTGTCTCCGTCCCTGAAATTGCCAAGAACAAATGGACACTTATTAGTAAATGGACACAATTTAACATATATCATAATGTTCATAATTATTCGAAATACGGATTGATTAAATTTTCTGCATTAGTCTTATTTATATATCTTTATAAAACCTCGGACATAAAATGTATTACGTTTGAATAAAAGAAAGGATAAGAAATAATAAATTTTACTAAAATCCTGAATAATATTTAGGCTAAAATCCTGAATAATAAATATTATTCAGGATTTTAGTCAAGTATAAAAACAATGCAAATCTCACGAGAGTTTGGTAATAAAGTATTTGCTCTGTCCTATCTTTCAAAGTTTATCATTATCATTATTATTATTATTATTATTTGTCACCTCCAGGGAGTCCAAAGACTTATCGAGGGACGACATCTACTCTACAGCTCTCCCTCAACTACTCACAATCCACCAACTGACCGCAACTACACCAATGCCATCTATCGCCGCAACCACCATTAGTAGTTTTAAAGGTCAATCGAAATCTTATGTCCCTTAATTTTATAATTAAACTTAGGTAAATGAGTATTAAGGTAGTATTTGTAAAAAAAAAAAAAAAAAAAATCATTAAATGGGGACTCAACGCAATGAACGCTTAGAAGATAGAGGGCGCGACTAAGTTTGTCGTTTGGTTTCAGAAGTGCGTAATGTTTTAGACAATACGTGACAAACCAAAATGCGCATGAGCAATGTTTTGGAAAGAACGGAATGTGGATTTTGGTATCAACTGAAATCGTGTTACACATATTTAGCAAAATTAGCCTCCATTACAGCGGTTAATTCAATTCTGTTCAAAAAAAACTAATAATAATGAAAAACTATCTGAGAGTGAAACTGTCAACTGCCCGAACGCGCAGACACATAATTACCGAAGCAGGAAAAATATCACAAATACCAAATTTAATTAAAATCTTCCGAATCAAAGCGCCACTGCTAATATGCACAGATCGAGACAGAATGAGAGTTCTTTGAACTTTGAACTTAATTGGTTGATGGACTGAGTCCTTGACTCTTTATCCCTTCATCTGGATTTTAGATTGTGGGTGATGAGATTATTGTGGGTAATTTACCCGCTCATTGTGAGCATTGAGGCTGTATCAGCTTTCTCTTGCGATGGAGGATTTCGGTTTTTTATGTTTGAAACGATCTGATGGCTTGCAGTCCGCTGCCTGTCGAATTAGCTGATTTGGGTGATTATCCGTGATTGTGAAGAATTTCTCTGCAATGCTTGTCATGGTGGTCTTAATATCTGGAAGATTGGCTTCTTGATGTAACTGGATGTTTCTGATGAACCATGGGGCATTAAATGCCATTCTTAGGCATTTATTCTGTATTATCTGAAGTCTGTTGATGTTGCTTTTAGTCGTGTGACCCCAGGTTGGAGAGGCATAAGTTAGTTGCGGTCTGATTACCGATTTGAAAAGGAGGATTTTGTTGCTTATGCTTAGGAAGCTGTTCCTGTTCAAAAGTGGATATAGCTGTGCTATAGTCTGACTTGCCTTAGTGGCAACACTATCCATATGTGACTTGAAGTTTAGACGTCTATCAAGATGAATTCCCAGATATTTGGTAGAATTGCGCCAAGGGATGATTTTACCAAACATTTGTATGCTTGTATTCGGTTCTGCTTTACGTCTGGTGAAAAGTACTGCAGAGCTTTTGTTTGGATTAATTGCGATACGCCACTTGGTGTACCAATCCTCCAATTTTCATTGACTGCTCTCTGCAGCTTGATTGTGGCCAGGTGTGGACGGAGGGATCTGGCTATAATGATTGTATCGTCGGCATACAGAGCGGTGATAGCTGGAGACAGTTTGGGGAGATCTGCCATGTATATGGAGAAGAGTAGGGGAGAGAGTAGAGAGCCTTGAGGTACTCCGGCCGTGATTCTCCTCTCTGTGGATCTGATACCGTTGAGTTTTATTTTAAATTTTCTGTTGTGTAGATATGATTTGATAAGTAGCACTAGTGGCAATGGAATACCAACTTCGTGTAGTTTAAAAATTAGTCCATGATGCCATACTCTATCAAATGCCTGAGTGATGTCTAGAAAAACTGCGCCAGTGTGTTGGTGCCATTCATACCCTTGGGTTATATATTCGATAACTCTGTAAATTTGTAGCGTTGTGGAGTGATATTTCCTAAAGCCGAATTGTTCATCTTGAATTATATGGTTGATATCTGTTGCCTCTTGAAGCCGTGTGAGAATAGCACGTTCGGCTATCTTACCTATGCATGAAAGAAGGCTGATTGGTCTGTAATTTTCAGGAAACTGTGTATTTTTTCCAGGTTTGGGAATTAGAAAAACGTCGGCAATTTTCCATCGTTGTGGGAAATAATTTAGCCGGAGGATGGCATTAATGATGGCTACTAGATGCATAACCCCTTTGCGAGGAAGTAACTTGAATACCTTGTTTGTTATTCCATCTGGACCCGGAGCCTTTTTGTTATTTAGTTTTCTTAAAATCTCATATACTTCTGTTGGTGACACGGATTTGTTATTGGATTGGATTGAGGCATTTTGAGTTATTTTACGCACTTGGGTGTGAATTTTACTTATGAAATTTATATCTGTATTGATATAATTGGGGCTGCATTGTTTTTCTAAACTGTCAGCAAATGCTTCAGCTTTTTCCTCGTCGTTGTAGACAACATTAGATTCACCTTGGATTGGAGGAAATGTAAAACGCTTTGAACGGAGTGATTTCATCATTTTCCATAATGATTGATCCTCTGTGTTTAATTGGAAAATTTTGTTATTCCAGAGTTGGTTACGGTGGTCCTTTAGGGCATATCGAACCTGGTTTGTTGCTCTATTGACTGCATGTTTATCCGCTGGGTCCATTGTTCTCTGATATTGTCTTCTTAATCTGTTTTTCTCTTGGATAAGACGTTTTATATCCTGTGGAAGTTTATTTGATGGTGTACATTTGGTTATATTTGTTACCTGTGTTATAGCTGTCAGCAGTTGTTTTTCAAGAGTCTTCACTGCTTTTTCTACATCTTCAGCAGATGTTATATGCGGTATTGGACCAAGGTTTTCCTGGAAGGTTGAGGGAAGTTGTTTCCAATTTATAAATGTGGTGGTGTTTTCTGTTAAATCTTGTATGGTGCCTAGTTGTAATGATGGGGTTATGATCAGAACTTAAGTCGTTGATTGCTTGTATCTGATAGCTGTGCGCTATGTTTTTTAATATAGCTATATCTAGTACATCAGGACGTCCGGTAGCTCCATAATGTGTGGGTTCAGTGGGTCCTATTACTGTTATATTTCTTGAAGTGGTGTAAGAGTTGAGTATTCTTCCATTAATATTTGAGTTTCTGCTGTTCCAGACTGAGTGTTTGGCATTAAGATCTCCGGCTATAATCACTGCTCTGCCTGTATTTAGTATCACCTCTAAGTCAGATTCAAGGAGTTTTTTATTTGGGGGGTTGTAGGCTGCATATATCGTAATGCTGCTTGTGTTTTCCATATGTATTTCTATTCCTGTAGTTTCCATGTGTTCTGTTTGGGGTTCTGCTATTGAATTATGTTTTATGTTTCTTTTCACAAAGATGGCAGTGCCTCCACCTCTAGCAAAGCATCTGTCTGTACGGTAAGTGCTATAACCATTGATTCTGATTTTGTCACTTGGACGAAGATGTGTTTCATTTATGAGGATGATGTCTGCTTGAGTTTCTGCTGCAAACTCCTGCAGCTCCTGTAATTTAATAGATAAACCATTTGCATTCCATGAAACAATTTGTAATGATTTCGGTTTTCTTTTAGACTTATCCATTAAGAATTTCCATAAAGTGATTGTGTATGCCTTAAGATGATATCTTTGGCTTCTTGAGTTGGGTTGGTTTGTTGTAGTTCAGCAAGCATTTCACCTAAGTGGCTTGTTATGTTCAGTAGGATAGGTTTGTTGGTTTGCTGTGACTGCTTTGGTTTTGGGTCTTTTTGGAAGGTTGATCTTGTAACTTCAGCATACGATCTTCCATCCGTTGTGGAGACTATGGTTTGATGGGAAGACGCTTGTTGTTGAAGAGGTTTACTGGTTTTGAGTTGTAATTTTTGGTTTTGGGGAAATGCTATACAGCCCCTATAGTTTGCAGGGTGTGGTCCTCCGCAGTTTGCACACTTTGCTGGAAGTGTACGAGGTTTATGGCATTCATTTGATGCATGTTTGCCACCACATTTCACGCAACGAAATTCAGCCTTGCAGCATCGTTGGGCATGCCCTATCTTCTGGCATCTATGGCACTGGGTTGTAGTTGATTTGTTTCAATGCCTCAACTTTTATGACTAGATCACAGATGGTTTGGAGATTGTATATATGTTTTTGGTCTTTACTTATTTCCACTAGAATTAGGGGATAGGGTGTTTTATCAGCTCTCCGCATTCGGCTGACTTTAATTGGGCTAAATTCCTTAAGTTGGAGGTCTGTAGTGAGGTCTTCTATTTGTAATGTTTCAGTTACTCCCCTTAACACTACTTTTAAATTTTTTTCACTGTTGAGTGCAAAAGTGTGGTATGGCAAATTGTTGTTGTCTAGAAGTTTGGTCATTTTTCTGTAATCTGATGATGTTTTAGGTTGTATGCGAATCCCTTCTTCTGTGTTTGTGGCTTTAATGAAGGTGATATCTGAAGATTTCAGTGTGGATGCAACGGACGTCCAGTGCTCCTTGGCCCTTAGGACGACTGGGGGTACCCTTTCTTTAATTACATTATCTGGTTCTATCTCCGCTGTTTTGGGTGTATCTGCAGTAGAGGAGATTTCCCTTTTCTTTTTGACTGTTTGGAATTCTGTGTTGGTTTCCAAAAACTGCGGAGTATTATCCAGAGATGCAGCATTCTCTATATTCGTGGAGTGACTTGATTCTGGTTCAGTCAGCATACTTCCTTCATTAAAATCATCCATCCTATCTTCTGTGACTGCTGTAGGGGGGGGAATGTATCTAACAGCTTTACTTTCCCTGGCCAGTTGTCGCTCAATAGTTTTCCTAATCTTAGGAATTCTCTGTAAACTTCTTCGAATATGCTTTCATTGAGAGGTTTTGTCATGACTGATAGAAGGCAACAACTCTATTAGAATAAAGTTTGAGAATTGGGTCCTAGAGCCCAATGTAAATATCCCGTAGATCAAATCGATCTACCAGCAAAGGTAGTAAATGTTTCACAGAATGAAGAACACTTACCTCTATATATCAATATCCCGTAGATCAAATCGATCTACCAGCATCAGTAGCAAATATTTTACAAAATAAATTTTTCTTCAGAAAATGAAGAACGCTCATAACAACTATTTAAATCACTGATCACATATATAAACACTTGGCAACCGCCATTACGCACCAGCGCCCTCAGAATGAGAGTTCATTGTTTTATAAATCTTTTATAGAATGGGAAGATAACGTATATAAAATTCGAAATGAAATATGTTGTTTTATTAAACGTAGCTTCTAATTAGATTTAAAACTTAAAACGGTAATAGTGACAGGCCAAAAAAATGTTTTATAAATAGCTCATGTAGATTCTTTCAGTTATTAAAATGAATACTAAATCTATCACTAAAATCTAACCAGTTTGTCCAGATTTATAATTTCCCTACCATTTTACATAATCTAGTTATAATAAATTAGAATCGATTCAGTTTTTTATTTAACTAAATAATGTTTATGAATCAATGAATTACAAGCATTGCTCTTTTTTTTGTGTGTGTGTTGCTCTTTATTTTATTTTCTGTACTGTGGAATATATACGAATATTTCATTAGCAGCTATGCATGATAACAATAATAATAAAAATATGCTTAAAACTGTATAGGTTGTGTAAGCAATTTGCTATATATGTACATATAGAGTATAAAAAGAGAGTGGTTTTCCCTTAAGTTGATGAAGGATTTCACAAGCATATACATCCTGATGAACTGCTGTGTTTCTTGTTGTTGGAGGGTATAGGCAAGTAACAAAGTAGCAATCACACGCAATATCGTAGACCGTGACAATGTAAACACAATATTTAAATCATGTCTTTCGTAAATATGAATGATAAGCCATCTTGACAAAGTGTTGTGACATCATGAGCTGCTTTAAAAACCTCTAAAAACGACCAACAGGTAGCGTAATACATAATTATTTTCTTCCGCATTTTTAAATAAAAAAAATATTAAGAGTGAATCAAAAATAAGGGATTATTTTCTTTTCATTTTTCATTATACACAAAAATGAAATTTATCGTGATCTGGGGATTGTTCGTTTTTTATGTATAATCTCATAAATGTTATTCACTCCGAATAGCATTTTTGCAAATGCTTTTTTTTTTAAAAAAAATAAAAAATAAAAAAAAATGCAATAATAAAGCTCTTTTGAAAATTCTAGACAATTGCATTAATTGCTTACAGTTCACCTATTTGTTAAATCTAACTTTAAGAGATAGGTTCACTTTACATTTATATTGCAATAACACAGGGATATTCGTAAGTGACCTTATCAACAAAGCAAAAAGAAAACCGGTTGTTTCCATACATATGTTCATATCCGCTGATGTGTTAATCTTTATAAACAGCACTTGATAATTCAGAAATTAGTTACGCCTTTAACATTTGCATACCAACATCGATATTGTCTCATGGAGTACCTGTTTTCAGAATTTCAAAAATAAACAATATGCAAAGCAACGGATCTTCTAACATGCGTCACAAGCGCTAGTTAGGACTACACGCACAACGGCAATTATAATTATGCTGTAATAAGATAACGTTGAAAACATTGCCTTTTTCATCAGGACCAAAAAATAAAAAATAACACGAAATAGGTTTTACCGGACACTTTATGGCATGACTCTTATGATATTAACAATATAAATTAGTTGTGTAGGAATAATTTTTTTAATAAAGTAATAAAAAAATTAAATACGGATTACTTACCTAATGGAATTTTTGCTTCCTATTATTATTATTATTATTATTATTATTTATTAATTAATTTATTTTTTTTAATTTTTTATTTTTTATCATGATCATGATTTTGATTCTGATCATTAATATTATCAATAGCTAACTTACCAGTCATTTCGAAAATTCTAGAAAAAATAACACACACCAGGCTACAGAACTATTTACAGAAGTACAACATTATCTCAAAAAACCAATACGGCTTTCAGAAAACAAAAAGCACCATCACTTTATTAGAAGACATCGCCGACACCATAAACAAGCCTTCGATAAAAACAAGTACGCCGTCCTAAAGCTTTTGATACACTTGAACATGACATACTACTCACCAGTGGCGTCCCGTACATAAGCACTGTGAGACTGCAGCACTCCCCCCCCCCCCCCCAAGGAAAAAATGAAAAAATTAAATTTTGTTTGTGCTTATAAATAATAACAATGCTTATAACATTATATAAATGAAGTAAGACGTAAAACTTTTATTATTGGTGTTTGTAAGTGGTGAGGGTGAAATATTTTTAATAAAGCAATTTTTTAATATGTAAATTTATTTATAAATAAATTGGTTACTGATTAGAAAAAAAAAGATTTTTTTAAAAATTTTATTTTGTATATGCAGTACCCCCCACTTAAAATTTTCACCGGCCGCCACTACTACTCATTAAACTATACTCAATCGTGATAAGAAGAACACTGCATATATGGAATTACCTCTCAAACAGAACACAAGCAACAAAAATAGGTACATGTCACCACACTACTAGCAGTTCACACAGATATCAACAAGACTCTTGCCAAAGCACAAGACCTAAATGATATCACAACATACTTCTACTAAAGCTCAATTGTAGTCAACGGCACCACCAAGACACAGATGTTAATAATACATAATAATCCGAGAATCACGTACCCCGCATCACTATCGCTACACTGTCGCACATATTACTGCATTAACAACAAAAATGCCTGCCAATGTCCCGAAATCAAACCTGTAACGCATGCAAAAGACCTTGGCGTTTACACAGATTGCTACATTAAATGGACAAAACATATAGAATACCTACATGCTAAACTCCGCATCATCGCAGCAAAACTCTTCCAAGTAAAAGACAGGATTCCATCTAACATAACATCCTTTATCACGGTGTCTGTGAATCTGTACTCAGGTACAGTATAACGGTCTACTCAAACGCATCAAATAGCTACTTAACAAAATTAGAAATATTACATAGGAAAATTGTGTCAACAGTGATTTGGAGACCTTATACACAACAATCAATATCCGAACTGCTTATGGCGACACACGGAATCCTATCTATCCCAATGGCTTTAACAGGCCTTTTGAGGCCCACAACCTTCCAAGCATGCTTGGATTTCGTAACCGAAATACGAGGATAGAATGGTCACTCCTATGCCTCAAGGTATTCTTGGCTGTATTCCTGTGTGTTCACGGGGCCGGTTTGCCTGCTTGCGGGATGAAAAACGCCAGATAAACTGGCGGAAAAAACCCTACTGCCCGCGCCCAAGACCAGCTAACTTGGCTATGGCTGAGGAAGATCCTTCAGCTCCTCACGTCTCCGACGAGAATCGAACCTAGGACATTCCTTCCCCAGGCATATGGTTGCGAAGCGCAAAGCCACTAGGCTAACCGCGCGGACTCAGAATCCTGAGCATTAAAAATCTGAAACACTACATAATGTTACTAAGGAATTACTTCAACATCACCTATCGTAACAACAGAGACACATATCGCATAACACGACCCACAACAACTCTTTACGTCCCTAGACCCTTCAATAATTCATACAGTTCTTTTATGAGATCGCATCTGATACCCACGCTATTCAACAACCTACCAAGAAATTTAAAACACATAGATAACTACAGAACCTTAAAACGCGAAGTATGAAAACTATACCAAGAAAGTTAATATACCATTAACACTAATATACACATCGCAAATCATCAGCATCCAAAGCCTACATCCCGTGCATAAACAGTACCAAATAAAATAAATAGTGAAGGCTAATCCTACTCTCTTCATAAAAGCTAACCCTGGCTTCAAAGTAGGGGGGGATATTAGCCCGCCACATTCAACTAATCCTCATAATCATAGAATGCAAATTATTCTAATGTATATGTTCAATACCGTGTATAATAATAAATGATGATACTGATATGGAAAAAAAATGTGTTTATATTTAAAGAAAAAAATATTAAAAAGAAATAAGGTACATAAACTGCGTACAGAATTTTGTACAGAGCAGAAAATGCAGTATATCTTAATTGTACATATGTAAATACTTTGTATGATGATAATGGGGAATATTATTATTAAAAATATTATATAGAGAAATAATATATTTTTTTATAGTATATATAGAGTGCAAAAAATGCATAAAACTGTAATAATCATCATTGTTAATATAATAATAATATACGTACGTCGTAAACAATTATTATTATTATTACTATTTAAAATATCATCATGTATGTGCAAGTATCTTTTATGCACAATTGTGTTCATGTAATGTATCATAAATATTATATATAAAAAGTTATTGTATGTATGTAATTTATATGAGAAATAATAAAATGTTAAAAAATATTATTATTATTATTATTTTATCCCTAGCAAAATTGGAAAAACAGCAGAACATTGCGGCTTTCGATTGGAAAAGACCTGGGATCGATTCTAGTAGTGACGAGGAGAATCTTTTTATAGGCTTTTTCAACTGAAGGTGAATTAGCCGATCTCATCTCATAGAAGGTAGCATGTTTTTTTTTTCTTTCCCAGAAACTCGGGTTTTTCATCCTGCATACAGACAAATCGGCCTTCAGAAGACACGCAATTTACACACAAAAAATACTGTCGCTGGTGGTGATGATGGACGGTAGATGGTGTTAATGGTAGTAGTGTCGTAGTAGGAGAATTAAGTAGTAGTGGAGAGGGTGAGATGTATTTAGCAAATTAGAGTAGAGTGCCCTCCTGCGATGAGTCCTTGGATACCCTGGAGGTGTCAAGTAATAATAATAATAATAATAATAATATTGTATAGTCCTGATATTATCATACCCTGCACGCTCTTCAACGTTAATTTATCCTCCTCAAATCCAGGTGACAAGATCTGAGTACCATAACTGATGAGCTGTGATCAGAACTTTATACAATGGAATCACCACTCTTCTTTCTCTGCTAGTGACTGTTCTTCTGAACATGGTACCAATCTTCTAGGGTATCATTACTATCTCTGCTATATTATCCCTCAAACTTCAAATTTCTATCGATCATCACCCAAGAGTACTTGCCTCTTCTGGTATAGTTCCACCAGTAGAGTATGCAGTCTTGTTCCATTGGTGTATCCCAAATTTCAATCCTACATTTAGTTCCATTAAACAGACACCTATTCTTTTTGCAAATCTGTCCAGTCCAGCTTACTCAAATCTTGAAGGGCCACCGCATCGGTGGCCTTTCAGGATTTAAATCTACTGGGACCACCTGTTTCACTTTATATCAATTGAATATCCTCTGCAATACACTGAGAATGTCATTGGTACAAAGGTGAAGCAGGTGGTCCCAGTACTGAGCCGTGTAGGACCCCACTTGTTACTTTCTACTTCCTTGACACCATTCCTTCGAACATGACTTTCTGGTATCTATCAGACAGGCAATGTCCATTCTGTTCATTAACCTGTTATCTAAACCTATATGCCGTAACTTAATAACTTAAATATCAGCTTATCATGAGGCACCCTATCAAATGACTAAAATAAAATAAAATTTGCACTTGTTATTTTAATATAAAAGGCAAACAAATTACTAAAATAAAACAAAATAAATGCATGCTGATCCTCACAGATAACATTTCCCCTCTCTAGTTATCCAAACTCTTAACTACAGAAGAAATTATTTTAACACTTTTAATATACCACCACCCATATGAAATGGCAATATCTCACTGTCCTCTCACTCCTTGGGCAATTCTCCCATAGCCAGACTCTCACTGAAAAGACAACTGAACAGAGCTATCAGTTCCTTAGCACATTCTCTCAAAACAGAAATCCCATCCAGTCCCGATGCCTTATTCAGATCCATAGAGCCTCCGTAACTCAGTCACTATAGACGAAATCCTTTGGTCGGAAAGACCTGGGTTCTATTTCCGTCAGTGACGTGAGGAACCTTTATCTGGTCTCTTTCGAAGTGAAGGTGAGTTAGCCAGTCTCATACGATAGGGTTTTTTCACCCGGAAACTCGGGTTTTTCGTTCTCCAGAACAGGCAAATCAGCCTCGTGAACACACACGGATTATGGTCAGGAATACCAAAGACAGCCATAGACTTGATTCGTCAGCTATGATGCTCCCAAGCACGGATAAAATTAGGGGGGAAGGGGATTGAGATGGTGCCGTACTTCCCTGTAAAAAGGGCCTCACAGTCTTTGTATCATCAGACGCTAAATAAATAAAAGGAGATCCATGGTACTTAGAATTCGAAACACAATCTCATACACTTCTATGCCTTGCTCTCTCCATCCCGCTAGAAATAAAACCTACTTTTCCAGGATGCAATACCCCAATAAAGTGATCAATATACAGCTCCACTATGTCTTCTGCATCAATCACTCTGCTACCATTTTCGTCTAACAATTTCATTCTTTCATAATCATTTCTCCTCCTACTAGCCACATAACGAAAGAAGTCCACTGCATTTTTCCTTGGCTCTAATGGATAATCTCTTCTCTTATTCCACTTGTTTTATCTTCTTTATTATACTAGTCACTTTCCTGGCTTGAATCTTATATTCCTCTTGCAACTTCTCTCCAACCCTCCCTTTATACTTTATCCATAATCTCTTTTTCAGCTGCAGTTTGGTTTGATTTCAGTACTCATCCACTTCACACCAAAATGAGTACTTTCCACTTGAGGTATACAACTTTTCTATTGCTGTTAATAAATTGTTCATTAGTTCTCGTGAACTAGCGATATATCCCTTCCTTCTTTCATCCATGGAACCACCCCTAGCTTATTTCTATGATTATTATATCCATCTGCTTTATAATTCCACATAAAGGTGCTTCTACTTGATATCCCTGTGTGTATTTTTCATCCTCCAAGTCAAGACTATATGGTCATTCTCACCTACCGTGGTAAGGTGAGAATGACCATATATCTCAGTTACAATCACATTCTCTGATGCTAGGACTAAATCTAAAACTCTTGAATCTGATGTTTCCCTACTACATGTGTCTGGGGGATTTGTTTTTCAAGAATTCTAGATACTCCGTCCCCTTACTACTATATGCTGTTTCCTCTTCCTAATTTATACTAATATAGCTCATAA
This sequence comes from Typopeltis vanoorti, assembly GCF_054136105.1. Taxonomy (NCBI): domain Eukaryota; kingdom Metazoa; phylum Arthropoda; class Arachnida; order Uropygi; family Thelyphonidae; genus Typopeltis; species Typopeltis vanoorti. The sequence continues at coordinate 53,706,755 of NC_143567.1, read as the reverse complement.
AATATCCCATAATGAGCATCGTTCTGCACTTGCCAAACTCAACTGCCTAAATATCTGCTTCTTTCGCTCTTTGTTCTCTGGCTTATAGCAACATCCCATTAAATATCCTGTCCTTCCCACCATATTCTGAAAAACCATTACAACCGTTTACCAACAAATTCCCCGCTCGCAGAGGCACAACTCATCACTTATCATAAGTTATACATTACCATCTGTTTACCCTTACTATCCTGACATTTGCTGTACCTCTACTTCTATTCCAATTAGGACATCTTCTTTTGTCAACCACGTTTCAGTGATTCCAGCAGTCTTCGGACAGGCTGCGGCTATTGATACCGCCAGTTTATTTGTGATACTCCTCCTACCATTTGTATAGAGAAACATCGATGCATTATCACTATTCCAAAACTTATTGTTATACTCTCAGGATTATTTGATTCCGCGGTATACCATAGATTTTCCCAAATGATTGTCTACAAGAGGCCATCACTACCGCCATCCTTCAACCTGACAACTCTAGTTTCTCTATCCTAATATGCTTACTTGCCCATAGAACAATAACCTCTCCAGTTGCATGCGTCCTTCCGTGTTCGAATGCAATCCATCGATTGCATTCATTATTATGAATGAATTATCAACTATTTTTTACAGAAAAATATGACGCACGTCAGTGTATATAACTGATACACAGAAATAGATAGCAATGACAACGACTGGCAACCATCCAGCCGTTTCAACCTTGCTACAGTAGCTGGTATTTCTCATAATAAAAGTGCTAAATCAGATCCTAACTGGGTGACAAATGACAAGATCCTTGTTAAACTCATACAGCAGAACATGATGCTGAATCTCGAAAGTGATACTCATTTTCTGCGTACGATATTTAACACACAACTTCCGCATTAATTTTGCTTATTCATGACAAAAAAAGAGGTTTTGTGACGTAAAGATGATTGGTATAATTATATAGAGATGTTCATTAATATTAATTAATATTAACATTAATATTATGGTCTAATTTTTTTTTATTATGTGATGAATGAATAAAAAAAAAACAGCCTGTAACTTTCCCACTGCTGGATGAAGGCCTCCCCAATTATGGGAGAGTAGGTTCTGCTTCTCCTATGGCAACACACTCCATCTTGGGAGAGTGTATACATATTTGTCTGGATAAATGTATGAAGGTGAAAGACAATCGCACACATCCATGCCCACGGCGGGATTCGAACCCGCAGCTTTTTGGCTGAAGAGCAGATACGCTAACCATTCGGCCAACCAAACCGGCATTATGCACAACACAGCGCTTGACCTACGTTCAAATCTACTCCCTGACTAGAGGAACATTTTCTAAACCTTTCTTCGACCGGTTCCCGAGTTAGCCAATCTCCTACACGGGCAAGCGGGTTTTTTTCCTCCTGCAAACTCGGGTTTTTCGTCCCGTAAACTCAAGAAAATCGGCCGTGGAACCTACACTATCTCAAGCAATAAATATATAATGTTAGCATTAGGGACCACGAGATCGAGGCCCTTCTCAGCCGCCTACCTTCACCGGATGCCAGATATTGTTAGTGACAGTTTTTGGGCCAGTTATCTCTAATTGGCCTCCAGTGGAGATTGAACTTCCCCCTGTCTCCAAAAGTTAGATAGGGCTAATCGGCCTCGCCTAATCCCACTAAGGATATCAAAGGCGTTAGCGTTTGTTTGATGAAGAGACAGGCAAAAAAAGCACTGCCATCTCTTAGACCTAACCTTAAGGATATACTGTCTGAAAGACTGTGGCTTCTACAGTCAAGTTTCTTGAATTGACGGGATGTAAAACCAGAGTTTTTGGGAGAAAAAACCCGCTTGCCCATGTCAGAGATCGACTAACTCGGCATATATATTTGTATGCAGATTTCATATATAATTTCACAAAATTTCATATATATATATGAACTTTTGTGAATCTGCTTATTCTCTTATATAATTCAATATATAATTTTTCATTTATACTAAAATTGATTTCCTAAATAGCTGAAATATTTTACTTCTATAAGTTATTTGTTGAAAATGTAGTTTTCATGTTCTTCTATATTATTCAGGCCTTCATATTTTTATTGCAGGATTTCATGTCATATTTCTTATTTATTCACTTGAGTTAAATAATCCTGAAGATTTTAGATTTATTTAAGAGTACAACACTCGTTGATTAAAACAAAAAGCTGAATTTGATATCTCCCATTTTCACATCATGTTTAATGCAATCTTCCTCCTTCATGTGATCAATACAGACGATTAATAATAGAAGAGATACCATCCAATTTTACATTCAGTTCAATATAAATCAACTGCATGCTATTTCCCTATTTATTATTCAATTCTAACTGCTGACACAATTTAAACAGACTTTTCATGAATTGCTATAAATAATGTCCCATTTACATTTGTATTTTCAGCAGTTGCTCACTTTGTCATATGTTTTTACGGATCTACAAAACTTAAATACATATTCTTATATTCACCTATATGCTATTATCTGACATAGTGTGGATTCTGTGATCTACAACTCAAGAAAATCGATAGAGGAACTTTTTCTAAGCATTTCTTCGAAGGGATCCGCAGTTAGTCGATCTCTGACATTAGCACGTGGCTTTTTCTTCCGATAACTCAAGAAACACCTATATTCTTATATGCACCTATATGTTATTATCTGAAATAGTGTGGATTCTGTGATCGATAACTCAAGAAAATCGATCACAGAATCCACACTGTCAGATAACAACACTGTGTCAATGACAAGAGCTGGCGACAGTTGTAATCAACACTTCATCGGATGCCACTTATAATTACTAATATCTTGCATCATTAGTAATTATAACATCATCTTGCAGAACAAGAGGACAGATTGAACTGTCCTCTTGGTCTCCAAAGACAGACAGGACTAAAATGGCCTTGCCTTTTTATATACAGTATATATATATAAGGAAATAAAAGGTATCAGCTGATTTTTTAATAAAAGATAATTAAAATCATAGTGGTATTTCTACCTAGCCTGTGTAGCTCAGTGGAAGTGGCACTTGCATCCTCTGAGCTACGCCACTTAAACTTAAGTTCTAGTCTAGTCAATTGGAGGAACGTTTTCTAAGCCTTTCTTCGGCTTAAAAAATCGATCAAAGAACTCACGCTACTCCAGACAATAATATATCCGTATTAGTATTTAGGGAGACGAAATGAGTGAAGCTGTCTTGTTTACATACTCTCTTTCTCTCTCTCTCTATTTGAAAAGCATGAAGAAATATATTCATATCTTAAAATTATTATTCTTATCAATCAAGTTCAAAATTTCAGTGACTCAAAGCAATTTTAAACTTCCAAGTTGAAAATTGTAATAAATTTGATACTTTATATTTATATAAAGAAACGTATTGTATAATGAAATCTCCAATGTCTGCCATCAACAATTATATATCACGACTGACATTGTTTATTGGCAAAATCGTGCTATGTGCTGAGTGACTAGATGGTGATGATGCAACTAATTCAGTAAATCGTGCTAAATCGTTATAATGAAACAAATTCTAGTAGAATTTGTTTTCACCAGAGGAAACGAGAGAGAGGATGTGCAACAAAAGTACACCTACTGTACCTGCAGTAACAATATCAACCAATTTTCACATACAACCTTGATACGGGCCCATGAAAGGTTGACCATACTTACATGGCATGTGGCCCGTATCTTGAATTATTTAAATATAATATCAGACGTCATCACGAGAATGAAACCTAATACACGGATTCGAACCGTGAACTTGGAAAAAATCAAATTAATAAATTACAGACTTCTTTGACTGCTCAGCAAAACATATTTAGGAAGCGAAGTATTCATAATGAATCGATTGTTCGTACTAGTCCTGTCGTAAGGGAACTTATTGCGAAAGAAGGAAGGTGTTATACAGACTCAGAATTTATTAAACGATGTTTATTACCTGAAAATGAACAAATATGCCCAGAAATGAAGACGTTATTTCAAAATATTAGTTATCTGACAGGACTTGTATAAGACGAGTAAGAAGAAATCGGTATCAATTTATTTGAGCAGATTAAATTTAAAGCAAAATCATTTGAGTGTTACGCTCAAGAAAAGGATGAAAGTACACAGACATTGCGCAGTTAATGATATTTATTCGAGGCATCGATAACTTTGATGTTCATGAAGAATCGGCCAGTTTGTGTGGTTTCAAAGGTACTACAACCCGCAATGATTTGTTCATAAAGATAAAAGAAAATATTGATTCTTTAGAATTGGACTGGAAAAAAATTATGTAGTGTGATAACCGATGGATTTGTGGCTCTAACCCCAGTGCAGTACATCGAATTTGTGCGGAATTACAGAATTTAGGTTTTATGATAATCCAGTGGTGTTTCGTTGCATTATTCATCAGGAAGCACTTTGTTGCAAAATTTTGTGATCAATGAAAGACGTTATGGACATTGTGATATCAACTGTAAAATTACATCTGACGTAATGGTCTGAAACACCGCCAATTTCAAGAATTCTTGATAGAAATAGAATTGGAGTATGAGGACGTTATCTAGTACTCAACTGTTAGATGGTTAAGCAGAGGTGCTGTGCTAAAAATATTTTTTAAATTTATGTGAAGAAATAGATATTTTCATGACGGAACACGAAAATACTGTCCCACAACTATCAAATAAAAAATGGATTATGTCTCTTGCATTTACGGTAGATATTACAACGTACCTTAATGAACTTAATTTGAACCTGCAGGACCAAGGTAAATTACTAGCAGAAATGTTTCCTGACATAAAAGCTTTTGAAGGCAAACTATGTCTGTTGAAAAAATATATTGTGGAAGAAAATCTACATCAATATATTTGTTGCAAATTTGCAACTACAGTTAGCAAACACAAAAAGAGTTTTTTTTTTTTTTGTTCATACTATTGAAGATTTACAAACGAAATTTTCAACAAGATTTGTGGATATTCATAAAAATAGCATCCAAATGCGATTATTTTTGAATCCTTTTAATGTCGACATTGATGACGCACCAAATCAACTACAGATGGAAGTTTTGGAATTAAAACACAATGAAACATTAAAGAACGCATTTTGGTTAGAAAATGTCTAAAAATTTTATTGATGTTTACTAAAAGAATTTGAAGGATTAATCAGTTTCGCAAAGAAGATGAGAGTCGCATTTGGAAGCACATACATTTGCGAACAAGCATTTTCTGCCATGAGTTTTAGAAAAAATAAATTTTTTTCTCGACCTGACTGATGAACTTTGCATTCATTTGCATTTGAAATCATTGATTATTCTAAGTACTCTTGCCAATTCAGATCACAACGTTCCTTTTGTCACAAATCCCCACTCCTTTGGAGTGGGGATTTGTGACAAAAGATAATTCAATTTTCTCTTCTACCACAAACCTACATCGGTTGTATCACTAAACAACTTTTAAGGGTATGACATTGTTTTGAACAAGAAAGAATCAAGCATGCAACTATTATTGTAATCGTCAGTAAGTCAACCAATGTCTACAATAGTTGCAAATACGTCAGTCCAAAATGCAATTCCAAATGTAGAAAATCTGCCAAAAATTGAGGCATATTTAGATGGAAATTGTTCTGCAGATTCAATCCATAGCCAGCAATTAATGTGTAACTGTTCCAATTTTCTTTCTGCCTTTTTTCCCTAAATCTGGATAATTCTTTTGTACTGTAACAGTCATGAACAATCTCTTATCATTTTTATAGTTACAGTTATCGCATGGATGATTTCAACAGACCTTTAAGACTATTAATTACATGGTATTTGTTTTGAGGTTTCGCCAGCAAATGCCATCGGGAGAAAAAAGATAAGAATTATAGTCCAAATGGCATGACTTTGTTTATTTCCCAGGGTGGTGCTTTATGGGTAATATTTTTAGTTGTTTTCACACCTTCCTTTCCAATGCTAGCCGGTTGAAAGAGCGGTTAGCATAATCACTCTGCAATCAACAGATTTGAATCCCACTATGGGTACAGGTGTTTGTGATAGTCCTACAAACTCTGTGTGGATAATTCCTGACAATATAAACACTGACTGCTCATGTATTGCTATAAATAATGTCCTATTTACAGCATATATTTCTATCATTTTCAACAGTTTCTCACCTTCTTATATGTTCTTTTTTTAATGATCTACAAAACTAAAACACATATCCTTATATGTTGTTGTGCCAGTTAGTCGATCTTCGGCGCCAGCAGGCCGTGTTTTCTCCTGTTAACTGAACAAAAGCAATCACAGAACCCACACTATTTCAGAAAATAACACGCTGTGTTAAGGATGAAGAGACAGCAACATTATCAATAGTCTCTTCAGCAGATGCTGCTTATAGTTAGTGATACCTTGCATCATCTATCTCTGACTACGAGTGGGGATTGAACTGTCCTCTTGGTCTCCAAGATAGGGCTAAAATGGCCTCACCTACTCCCTATAAGGAAATAATATTTCCTTATAGGGAGTTTTTTAATAAAAAAAAATCCCTATAAGGAAATATGTTTTAATAAAATATTTTTTAATAAAATATCATTTAAAGTATTTCTACCTAGCCTGTGTAGCTCAGTGGAAGTGATACTTGCACCCTCTGAGCTATGCCACCTGAACTTAAGTTCAAGTCTAGTTACCAACTGGAGGAACTTTTTCTAAGTCTTTCTTCAATTGGTTCCCAAGTTAGTTGATCTGTGGCATGGACAAGCAGTTTTATTCACCAGTAAACTAAAGAAAATCGACTGTAGAATCCATACAATTTCAGACAAGAACATACCCTCTTAAGGTTAGGTACCAATTTATCATTTATCATTTCTTATACTTACATTTATCGCACTGGTGATTTTAGGAGATCTTTTCAGCCTATTAGTTCCATGGTATCTGTTTTGATGTTTCTCCAGCAAATGCCATTGGGAGAAAAAGATAAGTCTCATGCTCCTGATGGAATCACTTTGTTTATTTGTAAGGTTTGCGCTTTATGGGTAATATTTTTAGTGTTGTCTTCACATTCTTCCCATTCCATTGCCGGCCTGATTGGAGTGTTAGCGTAATCGCTCTGCAGTTAATAGGTTGAATCCCACTAGAGGTATATATATTTGTGACTGTCCTGCTAACTCTGTGTGGATAATTCCCGATACAATATAAAGACTGGCTTCTCATGTATTGCTATAAATAATGTCCCAATTACAGCATATATTTGTATCGTTTTCAACAGTTTCTCACCTTCTCAATAGTCTTTTTATGAATCTACAAAACTTAAACACATATCCATATATGTTTTTGTGCCAGTTAGTCGATCTTTGGCACCAGCAGGGGGGGGGGGATTTTTTCCCGTTACCTCAAGAAAATCGATCACAGAACCCACACTATTTCAGAACATAACATATTGTGTTAAGGATGGTGATATAGCAACAGTTGTCAATAGTCCCTTTAGTGGATGCTGCTTATAGTTAGATGTCTTGGGTTTTCTATCTTTCATTAGCTAACAGTGGAGATTGACCTGTATCCTCAGTCTCGAAAGATAGATAGGGATAAAATGGCCTCACATACTCCCTACAAGGAATTAAAAGGCGTTAACTGATTTTTTTAAATAAAAGATCATTTAAATTATAGAGGTATTTGTACATAGCTTGCGTACCTCAGTGGAAATGAAGCTTCCATCCTCTGTGCTAGACTTAAGAATCAAGTCTAGTTACTGACTGGAGGAACCTTTTCTAAGCCTTTCTTACACTGATTCCCGAGTCAGTGGATCTCTGGAACGGCCAAGTGGGTTTTTCTCCTGGAAACTCAAGAAAATCGACTGTAGACCCACTCTAATTTAAACAAGAACATATCCTGTTAGTGTTAGGTACCAAGAAATGGTACCTAGCCATCTCTTGGCAGTTGCCACTTATAATTAGTGACAGACATGGGCCAGGTACCTCGGATTGGCTATCAGTAAAGATTGAACTGCCCACTCAATCTCCAAAAACTAGGTAGGGTTTAAAAGACCTTGCCTACTAAAAAAAGGTGTTAGCTGATTTATTTAATTTAGTTATTTCTACATATCAGTGAAAAAAAAACAGTGCCTGTGTAGCCCTCAGGGAATGGCAATTTTCTTCCATAGCACCACTAGAATGCTGGAAGATAAATTTTTACAGGAGCGATTCGCAGAGGAACAGTTTTTAGGCCTTCCTTCGGTGATTCCCGAATAAGGTGATCTTTAGCTCACGAATTTTTTTTTTTTTTCTTTCTCGAGAAATCTCTGACTTCTAATCTACGATTCAAAAATTCGATCAAAGTACTCAAACTATTCCAGACAATAATAAATACCTGTTGGTATTAGGGACACGAAATGAGCAGAGTTGTCTTCTATACTCTCCACCCAGATATTCCTGATTCAGTAATAGCCCTGAGCTCAGCAGTCAGTGAATGCTTAAAATTCACGAGAGAGAGAGACAGAAATAGACAGGATACGCCTGCAGTACCTGACAGTAATAATATCAACCAATTTTCGTATACAACCTTTGTCACGAATACATGGTTTCTGTATAATCCTTTTACTGCATCAAACCTACTTGCTTTTAGTCGATTTTCAACAAATATTTTTATACGTGTTCTTCTGTAAGTTAAGTAATGCGTTCAAGTAGGAATGTTTTAAAACATAAAAAAAAAGTGAGATCGATTATTCTTTATTCGAAACAGGTGAATAAACAGAAATCCTAGTAACTTGAAGGCTTATAACCAGTCTTCATAGGTTCTTCGATACTTTTTTCCCCTTTAGATGAAATCACTGATCATTCTAAGTACTCTTGCCAATTCAGATCACAACTTTTCTTTTGTCCGAAATCTTCACTGCCAGAGGAGAATTATACGTACTCCAGGTGGGACAATCTTCACATTTGCTAGATTATTTTAAATCTTCTACTACAAACACCAGCATCGGTTGTATTACTAAAAAACTTTTAAGGGTATGACAACTGTCTTTTTTTAAAATGAAACTTTCATTCCACAGCGAAGTTTTACCACCCTAATAAATATTTTAAAGTTCTTCAGAACAACAAGGAATGAAGGATCCAACTTTTATCGTAATCCTCAGTAAATCATCCAATGTCTACAATAGTCATAAATACGTCAATCCAAAACGTATTTCTAGGAAAGCCAAATGTAGAAAATTTGTTCCATCTTCACAGAAGTTGTTTTTGCAGATTCAAGCCATAGCCAGCAACTAAGATGTAACATTTTTTTCCCTTTCTGTCTTTTTCCCCTAAATCTGGAGAACTCTTTTGAATCGTAACAGTTGAGAACAGTACGTTATAATTTTTTTATACTTACAGTTATCGCACGGATGATTCCAGCAGATCTTTCCAGACCATATTAGTCTCAGAGTGTTTTGACGTTTCACAAGAAAATGCCATCGGGTGCAAAAGATAAGTATCATGGTTCCGATGGCATTACTCTGTTTATTTGCAAGGGTGGTACTTTATGGGTAATATATTTTTAGTGTTGTTTTCACACTCTTTCTATTGCAATGCTGGCCTTGTTGAAGGAAGGTTTAGCGTAGTGGCTCTGTAGCCAAACGATTTGAATCCCATCATGGGTATGGATGTATGTGATTGTCCTACTAACTTTGTGCGGAAAGGGTAAACGGCCACCATATCACTTCTAGCAAAAGGCTTCACTCCTCAAACTATGATGTACAGGAGTGACCATACCGCGCCTATTGACGTCAGTTGAAAATAACTAACGTATATTCCAATGGTATTTACCTAAAACTTGGAAATTATAGCATCTTTACCATTCAACCACAATCTTGTTCTTGCTTTCATCTTTTCTACCATAATTCATAAATCCATTAAGAATCAGCTTCTGTGCTAACTGGAAATACTTAGCTAATAAAAAATCGCTTGTATGGATTCACAGATTGGTTAAATATAGAGGACATTAGCTTGGAAATCATGTTCGATGGAATTTTCAAACTCATGTCATCGATGGATATTATTTTGCAACTTACATTATGGAGCCGGTGTAGCTGTGTATGTGGCGTTTGCACACCACGGCGCTCGACCGTACAAAGGAATTATTTCTTCTAGTCGGCGACTAGAAGAAATATTTCTAAGCCTTTTTTTCTACCAGTTCCCGAGTTAGTCGATCTCTGGCACGGGCAAGCGGGTTTTTTTCTCCAAGAAACTAGGGTTTTTTCGTCGGTAAGCTCAAGAAAATCGACCGTAGAACCCACATTATTTCAGACATTAAATACGAGTGTAAGGGTTAGGGACCATGAGACGTCGGCACTTGTTGAGCCGTCTCTCTACACTACGTGCCGCTAATTAGGCTATCACTAATTAAGCTATCTATGATTGAGTACCAATGAAGATTAAACTGCCCGCTCAGTCTTCAAAGTTAGATAGGGCTAAAACGGCCTCGGATACTCCCTATATACAGGAATAAAAAAGTGTTAGCTGATTTTATCATTACTCACATTATTGCGCGATTCGTTTTCCTGTTTAATCTTGTAATTAAATATTTGGTTTCGAGATTATTTGGAAATATGATTTCGTAATTAATGTTACATGCGTATGTTTACGTTATTATTTGGTTTGAACACTTAAAAATGGTTTCTTAAAAATTGCTAATACGTCTGAATTCGGAAGTTATATATTTATAATGACTAACTGCTAGATGACGCTACTGAAGCTAGTACGTTAACTTAGAGTGGAAAAATACAATCCGGATTTGTGTTTTGATCACAGCCTCTTAAATACAGAGAGACATTTTAAATGAAATAATTTTAAATACGTACCTGTTGAATTATGGTGGATGAATAAAACGAATTGTCGTACTCCCAACTTCTGCAAGGTATAGTCTTGTTGGTTTCGTTCAGGATGGAATCAGAATCCCAAGCTAATGTCGTGTTGCCGAAGTCATATTGTTCGCATTGACTGAATCTTTCTTTTCCTTCCACAGTGATCCTTGGAATGCTAAAGTTTTTCCAACTTTCAGTATCATTGACCATATCTGGGGGTGGAGTGCACCAATAGTCGATTTCCGGAGCATAGAATGTAACTACTAGCTTATTCCAAGCTGTAGGAAAGGCACCAAAAAAGAATATAAAAAATATTCCAATTTGCCAAGGCCCACAACCGCCTATGATATCAGTGAACTCCTCCACACTTTCTTCTTTTTCTCTTTCCTTATTGGTGTCATTTTTCAGGACCATCTGAAGAAAATTGGTGCATTAAAGTTAATGAATTGGAAGCAAGCAGAATGGAAATTAAAATACATAAATGTAATAATAATCAATGCAATATAGTGTTTAAAATAAATTTTAAAAAATTAAATATAAATATTTATAAATATTTAAATTTAAATTATTAAATATTAAATATTAATTAATTTAATAAATATTTAATTTTTAAATATTTATATATAAATATTTAAAAAAATGTTTTACACAATACATTACAAGATAAGTTATCAAAAAGACAGCGTGTTAAAAACATGTGATTGCTCGGGTTGAAAGTACCTTCTATAATATACGCAGAAGGATAGAAAAATACATATTGTAAAAATAATATATCCTTTAAATCGTGATTTTTACTTAGAGGGCGCTAGAATATTTGCACAGACGAACAAAGTGATGTATTGACGCTAGTCGTCGTTACATGATGTGCTTTAAAATGAAGGAATATTTACAACGAAAATAAGCATATGGTGATTTAAAATAAATAAGCATTCATTTGCATAAACGGATAATTTATGAAAGCACTGGAAACGAAACACAGAAAGTTAATATTGCGAAAATTATTGAAATATATTACAACACTTTTTCCAACAATGTTCCTTCTCGTTTGCGTGGTAGAAAATATAAATAAAATAAAGCATAAGTCTTTTATAGAAATTAATAATTTCTATAAAAAGACTAATAATTAGACAACTCTTGGCTAACTGATGAATTATTAAGCCTGAGAGACGCGGATAATGAGCAACTAAAATGTATTCATGGTATAAAATATGCTAATTATTATATTAAGCCCCCCCCCCCCTCCCACCAGAACTTGGAACTATTCTTAGCTTGGAACAAAAATATTTAACGCTTTTTTTATTTACTGGAAAATAAAAGCAATGTTCATTTTTACTTCCTTCCTTGTGACACAAATAAATAAAAACACTCTGTCACCTTAATTGGTGGTGGTCTACCTTGGCCCGGCCTTGGTGGAGTTGCTTTTACAAACTAACGATGCCATCCTCTATCTCTCAACTGTTTTCGCCACAAAAACTGCACACCTTAACGCGCCATTATTGTAAAATAAATAGTCAACAAATTTAGAAAAACACATTAAATTAATTAGTAGACAATTTCAAAATCCACTGGTGCATTTAACTGAAATTAAGGAAGATATGTTGACTTTAAAAAAAAACAACTTAAAGTCTATAATAAATCGCTATTTCCTGAATGTACGGAATATTATGATAGCAAAATCTAGTTAACACTTCGTTACTATTTTTTAATCAAAATTTTCATTCAAATTTGATTCTGATCTCACATTTTTTGTAAGATCTTCCATCAACTCGTCTATATCTTGATCTTCTTTTTCTCCGCCATTTTCTACACGCACAAAAACTGAAAAACGATACCCTTCATCCATTGCCCTCACTAGACATTTTAGAGTTGCTAACTTCTTTCCTTCGTGTCCAACAGGTGGATCGAGAAGGATGGAATATCTGTGTTATCTGTGATTGGCATGATGATCTTCCTTTACATACCCACTAGGTATTTCAATAATGAAATTTAATTCTTTTAGGGTTGTCTCAGATTTTTATACCTACTTTAAGGTGATATTTATTTGTTTTTAGAAGTAGGTAGACCAGTCAAGGAATCGAAAATGGGTGAGATCCGATTACTCAAGGTTCATTGGGAATTTCGCAGTGTGAAAAATGAGTATAATCCTTATGTGGTCAAAATCCGTCGAACAGTGCAACCTGAGATTTTTTTTTATACTTTCAAAGCCAATTAATCCTTTACAAAATCCGATCTGAATACTTTAGATTTTGTAAGCTTGTCGTGTTCGATAGCTTTATCGAATAAAAGTGACGTATCTATAATATAGAAAGTCGCGCTGGAGTTGCAATAGGTTGAATGTGAGACTTAATGATTTTAACAATAAGAGTAGCCATTTAGCTTCAGTATATGAGTTAGAGTTACTCTCTAAGGCAGTGATGTTTAGCCTTTTTTTTGGGGAGGGGGGGGGCAAATGCATCCGAAGAAAGCTGACAATACAACGTACGTATTTAAAAATATGTCAAAACGCAATTCGATAACAATGACTTATTACTATTGCGTTATGAAAAATACATCAATGATTTGAGATTGTGCATTTGGGAGATTTTTTTTTTTTCTTAATTCGAGTTTCAGAGATGATTTGCTATAGGGGACTGAATGGATGCGTGCCCTTTTTTTCATTGTTCGAATTTATGTACACATGCATCTTTGCTTTTATGCCATTTTATCGATATAAGTTTGTAGCATGAATTAAAATCGTTGGTGGGCTTGCGTCCTGTCTATTAATAGGTTAGACAACATCGTTTTATTACTAACGTTTTGCTTTACTTTGATTTGTCGCATTCTCTTACAAGTTTAAGATGTTATGTACGAAGGAAAGAAAGCAACTAACCACAAAGTTTTATTATGCCATGAACTTATTAAGAGTATAGTTTCTAATTTCAAATTTCAAAAAAAAGATAGTTCATATAAACAAAAGAAAAAAACGATAACAAAAACAAAAAACCATTCTTAGCAATATTTTAGGAATAAGTTAAACGAAATAAAACAAATAAATAAACTTTAAATCGCTTCAGTATGACTGGATGAAAAAAATTAGATTCTTTTGGATGAAAAACCTAATTTAAGTTAATTAAGCATTAGGAATATATGCTATTAAACAATATTAAAATTAAATAATATATTTGCTGATTATACTTTTACAAAAATAATAATAATAGATTTTTTTTTCAGTAAAATCTTGAAATATTTTACAAAATTTTCATTGTTTTGTTTCGGGACTGATTGGGCCCTTTCGATCCAAACGGCTTAAAGTGGAATCTGTTACCGGAAGTCACTATTAGTATTATTATTAAACGAGTCCCCCCTCCCCCCGTGGAATCCCCAAAAAGACTCATGAGTCCCCAAACATCATTCACAAACATACCTAAATCAGTTTATAAATAGGCTAAACAGTATGGATTTCTCCAAGGTGTTTTAAAATATACAGTAAAAACTTCCCACATCATGTCGCGAATAATAAACAAATAAATAAATAATGTATATGCCATACATTCGAATTATTTAATGAATTTAACTTCTTATTTATACATTGGACACGCGCCATTTTGTTGATATAGGCACGTGTTTACTCAGTAAGAAAAAAGGGCTAGAATTCAAATCCAATCAAGAGAACTAGAAATTTATGGAAAACATGTTTAGTTTGTCTAGAAATTCATACAAACAAGAGACGCTGTTGTAACACATTCCTTTTTCTATGGCGTAATAAATAGCCATCACTGCTCGCACTGTAAACTTTGCACTAACCAATGTTTGATGTTTTCGCTGGAATATCACAGACTACAATTATTATACATAAAATAAATATTTTTATTTCATAAATAAAACTAGTGTCTAAAATTATTAGGATTTAATTGTTTTAATATCTGTATTTTAATATATTAAAAATACAATACAATATAAAAATATATGCTTTTGAAATATCCATTCATTCATATATTTTGTAAACTGTAGAATGTAAATATAATAAAATAGGATTAACGATAAATACCGGACAAGAATAGTTGCAATCCTATATTAATAGCCTATGCTATTAGAATATAACATACAGTAACACACGACTGCTACCAAAAGACTAAATTGTTTAGCAAACATTACACAACGTGGAATTATTTACGCGTCTGCCAAAAAAATAACTAGAATCGTGTCGGTTGGTTTCCAAAAGTATCGCCATTTACAGAAAAATATATCGGAAACCGATTTGCTATATTCTAAAGATAGAAAAAAGATGTTCATCTATACTTAATAGGAAATTTATGTTTATAACCTTTTTTTTTAGCACATTTATAGAATTTAATTGCAATGTTGTAAATCTCTTACCTTTAATTATTTGGACAACTCAACAGCACAGCAAATAAGCGAGCACGATGTGTGTCGTTCAACTGCTAGCATACTTCTATGAAGCAGGAAAATAAACGGAAAAGCTGAAACTTGTTTGACTGTTGTAGACTACTTAGATGGGGAAGAGGGAGGGGGGGGGGAGGAATCGTGCGCACGCATACTTTTGTATTATGTGGGACAATAAAGGTGAACTTTAAGAGAAAATAGGCTAAACAGTATGGGTTTCTCCAAGTTTTTTTTTTTTTTTTAATGTATAGCACAAGTGTTTATATTAATAGAGACAGATAACAATCAATAATATTTTCATATTTAACTTTAAATAATTGTGTGACGTATATATGTGATGACGGAATTAGAAGACATTTTAAAATTGTTTTTTTAAAACTAAAATTTTATAATAATGTATAAGTTGCATCATGATTATATGTATATAAAATAATTATGTACAAAGTTCCAAAATTAAACTGAATACATAAAAAAAAAAAAAAATATATATATATATATATATATATACATAAAAAAAAATATATATATATATATATCGATAATATATATATATAGAGCCTGTGTAGCTCAGTGGATGTGGCGTTTGCCAACCACGGCGCTTGGCCGCACGAAGGAAGACTTGGTTTCGAGTTTAGTCGGCGATTTTTTCTAGAGGAAATTTTTCTAAGCCTTTTTTCGACCGGTTCCCGAGTTAGTCGATTTCTGCAGGTTTGCCCGTGCCAGAGATCTCGGAAACTCGGGTTTTTCGTCCTGTAAACTCAAGAAAATCGACCGTAGAACCCACATTATTTCAGACATTAAATATATTGTGTTAGGGTTAGGGACCACGAGATGGCGGCACATTTGAGCCGTCTCTCTTCACTGAGTACCTCTTAATTAGTGATAGCCTTGGGCTATCATGTATATAAACCATACTGTTTAGCCTATGGCCTCGCCTACTCCCCGTATACGGGAATAAAAAAAAGGCGTTAGCTGAATATATATATATATATATATATATATTCAGCTATAAATTATATATTCAGCTATATATATTATATATATATATATAATATATAAATTATATATATATATATATATATAATTTATATATATATATATATATATATATATATATATATATATATATATATATATATATATATATATATATATATATATATATGAATATATATATATATATAATATATATAGCTGAATATATAATTTATATATATATATATATATTCATATGCAGGGGAGGCTCGTGCATAGACACTGCAGAACTGCAGCAGTCCCAATTTTTCTCGATATATAAATATATTTATCAATTTATTTATATTTGCTTGTAATATTTAATTTCATCATCAACAATCCTATACAATTCTCTTATTTTCTATAAAAAATAATAAAAATCCACCTTGTAGCACTTAGGAGGGGGGAGGGGCGCTAGCAGCACTGTGTTTACCACAGTGTCATATTGTTACGCGCGCAAGCATATGCAAGTCATAGTGAGATGCGAGCTATTAGCGTAATGCGGCACTGTCCGTCGTGCAGTTCCGCTGTTGTTTATATGCAGTTTGCGCCAGTAGTAGTGTTCGTAGTGTTTATCGCGTTTACTCCGTCTCTTTAAATATTTGGACATTACAATTAAAGACATAACATTTGTTATAGTTTTTATTTTAGAACATCATTGGGGTTATGATAATGAATTTTATTTTAAAGTAATTTTGAATTCCACTAAACTGTATAATTTTATCGATAATAAACAATATTTTTTCATGTTTAATTTTTTTTTTAATTTTTACCCTAATTTTGATATTTTATCCAAACTAGTACGTATACACTGTACTCACAGCGTGTATGTATATCCCGAAAGTTGCAGCACCCTTAAGCTTTCAAGCCACGAGCCGCCATTGTGTATGTATATATACTGAAAATATATACTGACCAACTGAAAATAACAACTGAAATGGTTCAAAAGCAAGCTAAAAAAATAAAAAATTGGTCAACACCCAGGAAGGATGAATTATATGGCTACTGGTTGAAATATCGAACAGGCTTACATGAAAGACTTGAAGGAAAAAGCAAAGAAGGAAAAAGCAAAGAAGAGTGGCTCACAGCAGGGAAAACATTTTTGATCATAAAGGATAAAGAAAAAGGTCCAAACCCAGAAAACTTCCGACCAATAACTTGCCTGCCAACAACTTTTAAGCTACTCACAAGCATACTAGCTGATAAAATATACAGCTATATTAAAGCAAATTCTGTTTTCGCAATTGAACAAAAAGTAACAGCAAAAATTCAAGAGGCACAAAAGACCAATTGCTGATTGATAAAATGATTCTTAAAAATTGCAAACGTAGAAAAACCAACCTTCATATGGATTGGATAGATTATAAAAAAGCGTTTGATTCGGTGCCACATAGTTGGACTTTAAAATGCACAGAACTATTTGGTATTAGCGAAAACGTGCAAAAAGTTTTGCAATCCAGCATGAAAAACTGAAAAACAATGTTGGTTATAAATAGAGAAGAAATCGGAGAGGTAAACATAAAAAGGGGCATCTTTCAAGGAGACTCATTATCTCCTCTATTGTTTATATTGTCACTGATCCCCTTAACTAGAATGTTAAATAAAACTGCTCATGGTTATCAAAATGAGCAAAAGAGTGCAAAGATATCTCACCTTTTATAAATGGACGATCTGAAGTTGTATGCAAAATCAGAGAATGAACTCGGATCGTTGCTAAACATTGTGAACATATTCAGTCAAGATATATCAATGGATTTTGGCTTAGACAAATGTGCAATTGCTGGAATAACAAGAGGAAAGCTTGAAGATATGAACGAAATCGAGCTGCTCAACGGTGAAATAATCAAGGCAATAAAATTCGAAGACAGCTACAAATATTTGGGAATTTTAGAAGCATCACAAATTCTGCACAATAAGATCAAAGAAAGAACTAGAGCAGAATATATAAGACGATTAAGAAAACTCCTTAAGTCAATGCTTAATGCTGGAAATTTGATAAAAGCAATTAATACCTGGCCATATCTGTTCTGAGATATTCAGCAGGCATTGTTGAATGGACCCAGCTAGAGGTGGAAGATTGACATTGATAGGCTATATCTATCACGCAAAAAAGGAGGTAGAGGATTATTACAAGAAGCAAGTTATTCAAGAAGAAAAACGAAATCTAAATGATTATCTGCAGCAAACAACGGAGAATTTTCTAACTGAGGTAAGGAAAGAGGGTTTATTTAAACCCATGGAGACAAAATTGGAATACAAAACCAACCAAGTAAAAGTTAGAACCGAAAGATGGAAAAATAAGGCATTGCATGGAAAATACCTTCACAGCATAGAGGACGGCGCTGACGGCAACTTGATCTGGCAATGGTTGAGAAATGGAGCACTAAAGAAAGCAACAGAATCGGTAATTTTTGCAGCACAAGAACAGGCCATTAAAACCAACGTAATGAAGGCTAAAATACAAAAAAAAAATTCAAGAAGACAGTAAATGTAGATTGTGCAAAGAAAAGGAAGAAACGGTAGACCACATTATAAGTGGATGCAGCAAAATCCACAAATTGAGTACCGTAAAAGACATGATAACGTAGCTAAGATAATCCATACAATTTACAATTTATGTAAAAAGTATGGGTTTGAAGTATCTAAAGACTATTGGAAGCATAAAGTTCATCACCAGAAAGTGGCTGAGAATTAAAAAGCTAAAATACTCTGGGATTTCAAAGTCCAGACTGACAAAAGCTTGGAATGTAACACACTCGATATCACAGTGGTTGAAAAAAGTGAAAACAAGGGCGTTAAGTTTATCGAAATATCAGTACCAGGAGATAGTCGGATTGATAAAAAGAAAACGAAAAAATTACAAAATATCGCGATTTGCAAATCGAAGTTGAACGAATCTGGCAAAAGAAAACGAAAGTTGTTCCCATAATAATAGGCGCCATCCCGAAAACATTGAAAAAACATCTAGAAGCACTCGAGTTAGATGGACTAAAAATTGGGCAGCTGCAAAAGGCCGCTTTGTTCGGCACAGCTTTCATTTTCAGAAAGTATTTCCACAACTCATAGGCCCTTGGGTAGGGCTCGAATTTGTGAAATATAACCAGCCTTTTCTTAAGACTGAGGAAGCAAATCAAGCTTTGATGAATATTATATATATATATATATATATATATATATATAATAAATTTTTTAACTTGGGGATATCGTATATTAGGATAACCAAGTAATTTTATAAACTTGGTTATTTTAACTCCTAATCCCAAGTATGCAAACAATTAAGTTTGCGCCTGAAACAAAGTTCAAGTCTAAAGATGGTACAACACCAGGCAACTCACTGTAAAGGTGGGCGAAGCGCTGATCACTATTCTTAGTATTTTCCCATAATGTAAAGCACATCTCACTAGAAGATGTATACTGCAATGCATTATGGGTGGGGTCACTATTCAGACCGGTTTCAACCTTTTTTGAGGTCTCTCAGTGAGTAGCTAGGAGTTAAAATAACCAAGTTTATGAAATAACTTGGTTATCCTAATATACAATATCCCCAAGTTAAAAAATTTATTACACACGCACACACACACACACACACACACACACACATACATATATATATATATATATATATATATATATTTTTTTTTTTATTTTTTTTTTTATTACATTTATTAAATTTATTACATCTATATCTCCTCCAGAGATTTTTATTAAAAATAAAAAACCTTGTTGCAACTCCTATAAGTAAAGTTGATAAGGCTCCGTATTACTATAACCTTGGTATTTAGGGTCTAGCTACTCACTAAGGAGACCTCAAAAAAGGTTGAAACCGGTCTGGGTAGTGACCCCAATCATAATGCATTGCAGTATACATCTTCTAGTGAGATGTGCTTTACATTATGGGAAAATACTAAGAATAGTGATCAGATTTTTACCCACCTTTACAATGAGTTGCCCTGGTGTTGTACCATCTTTAGACTTGAACTTTGTTTCAGGCGCAAACTTAATTGTATTCATTACTGAAATTAGCATAACGCACATGTCATGACTGATTATATAGTAAATATTTTTTTTTCATTTCGTAATTCTTAATAATTAAAGTGAGGTTCATAAAGAACCGGCCTACCAGGAACTCGGGGGATTGGGCGCCGTAGGCGCCAGGGAGGAAGATCCCCCCCCCCTAGTGTGTATATATATATGTGTGTGTGTATATATATATTAAGGATACCAAGTAATTTTATAAACTTGGTTTTTTTACTCCTTCTCCCAAGTAAGCAAAACAGTTAAGTTTGCGCCTGAACATAGTGTGTGTGTGTGTGTGTACACACACACACACACACACATATATATATATATATATATATATTATTGTGTGTGTATATATTAATATATACATATATATATATATATATATATATATATATATATTTTTTTATATATATTATTGTGTGTGTATATATTAATATATATATACACACACACATATATATATACACACTAGGGGGGGGATCTTCCTCCCTGGCGCCTACGGCGCCCAATCCCCCGAGTTCCTGGTAGGCCGGTTCTTTATGAACCTCACTTTAATTATTAAGAATTACGAAATGAAAAAAAAATATTTACTATATAATCAGTCATGACATGTGCGTTATGCTAATTTCAGTAATGAATACTAACACACGTACTGTTCTAATGGTCGACAATGAGTTTGATGGTTGTAATCCTGAAATGATAAAAATGTTGTCTGATGAAGGCAAACACATTGTTGGACGTTTCAAAACAATGAAGACGTGACATAAAAACTTGACAAATTTCGGCTTATCTGCTTAACAAATTGTTGTCTCATGAAGGCAAACACATTGTTGGACGTTTCAAAACGCGACATAAAAACGTTTCAAATTTAGGCTTATCTTTTTATATATATAGAATGGATTTATTGACTTGCTTAAGTCAAGTATATTGCCACTGATATTATAGAAGGAAACGACACACAAAAAAACGAAACTAATACCAAATTTTGGAGTTTGTGCAAAAGGAAATTTCTACTCGCAATGAATTGGATTATCCAATTAAAACACCTGCACATATATAAAGCAAACGTTTGGGAATAAATCAACGGATGGTAAAAAAAAAAAAAAAAATGTCATCTGTAATTCCGGCTTTCTTAGTTGAAGAAGAAAGCGAAGTAACTTGATTCATTTTATTTGTGTTAGGCAGCCAGTTCCGCGCCGGTTGTTTTCTCGTGACCTTGGAGTTCTTTCTCACTGTAACGAGAAAATAAGACGTTGATAATACATGACCTCTTTAAAAGTAGGGATACCATGACGTCTTTTTCTTCGGAGTAAAGGTCAAATAAGCCGTTTATATTTTGTAAGAGAAACTGCGCGTTTTTTTTTTCTTCTTCCTGGATACGTTAATACAGCTGTTTTTTACAGTTCAAAGAGGGGGGGGGGCAACATTTCGTTGAACTCGGAAGGATCCCCATAATGATATGCATTAAGTTTTGGAGATAGTGGATATAGTGATACTACAGATTTTAGGGTATTAAAGATGACAAATAGCTGTATGGTTTGTTTAATTTTTGGAAGGAGAAAGAGTATACATTTGGGACCAAAAAATCTCGTGTTAAATCCACTGTTTGTTTAGCTGTTCAAATCATTCAACAGTGACGGCACATTCTAAGCCACACCACGTTCCGGGTCACTGATTACCCTTAATACGAAATCCATTATTAGAAACATTATTAGAAACAATATTCAAGCAGCTGTAAGTCCGGTTCGAAGTTGAATATTAATGGTTCGCCATTTTTATTCGATGGAATACTGCTTGTCAAATCTGAGGCGTTAAATTTAATATAAGAAAAATTGAAAAGAGAAAAACCCCACCATAATTCTCTCGTCCCTCTTTATGCTTCTGAACAGACATCTCAAAAGATTGCAGCATTCGTTCTATCAGAAACTACGTTTAAAATGAGCTGTTTCAGACTTTGCTTATACTCCTCTGAAAATATTGAGTCTAACATGAATAAAATTAAAGGAAAGAGTGTAACGTGCTTCTACTGTAGACACTTCAAGTTATATGTTCAATCGATTAGGACCAAAGCTTGAATATAGTTGAGTCTAAAGTTCCTTGGCAATTGCCGGTAAAAGAGAGAAAACTATACCTAACAAACTGCTATAATCATAACACTGAATTTCATTTTAATTGGAATAAATATATTCGAAAACTAAATAAATAAAAAGAAAAATTAATTTCGCATTCAATAGTAGATTATTTACATGCTCAACTGCATTGTTAAAGAAATAATCTTCGATGACAAAACGCATGCCAAGTACGATCCATCCAAATTACCCGTACATGTAACTCTGCGAATTCTTGAACTTGTAAGCACTACCTTTATATTTTTGTAATTAAGTTGTGTATGCATTATTTTGGTCAACGATTGCTACGTTTTGTTTTATGTCTTTTACTATTGATAAAGCTTTTTTCTTCAAAATTTAGGTATTTTCGTTATTACATAAAAATCACTACCAAGACTTAAAAAAAAAAAAATGTGGCTCATATGGAAATTGACAAAAACTGAGACTTCGATGGCTATGTCAAGAGCTATCAAGGTGGAACTTGGAATGATTGCATTACACACACACACACACACACACACACACACACACACACACACACACACACACACACACACACACACACACACACACACACACACACACACACACACACACACACAGAAAGTCCACATGAAATCTTTGAAATCTTAAGGAAAAGTTTGTCCTTTCAAGAAAAAAAGAACTAAGAGTATTTTATGGTGTTTTTTAGCAACTGCATTATTTAGAGGTTAGCGAATTTTTCCAAGTGCACTGAAGAAGAAGGCATACCCAAAATTCACGTGTCCTAGAAGAACTGAAGCAGACGATCCTGATTTGTATAATACACTCATGGACCCAAACATTACGACCGCCTACCTACTTAGTAGCATATTGAGCGATCACGGAGATAACTCCTTCCACCAGGCTTAGTATTGACTCCACTAGACCATGGAATGCATACTGAGGAATTCTGAATCAAATAGACTGAATAATATCCTGGAGGTCAATGACGGAAGGAGGCACTGACGTCAATCGGTGGATGCTACGTTCCAAATAATCTCGAACTATGATTCCATAATGTAAGCCTTACGACATAGGGTTTTGCCTTTCTGAAAGAGTCCAGATTCATTGGACCCCATAGAAAAGAAAATTAACAAAATCGTAGTTGTAGTATGTACTAACGACCTAACTGGCGATAAGTTCAGTATGAGAGAGGACATGAAAGGGTTGTTGGAAAAGGCAAGAGTGAAGAGTGGGAAAGTGAAAAATCGTCATTATTTTACCTCGATATGTTAAAAATGAATTACGAAGAAGGGCTATGATGGCAAATGATTCGATGCGTAGGCTTTGCAGAAGGAATGGATGCGTTTTTGGATGTGTGAAGTGAGTTTGAGAGAAGATTGAATTTGTATAAGACGGACGGCCTACACTTGAATGCGTTTGGAATCAGGAATCTTGAAAGATTATAAATTGATATAAGACCTAACACAAAGAGTCAGGGAAACTGAATTCTGATGAAAGGAATCTCTAGAATCTTTGAGTAAGAGCGACAATGTCGGAAAACTGTGTTAATGATGAGGAATGGACTTTGTCGTGAAAATGTTAACGAGGAGAGAACGATTTCTGGTTTGTGTTCATCCGGTTCGGACCCATCAAATGTGTGCAATGATGTTTACATGTGTAAGGCATTAGAGAAGAACAGAGATCTGCAAGTTGTCCAACTGTGTCAGGCAGATTGCAGACAAGGCAATACAAAAGAACAAAAAGGTAGATTATTATGTCTGTACACGAATGCTTGGAGTATCAGAAACAAAGGGGTAGAGTATGTTGCCTTAGTCAATATGTTGCGACCTAAGATTGTAGGTATTAGTGTGACCTGGCTATCAGAATCAGTCCTACTAACTGGTATCGAGTGTAGAGGGCACAGTATCTTTAGGAAGGACAGAGAGGAGGGGGCGTGCTGCTAATGATATTGGATGACTTAAATCCAGTTTAGAGTTGAGACCTATGATTGTAGTACTACTACCAACAATCTTTCATGTGGCAGTGAGTTTGAAGCTCACTGGTGGGAGATGGAATCTAACAAGACTAATTACATAGTGAGGTGTTGTTACAGACCTGGTGGATCGGTTGCCGGTGATGAAGAAATGCATCGCCAAATAGAAAAGGTGAGCTCGAAAAGAGTAATCATAATGGGAGACTTTAATTATTCGAATATTGATTGGATAGCAGTAGAATCTCATGAGAAGAATGAAAATGAATTTATTGAGCTGTTGCGGGACAACTTCCTCAAGCAGCATGTGACAGAAGGAACTCAAGGTCATAGAGTGTTAGATTTGATTACAGAGTCAGAGGGCGTTTCAGTAAAAGATATAAATATTCTGTCTTCGGTTGGTGACAGTGATCATACGGTACTTAGTCACTTCCCAGGTAAGTGACTAAGTTTATTAGTGTTCCGTTCAGAACTACAAAGCAGGAAATTATGATCAACTGAGGAGTATACTGAGTTCAGTGGAATGGGATCAGTTAATGGATTGAAAGAATATCGACAGTGCATGGGAAGTATTTAAACAACTCTTGAATAATGCGATATTAGAATGTGTCCCTAGAGTTCGAAGAATAAATAGGATAAGAGTCAAATGGATGCGTAATCTTATTAAGCAAGAAATTCGTAAGAAAAGGACGATGTGGAAGGAATACCGATTGCATAAGGATGACCTAGCCTGCTGCTTATAAACATTATAAGCAACAGGCTAGAATAGTCACAACTGTTGTACGGAAAGCAAAGTCTGAGTATGAAAAGAAACTGACTCTGCGTGCTAAAGACAATCCACAAGAATTCGAAAGAATAACTCATCTAAATCCTGATGGCGTGAGGGTTACACATGCAGAAGGGTTGTTCAGTTAATGAGTGCCCATTTTGTTAAAAGCTATCAATCTGGTGTATGCAACTTTGAGCTCACAGTTACGCTTCACTAGCACTGTTTATCTCAACCTTCCAAACTAGTGACTGTTTAACAACTTTCGTCCTAAGGGTGGTGTCTGCGCATATATCCGCTCTGACATACCTTGCCAGAGAGTACCCAACCTAGAATCACCCAACTTTGACCTTCTTTGATTGAAAATCTTCCTTCCCCTCACTCAATCAAAATCATTTGCTGTCTCTATCGCCCTCCCCCCCCCCCCCCCAAAGCAACCGACTACTCTGAGCTCTTTAACTTCCTCTCCTTAAATATTGATTTTCTCCAATCCCACTTTCTCAACAGCGAAATTATCCTCCTAGGAGATTTTAATGTACAAAACACCAGCTGGCTTTTCTCTTGCAGTTGTACAGATCTTGCAGACAGAGATGCTGAAACATTTGCCATTACTAACGACCTTACACAACTCTTTCAGATGCTAACCATAATATCAGATAAACCAAACCACTCCCCAAACACCCTAGATCTCTTCCTCAGCAATGACCCCTTCAAATACACAGTGAAAGTAGTGAGCTCCCTGGGTAATTCTGACCACAATCGAGTGCTCATCTCCCCTCCCCGGCAACAATTCTTATACAGACACTCCCATATAAGAATAGTTTGGCATTATAATAGTGCCAAGTGGGACAGTCTTCCCAACTTCTATGCCACATTCCGATGTTTGGACTATTGTTTCCGGCCTTCTAACCCAAACATATGCACCGAACGTATTACCAAAGTAATCCTCACCGGCATGGAAACATACATTCCACACATTCTCTGAATTGCCATTCCCTAACCAAATTCTGATACTCCAAAAGATATGCCAAGGCTGTACAAATGAAACACCAGACATACCATAATTGACTGAAATCAAGAACCCCATCCTCGTTTAGAGCTTATATCGAAGCCCAAAAGATATGCAAAAAAAAAAAAAAACAATCAATGCTTCCAAAACAGAGTTAAAAAAATCAAAAAGCAGGAAACTAGCAGAATGTTCAAATAATAGCCGAGCTGTTTGGCCTCTTGCCAAAGCAATTGGCCTTAACCCACCCTTATCATACCCAGATGACTCTATTGCATCATCACTCGCAGAAAAAGCCAATCTTCTGGCTTCACACTTTGCTTCCAATGCATGCATAACTGACGATGGTAAATGTCTCCCAACCATTCCAGACACCCAAAATAAAATGCCCCTGTATCCTTTTGAAAGGATGTGATCAGAAAAATACTGTGCAAATTAGACCCAAAAAAGTCTCTTGGCCCTGATGGCATTCCCTCAGCTGTCCTAAAATTTGCACACCAGAACTGACTCCTATCCTATGTCGCCTCTATATACTCTCTTACTCCATTGAATCTATCCTATAAACTGGAAATTGGCCTATATCCAATCCATTCCCAAGAAGGGTGACAAGTCACTGCCGTCCACCTACCGCCCTATCTCGCTTACCTCAATCCTGTCTAAAGTAATGGAAAAGATCATCAATTCCCAACTCCTACACTACCTTGAAGGTACTCAAATAATAAACGACCCCCAGTATGGATTCCGTCGCAGTCGATCAACAGGAGATCTGCTCATATATGTCTCCCATCTCTGGATAAATGCCATGGAGAAATTTGGCGAATCTTAAATGGTTACACTTGATTATCTCCAAAGCTTTTGACCTGGTCTGGCACAAAGGCATGCTAAGCAAACTACCATAATTTGGTCTAACCCTGGACTTCTGTAGTTGGATTGATGACTTTGTCAACTAATGCTGGGGTTCCACAAGGTTCTGTTCTCTCACCAACCCTCTTTCTGTCATATATCAACGATCTAGTTCAGTTGACCTTCAACCCAATACACAGTTTTGCAGACCACATCACACTCCACGATTTCATTTGATAAACCTTACCCTACACAACTAACCTCAACCTACAGAACATCAACCACTACCATCTTCAATTCCGACCTCCAAGCCATCCTGCAAAGGGGTTCAGATAACCTCATCAATTTTCATTTTCAATAAAACCCAGTTTTGTACCATTTCCCATAAAAAGAACCATTTTTCTCACTATTTTTTTTTTGACGATACCCAAATTTTCAGACACTTTGAGATCTCTCTTCTTGGAATTACCCTCACACTAAACCTCTCTTGAAATAAACACATCACAACCATTGTATCCTCAGCTTCAAAAAAAAAACAAACAAACTAGGATTTCTCTTTTACTCAAGACGTTACTTCACCCCTGAACAGCTGCTAACATTATACAAATCTCAAATCCGTTCAGCTATTGAATAGTGCTCCCACATATGGGGTGGGAGCCCCCTACTCTCTCTTAAAATGCTTGACTCAATACAGAGTAGAGCAATTAGACTTATTAATGTCTTACCAACTCTCTCTCTCCCCCCACCACTTTCGCATATGGGGGGGTCGGTAAGATTTCCATGGAAAATGCCCATCTGATATAACATCAAATAATTCCTCCACTCAGCACTAAGCTCGTTGGAACACGTGCAGCTACTGCACAACATTCCTTCACAGTACACCTAGAAACAAACAAAACAGAACAAGTTTCTTTTCCTCCATCTTCATCCCTTCAACTGCTGCACTGTGGAATAGTCTCCCCCCCTGTTATATTTCCAAAGGAATACAATTTACAATCATTTAAATCAAATGTAAAAAAGTTCCTCCTTTCCCAACCCACTACCCATACACGGTACTAATGCACTATAGGTTGAATTAATTTTAGAATAAGATTACACTGGTTTTTTTTGGACCAATAAATTTAATGATAAATGGAAGAGGTATTGGAGGAGCTGTTTCACAAATTGAATAAGAATTCAGCAATAGAGACCGATGGGATATCTGCACGTGTGCTAAAAGCGTGTTCAGCTGAACTGGCCATTCCTTAGGCTGTTTAATATGAGTCTGAGAAAACGGAAGATTCTGCAGGAATGGGAAGAATGTATGGTAATTCCATTGCATAACGGTGATGCAAAGACCAACATCCAACTATCGAACAATTGGTATCTCTGGTGTTGTGGTGAAGATTTTGGAAAAATTGGTTAGAGCTCTCATTCAGAAATGGGTCGACAGTGAATCTCTACTTTGCAATGAACAACATGGGTTTACTAAGTGAAGATCATGTTTTAGCAACTTTCTCACATTCTATAACAATATTATCATTGAACTAGTCAAGGGAAATGGCTACACCATGATACTTTTGCATTTTGTTAAGGCTTTTGACAGAATACAGCATGGAAGACTTTTGCATACATTTCAGAATATAGATTTTGGATTATAGACTATTAGTATGAATAAGAGGAAGTCTGAATGACAGATATCAAAAAGTGATATACACGGGATGTGAGTATGCAAGATTTAAGATAACAAGTGGTGTACCACAAGGATCAGTGCTTGGTCCACGGTTATTCAATCTGTACATTAATGATATTGGGAAGGATTTGACAAGCGACATACAGATATTTCCTGATGATGCAAAGACAGATAGGGGTAATTTGGAATGCTGTTGATATGCAGTACTTGCAGAATGATTTGAATTGGCTGGAATCGTGGGCATGGGAAAATGGATGTCAGTTCAACATCAGTAAACGTAAAGTCATTCGCTTCGGCATGATTAGATATCCAATGTCATATTATATTGATGGAAATATGCTTAAAGAAACTGATGATGCCAGGGACGGGTGTTAATAGATAGGAAGTTGAAGTTCAGGGGCCATGTAGCAAAGATTGCAAATACAACTGAAAAGTAATTGCAATGCTGAAACGAACATTCACATGTAAAGATAAGGATGTTATTTTGTCTCTTTACAAGGCCTTGATACTCCCACTGTAAGGTATAATTCGTTGAAATATTCACCGAAATTGCACTCGCAGTGTCCAATAATAGCTTCTTCCAATCACACTACTCACCATGAATACAGTCTGGACCGCTTATTCTTCCTACCAACATACTTGCTCAGTTTCCATGGATGAACCCAAGTTCTCTCCTCCACACCACACACGTACCATGAGTTGCAAAGTTTTCCCCTGTATCTATACTCTATGAACCCTTACTAGCTTGCATGTTCTTATGGAATCTCCCCTCTGTCTAATTCTCAAAATATGAAGGCTTCATATATTCATATACAAAGTTCCACAGACAAAATATTAGAGTACTCATGTTCGCTGGATTCTTATTGGCAGTTTCGTCATCTCTATAAAACAACTTACGTAATCATATCCGAGCACAGTAATCCTCTAGTCTTGTTAACATTGCAGTTATTCGACGTGATGTTTTAGTCACCTGAGTAATGTAGCTTCTAAGCTTTAATTCATTGTTAACTACATGAGGTTTAAGTCTCGAACGTCCTCAACCACTAGCAGCACGTCCCATCAATATACCCAGTGATACTTAGTCTGCAATGTCTACAACCAAAAATGCATGCTTTGCAATGAAACCTAAAATCACACTCATTAACATTTGGCCAAAGAATCAGTTTGTTCAAGTCAATCTAGTCTATGTACAAGGATTCTGCATCAGAAATGTCCCTTTATTACCGACCGAAATTAGCATCGTCTACATATAATTGAACGTTTCCCTCCAGACCATTTCCAGTCATTGACATACAAGTAAACGGGAATGATCCAAAGACAGAACCCTCACTATACCCCACTGGTCGCCTTTTAGATCTTTAGCGTGGTTGTCTAACAGAAACTTCAGCGCATACCACAAGTATATTTTGCGTAGTCGGTATAATAGCCTCATGTGAGGAATTCTGTCAGATGCCTTGGCGAAATCTAAAAGAATCGGCGTATCCATTCCACTTATCCAACTTTTCTGTCCCTCTACTGTAAACAATACCTACCTTTTAACAAAGAGATACTATCCTCTAAAAAACATTAAAGTGCTATCTCTCGGATGCTCTTTTTTTGCTAACTTTTCTAATAACCTTAATCACTAATTCAGATATACCGGAAGCACGAATACATCGATGCATCAATATTGTAAAATAAAAAAAAAAGTAGTTGTACTACAAAATATGGCAAAGCAGTTAAGGATGCGAAGTATGGAGAACGAAAGAGAAGGCTGTGATGAGAAAGAATGCCACGGAAGAGTACTGTTAATCCAGATACAAGGAACAAGCAAAAATAATTGTATGTTACAGTTTCTAAGGACCATTTCCTATCCTGGAAATAAGCGTAGAATGCAACTTCAGTAAAGATTCACAGAAATCCTTAAAAGACATTCATATTCTTAATAGCTACAGTTGACAGTTCCCCTGCGATCCTGTTATTTGATTCAAAGACTTAATTGTACATCCTCTTTCTGTCCAAATTAATCTAGAATAAAACAGGGGATTTTCCAAAGATAATGCTTACCCTTTATACAATGAAAGAAACAGGTGCAAAAGTTGAAGTCATAATTTTGCCAGTAATTGCAAAGGATACTATGAATCTCAGTGTGCATTTGTGTCCATTTAAAACGACATTTAATACTTCAAACTCAAGTGGACGTTGAGTCAAGGGAAAGACTAATCTATCGAATGCTATGACTCAAAACCAGTGTTTATGGGATTAATTGGTTGTATATACGAATAAAACGTACCTGTGAAAATGGAATGTTTTATTAGCGCCTGAAGAAAGCCAAATTCCATTCTACTCCTAGATGAAATTTTTCTATAAGCATTTCTTAGGCTGAAAATACTTTCAGGCGCAAACTTTGTTTGCTCACACTTGGATAAAGGATTAAACTAAATTTATTATAGTCTAACCAAGTGAAAAATAAACTTTCAACATCTTTCTCTGAATCCAGAGTAATTTATTAAAAAAGGCTGGCACACCAATTGGCAACTCCTATAGGTAGAGATGACCTGCTAATGCTTCTACCTGATATCTCCACTTGGACCTGGCTCCCACTGAAGAGACCCCAATAAAGGTCGAAACTAGTCTGGGTAGTGGCCCTTCCCTTAATGCATAACATTATCCATATCCGCAAGGAGATGTGTTTTGTATTATGGGAGATACTGAGATAGGAGTGACGTTAGCTTGCTCCACCTTTGCAACGAGTTGCCTGGTGTTGTACCACTTTACCCCAGTCCTGAAGATACTTTCAGGCGCAAACTTTGTTTGCTCACACTTGGATAAAGGATTAAACTAAATTTATTACATTTCTTAGGCTGTTTACAAAGTCGATTTCTGAAACAGGAAAATAAGATTTTTCCTTCAGGAAATGGATTTTAAATCGAACAACTAAAAATAAAACGACCACAACACTCTCACTATTTCAGACATATGCCTATTTAGGACTACGACATGGCAACATATGTCTCTGCCTTAATCTCTTCCCTCTAAGTATTGATAGCCTCAACTCTCTATCAGTGACTACTGAAGGGTGGAGACCGGCTGGCAACCAATCTTCAAAAAAAAAAAAAAAGCTAGGGTAAACGAGCTCACCTATTCCCTTTGAGAATTTGTTTTATTTTACCAATAAAACTGTGTTTGGGGTAAATCCAGAATCTTAATGACATAAAAAAACATTAACGATCAAAGAATCCTGAAACGCAGAGAGCTCAATGTTAAGAGTAGGTTTGCCGACCTGAATAGCGTACTTGCTCTCCAACCAACAGGCCATGGGTTGGAGAGCACGTACCTCTCCATAATGTTTATTTTAATTTCAATTTACTCCATAATGTTTGTAAAAGCCTGTTACGGATGAACATGCGAAGTTCATATAACGCTTTCAAAAGAAAAAATAATAAAAAATATGCTGTTCGATGCTATTTCAATACCTTCTTTGTCTGATCTTAGCGAAGTACTCCTTAAGGGTTAAATGTTGTAATTTTTTTTAAGGATGTCTGCCTTTCCTTTGGTTGGAAAGACATAGGTTCGATTTCCGGCTAAGGCGCAAAGAAATTCATAAAGGCACTTTTAACTGAAGTTGAGTTCGCAGGTCGCATACTGAGTAGCCATGTCTCGTCTATTAAATAAGCTAACCAGCAATAATGACACGTAAATAACGGACACAATGGCTCTAGGTGCTTCGTCCATAATTCCAATTAAATCTCACCTCCGCAAATAAAATAAAATAAAATAAAATAAAATAAATAAATAAATAATAATAATCCTATAAAGCACTATGATTGCGATAATAATCATCCTGTACAATTCAACTGCTGAGACAAGCCTTTCTAAAATGCAAAAAGGTTGGGTCTACTTCTCCCTTCCATCTTGTGTGAGTGAAACAGTCAAACATTCATGCCTATGGGGGGGGGGGGTAGGATTTCGATTTTACAGATTGTTTGTCGAAGAGAAGCTATAATAACCATTCGCCCAAGCAGGCCAGCAATAAAGTATACGAGGGTGGTCTGGAACATTCTCGGCCTAACAATGAAAAAACGAATTTATAATTTCAAAATTATTTTTATTTTTCAATATAATCTCCCATAAGACTGACACATTTATTCCAGCGATGCTCCAGCGCCATTATCCCGTCCCTGTAGTGGTTCTCAGTAAGATCTGCAAAATACCCCTCCACAGCTGCAATCACCTCTTGATTCGAAGAAAATCGCTGACCAGCGAGGAAGGGTTTTAGTTTTGCGAAGAGACTGAAGTCAAAGGGAGCCAAATCTGGAGAATAGGGTGGATGATCCAACAATTCATAGTGCAGATCCCTTAATTTTCCCATAGCCAAAACACCTTTGTGGGCAGGTGTATTGTCCTGATGAAAGATGATTTTTTCTTCTTTTCTCACGAATTTTTTCTTCTGGTCTGGTTAGAAGATCGGAATAATAATCCCCGGTTATTGTTTTACCATTTTCAAGATAATTAATAAACAAAACACCGATGCCGTGACATTTCCTGCTGATGGAACCGACTTCATTCGCGCTGAACAACCGGATTCTGTCCACTGTTTGGATTCTGACGTGTGATGGTGAATCCAAGTCTCATCCATAGTAATAAATCGACGCACAAAATCAGTTTTATTCTTGTTAGAACGCTCTAAATACTGTTCAGAGATTTTCATGCGAGTGCATTTTCAATCTGCTGTGAACAACCGCGGCGCCCATCTTGTGCAAAGCTTTTTCATTTGCAATTCTTTATGCAAAATACAGTATATCCCACGTTCTTTTGAAATGCCTATAGTCTCAACAATTTCATGCACTTTAACTCGCCGTTCAACTAACACCATTTCGTGCACTTGATCGATGATTTCTGGTGTTGTTACACTTTTTGGACGTCCTTCACGTGGATCATCTTCAAGGCCGGTACGCCCATGTTTAAACTCGGCAGCCCATTTTTTAAATGTCGAAAACGAAGGAGAAGAGTGCCCATAAACTTTTATGAACTTCAAATGAATTTAATTTCTTTTGGCGTTAAACCTTCTTTTACAAAGAATTTTATAACCGCACTATACTCAAATTTACCCATTTCAGGGGATACAGACAACACTTTGGCTTCAGACAGCTGTATAAAACAAACCAGTTGATAGAATGACTTGCAGTTTCGCATGGATGCTTACGACAGATGTAACAACTTAGAATAGAAAACTGTTACCGATTGTGTTGCCATCTATTGTCGAGGCCAAGAACTTTTCAGACCACCCTCGTACATGAGATATAGAAAAATAACATGAGATGGATGCAGATTATCTATTGTATTTTCTTTCCTGTATAGAATCGCACACTTGGCAGAAATGCACTCAACTTTCACGATGATGAAAGTTTGTTAATCTACCGATTTCCAAATTAAAGTTAAAATAGTGTAGTACTTATTCGTTTTTCTCCAATATTGGTTATTTATTTTTTGGCATGTTTCATTATCGTGTCATAAATCTGGTTTAATTTTAATTAGGTACCCGTAGACGAGAGGAACTTAACAATCTACCTCAGCTATAGCCATTAGCCAGTCTTGGGCGTAAACAGCAGGGTTTTTCTCTTGGTTTATCTGGGTTTTTTCATCCCGCAAACCGGCCTGATGAACACCCACGGATACAGTCACGAATATTGCCCTTACGGGGATGCAGCAGATCAGTGGAACCGGCTGCATTAATACGCCAGTAATCCCTCATTAGGAGGGGACTCAACCCGTCCTCGAACGGAATAGAAGGATACCACACTAGTCGAAAATCTGCATTATCAGACATACACTCATGAGCGAAAACATCATGACCAACCAAACTGAACGGTTAGCTGGAAACGGGCCGATGATGATATTCCTGCTATGGAGATTGTTTCCTTGATATCACTAGGTTCTCCGAAGGTGTGTCTTCGTAAACACCTTCATTTTTACCTGTCATCGCTGGAGCACCATCGGTTGTCACTGCTATGAGCCTGTTCAGAAGAAGTTGGTATTTTTCCAAAATGCTCCACACGGCGTCAAAAAATGTCTTTCTCCTGTAGTGGTTCCATGGATGGGAATCATTTCCAAGAACTCTTCAGTAACATTCATATTGTCGTCGCAAGCCTGAAGAAACAAAGCAACTTGAGCCACGTCGTGAATATCGAAACTTTCGTCAAGTGCAATTGAAAAGAACCGTACGTTTGTGGATATTTATTGCAACTGGGATTATCCTGTCATTTCGGTTATTCTTTCCATCACAGTATTTCTGGACAAGAAATATCGCGAAATGCGTGCACATTTTTGGGACAGACGTTTACGTCTGTTTTTATCATACACTCCTTAACCAAGGAACCGTCACTAAAAGGTTTGGAATGTTTCGCCAATAAATAGCTGATTTCATAACTGGCTCTCACTGCTGATTCATTATCTTTCATAATTTTTGAAAATACTTGTTGACTTTGAAGTGAATTCTTCATACTTTTTTATTTTTCTTCTTTCAGTTTACCCTTAAAGTGTGCATATTGTTCTTTGTGAATTTTATCGTGGTGCCTTTTTTATATTATATTATTTGACGACATTAACTGTTTCGTTACAAATAATGCACACAATTTTGCCCATTGTTTCAGTGCAGAATAATTCCAATCGAATTTTCCTTGCAATTTTATCCCCTCATCAGCAATTTTTCTTTTTCCTGTTGTCTTAAAAAGCGACATTGTCTGGGTGAATAAATATATGATTAATACCAATTTTTTTATAACAATGTATTTATATAATTACTTACATTATTATAACTAAATTTATTCGTGTTTGGCGCACTGACATGTGCTTCAGAGATCGCTGACTGAATGTAGCAGGCAATTATAAACTTGCGTAGCCTGGATTCACATGGGCACGCATGCTGCGTCATGCGAACAGTTGCTAGCCAATATCATTCATTTTTTTTTTTTCGTATCTTTCCTTGAGGCGTCACGGGCCGCAAGAAATTGCTTTAGGGGTATCAGCAGTCCGCGGGTCGTCAGTTTGACACTCCTGCCTTCGAGGATTACCTCGATCGGTACCTGTCATTCTCTGCAAAAGACCGTACGTTACGTGAAACATAGCATAATATTCTATCTTGTTTCAATGCAGTTCCAGATAATATTATTACATTTTTGAATCCAACCGAGTGGAAGACAGTATTAGTGGTTCGGATTCAAGTTCCACAATTGAAGAATGTCTTGTTTAACAGAAATGGCCAAGTAAAATGTAACCAATATAGTAAAATCTCCAAAAATACTCTATAAATGACATAAGTGCATATGGAAGAATTTGAATCCGAACTACTAATGCTGTCTTCCACTCTAATGGATTCAGG
Organism: Typopeltis vanoorti; assembly: GCF_054136105.1. NCBI lineage: Eukaryota > Metazoa > Arthropoda > Arachnida > Uropygi > Thelyphonidae > Typopeltis > Typopeltis vanoorti. The sequence continues at coordinate 53,670,808 of NC_143567.1, read as the reverse complement.
TCAAACGTCCAAAAAGAAATCAGGATAAGAAAAATCAAATTGCTAGACCTAAATCGATAAAAATCGTTTTAATTATGTACCAAACGGCTATACAACACCATGAAGAAATTAATTAGTGTCATTTTCTGGCAACTGTTCGACAAAAATAATTGCTATACCAAGTGGTGTTAACTTAGGGATGCAACAGATTGGAAGAAAGAAAAAAAAATTTTGATCGACACTATCAGCCCACTTCCCTGATGTTCACAGATCACACTTGCAACCATTCTCGTTTATGCATCATTGTATTGGGTGCAGACGTGAAACCCTCTATAGTTTTATCATCTTTTAATTCGAGAGGGGAATATAACCCTCTAGTTAAATTTCTTTCACGTTTCTCATTCTTTTCTTCTTGTCATAAAAAGACCTCTTCTGATTTCTTCTTTCCATCCTTCAGTAATTTTTTTCTGAAAGGAGAAGAATGAATAAAAGTCATGAAATTAAGACATCAAATTAAAATACATCTGAAGGCGCGTACTCATTTTTTTTAATTGGGTATAGGTGATTCAATTATTCCACCGTAAGCTAGTCAATAAATAACAAAAATAATGAAGTCATTTAGAATAAAACAATTCTATCATTAGATGAACTAATGTATATAAATAAAAAAAATCCATTCGAATTGCTAATTATACTTTAGTAGTATTAAATGTGTCGCTGAGAATGGGAATAACCTTTCTGATTTGGAAGTTTACAAGGATTACTCCAATTCATAAGGAGTGGGAGGGGGGAGGTAGTTCGCCACAAAGTTGAGAATTATACGCCAGCAAGTAATTATTAAGAGAGACCTCCAAGGAGTCAGGAACTCATCGAGAAGGCCACATACTACATACACCAGCTATCATACTTATTCTTGAATTCATTCACACTGCTTGCACTCACAACATCCAATGGCAATCCATTCCAATCACACACCAGCCTCAGAGAGAAAAATCTAACCCTTATCCCCTTCATAGCGGCATTCATTTAAGCTTCCAAGGATGCCCTCTTGTCCATTCCCCACCCTCCATAAATTGAAATCCTGTATGAGCCTTTCAGAAGCTTGTAGGTCTCAATCATATCACCACTCTTTCTCCTGTTTGTTAGCGTCTGCAGTTCTACAAATTCTCAATCTGTCTGCATAATCAGTGTTCCACAATCCTGATATCATTTTAAACACTCTCTTTTGCTTTCTTTCTCTCTCTCTCTCCACTGTATCAGAATCACAAAGGAAAGCAGGAGACCAGACTTGTGCACTGCACAATAGTCCAAGTGAAGCTTTATCAAGGCCTTTTAAAGAGACAAAATGAGTTCCTTATGTTTACATGTCAAAGTTTCTTCTAGCATAATCCAACCAACATAATGCGTCATTGGATATCTTATCACACCAAAGCTCAAGACTTTGCATTTATTAACATTGAAATGACATTCATTTGTCTATTCCCACAATTCCAGTCTATTTAAAATCATTCTGCAAGTACTGCATATCAGCATTCCTGATTACTGTACCTATCTTTGCATCATCAGCAAGTAACTGTATATCGCTTGTCAAATCCTTCCCAATATCATTAATGTATAGATTGAATAACAGTGGACCAAGGACTGATCCCTTTTGTACACCATTACTTACCTTTAATCTTGCAGACTCACATTCACCGTATATCACTTTTTGATATCTCTCTCTGCCAGCCATCCTGTTATCAACACTAATATTTTATAACCCAAACTCGTATTCTCCAATTTATGCAACAATTTTCCATGCTGTATTCTGTCAAAAGCCTTAGCAAAATCCAAAAGTATCATCGTGTATCTATTCCCCTTCTCTAGTTCATTGCAAAGTAGAGATTCACTGTCAACTGATTTCTGAATGCGAGCCCTGACCAATTTATTTATTCTTTCCTGTTCTGAGACACGTATTAAACAGCCTGGTCAAAGAAATAACCAGTTCGGCTGAACACTCTTTTAGCATCCATGCTGATATCCCGTTAGTCCCCATTGCTGAATTCTTATTCAGATTGTGTAACAGCTCTAATATCTCGGGCTCACACGCCTGCGTTTCTTCATCTAGTGAAGTGGTAGCAGTGAGTTCAATGTCGCGTACACCAGGTTGATAACAACCTTTAACAAAATGGGCACTCATTAACTGAACAACCTCTTCTGCATCTGTCAACCTCACACCATCTGCATTTAGAAGTTATTCTTTCATATTCATTCTTTCTTTTACTTGCAGCATATCGATAGAATTCTTGTGGATTGTCTTTAGCTTGCAGAGCCAGTTTCTCTTCATATTTAGACAGACATAGTTTTCCCTACAACAGTTCTGAGTATTCTAACCTCCTGCTTATAATTATTATAACTGACATCATCCTTATGCACGCGATATTTCTCCCGCATCATCCTTTTCTTACGACTCTCCTGCTTAATAAGATTACACATCCATTTCACTCCTACCCTATTTATTCTTCGAACTCTCAGCACGCATTTTGCTATCGCATCTTTAAGTATTTTTGAAATATTTTCCATGCACTGTCAATATTCTTTCCATCCAGCAACCGATCTCAGTATACTCCTCTGTTGGTCATAATTTCCCGCTTTACTGTTCAGCATGCAACCTTTTCTGAATGGGACATTAAGAAAAGCTTATATGCCGAACAGTTTCTTAGTGTTAGGTTTCGTTCAGTTTAGTTTGCGGCTGAAGTATTTTCAGGACTGGGGCAACTCGTGGTAAAGGTGGTATGACTTCTCATCACTTGCCTTAGTATCCCCCATAACGCAAAGCACATCTCCTTGCGGACATGTATAATGCTATGCATTAAAACTTGAAGAAAGGATAAAGTAGTTATTGTGGTTGGAGACGGGATTCATTAATATTTGTGTGTAATAATTATCTAATTTATTACTGTTGAGTACACTGGCATTAATCGTCTGTGGATGAAAAAAAAAATAATAAAAGAAACAGAAAATAAAAAATAACGGTGAGAAAATGAACGAGAAATAAAAAAATAAGTTGAGTGAATTTGCACAGGCCATCATATACGCGTGTAGCTTCGTATAAAGTGCACCTGCTCATTTCCCACCTCAAGATTGAGTTACTTGATCTCGGCCTGTGGGAGTCCTCCGAATGGTCAGATTTTCCTAAACCGAATTCTGAACACATTTTGGTTTAGTAAGTGTACATTCTGGTATAAATATGAATTTCGGTATTTCGTGGAGTTCCTGCTATTGGCACCGTCGATGGACAGTCTCCTTGGGAAAGGCCTATAATATCACTAAGATTTTGGCCAGCCACGTATTTATATAGATATACTTTATTCTCCAATATTAAAATGTTTAACCCAACTCAAACAAGCCCAAATTTGTTAACTCCTATTAAATGTTTAAAACACAAAAGATTAGCAATCGGTTCCTACATTAAACTTTGCCTACAGCACTAATATGCTATAGGTTCCGCACCCTCTGGTGCGTGAGTTTGGTATAAAATGTAATAAAAGAATATAAACTTTTTTTGAAATAAGGAAAATAGATGAGTTGTGGAGTGAACTTGGGTAAAAGTACAAATATTGGCTTTCAATAGGACATTGTAATGTCAGCAAAATTAAGGGGCAATTGTCTCCCACGTCAGTTATTTACACCAGTAGTATCATCAGGAGATTTTCTGACGAGTCTCGAGATATTAATTCAAAGAAATAAGAGAAAAATAAAATGAGTACTTAATTTAGCTACCACCTTAAGAATGTCTTCAACGCAAGTCCAAGGGCCGTGCAATCTTCATATGCCAATGAGGCCTCTTATGGGCATTTCAGAAAAGTGGTTAGCATTAATTACGTTTCTATGACTGCAAGAGTAACTTACTTATGTCAAGGAAAGTAATATAAATGAGAGAGTACATATATTCTGGCCGAACTGTGTTAAGATGTGCTGACCTTTGAAATCCTTCAGCTTCCTCCAATGTGTCTGGCACTTTTCTACCATTGGTTTCTGGCAAAAATAAGACGAGTAATCCACTCATTATAGACATGGTTCCGTAGATGACTAGAGGGACAGATGGATGAGTAGCTTTTCCCTACAAAAATAATAAAATAAATAAATAAACGCTTATTTCTAACTGATAATTATACAGGAAATATAACAGTTAAACATTTTCAGAAAAATCTCACATACTTTTGATTTAAAATAAATCCAACAATCTCATCACAATTCTCTGTCGCTCATCAAACATCGCCATTGTATTTATAAAATTCCAGGTGAACCTACTTTCATGCACTGCAGTTAAAATACAGTGATTATATACTTTTTAAAACTAATGATAAAAAAGTTTAATTATGAATGAATTATGAATTCGTTTACGTTAATTCCAAAGACCAAATATTTATTGTTAATGGAAAAACAAAACTTACGATTTCCTTCACAAAAGGGGCCAAGACCGATCCCACTCTGGCAAACATACTGCTGGACCCAAGACCGACATTTCGAACAACCGTAGGAAAGATTTCAGCAGAATAAACATATACAATCGCAAAGGATGCTGTGATACAGAATTTTCCGGACATTGCCAAGGCATTCTTCACCCAAATAATGTCTGCAATACAAATATTAAAAGTTATATATGACGTCCGCAATATTACCATTGCGGACGTCATGGTAATATTAGCAGCGCTAAGTTGGACAAAAAAAATTAACTGCATTGTTTTGAATATACTTTTAGAGTTTTATCCTTTATAAAGAAGTACTTGGAGTATCCGATAACTTATTGGTTAAACGAAATTCAGTTTTTATTAATAAGTATTTTGGATATGTACTTGGACATGCTTCTCAATTCAGAGACAGGACATTAGTTTATTTATTTATTTATTTTTAAATCGTTTTGTCATTCTCTGCTTACAAACTCTTTACAAAGCATTTCACTACAGTGAACGTTGAGATTCTTGAAATTCTGATGAGCACTCACAAAACATTTCAAACCATCACGACACTACTCGACGACTCAAAATCCTCCTAAAATTGGAGGATTTGGAGTTAAAATTAACTGAATTAAAATAACCATAAAATGCGTGATCATTGTGGAGCTTGATGCTACTTATAAATACACATATACCGTTCTCTCAACCGCTCACAGTTGAGAGAACCGTAGCTAGCAGAGTGCCAAGAAAAGTCAATTCATATTGTTGTCGTGTGGGGGTACGTCCAACCAATTATCCTCAACCGTCTCTTAGGATCGGTTGAGTCCTCCAGTGAGGTATTTCAAGTATGTATTTTATGAACTGTAATCCGTGTGTGTGTGGTCATAGGCCGATTTTCCTCTTCTGAGGGAAGAAAAATCCCCCACCTCCATATGTGACCGGCTAACTCACCTTTAGTCGAAAGAGACCAGGTTTCTCACGTAACGGACGGGAATCGAACCCAGGTCCTTCCGACCTGGGTTCGATTAGGTTAGATTAATAAACATATATAAAGGGCTTCGTCTATACCGACTGAGCTACGGTGGATCTGTCAATTCATGTTGAATGGCAGAAAAGAATAAGGGTTGTAAGATTCGTCACCAACATACGAAATCACGTGCTTCATACGTAAAATTTTACAACTGTTGTACAAGGAAAATAGTTACCACTTTAAAAACTAGAATGTTCAGAAAATAAAACCTAATTTTCCGACGTGTAATAAACTCATCCAATGATTATATAGAATAATCAATCCAACGGATTGATTATCCTATTATCCAAATGGATTCGCCTTCTGACATGCGCAGAACTGTCGAGAGTTCTCTCATCTGTGATCGAACTATACCCAACTGTTACCAGCATCTCACAGAATACGTCGCATTCTGTGAGAAAACAGAATCAGAAATCGGTTCTCATTCTTAGGAAATATTCTGTGAACAACAATACGAACTCACAATTTATATTTAGACCTTCAAAAAAGGTATTCTATTTATGATTACAGGGAAGGAAGTATATCTTGTATTAATTATGGTGTGTTTTGTATTGTAAAAGAGAGGAAAAAAAACTTCTGAGAGCAAAAACGTTATCAGCTCTGTGTGACACCAGCTTTTAGTTGAACGATGTCTATAAAGGTTGCCCTTGTATCCCAGACAGAGAATTTGAACTAGCTGTTTTCAAAACGTAGTTTTCTTGCATTATGGAGACACTTGAGGCCCATGGACATCAATACACACTCATTACAATTTGAGTTCACCTATTCGTTTTTTTTTTTTTTTTTCGCTTCTAACAAAATTGTATACGGAATACTATTACACTACCTGTTTTCTGTACGATGGAGGATATAACAAATATTCTGATTTTGTTTTTTCTCAAGTTGAATCAGTCCACTGCAGGATAAAGATCTCTCCATTGCATTCTCTTTTCTGCTTTTCTCATCCAATTAATTCCCGCATTCCTAAAAATTTCATCTGGCTATCTCTTCTTTGTTGTTAACCTTTGCCTACTGCTACCAACAAGTTTCCATTCTGTTAATAATTCAGGCCTTCTTGTATTATAAACTGAAATACGGCCATCTCATCTCCAATTTGAATCCATGACGCATTTGGTTTTTCTTGATGTATCATGAGTTATAAAATGATGATGCCCATTTAAGTAATCCAGAAATGATCAACTTACAACATCATTACATTTAAGCAGAATTTGTATATAATATTTTTTATTTTATTTTACTTTTTTGTTCAGCTAACTTAATTGTTCTTTCTCTTACCTTCTCCATTGACGAAGTTCAATCAGTACGCTAGTTTTAGAGTATTATGTTAGTCTAGTGTACAACACACAATAACTCATGTATTTACCTTGTGGTATTGCTAAAGTCAGCATACAGGCAAGTCCTCCAATCACCATGGTTCCCATTAATGATATTCTTCGACCAAGGTATTTGATGCTAAATATAGAAGCGAAGTAGGCTGGAAATTCCACTGCACCAGATGCGATAAAATTAACGAACGGATCACCAGCAAAATCATTAGTGTTTAAAGATAAGCCATAGAAAATAAACGAGTTAACGAACCTAGGAAAAAAAAAAAAGAAAAAAAAAAACATCAGTATATAAACTAATTAACGATATCATTATAGTGTTGTTTTGTATGATAACTTAAAGAAATTCAGTTCAATGTAATTTAATAGATTTAGTTTAATCCTTTATCCCAGTGAGAGCAAACAAAGTTTGCGCCTGAAAATATCTTCAGGACTAAATATAGTGTTGTACTATCTTATCCAGTAAGTAGTGCAACACCAAGGCAACTCGTGGCAAAGGTGGAGCAAGCTACCAGGCACTTCTAACCCAGTATCTCCCATATCTCCCATAATGCAAAACACATTTCCTATGTGGATATGTATACTGTTATGCATTAAAGGGATTGGCCATCTACCCAGACTAGTTTCGACCTTTATTGAGGTCTCTTCAGTGGGAGCCAGGCCCAGAGCTGGAGATACCAGGCAGAAGCAGTAGCAAGTCATCTGTGCCTATGGGAGTTGCCAAAAGGTTTATCACCTTTTTTAAAAATTACTCTGGATTTAGAGAAAGATGTTGAAAATTTATTTATCACTAGGTTAGACTATAATAGATTTAGTTTAATCCTTTATCCCAGTGAGAGCAAACAAAGTTTGCGCCTGAAAATATCTTCAGGACTTAAAAAAGGTGATAAACCTTTTGGCAACTCCCATAGGCACAGATGACTTGCTACTGCTTCTGCCTGGTATCTCCAGCTCTGGGCCTGGCTCACACTGAAGAGACCTCAATAAAGGTCGAAACTAGTCTGGGTAGATGGCCAATCCCTTTAATGCATAACAGTATACATATCCACATAGGAAATGTGTTTTGCATTATGGGAGATACTGGGTTAGAAGTGCCTGGTAGCTTGCTCCACCTTTGCCACGAGTTGCTTGGTGTTGCACTACTTACTGGATAAGATAGTACAACACTATATTTAGTCCTGAAGATATTTTCAGGCGCAAACTTTGTTTGCTCTCACTGGGATAAAGGATTAAACTAAATCTATTATAGTCTAACCTAGTGATAAATAAATTGTCAATGTAATTTATTTCAAAACAGTATAAAGCAATGAAGTTGGTATTGGCTAAACATGATTATCAGGAAAGGAGAAAATTTATCACCCCCGTCCCCCCAAAAAATTTCAAATGTAAAAATGGCTGCCATTTTATGGCTCTTTGATAATTAAAAATATAGTATTAGCTCCACAAAAAATTGATTTCGAGAAACTGATTGTGGCTGCCATCTAGCGGAATAAACTGTAATTATGAAAAAAACATTTAATGACGCAGTAGTTGATCAGACGTGTTCGCGGGGCATTTTGTAAGAGATAACTGATTTTAATATTTAAAGTAAATTTATATTATTCAGGAATTAAAGTCTGCAGAAAACTAAAGAAGAATTTAAGTGTTATGGTAGTTTAAAAAATACTGATATAAATTCTCCAAAAATTAACATTTGAAGATAAATCGAAAAAATTGTTATACCCATATAATAGTGATTGCGAGTTTTTTTTTTTTTTTTTTTTTTTTTGTTGTTAGGGGGACCGGATGAGGAAATTCTCTTTTTCTTTTAAACCGGCGAGAATGCAAACAAGGTATCAATTTCTATACTAAAAATAAAATTAACAAGTTTCGTACACATACACACCGAATTTTACACTTTTCACTACAACACTGAATTTTTACTTTATTCAATCTTAAAACGCAAAAGAACCTTCACAATTAAAGTACAGTTGCACATAACTATAAGTAATTTCTCCACTGAATTTTTTAATCTAATAAGAACCTGATAACGGTAGCGAATAATAAAATACTATCGGCTTCCATCATTATTATCACTGGATGTTTTTGAGATTCTCTTATAACACCACTTAAAATAAGTGTAACCTTTCTTGATCTTGCTGGGCGACCTTTAGCCGCTGGATACGGCAAGAACTTTCATTGGCCAAACTAGGGCTAACTAAACTCGTTGATATCATTATTTACCGGATAACATGATTTCTTGTGATTATATCAGTTGAAAATGAATGTCTTTAAATGAAAATGAATGAAAATATTTTAAAATAAAATTATAGGACGTTAAAAATTATATTAATTTCAATTGTATTACACGTTTACGTGATGCAATAGCATAAAAATATTTTATTAATTCAATTCTTGAAGCATTCCAAAAAAAAAAGGGTCATCTATATTGTTTATCCCTGACGTTAACTGTAATCCCATGAGGTCTCAAACGTACTTGCACTCTACACTTAAGGCATTAGCTTCCTGAACAACCACCTAGTCACAAATTGTAAGCAGCCTTTATAATTATAACCAGGGGCGGCTCTTGCATAGGCACTGCGGAACTGCAGCACCCCCAATTTTTCTCGATACATAAATATATTTATTAATTTATTTATATTTGCTTGTAATATTTAATTTTATCATCAACAATCCTATACAATTCTCTTATTTTCTATAAAAAATAATAAAAATCCATCTTTTAGCACTTAGGAGGGCAAAGGACTTTAGCAGCACTGTGTTTACCAGTGTCATATAGCTACGCGCGCAAGCATATACACATCATAGTGAGATGCCAGCTATTAGCGTAATTCGGCACTGTCCGTCGTGCAGTTCCACTGTTGTTTATATGCAGTTTGCGCCAGTAGTAGAGTGTTCGTAGTGCTTATCGTGTTTACTCCGTTCTTTAATTATTTGGACATTACAATTAAAGACAAACATTTGTTATAGTAATTTTTAAGTAATTTTGAATTATACAAACTGTATAATTTTATCGATAATAAACAATATTTTTCCATGTTTATTTTTACCATAATTTTGATATTTTATCCAAACACGTATACACTCTACTTACAGTGTGTATGTATGTTTCGAAAGTTGCAGCACCCCCCCACGATTTCACGGCACGAGCCGCCACTGGTTATAACTGATTAATCATTACGATATGGGAGGAGCCGGCGGCGATGATATCCCGACCTGTAACCAATCAGATTGTGTGTATTCCCTCTAATGTTCTAGATAGGATAAGGTATAGGTTTCTTAACTAAAATTTATCTGCATGTACTGTAGTTTGGTATTCTGTATCTGAGTTTCGGACTTAAAAACGCAAGATTTGTTCTTAAAAGGTAAAAAACAGGACTAGAAAAATTACCTCGTCCCCTTATCGATGACTAAAATCGATCCTAAAATGGCTTCCGCCCCTCCCCCAGACATCATCGTAGGCTCAAGAACCCTTGTGGGCCTTAGCCTCCAGAAACTTCTGCCAGTCTTTCTTATTCAATGCTAAACTTCTCCAATTTTTGACTCCTAAAACCTTAATATCTTGCATCACTAAATCTTCCCATCTTAATTTAGGTCTTCCAGTTTTTCTTTTCCCTTCCGGTTTAGCATTAAACATCTTCTTAACCATTCTATTACTATCCATGAATATAATGTGTCCAGCCCAACTTAATCTATTTATTTTTATGTACTTAATGTCTGGCTCATTAAATAATCCGTATACTTCATGGTTATATCTTTCCCAACATTCTCTTGTACTGCTCCGAAAATATATCTGAGAACTCTTCTTTCGAACATACCCAGCAATCTTTCATCTGCCTTTGATAATACCCAGTTTTCAGAGGCATGAGTTAACACTGGTTTCAGTACTTTGTATATCTTTGTTTTTCTTGAGATCAGATATGACTTTAGGTGTTTCCGCAATCCACAGAAGCATCTATTTGAGTAACCCCCCCCCCCCCACCATACAGCATCGTGGAATTTACCGAGGATACGCAGCAGACACCTTCGAAGACAAAATTTTAGTGCACAAATATATTTCGATCCTGTGAGCAAGTCAGTCGTTTCAATTGTGGTAGTTGGGGGGGGGGGAGCATTATCTGCAATTTCAAATCTAATGAGTTTATTATTATCATAGAATAAGAATTTGGGGTTATTAATATAAATAAAACGTTAACACCAATGTCACCGACAGAAAAAGAAAAAAAAACATTGTTAAATAATATATAGAGAAGATTAAAAAAATTAGCAGCAGTGATACTTTTCGTTTGCGATCTGCAATAAAAAATACTATCAATTTTTATTATTATTATTTTTTCGATCCTTACCAATTGAAGTACAGTATCAAAGTCCATTTTCTGAGCTTTCGGGTTCTTACTAGATCAAGTATTGTTACCTTTTTGATCTCCTTATGCTTTTCTTCCTAAAATAGTAAGATAGCAATTAATAAATTTAATGCAGATTGAAGAACGGAGTGGTTTTCAAAAAAAAAAAGAAAAAAAAGGGCAGTTGGGTTTAAAATAAGTGAATTTATAAAACGCCCGTCTGTAACGTCTATCAGTTTTGTATGATCTCAATGTCTGGGACTACCCGACTCAGCCTAGATAACAATTGCGTAGAACTGTACCTTGTATCCTTCATGGAATTAGAATCTAAAGTTTTCCGCTGAATGCATTTTTTTTTGTTGGAATTATATCCGAAACAATTAAGATGAAGATTAATATGTCTGTCAACTATCTGAAGGTGAACTTTCGAAGGGCATGTTTTATTCCCTTCTAGGGAGTAGGCAAAGCCATATTAGTACTATCTAACTTTATAGAGACTGGGTGAGCAGTTCAATCTCCACTGGTAGCCAGTCACATAGCTACCCAAGACTATTACCAATTTTACGCGGCATCTAGTGAAGAGACGAAAAACAAGTGCCGCCATCTCGGGGTTCCTAAAATAATCTGTTATTGTCTGAAATACTAGGTTCTATGATCGATTTTCTTAAGATAACGAGACGAAAAACCCGCGTTTTCCAGGAGAAAAAAAACACGTGCCAGAGATCGACTAACTCGAACTAGACGAAAAAAGGCTTAGAAAAAGTTCCTCTCGTCGGCGACTAGAATCGAACTGTGGTCTTTCTTTGGGCAGCCTAGTACTCTGGAAGCAAACGTCACTTCATTGAACTACACAGGCCTATATTAGAATTATTCAGTTAATAAATACATTTAATCTATTTAAGCAATGTGTATTTTAATTTAACTTAACTGTCTAATAATTTTAATGATTAAATAATTTAATAAATGCCTATTAGAATTGTAATGCCTTCGATGTTGAGCACGCTATGATCATTTTGTCTAATAATTTTGCTGAAAGACTGATCCTTCAGGAACCTTAGTTTTCCATTATCATATTGTACTTAAGGGTACAAAAATTTATATGAGAAATTTATTCCAAATACAGTCTAGGGGTAGTTTCTGATTCCATGATGTACAAGTGCTGTAAGCAATAACTACAGTCATTTCAACTCTAACATTCGTGTTGTCTGAAATGGGGGAATTCTACAGTCGATTTGAGTTGTAGGGTTAAAAATCCGAGTTTACAAAGGGAAAAAGTTCCTGTGGTCAGTGATTGGAAAGTAATTTTGTTTTTTCTTCTGCTTGGGGTGGTAGTTCTAGCGCTAGGGAAGCAAATGCCATTTTCTCGGGACTATATATTAGATAGGAATCTTTATCGAGACCTTTTTCTGTTTTGGAACACCGTTATATAACGGAGATCTAGCGAGAGAGTGTTGGGACAGAAGTTGTAAAAACCAAAACGTGAATTTCTGGTTATGCTTGCTTTGGGTTTTAACTGATGGTCCGCCATTCCTAACACCAATGGGCAGAAACAGATTTAAGTGGGTAACATGTCTAATAATACAGGTAACCCTGTATTATTATATGTTAGGTTGCATAGAAATGCCGCGTTATATAAATCGCGTTATACGAGACTTAGATCACATAGAAAAAGTAGGGTTAGTTTCCGAAATCGTTTTTTTTTAATTATATAAACAACAATGACATATCCAACTAAAACAATATTTTTATTTAATTCTGCTAATTCATGTAAGTTAAGAAAACATAAACCATAAGACAAATAATACGTAGTATAAAATTATAAACATTACAAATTATACATAAATTTCATTGCACGTAATGCATAAATGTTTTAGACACAAAATAAAGCGCATATTTTAATCGTCATCACTGTCTTCAGAAACAACATTTCGTAGATGTTCTTTAAGTGTCCAGAGGTCGTCACCACTCGAAATCTCTTGGATATCATTTGTATAATTCTCATATGTATGTAACTCACCAGAAAATAAAGTGCTCAGCTTAAGATTAACCCACTTATGATTTTAAATGCTCTTTCCTGGCAGAAAACGAAGACAATTTTCAACAACAAACACTTTATACAGTAAACCCTAGATGGCAAACCTCTGGCACTCGTGCCAGAGGTGGCACGTCTGAGAATTTTGCTGGCACGTCAACGATTTATACGCTTTTTCCGATATCCTTTTATACGCTTATAAATTATTCAAGTTTTTTTTTTTAATTATTACAATACGCACAAGTTAAATTTTATTTTACACGAGAGAGCAGCTATAACGACGTGCATATGACTGGTGCGGTATTAACAAAAGATCGCGCGACCCAAAGACAAAAGCAACCGACAAGTGTTGGATTGAAATGCTAATTCTCTTCAATCGAATTCCATAACATCTGAAACTGTCATAACAACATTCGCTATTAGTTTTAACACATTCACAACAGGGTGTCATTTATCGTTCCGATGAAAATTCTCGTTACCAGCGGGCTCAACTCGCACAAACGTTTCAACCCTTGGTTGAATTTTATGGCTTCTTGTTTGCGGTTGAGGTGGCAGGCGAACTCGCACATTCATTATATGGCATGTTTCAATTCTTGGTAGTCTTTTTTTAAGTTAGCCTTTGTGATCTGTCATGATGACATCGAGAATTTCAAATGCAATACAACAAAGACTTATTTCATAACTGAAAAATTGGACAATAATTTTTAGTTAGATACTGTGTTTCAGTGCAACATGGTTTTGCTTAAGTCTATACAGCGCAGTTTCTGTGAGAGGGGACATGTGATTTATTACTTAGCGCCGTTTTTATTCCATCTGTCTCTAATTGCACTATTTGTTGAGAATGACACAGACTGCAAAAGCCTCTGTACAGTATACCTTATTCAGTGATGCAATAAAACTAAATTTGATACTTATAACTACTTGCGCGATACCGGCAGACACAAATTTAACGAAGATAAATTTGATTTTTAAGTCCCGCATTGAAAAATATGAAAAAATAAATAAATAAAGGGTTACTAGAAATTGTAGACCGCGTTATATCGAAACCGCGTTATACGAGGGTTACCTGTATATACTTTTTTAATTAATAGAATTTTTTATGTTATAATTTCGACTAGGTTGATCCTAGGCGAAAATAAAAGAATTTTTTTTTTTTTTTACCTTGCCATTCATGATTCAATCGAACTTTGAACTGTAATAATGGTTTTCTCCTGGTGTTTAATCCAGCATTTCAGGGGGAAAAAAAAAATCAATGTACGAGTGTTAGGTTTAGGATCACGAGATGGTTGCAGTTATGCTTCTAAAAATCATCTGCAGCCATGGGCTCAGCAATTCGGTGACGGCTAAAAGGTGAACACCAGCTGATTTCCCTCACAATCCCCCCCCCCCCCCCCCCACACACACCCGATTTTCCAAAAGTAGGACTAAATAACTCCATTACTCCCTACGGGAATAAAAAAAAAAAAAACTTAGACGACTTTAAAGTTATTTAGAGCCTTTCATATCAAGGAAAGTTTCCATATGTTGCGCATGCGTAAATGGCAGCACTGCTGCTGGAAGTAACCTTCAACATGAGATATTTAATACTAAAAACAGTAAATAAGTGAATTTATAATTATTATTTTTTTTAGTGAAGAATAAATTTGTTTTTCAGAATACAGTTGAAAAGGGAGACTCGACAAGTTTGTATTCATGTAGGAAACAATTAACATTCGTTTAGAAATTAATAAATAAGAAAATAAACCTCACCTTTTTCAAACGACAGCACAGCTTAGTCACAACAGCATCTATGTTGTCTATTTGCCGACGATTTACTTTAGCAGCTTGTTTTAATACTTTCTTTGCTTCTTTGTGTTTTTGGTGAGTTAGAAGCCAACGGGGAGACTCAGGAATTAACCTATTGTAGAAGAAAAGTTAAGTTGATTAAATACAGTTACAGTAGTGTAAGCCGTATGCCAGAAATACCTCTGAAAAGGTATTTCGCAGCAAATAGAATAGGTGTATGTTTAAAGCAAGTTTGTATTTTAAGACAAACTGACTATAAAACAATCCTTTGAGGCTTTAGTTAATACAATAGTAAATACAATTTTCTCGTCCAAAAAATAGAGAAATAAAAGTTAAGAGAACAGCGTATTCTCATTTTTTTTACACCATCTAATTTTTTTTTCAATAAAAAACATTCAAAATTAATCGAAGATCGTATTCGTTAACTACCAGTCCTTTAGTTGTTTGTTTTTCAGTAGCTGAGACACTAGAGCCCTCTATAATATCGTTCTCATCGCCATTTATGTCTGAATCTCGTAAGCAGACGACTTATCTGAAAATAAATATGATCGCGCTTAATCTCTGTTGTGACGTTAGTAATTACGCAGGAAATATCATCCAGGCCAGCAGTTGTTTAAAACTAAATTAGTGCACTTCAACATCGTTATTTTAATATATAGTTTTAATTACACTTACCAGTACATGCAAATTAAAGATAAACAAGGAAGGGTAATTGCCAATTGGATATGGGACCAGTCGCGTAAGAGATACGCAATACCCGGTAAAATCACATAACCGGTTGCCCATCCGAATTCGATACAAATACCGAAGATTGTTCTATACTTCGCATCAACGATTTCCATCACTAAATAAAAACAAAACAAGTAGAACAATATGAATAAACAAGCAAACAAAGCAGTACATGAAATGATAAATCGAAATATCGGCTAAATAAAACAAAAAATCGAAATATCGGCTAAATAAGCTAAAAGCGAATGAGATTTTAATAGATCTTTTGGATATCAATTTGCAAATAATTCAAACTGTTTTAGAAAGGGTGGAATAACACTTACACATTACAAATCCCGTCGTAAATAGACTGCAACAGCCGAGAGAAATAAAAACACGCATAACTGTAAACATAACAAAAGATGTCGAAAATGCGCAAATCGTTCCTCCAAATAGAAATAAGCAGAGGGTGAATAATATGATTGGTCGTCTGCCATATCTGAAAATTCAGGAAAATATACGTATATAAAAATTGCAAACGTTTATATAACAGTTACTTAAGTTTTGAATGAAATTATAATTAAAACTACTATCATTAAAATACTTTTTATTGTACACAATATTGTATATCAGTTTAACTTTTTTTTTTTCATTACACAAAGGTTAAAAAAAAACATTTCATTAAGAAATTTATAAGTTTAAACTAACATGTTAAAACGTAAGAAATCAGTCTATACATTATAAAAAAAATTCCTATTTTTTATTTTATTTTATTTTTATTTTTTTTCACAGTTATATTTACTTTTTTTTTTTTTTATATTAACGTGTTAGAATCTAATGTTATAATGTCGCTTGTCCTTATTTTTAAGAATTCAAAAATGTGCGAGTATTTTATTATGGCATTTTGATTTTGAATAAATACATAAAAATCTTAAAAAAAGGTGTTTATGTGCATAAAAAAATTATGAACGTCACCTTAACCTGTATAGGAGATGCAATTTGTGATATATGTATGCTTACTTGTCAGAAAGCTGTCCAAAAATCAACACAGAAACTAAACAGCCCGCCATATACACCGATTTGGTCACAGAAATTAACCACTCGCGATCACACACAAGGTTCCACTGAAAAATAAAATTCATCGATTAGAGTTGGTTTGAAGTGCAACCAATATAGTTATATGTTATGACAAAAAGATGCGATGCCAAAGATTCGGCAGTATTTTAGCAAGGCAAGAATTGTGTCACAATACATGGGTAATTTGACACTTAATTCAAAAGATTAAGTAAAATAGAAGATTTTACCTAAGTTAAATTTATTTCTATGTTTAAAGGTTTTGTACATGCTGTTTAGCGAGCTATTTTGAATTTAAGATTTAAAAAAAAAAAAAAAAAACTCTTCAGTTTCGTCTAGTACGAAAATGGAGAAAGAATAAATAGGTAGAAGTGCATTTGCAAACAAACAGTGTGGATGAATTTCGTCTCTTGAGTTCGAAAAAGAATCCCATTGGAATACAAGAGTTAAGGTCCGAATGAGAAAAAAAAAAAAAAAAAAACTTATGAATAGGAGACAAGATGTTTAGCAGTCAACTAAATCTTCCCACCCTGGTTTTATGTACTGTGGAACTGTTTTGAGATTACGGCCGAAGTACCAGCCAATACACTAACCCTGAGCTTCTTAAACTGTGGGTCGCGACCCCAAATGGTCGCGAAAAATCTGGCAACAGTAGAAGGTTTCGGAACGTGCAACGACGAAATGTTAATTCAAATTCGAGGCTATTGTTTGTAATTCTTTATGTAAATGGTAAAAGTATACCAAAGAATTGTATTTATTTTAAAGTATACCTTTAAAATAAATTTATTTATGATTTACTGTATTATTAGTAAATGTTTGATTTGTATACCTATTTTATATACCCAGGGTCGCGTAAAAAGTTCTCCCGATATATGACATGAATCATTGTAGACTGAAAATCTCTATAAAAAATGTTCTATGTTAGGATTCTCGGGCATATCTTAGATGAGATTCGAACCCAGGTCTTTCCAACCAAGGGATGCCCATGTTGACTGAAATATGAGGTTCGATGCGGGATTATAAGCTTCGAGAGGAAGATGAGAATATCTCACAACGGAATTACTGATATTTAGCGCTTGGAAACTCGAAACAGTCTGTTCAGATTTTCATTTCCTCAACGAAAGGCTATAAACCTGTAGTATGTTAGCAGTGGGGGTGGGTAAAGCGGGGTTTAGATAATCCCATGTATTCGTTTGCCACAGCTTGTGGGTTTAAAAGTGGATCCAGCTGCATCCTTTCCTTCTAAAGTTTTTTCTTTTAATTTTTCCAAAGCTCGTCTGTGGAAAAACTGTTCTTGTTCCAGGTCATTGATCTTTCGTCAGCTTAAATGGGCTTGCAAATAACACTTGTATTTTCATAAGCCACCTGCAATTAAAATCAACTGACGATTTCGTGCATGTTTTTTTTTTTTTTTTTTTTTAAGTTACAGGATCATCTTTTACTAACAACCTATCAAATGGGCTACTATCATAATCAAATGAGATTATTCCTTAGCATACCGTGGCTTACCTAATCACTATTTCAGAAGAACGAGCTTTTATTATCTCCTGCATGTTTCGTTTCTATTTCAAACAGTCATCAAGGAGACCATTATTCGAAGTTTTACTCTTTAGCACAAAAAATCCTTCAAAGATAATAGGAAATTAAATAAATTAGTTATTTCATTGTTACGTTAGCTTAAACACTGTTTAGGCCGTGTCGAAGGACACTTTTCTTCGTCACTCGGTGTGTATCCATCACTGTTTACTGGAGGCCTGAAGTGGCTCTCACCTCTCATACAGAAGTGAGAGAATTTTTCCCTCACGGAAAATCCTTAATTCAGGTTTTCCGTCCCACAATCAGGCAAGAGAATCCACGCGAATTTACATATAAGAAATAATACCTTCTAAAATGATGGTTACGAAAGCCAAGGATAGTTGAACTTGGTTTTACGGACTTATGAGTATTGGGTTGTTATTACATATATAAATTTAGGTATTAATAACTTGAATGCAATTTATCATATGTATATATTTTTTATCATAGCACAATAGTATTATTTGTGGACGGTGGTTTTATAGAAAGAGCAAATACTTTTTTTTTTTTTTTAAATTTGCAGGATGATTTGGATAGATTGGCAGTGTGGGCTAATGAGAATGGATGTCAGTTTAATGTGGCAAAGTGTAAGGTTATGCATTTTGGGATGAAAAAATTAGCAGCAGTATATCACATTGGTGGAACCGTACTCCAGGAGGTTGACGAAGCCAGAGATTTGGGTGTGTTCGTGGATAGGGGAGTTGAAATTTAGGGGGCACATTGCAAAAGTGGCTAAATCAGCTCATCAGATCACTTGGTTACTGAAAAATACTTTGACGAGCAGAGATAAACAAGTTATTGTTCCTCTTTATCGAGCCTTGATAAGACCCCATCTAGACTACTGTGCCCAGATCTGGGACCCTGGGTTTCTTCTTGATGGGGAGGAGGTAGAGAGGATCCAGATGCGAGTGACAAAGATGATAGTTAGTTTATGGAATGAACCGTACAAGAACAGGTTGAAGATTTGTGGGTTACAGAAATTGGTTGATGGGCGGAAAAGGGTTGATATGATTGAGACATTCAAATTACTGAGGAGTTTTTACAAGATTAATTCAGAGGAAATTTTTCAGAACAGGTCTGGTGATGGGAGAACTAGGGACTATTCATGGAAACTTAGCAAGAGTGTGGTTAGCAAGGGTGTTAGAACTAGGTTTTTTTTTACTTGGAGAGTGATGAATGAGTGGAATAAGCTGCCAGAGTTTGTTGTGGGCGCCATGATTGTAAATGAGTTCAAAGCAAAGTATGATAGATACTGTGCGAATGCTGAATATTTCTTTACACGATATTTAGGGCTTCCTCGATGAGTCTAAGAACTCCTTGGAGTTGCCAGGATTAATAATAACTACATCTGTATTTCCGTAGGGGAAACTCCGTAAGCGCGCCTTCCACTGAAAATCTTTCATAAATGGTTTGCGTCCTAAAAATGGATTCAACATAGGTCTTTTCAAACAAGGGAGGCATCATCGTTACCTCGGCTATGGTAACTCTTTAAGTGGAAGGTCATTTATGGATAGAAAAAAAAAAATAGGAGAAATAACATTGTAAACAACATGACGTAATTAATATGTAGAAATACTAATACCAATGAAGCACGCTACACTATTTTCATGTAGTAATTATTTATTGAACATATTAGTTCCTATTAAAATAAATTAAAAATAAATCAATCAGGCAAATTAATCTTACGAAATGTCTGAAAAGAAATACTTGCTTCCTGAGTTATTGTGGATGAGTAGAATGAATCGTCGTATGTCCAGTTTGTACAAGGCACGGTCTTATTGAGTTGGTCTGGCATGAAGTTCGAAACACCGGTTGTGTTACCAAAATCATACTGTTCGCATCGACTCAGTTTCTCCTCTGCATCTACATTGGTCCTTGGGATGCTGAAATTTCTCCATCTGTCACTATTACCATCTGATGGGGAAGAGCACCAATAGTTGATTTCTGGAGCGTAAAATGTAATGGAGAGATTATTCCATGCTGCAGGGAAAGCACCAAAAAAGAATAAGAAAAATATTCCAATTTGCCATCGTCCGCACCCACCAATAATATCGATGAATTCGTCAACGCTTGGTTCCTCTTCGATGTCACTTTTAGTCATCTGCAAAAAGAAGATACATCAGAGCATCTTGGATTCGTGGTATTGTTCGCAACTAAAAATTCTAACAGCTAATAAATTTATCTAAAGAAAGATTTTTTTCTAATTTTTTTTTTTTTTTTTTTGAGGGAACATTTATCTGGCAAATATCTATGATAACAATCCGTGGTACTTAAGGCACACTATCTGCCACGTATACTTCACTTTCGTAACCCTAATTATAAGATAAACAGGTTAGCTTTATGCCTAAATACAATATTTTGTGTGCAACTTGTGGGTTCTCCCTGCGACGAAAAGCTGGAGTTTACGGGAGGAAAATCTCTTCTCCCCCCTCTTCCGTACGAGACCAGCTAACTTACCTTCAGATGGAAGTCCTGGTCTTCGTTTTCTAGACGGGATTTGAACCCAGATCTTTTAAACTAAAGGGTCTCCTTGAAACTGCTAGCTACAGAAGCTGTAACAAATCTTTCTAGGTTTATAAATTATTGCGGACGATCATGTATAGACCCAGCCTTTTGTCTAAAATTAATAGTAGAGAAAAGAAGAGAATATAAATTGGAAACACATATTGCATTTATTGACTTTGAAAAAGCATTTGACAAAGTTAAAAGAAATACTTTATTTAACATATTAAAAGAAAGACAAATACCAAATAATATCCTAAAAGCTGTCACAAGTATATGTGAAAATAATCAAATACAAATAAGAATAAATCATGAGCTATCATATAAAAGAGAGATAAACCAAGGGGTCCGGCAGGGATGTCCCCTCTCAGCAACTCTTTTTAATATCTACTTAAATGAAATAATAATAAAATGGAGTAAAAATTTAAATCAAGGAATTAAACTTTCACCTACAGTTAACTTAAACACTCTCCTCTTTGCAGACGACCAAATAATAATTACAAATTCTGAAGATAACTTACAGAAAGCTATTTTAGATCTAAATGAGATATCCAAAGATTATGGTATGATAATATCAACGGAAAAATCAAAAACTATGGCCTTTAAAGGACAAGATCCAGCAAGAACTAAAATAGTATTAGATAACAAGATCTTAGAACAGGTGAATTCATTTAACTACCTAGGATGTATGATCACATATGAAAATGAAAAAGATAGAAACGTAAAAACCGCAAAATATCTAAAAATAACAGGTGTAATTAACTCTATATTTAAACCAAACCTAGTTCAAAAACAAACCAGGCTAAAAGTATACAATACATTAGCCCTACCGGTCTTAATGCATGGAAGCGAAATCTGGACAATAAAAGAAAAAGACAAACAAAGATTAACAACAGCAGAAATGAAGTTTATGAGAAAAACTGAAAAGTATACCCTATTTGATCACAAAAGAAACGAAGATATTATGAAAGAATTAAACCAAGAACCAGTAATAGAAAAAATTAAAAAATATAAACATAGATGGATGGAACACGTTCAAAGAATGAAAACAGAAAGATTACCAAAACAAGCCTTAAAGTACAAGCCATTAGGAAAAAGAAAACCAGGACGTCCTCTTAAACGATTCAACGATGACTTCTAAGGCCGGAACAGGCCATACTAGGCCTAAATCCTTGATACGTATGATGATGATGATAAATTATTGCATTTTTTTATTTTCTATCAAATAACAAGGAAAATATCAGTGTATCTCACAGATTTCGTAGCACGTACACGTTTCCATCTGGTGGTGGGAGATTTCGTGTTTCGCTGCAAGCAGGAAGTCGCCAGATGTTATATTACGTTGAGCAGGAGAATTCTTATAAAGTTTACACCCACACAGT
Source organism: Typopeltis vanoorti (assembly GCF_054136105.1). Lineage (NCBI taxonomy): Eukaryota > Metazoa > Arthropoda > Arachnida > Uropygi > Thelyphonidae > Typopeltis > Typopeltis vanoorti. Next base: position 53,648,634 of record NC_143567.1, on the reverse strand, counting down.
CTAGTTGTTTTTCCTTCTGTAACGGTCGATTTCATTCTACAGTATGGCACGAAAAAGTACTGAAGAACTACAGCGACACACACACACACACATATACACGTTTACACACATGATATGTACATCCACAACTATCGATAGAGTCTTGGTCGAATAAAGCATTAATAGTAGTAGATAAAGTGCTCGAAATGGGCACCTCGTCTTTCAAGACATAGAGTCTTGGTCGAATAAAGCATTAATAGTAGTAGATAAAGTGCTCGAAATGGGCACCTCGTCTTTCAAGACAGGTTTCGTAGCACATGCGAAGGTTCTCTGTCATCTTGGAGAACAAGGGTTGGCACATCTGCTGGACACACCGTGTAATTTTATCCCTTAGTTCATCAAGGTTTGAAGGTGGGTCATGGTGGAATACCCACTCCTTCGACATACCCCTTCAGTACATGCGCTATGCCGTTGGACAGCATGCATAGTAATAGAAAAGCAGGTTTAGAGTCTACGCCATTCGTATATATAGTAGGATCACGTGAAAGAAAGTTGGCACTGGGATCCTGAACACGTCAGCCAACCTCGCTGTACTAGAGGTACCCTACAGTTTCAATTCCATGGTATTCAATTCCATGGTTACAAAAAAGAGTCACAAGATTCAGAGTGACATTAAGATTCTATCAGGAATCGGCCGACATCGATCCTCCAAGCCAAATTCCTGTGAAAAGATTGTAACCTGTTTTTGATCTTTGTGAAGAGCACCTCTTCGTTCGTGCCCGGATCTGGCGTTACAAAAACTGAAGAAATAAAAAAAAAAATAAATAAAGTTTCCAATATAATTGTTTTTGTAAGTGGAGGTGTCCGGACCGGGTTTGCTACGAAAAGCCCTGCGTATCTTATGTTTCCTTTAACTCCAGAAGAAATCAATAAGATGTCTGCAAATAACATCACAGACGCACATCCCATACACGGTACTAATATACTAGAGGTCGATCCACCAACCTCTCGTGCATGGGCTCAACATAAGAAACATCACGAAATTAATTTTAAGTAATAACAGTGGAACTAAAATGGTTTTATTGACCTGATTTTTCTTTGTAAGACGGATAACTTGTCGTCAAAAGGGGACGAGTTCGTCGCGACAGGATACCAACAGTTGTTGTGTCGGTAGCACACGGCTCTCTAGGATGAGTATTTCTAATATTATCAGGTATTTAAACAATATTCCAATACTAAACAAAAAGGGAAGAGCCCTCACTAACCCTTTGCGTACAGAATGGGTTCAGATAGGAACCGATTAATGACGATAGATGTCGTTCTATCGTAGATTTTTGATAATTGGTCTTATGCTAGGAGCCACGCCTATTTGCTCTTTCTCCTTTGAAACAGATGGCTTGCTCCGTTTCTAAAGGTGGTCCATGCGTCACAGTGGGTGTGTTTCTCCATTTCTCGCAATGTAGTTGTAAATCCTCAAACATTTTCGAGAAGTCTCGCGGAAGTTTCCAAAGTCTTTTGGATATGTAGATGACCACGGGCAGTTCGATAGTTAACAGAACCATTTTATGGTTTGTTATTTAACTGCCAATCGCTGTATGCCTTATTTCAACGAGTGGCTTTAAGTTGGGGAAAATAGAAAAGCGGTCGAGGCTCATCGGGATCCCCCCCTCCTCGATCAAGTGGTACCGACTCTGTCTCCGCCAGATGTAAATTGAGGTTCAACGTAAATCACAGTAGAATTGCCGTGATAACATCTTTCTATAGAGCTACAGGTGTTGTCGTCGCCCACATTGTCGTAACATGTGTTTGCGATACAGTTCTCTTGCCTTTCTCCTCCCCCCCCCCCTCAGGAGTGATATATTGAACTCCGTAGAAGTAGGATTCCTAAAGGACGTGAAGACCTTACGTCGCTTGTGGGTATTATTGGGATCATAGACAATGAGGAGCGGATGGTCCTCTTCCCCTTTCACAATTTGTTTAATGTGTCATATAAAGATGCTACGTCTTTTTCATGAAGATCCATGTCTATAACCGAGAGAGAGAGAGTTCTGAAATGATTCTAATGAGATTGTTAATGTCATTTATTGAGAAACTAGACCATCCCATGTTCACACAGGTGTCGGCCAAACTCTCCTTCGTTAAACATGTAGAAGAAGAGTTCGCCGAACTTGTCTATTGGGGAAGAGAAGCCTTTCCAGAAAGGGGGGGATTATGGCCACTCTTTCCTTGATGGTACTTGCACTGGAGGGACTTCTTGTTGCTACTTGAGTATTGGGCTCTGTGGATTTTTACCTGTTTCGGAGGATGAAGTGTCTGTGGAGGGGTGGGACAGTTCTTCCTTGCCGATAGATGCTGTGAATTCTGTAGATTGACGCTTTGATTTTCTCGTTTCTTCGTCACCTTCATCCCATTGTTCCAAAAATTGCTTCCACACCACAGTTTCTCCCCCTCTTCAATAGACAATGATAGTGTTGCCCCTGCAGTCGTAGTAGAGAAAGTCTCTGGTTCTGTTTAAAGTTTTTTTTTTTCTTTTTGGTTCTTTCAGGAAGTCTGCCCCCTCCCCAAACCTCCCAGGATCAGCTATTGTTGGTAGCAGCGATAGAAACGCATTGAGTCCCGTTTATATGTATTAACGTGTCCATGCTTTCCAAATTATCCGATGGGGATGTTATGAGTGATTTTCTTAATGTATTTGATAACCCCCTCATTTTGAAAGAAAAAAAAAAAAAAAAAAGACGCAAACTTCGTGGACGACGTCACAATTTTCCGCCTATTCTAATAGGAATCTATCTTCACTGTTCTTAAAAGGTTACCTATCATTCTTGGGGTTATTTTGGATTGGAGTTCGAAAGCCTGTGGCATGCTTGTCTCTCATTTACATATTATTAACCATTATCTGAGATATCCCCGCCTAAGGGGGTGAAGCCATAAATAGAGACGTTTTCTCCCTGAGGGGAGGGAGCTAACTCGAGAGGTAGTGTAATACTAGGAAACTTGAGACAAAGGTAGAACAATCTCCAAACACTTCGCCGCCTTGCAAAAATCTGTTTAATGTATTGGGGCGCGTATCAAATTTTAGGCTGATCAGCTTTTTGTATTAGATAAACTTAATATCTGATGCGGGAACTCCATGTTACACTCTTAGTCTGCATAATTTCAAAATATTTTTGTGAAACGCACAAAATAAGGCACTTTTCAATAAAAACGAATGCTGAGATAAGTTAACAAATCTTATTTCGCTAAAGCAAAAGTAAAAATGCCGACCGATAGGACAGTTATTCGAAGGACCAAAACATTATAAATTGTGAGCTTAATGAATTATAAATTGTTAGATTATACGCAATTATATTAAATTTATAGGTTTAATATTTAAATCTATAAACATAATTCTAAACATCAAGCCTCGATGCAAATATTTGAGATTTTTCGCTTCATTTTTTTGGGGGGTGAGAGAAAGGGTTATTTTATGATCATTGGGGACCTGCCTTCTTAAGTTTTAAAAGCCGCACCACTGTATATTATTTAAGAAAACAAATGCACCGTCCTTACCTTGATTTACTTAAACATACAAGCAGCCAACTCGAAAACTGTTCTGACGCTAAACGAAAACTGCAAAAAATAAACCAACTGTTGACAGCTGTTTGGTTCCTCTGGAAATCAATGAATGTCACACTTTGTGCGCATGTATCCTCTATGATGGTGCAGAAGTAGTGGCCAAAGTGCGGCGTGTGTGTCAAGCTGTTCCTGCTAGCACAGCAAAATGTATCCGTGCGTATTATTTCTTGCATTAAATAGAGTAGAATACACATTGTTTCAATTTATTATTCCTTTATCATTCCTATTTATTATTATATTAAATAAAAATGCAGTTAATTATTTTAATTACTGGATTTTAAAATGAATCTTGAAATCAATTTTTTTTTTATTCCAATTAATGGGATATTTTCTAGCAGAACTCATTGCAGTTTTGCATGAAATGCTTTTAAATAATTAAAATTAATTTTAGTGTTGACACGTCATGAATAATTTTCTCTTTCTTTATAATAAACTGTCATGCAAAGTATTAAAAATAAATAAAATGAAATTAATAAAAAAATAATCATAATATAGACGCTTTTCTCAATCCACAATCTCTTCAAACAGATTTTACAGGATGATGATAATGCTACATCATCCCCTGTGTCCAAGGCGCGTCATAAAAAATAACTAGAATCTTAAAGAAATTCAGCTTCTGTACAACTTTCAAGCTCTATTTGAAACTAGCCACCTTTATCTGCTCTACTAAGGATCAACTCCCTACTCTTTGAGTTCCTGGTGTATATACAGTTCCCTGTTTCTGCAAATTGGCCTGCCATGGATAGACAGAAAGAGTAGCCACCTATGGTCAACCAGTCCTTGCAGATGCTTCGGATATTGCTCATAGAATCAATTGGAAAAAGAACAGAAAGAATCAATATTTCGTGATCCCAGTTTACATCCTAAGCTGTCCATAGAGGGCGCCCCATCCAGTTAGGACTCTGGTCTTTCATCCATGTGTTTCACTTAGTCTGTGTTGCCCTTTGTATGTGTTACAAGTCCGCCCATTGTACATCCGAAGATGTTTCTGTGATTGATACGAAGTATTGAAGTAATAAATATTATATTATTTTTAATCCTTTTTGTTTCATTCTATTAAGCATCTGACGAATTTTTCCATCCATTTCTTCATCTTGTTCATCTGCCTGCCTGGTTGACCGAGTTTGCAGCCACGTCTTAAACGCTTTTATCACCTTGCTATTCTTGAATGGGGCAAAAAATAACTCTGCGACTTTTAGTTCTACCAAAACCTAATTTATCACAAGACACATCTTACGTCACTTCCCTTACTTTCAGTAATATCCGATTTCCATGATCAGATTTCTCATTTTTTGGCTGATTTCCACCTCCATCCCTTCCTGACATAAATACGTTATCACAGCTGAACTCGCTGTTCTAGAACACGTCAACATATTTCTTCTTTCTTTTATTCTCTTGCTCGCATACGGCATAGATATATTTGTATTATATATTTTTTATCATATTTATATAATAGCATAAATTAGCAACAATAATTAATTACAATAATAAAATTAGTAGCATCTTTATTTGTTCTTTAATTAATACCTTATGATAAGGTTTAAGAAGAACTACAAACAAATTTTCCGAATACACAAAACAAACTGCAATGCCTTATAGCAAACTGATATTCATGCGCACTCAAAAGCATCGTATTTATATTTGTATGTTAGTAACCAATACTACAGAACATAAAATACAGCTCATACTAACAGCTCTTAGAGAAATAACCTGATCCTTTAAATCAGTGGTCTCCAAACTTTTCGCCGTGAGGGCCACATTGGGGACTTCAGCACTGTTCAAGCGGGCCGTAGTAATAAAAAACTCTAGAACTAGATATGTGAATTTTATTGAAAGCAGATAAAAACTGATTACAGAGTATGCGAGATTAAATTATTGTCTATTAATGACAACGAACACTATCAGCAAATTCTCATATTTTTATCACAATAAAACCATTAATGTGAATGATGTAACTGTGTTTGAACTTTAAACTTTAAACTCAGGTTCAAGGTTCAAATTTTAAAATGCTAATTACAAGTAGCGATTTCAAAATTCATCAGATAAATTTGCCCTGTATTTTGACTTGATATATTTCATTCGGGAAAAAGTTTGTTCGCAAAGATACGTTGTCCCAAAAATAGAGATAAATTTACAAGCAAATTTGAAGAAATTTACATGTAAAATTCAATTTTTTTTCTTCGTTAGTCCATTTTAACCGACCTTTTACAGTCAGAGAGACCGTAACAGTTTAATTAATGCATTTGAAATCTATCAACACCCCGTGTTTTTTTTTTTTTTTTTTTTTCCGGATTCTTATCGAAAAATTAGTTCAATTGGCGGGCCGGATAAAATCATATCGTGGGCCGCATCTGACCCGCGGGCCGTAGTTTGGAGACCCCTGCTTTAAATCATCAAAAAAAAAAAGAAAAAGTATCTCCTAAATATATCAATTTTATCTTCGTGGCCAGAGCATTACTTTTTATCGGTGCAAGAATACAAACTAAAAAATGATTTCTAAAAATGGATATATAGCGTTTTTTTTTTTTTTTTACAATAATATTTATTTATCCGAGAGATAAATTATATGGAATTAACCTCAAGGCTGAAATTTGATGTAATTTTTAATCTGATATTTACATTTACTTAAAGAATTAAAATTACCTTTAGTTAATATTCCATTGGTCATTCCATTTTTTAGAACTCCCTACGACAAGAAGGACATCTACTTCGGAAATACATCACATATTTTGCATTTAGCCAGAAATGATTATAAAATATAACTATATTTTATTACGATAACAATTAATTAAATCAATTTTTGTGCTATTAATATTATTAGATTAACTTAAAAAAAATAAAAGAATAAATAAATCTGAAATAAAAGATTATCATCTTACGGAAATTATATGCAGAAAATAGTCATTCAGATCACAAGAAGAGATCCCACGTAAAGATTCACTGGGAGGGTAACTTTTTCTATATTTGTCATAGCTCTTCTGGCTACACTTTACCCAGAAACATCCACCCTTTTATAAAGTTATTTAAGTTTAAGAACTTCCCACGCAGCATCTCGGCTTTCGCGTACATGTACATTAAAAAAAAAAAAAAAAAACTCAACACGTGTTTGTTTTAGAAACCGAAGTATATGATATATATATATATATATATATATATATATATATATATATATATATATATATATATATATATATATATATATATATATATATATATATATATATGATAGGTGACTTGTTCTGACATCTCGTGATTAAAAATGAAACTGTTTCAGAAATTAAAATACAAACGAACAGCGTCTCTCATCTTCAATCTGTCCAAGTTCTGTAATTTTTATATATATTAAAAAAAATTCTCCGCTATTGCTGAAATCTTCATAAAATGTCTTACAGAAAAAAAGATTACTATACCGAGTTACTGTTCAAATTATAGAGGTAAAGAAGTAAAAAGTAAAATACGAAACTAAACCAAACGAACATAACCACACATCTTATTTTTTTCAGTTACTATTTAACATGTAAAGCGGTTGTCCGAATATCTTCTGTTAACGTTTTTTTTATTATCATTCTTTATTATATGACACTTCCATCGTATAGATAAATTACTACGTATTAGTTATGGTTTCTATATTCTAATATTTGTGATCTATGTAAACTCCAAGATTGATTATCGTCTAAATTTTCGTTTAGTTTTAAAATAAGATATGTCCGCTGAATTACCTGTTACTGCAGTTACGCATGTGTAGAAACACATCTAGTTTCAGGAGTGTGTCACGTGATTTCGCAACGGACATTGAACTTTTGTGAATACGTATGTGCAAATATGTTATGTAAAAAAAAAAAAAAAAAAAAAAAATAGGACGCACGATATCTTATCTCATTCTTCCGTCAACACCAATCATAGATTATATCCGCATTCCCATTCACATGAAAAAATAAATAAAATAAACAATATATATAAAGCGATTTCAGTTTCAGTGCATGTCGTATATTCTGAAGACATATTTCCAACATTTGGTCTTCTGAAGAGCAGCGAAAACCAAAAGTAGATTTATTTTTTTTTTTTTTGAATAAATACTGTACTTAGTTTTGAAAAAAATCGCCAAAATTCTAATTGAAATGCATAAACGAAAATTTTATAATATCCGAAAGAATTTTTTTCAGATTTTCGCTCCATTATGAGTTGATTATTATTATTATTATTATTATTATTATTATTATTATTATTATTATTATTATTATTATCGTTGAAAAAGATCACTGACAGGCAGCAAAAAAGCTTGCCCATACAACATTTCCATTTTTTTCCTCCCCAATTTTTTTTTTTTTTTTGGTCAAGTGTTTAAGAAGACAGCGATCGATTATTATACTCTAATAGCAGACATAGGATGCCAATATTTAATAATAAAAATGTTAGGTTTAGAACCTGTTGACAAAAATAGTAAGGTCAGAAATGCCAAGATTTTATCTTTCTTATTTCATGTCAAGCAATAACATAAAAATTTACGGTTTTTTATGTTGAATTTTTTCTTGACAATTATTCATAAGACTATTACACTTTTTTATAAAATCTTTATCAAGTAGCTTTATTTTTATCCTCCTACATGTTTCGCCAATCTGTTTCTATTGGCATCCTCAGGGAATACAAATCAGTAAGCACAAAATGAAGGTTACAGACTAGGCTATAACCGATGGTTCTAAATCATACAAAAAATTGGTATTGTGCGTGACAATGTGCGTGTCTCGTTAACGTGATTTATTCGTGATGACTCATGACGTAATTGTTATGAAAGTTCATTTCTTTGATGTTTAATGATCTGATAAAAGTTTTCCAAATTTCTGGTAAAATTAGACCTTGATTCTTGTTTAGGTTTTCAGTTTTACGGGCGACTGTAGCTGCTTCTTTAAAGGTTCTTGAATGGTAGTTATCTTCTATGTATGGCATAAGGCTCTTATCCCACTCAATGTGATGGTTAGTAGAGGCAAAGTGGCATGAAAGGCCTGAAATGTCTTGTCTGTTATTTCTGACATATCCTATGTGTTCTTTCTTTCTCGTTTCGAAGCTTCTAGATGTCTGACCTACGTAACTAATACCACATTAGCAAGGAATTTTATATACTCCAGAGTATTTGTAGAATGGGTGAGGATCTTTCGGTGATCTTAAAAATTTCCGAATAGTATTGATTGGTTTGAATGCCACTCTGATCTTGTATGGTTTTAAAAGGTTAGCTAATTTTTTGGAAAGGTTGTTGACAAAAGGAATTGTAATTGTACTGATGTATTGGACGTCATCACGTTGTCGATGTGGTATATCAGTAAATAGAATCTTGTTATAGAGTCTTTTAACCATTTAAAGAAAGTTCTCTGGATATTGTGGTTAATTCCGTTAGTAGGTCATCCTTGTCTGTCGTATACTATATAGCTCTTTTCTTGAGACTATGGATAATGCTAAGTTTCTGAGCTATGTGATGGGCTGAGTTGAAATGGAGGTAACGTCCAGTATTTGTAGGTTTTCTGTATACAGATAGGTTGATACATTGGTTGACAACGCGATGACGTCCAATACATCAGTACAATTACAATTCCTTTTGTCAACAACCTTTCCAAAAAATTAGCTAACCTTTTAAAACCATACAAGATCAGAGTGGCATTCAAACCAATCAATACTATTCGGAAATTTTTAAGATCACCGAAAGATCCTCACCCATTCTACAAATACTCTGGAGTATATAATATTCCTTGCTCATGTGGTATTAGTTACGTAGGTCAGACATCTAGAAGCTTCGAAACGAGAAAGAAAGAACACAGAGGATATGTCAGAAATAACAGACAAAACATTTCAGGCCTTTCATGCCACTTTGCCTCTACTAACCATCACATTGAGTAGGATATGAGCCTTATGCCCTACATAGAAGATAACTACCATTCAAGAGCCTTTAAAGAAGCAGCTACAGTCGCCCGTAAAACTGAAAACCTAAACAAGAATCAAGGTCTAATTTTACCAGAAATTTGGAAAACTTTTATCAGATCATTAAACATCAAAGAAATGAACTTTCATAACAATTACGTCATGTGTCATCACGAATAAATCACGTTAACGAGACACGCGCATTGTCACGCACAATACCAATTTTTTGTATGATTTAGAACCATCGGTTATAACCTAGTCTGTAACCTTCATTTTGTGCTTACTGATTTGTATTCCCTGAGGATGCCAATAGAAACGGATTGGCGAAACATGTAGGAGGATAAAAATAAAGCTACTTGATAAAGATTTTATAAAAAAGTGTAATAGTCTTACGGTTTTTTTATTTTTTATTTTTATCATTTGTTAGCATTCCTGCATCAGCAGATGGCGCCACATTGTCAATTTCATATTTTGTTTGGCTGCTAGATACTTTTAAGTTACCGTTAAGATATACGATTGCACATTATCAATGTTTAGAGGGAGGAAAAATCTTATTTATTTTTTATGGACTCATCGAAGATCTTTCCTCGATGAGTCCTTGATTCCCCCAAGATGGCTATATATAATAATAATTAATAAGTGCCACTTTTCTCAGTTGCTTTAGACATCACTGAGGTAGTTCCACAATTTGCTATTAGATTCCAGTATCAAATAAAAAAATAATAAATCGGCTAACGCCTTTTATTCCCTTATAGGGAGTAAGCGAGGTTTTTATACCCTATCTTGCTTTTGGAGACTGAGTGGACAGTTCAATCTCCACCGGTAGCCAATCAAAGATAGCTGGCCCATATCTATCACTAATTATAGGCGGCCACTGATGAAGAGACGGCAACAAGTGCTGCCATCTCTTGGTACCTAACCATAGCAGGATATGTTACTGTCTGAAATAATGTGGGTACTACGGTCGATTTTCTTGAGTTTACGGGACAAAAAACCCGAGTTTTCAGGAGAAAAAACCGAAGAGATCGACTAACTCGTGTAGATTATATATGATATTATAATCAAACCTTTCGATTATTATTATTATTATTATTATTATTATTATTATTATTTTTATCATCATCATCATGTGACATCTCCAAGTAACTGAAGGACTCATCACAGGATTTACAATATTTTGTGAATCAGATTTTCATTTTAAAAAACCTACTTTACATACAAATACAAAATGAGCTGCATACGTCTTATAAATGCAATTATATTACTTGATTAACAAATAATTTAAAATAAACAGAAACATCATCATTATTCTGGCTATTGCAAGTTGATATCGGTTACTGTTATCTAATACCTTCAAATATACTATTGAAAAAATTAAATGCTTGTTGCTAACTTCTTAAAAGTACTAAGAGTAGTATGAGTGACAGTAAGAAAGTAATCCTATTTGATGTTATTATTATTATTATTATTACTATTATATTTATTTTTTATTTTATTTAATTAATTAATTTATTTTTATTTGAGCGCGTTTATATGTGGATAGTTGTCTATAATTGTCTAGTGTCACCACAGTGAGTGGCGCTGTGATCGGTCACATGAACTGTTTGACATTGCTCATTCAGTTATATAGATAATACACACACAAAGGTAGTAACTTATACAGACATGAACAAACAAATATAAATCTCCATTAGCCAATCAGAAATAATAATAACAACATCAATAGGATTACTTTCTTACTGTCACTTATACTACTTAAAATTACTGATGGTCTTGTGCCAGCTGAAATAGCTGGCCCAAGACCATTAGTAATTTTAAATAGCATCTGGTGAAGAAGCAGACAAGTACCGCCATCTCGTGGTCTGTAACCTTTCAACACAACATATTATTGTATGAAATAATGTGGGTTCTACAGTCGATTTTCTTGAGTTTATGGAACGAAAAACCAGAGTTTCTGAGTAAAGGAACCTGCTTGCCAATGCCAAAGATCGACCAACTCGGAAACTGGATGAAGAAAGGCTTAGATAAAGTTCTTTAGTAGGCGGTTAGATTAGAACGTAAAACAGTCTTTCTTCGGACGTCACAGTCTCCGAATGGGACAAAAAAAATTAGTTAATTAATCCATTCTGAAGATTCTTCGAGTACCATTAGTTCTTTCAACCCTAACAGAACCAGTGGGTTCTTCTGATTCAGTTACAGATTCAGGAGTCATGATCTCTAAAACATTAAAATTCAGTATATTACGACTTTGAATAATTTCATTCAGTTAGTAAGACATGTTCAGACATGTTTGAACATGTCTGAACACATCTTAACATGTCTGAACACATCTTAACCTGTCTGACATCAAAAAATGCTGTAACACAATTCAATCTGTTGGAGTTCTCATGCTCAGAGCTCTATAAAATTATTTTTTCCTTAATTTCATAGCCTCTACATTTAGTGACTTTACCAGTGGCGGCCGGTGAAAATTTTAAGTGGGGGTGCTGCATATACAAAATTAAAAAAAAAAAAAAAAATTGCATATTAAAAAATTGCTTTATTAAAAATATTTCACTCTCACCACGAACAAACACCAATAATAAAAGTTTCGTAGCTCACAGAAATAACGCGCTCATGCATACGATATACACTGCCCAAAAGAGCAGTGTCGGAATCACTTGTAACGTGCAATGACAAGCGTAAACGAATATCGGCGAGTCTAGCTGCAATTGGCGCGATAATTCTGACGCTGCGTTAGATCGCAGTGCATTTGTGTCGTAATATAAATCGTTAATCGAACAATTCCAATTATTAACTATTCAATCACTGTCGAAACATAAACTGTAACTTTTAACATGTTATACTGCATTTATATAATGTTGTAAGCATTGTTATTATTTATAAACACAAACAAAATTTAATTTTTCCATTTTTTTTTTCCTTGGGGGTGCTGCAGTGTCGCAGTGCTTATGTACGGGTCGCCACTGGACTTTACACTCTTTACAAGCGCGGACTTCTTTTGTTATATGTGTAGTTCCATAAGTATGAAGCATGACTTAACATCACTAGCGTCGTAAAAATTTGCTAACTTTCATTATTTTGAACTTACCTCATCATTTGACAAGATTCGGGGGGGGGGGTAAACATCCGAAATATCCCGGATGAGCAAACCATGCCACCGGAAATAGGAAACCGGAAACGTATTTATAATTTAAATTCACAACAGCTCTGTAAATTGTTGTACATCTGTATATACATCATCATTCATAGCATGTTATAGAAGCACACTTGAATACGAGTCCTCAAATGCTCATATTATAAGAATAAATTTATCATTCTATTCGAAATTGTGAGAGTTTGAGTCTCATTTATAACTGCATTCATTGAGATAATTATCAAAAGCTGTCAAAAGTAATGTAGAAATTTATGCGAGTATGCATTTATTATACGAACCTCAACTTCAAAAATAAGTGCTAGACGATCGAGTTATTGCGAGGATTATTATAATTGCTTTTCCGTGACTGGTATGAGTTATACATCTGCAGGTTTAAGTGTCTCCCCCCCCCCCCCATCACAACTTGACAACTAACTATCGTGTTGAACTAAAGCGAGCTTAGCAAACACTTCAGATCTTTATACTTAGGTGTTCTTAAAACATCTTAAATCGACTTGATTCGTATACATTCATGTTTACGACAAGATCAAGAATGAACGTAAACGTTGGTGATTACGTTTATTAAATTAAAATTTATATTTAATTCAATTTCTTTTGTCTTGATTAATTTCCATATGTGATTATTTAAATTTAGAAATAAAACCTTTCAATGAAACTAATTTCAAATAATGTTTTTAACAAGAAAATGTAACTGCATACCCTGGAATTTTAAGTGATAAAAATTCTAACTATTTTGTCAATAAATAGCAAGAAAAAAAGTACAATATTATGTGCAATTTGTTTTGTTCAGTTCTGCTGAATTAACAAATCGCGAATATAGTTGTCATGGTAACCGTAAATTTGCCAACAGATAAAACCAGTTAGCAAATGTGAACTTGCATTTTATTGGAATGAAATGTATAACCGGAAGTGACGAAGACTTGGACGTCAAAAACTCTTGCACAAACATTCCTTCAAATAAACATTACCGATTAATTAGTTAAAGGTTATAAGTATGTTATTTTTGACCACAAAATTAATGTAATAAAAATAACTAACACTGGGTTTTTTGGTCGTAAAGTAGTATCAAATCTTGACGACCAATAAACCCACTGTTAGTTATTTTGACTGCACTTCAAAAGGTGTTGGCACCGTGAATGTGCCAAGACAAAAATATACAAAGCTTTTCTAGATATAACAGTAGAAACAGACGAAGAGGTGTGTGAAAGAGCATGTAGCAGCAGGAAGTTCATAAAGACTAGAACAAATAATTGTTTATAATCACAGAAAGAGCCATGAAAACAAATACTAAAGTGAAATGAAACAGTGAAAGACAAACAGTTGGATTTAAGTGTCCACATAAGTTGCAAGAAGATGCACCAAGGACTGATCCTTAGGCACATCGCTGGTTACCTTAAAATGTATCCATTCCCCTTGTCTAGTTCAGTGGTAACATTATTACAGAATTTGAGCAAGTTGCTAAAACATGACCTTCCCTTAGTAAACTCATTGAGTTCATTGCAAAGTAGATTTTCCCTGTGAACAAATTTCTGAGTGCGAGCCCTGACCAATTTTTCCAAAATGTTCACCACCACTCCTGAGATACTAATTGGTCGTTAGTTGGATGCATTGGTCTTTGCACCACCCTTATACGATGGCATTACCATACATTCCTTCAATTCCTGTGGAATCTTCCCTGTTCTGAGACTCATATTAAACAGCATGGTCAAAGGAATGGCCAGTTCAACTGAACACTCTTTTAGCACACGTGCTGATATCCCATCAGTCCCTATTGCTGAATTCTTATTCAGTTTGTGCAAAATCTTTAGTACCTCGTCCTCATACACCTGAGTTTCGTCACCCAGTGAAGGGGTAGCAGTGAGCTCAATATTGCGTTCACCAGGTTGATAGCTTTTAATAAAATGGGCACTCGTTAGGTGAACAACCTCTTCTGCATCTGTCACCCTCATATCATCTGCATTCATTAGAGTTATTCTTTCAATTTCATTCTTTAGTTGCGGATCCAATTTCATTTCACTCGGACTTAGCTCTCCGTGCAACACTTGTGACTCCTCTTACTTGCTACTTATAATTATCGTAACTTCCCCATTATCTTCTTCTTACGAGTCTCTTGCTTAATTAGATTGCACATCCATTTGACTCCTACTCTAGTTATTCTTCGAACTCTCTTGACACATTCTGATATCGCATCATTTAAGTATTGTTTCAATGCTTCCCATGCACTGTCGATATTCTTCCCATCCAGCAACCGATACCATGGCACAGATCCCAGCATACCCCATATATGGTCATACGTTCCTGCTTTGTAGTTCAGCATGGAACCTTTTCTAAATGGAAAATTCATAAACTGAGACAGACACTTCCCAAGTGAGTACCACATGATCACTATCACCAACCGGAGTCAGAATAGTTCCGTCTTTAACTGAAACACCCTCTGACAGTATAGTCAGACCATTGTTATTCAATCTGTACATTAATGACATTGGGAAGGATTGGACAAGCGACATACAGCTATTTGCTGATTATGCCAAGATAGCTTCGGTAAGCATGAATGCTGCTGATATGCAGCTTGCAGAATGATTTCAATTGGCTGGAATTGTGAGCATGGGAAAATGGATGTCAGTTCAATGTTAATAAATGTAGAGTCGTACACTTTGTTGGCATTAGATATCCAATGTATTTTTATATTGGCGGGATTACACTTGAAGGAACTGATGAGGCCAGGGATCTTGGAGTGTTAGTAGATGTTGAAGTATTAGATAAGGGGAGGGGGACATGTAGCAAAGATTGCAAATTCAACTCAAAAGTAATTGCAATGCTGAAACGAACGTTCACATATAAAGATAAGGATGTCATTTTGCCTCTTTACAAGGCTTTGATAAAATTTCACTTGGACCATTGTGCGCAGGTGTGGTCTCCTGGTTTCCGTTGTGATTCTGATGTATTGGAGAGAGTACAAAGATGAGTGTTCAAATGATATCAGGATTGTGGAATAGTGATTATGAAGACAGATCGAGAATTTGTAGACTGCAAACACTAGTAAACAGGAGAAAGAGGGATGATATGATTGAGACTTATAAACTTTGTTATTGGTTTGTGTGTGTGTGTGTGTGTGTGTGTGTGTGTGTGTGTGTGTGTGTGTGTGTGTGTGTGTGACAGAGAGAGAGAGAGAGAGGAATTTCTCTAAAGTTCAGTCTCGCTATACTATCTCTATAGCCCGTTTCAGCTTTCTGTAGATCCCTAGGTTTCTCTCATCCAATGGCTATTTGTTGATCGTGTCAGGTATGTAGAAACTTCGGGTGGCTTTTCCGTAGTGATTATTATACTTATATGTTATGTAGTTTGTTCACTGTGGTCTTGTAATCTGATATGTTATTCTGTTGATTGAACTGAAGTAATGTTTTAGCACGACTGTGTAGTGGCATAAGTGTTTCACCTTAACTATTTTGTGTTCTGTCATTGCTGCCCGTATGCGTGTGGGATTTTATCTTTGTTCCCAGAATATCGTTTTACCATTTTATTTTGCAGCGATTGCAATCCCACAACCGTTGTTTGTAGTCTGCCAGAATGCGTATGATGTGATCGCATATCTTAAAATGTTTTCTCACAATGCTTTATAGATTAGTATTTTTGTGTATGTCGGGGCAATGTCTTTTGATCGATATAGTTTGCTTGCTATTTTCCTGTGTCTGTTGTGTGGATACTTTGTATGGCTATTCTAACTTTGATCAGCATCGAAGTGAAGTCCGAGATAGTATGTTGTTTTCACCTGTGCGATTGTTGTGGTTTTAGGATCAGCGCTTTGTGTATAGGAGGATGGATGTCGGATAATGAGATATTTAGTTTCTGTGGGTAGGGTCTGGGAATATTTTGAATATCATTAGCTCTTTAATAATGATAATAGAAAGAAGAAAAATCTAGTGGAATAAATTGGAATGAACGTGGAGATGAGAGAAATAATAGGGATTTATATCTGGAAGAAGTCATAGAGACATTAAAAAATATGAAGAATGGAAAATCCCTTTGAAAGAGAGATAGATGATTAGCCTGACAAAACTCCAAGCGGATTATTGTTCCAATTTATAATGGAGGCTCAAGAGTGAGTGTAACAACTATACAGGGATAACATTATCGCGTCACTGTGCAAAGATTTATGAAAGGATACTGATGAGGGCAAGGAATAAAATAGGGGAATGCCCAAAGATCAGTTTGCTTTTATAAAACAGAGATCAACTTTTGCTTTAATTTTTGATGAGGGGAATGACAGAGAGACACTGGGAATTTGAAAGAAGTGTATTTATAGTTTTCTATATTTGAAAAATATTTGATTGGTCCTGAGAAACTTCGAACTTCTTAGTTATAGAAAAGATGATATAGTTTTGTTTTTTATGTGGTTCGCACCCACAAAAAGATTTTTGTAAACCTACAGTACATTCATATCGTGAATATGGCAAGGATAGTCTCTTTTTTTTAATTTGTTTTGTATGTTTTTGTATTCTTCATTTTTTGCTTACATTTGAACAAGAATATGCATTTTAAATGTATAAAACTGTGTAAAAACTAAATTTAGTAATTTTACACTTAAAATTGATTGCGACAAAGAAGTATATCTCCATTCCTATTCATTCTGGGGATGTCTTAGATATGGTTAATAGAAAGGAGAAACGACTGTGTTAGGGGATGATGTGACAATGTTTCGCTCATTCAGAACTAGCGAGGAAACTAGAGCGAATTGAACAGTGTGATACAGAAGTATGGATTACATATTAATAGCAAGAAGAGTGAGGGTTTAAATCGTAGAGAAAATCTAAAAGGTTAACGGTGTTATACTAAACACACAATTACTGAAAAGTAATGAAAGATTTCAAATATTTGCGAACCTCTGGGCCAATGATTTATAACAGTGTGTCTACATTGGGATGGTGAAATCCACCGTAGTGTACGATTTTGACTAACAGCAGTTACTTTCTGTCCATTTTTGCCTAAGGGACAGAAATATCACAGAGTACACATAAAAGCAATGGAAATAAAAGTTCTGAGGACAACGTGGGCAAAAGCAAGGAAAGATGGAATAAGTTTAGAGAATATTATGAATGTTTTGGGAATAGAATTTTTTTTTTAAAGTATTTGTGACTTCCTGTTGAAGTAGTTGGACATATAATGAAAAGATATTTAGAATGAATACCAAGAAGAATCTATTAAATGAATATTGAGGAGAAAAGTTCCAGGAAAGAGAACAGAACAAAAATATAGAGATTGGATACGAGAAGATTTGGAAAAAAGAAACCTGAGTTGGTGTACATGAAGAAAGAATATGGGAGGATAGACAGAAGTGAAGAACTTTAATCCATCTGAACCTTATCTGACAGTTTCTATTAAAATAATTGACAATGACTTCATCGACATTTGTGGAAGAAATATCAACCATCTTCTATCAAACATAGAAGATAGTTGATATGAAGAGTGTGCATGAAAGAATGGTCCGGTAGTATCCAGCATGAGTTGTAAAGTTTGGACAAAAAGATCCATCTACAATCACCTAATATGTGACAAGAAAAACTAGAAATTGCAAAAGATAAATAAACTATAAAATGAATAACTTACTAAGCAAGTTTTTATGCCAAATCCTAACGAATGTCTTAGAGTTATTAAAATCAACCACAAAGCTCTCGAAAGTTGTCCATGGAATTTGTCCACACATCGCTAATCAAGCCAGGATCCTATGTTGATCAACAACGGTGGAATCCATAGAGGAGACGGTATAATAATTGAGACGAATGCAGCGCAGAATTGGACCCCATTCTTGGATCTCTGTATTACTTTATTGAGGATTAAATCCAGGGTGGTAACTGGAGGGTAACTTGATAGCAAAAATTTGTTACTGTTCTTAGCGATCTTGGAAATTGAATATGGGTTGATATCAAAGACTCGGTATAAATATCAGTGGAATACGAGGATAAAATACAACACGAAAACAGAAATACATTCTGAAGAGCAAACGTAGAGGATAATCATATAAAATTATGAAATTTAGGACAAGATTCATTGAATCATCTATGAGTTGAATACAGAACTCGTAATCTGTTTATCCCAAAATGCATAACTTGACATTAAACCGATATCCATTATCTTTTGTCCACACTGACAGCCTATTTAAGTCGTTCTGCAAGGTCTCCACATTTATGAAGAAATGAAAATGGTCCCAGCACTGAACCTTGTGGTACTCCACTAGTCACTTGCTTTCGTCTCGATTCTGCTTCTCCATATACCACTCTTTGATATCTGTCCAGCATCCACCCTCTTATCCACTCAACCAGTGTCATATCCATCCCCATTTGTTCTAATTTCCGAAACAGATTTCCATGTGGTATTCTGTCAAATGTCTTTGAACGTTTAACAAAATTATCGTGTAGCCATTTCCTTTATCCAACTCTGTTGCTATATTACAAAAACTTAGTAAATTACTAAGGCATGAGCGACCATTCACAAAGTCAAGTTGCCCTTCATACAGTATCATATTTTTATCCACCCAATCTTGAATTCTCGTTTTGATTCCCTGGCCTATAGCAACAATCAACTCTGAATTTTGACTTACTGGCATTAATCTCACACCAGACTCTTCAAATGAACAGCCACTCTCTCGCCAAGCACTTATTCTTTTTGGCTCCAATTCATCTGCTGTCATCATCAGTATCAAATCGTTAGCATTTGGTTGGATATTTGGTTCGTTAACAAGTATACGATACTTGTTAACGAACGATTTTGCGGAACAACCACTTAAAAGAAGTAAAAAAAAAAGTGCAAACGTACTCCAGAAAAGCTTTATTCATAATATATTATAGACATTAGTCTGAAATCGAGACGTTTTTTTGATCACATGACACCACGGATAAGTATCGTAGCATATTAACAGGACGATGAATCCACCTTGTAGCATACTAGCTTGGCTATTCCCCTGAAAGGCTTATTTTCCAGACGTAAACTTTTCCTGCGTAGGAAACTGCAATCTAGGAGTCTTAACAGGCCGATCCACTTCAAGCGGCAGGTAGACGATTTAGAGTTTGCTAGCCTACGTTGCTGTATCAAAATATACTGTACAGACCTCAGTGTCTCAATATCACTTTCCTAGGCATTTTATTCAGGTAGGTGTACTCCTTCATGAGCTATTTCAAGAAAAATGTCTCCAGGTTATCGTTACAAACTATGCAATTCTTAAACCAACCACGTGACCATTCATTGTGGGGAATAACCACATATCATATCCAAAATGGAATTCATTTTAAAAAAGTCTAACAATATTGTATGGACCTGCGTGTGAATGCACATTCCTCATCGTAATCCCATTAGTTCTAAATATAGTTTATTTAGTGGTATACAAACTTGAATATCTAAGGATTGTTTTTCAGCTGGGTGGTAAGCCATATGTGTCTACTTCCTCGTTTAACCACTAGCAAAACGAACCTTTTCGAATACTTTCACGGAGCAGATGATAGCTCGACGGAGCAAGGTCTGTAACATGCATCTCTGTATGTTACCTTGCCCTCAGGTACTTGTGAATCAGGCACTTGTATTGTGCATTGCTGTAGCAAGACACTGTTGTCTTATCTCGTAAGTCTGATGAATGTTCTGTATCTGATACGCATTTTCAGCCTCCAAAAACGGATCAGCAAGACCATTGATTTATGAATGTTAAATATCGGTACTTCAATAACAATAACATCTCAAGTTAATGTTGAGCTGCATTCAGAAACTGGAATAATATTTTTTTAACTCTAATAACATTTGATTTATCATCATACAGAGTATTTACATGTATACAATAATGTATACTTTTACATTTTCTGTTCAGTACAAATGTAGAGCACAGTGATTTTTTTAAAATATAAATGTACATCAATTTTTTTTCAATATCAATATCATAGCTTATTATATACAGCCTATTTACATATACACATTTTTTTTTAATATCAGTATCTTCATTATTGTTATACACTTTACTGACTGTTTTGTTACATAATCTGCATTCTTTGGTTATAAGGATTACGTGTGGTTGAGTGAGGCGAGTTAATCCCACCTACTTCGAAACTTGGGTTAGCTTTTATGGAGAGAGTGGGATTTAGCCTTCACTATTTGTGTTGTTGCTGTTTATGTATGGGATGTAGGCATTGGATGCTAGTGATTTGCGATGTGTATATTAGTGTTAATGGTTTCTTAACCTTTGTTGGTATATTTTCCAGAGTTCGTTTTTTAATGTTCTGTAGTCGTCTATGTGTTTTAACTTTCTTGGTAGGTTGTTGAGTAACGTGGGTATCAGATGCGATCTCACAAAAGAACCTTATGAGTTGTTGAAGGGTGTGGGGATGTAGAGAGTTGTTGCAGGTCGTGTTATACGATATGTGTCTCTGTTGTTTCGATAGGTGATGTTGAAGTAATTCCTTGTTAATGTCATTCAGTGTTTCAGGTTTTTAATGCTCAGGATTCTGTGTGTCGCCATGTGCTGGTCGGATATTGGTTGTTGCGTGTAAGATGTTGAAATCACTGTTGACGCAATTTTCCTGTGTAATGTTTCTAATTTTGTTAGGTGGCTGCTTGATGTGTTTGCATAGACTGTTATATCGTATCTGAGTAGGGATTCGCAGATACCGTGATATAGTTTTTTTATGTTGGATGGAATAATGTCTTTTACTTGAAAGAATTTCGCTGCGATGATGCGGAGTTTTGTATCTAGGTATTCTATATGTTTTGTCCATTTAAGGTGGCAATCTATGTAAACACCAATGTATTTTGTATGTGTTACAGGTTTGATTTCAGACATTGGCAGGTATTTTTGTTGTTAATGCAGCGATATGTGTGACAGTGTATCGACAGTGATGCGGGGCGCGTTATTTTTGGGTTGTGTATTATCAACATCTGTGTTTTGGTACCGTTGATTAGAATAATAATAATAATAATAATAATAATAATAATAATAATAATAATAATAATAATAATAATAATATATTTTTTAAAATTTATTTATTAATTTTATTGATTTCTAAAATTACAATTACACAATTACAATAATCATCTTTAGTGACATTCCAACTTGTAATTTTTACAAAATTCAGCACTAAGTGCTGCATATGTGATTAATTTTCTACATTGCATTTCAAATAAAATTTTGATAATGATACTTTTTTCCATCTATATTTACAACACGTGTTCTTCTAATATTAACAATGAAGATTACACGGAATTTTTGAATAATGGATAATAATAATAATAATATGATAATGTCTCAGATAAATTACATACATATATTAATAGTAATAATAATAATAATAATAATAATATATATATATATATATATATATATTTATTTATTTATTTATAATATTTATAATACATTACACGAATACAATTGTTCATAATAGATACTTGCTACTTGCGCGTACATAATACTTTTTTAAATAATAATAATTGTATACAGTGTATATTATTATAATAATAACTTTGATGATTATACAGAAATTTTTTGCATGTCTACACATTATGTATAAAATAACAATTTTTCTCTTTTCATCGTACAGAGTACTTTACATATTTACAATTAATGCATATTACACTTGATGCTCTGTACATTATACTGTACACAGTTTAAGGCACATTAATTATTTTCAATATTTTTTTTCTTTAGATACAAATTTATATATATATATATATATTAAGGATACGAAGTAATTTTATAAACTTGGTTTTTTTACTCCTTCTCCCAAGTAAGCAAAACAGTTAAGTTTGCTTCTGAACGTAGTTGAAGTCTAAAGGTAGTGCAACACCAGGGCAACTCGTTGTTGCAACCGGGTTGCAACTTGTTGCAACTCGGTCAAGCTACTCACTGAGGAGACCTCCAAAACTACCCAGACCGGTTTCAAAAAACCTTGAAAACGGTCTGGGTAGTGACCCCCACCCATAATGCATTGCAGTATACATCTCTTAGTGAGATGTGTTTAACATTATGGGAAATACTAAGAATAGTGATCAGAGCTTTATCCACCTTTACAACGAGTTGCCCTGGTGTTGCACTACCTTTAGACTTGAACTACATTCAGGTGCAAACTTAACTGTTTTGCTCACTTAGGAGTAAAAAACCAAGTTTATAAAATTACTTGGTATCCTTAATATATATTATCCCCAAGGTAAAACACTTTTCACACACACACACACACACACACAAACACACACACACACACACACACACACACATATATATATATATATATATATATATATCTTCATTATTATTATAATACACTGTACTGACTGTTTTGTTACATAATTTGCAGTCTTGGATTATGAGGATTACGTGGATGAGTGAGGCGTTTTAATCCCACCTACTTCGAAGCGTGGGTTATCTTTTATGAAAAAACGCAGTACAGCCAATGATTTCTAAAAATATTTTTACACATATACAATGATCATCTTGAGTGACATTCCAACTTATAATTTTTACAAAATTCAGCACTAAGTGCTGCATATATATGATTAATTTTCTACATTGGATTTCAATTAAAAATTTCAATTTTTGCCTCTATATTATGTATTTACAACACATGTTCTTCTATTATTAACAATAAAGATTGTACAGAATTTTCTGTATAATGAATGACTAATATAATAATGTTAATAATAATAATAATAATAATAGTAATTTTTTTGACAGTGATAAGGTTTATTATCATACAGAGTATTTACGTATATATACATGAGGCATATTTTCTGTACATTACAAGGATTCAGTACATTATTATTAATAATAATTCAAAGTTTGAGAAAGAGTGATTATACAAACAAATTTCTGCATTCGTTTATAAGGATTACTTGTAGATGAGTGAGGCAAGTTAATCCCACCTACTTCGAAGTTTGGGTTAGCTTTTATGAAGAGAGTGGGATTTAGCCTTCAGTCTTTATATTTTGTTGCTACTGTTTATGTATGGGATGTTGGCATTGGATGCTAGTGATTTGTGATTAGTGTTAATTTAATGGTATCTTAAATTTGCTTTGTTGGTATATTTTCCAGAGTTCGTTTTTTAATGTTCTGTAGTCGTCTATGTGTTTTAAATATCTTGGTACGTTGTTGAGTTGCGTGGGATTCTGATGTGATCTCACAAAAGAACCGTATGAGTTGTTGAAGGGTGTGGGGATGTAGAGAGTTGTTGTGGGTCGTGTTATACGATATGTGTCTCTGTTGTTTCGATAAGTGACGTTGAAGTAATTCCTTGTTAATGTCATGTAGTAGTTCAGGTTTTTAATGCTCAGAATTTTGTGTATCGCCATGTGCTTGTCGGATATTGGTTGTTGCGTGTAAGGTGTCCAGATCACTGTTGACACGATTTTCCTGTGCAGTATTTCTAATTTTGTTAGGTGGCTGTTTGATGTATTTGTATAGACCGTTATTCCGTATCTGAGTACGGATTCGCAGATACCGTGATATAGGAGTTTTTTATGTTGGATGGAATAATGCCTTTTACTTGGAAGAGTTTTGCTGCGATGATCCGGAGTTTGGTGTGTAGGTATTCTCTATGTTTTGTCCATTTAAGGTGGGAATCTATGTAGAGACCGGGGTATTTTGCGCGTGTTACAGGTTTGATTTCGGAACATTGGCAGGTATTTTTTGTTGTTAATGCAAATATAATAATAAATAAATAAATAAATAAATAAATAATAATAATAATAATAATAATAATAATAATAATAACTAAACATCAACGGCAATGTTTCTGACATTCAATGCTTCTGATATTCACATCCATGGCAGCTTTAACAACAGGCCATTTCTTAATATATGCTCTTAAAATGTATAAATCTCCTAGAAACAGGTTACCAATCTCATAGCTCGATTTAAAACTTGCCATATTAGCTTGTTTCTTTTAAATCATGCAGTGAGATATGAAATATAGCTATTGAGGTAAATAACTTTGTTTAATCCTTAGCAATATTAACATTAATTCGTATTAACAATAAATTCAACTACTTTTCAGAAGTCATACATTGCCATAGTTATTGAGCTGTCTTTTGAAGTACCTATGACCTAAATTATGACGTAATAAAAGGCAGACGAAAGGGTAACTTAAAATTTATTAGCAACTATCGCAGGCAGACGATTTCAACTGTGTTGTGTTGTTTTATATTCTGAATAGAGCACGCAGCAGTATATATCATATGCAGAAGTAAAGCATTCGCTAAAAATTCAGTTTTTTGTTTTGTTTTGTTTTGTTTGCATACGTTGATTCGAAATGAAGGTGAATATTTATATCCGGGTAGGTTTAATTATCATATACGATCATATTTTCTATATTTTTTATATCATTTCTAATGGGTAATAATTGTTTGTCAATCGTCGGTGAAGTATCTGACATCTGATAGCGAGTATAGTATAACGTGCTCACTTTCAGTATCACTTACAAGCAAAAGCATTCTTTAACTCCTTTTGCTATCCTGGGGTAGAGCTTCAGATTTCAGAACCAGGTAAGAAGAAAAAGTAGTATTTCTTGGCTCGTTATTATTCCTTTATTACGTTATTTAAATATATATGTAAGTATTGGAATATGAGGTGATAACGCTTAATATATCAGCGGTGCAGGTTTTTTATTTAATAATTGACATTAACGTTTAGTGACGTCACGATCGCATGCGGTGTTTGTGCTTATGTCAGTCTAGCAGAAGTTATTGTTATCGGGTTGATACTAATCGCTGTTTGCATTGGATTATTATTTCGCATTATCATTGGTTGCGATGAAAATAATTCCAATGAACAAAGCAAACATAAAAACCGGAAGACTGGGTTGTTTAGAAACAACTAAATATTGTAATAATGATAAGTTTGTAGCATCTTTTTTATGAAGTCGAATGTTGGTAAAATAGCTCAAAAGAAAGGCCTATAAATAAAGGTATGCATGTTCATAAAACGAAGTAAGACTTGAGGCTAAATAGCCTTTTTCCCCTAAATTTATTATGGATTATAACTATGGTGAAAGTATTGAAAGACTTATCTATTTTATTAAAACATCTTGGATTACATTATGCTGCGTTCTCTTCTTAATTTCTGAAGTTGTTTTAGTCTTAGATGTCATTCTTAAAGGTTGTCTCCACCCAGTCCCTTTTTTTTTCGGGACTTTCGAATTTTCCTTGGTTAAAAGTGCCAGAGAACATCATAACTTCCTTTTGACTTTCATATCACCTGAAAAATTTTAATAAACATCAAATTTAATAAAAATAAAACATAAAACGAACATAGAAGTGCATTAAAAATTACTTGATCTTATAAAATTTAGATATATTTATTTTTATATCGGTAACTTCGAAAATTAGGAATAATTTGATTTTAAAACTGAGTTTGGTTTGTATTCAAAATCTTTTAAATATTTTGAGGCTTTTTTGTAATATGTTAAAAATATTTTAACGATGCTTTCAATTTTAAAATCTTAATTTTTATGTACTTCAACTTTAATTTTTGATTTAATGTAACTTTTTTAAATTTAATTTATTTGTGTTTAAATGTACTTTTAAATTGAATATGCTTTTAGTTTAACTATCATTTTTAAATTAAATTAAGTTATTACATTCATAAGAGTTGTTTACGAATGGTTAAGAGTGGATTGGGTGTAAAATAGGCTCTTCAACGAAAGAGAATGCCTAGTTTCTTGGATGCTGACGGGGGGGGGGATATTGATGTGACGTGTTTATGCCAGGAGAGACCGGAGGTAAACGTTAACGCAAGGAAGAGAGATCTGCTGATGTCTAGTGATTTGTGTATTACCGTTCCTCTGAATAAAAGTCATCAATCATCGGAGCATGAAGAAAGGTTGAGTAGCGTATTCCGTACAAGTGAATGATTTCTACATGTTATGCAGATTGTTTCATAGGCATTCTTCTCAAAATACTAATTATCCACTCATTAGTCTGATTTAATGTATGACAGCTTTTGTTCACTAACTTTTTTTAACTATTGTACGTTTTTCAATAAACAAAAATTACAGAAAGTATTTTTAATTTTATTTAGAGATGTGCGGAAGAACATTTAAGAAGTTATCTTGTTTGAAAACATCCTTGTAATTTTTTTTTCTATCTTTTTATCTTTATCAGCTTGCAGAATGAATTTCCTGTTGTCCTACGTCATCTTCCAAGGTAAGTAGAAGAAACGTATTAAGTAGTTAATTAATATTATTTAACAGTTTGATATGTTTACGATGATGGATAATTATTATATTTATATGATACATCTCGATATTATTTGCTAATCGAAATTTCTTTAAATATAATTTTAAATGCCCTGAAACGATAGCAGAATACGTTTTATTTTTAGATAAAACAAGAACTTAGATAAACGTACACACCGCGTGTCAATTATTTTAATTTGATTTAAAATAATTGACAGTCATTTGTGTCATGAGTTCGACTCGAACTTAAAAATGTTGGATATAGGGGTCGACAACTTGTCCGGAAACTTTTGATCGTTCGCCTATTTCATTTTTGACAAGTAACTTATAAAATGTGTGTAGGGTAATTTTAACAACAACTGTCATTTTACTGTTAAAAACGACCTAAAGAGAGAAAGCAGAACTGGAAACGTATTGCATATAAATTCAGTAACCAGCAAAATACAACAGCGCGTGCAAGTGCCTCTGCGTGTAGGTGGATAGGAGACTACACGTATCCAAGCGTGTAGTCTCCTATCCGCCATAGTCTGACTAACGGAAGAAATAAAAGAACTAGAATCCAAAAACGCAGAAATAATAATTTAAAAAAAAAATTAACTGCAATTTAAAGTGAATAACGAACTTAAATGAGCTGGTGAAAATCAGGTAAAGATCTCATTCGATGGGCAATCAACAGAAATTTGGAAATAGTGAGTGTCCTTCAAGAAAACGTGTTTAAGATATTAAAAGTTCTCGCAAAAAAATTCAGTTGACTTTTACAATAATCCACAAAAAAGCCAAAACATATAATTTCTAAATTTAAGATTTAAAATGGAGATTTATGGGTGGATTAAATGCGCTTAGTAAAATGCGAACATACACCGCCTAGGTGCTCGTATCTTTTAAGTAGTACAATACCAAAGTAACTCAATGTTACAGCTGATTTCTCATAAGCTGTTTTGGTCTTCGAAACTTTTAAGTTTCAGAATATCTGGCAACGAAAGAATAATAAATGGTTAATAGCTTTACAACGCCAAATTGAAGTTTTCTAGGCATTTCCTTCAAGAAAGAAATCAAAAATATTATGAGACTTGTTATAAACATCTCCATCTTATATATACATGGCGGTGGTCTCATACCGTACGATGAAATGTAACTCCGATCCAAATAGCGTGCATTGAGATCAAGTTAAAATTGCTAATCATGTTGATAACAGAATGATAATACAGGCAAATCGGTCAAAGAACTCACACCAATTACAGACAACAAAAATATATTATTCATGCGATGCAAATTACATTGTGCGTAGATGATCGATGGTGCCGCTGTGTGTGCAGTCATAGAATTAAATACTGGAGGTTGTAGATGTGCGTAGTGGAGTGTCTTTTCCGATAACGCTTTGGAAGTGACACGAAGTGTTTATTTTTTTTAAAAACTCAAACTTAAAATTTATTTATACTATTCACAATATATGCATGACCACGAATATGCATACAAATACTAATATGCTAATAGTAATTACTGTTATAATTAGTGACGACTCGTGGCTTGAAATCGTGGGGGTGCTGCAACTTTCGAAATATACATACACACAGTAAGTACAGTGTATACGTGTTTGGATAAAAATATCAAAATTATACAGTTTAGTATAATTCAAAATTACTTAAAAATAAAATCTACTATCATAATCCTAATAATGTTCTAAAATAAAAACTATAACAAATGTTATGTCTTTAATTGTAATGTCCAAATATTTAAAGAGACGGAGTAAACACGATAAGCACTACGAACACTCTACTACTGGCGCAAACTGCATATAAACAACAGTGGAACTGCGTGAAGTACAGTGCCACATATTACGCTAATAGCTCGCATCTCACTATGACGTGCATATGCTTGCGCGCTCCTAAGTGCTACAAGATGGATTTTTATTATTTTTTTATACAAAATAAGAGAATTGTATAGGATTGTTGATGATAAAATTAAATATTACAAGCGAATATAAATAAATTAATAAATATATTTATATCGAGAAAAATTGGGGGTGCTGCAGTTCCGCAGTGCCTATGCACAAGCCGCCCTTGGTTATAATGTGTACCAAGAAGTGATATATGTACAATTAATATATCATAGTTATTACATTTTGTGTGTGTGTGTGTGTGTTGACTCAGCACTTCTTAGGACAAAAAGATACTGTCATTAAGATTTGTGCAAGAAATCTTATACATTCGGCATTAAATTAAATAAGACATTTATTGACAATGTTTATTTATTAAATCTTGGTTTGTACTTTTAGCCTGAGCAAAAGTATTTCGAATCTAATTCGTTTTTTTTATTCTTATTAAATTTTAATTTAGTGCTGTCTGGAATGCTAGAAGCTCTTACAAGCCAAAACAGCGAAGACTCTTTTCACATGAATGTTCTCGATCCAAAGAAGTAAGTAAATTAGTGGGCCCTGATTGCCCAATCGAGTGATTTGGCTTACAAATTCAGATATCAAGTTCAACAGCAAATTAACTACCTTACGCATTTCATACGATAATGGTTTCAAATAAAGATTATATAACTGGAGCCCAAATATTAGATGATGATGCAGTACAGCCTCGCTAGGCCTCCCCCATAAAGCCATTTTTTTTCTAGAACTTCGATGTACATAATTCGAACTGATTCAATGAAACCTCTACACCACTACATTGCTTTCTGAAGTCTTGAAGTACCTTGAAAAAAGTTTCATGTTTGGCCTCGTCTCCAGAGCAGGACATCTCAGTGATGTAATCCTTAGTCTACTCTTAGTGCTAACACTAATGTACTATAGGGTTTATATCGTAGGACTTTTATTTTTCATACGATTCCCTTTCCTTTGCTCAAGATCGACATCTTGTTTACAGTCAAGTAAGGGATTTTTTCTCCCCATAAATATCGATAGCAGAACTCATGCAATTTTAGGCAATATTCCACTCTCATCGGAGCGAAAGTGTACCACTTGTCTGCCACACTTTCGTTCCGGTGTTTTTAAAATCATAGATGTAATGAGCTCAGCTACCTATAAGAAATAATGGCGAACACTGGCTACCCACCAATTCTCAAAAGTCTGATAGGACTAGAAGCCTTCCATTGACTTATTTTAGAAAATCTTCTGGACAATATTAACATTCTATTCCAATATGACCGTTTTTTGGAAACTGCCAATTGAATGGATGGTGTGGAGATCAGTGGTGAGAGCACTTGTTGTAAAATACTGGTTGGGGTTTGCTCACTGGTTGGAAGGTCGTTTATTTATATGAGGAAGAGAGTGGGTGAAACAGTAGCACCAATAGAAATGCCTGCATTGGTAGGAAACAAAGAAGAGCAAGTACTCTCCCATTCTTTCTAATTGGAGTGCCAGTTTCCTCCGGAATCGCTCGCTCGCTCGCTCGCATCGTAAGTATCTGTCTTCCATCTTGAACGGTTTTCAGTAATATCCGTATGCGAAACCTTATCAGATACCTTAGAAATGTTGAGTTTAAAGTGCAGGTTTTTCCAATTTTTTTACTTGGCACATGTCCAGAGGCGGTGATGTGGTCAAGGTGATTCAGTGGCGCACTCAGGATTTAATCTTGGAGGGGGCCGAGCGCTCAGGATTTAACCTTTGGGGGGGGGGAGTTGAGTAGACGTTTTGCGAATACACACTACACATCGCATACGACCTATAACTGAGCATCTGCAGTGATCGCTAATTCATAAGTAGCACACAACATAAATAAAAAAATGAATTTTAATTAGGAAAAGATTTTTGGAAATTTTCTAGTGTTTTTTTCCTTTTCTTTGGGGGGGTGCCCGGGCCCCTTGCCCCCCCCCCCCTTCTGGGTGCGCCACTGAGGTGATCTACTGTGGAACTTGACCGTTGGAATTTACATTTGTCGTCACTGATTGGTTGATAGTTCTCTAGGTGTTAAAGATTTTGATCGTTAAGGACCATCACTTCAGACAACATCGAGGAAAGTGATAAGCTGATAGTTTCATAATAGACAATTCTCTTTTTTTTATGTGTGGTAAATGCAAGCCAAGTATTGCCGTTCTATGTCCTCATTAGATGTGCTCCTAAACAACCAGCTGCCCTTTGTAGGGATAACATAACAAAGGTCAGCTGATTGTTTAGGAGCATATCTCTTCAACGCAACTAGTGGTGTACCATCAAGACCCGAATCCCCCTTTGGTATCCAAGTTGTTCAATATTCCCAATATTCTTCTGATGGATTTCTGACAGAAGGCCATAAGAGGGATGCATTGCAATGTTTCAGGTAAAGATGGAGGGGATTTTCTTTGGCCATCTATGCTAAAGTTAGATGGAAAAAATTATGCCATGAGGCCAGTTTTAGATAATATTTAATTACGGCCATTTGGGTGAGGTTTTGTAGGTGTTTGTGTGTATCGATGTAGGCTGGAATGAAACGGGAGTTTTTTGTGTTTTGCTTTTTCGACTGCCCTGACTCACTTCTTGGAAAATCATGGATTCGATATTGGACAACTTGTGAATAGAGGGGATGAAGGATTTTATTCCAACATAGATAACTTCTGTAACAAGATCAACATGTATTAATCCGAATTATGATCTGAATTACTAAGAGAAGGTAACTGAACAATGTACCTATACGGAGAATGTTAAGCAGAGATCCAGGGTGTTGGATGAGTTAAGAGGATTGTCCAGTACTCTGGTTAGTAGGTGAACAGTTATTTAGGTCACAGCTTACAGCCACACACACACACACACACACACAGATGGTTCTTCCTGAAGCACGAAGTGAATGGGTCTCAAGATATGCAAGCGAAGCAGTCCTCCCCCCCCCCCCCCACGTATTCTTTTATGGAGTTAATACATAAAGTTCGGATGTCTGGATCAGTCTTAATCGGAAAAAAATTCATTTTAATTTCAACTAAAATATGTAAACGTAAATTAAACATCTAATGGTAGTGGTGTATATTTTATTTTATTTATTTATTTTTTTCAAAGTTCAGCGAAAGAGTTAGAAGAAACAGCACTTCTCAAAAACACAGTCTTAAGTGCTTTGCGTGAAATTCACAAGACGCTGAAAGAAGGAAAGAATGTCAACAAATCGTTAGTGAGGGAGGTAAGCATAAATCAGTAAGTAGATATTGAGTAATGTTTGAAGTGTAGTTTATTCTCCTTCAGTCATAAATCAATTAAGTTAAACTTCTTAACGAGTCATCACCAGTCGTGTTACGATGTCTCACATGAGCACTTTCCCTTCAATTTATTTAAAACATTGTTAACTCCAGTTTGTTTAGAAATATGTGTATAATTAATTTCTGATTAATTAATATTGGAGTAAAGCAATAATTTTACTTAATTTTCTTAGTTATAAAAATGAAATTCTTCGAATCGAATTTATAAAATACACAATGCTTCCCTCTGCACTAATCGATCCTCCACAACGCCACTATCCACCATCTACGTACAACGCCATCTACCACCCATTAATAATATTATTGCCAGTAAATTATGTGTGTTGTCTGGCTGATTTGCCTGTGCTCGACCGGCACCCCCCCCACACACACATACACACGCGCACACTATTTTTGCATTCTATTTCCGTAAAAATATTAATTAGGAGTAAATGACTCAAACGTTTATCACATTTTCTATCAGATTCTAATATTTGGATGAAGATTCCTTCGCAGCCAATTCTAGGAAATGATTTTATTTTCTAGTTAATGGAACTATATTCAGGACTAGTGTATATTTCTGTTGCAATTCATGGAAGTGCGAAGATGACTGACAATTGAGAAGCAATGAATCGCACCTCATAAAGCAACTAAGAAAAGGGATAGCTGTAAACCGTCTTAATGTTTCGACTCATGTCAACTCATGAGCCAAAACGCTTAGATCCGTCGGGCCACATTGCCTCCACGTTAGGCAATACCCAACAACCCCTAGATAAAAATGAGTTATGTGTTTATAATTATTTCTTTCCTTTTTTGAATATATAGGTTTTAATTGTGGTTTTTCTCTGTAGTTAGTTGACGCCAAAAAGAAACTGGATCACACAGGCAGTGGAATGGGTGTCGAAGCTGCCCAATTGCTTGCTTATGTCCACAGATTGGCACCTAAGAAACTCAGGTTAGAACTGCCAGTGTTGGGAAAAGGTGCGTGGATTTGTCTTTATATTCATTCATTTTAATTGTATTTAATAATACGACCGCATGTAATATAAAGGTAATAATATTAATTCAAATTATAATTAATTATGTATTCTGTCGTTAAGTATAGTAAATATAGTAAATATTCATTTATGACAAACAAATGCCTAAATGTTGAAAGGTGGTGGCTCTTTTCATAATACGATAAAATTAATTACGAAAATTATGTAATTAATTATGAAGTTTAAATATTGAAATGTTAAAACCAAACAACGAGGAATGACGTGCAGAACGTTACTGTCTATAAGGGTGAAACATGCTTTTAATCCCTTCTATCTGATAAGGTGTAGGAAGAAATTCTATCTGATGTACTGTGTAGGAAGAAATTTTTGAGCTACGTGCTCAGCCCGAGTTGGGCAAATTATAGATCTTGAAAGGGAACTAGGATGGCCTTAGGTCGTCTATATTTGCATAATTCCGATTCATCATAATTTGCTGCTTGTTGGGCTAATTCATTTGGATGTGAGGACGATTTTGAGAAGTACTTTACTGCGAGAGATTGCAGGAAAGAGTAGATATAAGGGACATTTGTGTCTCGATGAAGTTGAACATTTCTGATGTACCATGGTGCATTTCAGATCATACGTAAGCATTTGTTTTGCAGTCTTTGCAGGTTAAGGATATTTGAGCTTGAAGTATGGCTCCAGGCGGGGGACGCATAAGTGATAATGGGACGAATCATCAACTGGCAGAGGAGCAGTTTGATTTTAGTTTGCTGTTCCTATTGATAAGAGGATAGAGCTGAGTGATAACTTTTGATGCCTTTGCACATAAGGATTTTGTATGCGGACTGAAGGTTAGTTTTCTATCTAGCAGTACGCCGAGATATTTGGCTTCTGTTTTCCAGGGAATCGTGATGTTAAATAGAAGGATGTCTTCTTTGGAAGATGTTGAATTTTTTGTGAACAGAAGAGCACTGCTTTTTTGAGGATTTACTTGCAGTCTCCAAATGGAGAACCAGTATTCCGGTTTCAGAAGGTTATCTTGTAGTTTCTTTGTAACAAGATGCGGTTTTGGAGATCTGGCCAGTATTGCTGTATCGTCAGCATAGAGAGTAATGATAGGTGACATCAGGTTATGCGATATGTCCGCGATGTAAATCGAGAAAAGTATCGGCGCCAGGAGGGATCCTTGAGGCACTCCAGCCAAGATCCGCCACTGAGTAGATACCGCCCCATTTAGTTTAACTTGCATGCGTCTTCCAGAAAGAAAGGGCTTAATGAGGTGGATCAGATCCAGTGGAATGCCGGTTAAAATCAGCTTGTATAGGAGTCCAAAGTGTCATAATTTGTCGAAGGCCTTTTCTAAGTCAAGGAAGACTGCTCCGGTGAATTGATGCCAGTTGAAGCTGGTGGTAATGTATTCAAATAGTCTATGGATCTGTTGAGTAGAGCTGTGGAGTTTGCGAAAACCAAACTGCTCTATAGGTAGGATATTCAGCTTGTTAACAGAAACTTGAATTTTGGAGAGGATGACTTTTCAGCGATTTTGCCCAAATTGGAAATCAGACTGATGGGGAAATAAGTTTGTGGCAGCTGTGGGTCCTTACCAGGCTTATAAATAGGGACCACATCTGCCAACTTCCAAGCATAGGGAAAGTATTTTAATCTAAGCTTGGCATTTATTATTGTTGTAAGGTGTACAATGGCCTTTCTGGGTAGCAGTTTAATAACTTTATTTGGGATGCCGTCAGGTCCAGGAACTTTTTTATTTTTTAAATTTTGTATGATGTCGTAGATTTCGGCTGGAGAAGTAGGTGTGAGTTGGCTGGTACAAGGATCACATTGTTTTAGCACGTATTTGACGTGGCGGTGGATTTTATAAATTTGATTGAAGTTCAGGTTATCATAAGACGGACTGCACGGCTTTTCTAGGTTTTTGACTATAGTTTCGGTTTTTTCAGCATCTGAGTGAACTATGCCTAAATCTGATTTGAGAGGAGGAAGGGTTTTATTTTTATTTTTGATATTTCTTAACAGTTTCCAAACGGTTTCATCGTCAAGTGAAATGGAAGCTAATTTATCTTCCCATAGTTTGTTTCTGTGGGCCTTCAGTGCATCTCTCACTCTGCACTATTCAACCGGTTGAGTAACTTTTTATCCTGTGGAGCCCTGGTATTAAAGTATCTTTTTCTTGCCTTATTTTTTCCCCTGATTAAGTTCATAATATCTTCTGGAAGTCTTTTAGGCTAAGAAGTAGGCGTATTTGAGGTAATAGATGATAAGGCTGCATTGATTTGTTAAGTAAATTTATTGACTGTAGAATCAATTTCTTCTTTAGAGTTAATATGAGGAACAGGACCAAAGTAGTTTAGGAGCACATTGGATAATTTTCCCAACGTGAAGGTGTGAGGTGGGGGGGATAGTCCCTTCTGATTGCCTAATTGGAGCAGAATAGGGTTGTGGTCAGAGGTTAATTCGTCAAGTGAATCCAAATTGTACTGTAATTTGACATTTTGAAGACGACTATATCTAGGACGTCGGAGGAGCCAATTGGACTGAGATTAGTTGGTATTGAAGGACCAGCCACAGCTATACAATTGGAACTTGAATAGGTAAACAGTATGCGGCCATTTTTGTTGGTAGATTTACTGTTCCAGGTGGGATGTTTTGCACTGAAGTCTCCAGCGATGATGACCGGTCCTTTTACGCCAACGATGGCATGCAGATCTGAGGTCAACAATGTTTTTGATGGAGGGTCGTAAGCAGCAAAAAATTTTAGGTTTCCAATTGAGTTTGTGAGGACATTAATGCCTGTGATTTCGAGGTTGGTGGTTGCAGAGTTGATTATTGAATGATGATTTATATAGTTTTTGATAAGGGTGGCTGTACCTCC
Source organism: Typopeltis vanoorti (assembly GCF_054136105.1). NCBI lineage: Eukaryota > Metazoa > Arthropoda > Arachnida > Uropygi > Thelyphonidae > Typopeltis > Typopeltis vanoorti. The sequence continues at coordinate 53,612,769 of NC_143567.1, read as the reverse complement.
ACCTTTATACCCAAGTCTGTCGTTTCTGTAAATCTGATACCCTCTGATTTTTAGGTTGTCAGCAGGCCTCAGGTGAGTTTTATTTATTAGAAATATATCTGGGTTATATCTAGTATTGAATTCCTGGATTTCCAACACTTTGTTTTAGATACCGTTGGCGTTCCAAGCGATAATCCTAAGCGAATCTGGAGTGATTGTTTTCCTATGCATCAGAGAGTGCAGATAACATGGATTGAGTTTGCTGTAAAAATCTTTTTGTAACACTTGCGATGGGTTTAAGTTGCTGAAATCCTGCAGCATATTTGCAAGAGAAGAGGTGATAATAGCTGACAGATTTGAATGTGGATTAGCCAGGTTCTGGTTTTGTACTATCTGTTTGGAACAGGCCACATCAGCATATGTTCTCGCTTGATGTTGAAAATTCATTTTCTTAAGGGGCTCAGTTAATGGTGGGCAAGCACCTGTTGTCATGTTCTCACTTTTGGAGGACTAAGGAGCTTGAATTTCAGGAACTCTCGCACTAGATGACGAGGTAGTTTGATTATTTGGATCGGTCCATCTGTTTTTGGGGTGATGTATACACCCTCTATAATTAGCGGGGTGAGGACCGCCACAATTAGAGCACTTAGCCGAGATGGATTTTGGCTTGGTACAAGTGTTTGTGGGGGTGATTCTCTCCACATTTTAAGCATCTGTACTGAGCTTTGCACAACTTTTGGGCATGGCCAAACTTCTGGCATCTGTGGAACTGCCCAGAAGATGATCTTTTCCTCAATGGTTCTGGGGTGATTTTAAGTCCACAGATTGCCATTAGATTGTAAATGTCTTAGTAAATGTTATGAATCTTTACTAAAACTATAGGCATAGGTGTCTTATTTGATCCGAACATTCTACTGACCTTTATGGGAGGTAGATCCTGTAAGTTGAGGTCAGTGACTATTTCATCCGTGTCAATATCCTCGGAGGACCACTTTCAGATTTTTTTCGGAGGTAAGTGAAAATGTATGGAATTGTATTCCTCTTGTGTCCAGCTCCTTTGTAAGATTTCTATAATCAGCCACCGTGGCAGGCTGAATTTTTATGACCTCATCTACATTTTTGGCCAATCTATAATTTATTTGTAGGTTGGTCATGGTGGTTCTTAGGGTTGTCCATCTCTGCTTTTCCCTCAGGATGATCGGTGGAACCTTCTCATTGGGAGAGGTGGAGGAGTCTGAATTGGGAGCGTCTTCGTCCACACCAACATCATTTGCTGGTTCAGAAGCGAGAGTTTTTCGCTTCTTACGAGCGTGAGTTTCTGCTTAATCAGAGGGATTAGAGGCAGACACCAGTAGATTGAGTTTTTCTTCCATTTGAGGAAAGTCTTCATTCTCTTCATCATCATCATTATCCCTGAGTAAAGAATATAAGTTTAAGTAGACGGGCCATTCTTGGTCAAATTTTTTAAGAAGCTTATTTTAATGAAAGTGAGTGCTAGCTCCTTGGCAAGAGAGTCGATGATGATGTCGGGATCAATTTGTCAGTAGGCCATTTCAGCTTGAACTTCTTTTATAGTTTATTAATGAGTATGATAGCCTGCTCTTCATCAAGCAAGTCAGTGACAACGTCTGGGTCAGGCACGCTCATATCGATTTAATTGTGTATGAGCGCAAATAGAAATCCCGCAGGTCTAGAGACCTGCCAGCAAAAATTCTGTTGTGAATTCTGCAGCCGTTAAGAGGACTGCCAGCAATGCCGAGCGTTGGCTAACGCAAGAGTCTACCAGCTAAACAATATGTAGGCGCAAAAATAGAGAAAATGAAGAAAGCTTACCTCTAAAAATCATTCGGAAAGCCCCAAAAATATATATTACACTAATCAAAACGCAACACTAGTTACTTGACTTCCAGGTAAATACTCCTTTTCTAATCAGGAACTGACCAAGAATGACCTTATAGTCCTTATAAGGACTCCTGCAACAAGTCCTTATAAGGACTGGCTTAAAGGGGCGAAGCAAGAATGCTTTTCATCTTCCCCGTTATCTGTAGAGGACAGTGTAGGGATAAGGTGTTATTGAGCTATTAAAGCTCTGATCATGTCAGTAGGGTAACAGCAATAGCCGAGCCTCAGTTAGAACTTCATTGGCTACAGCATTGCCATCCATCACCCTCCAAGGGTAATGAATGGCAAATCACCGCATCTCACGGTCGATTTGAAACCACCACCACCACGAATGAGTTCTTAAACTTCTTAAAAGAACTGGGAGATGGACTGAGTCCTTGACTCTTTATCCCGTCATCTGAATTAAGAAAATATGTGTGGATGGATGTTATTGAGCTAAAAAGCATTAGTCTGGGCTGGGTAACGGCAATAGCCGAGCCTCAGTTAAAACTTCATTGGCTACAGCATTGCCATCCATCACCCTGGAAGTCCTAAAAAGGAATTTCAATAGTCCTTATAAGGACTGGCTTAAAGGGGCGAAGCAAGAATGCTTTTCATTTTCCCCATTATCTGTAGAGGTCAGTGTAGGGATAAGGTGTTATTGAGCTATTAAAGCTCTGATCATGGCAAGAGGGTAACAGCAATTGCTGAGCCTCAGTTAAAACTTCATAGGCTACAGCATTGCTATCCATTACCTTCCAAGGGTATTAACCACCGCATCCATTCCTCCAGGTCTCTGCGGAATTTCAATACGCAGGACGCAGGACATATATGGCGCAGAAGGTGAAGCTTGATGCTTTTCATATTCCCTGTTGTCTGTTTCGCGAGCAGTGATGGGAGAGATTTGTGAGCTATTTTAACTCGCCCTGAGTGGGCAGAAGTGGTTATTCGTCGTTGGGTGTTAGGATGGCTTTCGGTCTTTTATGTTTCCCGTAGTCATTACCGTCATAGTTTCAGGCTTGCTGAATTAGTTGGTTTGGATGCGTAGATGTCTTCATAAAGAATTTTTCTGCTAGGGAGCGTAGTAGTGGAGAGATGTAGGGGATATTTATGTCCCGGTGGATCTGGGCGTTCCTGATGAACCACGGGGCGTCCGGTATCATTCGCAGGCACTTGTTCTGTGATCTTTGTAGCTTGAGGATGTTTGTCTTGGAGGTATGGCTTCAGGCTGGGGAGGCGTATATAATTGTGGTATGAATCCCTGTCTTGTACAGTAGAATTTTGTTTCTTGAGCTTAGTTTGCTGTGTCTGTTGATGTTAGTGTACAGCTGGGCGATAACTTTTGAAACTTTGGTACATGTGCTCTTGCTTGGGTTTTCCGGGGAATTTTGGAGTTGATCAGGGTGATGTCTCCTTTGGGGGATGCTCGTCTTCTTGTGAAGAGTATCGTTTTGCTTTTCTGGGGGTTTAATTGCAGTCGCCAGTCTTTAAACCATTTTTCTAGATTCAGGATGGTGTCTTGTAGTTTTTTGGTAACGAGATATCGTTGGCGAGATCTGGCTAGAATAGCCGTGTCATCTGCATAAAGGGCGATGGTGGATGTGAGAGGATTTTGAGGGATGTCTGCCATATAGATGTTGAACAGGATCGGAGCTAGCAGTGATCCTTGAGGAACTCTTGCGAGGATTTTCCATTGGATTGAGACTGTTTCATTCATTTTGACTTGCATCCTCCTGTTGGAGAGGTATGATTTGATCTGGTGTATTATATTTAGTGGAAGGTTAGCGATGATAAGTTTTTAGAGGAGGCCTTGGTGCCAGATCTTATCGAAGGCGTTTGAGATGTCTAGGAAGACGGCTCCAGTGTGTTGATTCCAATTAAATCCTGTGGTGATGTATTCTACCAGTCTATGGATCTGTTGGGTGGTGCTGTGATTTTGACGGAAGCCAAATTGTTCTTGTGGAGTCTGATGAGGATGATTTTCTCAGTTGTTTTTCCTAAATTGGATAGCAGGCTGGGAATTTCAATACGTCTATTACACAGTCTTATATAATAATTTATGTTAAAAACATAATGGTGTATTATAAAATATATAGCTGTTGTTAAACATTTTAGGATTAAATAGATTTAGAAAGATAATTTTAAAGAGAATTATATTTTATAAAATAAATTTAACTAAAGAAGAAAAATCGATTTTCATTTTTATTGGCATCGTTTTCTACATTTATATGTAAGCGTAGAGAAACGGCCCATCGGTATGCTTCCTATTTATTTCAAGGTAGTAAGAAAATGTTTCTTGAGTTATTTATTAGAAGAATCTCACACTTGTCATTCCAAATTCCTGTGAAACTCTGTTTCATCGTAAAGTGTAATTTTACGAAAGTAATTAATAGGCAATTTGCTAACGGGACTTTGTCTGAAATCATAAAAATGATCAACACTCGAGCAAAATCAAATTATCAATTGTCTGTTTGTATTTCAATGCCAACAAACTGAAGATTCTGTCTGAAATAATCTTCTTAATATTGATTTGTCTGTTTTGTAGGCAAATCATCTCGTAGTCCCAGATTCCGAAGACAAGCATTCGTGAGTAATTACATAGGTGACGAAATGCCTGGATTGCCACAACCATTTCCAGTCCCGTAAGTTAATTCTATTGATCTTTATTTGAACAATTCAAAGGGCATCTAAAAAAAATACTTTCAATTATATCTACACACGCAGGTAAAATTCAGACAACAGCAGTAACTGAGTATGGTAATAAATCTTGCGATCCATACGTGTGGAAGTTCAAAATATCTGAAACTGAATTTATTCGACAGAAACTAAAGAGCAAAAAGTTTAAATTAATTATAAATGAGCATCTAATACTGTATAATTTCTCCAAAACCGATTGTTTTGTGTAAAAGCCCAATAATCGTAACTGGGCATGGCTCATGTTGAATCTACGTGATACAATCAATACTCAAATACCAAATTAGATTAAAAACAAACCCAGTGTTTAAAAAAGGAAATAAATAACAAAACATGAACAACACAATCGGTGAATATTTAAAATGGAGAGCTGTTTAAGTATCATGAAAAATATGAGGACATGGTTATAAATACACCGATGTCCAAAACCTAAGGACGAACACGATTTCTGCAGATTACAACCGCAAACTCAGACGAATCAGCTTCTGGCAATTTGTATAACTGACGATTTCGAGTATGCCTTCGAATTTTCGAATCGCGCGCACAAAGGGATCACGTAGTAGCACTCAACAGGATAAAAGACAAAAGGCTGCGATAAGCGAAGTTTGCAACTTCATTTCTTCATTTCTTGAAGAAATGAAGTTGCAAACTTCGATGTCTTGTAATGTCTCAAAGGCATCATCTGGATGATTTCACGCAGGCAAGAATTATTGGAAAGCTTGAAGAAGGTCGCAGAATTATTGATATTTCCAGAGAGTTGGAATCTCACATAACCTTGTATCCGTGTTCTGGGCAGCATTCTGAATCAATGGAATGTGCTCCAGACGTTTCCTAAGAGGTCGCCCTTGGTCTATACGGAGCATAAAGATAGATTTTCGGTTATAACAGCAAAACGTAATCGATGCACCACGGCAGGTCATCTTGCAAATCGGTTCCGTTCAAACACTGATGCGCGGATGTCTCGACAAACTATAATAAATTTAGTTTAATCCTTTATCCCAGTGAGAGCAAACAAAGTTTGTGCCTGAAAATATCTTCAGGACTGAATATAGTTTTGTACTATCTTACCTTGGTAAGTAGTACAACACCAGGCAACTCGTAGCAAAGGTGGTGAAAGATGCCAACACTCCTATCCCAGTATCTCCCATAATGCAAAACACATCTCCTTGCTGATATGTGTAATGCTATGCATTAAGGCAAGGGCCACTACCCATACCGGTTTCGACCTTTATTGAGGTCTTGTCAGTGGGAGCCAGGCCCAGAGTTGGAGATACCAGGCAGAAGCAGTAGCAAGGTCATCTTTACCTATAGGAGTTGCCAAAAGGTTTGCCACAATTTTTTTCTTAAATTACTCTGGATTTAGAGAAAGATGTTGAAAGTTTATTTTTCTAAGTTAGACTATAATAAATGTTGTACTGTCTTACCCAGGTAAGACAGTACAACACTATATTCAGTCCTGAATATAGTGTTGTGTATAACCTAGTGTCTAATCACTAGGTTAGACTATTCATTATAGTCTAACCTAGTGAAAAATAAACTTTCAACGTCTCGACAAACTGTGGTAAGACCTCTGCAACAAGTAGGCCCAATAGGCCAGAAGGCCTTCATCTGCATCCTTTATCCACAGCTCATCGTAGAGCACGTGTCCATAAAAATTGGATAAGACACACAATGGACTAATGCACTCTTTATACATGAGAGCCATTTTAGTCTTTTCTCAGATTTAAGAACCTGATTCTGGATCTAACATGAAAGAGAAACTGCTTAGCATCGTTGGAGTGTTCTTGAAAGAGATAGATACGGCGTTGCTGAGGTCATGGTGTGGGAAGGCAGTGGCGCACCCGGGAGGGGGGCATGTGGCCCTGGCTCCCCAAAGAAAAAGGAAAAAAACACTAGAAAATTTTCCAAAAATCTTTTCCTAATTAATAAAATTCATTTTTTTATTTATGTCGTGTCGTGTCTTCTATTTCTATACTACTTATGAATTAGCAATCATTGCAATGTTCAGTCATAGGTCGTATGCGATGCGTAGTATATTCTGAAATCGTCTAGTCAACTCGTTCTCTCTCTCTCCCCCCCTCAAGATTAAATCCTGAGTGCGCTACTGTGGGAAGGTATTATGCTTAATGGACGCAACTAGCTACGAGTGTTGGAAAAAGAGACTATGGCTAGTGAACGATATGGCAACGAAGTTCTTCAACGTCATGTTCGATTCTTTCGTGGTGCTGTAGGTGAAGAATTCATTTTTATGGATGATAATACCAAGCCACATCGCACACGAGCAGTGGAGATACTTCTGGAGATCGAGGATATTAACTATTAGCGCAATAGGGAGACGCATTGGTGCTCGAAATTTCTTTCCAGAAAACAAACGAGGCCTTATCCTTGTTCTGAAGGAGGAGTGGGCCAGTTTGCTCAAGAACTCTTGAATCACTTGGTGCTAAGTGTGGCACAATTTTGTGGGAGCATCATTTCCTTGCAGTTCAAGGTGGATATATTCCATACTGAAATGTCTCTACGCATAGTTTTCTGTAAGAACTGTACATTAATTCTTAACTACGTCCTTAGCAAATTTCTAACTTTTGCCAAAAATGTAAAAAAAAAAAAAAAAAACATCAGCTAACTCCTTTTATTCCCGTAGCGAGGCCGTTTTAGCCCTATCTAACTTTGGAGACTGAGTGGGCAGTTCAATCTCCACTGGTACCCAATTAGAGATAGCTGGCCCAAGGCTATCACTAATTAAGTGGCACGCAGTGAAGAGACGGTCAACAAAGGGTCGCCATCTCGTGGTCCCTAACCCTAACACAATATATTTAATGTTTGAAATATATTTAATGTCTGAAATAGTGTGGGTTCTACGGTCGATTTTCTTGAATTTACGCGACAAAAAAATCCGCCTGCTCGTGCCAGAGATCGACTAACTCAGGAATCGGTAGAAAAAAGACAGAAAAATTTTCTTTAGTCGCCGACTAGATTTGAAGCCGAGTCTTCCTTTGTGCGGTCAAGCGTCACAAGCACTGAGCTACACACGTCAAGAACGTATTCTAATTTAATTTGTATGAAGTTTGTAACACATTTTTGTGTAATATAATTTATTGATATGCTGACAATAAATTTATGTCCCTATATAGCTGTACTCACGAAATCTTTTTCCTATACAGGTAAACATGTAGTTTGTCCTTAGATTTTGTACACCAGCGTGTATGAGATTGATTTTAACGAATGGTCTCTATAAGGAGTATTGGGTGCCGAGACATGTTATGACATGTATTTCGATTTCCTTTTTGCTTGAAATATGAGAAGTCTACATGCAAGCCATTTCAAATATTTAAAAGAAGTCAATGCGATCAAATATTATAAGAAATAATATAAAGAACATGAGATTTTTTTTTTTTACTGGTGAAAAAATAGATCAGTGGCACTTCAATCTTGATTTATGTATTAAAGTCTGTTAATCTGCTACGAACGTGCTTTTCACTGTTGGATGGTAAATCATATCCGTATAATCTACCAGGAAAATAGGATTAACTACTTGTCAGTGCGTGCGTTCCCTGTTAGGGAGTTTGTTTTTCAAGGAGTGCGGGTGACTTCTGTTAATAACTCCTATAAAATTGATTGCGTCCAAGATGCGATTCCATCCCAGTCGTTCCGTCCAAAAGGGTATCATCGTTATGATGGATCTCCAATGGGGAAAGAAATTGGAGCTAAATTATTACTTTTTTTGTACTATATTTGGTACAAAAAAGTATAATTATTTTTTGTTAAAATCAATACTGTTTCTATATAACGTTCTGATTACAACAAAAAAATAATTATACCTTTTTGACGTGTCACGGATTTATTTTTCAGTTGTTAATAATCATGCATTTAAATGAATGTTTTTGTCTGTTTTTTTATAGACATCAGAATTATCCAAGGTTGCCCCACTACTTATCAGGACTTCCAATGAACCCAGGGCTGGGAATGCCTCCAGGAATGGGAATGCCCCCAGGAATGGGAATGCCTCCAGGAACGGGAATGCCACTAGAAATGGGAATTCCACCAGATATGGAACTACCCCGAGGTATGGGAATAAGTCCAGTCGTACGAATGGACCAAGGCATGGGAGTGTCTGGATCTTCTTTAACACAATTTGTAATGTCTCTTTTAACCCATATAAGGAAAGATGTTCGAGAGGGTCATCCAGTAAGAGAAGGAATGATTAAAAAGGTAAGGTGATTGAAATCTCTCTCTCTCTCTCTCTCTCTCTGTCTGTTTTAAAGGCATATTTTACACTTCAAAAAACCAACGAAACCTCGCGCATTTCCAAAACTTCAACAACAGAATCGTCAAAGTGCAATGCAAACCAAAGGTAAAATGTCAAGAAATAAGTTAACCCCCCCCCTTGTTAACTACTAAAAATAAACCCTCTAGGATGAAAAAACACAGTCTCACATGCTGGAAAATTCCTGGCTAGTGTCTGATGGTGATGCATACACAGATTCGATACGTTGCTGCAGTTCATCAATATTCCTCACCAGGATAGAGTACATCAATGATTTCAAATATCCATTACTGATCGATTTAACCTTCAAACCATATGAGAATTGATTAAACAAGTATCACTCTTAAATAAATAAATAAATAATAATAACAATAAACATACAAAGACGTGGAATTAAGTTCCAACTGACGTGAAAGTTGGCGTCACATCAACTAAAACGTTGGTCTTATGGGCTATTCAAGTATTCAAATAAATAAATAAATTACTAATTACAATATGAAACAATATGGGATGTAATATCCCTTAACTTAAATAAATAAATTACATTATTTATGTCATTTTAGGTGGCCTGTGGGATGACATCATACACTATTCAGGAACTATTGAATTAACGGAGGCTTTGTGGAATTCGTTATCTACAATGCAGACATTCAAGGATTCCTTTTTACAAGAATAAATGCCATGGAATTCGTTGTCTGCTGCAAAAGATGTTCAGATTACTCTCTGAGTCCAGGTTGATGCCTGCTTTAATCAATCTCTGAGTCCAGAATTCAGGTTTGAGTACCTTCCTAGACCAGACGATTGGATCACTTCGTAACTTCTTCTCCATATAATTTTCACAGGCGACTTCTATTTTCGATATTTACAAATTTCTTGACTAGGGTTCTAAGGTCAGTTTGTCTGTTTACAAAATGAAAACTTCTGTCATTTCCGTATAAGATCGACTAATTTGTTCCTTCAGTTGACAATGTCCTTTAATTGATACAAATATTATTGACGTTATGGATGAGAATCACATCTAAGCCTTTTACACTGAAGAATGCATGATTTTTCTGAATGCACCATGCAAGCATTTTGTAATAAACCCGATTGATTGCACAGCAAAGTTATATTATTAAGTACATTTGAATACTTCGCTTTTAAATGTAACACGCTACATCAGAATAATAACAGAATCTGTTGCGATTATTTTTATAACAAAGTTTCGCTTAGTATTTTATTATATTTTTTATTAGCTTGGAGACCTGTTACAGAAGGTCCGAAACAGTGGTATGATGAATCCAGTCATACAGAGACAGATATCCATCACCTTTAGGACATCCCCCAACCAAGTCAAATCACTGTTTAAACAATATGGTATTGGTAAGTTGATTTTCTGTTATTAATAATTCCTTTATTGAAAATTCTGATATGGCATTGTTAATGAAAAAAAAAATTATATTTTACTCGTGAACTGTTTCGATGAAGTATTACATCATTTGGAAGTGTAACAACCACGTCTTGTAAGGCATTTTTCAGTAGCATTATTATGCAAAAAATAAATAAATAAATCAGATGTAGGTTATGCATTTTGTTTTCCCTTTTCATTTTAACTTAGTTGGACGAAATTCGCGTAGCGCTGGAGGATTAGGATTGGGAGCTCTCGCATTAGGAGGGTATCGGCAAGATGGACTTCCAGGAGGTGCTTATGCATTTGGAGGTGGAATAGGTGATGCAGAAAGAGAACAGGGCTTAGAACGATTCATCAACGGACAAGGACATCAATTCGGAAGAGGATTCGAAGTAGATACAGGAAATATTCTTACTTCGGATGAATTGTAAATAAAAAATACACATTTTTGATCATTATAATAAATCACGTGTTTTTTTTAGTTGCATAAATAATAATAATCATATCAATCATATTACAAAAATAGGCTAAATGGCCATAAAAAGAATAATCATACCTGTAAAACGTGTATGCAATAACTATTTGAATGCTGAGAACGATGATTCATATTTTATTGTTAACTATACAAGATTTACGTACAAAGTTTCATTGGTTAAAATTTCACAATAGGTGGCGTATTCATCGATTGCTTTATAGTAAGCTAAGTTATGAAATAGTGATTTCCATAACTCAGGGGGTGTGGCGACAATTTATGACTGGAAAAAAATTGCTTCTTTGATGGGAAAGATGATATTTTCAAATTATTATGCTGAAATTATTAGGCCTGTGTAGCCTGTAGAAAATAGCGTTTGCTTCCTTAGTACTAGGCCGCTCCAAAAGAGACCGTTCAAAGTTCGATTCTCTCTCTCTCTCTCTCGTCTCCCAGAATGCCATTTAAAATCATTGATAAGTTTGGGTTTGCTACTTATGATAGGATAAGGGTGGAGTTGGTTGCCTCGAGTTTCCAATAGTTAGTTTGGGTTATACGGCCGCCACTCTCGCTTTATCATTGAGGAATAAAAGGCGTCAGTGGATTTATTTACTAAATTAGCATTAAAATCGAAGCACTTCAATCTATCATATCTTTATGAAACTTTATTTTAAAAAAAAGCAGCTATCAAAAAAATCTTCTAAAGCTTTTTAATTCTCCAAATGAGAACGACAGCAGACTATTGTGGTAGTGCATTTAGGCTAGTCGTTATAATCGCTAATAACCACTTATGTTTACTATCTACCAATAATTGTCCGCGCAACTCTGTTATTTGTTAATAACATAAAAAGCGGTGTACAGATGGTGGTAAACAATATTTCATCGCAGCAATTCAATACAGGTGGATTAGCAACACGACGTGAACTCAGTGACTTCGAGAGAGGTGTAATCGTAGGCTGTCACATTGGTGGCATGTCCATACGTGCCATTGTCGCCCAACTGGAGCATCCAAAATCAACGGTTGGCGATGTGACCACCAACAAATATAGATGTTCTGGCATGACCAGTGCAGGAAAACACCCAGGGCGGCCGCCAAAATTGGCTGACAGGGACGGGAGGGGTGTTAAAATGGGTGGTATATAATCTGGCTACAATCGGCACAGAACTCAATTTACTAGGTATCTACGGAGCATCGGCACACATGCCGAACATCACAACAACGAACAAGGCGGCTCGTCTGGCCTGGTGCAAACAGTGTGTGAACTGAACAATTGACCAGTGGAGTACTCTGGAGCGATGAATGAAGGTTCACCTGTTTTTCCGGTCTGATGGCAGGGTATGGGTATGAAGGTACCCTGGTGAGCGCTTGTTACCACAGTGTGTTGTACCCACATAAAGTTTGGTCGTGGAGGAGTAAAGGTGTCGGATGCATTCAGCTGGTTTGGAGTGGGACCACTTGTTGTTGTCCGTGGTTCCATGAAGGCAGCTCAGTGTGCCTTGATATTCTGGATAATCAAGTGCTGCCTACACTGTGGAGTATTTATCGAACGGACTCGTGTTACTATCAAGACAATAGTGCCCCATGCCACAAAGCTACAGCTGTTATAGAATGGTATGAAGAGATGTTGTTAAACGACTGCCCAAGCCAGCGCAGAGTCCTGACTTCAACCTCATCGAACACCTGTGGGTCGAATTGGAGCGATTGAGGTCCAGAGCAGCATGTCCTCGATCTGTTGCTGAACTCAGTGCTTCTTTGATGGAAGAATTTAGATAAATTCCACCTGATGTCTGCCGCACATTGGTGGAAAGCCTCCCTCAAAGGGTGCAGGAGGTAATCAAAGCCAAAGGTGGACATACCCGATGTTAGGGTTCGCCTGCTAGTATCAATTGTAAATTGCTAAAGTGTCCGGACAATTATTGGTAGTAGTGCATGTGTTTTGTGAGTGTTGATTTTCCTCCAGTCAAAAGTCGCGAATTTCTTCCAAAAAGAAGACACACGTGCGAAAACCTAATTCCGGAATGTAATGAAGGGGAAAAAAAAGGCTAAATTATGTCCGCTGGTGAATAACTACGCCATAACCTATAAGTTATTTCTACGAGGTGGCATTGACACTCTTTTTCAAGGTTTCTCTGTATGTTTCTTGTATTCTAGAATAGCCGAGGACAGAATCAAACATTTTCTAAAAGTCCACAAAGACTAATCAGAGAGGTTTATTATATTCGTTTGTCTTTTCTACAATTTCCTAAGACTATGGTGTGATCACTGTGACTGTCATTACGTCTAATCCCGGCCTACTCCTCTGATTGCATATACTCAAGCATTGGTGGCGTATTCATCAATTGCTTTGTTTATTTGTTTTTTTCTTTTGTTTATTGCTTGGTGTAAATGTTTTATATACTGCTAGTAGTAAATGACCTATAATTTTTAATATTCTCCTTTACACGTGCTTTTTTTCTTGTAATGAGAATAAAAAGGCATTAGCTGATTTTTTTTTAATATTTATTCGCACTGCTTCTGTGATTTTTTTCTTTTAAATAAAGTGTTTGCTCCAAACTTTTAATTGGATATCTTTTATTTAGATATTCCAATTTCTATCATTTGAATTGTTATTTCTTTCATGGATATTGTGTTAATTTTTGTAAGTATTAGAAAACCTAGAGCACCACTGGATTTGTTATCACAGTTGGAGTGGTATATAATCAATATCCATTCTCTAATTTAATTAGGTGCTTCCCTCTTCTTCGCACGTCCTGAAGTCCGATCACATCCTTTATAATTTTTGCAGTCACTTTCAATAGCGCTTCGAAGAGAGTTTCAGATATTTACAATTATAATTGGTTTAACAATTGTAATGTTTTTCCTATAGTAGTGAAGTACCTTTAAATGTGTGCAATATTTAAGTATTTACTGATATTTGTTTTACAAGACTGCAATTACAGACTACGGGTATTGATGAGAATCACATCTGTAAATAATTAACTATGGAATTATCTACAGAATAGGTGCAGAGGATTTGCATTCCGTGTATTATTTCTACAAAATTAAAGATACTTTTTTGTCTTCTTTTTCGTATGTTGTAGGTTATTTTTGTATAATTAATTTAAAAAAAAGCAAAGGTTTATATAGATTATAAATTATAGAAGCTTCCATAGCTCGATCGGTATCGAGTGGAAAGACCTGGGTTCGAATTTTGTCAAGGATATGAAGACTCTTTATAAGGACACTTTCATCTGGGCGTGAGTTAGTCTGTCTAACTCACTGTCTAACCACAATTTAGCCTATAAATGTTTTAGAATACAAAAGTTCGCTTCATATTCCTGCTTGGTGGAGTAGTCAGTTAAAGTCTCTGTGAAGCAATGGATTTTTCCTTCACTACTGTGTAGGCTGTAGATTCAAGTCCCACCGATATTTGTGAAGCTTTTTATAACATCTTTAAAAGCGTATCCGATTCTAAGAAAACCAAGTGGTAGATAATTGTCATCACCTGGTGGGACACCAGCATCCTCTTACCGGAGACTTTATATTAGTTCAAAAGATGCTCGATTCCTTGGCACATCCATACCAGGTACATACGCTGTGGGTTTCCAATGTTTTGTGGCTAAAATATATTATTATTATTATTATTATTATTATTATTATTATTATTATTATTATTATTATTATTATTATTATTATTATTATTATTATTATTATTATTATTATTATCAAGGGAGGCAAGAGTAAGATTCATTCTAACAGAGATAATGTTTATCATACCTCATCTTAAATTGGTTCAATGTTTGTGCTCGGCAAAAATTCCACTCACCAACCACTCTCCATAAAAAAAGTCATGTCGCACTCTTTTACGTACCACACCTTTATACATCTTCCAAGAATGACCTCTTCTCTGTATCCCCTTCCTTCCTTCAACCCTTTGAAAAATATCCTCGGTATCTATTAGATAAGCACCCCTTAGCAATTTATGTCTCAATCATATCGCCCCTCTTTTGCCTACTGACTAGAGTCTGTAATTTACATTGTCTCCACCTGTCTTCATAGTCAGTATTCCACAACCCTGATATTGCTTTTGTTACTCCTCTCTGAACTTTTTCCACAGCTTGCTTCTCACCCAGAAACGCAGGTGACCAAATGATGCGCAGACTCTAGAGGTGGCCTAATCAAAGCCTTGTACAGCAGAATGACCACATTCGTATCTCTACTTGTCAGTGTTCTTATAAGTATACTGGTATTTCTTTGTGCTGTTTTCATTATTTTTTCAATATGTCCGTTGAACTTCAATTCTTTATCCACCAATATCCCAACACCTCTTGTAATACGTCTCCAATATGATACGCAGCTTTACTTTTTTAAGATCGAAAACGCAAAACCTTACAATTACTGGTGTTAAATTGACATCCCCACTTGGCTGCCCACATAGCCACTTTATTCAAATCGCTCTGAAACACCAGTAAATTTGCATCATTCCTGATAACTTTTCCCAACTTAGCATCATCAGCAAACAGCTGAATATCCACTTGCAGACCACTTGAAATATCATTAACAAACAAATTCAACAGCTGTGGTCCTAGAACAGAACCCTGTATGACTCCACTAGTAACTCTCCTCCCGAGAGACATGGCACTTCCATACCCCACCGTTTGATATCGATAAGAAAGCCAGTTTGCTATCCAAACAACCAGCTGATTTTCCAATCCCAATTGCGTAAATTATACACCAGTTTATTATGTGGCGGCCTCTCGAATGCCTTTGTAAAATCCAGCAGTATCACTGTATATGAATCACCCCTATCCAGAACGGTAGTCACCTTATTATAAAATGTAAACAAAATTTTAAAACAAGACCTCCCTTTAACAAACCCATACGACCTCTATATGCAAACTGGTCTGTATTTTAAAACATCCGTTTTGATGAATCCTGTGAAAGATGCGGATGATTAAAAATCTTCAATATGTATATTTCATGCCATTTATATTATTTTATTTTATTTTTGTAGACAATCCAAAGCCGAAGCTTTAGCCTACCTGAGATATAAACTATCGACAGGACTAAAGGAAGCGTTAAGGTATCTCACACAAGGAATGCAACCTGACACATCATTTTTTATTCACGTAAGAACTACAAGTTATTATATAATCTCATTACCTGATTAAATATATATGTATTACAACATTCATAAGTAGTTACCAGGCTTAAAAGTTTTGGTTGATGTGCATACTCAGCTAAAGATAATATTCTACCAGTGAAATAGTCCATTTCGCTATTCGATCCATTACACACAATCTGATTGGTAGATATCAGGCAAACACTGATTGGCTCGGCACCTGTCGTATTGGTCGTTGCTTAGTGATATTCTAGATTTCCGTTGCTAGGTTACAGATTAATTTTTATTATTATTTTTTTTTTATTGGCGTGATTTCTGCATAGTTTTATTAAGCTAAACAATCGTAGAATTTTATTTCGAGATTATATGCATAGAAAATGTAACCACTGAAGTAGGATAAAAAAAAAAGTTAAAGTTGAAAGTTAATACCTTATTTATAATAATGAAAAGTTCTAGATTATTATATTAGTTATTAAATCGAGAAATATGATTATTCATATTATATTCGAATTTTGTATTACTTATTATTACTTTTAATAAGTTTAATTACTTTTAATTATAAATTTTATATTACTTAAATTCTAACTTTAAAAAATATGGAATAATATTGTTCACCTAATATTTTAATAATATTTATTAAGTATTATAAATAATAAATAAATCCCGAATTAAATAAGTAGTGACTCTTTGTAAACCCAACCCGATGCTTATTTTTTATGCAGCTGGCCAAGAGTAAAGAACTTTTCGTAGCGTTTGATGAAGACATGGGTCGAGAAATTGATTCCTTACTTTCAACCATATGGTCAATGGCTAGACCTCAACTCAAGAGATTATTGATTTCCCTGGATCTTAGTAAGAATTATAATTAAATACATATAGAATTATTTTCTGTGTAGTTTTGTTATCAGTATTTTCAGGAAAATTTAGGATGTCTTCAGAACCATGCGAGCAATTTATTCTGGAAGCCATTACCTTTGATTTAGGTTTGCATCCAGTTAACCGAGTGGATGACCTACTCGCTTTCCAATTAACAGGTTGCGTATTGGAATCCAGCTGAGGGTATGGGTGTGTGGTAAATGTCTTTAGGTGAAAAATAAAAGCGAAAGTTTTATTTTTATTTGCTGTTCTGCAGTCAAAATGTAGATCACATTCTATTGGATGAAATAATATCGAAATAAAAAAAAAATGGGGGGGGGGGCTGACTAATATGCGTGTGCTTTGAAACGACAACCAAAAACTGCCTTATACATGGCATTGCAGTTACCGAAACCAAAGTATGTCAAACGTCAATCTTGTATTAACATTATAATGAAGTCGGCAAGTGGAGATTCAAGAACCACCACCACCATCATCATCATCGTCCTTACTGATGCGTACAAGCCTACGACCGCTCAGATATTCTTGATTTCCAAATCATAACATTTTAATAGGATTAAGAAGTTAATTTTATACTTGACCTTATCATCTTTTTCGTGTTAGGCTAATGGTCTGTCAAGTAATTTGGCATTTTAAACTGCAGATGATAGGGCAGCTAAACCTATCTAAATTGTCTGCTGGGATGGATGGATGAGATTAATCTAGTTAATCTCATACCCAGGGCTCGACAAATTATGCAAAAACCCTACTCGCCCTAGACCCACCCATTTTTATTGATATAAATACTGTATTGGTGTTGTTGTTTGGAGAACATCTCCACTGTGTGATAACCATTCTAAGAAGACGTCAAGAAATAAGAAGAACAGAAAGAACAGCAAAGCAATCGAATTTTTTCGATAAATATAATTTTTTACATTAGTTTTTGTTACTGGAACGGCACTTTATATTATGCATATTATTCTGTTTCTTAGGGTTAAACAAATTGCTCAGAAAGTTCTTTTTTTCTTAAATAAACAATATTCCATTTGGTCCAGTCTGTAGCTACTCGCCACGACGAGCGTATTTGTCAAGCCCTGCTTACCCTTATATTATTATTATTATTATTATTATTATATTGTATGATAATTGCATATGTTCTCCTGGCTGATATGTGTGATGAAAAATCAGAGTTTCGGGAAGAAAACAAATCCATGCCATCTTTGCACAAAACTGGCTACTTTTCGTCTGTTGAAAACCCTTATAAAAATTCGTCTATCGTAGACGGGATTTGAACCCAGGTATCGTCGATGCAGACTGAAATACGTAGATTTTAATGCACGTTCCCAGCATTTACTACTTTCTTCAAACATGAAAGTGATCCTTGCGTAAGGGTTATAAAAATTGCAGTAACTGGTAAAAAAAGAAAATTAAACTGCATACTACTCAAAAACCATGAGCTCTTGCAAAGAAAGCAGACTATTTATATGACATTGAGGTTTGATGTGTTACTTTTATGAGAATTGTTTTGTCAAAGGAGCTTCTATAGTTGGTAATGACGATGCCCTCTGGTTGGAAAACCTGGATTCAAATTACGTACAGGACGCGACCATAATTTTAATGAGATCAGCTAAGATGACTTAGCTGATCTCATTAAAAAAGAGACAAGTTTTTTCTTCCCTGAAATTGGGATTTTTCTCATCACGCAAAAATAGAAAAAGCAGCCAAAAGAACACCCAAATATAACAGACATAATACACTGAACCTCACATTCTAATTAAGGAGAAGTTTCCGCCATAATTACAATCCAATGTGCTAATCAGTGAAACCATGGAGAGCTGTAAATAGTGGAAGAATATCATTGATATACCTAAAGAAAACAATAAATAAGCATTGCCGTACAATTCGAAAAAAGTTTAAGAATAAAGAGCTGTCAGCTATCAACAAGCCTATTTCATAACAATTGTTAATAAGCAAACGAGTGAGGCCTGTGTGTAGCTCAGTGGAAGTGGCTTTGTCACTGTGCTAGGCCGTCCGAAGATAGACTTAAGTTCCTGTCTAGGCGATAACTGCAGAAACTTATACTTCGAGCGGTTTCAGAGTGAGTCGATCTCTGGCATACGCAAACAGTTTTTTCGTCCCGTGAACCAACCCTAACTCCTAAGTTCCTAACCTAAACTCTTAACCCTAACAGGATATGTTACTCTCCCTATATTTCCGCTATCAGCTATCAATTATATATATTAATATATTATATCATATCATAATTCATAATATATTAATAATTTCTGAAACTGATGTGTGTATATATATATACACACACATCAGTTTCAGAAATATATATATATATATATATATATATATATATATATCATTGTGTACACCATAATTATTAATATAATTAAATATATGCAGTCTTTAAGATTTGACTTATAAAGCGGGAAATTTCATATTGCTTAATAACTGTTTCTTTTTCAGTACCTGATAATTTGATACTAGACCAGTCTGAATCATTTGATCCCTTGGATCAATTGAATGGACGCCGCCGCAAGCCAATGATTGAGTCACGTGGTCTCGATAATCTAATGATGGAGCCAGCGTTTGAGCATCCAATGATGGAGCCATTGGAGCCCCAGATGTTTCCACCATCATTGTACAAATGACCCACATATCTATTCATTTAGCACTAAATTGCAATCAAATTATGGTATAATAACGATCGACGAATGTGAACATAATTTTTAGAACTGTTTCATTTATATTTTTGCTCCTCAGTAAATAACAAATAAAGTTTTGAGTCTAAATTTTTTCTTGTTTTTGAGGACTGATTTTTTCTTTTATTTTTTTTTCTTGCATTTACTAATTATTTTGTATTTAACAAAATTGTAGTGTGACAAATTGTTATTCCATATGTCAAAATTGGAAAAGCTTCGACGTCATATTTCACGAAATGCATATTAGCTTCAATTTCTAAGTTATCAGTTACACGTCATATTCTTGGTATATTTCAGCATTTAATATAATCATTATTTTAAATAATGGCATATGAAAGAATTAACTGTATAAAAGGCAGAAAAATGTTTGTATTTCTTTGTATTAAGAAAAGATTTGAATCTTAATTATTTACGTTAGCAGACGAGAAATTGATTTTCAGTTGCCATGAAACGTTCTACGCATGCGTATACTTCGTCACTAGTTTGGAATGCATGAAAACGGACTAAAAATACAAATAATCATAAAAGGATTTGTAGATGCATGTTTGTAAACAATGAACTGCTCTAAACGTAACTAAAATGTCAAGAAAAACATGACAATAAAGCAAAAAAAAAAATGATTTCACTCAGATATATTAAATTGATATGAACAACTTGATATGCAGCTCTTAGCGACCTCTAGTGTGAACTTAAGGTATGAAATATTGACAAAGTCATTTCCAAATTACGAACTAGTCTGATAAATTATGATCATGAACAAGTTTATTACTGCAAATTATACTTGTCTCCTGAATCAGCTATTAATTGGCATCTATTCTTTTTATGCATTTTGCTATAATATTTTTTATCGCTATCGATTCAGAAAAGAAATTATGTTGTTTACACGGAATCAGATATCATAAACATTAAATAATTACATTACTTTTTTAAAAAAATTTTAATTGGTCTTTTGAATTAATGTATCATATTAAAGACTATAGAGGGATTAAACTGAGGTCACGCACTTTGAAGATATGAGAAAGAGTGATTGAAGGAAGGATACGGCAGGAAACAAAAATTGGTGAGGAGCAGTTTGGATTTAAATCGAATCTGAAAGAAGTTTAAAGATGGGAAATCCGACCTCGTTTAACTCGGGATAAGGCATAGCGAAAGAAGAAGAAGATTAAAAACTATCTACGTTTGAAAGTAAATAGTCTTTAAGGTATAACTCCAGCGTATAGCTTATTGTAATGTCACGCTGTGATACACCTTGTAAAATAATGAACTCTATTAACAGGCAACATTTAAGCTATATCTTACCTAATAAATATTACTATTGTAATATTTATTAGATAAATGCCTTTCTACAATAACAGAGCAGTATTCAGGATACCATCGGCATTTAATAAAATGTAATTCTGTCTGATCTCTTTAATTACAATCATCAATCAATTAAACGCTCATCAAGTAAACTATGGTATAGTATTTTTGGAATGCTACTCTTGTCTTCATTCGTTATGTAAACAGGGATGGTAACACAATTATTATGTTTTCATTACAAAATATTTTTAAGGATTCAAAATTAGTATTTTTTACCATTTTCTTTGTTATTGTTAGTATTAGATCTTCACTGTTTCGAAAATGCCACTTTAGTAATTAAGGCAGTATCCCAATGTGTGAAGAAAATCAAATTTGTCTGTCATCCTTGGGCAACCATGTCTTGAAACTCTTGTGATTTAGGCCATCTTAAGAATTTATCAATAAGACTAATATAAAAATATAAATCAATTTGATGGTATGGAGAAAATATCTCGGATACATTGACCTAGAGATCTACACTACATCTCAACATGTAAGTAAAGGAACAAATTAAGAAAAGCAACAAAATGGACCTTGCTACCCAAACGTTTAGTGTAAATACGCACTAAGAATGATATTAGTTATAAATGAGGTAAATTGCTACGAATGACAAACAGTCACTGATTATAATACATAATTTAGCACTTGTTTTATTTACAGGATACCCATAGAAAAGTAGCTTAATCAAATGATTGATTCTACCAAAGATATCTTCATAGATAGTAAAGTTAAGATATCACCAATATTGCAATCATTGAGCCATAAATAGGATAGTGCTACTAATGAACATTATATAGCCTCTCACAGCCAAGTCCAGCACTTGATATAAGCTTTCAAGCTTTTAACAAGTTGCCTTTATGGCCAGCGAAGCGTGTATTGCCGCCTTAAAAGCATACCTTGTCTAAGGGAAGGTATGCTTTTAAGGCAGAAATGCCAATTAGGAATTTTAGATGACCTGGTTACTATTGTGTTATGTCTCTAGAGTAGAGTCTCCGGTCGGTTTTTTACTTCCCTTTCTTCCTGCTTTTGCTTAATTTACCAGGTTGTATGTCCGAGTAAACCAGCTTGGAATGGAGTCTGGGCATTCCTTATATATGCATCATGTCCGTACGTTCTCCAACTTTATTGCATGTCCCAACTCTATAACTATTCTCAGTATTTTATTATTATGATAGACATAATAAACATTAGTGTCTTCAACAAGAAATTTCGAAAAATATCAAAAAGCAACAAAAAATTCAACATATTTTAAAAAAATACTTCCTTACAGATTTTACTTATTGATTTATTTATTCATATGGAGTTTTCTCCCTTTTCTCCCCCATCCCTATTGGGGCGAGTTGAGTCCCCTCATGGAGGTTAAGGATTTATGGCTGTAGATCCGTGTGTGTTCACGGGGCCGGTTTGCCTGCTTGCGGGATGAAAAACCCCAGATAAACTGGGGGAAAAACCCTGCTGTTCACGCCCAAGACCGGCTAACTTGGCTATGGATGAGGAAGATCCTTAAGCTCCTTACATCGTAGACGGGAATCGAACCTAGGACACTCCTTCCCTAGGCATATGGTTGCGAAGCGCACAGTCTCTAGGCTAACCACGTGGACATAGATTTTACTAATATCCGTGGTTCAGCGCGCACACACACACACACACACACACACACACACACACACACACACACACACACACACACACACACACACACACACACAATCACCACCATCACCACTTATGGAAATTCAAACCGACCTGTCATTCATCATTGAACCTCAATTGGCATCCTTTACGACAACAGCTTCCTAAACTTTCCATAGTACACCATACATCCTGCCTTACTTAAGGAGGGTGGATCACGCGCTTTTGTCAGGTCTTTCCTTCTCTCATTTTCTGCTGCCTTCATTTGTAACTTCATCGCTCTTCTAATTCTGATTATCATACTGACCCTTTTAAGTAGCTATCGCTGAAATTGATTACATACAGTCTAATTAATCTAATTTGAGATAATCTTCCTTGAAGATTTCAATGTTCACAATTCTGACTCGATCCACTTTGCTAACTTCACAAACCAATCTGGAATAGAAGACAATTGTTTGCTTTCATTAATGATCGAACACAAACTACCGAAATTCCAGAAGATCCTCATCATCCCGATGAGGATCTTCTGGAATTCAAGGCTATTGGGTAAAACTTCTGTCCATTTTCCACCTCTCTCTCTCTCTCTCTCTCTTTCACATCTCCTGGTGGAGAAATGACAACGTCTCCTAAAGATAATGCAGACCTCAGAGAACCGTCTTTTCCCTCTAATCTTGTTTAATTCGCCAATGCAAATCTCCTCCTACTATTCCTCAAACCATCCACAGTACGTCTCGCCTGATCTTTTGAAGGAAAGATATCAGAAAAAACATTCCATAACTTTGATACTAATAAATATCCTGGTCAAGATGGTACCTTTCAGTTGTAGTAAGAACTTGTGCTCTAAACTAAGATCCTCCCCTGTATCGCTTTTTACATTCTGGATAGCCTACAGATAGCCTACTATCTGTAGGCTATCCACCACATAGAAGCAAGCGTTTTTCGATCTTGTAAAAGAAAGATATAACTTATCCAACCAACTATCGTCTCACAGCCCTCACCTCAATACTCTCAAAGTGATCGAGAAGTTCATCAAAAACCAGCTTCTACATTAAATAGAGACTCATCAGTCAGTAAGTAATTACCGATATCGATTTTGACGTCATTGATCTATAGTAGACCTCCTCAACTACCTTACCACGTTTGGACACCTTAATTTTCAGAAGAAACATCATGCCTCACTCACTCACGTTTGATAATATTTTGCTCAGCAACGAAGAGTTCTTTATTAATGATCTTTGTTTTCTTTTCTTAGCATGATTTTCACATCTAACCTACTTGACATAAACACATCACGGTTTACGATATCTTCATCCTGAACACTTTCTAAATTCCAAATCCACAGAACCTTGGAATATTGTTCTCAAATCTTGGATGGCAAGTCAAACGTCCTCCTCAGAATGCTTAATTGTATTCACACGAGAGCGATTCACTTAATAGATGGCCCTTCTCTCACCGACAAAGTCTCCA
This sequence comes from Typopeltis vanoorti, assembly GCF_054136105.1. Taxonomy (NCBI): domain Eukaryota; kingdom Metazoa; phylum Arthropoda; class Arachnida; order Uropygi; family Thelyphonidae; genus Typopeltis; species Typopeltis vanoorti. Next base: position 53,588,987 of record NC_143567.1, on the reverse strand, counting down.
ATAACTTTCCAAAAGACTCCAGTATCTCTATATACTTCGATAAACAGTACTCTAGAATTGGCCATGACTATTCCTCCACTTCTCTCCAACAACAAAACACAAGGAAGGTTCCCAGGAACAATCTCACCTTGAATGAAGTTGGTCATACTCAGACTTCGTCACAAATAGCAAATGAATTCTCTCCATCTGTTGGATCAACGTCAAAAGAAAATACTGAGCTATTTTTAAAAGAGTAAGATCCCTCTACTTAGCTGTTTAAAATCCGGAAACTTTTTAAATTAAAAAGATCAATAGTAATGTATATTTATATATGTATTTCAACCTTTCGAATTAACTATGTAGCTTATTGTTAATTTTTTTTCAGAGTGTTCTTATCAAACCAAATATTACTACAACACCCATTCCAATATACGTCTCATTATAATAAGCAAATGTTTATTACTATTTTTTTTTGTTGACTTCTTGCAGTAGTATACTTTATCATGGCAAACAAGTTCCCTCTATAACCACATTGCTGAGTGATCGAAAGCATAGCTCAAAACATAAGATAACCTTATAATTAAAAATGGAAAACACTGTTCCATTAGTTTGCACAATCCTGTGTTAATACGATCATTTGAATATTCCAATAAACCGTTTATATTTATTGTTGTTAAAAAAATACCATAAACCTCGGCTTAATACCACTTTTTTATTTTTCCGACCATTGTAGGGCAGTAAGAAGGGATACATACCCCTTGCTTGAAAAAGAATTACACTCGAATCCCACCAGATGCGAATAACAGTTGTATTTTCCTTCCCATAAACTGACAAACAGGCCAAAGAAAACACAATCACAGTCCCTTCGTAGCCTTAGTTATCTCGCTATTAATAAATCTATGAATTCCTGTTCGATGTTTCATCCCTTTTAGGTCTTGAGATCCGTTTCCTAAACATCGTAAAATGAAAAGAACATTTAACCTACGGAGACATGGAAATTGCGAGGATAATTTACCCATACACATAAAGAACTAAAAGACAAATTTTAATATAAACTCTTCAGGAAACAAGGATGTATTTTATCAACAATCTTACCACGATCCTATACTTGAACGAACGTGTTAGGAGAAATTTTACGAAGTACTTACTCAATGAAGTGCCCTTTGTATTCATTTTCTCGGCGTGAAGTGGCATAGCTGATCGCTATGCGAAAGATTTGTTAAGTGGTTTGTTTTAGATCTTACTATTTTTCTTGGAATAGATTGAATTACCACTAGAACAGGCGAAGAGCACTTCGAACTCTGTCGTTCGTGGTGTTAGGATACTTTGCTTTTGTTACGTTCGAATTTCATCCTTCGTATCATTTGGAATTTAGCACTCCAGTGAAAAACGATCTACAAGAGAGAGAGAGAGAGAGAGAGAGAAGATATTTCTCTTAAAATTCTTTTCCCAAGAGAATGTGCTTAATATTGGATTAGTTCGTCACCGGAACAGGTAAGAATCTTTATCATTTTTTCATTCGTGTTCAAACATTCTTTTATTTGCGAAAAAGATCTTGTTATTACAAAATAAATAAACAGATTGGATTTCATAACTTAATCCGTTTTATTAGCAAACATCTTCTTTTGTTTCTTTGTCGGACGAAAATGATTCCTATGACCTGTTTCGCATCGTTAGCCAATTCCCAGGGACAGCATGTACATGCTTCTACTATGGCCTGGATTTTATTTTTCTTTCAATGCTGTGTTTTATGGAAGGAAAAAAACAAAAAACAAAAACAGAACCTTGCCATATAAGTACAATTTGGGCATATTTCTTTCCATTTCTAATATTTCTAAAAGCATTTAGAAATATATTTCTGGCATTCTAGATGGAATGAATTAGAACCCACCTGTTTATAATAAACGTACGAGGGTGGTCTGAAAAGTTCTCGGCCTACCAATGAAAACACGAATTTATAATTTCAAAATTGTTTTTCAACATAATCTCCCTTAAGACTAATACATTTATTCCAGCGATGCTCCAGCTCCATTATCCCATCCCTGTAGTGGTTCTCGGGAAGATCTGCAACTGCAACCCCTCTACAGCTGCAATCACCTTTTGATTCGAAGAAAAACGCTGACCAGCGAGGAAGAGTTTAAGTTTTGGGAAGAGACAAAAGTCAGAGGGAGCCAAATCTGCGGGATAGGGTAGATGTTCCCACAATTTGTAGTGCAGATCCCTTGTTTTTCCCATTGCCAAAACACCTTTGTGGGCAGGTGCATTGTCCTGATGAAAGAGGATTTTATCTTCTGCAAACCAGATCTTTTCTCACGAATTTTTTCTAGTCTGGTTAAAAGATCGGAATAATATTCCATAGTTATTGTTTTACCCTTTTCAAGATAATTAATAAACAAAATGTCTTTAGACCAAATTCTCGTATGTTCTTTTGAATAACGCATTCACACATGCACTTATAAAGAAGCGTAGATGTGTGGAAATGAACCAAATCAATGAATAGAAAGATAGTGGAAAACAGCGTATTGCTTCCCCTTCCAACAGTGCACGCAAAAAACACATTTTTCAATGATCCTGCTGCATCACAACAATCTAGCATACAGTTGATGCCATGAGTCATAGTTTTTGACAATGCCGTGTACTCAACATTCTTCCATGTGAACTTCTATTTTGCAAGCAGACTGCATTAAATTTCTTAAAACGTCTAATTAGTGGATTCAACCTGTCGAAGGAAGGACGAGAATTGCATGAGAAACGACAAACAAAAACATAATATGAAAACTTTTTTCCAGGATGTATATCATCTTATTTAGCTCACTGAGTAAATGAATCCTCATGGTTCGTACGACTTAGCTTTGAATCCTGTCTAGAGATATTTGAACCTAAATCTCTTCAGCCAAATCTTTTCGTGGATTTTATAGTTTTCCCTCTCAACCGTTCAATCATAGTATTATTTAAGTTCCTCATGAAGCCAAGTTGGTTGGTGGTCAGACCCATTGAGACTAAATCAGCATTGGAAAGTTGATGAAAAAATTATATTGATTTTTTTATAAATCGTTCTTCTTTCATTTAACAACATATTTAGTAGTTACCCTTTGATCTTATACTGCAAATCTCCTATTTACAGGTTTAAAGTCTATAACACCGAGCTTAGTTCTTTTTTTGATCAAGAAATGCTTTGTGCCCTCCATCTGGAGTTCCTCTTTTCTCGATGAACACAAGAACATTCTTATTCAAAACGAGCATGTTCTTGTTTCAATATCTTAAGTTGGCCGCTTTCATATATTGATCTGACTGTCATATGATCTAATGATAAATATTTCTCAACCGAAATTCACGTTTTAATGTTTGTACTCTGAGAATTCGTTGTTAGTAGCATACTTCCATCTCTAATGGTGTATTCAAAAGATAACGTTGACCCTGTGTCCAGGAAGACCGAGACGGTATGAAACCTTACTTGTGTAAGAGTTCTTCCATTTGTCTAGTGGGTAATCAGACAAGGAGTACCCATCTCCTCTGTCTTCGCGTGCAAGCTTTAGCGCGACAAAGTGGAACAACGTTCAGGAATACTCATGTATGCTGGTAGGGTGGCCCCATCAGGGGTGGGTGGGTGTGGGTGTGAATACTCCCGATGTGATTCGCTTATTTCGTTCCATGTCATCCCTCCACCACGATGAAGCAGTTTGATGGACTATTTTCACTTAAATTTCAATGTTTACGATTAGTTTTAAATTAAAACCGATGGTGCAGTATAGTATTTTTTTTCTACAACACCAATATGAGTGTAAGTTTTTTGGGCGAAAACCTCCCTCATTTGAAAATAAGTAAACTAATATGATTTACACTGAGTAGCCAAAATATTAGACATCCTCACGCCAAATGGAATTCATGCACACGGATACATACTAGGTGTGTGTCCAATGGTTGGTGGGGATAACCATGCTACTCTACTAGGAAAGTATTATTGAAAAAGGTGGTTTCCTGTTGCCTTCCAACAGTATTCTTTGTCTAGGGGTATGCGTGTTCATGAGCCTGTTTTCAGGGACAAAAAACCTAGAGTTTCCTGAGAAAATTCCTCCACCTCTAATCGAGACCGGATAATTCACCTTTCGGATGAAAAGTTCTTTTAAAGGTTCTTTGCGTTTTACACTGGATTCGAACTTGGGATTTTCCACCCAAACGGCATCGTCATACTAATTGATCTACGGAAGCTCTCTAAATAAGCGGTAGACAGGCTATCTTCATCTACTAGGACAGCCGCAGGCAATTAGATACCTAGTGTTCAGATATACCTAGAATGGTGTGGTAAATAGAAAACATCAAATTCGTGTCGGTATTAGAAGCAGTCTGGATTGTATCAATAGGCGTGTTGTAATTGGTTGAATGACTCGTTCGCTTGACTCAATGTAGTTATGTATCTCCGGAATGTGGGAAAAGGATAGGCTGTTGAAAGATCCATTGTAAGAAAATCTGATTGAATGGAAGGATTTCAACATGTTTACGATAGGATACGTTTGATATTTCTCATCATGTCGAAGCTGTTCCGAAAGCTGATGGGTAGGTATCTCTAATAAATTGGATACTCACTGTAGAATTGTCTTCTATCCATCTATCCCAATGGCTTTAACAGGCCTTTTTAAGGCCCACAACCTTCCAAGCATGCTTGGATTTCGTAACCGAAATACGAGGATAGAATGGTCACTCCTATGCCTCAAGGTATTCTTGGCTGTATCCCTGTGTGTTCAATGGTCCGGTTTGCCTGCTTGCGGGATGAAAAACACCAGATAAACTGGCGGAAAAAACCCTACTGCCCGCGCCCAAGACCGGCTAACTTGGCTATGGCTGAGGAAGATCCTTCAGCTCTTCACGTCTCCGACGGGAATCGAACCTAGGACACTCCTTCCCCAGGCATATGGTTGCGAAGCGCAAAGCCACTAGGCTAACCGCGCGGAGTGTCTTAGGGGACCTTATTTTTTCGGAGATATCATTACGCAACTGCAGTTAGGTGAGTTCTGTTTTCTGTAAATGGTTTTTTGAATAGCCAATTATCTAAGTATAAATTATATTATATTTATTTTTAATTATAATTATTATTTTATATTTTATATTTTACTACATGGATGTGTCTCACTTCGTTAACAATTTTTAAGTCCGCTCCACATTCTTCTGTTTTTTTCCCATTGGGGACAGAAAATTTCAAAATAGAATTATTTTCAATTTTTTTCTAATAAAATATTTCTATTTTAGCCCTGCATATAATAATAATGTTCTATCTTTCTAAAGTGGTTGTTTATTGTCGTATAATTTTCATCAAACGTACCTGATCGTTTCAGTCAAAAAAAAAGAAAAAAAAAAAAGAAAAAAAAAAAGACCGTTCTTGTAGGATTTTACTTAATCGCCGATAAAGAGCAGACCCTTCAGGCATATAAATCCAAGTGAGTATAATAAGGTTAATAAAGGGTGAATTTTTATTATGTATTAAAGAAATGATACCTATTCAACTGTTTTCATTTGTTGCATAATTTCAGGTCGCTATGAATCTGTTATTAAGCATGTTTACCGTATTTGCAGCACTTTTAACTGGTAAGTGTAACGTACAATTGTGAGAATAATTATGTCATATTAAATGTCAATAATAAGCCTTGATTTAAAAAAAAAAATAGAAATTTACACTCGTTGAAGCATTGGTTCCCATGTTGAAAAAACTGTTAAAAAAACACGTGATCTGTATGACACAAACAAGCAGCCCAAAAAGTGTATGATAAAACCGCCATCTATTGGACAAAAAATTTCTCATTTATGAAAAAATTTCTCGTTATTGATCAACCAAACAAATTAATTATATCGATTATTTATTAGCAAAATTCCATGAACCAATTCTATGAGAAGATAGATAAGTTAAAATCAATGTAAGGACTGGCGAGTACAGAGAGCTAAAGTATATTACTAAAATACATACAATTTTCGTATTTTGTATAAAGATGTAACATTACATTTACATTTTGATACAGATGAGGAATAAAGTTACAACGTGCGTACGAACTCCTGCGACAACAGATGCCTCCCTAATAGTAATTAGAGTTCCGCCGACTGCGACAGCACTGCTTCAGGGTCGTTGGGTCTCCTTAGAAGACAATTAGAAACGCCAAATAAGCCCCTAATTTAGGTCGTATAAACATCATTTAATGTTAGAATTTTTAACATAAACTACTGTAGATAACTAGTCTCCATATTTCGCATTACTGATGCGAAATATGAAGACTAGTTATCTACTGCTTCTGAAGATAATGGTATTATTCTTAGATTAATAAAAATGCATGCGAAAAATATGTCCAGGCACTTTCATTTGTCCTTTAGCGCAATATTCTTTATTTTGTTTCATGGATTTCGTTGCCACCAACAGCACAAGCAAATGAAAATTATGCGAAGGCGGAGGATGTCGCTGTCAATCAGGTTGACCACCAACTGAAGAAAAGAGAAGATGATAAAAAGTAAGAGTGGCTTTTTGTTTTTTTCTAATTATGAATTAATTATCTTCTGTTTGTGGGAAAACTAATGCATTTTTCTTTACTATTATTTGAAAAGTATTATTATTATTTTTTTTTGTTTGAGACCTCCAAGGAGTCCAGGACTCGTCGAGGAAGTCTGTAAATCACTCAAACCAGCTATTATACCTTTCTTTAAATTCATTCACACTAGATGCACTCACTACACCTAAAGGAACTCACTCACTGCTCTGTGAGGGAAAAACTTAGCTCTTATTCCTTTCTTGACTGTGAACAAACTTCACTTCCATGGATGCCCCTGTGTTCTCTCTCCACCTTCCATATAACGAAAAATTTCATCAGACGATATCCTATAACACCGGTTCAGACGTTTATAGACCTCTATCACGTCAACCCTCTTTCTCCTGTTAACCAGAGTTATGCAATCCACATACTCGCAATCTGTCCTCATAATCTAAATCCCATAATCCGGAAATCTTCGTAATCTGTACAAAATAATCCAGGTGTGGTCTTATCAAAGCCTTATAAAGAGGCAAAATGACTTCTTTATCCTTACATGTCAAGGTTCGCTTCAACATCGCAATTACTCAGAGTTGTATTTGCAACTTTTGCTATGTGACTGACCTTTGAAATTCAGATTCCTATCCACCAATAATCCTTTGCTTCTTCAGTTTCTTGCAGCATAACCCAGTTAATATAATATGCCGCTGGGACTCTAATCGCGCCAAATTGCATAACTTTACACTTATTAACATTAAACCACTGATTAGCCATTTTCGTTTGCCCAAATTTTGAGCCTATCCAAATCATTTTGTAAGTGCTGAAAATCAGTAGCATCCCTGATTGCCCTGCCTATCTTTGCATCATGAGCAAATAATTGCAAATCTGATGATAGACCCTGCTTGAAGTCATTAATGTATAGATTGAACAACAATGGCCCAAGGACTGAACTCTGAGATACACCACTGGTTACCATAAATCGGGCAGATTGACATCCACTGTATACCACTTTTTGAATCTGTCTGTGAACAATCCCCTGATCCAGGTCAAGAGTTTATATTCAAATCCCATATTCTCCAGTTTATGCAACAGCCTTTCGTGTGGTATCCTAGCAAATGCGTCAGAAAAATCCAACATTATTCACAGTGTATCCATTTCCCTTCATCCAACTGGGCCGTAACATTGTTATAAAATATGAGCAAATTGCTAAAACATGACCTTCCTTTAGCAAACCCATGCTACTCATTGCAGAGTATAGCTTGTTTTCCTAACTTTCTGAATGCGAATTCTTCTCAGATATCTTCACTACCACACCAGAGATACTGATGGGTCGGTAGTTAGACACATCAGTGTTTGTACCCGCCCCCCTTTTGCACAATGGAGCTATCATACATTCCTTCCATTCCTGTGGTATCATTTCTGAGTTGAGACTCAAGTTATACAAACATATGTAAGGCGTAGCCAATTCGGCTGAACATTCCTTTAGCAAACATGCTGAAATTCCACCTGTCCCTATTGACAAATTCTTATCCAGGTTATGCAAGAGCTCTTCAACCTTATTTTCATGAAACTTTACCTCTTCATCCAGTGTAGCAGTAGCACTGTGCACCATGTTACATACACCCTTAGCAAAGTAAGCATTCATTAACTGAACAATCTCGTTAGCTTCCGACACTAGAGTACCATCTGCATTCAATAAAGTTATTCTTTCACATTCATTCTTTCTTTTGCTTGCGGCATAACATAAAATTCCTTTAGATTTGCTTTAGCTGGCATAGGCAATTTCGTTTCATACTCCGATTTAACCTTTCGCACAATACTCGTTACTTTTCTGGCCTGAGCTTTATTCGTGGGTGGTCTGAAAAGTGCTGAGCCTAACAATGAAAAAACGAATTTATAATTTCAAAATTTTTTTATTTTTTTATTTTTCAACATAATCTCCCTTAAGACTAATACATTTATTCCAGCGATGCTCCTGCGCCATTATCCCATTCCCTGTAGTGGTTCTCAGTAAGATCTGCAAAATATCCCTCCACAGCTGCAATCACCTCTTGATTCGAAGAAAAACGCTGATCAGCGAGGAAGAGTTTTAGTTTTGGGAAGAGATAGAAGTCAGAGGGAGCGAAATCTGAAGAATAGGGTGGATGTTCCAAACAATTCATAGTGCAGATCACTTAATTTTGCCATTGCCAAAACACCTTTGTGGGCAGGTGCATTGTCCTGATGAAAGAGGATTTTTTTCTTCTGAAAACAGGGTCTTTTCTCATGAATTTTGTGTCTAGTCTGGTTAAAAGATCGGAAAAATATTCCCCTGGTTATATTTTTACCCTTTTCAAGATAATTAACAAACAAAATGCCTTTAGCATCCCCAAACGCTGATGCCATGATTTCCTGCTGATGGAACCGAATTTGTCTTCTTTGGCGCTGAACAACTGGCTTCTGTCCACTGCTTTGACTCTGTTTGGATTCTGGTGTGTAATGGTGAATCCAAGTCTCATCCATAGTAAGAAATCGACGCATAAAATCCGTTTTATACTTGTTAGATCGCTCTAAGCACTGTTCAGAGATTTTCATGCGAGTGCGTTTCTGATCTGCTGTGAGCAAGTGCGGCATCTATCTTGCGAAAAGCTTTTTTATTTGCAATTCTTCATGCAAAATATATCCTACACGTTCTTTTGAAATGCCTATAGTCTCAGCAATTTCACTCGACGGTCATCCAATACTATATCGTGCACTGATCAATGATTTCGGGTATTGTTAACTTTTTGGACATGGACATCCTTCACGTGGATCATCTTCAAGGCTGGTTCGGCCACGTTTAAACTCGGCAGCCCATTTCTTAATTGTCTAAAACGAAGGAGGAGTGCACATAAACTTTTATGAACCTAGAATGAATTTAGTTTGGCGGTAAACCTTCTTTTACGAAGAATTGTATAGCCGTACGATACGCAATTTTATCCATTTCAAGGGATACAGACAACACATTTGCTTCAGACAGCTGTATAAAACAAACTACTTGATGGAATGACTTGAAATTTCACACGGATACTTAAGACAGATGTACCAACTTAGAACAAAAATCTTGCCAATTGTTTTGCCATCTATGATCAAGGCCGAGAACATTTCAGACCATCCACGTATATTTCATCATCGACTTTTTGTGGATCTCTTGCTTAATAATGTTGCACATCCATTTAACTCCCAACCTATTTATTTTACAAACACTAGGGACACAATCAGATACTGCCTCCTTGAAATACTTTTTCAAAGATTCCCATGCATTGCTGACATTTTTCTCATTCATTAACTGATACCATGGGACCAAAGATATTGGTCCTATGGTATCATGTCTTTGTATCATTTCCGTCCTATGATCATGTATTAAAAGTTGATGTTCGGAATCCTAAGTAGATGTTCTGGAATTTATTGATGATGATAATCTTGTTGATTCAATAGGCCCGCTGAAAAATTGTCGTCATTAGTGACAGATGGCGACGAAGAAGAAGGAGAGTCACCACGCTATACGATGACGGGAGACCCAGGAACTGAGGAAGAGGAGACAGAAGGTAAAAAACTTGTGTCAGCAGCGGTGAAGAACACCAAAACAAGACTTCGAACTGGATTGCAATCAATATATTCGACACTTCAGGAAGGGAAAAAAGTCAGCTTAATGACTATTAAAAAGGTAAGATAAACAGTTTACATGACAATCTTCGTCAAAAATGAAACTTAAGTTTTCGTAGTTAGTGTGGTGTCTATTTGTAATTGATATTTTAATATGAAATCAAGACCTCTTTAATAATCTCAAGAAAATATTAGTTGGGTCCTTCTTACGTAACCTCTGTCCAGTTTTGTTAACCGACTGCATAGCGCTCTACTGTGCACTCAACAAGCTTTAGGTTGGAATTTCACTATTGCATATTGCACAGATGTTTTTGATACGTCTTTAAGTGGTACATGATTTTCAACGTCCGCAGTGTTTATCGGACATCTAAACCGGCATGAAAAATGTCATCTTAGTTGAGCAGGGCTCTTTGATTATATTGCCGGTGAACCCACCCACGCTACTAAATTCACGATACAACCATCTTTCCACTTATCTACAGAAATCTATAGAATGACATTTTCCACTATGGCTTCGAGGTGAAGTGTAGGTTCTATTATGTAGATGGAACTTATAGTTTCAACTTTCGGGGTAAAGTTGTAAGTTTTATAATTTCTTCGCTCTTGTGCTCGTGCTACTACAATCTCTCACATCTCATATTTTTATAAACAAAATATACTGTAGGTATTACCTTTTCTCTCACTTTTATTTCGGTATCCTGAGAGTTTATCGAAAAGGCAATTCATCGAAAAGACAATTCACCGAAAAGTTTAACTTTTCTTATTGTCTTTCTTGTCGGATTACTGTTTCATGTCTGGTCATGGAACTGATTTGCCTGTTTCCTGGAGGAAATGCCCAGCCTACGCAGGCTCCATTATTATTATTGTTGCTGGTAGTAATATGCGACTTCAATACAGCAATTATTATGGGATGAATTTTACTCAGATTCGCTATTTGAAATTTTTACAAGAAAATGTCGAACCCTTCTACTTTTCAGTTCAGCTATATTCGGGGCGACAAAGAAACAGCGTGTCCAAATTATGTGTTACAATAACTCTCTGACTTAGCGGAATTGTAGAAGTTGTTGGTACAAGAAGCTGTCTGCACGGTTCAGTTTGTGTTCTAAATGGATCACTTTTATCATAACATTTTCGAAAAAACGTTTCGAAATGATATTAGCAATTCCACTTTGGCTGGATCAATTTAATGAAATTTTAGTTAAATTTTTAAAATTTTAATTTTTCGGCGAATTGTTTTTTCGATGAATTGCATTTTCGACGAATTGTCTTTCGATTAACTGTGTTTTCGATGAATTTTCATGGAACCTTAATTTCTGTAAGAGTGAGCATTTTTAGAATACACACAGGACTCCCCCCCCCGCTGTCATTCTGTTGTTGTCGTTGTTGTTAAGTTGTCGAAATGTTCGTTATTACTCATTGCGAGTTTGTTTCAAACTAGCTGTATAACATACGGGTATATTGTCTCTCGATTTGCACTGAATTAACAGTATCCTTTTCAGATGCCTTAAAACTGAGAACTATACTAAGTTCGCTTTGAATTAGGACCCTCTCCCCGATTTACATATTCGGCACGATAGCGAAGTACCACGTGATATCAACGTCACGTGCGGCTACTATAAACGGGTATACTTATCCTCTGTACATAATCATTCAACATTTGCCAGTAATGAGAAAAGTGACGATGTAAGCCAATTTGATGGTAGGCAGATAGTTGGGACTCGGATGGGATGTGCCAGTATTTAGGAATCAGCCGGACTTGTTGGTTACTCAGGATCAGTCACGCGTGGTTGATCTGGTATTTTAGTAACGACGTGCAACAGTCACAGCACACCCACCAGTACGACAGCGGAGAAATTCGACCCATTTCCACGTGCACCGTACCTTGCGTCGCCTAGGATTCCACAGCCAGAGAACAATAAGGGTGCCACGATGACAGCCTGGTATTGCGAACAACGATAAACAAACAAATAATTGTTGGTCCAACTCTCTGTGCAATCACGGCTCGCAGACGCCTAGGAAAAGATTCCACAAAGTGTCGAACATCCTTTATGCGCAACTCTACCCGTTCATCATGGTGCATCAGGAATCGGGACTCATCACTCCAAACGACCTTCTTCCATCTGTCCAGGGTCAATTGCAGACGTTACCTTGGCCCATGCAAGCCGTTGTTCGCGATGCCTGACCGTCATCACAAAGAGCAACTTGGGTACCCTTGTTGCTCTCCGGCTTTGAAACCCCCAGGCGAAGCAAGGTACGACATGTGGAAATGGATCGAACTGCCCGTCTGTTGTACTGGTGAGTGAGCTGTGTGAATTGCACGTCGTTGCTGAGATACCAGTCGTGACACCCGACGCTCATCTCCCGGTTCAACAACAGCAACCAACGAGTGCGGCTGTTTCCGAATTACTAGTACCTCCCCCTCTGGACCCCAACTATCTGCCTACCGTCCAATTGGGTTACATCGCCATGTTTCCCATTCCTGGCAAATGTTGACTGATTACGCCCAGAGGATAGTCGGCGTGTGGCCATTTATAGTAGCCGCATGTGACGTTGATATCACGTAGAACTTGGTTATCGCACCAAATATATAAATGAGGGGTACCTAATCAAAGGCTAACTCAGTGTATATTCCCTGATCTTTTCATTTATGTCGTAAATATCGAGTTCTCTTCTGATGTCTTCGTTTCTTATATGGTCCAATTTTGTGTATCCTTTATTATTCTTAAAAATCTCATCTCTGCAACTAGTATTTTACTTTCATCTTTCTTTCTAACCGTCCATGTTTCTGAACTATATAGTAAAGTGGGAGTGGTCTTTACTTTATCAAATTTCAGTTGAGTTTCTCATCTTTTTTTTTCCGGTCAGTGTCCTTTTAATTGTGACATTTTCTGAAGTTTCTGAAATTTCTTAATTTTTTTATCTATATCTTTATCTTTTAGATATATTATTACTCAGCCGAAATAATTAAACGATGTCACGTGGTCTAATATTTTATTTTATTTTCTATGACTATTTATATCAAACATGATCTCATCCTTTAAATGCCATGACATATCTTTTCTTTGGTGAAATTGAAAAACTGAATGGTTGGCTTATTTTAATTCATAAAACTGATTTTTTGAAAGTCATCATCATTGTCCTGTAATATAATTTGGCCATCAGAATACAGTATTGTATTGATTACAATTCTTCTGGTTAAATGGATGCCTTTTTTATGTTATATGTTTTCCAATTATATACGTATTGAATAGAGTTGAGATAAGCTACATCGGTAGCATTTTCATGATCACATTTCATTTTTTTGGGGTGTCAATAAAGTTCAGCACTCATTTTTGACTTTTCTTGCAGGTTAGAGAACTCGCAATGGACTTAAAAAAGATAAGAGTAGGGTTCGGTAATAAAACAATAGAACTGGTGAAAAAGATAAGAAACATTGCACGCGATGTGTGGAATAGGATAAAGGACGTGTTCACTGGTAGGTCCTTTATCAATAATTCATACGTGTTAGAACACGACAGTTATTGTTCAGAGATGACCGTGGCAATATTTATATTAGGAATATGCTTGACAGCGACGATAGGATATGGTTATTAAAGTTAACCAACTGAAATGTAGCTTGTTATACATATATATTTTACCACGTAATAATAATAATAGTGACTGAATTGGTATTTTGTGTTTTAATTTCAGTATCCCCTCAAACTGAAGAAAAAGCTGCTCGTAGAAGAGATGACAAATATAAAAAAGTTAAACAAATTAAGGAAGACCCTAATAAACATGGTGAGAACGATGGAGATAGTGACGAAGATGCTAGAAAAAATGGTGGAGATGGTAAAACTGCAAAAGAAAACCAATGACTTTGATGACTTTGATTAAAATGTGATAAAATGTATTTTTATACGTGTTTTTCAAATTGTTTTTGTTTCTTCGAATTCAAAAAGAGACTTTGTATTTACATTCTTCAATAGTATGTTATCAAAGAGTGAAATTATTGATTAAGAAATTTCCTGCTTCAAATATACTGGCATCGAAGGTCGTTTACGTCATAGTTTTTTAGGCCTAGAAAAAGCTGTAGTTAACATTAATACAAGAGAGATAATAATAAAAAAAAATTCTGTTCAAAACCTTGTGTCATTCTTGGATTCGGAAAGTATGAAGATACATATTCATCCATCGTGCGCGCTACTGTGACCTTTACGAGTTATAGGCATTACAGACAGGGTAAGAGGCAACAAATTCAAGAGGCTAAGGCTCGATTTGGGCTGTAGAGCCATTTGTAGAAGTAGAATGACGCTTAGGCTTAACAAGAACGATAGGTGGCGTGAGTGGTAGAACCGTCTGCAAGACGATTTGATCTAGAATTGTATCACTGGGATTATTGCTTTCTGAGATTACATTTTAACTACAGTAATTTATATGAAATTAGATTTTATTCACTTCTATTAAATTAGAAATTAACTAAATTCTAAGGTTGTAGGAGGAAGAGAAATGACATATCCTGTACAAATATTCGGTCTGCCGTATAGCTCACAGTTTTAATCTAGCTATATCTTCACTATCGTAATGTGCTGCTATATATATTCCTCGATGTGTCCTTCAACTGATGTACATTTTGTATGCTATTGACTAAATGTGTAAAGAAAAGAACTTAGGGACTTTGACCAGCTATATCAGCAATCTATCTGACTGCTTGATATTGGTAAACATGAAGGACTCATATGGATTTAACTGTACAGACAACTTTACTAGATGATGGAAATGTGAAGTCATCATATTTCCATTTTGATCTCTCTCAAAAGCATTCAATAGCTGTCCTGGAAACCTGCTCGAAGCGTACCCAATCTTCTGGCTCTGCACATTACAGCTGTGCACACTATGGTCTCTACGTTGCTTTCGAAAAGAGGAAATAGTGTACCTCTTCATGACATGTCCAGTGACTAAAATCATCACTCGCATTGTACAATGTGAAAAGTAATCTTGGAATTTGTTCTGGAGTTCAAAACTGGTTTTGACCGGAGAAAGACTGAGACAGAAAATTCACTCACAATGTCTCTATCCGCCTACGCTGATTCACTCCAACAAGAATTTATTCCAACAAGATGACTTAATTTATGTTTGCTCTCAGAAGTATATTCAAGGCTACTTAATATCATTAAGTTAAAGATGGAGGCAGACGCTTATTTGAAGTGTACTGAATAAATATCACTGAAAAAAATCAGAAACATACAGATTGTGGGTTAACAGGACATAGATTCTATCCGTGTTCCATTAGTAGTTTTCCAAGAATGAGCTAAGTCTGGAACAGCACTCTATTTAAAATTTAAATCTCTCTTGACCCTTGACTATTTTCAAGGAAAATATCCACAGTTCCATTTTAGGCGAGCATTTTTTCAGCAATTAAACTATTATAGAAAATTTTGCTAGTTCTTTATCTTTGAACATTCTATAGTAGATAAATGCGATGAATATCTCTAGAAAATCAATATGCGTCCTTGAAAAATTATCAGAGAATTGAGCAACACCGTTACGTACAGCTCTCTGCTACTAGATGATACTCACCTGGACACTGAACGATTCGAGGATGGGCTGGCAATTCGGGGTTTAGTGGACAAAAGTTTATTCTGTATTGGCTTAAACTCAGTTTAACAAACCCAACATCACTGGTTAGACAAGGTTCCAAGCTCCCCTAGAGCCAGCAAGAACAGATAAATGAGCCGTACTAGAACAATCTTAAACTCAACTGAATCAAAGATATGTGGCTTAAGCATTATGAATCATCAATGGAAACGAGCTGAAGCTTTGAGAATAATTACAGAAATTACAACGTAATTGATATTACCAAGATGAAGGCAAAAATAAATAAATAAAACAGGTTAGACACTTCTGAATAAGTATGGGATTAACGTAATAGTGAAAAAGAAAATGAAAGGTAGCTAATCAAAGTAATTTACACTGAACCCGAAAACAAACTAATAATCTTTCTTTAAGGGTCTGTAATCATTACTAATACTTTGTTCCAACATAAATGCATAAACTTGCACGGAGAGACAAAAGAATTGTTTTTTTTTAAATAATATCTACAAAGTGGTCCAAGACATATATACGGATGTATAGTAGAAAGAAGTGACTACAGTGTAATTTTGAAAAGGTTAAAATGAGTATCACATTGAACATAAAAATAAAATATGTGGAACGTATAAAAAAACAATTAAAGTCTAGAAGCCTTTCTGAGGAGTAGTGTAAACGCAAATATTATTGAAGATAAAACTGCAAGCGTTTGAAAACAAACCAAAACCCTGGAGATTCTGTAATAGAATCTGAGTGAGTTTTTCAGTTAGACAGGTATTTGGGGAAGTTTTCTAAAGGGATAGAAAACCAAAACTTCGTTGTAGATTCTAGAAGTTAAAATGACAGTCCTATAAAAGAAGAAATCATATCGAAAGTTTCTGGCAACTAAATCAAATATCCCTTACTCATAGAGAAAAATGAAAACTAAATTCATCTGCTATTATACCCAAGGAGGTTGTAAATGCCTATTCTGTGAAGATTGGCGTACAGTTAACTGGCAATCAAAGGATATCAACTTAGAAATATAACAAACATAACACTACTATCAGTCTGCAATGAGATGTAGAGAGGAGTCAAGAAGACTTAGCTAGGGAGATACTTATCAATACTTCATCTGCCTGTCATCTGAACACACAAAAAAATCACCCGCCAAGCTTTTAGAGAAACTGAAAGATTTACTGAAAAGAACTGGAATAAATCCTTTCTCGACCAGTTCTACATCTAAGTGCGCAGTTGAAGTCGAATCTTTTCCTTTAGGACATAATCTTGTCCTTTCATCTGTAATGTAACGTTATTCTCTCAGCCATTCTCACTCTCGTGTCGGTTGACATTGCAACAGAGATAAGTGGGATGACCTTTATGACTTCATTTCCTACTTTAAATGGATAGACTACTGATATTGTTTCTACTCTCAAGTTCTTGATTTGCCCAAGTCAAACAATTATGCATGTTGGAATGAAGGCTTTTATTCCTCACTACATTCAAAATTTCCTCTCAACATTCAAATAATGGTTTTTCAGTAAATGTGCCAAGGTAATCCAAGAAACAAGAACGACAACAACAACAACAAAGTATTACAAATCACTTGAGTCAATAAATCCGGTTTCATTCTCATTCTCCACTGTAACCAACGTTTGTAAACCACAAGTAATAAATCTGAATCTAACTTTTAAACAGCTAAATGCACGAAATCTACCTCTTATACAAATGGCAGTCTGGCATTCTGGTCCCTTAGAAATGATTGATACTGGACGAGAATTTCTGCTCATCTGCGTTCCCACCTCTTTCATTCTCTCTCTCTCACACACACACACACACACAAAGATTTTTTTCGACTGTTTCTCGTCAGTCCTTTGCATCTATGCATAAAGATGCAAAGACCACTTTAGGTCTCCAATAAATGATATAAAGACTCCAGCTTGCAAACATTTAGTTTTACCAAAGTATAACAGGGACGCCAGTGATAAAGCCCACAGAGATTGGTTGCTAACTTTGCGTATGAAACAACTTCCAATGTGATTTGGGCTAATATAAAAAATAACGAATGCTAATCACCATTTTTGAAGAAGATTAATTGTAGCAGAATATAACGGAACTTCTTAGTTATTTTTTCAGGTAGTTCCACCCACGAAAGGTTTATCTGTAAAGCTACAGTATAGTAGACTTAATGAGGGCGAAATAAGGATTTTCTCCCATTTTTATTGATAATATATTTTCGTATGTTTATATTGTCCCGAAAACTTGCATTAGAGACTAAACATGGAATTGTTCAAGCCACTTTAGGTCGCCAATAAGTGTTGCGGTTGTCTGACACCCGGCGATGAAGTTAATCTCTCACCCAAAGACAATTACAAACATTTATGCCCATGACACAATTCAAATCCGCACCCCGTTGGTTGGAGAGCTGATAAGCTAACCACTCGACCAACTAGGCCAACAATTATTTACAGAAGTAAATAACGATGTAACGAATCTGTTCTTCACAAATTGTATACGACTTGTACTATTGAGTACCGAGTAGTCGAGTTATGGGATCTGGCAAATCAACAGATTGTACCATTTGGTGAGTTGTCCTTGGCTGTATTTTCTAAAGATGGACAATGGCAAATGTCCAGCATTTCCAACGTATTTGATTCCAATAGTTTTAACTGTTGTAAAGTATATTTTCCTGCTACGATCTGCATAATGCAATGGTTCTTCCTTGTTGAGAATAGATTGTCTTCTAGATGACGATGCTTCGATCAGAAAGGTCTATTTAGTCATTGGTTAGTTTCTGAAAACAAAGGGAACTCTCAGATCTTTCATAACTCGTCTATGAAATGTTAACATTTGATAGATGAGTTTGATAGTTATCATTTGATAGCTTTACTATTTAGCTTGTTTACAATTTCAGACTCTTGAGGGTTGTAATGGTATTCAGCACGACAAATTACAGCTTCAATGCAATTTCAAAGCAATCCAGATATTGTGCAGGACACGATCAAATTGCGTTTCAACCTAGAGCGAAGGTCCTCCCTGTTTTATTATTATTATTCGTTAATTTACGTGACGAAACGTATTCCTTTTCGATACTCTTGAATTTTGACCTTAGCTCAGCGGATGAGCTGTAATTCAGTAACACGAGGATTCAGTTCCTTATTTGTTTCAGACGGCCGTTTTTCTGCTCTCTCGAAAGGTGTTCGAGTTTATATTCTATTGAGCTAGCAGCAAATCAGGTTAGTGAATTTACGCTTTTTTTTAGATAACCTTAGTAATGAACAAGAAAAATTCTATTTTGGAATATTGGAAGTGTGATAATTAACTGATCCACTGATCTCGTTGTCTGGTAAAGCTAGCATGCCAGGATTACATACGCTGATATATTCGAATATACAAGAATACGAATATTCTTGTTAATGTCTGGTAGATTATTTACTCATTTTCGGCATTAGAATTAATAGTTTATTAGTAATAGCATAACAATAAAAAATATTTTACTAAATAAAGTATTTTAATACAATAATATTAATAACTGAAATGGAGGATATCTTTACTAATCCTCTTGGTGTTTCATGGCGCACAAACTCGAGATCCGTTTCATCCAGATATGTCTGTCCTGAGCCACTAATTCAGCTTCTCTCCATCTCTGTCAGTCAGCCAGCCTGCTTTCCTTTACTGTCATTATCTTTCAAGTTAATTTAGGCCTTCCCTTTTGTCGTTTTTCTTCTGGAATTCATGTCAAAGCTTCTAAGAATCTCTCTGCTGTCCATCCTCAGTATGTGTCCAATACATTTCCATCTGCATCTTTTTTTTATTTAACAGGTAATTCGTTTTTGCACAATCAGCTTATATAAGTCATCATTTGTAATATATTGAGGCTAAAATATTTTAAATATTTTATGCAGGCATTTTGAAAACCATTTAATTTAGCTTCCTGTTTTTTTGTCTCTGATGCATATAATAATATGGCCTTAATATTGCTATTGAAGATCTTTGTTTTGGTTTTATTATGATAATTTAAAACATTTGTCAGTCGTTCGTTTTTTCCTTCAGTTCCACCTTCAGTATCTACATTTGCTCCCAAGTAAGTATAAAATTCTTAGCTTCTGCTGATTGATTTTGATCTCTTTGTGGATGTTTAGTTTAAGCACTTTTGTTTTAATCCTATTGATTTTAAGTCCAACCATTTCAGCTGTTTTACACAATTCCGATTTTGTTTGTATGCCATTGTATTTTGATGATATTAAAACTATGTCAATAGCATAATCTTCTGACTGACATAGAATTAGAATTCTCTTTCATTCTTCTTCTTGCACCTGGAACTTTTCTCGTAATCCAATCGATGACTATATTAAACAATAACGCAGATATTGCACAACCCTCCTCATATGAGATATTATCTCAAACCATACGGATGTGTTTTGCTATGCAATAGCACACTTTTACTTCCTTTATACACTCAACGGACAAAACATTAGAATGATGGGAAGTTGACACTGGCATCCCCCGCACAGAGTGAAACGTACCCAAACCTAGCGTAGACTGTAAATAGGAAGACATCGGGACTTCCTAACTGTGCATCGTAATCGACGAACATGGGTAAATATGGCGATCTTAGCGACTTTGATCTTGGACGTATTATCGGCGAAAGACAAATGGGTCATTCTATTACCGAAGTGGTCAGGACCCTAGGGTTCTCGAAGGCAACCGCATCAAGGATCTACCGCGAGTATACCATCAACGGAAGTACCAGCGAGCAAGTGGTGGCCGACTACACACACACACACTATTGATGACTGGGGTCGACGTAGACGGTCCAGTCTCGTACAGACTAATCGCAAGGCAACGACGGCACAAATCACATCCAGGTTCAATACGGAATGCCCTGCCCACCATGGGCTACGGTAGCCGACGCCCTAATCGGGTAGCACTGAGAGCTCGTCACCGGCATTGCGCTTCGTCTGGTGTTGGGACCATCAAAACTCGACCTCAATAGAGTGGACCAGAGTCGTGTGGTCTGATGAATTCCGTTATCATTTATACCGAGCTGACTGGAGGAGGCGGGTGTGGAGTTGACAGCAGAAGGGCATGGCCCGGTCGTGCCAGGTGAGCTCTGTTCAAGAAGGTGGTGGCGCTGATCATCTGCACACTTTCATTGCCTTCGTGCATCCCAGCCGATGATCTGTTTCGGCAAGATAATGCAAGCCCCGGCGGGCAGCAACCACCCAGACATGGTTCGAAGAACAATCGTCTGAGTTTGGGGCAATCCAGTGGTCCAAGATCCCCAAATTTAAATGCCATCAGGATGCCGTAGAGCGAGCCCTCAGATCCATGTATCCGGGACTGAAATCTAAGGCGCTGTTGTGGACAGTGCTGCAACACGCGTGGCTGGAATTACTCAAGCATCTGGTGGAGTTAATGCCTTGGAGAGTAGAGGTTGTTATCGTGCCAGTGGAGAACCGACACGCTATTAGGTAGGTCTCTAATATTTTGTCCATTGAGTGTACATTTCTTTCACAATTCTCACGTATTTGTCGGAAATTCCATAACTTAATAATTAGCCATAATGTTTCTCTGTCAATATTGTGAAAGGTTTTAGCAAAATCTATAAAATTCAGGTATAATGGGCTTGTAAATTCTATGCTTTGTTCAATGATGTTCGTTGAAGTAAAAGTTTGATCCACAGTACTTCCACCTGTTCTGAAACAAACTTCTGTGCTTCGTTTTTTATTCTATCTCTCATTATTCTACAGAACACGTTTGCAGATACTGACAGTAAGCTAATTCTCCTCCAATTCTCACATCTAGTGAGATCGCCTTTCTTAGGGATGATAATTATCATTGCTTCTTTCCTTTTTACATATCAGTCTCTAACACATTAAAATCAATTGCAGTTTATCAGCAGTTTCTTTAGTTGTCTTAAAATTTTCCATTCCTCTATTATCATTGCTCGAAGCGTTTGCGCTTTTCATTTTCTCTATTACGTTCGTTACTTCATATTTATATGTAGATTCTGATGCAATATTCAAATATATGCTTACAGGAGGGTTCTTCCATTACTCAACTTCTAATACGTCATTAGTTATATGTTTAAAAAAAGACACATTAAAATCTCATCAAAATGTGCTTTCCCGTTTTGTCTGTTATAATTTTTACTAGCTTCTGTCTTTCAGAAGGGTATTTTCCTTGTCATACAATCTTCCAATTGTCCTGATGTTACAGCCTTTTGCCAAACTGCCCACGTCATTCCTTTTAACCTCTCTTGAAGATCTTTTAACGAACTTGTCTTTCTGCCTATAATTGCTGAAATGATTTTTTTTAGCTCTCTTGGATTCAGCACTTTCAAACGTCATTTTAACTTTATGCTTTTTCTTCTATGAGTTTCCAGGGCTTATCTGATAATACATCCTTGTCCTCTTTCCTCTTCTTAGCACCCTAACAGTCTCTTGCAACCTCAAACTTTTTCATTGCATTTCAATGTCTTCCTGGCTTTCTACGTTCTCCCCATGAAATCGATTTTTTATCATAATACAAAACTTTTTCTTTATTTCATTCATTTTTAATTTAGACAGGTCGTATTTTATCCTTCGGTTCTGATTTCGAATTTTTATTTTTAATCCCGTGCAGTTTAAATTTAATTCTGGTTGTTACTAAGTAACGATCGGATACTACATCAATTTCTTGCCTTACTTTAACATCCAAGAGTGCGCTCCTAAAATTCCCCTTTGATCGTAATATGAACAATTTGGTTTGTGGATTTTACATCAGGTGATATCCAGGTCATTTTGTGTATGTCTTTACGCTTAAATAAACAGCTTCCCTCCTATCGCAAAATGCTACCAGCGGGTCACTATTCTAATTTCTTAAACCACATGCTTTGTATCCGACTGCTCTCTCATCTTCATTTTTTTTCTTTGGCTAACTTTAGCATTCGTCACCCATAAGAATAACCATGTCATGTTTCGCTACTTGTTCCACACATTTCTGTAACTTATCATAAAAATTCTTCTCTTTAAAATCCTTCTCATTTAAGACTTAAGCGCATGGAAAAACTCATGTTAGATGCTTACTGCTCATCAGACTTGTAACACACACACATTATATATATTATTGAAATTAGGATTTACTCGGGCTATATACATTTATAAGATTAAAATTTAACTGACTAGAACCCGAGGAAGTATAACAAAAACTTTTAATAAATCACGACTAGTTTCATCGGTATTCCGACTTCTTCAGGTGAGTAAGAAATAACATAAGATATAAAAAAAACAAGGTAAAAAACATGGACTTTCCAGCTTAATAAAAAGAAGCAGAATAGTAACAGTCATATTTGAATAGGTGACCGCGTGCTACCGTTCGCATGAGTAGAATGTGTGACAGCTAATTTTAGAGCGCCAGTATTGGATTACTGCGCTATGGGAATCAGGCAAATTGTAGCTTAGATTGTTGTTCAAGTGTGAAGGGTCCGGAACTATTTCTTTTGATTAGAAAGAAGAATTCGATAATTCTTCTTTCAAATTCATCCTTGCATATATATAAATTAGTAGTGCGTTCCCAGTCAACTTGATGTGGCTGTTCTTCAAGGTTAGAGCTTGCCGAGAAGAGGACATGACTGGAAAGGGCGCTCGCTCGTGTTCTACTGTAGGAGATGTCACGTCTATTTTCCTCAAGACGAAGTGAAACAGATTTATCTGTCTGGCCAAAATAAGGTCGACCACAGTCGCACAAAACTTTATAAACACTAGGAAAATGCAGTTGGTTGTGTTTTGGTTTTGGTCGACTCAGAAAAGAACGAAGTTTTGGCAGGGTAGTATAGTCGGTCTTTATGTTGACGTTTAGTGATGCTACGAGACGAATATCCATTATTTAAGGTGTTTTTCAGGAAGTTAAGCTCTGTTTGAAGGTCTTCTTCTGTGGAAGTGAGACATCTTGCTCGATGGGCGAGGGTGGAGATGATGCCAAGTTTCTGAGGATGGAAGTGATGAGAAGAGCCCAATATTTATCAGTGTGGGTGGTCTTTCAAAAAATTGAAAATTTAAGACAGTCAGACTGTTGATCTTTAAATCCAAAAAGGGGAGAATGCCGTTAATCTCTAGTTCTGATGCGAATTTAATGTTCTGAAGTTGATTATTTAAATGGTTTAGGAAGTTTTGAGGTTCCTCTAAACCATGTTCCCAGATAAGGAAGACATCATCAATGTAGCATAACCACAGTTTAGGTTTTAAAGTAGCTGAAGAAATAGCTCTCTCTTCAAAATTTTCTAAAAAAATGTTAGCTAACAGTGGAGATAGAGGGCTGCCCATAGCTAACCTGCTAGTTTGTTTATATGTTTTATCTTCATAGCAGAAATATCCGGAATTGATGCAGTGAGTTAGAAGAGCAAACATTTTTTTAGAAACCTTGTCCTTAAGAAGAGTCAGAACTTCATCTGTAGGTACATTCGTAAAAAGAGACACGATGTCAAACCTCACCATTCTGTCAGAGTCTATAAGATTCAAATTTTGTATTTTTGAGATGAAATCTTTAGAGTTTTTGATGAAGGAGGAGGAATTGCCAACTAGATGTTTTAGAGAAGCTGCAAGATATTTAGACAGATTGTACGTAGGTGAGTCAATACCTTCCACAATAGGTCTTAAAGGAGTGTCAGCTTTGTGGAGCTTAGGCAGGCCGTACAACCGAGGAATGAGGGGATGGAGAGAGAGCGGAGAGATAGTCTTGTGTGTCTAGGAAGTTCAGAAGTCTCTCTCTCTCTCTCTCTCTCTCGGCTTCTGTCTGGTTTTCTGAGAACCAACACTCAAAACGGCTCTCACATAACCAACCTAATTAAGCATTAACAAAAGACAAACATAAGTGCTTCTGAGCAGAGCTTGTGTCTTTCAAGTAGTGCATACCAAGGCAACTCTGATTCCCTTGGTGATGTTCTCATAAAGCCTCTGGTAATTTTTTGGAATTTTGTAACTCTATTTTCATATTTGACTATAAACTCTCGCTGAGTTCTCCAATCTAGTATCGTATTTGTGCTAAGGTGAAGAAGCCTTTGGGTTCTATACTTTAGTATATAATATCAATAATATTAATATTAATATTATTGATATTAATATTAGTTAATTATGAAAATAATTGTGGTATACGTATTGATATTAACATACGTTAGTATATTAATATCAATATGTATACTACAATTATTTTCATAATTATCAAACAATTCAATTAGAATTTCAAATTTTACACTCTCTCATTGTCATATCACTATAAAACACGACGAAATCATTTGTAACATCAAAGTGATAAAGTGATAAACTGTAATTAAATCTTTCTAAATAAGCACAATGATGCAGTACGTAAAAACTAAACACGGTTTTACTAAGTAATGTAAGTTTAAAATGGAAGAATCTGTGTTCATTGAAATCAGCTGAGGTTACATTTAAATCTGAGAATAATGTCACAAATGGCTTCGATATCATAATTATTCACCAGCCTATGACTTTGTTTGAACTTTGTGTTGATTCAGATTATCATGACACTACGGATCGTTCTATACCCTCTGTCCAAAATGAAACCGAACTTTTCGAAAATAGAAGAAACTAGTGGCGCCATCTGTTGTGTCGTTTTGTCGAAAGCGGCAACCTTCATTGGTGTTGTGTCAACTGTTCATTACATTTGTTTCATTAGAATGAAACAAAACACACTGCCGTCAAGAGTGGCAGTGTGTTTTGACGAACCGTCGATCGTCACGATATTCATGCCGTACGCGACGGATTCTCGCTATCAATCGCTTCAAAACGTCGAGATAAAACTTACCATTGACTGTTTGGCCAGGCGGAACGAATTCTTTATGCATAGTGCTCTTGGAATCGTAGAAACAAATCAGGATTATCTTTACTTTGGACTTCTCCGAGCGACTTTTTTTCGGATGTCCCTCTTCTGGTGTCCCACTCAGCACTGTGGCGCTTTGTTTCAGGCTCATACTCAAAACACCACGCCTCATCACCAGTAACGATCGTTTCAAGGAAGTTTGAGTCCTTATGAGCGGTTTTAACGAGGTCCTTGCAGTGTTCAATTCGATACAATTTTTGGTCGTCGTTCAACTTGTGGGGAACAAATCGCGAATTCAATTTACGAAGGCCCAAACTCTCGGTCAAAATGGTGTGTATAGTTGATTTTGGAATCGCCAATTCATCTTCAATCAATCTCACGGACGATTTCGGGTTTTCTTTGATGAAATCACGCACTTTTTGGATGTTAACTTTGCTCAGTCCAGTTTTTGGACGGCCGGGCTTTTCGTCGTCCTCAAGCGTCTCACGACCACTTTGAAATCGCTTAAACCGCTCGTAAACTTGCGTACGGGATAAACATTCATCACCGTATGCTTTTTGAAGCATTTGATGCGTTTCGGTAAACCTTTCACCAATTTTAACACAAAATTCAATCGCGGCCCTCTGTTTGATACTCATTTTCCGACCGTTCGTCAAAACACACTATCCCTCTTGGCACTATAACTCGGTTTCTAATGAAACAAATGTCATAAACAGTTGACACAACACTAATGAAGGTTGCCGCAAAAAATACAACAAAAAGATACAACAGGTAGCGTCACTAGTTTCTTCTATTTTCGAAAAGTTCGGTTTCTTTTTGGACAGCGGGTGTATTACTTCTTTCCCTTGGACTAGTATCTTCTTCGAAGCCTCCAGTGCCAATTTGAGTTCTGTTCAATGCTTTCAATCCGCAAAGCGAGTTTAATATCCTACGTTCTGCAAGAGATTTCTACGCGTGAAGAAACTTGACGGACATGTGGTTTCTGAAGTCATTTTTTGTTGGAACTTAAATCACAAAAGGGACTCTGTACAATACATCTCTACTTGTTTGGTCTACGTCCACCTATCAGAAGAGCTTTGCACAACTGCAGTAGAGTCATCTGGTGGTCTGTTTGAATGACATCCTTTTGATCGCACCTCGTGAGTATAATGTATAATGTACAGTGTAAAAGGGTAGTGCAGTAAGTTAATTATATTTTGCAAATAAACCCATGATAATATTTGCTTCGTTTTCTCCTCTAAAATCTTCCTTGTCCACGTGATAACGAAGATGATGACGTCAGTGCTGATGAACCTTTAGATCCTGATGATATCAACGAAGAATATGCCTGTAAACTGGAGAACGCAGGGGGGTTTAATGGCTCGTTTTTAAATTTATGTCATGCTATTATAACTTAATAGCATGACACTTTAAAAAGAAGTAAGTGCATTCGAATTATTAAAAGACTGTTATATTATATATTGTAATATATGCTAAGACATCTGCATTCACACTTAATATCACAGACGTAAAGAACTCACCTTTCAAACTTGAGATTGAATTTTTTATTTCTTGGGAAAGAAGAAAAGTTGATCGAAGAGAATTCTGACCATACCGTTCAAGAAGGGTTATTTCAGTGTACCTACGCAAGCCGCCATCAGCAGAAGTTATGAAAAATAGAGAAGTTAGAAGAAACGATAAACAATAGGAGAGAATTTCAATTTCGTTTACTATTACTGAATTTATAAAACATTAAAGTAAACCAAAGAGATTAAAGACGGAAAAAACTTATGATGCAAAATATATTCAAATGATAATAAATAAAGTTTATAACTAGGAGTATTTTAAAACATAGTCCAAAATATTATGGAATTGACCCTCAACGTAAAACATCAATCCCTGACATTCTACCACATTAAATATTGAAAACAAATACAAATACAGTAACAGTTTAGATATCCAAGTGCCCATGAGCGCTTATTAATAAAATAGTAATAGTTAAATACTATTTCGTTATTATTTTATAGCATGCATAACATGTGAAAAAGTCACGAACGGATTGCTCGAGTCAATAAGTTGTAAAATGGATATTTGATTACAATGAAACAATTTATTTCAATGCAGCTGCTTTTGCATAATTATTAATATAAGTTTAGAGAACGACAGTTTATCGCACTCATTTGTAACTAACAAAATATTGTGTCTCTGAATTGCGAGGATTTTACTGAGCGATTTGCCTCTCTTGTGAGATCAAAAAACTCGAGTTTTTCTTGGAGGCAAAATCCTGACATTCGCCCGAATCTGAGCAGATGACAGGAGGAGCAAGACGGAGTGGACGCATGTTTTACATTGCATAGACATATGGGAGCAATACAAGAAATTCAGACACATTGATTCTTTACAAACATTATGTTTACTAACTGCACATTATTATAAATGATTATGTTAGGGAGCCTGTGTAGCTCAGTAGAAGTAGCGTTTGCACTCTACGACGCTTGCCCGCACGAAGGAAGACTTGTAAGTTCAATTCTAGTCGCCAACTCGAGGAACGTTTTCTAAGCCTTTTTTTCGACCAGTTTCCGAGTTAGTCGATCTCTGGTACGGGCAAGCGAGTTTTTTCTCCTGGAAACTCGGGTTTTTCGTCGCGTAAACTCAAGAAAATCGGCCTTCGAACCCACACTATTTTCAGGCATTAAAATAATGTGTTAGGTTTAGGAAGCACGAAATGGCGGCGCTTGTTAGCCGCCTTCTTCACTGCATACCGATTAATTAGTGATAGCCTTGGGCCAGCTATCTCTGATTGGTTACCAGTGGAGACTGAACTGCCCACTCAGTCTCCAAAGGTTTATCAAATCTGATGTTGAATAAAACACGTTATTTAATGAACAACAATTTTTTTCTATTTAATTCTATTAAGAAATGTAACTAAGAAGCTCGAGCCTTCTTATCGTTCCTATTTGTTCGTATAATAATTTAGGAATAATGTCATTATCAGCCACGTCAAATATTCCATGTATAAAGCTCCTAATTAGAAAACATAGTAGCATTATAATTTAAATGCTGAGTAAGAATTTGCAGTTGATTATTCAATGGTTTCCATCAAGAGTAAACGTTTAGGCTATAGTTTGTTTTGTTTTCTTGTTTTAAGTAAGTGACTTATAAAGAGAGGTGATACAGTATATGCCTCAGTATATATGGATGGATTTTAAAGACAAGAAAGATTTCCTTGAAAAACAAAGAATCGAAATTTCAGCCAAGGAGCATAATAGTATATATTTTGCAATAAGTCTAAAGACATAACAGACCGATTTAGGAAATGCAAATTAACTTTGCTCACCGAGAATAAACGATTTAAACGAACCATGATTGGAAAGAAATTAACCAAACAGTTTTTTCGTTTTTAGATATATCTCAATATTATCTTGTAATTGAATATCTGTAACTTGAATTAGGAGATTCAGCCTTTGCAGATTTGCGCCGTTGAAGAAATACAAGACTAAATGTAAAGATAATAAAATTTATTACTAAAATTCTGAATCATCGGCGTAATTGACCTAACATTAATCCAGCAAATCAGAAATGTATTTACGTCTTAAGATCGAAATGAATACATTAAAAATATACGAAAAAAAAGTATCGTTAACATGGATACGCAGACTACTAGATTTATTATTAGAGTAAGATCGACAGACGAATTTATTAAATAACTTCTAAAATTGGAATGTAACACAAATATAACATGTAACATAAGGTTCTATTAACAGTTTTTTGAGATCTTTTCTAGCACTTTAGGAATCTCCAAACCGAAAAAATGCTATTGGAATTCCATAAAACAGTTTATAATGGCATAAATAAAGGAATGTACACAGCAGTCGTTTTTCTTGATATATCTGAAGCGTGCGACTGTGTTCATCATGACCCACTACTACTGAAAATGTCTAGATAAGCATTAGAGGAGTTATTAAAGACTGGTTCTAATCCTATACCAATATACCAGCTACGACACATTCAATAGCACAACAAAAATAATAAAATAAGGTGTTCTGCAGAGTTCGGTGCGATGATCCATCCAATGTTTAATATATGTTAATGATCTGCGTAAATACAAACTTTTTTGTCTGAATGATATCGTTAGCTGATGATATGGCATTAGAATACACCGAAACGACCCTTGAGGAGCTAGAAAATCAGATTCAAATCATTATTGTTTAGCAATAATGGTCCTAAAATGAATGCCGATAAAACGAGATCTATGTACTTCACATTAACAGATAAGCTAGATCATAATATAGCCATAAAATCGCATGAAATGTAAAGATATCCACAATTGTAACTGTAGCTTATCAAAAAAACAAAATCAGTCAAATATTTGGGTCTCCACATCGATAGCAATCCGAAATGGAACTCCCACATCACATTTTAACAAATAAGTTAAAGTTCGTAATTAACAGAATATATTATGTTAAAAAATTTGTAAATGCAGCATTCTTAAGATGCTTGTATTATTCCTGGGTAAATTCCTCACTGCAATGTGGTATCACCTGCTGGGGTGAAGATTATCACAACAATCTGCTTCCTTTGATACGAATACAAAATAGAATAATTAGATATGCCGGCCTGGTTGACCGAGAGGTTAACGTATCTACTCTCCAGCCAAAAGGCTACGAGTTCGAATCCCGCCGTGGGCATGGATGTTTGTGATTGTCTGTGGAAATACTAGTGGTGGTGGTGGACAGTAGATGGTGTTGGTGTAGATGGGGCGGTTCGCTGTAGTTGATGACCGAGAGTTGTAGAGTAGGTGCCCACCCTCGACGAATCTTTTGATTCCTTGAAGGTGTCACGTAATAGTAACAATAGTAGTGATATAGCCATTAGTTACTTCACACATTCAACCAACAATCTGTTTGGCATCCATAATATTTTGCGATTATTACAGAAAATTCTATCTTTATTGTTGTTTATTATATGTAAGAAAGAACGTCTTAAAAATTTCGGAACATAATGTAGACTCTTGTTTACACTGTGGCTGGAACTTGTCAGTCAGTAGTACCCAAGGCAACAAAGAACTTTTTCATCAATCCTTCGAACATCTAGCAACAAGCAGCTGCAAGAAACTCCCAAATGAAATAAACTCAATAACCTCAGAATATGCTTTCAGAAAAATATTGAGAGACTACGTCTTGCGACTAAATTATGTTGACCTTTATTTTAAACGTATATTATAAGAGATCACTATAACTTACATATCACGTCCAATTATGATTCTCATGTATTACGACAAGTACACTTGGTCGTCGACTTACGGCCGTCCGCACTTACGACCACAAAAAAAAAAAAAATGAATGAATAAATTAATAATAAATCAGGCAGCTGCGCGTACGATAACTATGGGATACGATAGTCATCGTACGATAATCCGTATACGATAACTATCTCTCACATACACTCAGTCGCTTTCAAGCATCTGTTGCGTGTGGTCTATTAATTAAAATTCTACTGAAATACTACCCATAAAATGTCTAGTAAAAGGAAAATGCCTTCATCTAATCTACAGATACGCCAGCTAAGAAGTCAAGGAAAACTATTG
Organism: Typopeltis vanoorti; assembly: GCF_054136105.1. Taxonomy (NCBI): domain Eukaryota; kingdom Metazoa; phylum Arthropoda; class Arachnida; order Uropygi; family Thelyphonidae; genus Typopeltis; species Typopeltis vanoorti. The sequence goes on along the minus strand of NC_143567.1, from coordinate 53,557,949 downwards.
GTTTAGAGTGTAAAATGAAAGTTATCCAGAAGTATGAATGCGGAAAGAAAGTGAATACGATAGCACGTGACTTGAAGTTATCACATTCCACGGTATCGACGATACTTAAGGACAAAGAAAGAATTCCGGAAGCTGTGAAAGGTTCCGCACCTATGAAGTCTACAATTTTAACCAAACAACGACAATGAAATGGAGAAATTGTTGTTTATGTGGATGGAAGATTTAACAGAAAAATTCATCCATGAGCCTTTGCACAGTACAAGCGAAGGCTAGAAGTCTGTTTCAGAGTTTAAAATCACGCACCGGAGACAATTACACGGAAGATTTTCAGGCTAGTACTAGATGGTTTAAGCGTTTTAAAAAAAAGATTTGCTTTGCATAATGTACGTGTCACAGGAGAAACAGGAGGTGCAGACGAAGATGAAGCCCAAAAATTCGTTGATAGTTTCGACTCTTTAATCAAAGAAGAAGGTTATCACCGGAACAAATATTTAACGTAGATGAAACCGGCTTGCAATGGAAACGCATGCCTAATCGTACGTACATACACCAAGAAGCAAAACGGATGCCAGGATTCAAAGCTTTAAAGGATCGGTTGACTTTGTTCCTTGGTGGGAATGCCGCGGGTTTTAAGCTGAAGAAGCCTTTTCTCATTTATCGTTCAGAAAACGCTCGTGCATTTAAGCACATCAACAAGACCACACTTCCCATTTACTACCGTTCAAACCCTAAAGCTTGGATGACTCAAGAACTGTTCGAAGACTGTTTCATGAACTGCTTTATTCCCCAGGCTTGTGAATTTGGTGCAGAGAGAGGTTTCCCTTTCAAGATTTTATTGATTATGGACAATGCCCCTGCCCACCCTCCTTATCTAGATGACCTTCAGCATGATGTTAGAGTGGTTTTTATGCCACCAACACAACCGCTCTCATTCAACCCATGGATCAGGGTGCTATTTCAGCGTTCAAGGCGCATTACCTCAGAACGACATTCGCACAAGCCATCGAAGCGATAGATTCTGATGCTGATTTATCTTTGCGAGACTTTTGGAAGCAGTACAACATTCTTCAGTGTATCAAGAATGTTTCGACCGCATGGAAATGTGTAACAAAGAATTGTATGTCAGGAATTTGGAAAAAGGTGTCTAAAATGTTATGCGAATACATTTGAAGGATTTGAAAAAGGAGAGGAACTGGAAGTGATTACAGAAAAAATGGTTAAACTTGCAAAAAATCTTAAATTAGAATGTGAAATAGAAGACGTAGAGGAGTTGCTAGACTGTGAAATAAAAGAACTTTCGGATGAAGAGTTGATTGAATTGGAAGCACAGAGAGTGTCAGAAGAAAAAGCGAGAGAGGAAGAAGAGAAAGAAGAAGAGGAGCCAGAAAAGAAATTCACTGCAAAGAGTTTATCAGATTCTTTTTCGCAGCTGAATAAAGCTCTCTCCAGTTTCGAAGCAATGGACCCTAATGTCGAACGATTCACAAAAGTTAAACGTATCATTCAAGATGATGTGCGTTGTAATCGTGAGATATATGAAGAAAAAACATTTCATTTGTATTAATTTTTACATTAATTTTAGATTGTATTTTTGTGTTTATTTACAGTACAGTACGTACAGTATTATTTTTCACATTATGTACAATATACATAATTATAAATTTAAACGATTATAAAAATAAATTATAAAGACGATAAAAAGAGTAGAAAGGTTAAAGAATACTGTTAATAAATATATGGCCGACATACGACCAGATCGACTTACGACCTGTCAGCCAGAACGGAAGTCGGTCGTAAGTCGATGACCAAGTGTATATACCATACGTGGACCATCATAGATGCAGACACTGGAGTTTTCAGTGACCGAATCGCGCAAATTTAATTTTCTAGTAACCAATATGGCTACTGCTCTTACACACACACACACACACACACACACACACACACACACACACACACACACACACACACACACACACACACACACACACACACACACACACACACACACACACACACACACACACACACACACACACACACACACACACAAATAAATAAAATAAAATATTGTAAAAACTCACTAATTTATTTTAAACATTTATACAGACTATGAAAAGTATCTAATAATGTATTTACCCTATGTATTTTATTTTTATTTAGTATTTACCTTATATGTTCCTTATATATATAAGGAACATATTGTCATTTGTTTATAAGAAGCGATTAGCCTAAAATAAATGCAAAACCAACAGAAAATGTTTAAAGTATACTTGAGTATATTTATCAACATTATGTATATGTGAGGAGAATCATAAACATCGTCATTGTAAAAAAAAAATTGTACTTTCAGGATTTCACCTTAACTATAAAACGCATGGCGGATGTGACAGAGAAGCTTCTAACGATGGAAAAAACCCAACGATGTTAGGAAATATGGTACAGAATAAGAACAGTCCGATGTACAAATAGTCCATCAGAACTTCACTAAGTGTGCAGGAGTTTGAGATAAGAAGTAGAACACTAGGTAAAGAGCTGCATTTTTTGTTCCCAGGAAAGAACTTTAAACATATGTTTAGAGTTCTTTGAATAAACAGCGCAGGGTGTAAGGAACATCCTTAGAGGTGAATAGTGTAATGGAAGTTCTTGATATAGAGAGTGATCGATCATTCTGCATCAGTCTCTCATCTGGTGGATGACTGTAGTTATTTCGGCTCACATAAGCGCGAGTGCAATATTCCCTGTGAAATTTGCATGCAGGGATGGTAAAGAACTGGAGCTAATTTCCCTCATATGGACATGAACTTTTGTTTTCAGTACTTGGATTGATGGATGGATGAACACCAACGAATGCGAAACCATTTTGAATAATACAATGTTTTACAGACTGGAGCAGTTTAACGGAACCAAATCATTCTACATGACGATGCATCTCATACTGCAGGAACTATGTCAACATGCTTTAATGAACTGGTCCTAATTTCCACCGAACAAACCAACTTTAGACGTCTGGGATGAGTTCAAAAATTTTCCATCATTTGATGAAGTAAGATGGAAATTTACTTCATCAAATATTTCCTTCATCATTTGATGAAGTAAGACCAGCTGGTCCACTGACGTCTTATTGAAGGAAGAATATCTCACTCGTATTATCATACACAGGAGGTGAGTATCCCTAGTAAAGTAGAAGTGTGTCAAATATCTATTTCAGGTGAGTATTGTGTTTTTCATTTACATATTCGACGAAACACGAAATGGAGGAGTATCAGCTGTAATAAGAACGTCCTTTTATGAGCCATTACCAACATCGTGTCTTCCGACATTACAATCGCGTGAAGAGAGAGATGATCTTGATGACTTTTTTCCCCAATTCCAATATCAGACTATTTACTACTCCAGTTCTTGGTCTGTTTCAGTTGCAAATATTATTGTTGTTGGAATAAAGACTTTTATTTTTTGGTGCATTCAAAAGTTCTGCTCAATATTCAAGCTATAATTGTTCCAATAAACGTAAGAAGGTAATCTGACAAATAAAAAGAAAGAAAAGAAAGAGCATATCGCAAGTCACTTAGCAAAAACCTCCAGTCTCATTCACTGCATGCACTGAAACCTTATAACATTTTAAAACAACGATTAATGAATTTGAATCAGACTCTGAATTAGCTAAATACAAGAAACTCACCACTTCTACAAACGGCACTTCAGAAGACTGCAATTTCTTCTTTCTCTCTTCAAGATGTCAGCGCCCAAATTAGTAACGTTACCTAAAGACAAAGATAACCTGCGGGCATCATTTTCTTTTAGCTCCTGCATAGATGACTTTGGCAAATCACCTACAATTATGACAGTTATTACAATACTCATCAAGCCTAAGGGTGTGACTATGACCTTACTCAAAGAATATATCGGAAGAATCATGAAGAAGCTATATATCGAAACAGTGTGTTCGTTTCTCTCTTCTTGCATTTAAGAGATGAACTCCTGAACTTTAATTTCTCAAGTATGCACTGCACTATACTTATTATACATTCAACCCACAGACGGGTAAGAAATCCATATTGAGTCAGTTCGAAAAAAAAAAAAAAAGGAGATAAATGTCTACCGTCGACATAACCATATTTGCTCTTAACTTACTTCTCTCTAAAGAAATATACATAGTAAACATTATTCTGGCACATTAGTTCTGCGTGTGATCTTCGAAACTTAAAAATAGATGGGTGACGTCACCCATCTATTTTTAAACATATGAACATGGAAAGGTTTGAAGAACTCGAGCTGGTACCTTTTATGTTTATCGTGGCATTTGAGAAAATTATGGTGATCTGAGAAAATCTGAGAATGTTATGGTGTCCTTTCATTTTGGTAATTGGGCAGAAGGTTTTCTTTCTGGTCGTTCAGTGTGTGTGTGTGTGTGTGTGTGTGTGTGTGTGTGTGTGTGTGTGTGTGTGTGTGTGTGTGTGTGTGTGTGTGTGTGTGTGTGTGTGTGTGTGTGTGTCATAGTAATCGTGTTCTCTCATCAAATTTTTTCACCAATGAAAGTGCTTCTCTTGGCTCTGTTATATTTTCTCCTTTTCCTCTTAATCTACAGAAACGAACGTCACTGACTGATCTCAAGTTCTGTTTCTAGTTTTGCTGATGACCATTCATCTCCATTCCTCTTAGTCGCACGACAAATGTAGTACTCAAATATCGCAAGCTCCAAGATCATCAACAATAAATATCCTTAACACTAATCACCATTCTGCAACAGGACAATAATAACTAAGTTACTTTCAATGCTTCTAAAATATCATTTTACATATCTTTGTCTTTTTTTGATTATAAAAAATATAAATACATAAATGTAGTAATATTCTCACCACATGGCATTTTTAGACTTCAAAAATTGGTGTTCTACTCCTTGTTCAGCACGTTACTTTTGCGAAAACCTGAAACCTATCCAGTTACTAACACACACACACACACACACACACACACACACACACACACACACACACACACACACACACACACACACACACACACACACACACACACACACACACACACACACACACACACACACACACACACACACACACACACACACACACACACACACACACACACACACACACACACACACACACACACACACACACACACACACACACACACACACACACACACACACACACACAAAGCTTCCTCTGCGTTCTAGTCAGTACAAGAGCTCTGATTGTTCATGTCTAAAGGCAACATATCGCGATGTTCCCTTATTTGTACAGCGATGCGCCGCTGATAATCGCTCTCAAACTAAATGGATGCGGCGTCGAACTCTCTAAGGGCAAAGATGTTTGTGATCATTTTCATACATTATATGTACATATACTCATGTACACCCTCCCAATATGGAGAGGGTCACAATGAGAAAAGCACACATAACAGTCCCGGCAAATGGAAGAGAACTTAGCACCGCAGTGAGGAAGAACCAGCTTAGATATCATCATTTAAGAACAATGTGCTTTTCCCCATAAACTGATATATATATATATATATATATATATATATATTCCCCTGTTTCTAACAAAAAAGGCCTATCCGAGGTTTCTCAGTTACAAACGTAAAAGAAACACTTAAGAAAACAATCCTGTATTATAATCGTTTAACTAACAACAAAGAAAGAACAAAAATGGGACGAAAGTTCAGTGACAACCTACATCACTTCTATAGTCAGTAAAAGATTGCTATCCACATTCACGCTTACGCAGGTCATGTTGAAATTTTATTTTAGGCAAAGGGGAAGCAAAATTGCAAGATTTTTATAGTATCAAAATGTATTTGATTGATGTTGTCGCATGTACGATGTGACTTACATGCGATAACATTAATGTGTATGCAAATTATAATTACTTTGTAATTACTCTGGCAATTGTAAAGCAGTAAACGTCTGTTCCTTAAACAGTTTGTTCAATGACCAACAGTTAAACCGTAATTGAAAAGTTGTATGTCGTGTTGTGTGATCCGTAATAGATTAGTGAATTACAGCCATTGGAAAAACTTGTCTTAACCACCGCAAAGAAGATTCCACTCTTTGTTTGAAACAAAATGATGATCGCTGTTTTGAATTGGGAACAAGCTCAAACAGCAACTAGTTCCAGCATCCGGAAAACTTACAGAAGCCAAAGTAATCACCACGAATAACAGTATCAACTAAAACTATTCAATGTTTTAGACTAAAATATTCCTTTACATGTATGCATAAAACTTACAAGTGCGATATAAAGATTCATTCTGAAATAGGGGATTTCAATGCATCTGAAGGCTCATAGAGATTGGTTGCTTACCTTGCAAGTGGAACAGATTCCTATTCTATTAGTATTGGACTGTAAGATCAAACAATAGTAAATCAATAAAGTAAACAATAATAAATAGCAATATATCCTAACGGAGCTGTTTTCCACAAATTGTTCATCACTTCTGCATGCTCAGTGAGTTACCAAGTAGCTCAGTACAATCAGCAAGTCCTGAAAATGTCATGTGATCTGACCATCAGATTAAACGACTTGGTGAGTTTTCCTTGATTGTATTTTCTAGCCATGTCAATATCACTTGCGCCAAAATATTTCATTTCAAAAATGAAATAATCTGACATTCCATGATGCTGTAGAGTATACTTATGTTCTATATTTCCAATATAATTTTTTGCCCTTTGTTGGACCCAGAAGCCTACTAAATCCCAAAGCTAAGATAGCAAAGCTCTATGTAGTCCCAGATCGATTTCTGAAAAACCAACAGGAACTTCCAAACCTCACCCATCAAATATGAACTATTGTGCATCAGAGAGAGACAGGATTAACCCTGGGAAAATTCCTCCCTTGTTCATGTGGCGAGAATTTATAGTTTCGTGAAAATTTCCAGAACAGCTGTTAGTTCAAAGTTCCAATTTATTGATGTTGCCTGTAAGAGCATTCTGAACAGAGCAGCTTTTATGTAACCCAACATAAAGATTATGTTTCAAAAAGACATAACCTTTCAAAAAGAATGTAGACTCTTAGAAACAGAAAAAAAACCCTATGAAATGAGAAAGAGAATTCACTCAACATGTATCGTGTTATTCTCTGATGATTAACCTTATTTCGTTTTCTTATGTGTTCTTATTTCGATAAAGTAGCTAAACACATATAAAAAACTACATCATCTACTATTTACCTTGCTGGCGATTTCCAATTCTTGAAAGGTAGAATGATTTTCCTTCCCATCAACTGACTTCAACCACGTTTCAAAGCAATCTTAATACCGTTTATCCTGCAGCACACGTTTCAACCTAGAGCGAAAGTTTTTCCTTTATTATGATTCATAGTTTTTATTGATTTATTATTAGGATTTATTAATTTAAGTGACGAAACATATTCCTTTCGGATACTCTTGCATTTTGACCTTAGCTCAGAGGATCATAGGTGATATAATACACGACGATGTTCAAAACTTTATTTATTTCAGACAGGCTGCTTGTTTGTTTCGACCAAGGTGTTGTAGTTTATTTTCTAATTGGCTTTCTCGTAGTAAATCAGGTTAGTGGATTTTACTCAGGATTTTTTTTTGTTGTTTTAGATATCCTTATTTATGATACAGAAAAATTATATTTTTATATACTACAAGTGTGATAATTTATTCATCCATTGATCGTAGTGTCTGACGAGGCTAGTATGCCAGATTTACGTACGCTGATATGTACTTAATTGTCTGGTAATAATAAAATATCTTGTAATATTTTACAATTATTTTTCTGGTAATAATAAAATATTTTTAAAAAAATACAAAAATTGTCTGTAATTGTTGACAATTGACATTTATGTCTTTAGGGGTGATGCAAGATGCTTTTCATATTCCCGCTATATGTTGTGGTTAGAGTGAGGGTAAAATTTATGAGCAGTTTGTTCGCCCTGAATGGGCATGGAGATAACGATGCATCGCTAAAGGAGGCTAATATAGCTTTTGGTCTTCTATGTTTGAATATGTCCTTTGCCTCGTATGCTGCAGCTTTCTGAACCAAATCGTTGGGATGTGTAGGAAAAACGGGATGCTAAGGATTGTAGGAAAGAGAAAATATAGGGAATATTTGTTATCTCTATGAAGTTGATTGTTTCTAACATACCATGGGACGTTTAGAATCATTCTCAAGCACTTCTGCACTCGTTGTATCTTGATAATGTTGGTATTAGAGGTGTGGCTCTAAGCTGGAGAGGCATAGGCGATTATAGGACGAATCGTCATCTGGCATAGCTGCAATTTGATTCTGTTGCTGAGCTTGCTATTTCTATTAATTAGCAGATAGATCTGAGCTATGGCTTTAGATGCCATTGCGCACGTAGACTTGATGTGTTGGTTGAAAGAGAGCCTTTTGTCGAGAATCACACTCAGGTAATTTGTTTTCGTCTGCCAGGGAATTTTAGTATTGAATAGTAACACATCTCCTGCAGGAGACATTGACCTTTTTGAGAAAAGAACGCCTGAGCTTTTCTGGAGGTTGACTTCCCATCTCCATTTGGAAAACCAACCCTCCAGCTTCAGAAGATTTTCTTGAAGCTTTCTGGTAACGAAATGGGGTCGGAGATATCTGGTTAGTATTGCTGTATCGTCCGCATACAGGGCCAAAATGGAAGACATCGGATTGTGCGGGATGTCCGACATGTATATAGAAAACAGCAATGGAGCCAGTAGGGATCCCTGCAGCACTCCAGCAAAGATATGGCGCGCTGGGACGATGTAGAACCGTTGATTTTTACTTGCATTGATCTATTCTGAAGATATGAATGGATTAGAAGAACCATTTTTAGTGAGGTACCAGCTGAGATAAGTTTGTGTAGTAGTCCAAAATGCAAGATTTTCTCAAATGGATAAGTCTAGGAAAACAGCTCCTGTGTACTGGCGCCAGTTATAGCTGGTGGTGGTGATGTATTCCACAATTCTGTGGATTTGTTGGGTAGTACTATGGTGTTTCAGAAAACCAAACTGTTCTTTAGGGCGGATGTTTAGGTCATTTACTGAGGTTTGGAGTCGTAAGAGGATGACCTTCTCCGCAACCTTACCCAGGTTGGAGATAAGACTGATTGGACGATAATTTTGCGGTAGGTGTGGAGGTCCTTGCCTTGCTTGTGTATAGGGATTGCATCAGCCAATCAGCCAGTTTCCAGGTGGAAAGAAAATAGTGAAATCTTAAGATTGCATTTATTATACTGGTCAGGTGCACTACAGCTTTCCGAGGCAGCAGCTTGATCACCCTGTTTGAGATGCCGTCTGGTCCAGGTGCTTTATTGTTCTTAAGTTTTTTAATAATATCATATAATTGAACAGGTGATGTGGGTGCAATATAGTAAGCGCTGGTATCTGGGAGATTTAAAGCGTGTCTGACCTGTCTGTGGATTTTGTACAAGTGATTGAAATGTAAGTTGTTATAAGAGGGTTTGCACTGCTCCTCGAGATTCTTTAGTTATAGCTTCTGCCTCATCTACATCTGTGTGAACTAAGCCCTCATTTGAGATTATGGGGAGAGGGAACTGTTTCTTATTTCTGATGTTCCTCAGTAATCCCCCAGATAGAGTGATCAATAGGTGAGATAGAGGATAACTTTTTATCCCAAACTTGGTTTTCTATGAGTTTTATGTGCATCTCTTATTGCCCCATTTATCCTGTTTGAGCTGTTTTTTCTTGTAGTGCACGCGTGTTACGGAATCTTTTCCTAGCTCTGTTTTTGTCTCTGATCAAGTTCATGATGTCTTCAGGTAAACGATCTGGCTTGTCTGTAATTATTTTGTAATGATAAAATATTTTATTAAAATAATATTTATCATTGAAATGGGTGAATAATTTACTATAATTAAAAAATTTTAGGTGAATATTTTTTAAAAATAATATTAATAGTTAAAATGGAGGATATTATGTTTACAGCCGTATTTCATTGATAAATATAAAAAAAACATTCAAAAACTTAAAAGTGGTCTTATCAGAATATAATGGGCATCGATAACAATATCACTATGAAACACAATTAAGACATTATTATTGAACCATAAAAGTTATAAAATCAAAGTGATAAACTGCGATCACATCATTGTAAATAAGCACCAGGATTCAGTACTTTAAAATTAAGCACGGTTTTAATAAGTAATGCAAGTTTAAAATGTAAGAATCTGTGTTCATTAAAATCAGCTGAGGTTACATTTAAATCTGAAATGAATGTTACAAATGGCTTCGATATCATAATTATTCACCAGCCTATTTATTATAAATGTACTGTTATAATATCATTAATCACATTGTTTAAACTTTGTATTTCTTCAGATTATCATGAAATTAATGATCGCCCTATTACTTTTTCTCCCTGGACTGGCAGGTAAATTTTATATTCGCACTTCCAAACTACAGTTATATAATAAATTTTTTGATGAACTGTGAAATCAATGAAATCATTAATGTCTTACAAAATTCAGGATTTCTTTCAGGATCTGTAACGGGATCTACACAAAATAGGCACGCTATTCAGAAAGGCGAGAGTCAGGTAAAGGAGGCTGAACAACGAGAATCTTCACTGGAAAAGAGGCACTCAAAAAATCATGCTGAAGCCATTGCTGATAGTGAAACAGCCGCAAAAGATTATCACAAGGATAAACTCAAAGCAGATGATGATAGTAAGCCAAAGAATAAAAAATTCATACGAGAAGCTGAAAGCAACAAAGAGATGCCCCCAGATAAGGCGATGAAAACAAGAGAGAAGCGATTTAGGCATTTAGGCAAACATGGAAAAAAGTCATGGTTTGGAAGGCATGGGTGCAGGGGTCCTTGTCAGGATGGGATACCTACAGTGAATGTCAAGTAAGTGTGTCAATACCGTTTTTCTATCTATCTATCTAACTGTTTTATCAGAACAGAATGTCCTGCATTTTCAAAACCAACGTTACAAAAGCTTTCAGTATCACCGTCCTCCCTTTAAAAATTTACGAAGTCCTTCGGTTGAAAAGACCTGGTTTCGAATCTCGTTTAGAACGAGAAGAACCAGTATCAGTTAGCCAGTCTCCTACGGAGATAGAAGGGTTTTTTCCTCACTGCAAAATCGGATTTTTCGTCCCTCAGAACAGCAAACTGGTCAGTAGAACACACGTTACTTACAAATAAAATACTTAAAGGAATAGGGTTAACCACCTTATCATCGCATTACAGGTTAGGAAATCCAAGGATACTTGGAAGGCCATGGGCGCTTAAATGTCTGTTAGAGCTACTGATAGAATAGAATAGCCACCCCCCCCCGTTCCCCGAAGTAAAGGCAGTTCGAGAAAATGTTCTAATAATATTTCATTCCAACATGAATAATTATAAAGGTATTGTTTTTTAACATTTGCTTTATAATAAATTAAAAACATGCAAATAATTTTTAGTTATTATATTTTAGTTATATGAATCCATTTTGAAATGTAAATTTTAAATAAACAGAAGTTTAACGTGACGAAAGTAATTTAGTGCAGAATTCCGAACCGTGATTCGACCTATTTGAATTTTAACTTTTTGAAGGAAATGTTTCGAATTCTAATCGATTGAAATGCCGTTAACAGATGAGGCCCCTTACGAACGTCAGTCGATGCTTGCCAAGAGACATATAATTTCTTTTAAACTTCCTCTAGATTTCTTAGCTGTTAAAAACAGTTTGTAACAAAAACAAATGAGTTTGTAAAACAGTTTGTATCATCTAAAGGATAGACATAAGGATGACATCGCTAACCTTGTTTAAGATTTACTTTGATGTAGTGATGACGTGTAGGAAAGCTTCTTGTGGAGAAATTGAAATTGAGATTGAAAACCGAGGTGAAGATGACACTGACTTTATGATAAGGACTGTGGTCGATGTTTACAGAATGGGAGGTCGGAAAGTATTTACCAAAGCAAAATATTTCATCGTTGGTGGAGAAGGCAGAGATTTAGACCTTCCAGTTGGTAGAGTCAAGGCAATAGATCACTTCAGATACCTTATCTACCAACTGTCCTGACACTTAGCAATTTACAACTGATACCAGCAGGCAAACTTTAATATCGGGTATGTCCACCTTTGACTTTGATTACCTCCTGCACCTTTTGAGAGGGGCTTTCCATCAATGGGAGGCAGACATCAGGTGAAATTTATCTCCATTTCTCTATCAAAGAAGCACTGAGTTCAGCGACAGATCGACGACGTGCTGCTCTGGATCTCGATCGCGACTCGAATTCGTCCCACAGGTGTTTCATGGAGTTGAAGTCAGGATTCTGCGCAGGCCAGGGCAGTCGTTTATCATCCATCTCCTCATACTATTCCATGGCAGGTGCAGCTTTGTGGCATGGAGCATTATCGTCTTGATAGTAACACGGATCCGTTCCATAAAAACTCCACATGGTTGGCAGCACCTGATTATCCAAAATATCAAGGTACTGAGCTACTTTCATGGAACCACGGACAGCGACATTAGACTGGAAACAGATGAACCTTGATTAATGGTTCCAGAGTATCAGTTTTCACTGGTCAATTATCCAGTTCACATTTTCTTTGCACCAGGCCAGATAGCTGCCATGTTCAGCTTTTGTGCCGCTGCTCTTCCATGGAAACCCAGTAAATGAAGTTCTTTTTATACAGTATTAGAGTGCTCACCATCGTGTGACTGGCGCTCTGGAACTCATCACGGATGGTCTATGCCGACTATAACCAGTTTTTACGTGCCACCCATTTTAACGCCCTTATGTCTCTGTCAGACATTTTCGACGGCTCCCTGGGTATTTTCCTTCACTAGTGACGCCAGAACGTCTCGGTTTGTTAATCAACCAACCATTGAATTTGGATGCTCCATACGTGCCATTGCCGCTCAAATGGAGCATCCAAATTCAACGGTTGGCGATAAAATATTGCTTCTTACTGTACCTGTTATTAACATACCTTGAATGTTCCATAATCTCAAATAACACAAGTGCCCGGATTGGTAGATAGTGCACTTTGGATCTATTAATAATAAGTCAGAAACATGTGAGAAAGATGTAGATGATCGTGTACGAAGGTCCTTAATGCCATTAAACAACTGAATGATGCGTTAAGGAGTCGAGTGACAGTACAGTGTGTTCTGGTGAATGAGAGAGATAGAATGAGAGACGGATGGCTTACCACAAAGTACACATACCGGTCATTGAAATGCAAAGTACATTGTCAAGTTCTTCACACGTGTTCTGTGCAACTATGTAATAAACGGTACTGGTCAGTAACCGTCAAGAGTGTTGATCACAGTGGGAAAAACAAAGGATGTTTCGGAGATCGATAAAGGGCTACTTCTGTAAGCCCTTGGCCGGAGCCATGATTTCGAAAACAGTAGAGCTGCCTGGGTTTCTCAAAAGACAACATACGAGTATATCCCGGGTGTTTAATCAGGTTAACAAAAAACATAATTTAAGTGAATGTAATTGACACAATAAGAATTCTTCTTATAATGATGAAGCGATGTGAATAACAATTGAATTATATTCAATACATCTAAATTATAATTATTTTAAAATACTAATTATGCGTATTTCCTTGAACAGTGTTGTAGATATGAAAAACACATTGACAACGAATTTAGAAGAGGCTTGAAAGGCCTGTGAAAGTAAAATTCCTGTTCATAAAATCGTAATGGTATACTTTATTTTTTTAGTCGCACTCTTTTAATTGAGATTACATCGGTATTATCCATTTTGTACTCAATGACTGATAATTACGTTAATGTTTTTTTCTTTGTACCACTTTTATTTAGGCTATGAAACGCTACATAACACTTAGAAAAACAACTGAATGTACTCTATCCGAAAAAGAAAATCTGTGGTATCACTTATAGATAAAAAAGTACCAAATCTGTGGGGATGGATTGAAAGTAAAATTTGGTAAGTTCTGAAATAGAACGTGAAAATTTTCAAAACTGTAGTGTCCGTAGATCAGTCTTTGCATCTATATTATTTAGTGAATTTGATAGCATCGCTTATGATTTCTTGTAAACATATCTCTTCCCAGACATATACAACATTTTTAACTACATATTAGAGTGTACAAGGCACATAGTAGTATACCAAGAGAAACCAGTGTGGTATTGACGACACAATTGAAATATATCAACAGGAGACAGCTTGCCATTTTTCAAAAGATTGCACGCAAATGATTAAGAGTTCTACTATTTAAATCAGTCAATTTCGAAAGTAACCGATATTTAAAATAAAAAACGAAATAAAAAAAACTGAAAAGATTCAAAACATCAAGCGCTTTTGTCTTTGGACATATTCTTTTTACAGTATAAATTATTTCATTATCGTAATGAGGTTTTGAATAATATTTGAAGACGATTTCTATCCCAATCTATAATCCAAAAAAATGAGGTGTGTTAAGAGATTACATGGCGGCGTGACACACTTCCTGAAGGTTCTGAATCGAACTGGCAGTGTTTGTGCACTCCTTAGTAGACCTTTGAGTAAATACACATCGACGTCATGCTAATATTTTGGCGTCGAGTTGTACTTATAATACTTGCACGTTCCATTGCAAAAAGCAAGACGTCTGTACAACATTTGCAAAAAATGAAAGAAATACAAAATTGAAGCTTTGTTTTGGATTTCTTATTACACTTTTATCGGGGGTTTGAACGCCAAACGGTAGCGAGAAAACAGGCCTAAACTTCGACCATTCCGTAGCAAGTTGCAACCAAAAAAGGAAATAGTGATATTTCTGCAGTCTGATATCAGAAACTGGTAAGCAATCCTTGGAAAAAGACCAATGTAAACGAAAGATCGTAGGTGAATCTTTCATTGAAATTATTTTTCATTAACATTAATGATATCTGTAATAGTTTAAAGATGAGATTATACACAGCATACATGAGACAATATAAATAATAAATACATGATATAGAGTAAATACGAGATGCGATCAACATGTTTATTGAAGGTTATTATTTATTTATATATTTGTACGATATGTTTATGCCATGTTGTTCGTATCAAACAGATTCGTACCAAGCGAGATGCATCATTGATAACATTGTGAGAAACAATTGGTGACTACTCTTAAGTAATTATTATTCCATTAAATATCCTTCCCTCCAGTGGCAATTTGAGTTCTATTCATTGCTTCCATCCACTTCCAATGCATCTCTACCTGTTTATTACACGTGCACGTATCAGAAGTGCTTTACACAACTGCAGTAGAGTTCTGTGGTCTGATTGAATGACATCACTTTTGATCGTATCTCTTACACGATTTAAAGAAAAATAAAATTGTATAGTGCAGTAAGTTAATTATGTTTTACGAAAACACCGATGCTAATATTTTCTTCGTTTTCTCTCCTAAACTCTTCCTTGTCCACGATGATGGTGAAGATGATAGCATCAGTCCTGATGCTCTCGGAAATTCTGATGATATCAAAATAGATGACATGTGTAAAATGAATCTACCACAACTTGACTGCAGTGCACTGGCCTTTTATTAAGTTTCGCTGTAGCTATTATAACTTGCTTATTGTTAAAGTTCATTAGAATTATTAGAAGACTGTTGTATTGTCAATTGTAATAAAATGCTAAGAGATCTGCATTTACGATTAAGATCAATGACGTCAAGTACTCACCTTCCACACTTGAGTTTTCGTTTTTTATTTCTTGGAACTTTATTCAGGAGAATTCTGACCATATCGTTCGTGAGCAGTTATTTAAGTGCACCTACGGAAGCCACCATCAACACAAGTGAAGAAATTTTAAAATAGCTACACGAGATGACAACAGGGAGATCATTTCGATTTCATTAACTATTACTGAAGTTATGAAACTATAAATCAAACCAAAGAGATTAAAAAAGAATAGAAATTGATTACAAAAAATAAATAATGACAACAAATAATAACTAGGATGTTATATAAATAACCTGTAACTAGGATAATTTGAAACTCTTTCATACTCCAGAGAATTTCGAAATTGACAACATCAGCCTCTGACATTCTTCCACATGAAATATTGAAAGTAAAGTCGTGATAATTGGATCACATTTTAGATATCCAAATGTACATGACCTATTAATAAAATAGTAATAATTAAATACTATATGATTATTATTTGTTAAACGCCTTACATAAATGTTTTTAAGATGTGGAAAACATGAATGGATTGTCAAAATCAATAAGTTCTAAAATATATATTCGATTATCATTAAACCACATTATTCAAATGCAAGTGCTTTGAATGTTGGGTTTAGAAAGCAACAGTTTACCATATTCATTTTACCAACAGTTTACTATACACACACCAAGAACGATACGCAGTGCGTATGCTTCTTGGTGTGTGTTTATAATATCTAAGAAAATCGAATCGCCCGTCGCATGTACAAAGTGCCAAACCCTTAGGAAACTGTGTCGTGCGATCCAGAATAAACGACGTGGCATGCTTTCCAGGAGCATTGTTTTGATTCATGATAACGCTCTCCCACCCATGGGCCAGCGTAACACAACAACTTCTCGCCACCTTCGGCTGGGAACAATTCCATCATCCCCCATATAGTCCTGACCTCGCGCCAAGCGATTTTCACCTGTTCAAACATCTGAAATCTTTCCTTGGCGGTCGGCGGTTTCAAGACGACAAGGTCAAAGAAGCAGTCAATGCGTGGTTTGCGTACCCTTCTACGACGAATGTATACAACTCTTGGTGCCCCGTTATGATAAGTGCCTGAACAATGGCGGAAATTATTTAGAAAAGTAGTGAAAGATGTCTACTTTAATTTCCAATAAAGTTTTTTTTGCAAATATATTTTTGTTTCTCTGACAGCCCATCGGAATTTACTTTCTGGACGTCCCTCGTGCATTGCTGCAAGTATTGTAGGATTTGTTGGCCTAGTGGTTAGAGTACCAGCACTTAAACAGATAGAGTGAGGGTTTGGAATTCTCCTGTGCATATGGATGTTTGTGAGTAGTTGTAGGTGGAAGATAAATAGCATTGCCCGGTGTTAGACGACCTTCTCACTTAATGGTGGCCTGAAATGTCTTAAAAAAAGTTCTATCTTTGGTCTGTGGAGTAGAGTTTGCAAAGAAGTTACAACATGAATATAAAAATTAATAAAAAACAGAAAAATCATTTGGCCAACTCATTTTTATGTATTACACATGTACACTCTACCCTGAGTGGGACTTCATAACAACATATGTAGATCGATCTGAATCCTGTAAAGCACTTATAGGATGAGGTCTTTGTCTCAATCAACAACAATCCAACTTCAATACCTGTCTAACTACAATTCTGCTAGAGCAATAGACCAAAATGTGCCCATGTCTATTAATTAACATTTCGAGAAATGTATTTCCGGCTGTGATGAAACATCGCTGGGTTTGACAAAACTGCACACGTCGTATCTTTTCGTCCATATCCATGCTATAGACATAACGAAGTTTATTCTGATTTATGTTATAAGAGAATTTTATCACATCATATCAGATTTATTGGTTTATTTATTTATATATGTTAAATGTATGAAAAATAAATATTTTAGATCCGATAGCTTTAAACGCATAACAGACTAAGAATAAAAGAGAATAAAAGACAAAATAAAAGCAACCATTTAAATGAAAGGTGACAGAAAGAAAATGATCAAACAGTTCTTTGGTTATAGTTATATTTCCATACTATCTCTAATCTTGTATTGATATCGCTGAATCCTTCTTTTACAGTGAAGGTATCCAATCGATAGATTACGTGATAGCAATTAACACTGTACGTAAGGCACTAAACAGTTGATGCAAATGACAAAAAATGTCGTGAAAAGTGAAACTTAGCTATCTACTTATCATTTATTACACCTAAAACCTGATTCCAATGTACCCTGCAATCTCCAGAAACAAGGTATGGAATGGTACCACTCCACGCCTTGTTTCTGTAGTCATTTTTACACTCACAAAACTCAACCTTGAGGTCACTGCAAGCAAGCAATTTTCTAAATGAAATCTGCGACGAAAACCCTAGGGACTAATTTTTCTAGCAATTTATGAATCTCCAAACCTTCTACTGATATCTGCTGACAATTGATCATTCGGCAATTAAATTCTTCTGTTATCTTTCTTAAAGTTCCTTCTCGGCCATTGTGAATCTTTGAACCTTGTGGAAAACCATTTTCTGATTTGACTATTGTTTTAAGCATTTGGTGTCCATATCTGTTCTACCAAAGCTTTCAGGAATCTACCACATGCTCACGCACCCACCCCATCCACTCATACACACGCACAAGGCGAATTTGAGAAAGTGTGCCATTACGAATGATCATTATTAATAAGTTCGAAGAAATAAGTGTGTTATAATATTCCCAGTTTTAGATGGAAATACATATTTCTGTCATCATTCGATATCACTGACCTATCTGGTTCATCCCAAATGAATAGAACGCAACATTATCACTCAGTTGTACTTTGGGGGTTTTGCTTCAGCTAAAAAAAAGTCTAGCGGATGTGACAGAAGGCTTTTGTCACATCCCGGAAAAACTTAACTGTGTTCGGAAGAATGGTACAGAATTAGGACAGTCCGATGTACAAATAGTCCTTCAGAACTTCATGAAGTATATAGGAGTTGGAAATAAGAAAACACCAGGTAAAAGAGCTGCACTCTTAGTTTCTACGAAGGAACCCTGAATATAAGAGAATTACAGGCAATGACAGTAAACTTCGCAGAGTATACTAGTGTGCAAAGTGTGTAAGTTCCTTCGAAAAGCATATAAAGTGGAGTTGACTTATTTCGGCTCACATAAGCGCAAGTACAACATTCCATCTGAAATCTGCAAGCAGGGGTTATAACGGTCTGAAGCATTTTTTTCTCATATGGACATAGATCTTCGTTTTCGGTACACGGATCGATGGATGGATGAACACCAACGCATGTGAAACCATTTTGAATAATAAAATGCTTTACACACTGCAGAACTTTTCACGGAACTGAATTGGGTCTCATTCCACATGACAAGTGCACCTTGTCATACTGCAGGAACTATTGCAACATGCTTTAATGAACTGGTCCTAATTTCCACCAAACAAAACAACTTTAGGCGTCTGGGATCAGTTCAAAAACGTCAGATGGCTAGGAAGACCAGTGCGTCTACTAACTGTATTTGCACTGGTAGTCTTATTGAAGGCAGAATATCTCACTCATATTATCGCACACAGGAGATGAGCATCAGAGGAGGAAGTATGATCAGGGTCAAATACCTATGATCAAATGGGGATTGTTTTTGATTTGCAGATCCGACGAATCAGGAAATGAAGGAGTAGCTCAATAACAAACAAACTCCTGAAATTATGTATTTTATTTCAAAAATCATTCACATTTTTCACAAAATATTCAACGCTATATTTCTCTTTAAGTTTATATTTCTTGCACATTCTATCCTGATGTAGTCCCTACGTTGGTCACTAATAATATAAAAGGAAGACAAAACGTTAGAAATAACTGCGTTTATTAATTTATTGTCGAGAAGATAAAATTTTCGACTTTCGGATGATGAAATTTACTGGCGTTATAAAAGTGATATGTTTATAGCATATTTGATAAAAACATATTATGAATTAGCATGAAAGATTTTATTATTATTATTATTACTATTATTATTATTATTAAGAGAGACTTCCAGGGAGTCAGAGACTCATCCAGGGAGGCCACATGCTACACGCATCAGCTATCGTACTTATTCTTAAATTTATTCACACTGCTTGCGCTCACAACATCCAAAGGTAATCCATTCCAATTACGCACCACTCTCTGAGAGAAAAATCTACCCCTTACAGCTTCCAATGATGCCCTCTGGTCCTTTCCCCACTCTCAATAAATCGCAAAATTGCATCAATTGAAATCCTGTATGATCCTTACAGAAGTTTTTTTGTAAGTCTCAATCATATCACCCCTCTTTCTTCTGTTTTCTGGTATCTGCAATCTACAAATTCTCAATGTCTTCATAATCAGTATTCCACAATCCTGATATCATTTTTAACACTCTTCTTTGCACTCTCTCCAATATATCAGAATCACAGCGGAAACTACGAGACCAGACCTGCGCACAATAGTCCAAGTGAGGTCTTATCAATGCCTTGTAAAGAGGCAAAATGACATCCTTATCTTTATATGTGAACGTTCGTTTCAGTATTGCAATTATCTTTTGAGTTGTGTTTGCATTCTTTGTCACATGGTCCCCTGAACTTCAACTTGCTATCTGAATCGAAATCACCTTTCTTTCTAAATCACTTTTTATCAATAAAAACAAATTAGAAGAACTCTACATTTAACATTAAGTGTTTCCTTGTCCAGAATTAATCACGATGAGAAATGGAACACAACGTCTTTGAGTTCACCTTACATCGAGTCTCCGACATTCCCTATTTTTATCCTCCTTTGTCGTTTAGGGGTCTGAAAAACAAATGAAACATTTCAGTTCCATTTACCAACTGGATAGATGATGGATTCATCTATACTGATGTATAATAAAAAAATAAGTAATATTGCAAATCATGATACATTTTACAAGATACAATTTAAAACTCGCTATTATTCCATAAGAAAGTTGTATATTCTAAGAAGACTCATATATTTTAATTGGCAAAGTAAATATCGGACAATATCGGTTTGCAAAAGGATGTAGAGATGAGGCAACAAGAAACTTACATGAGTGGCGAGATGTTCATCGCTACATCATGTGTGTGTGTGTGTGTGTGTGTGTGTGTGTGTGTGTGTGTGTGTGTGTGTGTGTGTGTGCGCGCTTCTTTTATGAGCCGTTATCAACCTATTCTCTTTTGACATTACCGGGGTCAAGAGGGATGACCTTAATGACTTATTCTCTTCGGTCCAATATCAGACTATCGTTACCACTCCAGTTCTTGGTCTGTTTCAGTTACAAATATTATCCATGTTGGTAATGAAGGTCCCGTTAGAGCAGTCAACATTTATTCTCCATATCCAAGCTATAATTTTTCCAATAAATATAAGAAGGTAATCTAACAAATAAAAAGAAAGAGAAGAAAGAGCATATTGCAAGTCACTTGACACAAAAACTCTAATCTCATTCACTGCATGACTGAAATCTGTATAAAAACAACGATTAGTGAATTTGAATCAGACCTTGAATTAGCTAAATACAAGAAACTCACCACTTGTACAAGTGGCACTTGAGAAGACTGTTGTGTGCAATTCGTCTCTCTTTCTCTCTTCAAGATGGCAGCACCCAGATATAGTAACTATATCCAAAACAAAGATAACTTCCTGGCATTATTCGCTTTCACCTCCTGCATAAATGACCGAGGCAAATCACCTACAACTATGTGTGTTATTAGAATATACTTTTTACCTGTCCAGCTATAACTCTGTATAAATAGCACATCCAGCTATCTTTACAAGACTGCGTTAACATATCGGATAGCACAACAAACATTTCGCTAAAAATTCTTAATTCTGTCCGAACGTCGAAGTAGTTCTGTCTCTCTCTCTCTCTCTCTCTCTCTCTCTCACACACACACACACACACACACACATACACACACACACAAACACACACACGGTCTATTCTTTCTGCATTGTTCCTTTTTCATGTATTTCCATGGGATTATTTAACAGAACAGGCATCCCTTCTTCGTCTTCATATTTCTGCTAAATTTACGAAAACACGAACAGCAGCCACCCAACATCCGTGTACATTCAACTGCTATTCCAATGAACCTACTCTCCTACGTTCTTTTTCCCCCTTATATATTTCGTCTCTTCCTTAAAATAATTTTTCCTATGGCGCGTTTCCCAAAAATTACATCCTCGATTTCTTCAACGCCAGCATCAATATCTGTCATTATAAAGAGCTGGTGGTTGTAGTTTCTTAACTCCCATCCTCATTCGACATCAATTTGCTATGGGCTCTGAAACTGTCGTGTGTTTGAGAGTGATTTAAAAAAGAAAGGAATAGGAAAACTGGAAACAAGAGGTGCAGCGGAAAAGCTAAGGGACTGGAAGGAGAATTGCGATGAAGTAACTAAGGTACGTGTACAAGTTTCAACAAACGTAAATCTGTTTTCCATAAATTAAATACCCAGTTTTTTTTCTCAAAAGATATTCAATGAACTGAAAAACTTTACTATCTGTATGATGAAATATCTTCCGATGAAAAGAAAGTTATTATAAAGATTCCTCTGCGTTATACTCGAACTCAGATTTTCTCTGTCTACAGCAGGGAAGATTTGAGTTCCATTTTTCTACAGCGATGTGCAGAGAATAGAAATGGGAGACAACACTGAATTCATTGATGTATGATAGCATGTCTCATATTATGGATTCCCTTCCAAATAAAATTAGTTTTATTAAAAATATTTCTTCTTAGTAAATAGTTATCCAAGTGGTTGGCATATCCGCTATCAAACCGTATGGATGCGGGTTCTCGAGGACGTAGATGTTTGTGATTGTCTTTCATCTTACCACACTATATGTATACACACGTGTACACTCTCCAAATGCGGAGAGGGTCACATTAGTCCATTAGCACAGCAGTGAGGAAGAAACAGCTTAGATATTATTCTCATATAAAGACAATCTGCTTTTGCCTATAAACTAATATATATAAATATGCGTTATTTTTTTTAATGTTCCAGTTACAAGTTTGTATATGTTCAATATTTCTGATATTCAAATCTTTCAGAAAAGGAAAGCTATTTCAATATTAAAATGTTATATGCTTACTATTTAATATGGTAAGCATATAACAGTGTAGATTTGCTTTCTGAACGCTGGTGGTTAATATGGTTATCTTTATTTCCTCACAAGTGCTTCCCCTATTTCTAGCAGAAAAGCATATCCCGGTTTCCACAGTTATAAACATAAAAGAAACACTTAAGAAAAGAATTCTGTATTATAATCTTTTAACAATCAACAAAGAAAGAACAAAAATGGGATAAAAAGTCAGTGATAACTTACATTATTTCTATAGTCAGTAAAAGATTGCTATCCACATTCATGTAGATCCTGTTGAAAGTTTTATTCTGGGCTAAGGGGAAGCAAAATTATAAGTTTCTGATAGCATCGATATGTATTGGATTAATGTTATCGCATGTAAGATGTGACTTACATGCGATAACATTAATGTGTGTGAAAATTATAACTATTTAATTTGCAATTACTGTGACAATTGTAAAGCAGTAAACGTCTGTCTCTTAAACAGTTTGTTCAACTACTAACAGTAAAACAGTAATTGAAAGGTTGTTTGTCATGTTTTCAGATCCGTAATAAATTAATTAATTACAGACATTGAAAAAATTGTCTTAACCTTGACAAAGAAGATTCCACTCTTTCTTTGTAACAAATGATGAATGTCAGATCATTTGTTACAAAGAAAAGACCATTCTAGTAGCTGAACCAAAATGCATGTGGAAAAATTACTGGGAGTCACTCTGGTCATTACGAACCACAGTACTCACTGTGGTTCGTATTTAATGTTTTAGACAAAAATATTCTTTTGCATGTATGCATAAAAGTTACATGTGTCATGTAAAGATTCATTCTGGAATACGAGATTTCAATCCATCTGAATAAACTCTGTCAGAATAAAGTTTGAATAAACTATACCAGAGACGTCAGTGAAAAAGCTCATAGAAAATTGGTGGCTAACCTTGCAAGTGGAAGCGTTTCTAATGTCATCTATGCTCGTTATGAAACAAGGAGTTAATTACCACATTTGAAGAAGAGTCGCTGCAGTGGAATGCAGTGAAATCGTGTTAGTATTAAACTGTACGATGAACAATGCTAAATAAATAAACAATAGTAAATAATGTTTCCTAACCAAGCTGTTTATCACAAAATGTTCACCACTTCTGTAGCCTCACTTATACAGTGACTGGTTGTACTGCTACAAAGTAGTGAAATCATCTGACCTAAGGGATCATCAGATTAAACGATTTAGTGAGTTCGTATTGAGTGTATTTTCTAGCAATGTCAAGAGCACATACGCCAAAGAATTTCATTCCGAAAGTGAACTATAGTACGTATGTTTACGCTCATATATTCGTAATGCATTGTTTCTCCTTTGCTGAACTAGAAGCTTCGTAAATCGCAATGCTTCGGTGTCAAAGAGTCCCATGAGGTCTGTTTCTGAATGTATTGCCCAACAGGAACTTCCCGATCTTCCAAAACTCATCTATCAAATATGATCTACTGTACATTATGACACAAGATTAACTCTAAGAAAACTCTTCTCTTGATCACGTGGCGAGAATTGATAGTTTCTTCAAGAGTTCCAGAGCCACTGTTAGTCCAAAGTTCCAAATGATCCAAGTTGCCCGTAAGTGCATTCTGAACAGAGTACCTTTTATGTAACACAACACCAGCGCGTGTGTGTTTCAATATTTCTTTCCAAAAATAAATGCACTACTTGCAGCATTAACTTTAATAACGAAACTTTACATTACTAAGATAAGAATTATTTAGATAAGAAAAATAACCTTCCGAAAAGAATGTAGGCTCTTAGACACATAAAAACCATATGAAATGAGCAGGAAAATTCACCTCAATATGTATCGTGTTTTCCTAAGTGTTCCCATATCGATAAAGTTGTTAAACACATAAAAAACTACATCATTTACTATTTACCTTGCTGGCGATTTCTAATTCCCGAAAGGTAGAATGATATTCCTTTCGATCAACACCAACTTCGGCCACGTTTCAAAGCAATCCTAATACCTTTTTCATGCAGCACACGTTCAAATTGCTTTTCAAGCTACCGAGAAACCTTTTCCCTTTATTATTATTATTTATTAATTTTCGTGACAAAACGTATCCTTTCGGATACTCTTACATTTTGACCTTAGCTCAGAGGATGATATGTGATATAGTAAGACGAAGACGTTCGGTTCCTTATTTGTTCCAGAGCCGCTGGTCTGTTTCGAGGAAGGAGGTGTAGTTTATTTTCTGATAGGCTTTCTAGAAGTAAATCAGGTTAGTGGATTTTATTCAGTTTTTTTTTTTCTTGTTGTTGTTGCGTTAGATAACCTTATTGATGAAACAGAAATTTCTATTTTTGATTACTGGATTTGTGATAATTTATTCATCCATTGATTGCAGTGTCTGACAATGCTAGTATTGTGCTCTGACATGATTTAATATGTTCAGGAATATATGTGTTCCTGAGCATATATTCCTGAACAATTAGATTTATTAGTATCAATATAATTACAATTTCAACTGTTACTCTCTTTTATTGTCATATAAGCATAAAAACAATAAAATATTATTAACTTAATATTTTAAGTTATTAAATAAAAAATGATTAACTGCAATTTTATCATTCTAAATAAGCATACGAGTTTAAATTAAAAATGGATTTAATGAATAATGTGAGTTATTAAAATGTATGAATCTGTGTTTGCTAACATCATTTAAATGTGAGAAAAATATTACTTCTATATCATAATTATTCACCAGTCTATTTATAATAAATGTATTGTTAGAATATCATTAATCACTTTGTTTGAACTTTGTATTTCTCCAGGTTACCATGAAATTCTTGAATGTCCTGTTACTTCTTTCCTTTGGACTATTGGCAGGTAAATTTTATATTCAACAGATAATCACGTGTTTATTTCATAACCACATGTTCATTTTTTTTCGTAATAAAAACAGGAAACTAATTCGAAATCAAATTTATTGTAAACGTATCGACTAACTGCAATAACAAAAAATTTTGTGATTATTTACGAAATTGGTGTAATCGCTAATGTCTTTCAAAATTATTGATTTCTTTCAGGATGTGTAACGGGATCTGAACAAAACGAGAACGCTGTTCAGAAAGCTGAGAATCAGATAAAGGAGTCTGAGCAACGAGAATCTTCACTGGAAAAGAGACACTCCAAACGTCATGCTGTAGACATTGCAGAAAGTGAAACAGCCACAAAAGATGATGACAAGGATGAACTCAAAGCAGAGGACGATAGTAAGCCAATGTTAGCTCCAGAGAAAGCTGTAAGCAATGATAAAATCGTACGAGCAGCTGAAAGCAAGCCAGAACCACTCCCAGATGAGGGATCGAATGCTAAACCCAAAGCCAAAAGCAAGTCCAGGCGTAAAAAAAAGAAAGGCAAGAAGAAATCCAGAAGGAAAGGTAAACCTAGGAAAATGTCAACGAAGAAACCCAATCCAGAGTAAGTGTATTAATCTCTCTTTCTCTTACTAGAAGAGAATAGTATTTTCACACGCATGCAAACACATGCATACTGCGACGCTTTTTTTTTTTTGTAATAATTAATCACACTTCCCTGATTATTAGAAGCTTCAGATAGCATCAAGCACAGAAGTCTTCTATTATCTAACCCAGTTTATTCAATTATTTTTAAAAATATGCCTCGCATCTCACCAAAGAATTTTGCCCTAGCACTGATTGCACGTTTGACACACTTCGGGAAACTCCAGTCTAACCGTTAGCCCAACAACAACACGAAAGAACTACAGTATGTTTCCAACCTATTAACGTTATTATAAGAGTGTAATTATCTAATTGAATGTATTTGATAAATATAAGGATTTTTATTAGAATATAAAGCTATTTAAATGATAATTCTATTAAGTTAGAATTAAATCCTATTTATTTTTAAAATACTAATTATGCATATTTCCTTGAGCAGAGTTGAAGCACTTCAAAAGCCTTTTACTGAATCATTAGAAGAGATATACAAATTAGCTTCCAGTGGAGCAAAAGTTAAAGTGCGTCCGGTCAAAAGGGTATACTATATTTCCTTTTAGTCACGTATTCTAATTTACATTACCTCAATATTACACCACATTTTCGAGTCAATCACTTGGACTAAATCAACTTAATATTTTTTTCGTTGTACCACTTTTATTTAGGCTATGAAGTTGTACATAAAACTTAGACAGAATGGTGCAACTATAAAGAATCTTCAAGGAAGAGTACTAACTTTGCTATCGGATATAAAGACGTCATACAAAGCTGTTTGGGAAATATTGAAAACAAAAATTGGTAAGTTTATAGTTCTCAAACAGAACACGAAAAATTTCAAACTAGCAGCACCCGTTGAGAATTCTTTGCGTGTCTGTTATTTATACAAATTTAACTTCGTATTATCGTATACGAATTGTTATAAACCGATCTCTTCGCAGGCTTACACAATATAAATTTTAAGAAATATTCGAGTGTACATGAAACATCAAAGTATGTCAGCAGAATGCTGTTTGGTATATATCAGTAATGATGTATCAACGTCAATCGAGGTATATCAATAGGAACCAGCTTGCTACTTTTCAAAACATACTTCATCCGATTAATATGCCTCACTTTGGCTGTGATGAATCTTTGTGTGAATATTTCATAGAAATTGTTTTTCATGAACATTAGTGATGTCTGTAATATTTACGGAATAAGGAGTATACACAAGATACATAACATAAACTAAATACGAGATGAGATCAAAATTTTTTTCAAGTTTATTCATATAGCGAGATGCATCATTGATAATAATTTCTTAAGACATGGAAGGGATCACGAAATGTGTTTCACAATTTTATACGAGGTTTTGTACAATAATTCTATGTATGAAGTAGAACTTAATGCACGTGCACTTTCTGAAATAATTTTTTATTGACTGTTAATACAAAGCTCTTCCTTTATATAGGAAGAGCTTTGTACTAACATCAGTAACGTCATCTGGTGGTCTCTCTGAATAACATTACTTTTGATCGCACCTCGTACAGGATCTAAACAAAAATAAAATTGTTTAGTGCAGTAAGTTAATTATATTTGGTCAATAAATCGATGCTAATATTTGCTTCTTATTTTTTCCCTTAAAATCTTGCTTGTCTACGCTGACGATGAAGATGATTCAATCAGCCTTGAAGTCCTTGGAGATCCTGAGGATATCAAAGCACCAGACATATGCAAAAAGAATGAATCAACCCTCGACTGCAGATTAGTGACTTTTTCTTAAGTTTCTATCAAGCTTTTATAACTTACTTATTATTAAATTGCATTAGAATTATTAATTATTATTAATGAATTAATAATAATTAATAATAATGTTAATTATTAATAACTGCTATATTGTCAACTGCAATAAATGCTGACATCTATATTGACGTTAATACATAATTCACATTTCACACTTGAGTTTAGTTTTTTTTTATTTCTTTGAAAAAAGAAGTCGATCCAAGAAAATTCTGACTATACAGTTCCCAAGGAGTTCTTTTAGTGTCGTAGGGGAACCATTAAAACAAGTGAAGAAAAATATTACAGAAGCTAGAATAAATGACAACAACAAAGAGATAATTTCGATGTTACAAAAACATTAAAGCAAAAATATTTGAATGGCGTTCTAGCATATTAAATATTGAAAATAAAGCTTGTGATAACGGAATAACATTTTAGTTATACAAGTGCGCATGACTGCTTATTAATAAAATAGTAATAATTAAATACTGTTTTATTATTATTTTATGCATGCATTATATAAATCTTTTTTAAGATGCGAAAAAAATCCTGAATGGATTGAATGTTGCTTCTTTTGCATAATTATTCATTTAAGTGTTGAGAACGAGAGTTCAACACACTCATTTGTAATTAACAGAGTATTATGTCTGTCAATTACGCACATTTTTCTGAGCAGTTTTGTGATCAAAAAAAAAAAATCAAGTTTTTCTTGGAGACAACATCCTGACTTTTCGCACGAGAATGACCCGAAGACCAGATGAGCAAGATGGAGTGGATGGAACATATTGTTCCCATATGTACATTACATGGACATATGGGAACAATACAAGAAATTTCGGACACATTGATTCTTTACAAACATTATGTTTACTACTTGCACAGTATTGTAAATGATTAATATTAAGTCATCTTCATTGAGACCAACAAAATATTAAAATTTGCTTTTTTTCTAAATATTCAATTTTTCTGTAAGTTTATTAATAACTCTATTAATAAACAAAATTCTTTATTCAGCACCACTTTTTGTTTAATTTATTTAGGTCTTTCTGTTCTTCTCTTCAGACGTTTTGTAATTTGAATTAATAATTTATAAAGATTCTAATTAGCCGCTTGCCAAAAATATGGCAAGTGGATAGCCACTAATTAGAAAAGATAATATCATTACAATTAGATGAAAGGCAGAGCCTGTGTAGCTCAGTGGATGTGGCGTTTGCACACCACCGCGCTAGGCCGCACGAAGGAAGTCTTGGTTTCGAGTCTAGTCGGCGACTAGAGGAAATTTTTCTAAGCCTTTTTTCGACCAGTTCCCGAGTTAGTCGATCTCTGGCACGGGCAAGCAGGTTTTTCCTCCCGGAAACTCGGGTTTTTCGTCCTGTAAACTCAAGAAAATCGACCGTAGAACCCACATTATTTCAGACATTAAATATATTGTGTTAGGGTTAGAGACCACGAGATGGCGGCACATTTGAGCCGTCTCTCTTCACTGCGTATCGCTTAATTAGTGATAGCCTTGGGCCATCTGTCTCTGATTGGGTACCAGTGGAGATTGAACTGCCCACTCAGTCTCCAAAAGTTAGATAGGGCTAAATGGCCTCGCCTACGTATATACGGGAATAAAAAAGGCGTTAGCTGATTTTTTTTTTTTTTTTTTTAGATGAAAGGCGAGTAATAATCTGCCTTGGAATATACAATGGTTACCATGGTAGTGTAAAATTTGTTCCTTTTTTTTTAAATTGAGTTACTTTTAAATGCTTTACGGTTTTATAAGGAAACCAAGTCCCTTGACTTCAATGTCCACGCAAGCTATGGACATCACAACCAAGGGACATACTCGTAACAATAGCAAAAGTGGATCAATGCTTTTAAAAGAAAAACAATCAAAAGATGATAACTAATTATTTTAGATGCGATAAACTTTAAACACATAATAGACCAATTGAAGGAATGTAAATAAGCTCATCTCACTGAGAATAAAAGCAGCCATTTAAATGAACATTTGGTTTTTAGATATATTTCCACACTATCTGTTTTTTTTTTCTAATCTAATCTCTACAGATTGAAGAGATTTGATCTACAGATTTTTGGGATTAAAGACATACACAATTAGATGTACAATTCAGGAATGCATTTACGTCTCAAGCATCGCAATTAATAGATTTTGCCAGAAGTAACAAGGACAGGAATGCTGAGAATATAAAAAATAATAAAGCGTTGAACATGGACGCACGGGATACTAGATTTTCTATCAGAGTAATATCGACAGATGAATTTATTAAATAACTCTGAACTTATAATGTAACTCAAATATAATAATAAACCTTAGTTCATAACTAAAACGTTTACTTTACCTACAGGAAACTGTACTTTGGTCGAGCACCCACCCATTTACCCAGATACACACACACGCAATACAAGTTGAGAAAATTTTATATTACGAATCACATTTATTATTTCAACGCACACTAATTGAAATAAGAGTAAGAATATTCCCAGGTTTAAACTAAAACATACTAATACATATTTCTGCCATCGCACCTGGTTTATATTGCCATATGAACAAATACACACATCCATAGAGTCCAACTGTGCATCTATATTTGTCGGAGACTTGCCGAGGACTTGGACTTTGGACTTTGGAAAGAATTGCTATCAGAGGATCACTGAACTATTTACTTAATCTAACATGAACTGAACGCAACGTTATTAGCCAATGGAACTGCGAAGGTTCACCTCAGCTGTAAAACGCTTAGCGGTATGTTTTGGTGATAGTCTCAGTAGGACTGTCTCACTCATATTATCACACAACAGGAGTCCAGAATGCCAAGTAGGATAGAAAGCGTGAAGGGTCAAATACTTATTTCAGGTGTGTATTGTGTTTTTAATTTGCACTCCGACAAGTAGCTTTTACATTCTGACCTTACTAAAACATTAGTAAGTTCTTTATTTTAAAAAAACTTTTTTATTGTATTGTAACGCAAAATTGTATTTAGAATAGAATATTTCGGTTATTATGAGGATGGAAGAAAGCTCTCGTTATTGTTTCGTTGAAGTCTGAAGCTTTATGCTCGAAGAATTAAACAGAATTTATTCCATTTCGTATTAGGAACATGTTCAGATTTCAATCCAAATCTAGATTGAATCCTTTATCATTTCTCATGAAAAAGGGGAGAAAAACAAACTGTTATTACGATTGATCCCATCCAGGTCCGAAATCAAAGAATTCAACTCCCTTCTTGTTAATAACTTGTCTGAGGCTGAAACATTTTACATTCGTCTCAATATTCCACTTCAGTCTTCACGTTTCTTCAGCCGTTACTCATATGAACAATTCCGAACCCTCTAGAAGATGTTACCTCTGTACAGAATTTTCCTAAAATGTTACAGTATATTGCTACAAAGCAATTAGAGTAATCAATAATCTCGCTTCCTATTATCCCCCCCCCCTTTCTCTCTCTCTCTCTCTCTCCTCCTCCTCCTCCTCCAGATGACAGCGCCCAAGATATTGTGACGATACCTAAAGACAAACCTGCGGACATTATTTTCTTTCATCTCCTACAAAGATGACCGAAGCAAATCACCTACAAGTATGACAGTTATTACAATACACCTTATGACTAGTTGTATTGTTCACAGGGGGGAGGAGACAACGAACAAGGCTTTAAGAGATGAACTCTAGAACTTTAATCTCTCATCTGCACATTGTATTATACTTATATGGCATCCATCACACAGCAGAGAAGCAAACTCATATTTCCTCTGTTCGAAAAACAAAAGGAAATAAATGTCTGCCATTGACATAACCATCTTTGCTCTTAAAGTAGTTCTGTCTAATGAAATACAGACGGTAAACATTAATCAACTTCATCATCACCTGAACAGTTGTCATTTAATCAATGACCACCAGTACGAACTCTGACACATAAGCTGCGCAGCTGATCTTCCGAACCACATCACCCATCTATTTGTGGACACGTGACATGGAAAGGTTTGGAGAAACAGAGCTGATATCTTTTATCGTTTACCAAATCATTTGAAAAGGACTAGCATACATAGCTGCTGAGAATATGTTCAAATGTCCATCAGAAATCAAAGCGCTCCTCAAGAGTCTATTATATCTTTCTCTTCTCCTCAAGTACACAAGCGATATTCTTTCAGTGACTTCAAGTTCTTTGATAATGTTGAACTCGACAGTCAACAGCAGATCTATATTTTTGGAGTAATATTGTCCTCTAGCCTATCCTGGAATATTCCCATCACATATATAGCATTTTTGTTCTCAAAAAATATTGATATTCTACTCTTTGTTAAGCACGTTACATTCCTTTTCTTTTTCATTCTTTCTTTCTTTTCTTTCTTTTTTTTTTGAAAACCTGTCCTCTGAAAGCTTCCCTTTTTTGAACAGGTGGAGATAGTAGTTTCTTAACTTTGGTCGACATTCGTCAACAATTTGCTATAGTTTCTGAAACAGTCGTGTGTGTGATTGATATAAAAAATAAAGGAATAGGAAAAGCAAAAAATAATATGTGCAGCGCAGATAATTCAAAGAAAGGTTAGCTACGGGAGTGCAGTTAGTTGGTATGATGATGGACTAACTCAGACACGAGTGTATGTTTTCTCCAAAAGTTTATTTGTTTCTCATTACTTAAAACACGAGAATGTTTTCAAAACAGAAATTTAATGAAGAAAAAAATGCTTACTGTCTATATCAGACTAACTTATCTTCCGATGAAAAGAAAGTTCTTATAAAGATTCCTAGAATTTTACTCGGAATTAGAACCAACATCGTTCCTGCCTAAGGCAACACATTGCGAAGTTTTTTTTTTCCCTGAGAATAAAAATTGGAGAAACACTGAATTCTTGAGATATTAAAGCAGGTATCGTATTATGGATACCCTTTCAAAATCAGTTTTATTAAAAATGTTTACTCTTAGTAAATATCTTTAAAAAATTATATTTATATACATAATAACAGCCGCCCTGGTCATTCAAATGGTTAGCGTGTCAACTCTCAAACCAAACAGATACAGCTTCGAAACCTAACGGTACAGATATTTGTGATTGCTTTTCACCTTCCAACACTATGTGTGTGAATATACTCTTCTAATATGGAGGGATTACAATGTGAGAAGTGGATTTAACCCTCCTGGTAATGGGCGAGACCTTCGCCCAGCAATGACAAAAGAAACAGCTTAGATATCATCATATAAGAACAGCAATTCCAGTTTAATACAGCAAAATGGTGTTAGTATTGGACTGTAAGATGAACAGTACTACATAACTAAACAATATTAAATAAATAAAGTTAAAAAGTAGTATAATGGTAATGTATACTAACCAAGCTGTTGTTCACAAATTGTTCTCCACTTCTGTAGGCTCACTTATAGACTGGTTTTACTGTCCTACAAAGTAGTGAAGTCACGTGATCTGACGGATCATCAGATTACACGATTTGGTGAGTTGTCCCTGATTGTATTTTCTAGCAATGTCAATGGCACGTGTGCAAAAGTATTTGATTCTAAAAGTGAAATAATCTGATATTCCATGACACATGCATTGTTTCTCCTTTGCTGAACTAGAAGCTTAGTAAATCTCAATGCTTCGGTCAAAGAGTCCCATCTAGTCTGAGGTCTATTTCTGAAAGACCAACAGGAACTTCCGATCGTCCAAAACTCATCTATCAAATACGATCTACTGTACATTATGGCATTTGCGTTTCAACCCACAGCGGAAGTTTTCCCCTTTTTTATTATTTATTCATTTACCTAACGAAACATATTCCTTTTGGATACTCTTTCATTTTGACCTTAGCTCAGAGGATGATATGCGATTCATTAACACGATCACATTCAATTCCTTATTCGTTTCAGACAGCCGCTTGTCTGTTGTCTCGAAAAGTGTTCATGTTTATTTTCTATGTTCGCAAGCTAACCGGGTTTGTAGTAATAACGGTTTTTTTAATAATAATAATTTATTACATATGATACATACATTACATAGTTTTGATTACGTAGGATACAACACTACATACATTTGTTTACATATGAAACAACATTACTTACATTTGTTTACGTATGATACAACATTACATACTTTTCTTTACATTTGATACTTTTATTATTGATTACATATGATACATTTATTTTTTTTTAATCTTGGATGAGATGTATTTTCTCAGCTTTCATCCTCGAAGCTTATTTGTGAGCTTATCTGAGGATGACACCAGTTAGTTATTATTTATTGGTTTGTTCGCTGTGCTGGGAAGCTATGAAATCAAATCTATGTTTAATTGGCTTGATTTCCACTACAGCCGTTGAGTGAAAAATTCGCACGAGCACGCACGCACGCACACACACACAATGATTTGGAATGTATTGATGCGTCGCTGAACTGGACGCCTGAATATATTGTGTTTCATGAAGTTTGTATGGTATTTTGGGAGCGTGTTTCTTGTTCATAGTATGTCCTCAGAGCTCTTTTGCGGGCTATTGTAGTTTGTAAGGTTTCTGTATTCAAAAGGTAATATTTTTATCATGTCTGGGATGTAAAAGTTTCGCGTGGTCTTTCCGTAGTGATTATTGTATTTATATGTGATACAATTAGTTGTCTGAGGTCTTGTTATACGGTATGTATTTCTGATAGTTCGCATCGAAATAATGTTTCAGCAAAGCTGCATGGTGACATAAATGTTTTGCTGTCAGTATTTTGTGTTCTGACATTGCAATGTATATAAGGTCATTATTTTCTCTTTGTTCCCAAAAGATCAGTTTTATCATTTTGTACTGTAGCGACATTAATCTATTTAGTTTGTAGGGTGCACAGAAAGCATAGGTTGTTATAGCGTATCTTATTATATTTTGGCATAGTGCTTTGTATATTAGTGTTTTTTGTCGTATGGGAACTATGTCTTTTAACCTGTAGAGTTTGCCACTTATTGTTCGGAGTTTGTTGTTGTGTAGATGGTTTATGTGGCTATTCCAGTTCATATCTACATCGAAGTAAATTCCAAGGTATCGTATTGTTTCAACCTGAGTGATTGTAGTAGTTTTGCTGTTTTGTGTGTTTTTTATGTTGGAAAGTGGATGTTGGATGGTTATATATTTGTTATCAACTGGTCGAGTCAGTGGATTTCTGAATATCATTAATTTTGTCTTTTCTGAGTTTAGGTGTATGGAGTTTTTCGTGAGCCAGTCTGAGATCATATTCATGTCGTGTTGCATATTTGTTAGGGCTATACTTGCGTTATTATGGATGGATATTATTGCTGTATCATCTGCGTATTGGAATATCTTACCTTTGAGAGGTAGCTGATTAACATCGTGCGTGTAAATGTTGAATAGAGTTGGGGAGAGTACAGCTCCCTGTGGTACTCCACAGGTTACTGGTAGCTCTGAACTTCGGTTTGACCCGATGCGTGTGATATGCTTTCTATAATAATAATAATAATAATAATAATAATAATAATAATAATAATAATAATAATAATAATAATAATAATAATTGATGTATGAATCTAGAAAGATACGCTGCTTGGAAAGAATTCAATGGACATCCCTGTGGGGAAAATTCATCGTGCCATGTAACGAGTCACGTGTTTCTTGACGGTATATATATATATTGGAGTAATGATGATAATATGATGATCCCAGGTCTGTGCAACTGCGTATGGGTGAAATTGCTGCGAGAATGGAAGTGGTGGAGTTTAAAAGATTCTTTTCGATGGGATGCCATGTTGCAGGCTTATCTGTTCGGCAAATTGTTGACAAATTGGGCCACCCAAGTCAACAATCAGTGATACTATACTGAGATAGAAACGCAGCGATTCCACTGCAAGTGGACGCCCACCGAATGTCATAGTAGGGTCGTACGAAGGATAATATGTAAAAATCGCCATTCGTTAGCCGACACGTTGAATGCAGAGTTCCGGGCATCGACTGGAACACGAATATGCACAGAAACATTCAGAACCGACGCTCACAACCTCTCAGGACCGTGATATTCAACCCCCACATTATCCGAAGCAGAATGCATCGTCGTCATGCACAAATAGCATGTAAAGTTGGACTCGGAAGCTTAGATGGCTGTAGTTATTGAGCGATGAATTACACTACACATTCTACCGAGCAGATGGAGAGGTGCGTGCGTGTGTGTGTGTGTGTGTGTGTGTGTGTGTGTGTGTGTGTGTGTGGCAGATACCCAGTTAAAATCTCTTACCAGAGTGCGTAACTCTAACTGTGAAATTCGGAGATTGCAGTGTGATGGTCCTAGTTTGGGTTCGGAACCTCTGTTTGTTGTTCCATGAACATTGAACTCTGGGCGTTCAATGTTCCATGAGTAGAAAGAAGCAATGTTCCAGACAGAGTAGGAAGCACTGGACAACACAGTGCTTCCTACTTTGTGGTGTTTCTACGGAACTGACCATTTTCTCTTTCATGCACCGTGTCATAAGGCTACTGCAACTGCATGGTTTGTGGACAGGAACGTCACCACACTTGACTGGCCTCCACAGAACCCGATCTCAATCCTATTGAACATTGTGGGATGAACTAGAGCGTCTGGTGAGGTCTAGGAACGTCTGCCCCACAACAGTCGTGGAGCTTATTACATGCCTACAGGAAGAATGGTCCAAAGTTCCCATTGATCGCTACCGTACGCTTGTGGAAAGTTTTCCCCGTTTGACTGCTGCAGTCATCGCAATGAAAGGAAATCCTACATCTTAAGGTGGGCACAATGGCTGATTGTGCCACCATAGTGTTCTTAGCACTATGGTGTCCATTGAGTTCTTTACAAGCAGTGTATTATTGCCAAATATATGAAGGGGAAACGTTTCAAATATTTGCAAGACAGCTTATGAGAAACTAGCATAGAGGTGCTTTGGAATGTACTACTTGAAAGACACAAAAGCTCTGTCCAGGAGCTTCTATGTCCACCTATTATTAGGTACTTTCTGGCATTGACGTTGCGGTACTGAGTGACAATTCTCTCTTTTTCTCTCACACGCTCTCTCTCTCTCTTTCTCTAGGTTTCTGTCTGGTTTCTGACGAGAACAGACAGTTCGAAAAGTATTTCTGAGAACAGCTTCTGGGCGAGAGTCTGTTAAATGAGTCTGAGCCACTAGAATCTTCATTGGAATTAGAAGCGTTCAAAACTCATATTGAACACATTGCGCTAAGGCAAAAAAAGAACAGATTTCGAAGGTTATTTTCGCATAAGCATTCTGATAATTTTTAAACCTTTTTAAGTTGCTCTTCATTCTAATATCCTATGTAATAAAATCCAAAAAGAAACTCAAGAGAATGAAGAAGAAAAGACTTGTAGTAAAGCTAAATCCCAGTACGTGTGTTAATACCGTTTGTCTAGCTATCTGTCTTACTAGAGATGTACTAGAGATGTTATCTAACTGTCTTACTAGAGTACTTTTACACGCTTGCACACGCATGTATGGTTTGACAGTTATTTGCATAGCTGTTATTTGATCCTGTTTATTAGAGGATTCAGGCAGCTTGCAGAACAGACTTCTTGCATTTTCTAACCCAACGTTACAAAATCCATCGGTATCTGCGTACTCCCCTTATAAATTTTAGTAACACCCCCCCATGAGGAAAAGGCAATTTGGAAGAAGTTCCAATATTATTTCATTCAAACACGAATAATTATAATGGTATTTATTTTTTAACATTAGCGTTATTATAACGCTAATATTAAACTTTTGCATCCTTTATGGGATAAAAAAAAAAAAAAATGCTACGTCCGTATGGGACCGACCAAATGACAACATACGCAGCATAGGGTGGATGTATGATTCACATTACACAGACATAAAGGAGCTGATACAAGAATGTCAGGCACATTCACGCTTCGCCAGCCATTTTATTACCATGCTTGGCTCTCTAGAGCAGGGTTTCCAAATAAGGTAAAAAAATCAATATAAAAATTAATAAAAATAAGAAAACGTTCTTTAATCCAGTTACTTTGATAATGTATTTTACATGTACAACCTTTTGTGGGTGGGAGTCACATTAAAAAAAAATTGAGCAATCCCAGTTTTCCTAAATAGTGTGTACCACGAACCGCAAAACAGCGGAAGCTGTCAATATAATGGGAAGAATAGTAAATAACTGTCTTTTTGTAGCCTACTGGAAATGAAGTATGGTTAGAGTGAACGACTTCAGAAACATGTTATCATGGGCTTCCATATTGAATACTAGTTAGTTTATAAGACTGCAAAGGCAATTTGAGCATCGAACATCAACTGAGAATGAGTCATTACAGTGTGGAAACCTGATGATGAAAATAAACTAAAAAAGATAGTCAGGTAATGAACAAGGGATACTGTGTGTTACAGGGGATACGGAATTCCCATAGATTAATTTCCAAGACTGCTCGGGTTCAAGTTGCATGGTGAATTGCTTGCGGTAATTGAACAGCAGATGTTGAATTATGGAGCGCTGTTATGGAGCGACCAAGACACATTCTTCAAATCAATTAAAAATATTTGGATATGATGACTATCAGGAAAATGCTGTTTACTAGAATGTACTTATCTCGTGTATTAACCACAGTGTGGTGTTGTCACAATATTGGATATGATTTTCTTGGTTTAGAACTTTTTTATGTGACAAAAAATGAATATTAAAACTATATACGATATGCTGATACGATAATGCACTGTATCAAACTGCACTTCCTGTTGTTTGAGGAATTGTTATAGTAACCAGCACAGATCTGAACTTGTAAATAATGTAAGCATTTATATATTAGAGTCATGTAGTGTATTAAACCAGCTATTTGAACAAATAAAAATATCGGACATACTGTACAACTACTGATTTCGAACGTTTGCTTGTCATGACTAGCTGCAGAAAAATACAAGAAAATGTGGGATTTTTTTGAGGTGAGTCTTTATTGATTTGCATTTTTTATGATTGAGTTCTGATTATGTTCATATTTGGTATAAGGTTTTAGTGTAGTTCTGCAGGACAGTTTCGTCAGCGCTGCGATTAGAATTATGACACTGAATTCCTGAGGACACTTGTACCTTTTCTCTCTTTTTTTTACCTCTTTCTTCCAGTGAGAAAGTTACATTGCATACACATTACTGCCAACTGGGTACAAAATAATAATGGAAAGGAAATGAATTCTGGCGTAATGTCATAAAAGTTAAGTGTTGGAAAGGATGGAAGAAGTTTGGTAATTAATGCATTAGCACTTATTAAAACAGTTAAGGAATGATCGTGAATCATTTGTCAAAAGGTAAATTTAAATAACTTTACCTTTTCTGATGTCGCTTGATTCCGGAATCATTCATTTGTGCAAAGAATAAACTATAAAAACATATCGGTTAACATAATCACCTGACAAACATCACCTCAGGATTTGAAAACTTTATCAATGACAAAATAGGAAGATAATAATCAAGATTCTTTCCAACATCTTCCAGAATTCGCACAGTGAGCTGTTTTTCAAAAGAAAGTCTTAATAAATCCATCAGCATTTTATTAGTTTGCGGTAATTTTATGATAAAAAAAGCAATAATATGTAAATACGATATTTGGCTGAACACATTCTATTTGAAAACTGTAATTAATCTTGTTCATACGAGAGAAAACGGATTTAGCACTTACGGAACTGATCAAGAAATGACGTCCAAATTCTGCCTGAATACGATTGGATACTGTGCATAATAAAACTTGCTGTGTTACTTAATTTGTCTTATATTGTCTTCATTTGGGTCCATGTATCACCGACCTATTAAAACCATCCACAAAAAAAATAAATGTGCAAAGTTAAAGATTTATCAATGTCTTCAGTTTCAAATATTAGATGACATAAGATTCCCTAATTTATTCTTAAAGGTTAAATGCATATGCAATAACACATATACACTATGATGATGCTTAAATCATCATACCATATAGAATGAAATAGTTCAGCGACCAACAAATGTTGGATGCTGAACTGTTCCTTGTCTATAGCAGAGAAAAAAAAAAAGATACAACGTGAGTAGAAGTGCAGTTCACTTGAAAAGACATTATATCACATTCTATCAATACCACAGGTGCTCTTTAGTAAGATTACAGTAATATGATCAGCTATCAACATCTATCTCAACGCGATTGATCTAAAATTACGTTGAAATTAAACAGAACTTCTTAATTCAAAAATGATATGCGTGGGCAATTCATGCGTAGATGCAAAATATTTAAAGAGGGATTACTACTTTGTTTTCTTTAATAAAAAATTGTGATTAACAGTTGAAAAGTGGTTCACCTTGTGATTCATTGACTCTAGTTTGGAGTCAATGATTAATTGGCGTTAACAAAATGAATCGGGTAACATGAAACTGGAAAAACCATTTACCTGTTTCGTATGGGTGATGTTTGTATCATAAGATCTTCAGGAGGAAGAATCAAACAAAAATTAAGATTAAAATTAATAATAATCAAAACTAATAACTGATTTAAAATCAGGAAGGAGTAATTGGATTTAATTTATAAATGGACATTACAATAATAAAAAGGATTTTGTATAATCCAACTTTATTCAGATTTAAAGATCATATTACTGTAATCATACGGCATTTCCATTGTGTTAACAAGATTCCAAGTTAAAGAATAAGACTATATGCAGAGTATTTTTATTGTCAGCAGTTTAGGGTGAAATAATTTTATAAATTAAATGGCAGAACTAAATCTGCCGCTAGGTGGACAACGTTTGCTTTATGCAAATAGTTCTGATTTCATTCGCTACGAAATTTAAATTCTCGGCAACGGTAATCAAACAAATTCGACAAAAATAACAAATTTAACAGGAGAATGTGTAAAAGTAAAATTGTTTACTCTGAATAGCATCTTTAAACGAAAAATCATATAAATGAATACAATTTGCTGTATTTAACAAATGGTTTAACAGATGAATTATTCTAAGACAATTTTTGCTTAAACAAAGCATGATTTTTTTTGACCATTGACCATTGACGTTACTGACAGGATGGGTGAAGCACAAGTGCTTTTCATATTCCCCTTTATCTGTAATGAGAGTTATTTGGGAATGGGAGATTTGTGAGCAATTAAGCTCGCCCTCTGAGGGCAGTTGTGTTAGCTATGATCGGTTGAGAGAAGAATAGCCTTCAGTCTTTTGTGTTTGGAGTAATCAGTCTCATTGTAATTGACAGCTTGTACGATTAGAGGGTTTGAATGTGAACTTGACTTCACGACTGCAAGATCACGAAGAAGGGAGGAGTTGTATGGAGTGCCGGTTTCTCGGTGAATTTGTGAATTTCTGATGAACCACAGTGCATCCAGGATCATCCTAAGGCATTTGTTTTGGATTCTCTGTAATTTTGAAATGTTTGATCTTGAAGTGTGACTCCATGCTGATGAGGCATAGGTAATGACTGGACGTATTACCATCCGGTAAAGAAGCAATTTATTATGTAGGTTCAATTTGCTCTTGCGGTTGATCAATGCGTAGAGCTGAGCTATGACTTTGGAAGATTTGGAGCAAATGAGATTGATGTGTTTGTTGAAAAGGAGTTTCTTATCCATCAATACCCCAAGATATTTGGTATCTGACTGCCATGGGATCTTTTGACCAGAGAGCAGGATGTCTTCTTTGTTGCAGATCATTCTTCTTGAAAACACCATGGCTGAGCTTTTGAGGGGGTTTACTTGAATTCTCCAGTTGGTGAATCAGTTTGCTAGCTCATTGATACTTCCTTGGAGTCTAGTGATTGCTAGGTGAGGGCTGAGCGATCTAGCTAGAATAGCGGTGTCGTCGGCATAAAGAGCCGTAGTAGTTGTTTTTGGGTTGAGAGGAATATCTGCCATGTAAGTTGTGAAAAGTATTGGGGCCAGAAGAGAACCTTGAGGTACTCCCGCCAGGATTTTGCGCCTTGAAGAAACAATTCCGTTGAGTTTTACTTGCATGTATCTTTCATTGATATATGAATATATGAGTTTCACTAGTTTAATTGGGATATTGTTTTCAATTAGTTTGAAGATAAGGCCTTGATGCCAGACCTTATCAAAGGCCTTGGCAACATCCCAAAACACAGCAGCAGTGTGAAGGTGCCAGTTAAAACGATGAGTGATATGTTCTGTTAGTCGGTGAATTTGTTGCACCGTGTTGTGAGCTTTGCGAAACCCAAATTGCTCATTTGGGATTATTTTCTGTTGGTCCACTGCTGATTGTAGTCTTGATAGGATGACCTTTTCTATTACTTTGCCAAGACAGGAAAGAAGACTGATGGGTCTGTAGCTTTGGGGAAGTTGTGGGTTATTACCATGTTTTTTCAGAGGTATAATGTCCGCGATTTTCCAATCAGAGGAAAAGTATTGGAATCTTAAAATGGAATTGGTAATATTAACTAGATGAATTATGGCTTTCCGTGGGAGTAGCTTTATTATTCTGTTGGTAATGCCGTCAGGGCCGGGGGCCTTTTTATTCTTCAGATGGGAAATGATATTTATTATTTCTGTTGGAGATGTGGGGGTGATGGTTTCTGAATCATCCTTAGGCTGACTTAGTGCATTTCTAACTTTACGATGAACTTTGTAAATAAGATTGATATTTAAGTTTGCATAAGATGGGCTGCATTGATTTTCCAGATTGTCAATTAGGGCTTCTACTTTTTTCTTCATCTGTGTGTGCAACTCCAAGATTGGTCTTTAAAGGGGGAAGTGGTTGTCTTTTGGTACGAAGAGATTTTACAAACTTCCACATGGAGTTATCTTCTGGGTTGATTTTCCTTCAGTTTGGTTTCCCATTTGGAGTTCCTGTGGACCTGGAGGGCTTTTCGAACCTGTCTGTTCAAAGTGTTTAAGGTTGTTTGTCCTTCGGGGCTCTGGTGTTGTGATATCGCTTTCTGGCCTTGTTTTTGGCCCTAATCAGGTCCATTATCTCTTCTGGGATCCAATTAGGAGCGTGGAAGACAGTGGTTTGAGTGACTGATGCTATTGCTGTGTTGATTTGCCTAGTTAAATTGTTTACAGCTGGATCTATTTCTTCTTTTTTACGAATGACAGGGGGGAGGACCGATGTGGATTGGAAGAACCTTAGAGAGCTTGTCCCATGGTATGAAAGAATGATGGGGAGAGAGCTGGTCTTGAAGTCCTAACCTGAGTAGGATGGGATTTTGATCTGAGTTAAGCTCTTCTACTGTCTCCAGCTGGTATTGATATTTGATGTTTATGAGGATAACTATGTCTAATACATCAGAACTTCCTGATGGGCTGTAGTGGGTGGGCTCAGTGGGTCCAGCTACTATTGATGAGTTGAGTAATGTGTAGTTGTATAAGGTACGGCCTTTGGTGTTGATTGACGAACTGAACCAGGCCGTATGTTTGGAGTTAAGGTCTCCAGCTATAATTATGGAATCCGTGGAGCCGAGGATAGTTCTAAGTCTGCTGTCAATAGTGGAATACTGGGAGGATTGTACGCTGGGTAGATTTTGAGTTTGCCAGCGTTATTAGTGTGCACCTCCACACCCGTCACCTCAAGGTTTAGAGTTTGGGGGTTGGTCAGCGAGTTGTGGCTTAAATAATTTTTGATAAAAATAGCTGTTCCGCCTCCACTAGAGTTAAGTCTGTCTGTCCTGTATAAAATATAACCTCTTAGTTGATGGTCTGAGGTGGGATTCACTGATCAAGATTATGTCTGGATTGTATCTTTTTGCAAATTCTTGCAGCTCGAGAATTTTGTTTGTTAAGCCATTGGCATTCCATGCTGTTATCATGAGAGAATTTGGTTTAAATTTTTTAAACATTATAGAGAGCTGTTAATATGGATTGGGTTTCTGGGTAGAATCTTTTTCTGGAGGATGGTGAGGTGCTTGCTTTACTGAATTCATGCAGCATTGTTGCAAGTGACGAGGTTAAAGCTGATGTGAGATTAGAGCTTGTTCGCTCTTGCGATGAAGAAGTCTGGGTTCTTACCTCTTCCGCATATGATTTGGACATGGTTGAAGGTCGAGTGCCTTCCTGTGTTGTCGAATGTGAGGTAATATGATCTGGAGGGCGAACTGCTTGGATGTGCATTGTGTCAATTCTTGGAGGAGCGCGGTTACTTCTTAATGATCCACGGTTTTTTGGATGGAAAAGGCAACCCTTGTAATTAGGGGGGTGTGGTCCTCTACAGTTGGCACAACAGGCAGGTATCGATCTGGGTTTGGTGCAGGAGTTGATTTGATGACCCTCACCGCATTTTAGGCATCTATATGCAGCTCTGCACAGTTTTTGGGCATGCCCGAACCTCTGGCATCTGTGGCACTGCCCTGCCGATGCCTTCTTCCTTAGAGGTTCGGTTGTGATTTTAAGCTTACAGATGTCCGTTACTTCATATATGCTTTTTTGTGTGTTGGAGATTTCGACCAACACCAGTGGCATTGGTGTTTTATCTGACCTCAACATTCTACTGACTTTGGTTGGAGT
The DNA here is from genome assembly GCF_054136105.1 of Typopeltis vanoorti. Taxonomy (NCBI): domain Eukaryota; kingdom Metazoa; phylum Arthropoda; class Arachnida; order Uropygi; family Thelyphonidae; genus Typopeltis; species Typopeltis vanoorti. The sequence goes on along the minus strand of NC_143567.1, from coordinate 53,513,540 downwards.
CAGTCCTTGATTGATGAGGTCAGCTGTGATCTCATCAGTTGTGATGCCTTCAGCCACTTCTCTTAGAACTACCTTTAAGTTCTTCTCGCTTGCTAGCGCAAAGGTGTGGAAGGGCAGTTTGGAGTTGTCAAACATTTTCGTCATCAAGCGATAATCAGTGACAGTGGTAGGGTGGATCTTTACACCCTCTTCAGTATTTCTTGCCCAGGAAAAATTGATATTTTGTTCTCCTAGGGATCTTGAGACTGAGGTCCATTTGTCTTGATCTCGAAGGATAACTGGAGGGACCTTTTCTTTTCTGTCTTGGGAGATCTGATTTTGTTGAGTTGTTACATTATCTTCCAATTCACCTCCCGATGTTCTGCGTCTTTTATTAGATTGTTCCTCATGAGAACAATCGAACTGTCGGGGAATCTTTGTAGATAGAACAAGTGTAATGTCCTCTTCTATGTCCAAATCATCATCTTCAGTGTCATTTACTTGAGTGAAGAGATTAAAGCAACCAGGATAGTCTGTATCAAATTTCTTAAGGATGAATTTGAGAATGTCAAGTGACATATCATTGTTTAGCTGTTGAATGGCGTCCTTGATATCGTTTACATTCTCCATTCTTGTGTACGAAATATTAAGATATATTTCGGATAGGTATGATGGCGAATAGAACGGGCTAGGGCCAGAAAATTGTATCAAAAGTTAAATTCTTACCTTCTATTCCGCAAACAAAGCAGATTCACAATATCTAAAACTCACTAATCACCACTGAAATCAAAAAACATTCTTAGCAACAACAACCATCATGCGAGACTACTATGCGAGCCGCCATCTTTTCTAATAATCTGGTTTTTTTTTGCAAAGTTGCGAAAGTATTTATGTAATGGTCGAAGCGGTCTCCTGGATATGCAATCAAAAAAAAAAAAAGAATAATAATCAATAATAAATTTTTAAAAAAGGCAGACGGAGAAATATTGATTAAGAGAACTAGTACCGATAATAATCCAAATTTCATCAAATATGAAAGAACATAAAAAGTAATTTATATATTATTGTAATCGATTTGGATTTATAGCTTTAAGCTTGCAATATCTTAACACCACCTTTTACAGACCAGTTCCGTGAAGGACCATCTAAAATGGGGGGGAATGATTGGGGGGGGGGGAATCATTGAAGCGATATTTCTGAAATAACAACAGCATTTAAGGAATCAATTTTAGCGTATTCAAAATAACACGTTCTCTCTACGTTGATATGACCTTCTGTTTAAGGTTGAATTAAGTAACTAATGAAACACTTATAACCATCATAATGAATTCTTAATTTCAGGGATCCTACGCCAGAATGACATCAGAAAATGCGCATTAGTATTGGGTACTAATAAGTCTCCTGGTCAATATGATAATACTCCACTGGTAATCAAAGCTTGTGCTCGAGAATTAAACAACGCCCATCAGATGAGAGAAATTACCTACGGCTACATTACAGCAAATGTTCTAAATGGAGTGTGTGAGTAGCAATACAACCGCACAGCAATCAATCTCTGATTGAGTGCCCTACACGTTCCAGCAGTCCCAGAAGATTCCACTTAGCCGTACAACTGTGCACGATCCTCTGACTGAGATCCTTTAGGAACCTGTCTAGCATAAACGTGGTGGCCATTCATCTGGCATGCCTCTACCTGTCCAGAATGTCGGTGGTAGGTAATGACTCCAACAACACATTAGTTTCTTCTCCAAGAAGTGTTGACAACCATGCCATCGAGTGTGGGTAGCAAAAACTATGGACCGATGACGCCGTCTCTAGTCATGCATGTTGCGAATGTTCACTATGCCATTGGAGATAGATTGAGATTTATTTATAAAAAGCACCATGCTATAGTAAAAAAGGGGTTCGGTATAACCTTGCAAAAAACATTGAGCCATTGTTCCTGATGGCAAATACACCATACAGCAGAATGTCGTGCGACTACCTGTGCAGTTATATCTCCGACAACGTGCGATATCTCTGTGGGAAAGTCTATATGACATTATGTCATCAGAATTGGCGGTAGAACAAGTGCCCTGAGTTTGGCCAAACAATTTAGAAAGACTCTGTGTAAGTTGTCATCAAAGTACACAACTCTTTATAAAGTCTATCCTTAAAGAGCGAGAGAAGAGTCAGCCATCAAACTATTGTCCCATTCTTTTCTCAATTCAAAATTCTCGAAAGTTATGGAGAAAGTCATCAAGAGCCATCTTCTTAACTATGGAGACCCATCAGTTAATTGGTGGTAGCCAATTAACTGATGGGTCATTTTCAACTGACCTTCCTTACCTACCTTTGAACTCAGAACATGGAAAGATTGGGAGAAACTCATGCCATAGCTCTTGATATTTCCAAGTCATTATATCCTGCCTGGAAACGAAGTCTTTTTACCAAGGTACCATTTTGTGGTCTCCCTCTACCCTTTGTGACTGGATTGCCAGTTTCTTCTCTGATCGTTCACTGCATGAGATGGTAGATGTTTTCCTTTCATCAGATTTCTTTATCGATGATGAAGTAACTCATTATCCTCTACTCTCTTCCATCTCTTCCTCCTATCTTCCTCTTTCTCTTTCTTATTGTCTAACTTGAAATATATTCATGGTTTAGCTAATGGCACTACTTTCCATTCCTTTTCTTTTAATAAAGACACCTTAAATATTAAATACTTTTTTAAATACTTACATTATTTGGGCTTGACGATATTCCATAACTAATATCTTAAACACTGATCGTCTTACTATTATCAATTAAGGAGGATAAGGTAGTAAATTTCTATCCCATCAAAGCACATTACCCGAAGAAAGATTCCACTTCTGTTCTTCCCTCCTTTTTACTTTTAATAATGTTCCGATTTCGAAACAATATCCGTTTACCTTTCTTGGACTCTCTGCTACATCTAGTTTACAAATATGTTACAAATATGTCACACATCCATGGGCTCCTGAGCTCCAAAAATTAGGGTATTATTTTTGTTTTAAAACATTACTTCTCGCCTACTGAAAACCCCTCATATTATTATTCCCAAATCTGGCCCACTGGTTCAACGAAAACCTTGATAAAAAATTCTTGATTGTATACAGAAGAAGGCAATCTGCTTAACAGGTGACCTCTCTCTCTCTCTCTCTCTCTCTCTATCACTAACTAACCTCTCCCAGTCACTTGTCATACTCGCTTTGTTTCTGCATTATACATCTCTTATACGGATACTTTCATGGACAATGCCCCACTGAACTAGCTACTACCATTCCTTTTAATCCTGTAAGAATAAGCATCCGCTGGTCAACATCCGTACACAGTTCAACGTCAAACAAATGGACCATCTTCTTATAATCTTCCTTCGTTCCATTTACCCATGTTTTTTCCCCAATGAGCTCATCTTCTTGCCATACTCCAAGAGGCGAAAAGCGACTTATCAATTTCTGTGCTACTACCCAAACATACAGTACTGTTTATTACCCTCAAACAAAAAAAAACTAATTTCGCTTTTCTTTGTCTTTGATAATCGAATCTCTAGGCAAGATCAAACTTCTCTTGCTGGATCTGCAACCTTTCAAACGTATCACATCTACAGCCTCCCTCTTCGACCTTTGACACACTTGGTATCCTTTTTCATTTAAGCTATTTCCACTTGTATTACTGCTAGCACTACAAATTATAAATCTCTTCGGCCTTATAATACTGTTCTCCCATTTTGTGGTGGGTAAAAAATAATCTCCCTAGAAATTGATGTAATCCTAAGAGAAGATATTTCTCTTACATCTGACCCAACTCCCACAGATTCATTCCAATCACTTTCAGTTTGTGCCTCTTTGATAGGTATTTTCAAGTCATTCATTACTCAACTTTCGTTTATGGTTGTTAAATGACGGAAAAGAAAATCAACATTCATTGTCCAGTTTCGAACCTATGAACCAACTTTCCGGACCTTTCTTTCCACTTCAAACAGTGTGAGGATTTGTTCTTTAGTTGAGTCACTCTCTCAGATAGTTTTCCTCAAAGAATACAACCTCCAACTGTTTCAGAAACACGTCAACAGGATTCTTCGCTTTCCTTATCCACTTGTCCACACACACACATCACCGATATGCGAACCTTGGAGGGAGGTAGAACGTTTTGGTCGTTTTACATTTCAGATAGTTTCGTAGATGAGTAATTTTGTACATCTGCAATTTCTCTATTAGGAAAATATTGTGCACTCAACGTCGAAGTAGAATGAGCGTTTAGTGCTTATGATATCGTATGACTTCCCGAACGAAAGTCTCTGATTTGCTTATTGAAACATGTGAAACTAATTGATGAATTCTACTACTCTGAGGTTATTTGTTTGTCATAAAAAAACCCTGTCTTCACTCAGCTCGCAAAAATGTAATCGAAGAATTTCTATTCTGAAAAGACTCGTAACGTGCGAATATTACCAAACTTGTAAGTCACTTTAATATAATTAAGGAAAAATATCATTATTATAAACTTATATTAACAAACAGAATGCGAACAACTTTTGCCTAGTTAGACAGAACGCACAAGTAAAATATGAAAGGTTGTGTTTACTAAAAATCATTGTTTTCTCTCATTTAAAACGGCAAAACCTATTTCACGAATTCGCATGACAAACCACGTTGTTGAGAGAATAATAGGCTTAGCTTCACTGAATTGCTTCGTCAGTAAGCCTAACTGACACATATTCGAAGCGGTTTAGGTAACACTTGTTTTAAAGTCAGAAATAGTCTATATTATGTTTGCATACCAATGCCAGAAGTATCCGAAATAAGGGGGGGAGGGTTGAAATCGTTGCATTGATCGAGTCTATTCGCCTCCCAATCAGTGAAACTTTGAATGAGGATGATATCCAGACAGGAATATAAATGAAGTGTTATGATATCTTTATGATAGCTGAATCAGTTTACTAGACACGACTACTTGATCTTAAGAGGATTATAAAACTGTTTTTATTCAATTTTATTAATTAGGTTCCTTTTTATCTAATTAGATAAAACAAATAATATTTATATTTTAATTTATTTAATTTTAGTAAGTGTTTTAAAATATAAAGTAAGACATACACAAATACAAACCCTCTGTGTTTGACCCAAACAAGGTCGAATCATAGCCTCATAAAGAGCGGGAGGTTATTATATCCTATTGCGCTATGATTCGGCTGCATTTTAACTAGTGTGCTCAGATTCGGCTACCTCAATTTCTTAAGGATCAGGGGGGGGGGGGTGATACAAAGACGAGAGACAAAGCTAGTGACAGTCTTAGAACTGCTCCAAAAGAAGATAGACTGGTGTGAGTTGCAAAGTCTGCTTAACAGGCAGATAATTTTATTCTAAATTTCACAGGTGTAATGAGATCGTCCAGGTTACAATACACATAAAATTTGAAAATTAAAAAAGGAAGGTTTAAAGAAAGGAAAAAGAAAGTTTAGAAAAGAATTAAAAAGATAAATTTAGAAGATTCTTCTGTTGCTTGACAATTCACTTATTATTGAATAGTATGTCTGAAAAGTGAACAACATCTACTTACATTTCTTCAAGTTTTGCTAGCTTTGTGTATTCGCTATCTTTTTCATTCTTTCTCTCTCTTTCGTATTTTGCGTTCGTATTCGTTGATTAATGTGTCCAAAATTTGGCTAATTATTCCTTTCACACCTTTGTCTTCTTCGTTTTTTTACTAGATGGCCTTCTGAAAGCCAAAAAAAATTCCTATTTATGACGTGTAAACATAAAATGGAAATCAACTCAGTTGAGCCAACTGAGATAATAAAAGTTGTTATATTATTGCAGTTAAAACAATCACAAACTTTTCAGTGACACGTAGAATATTGCGGATTTCGAAATGTAAATATTTAACTGACCCTATTTCATTTGTTTCAATTTAAGGACACAAGATGCGCGAGAATACTGTTTAGGAGATTATGTAATCAAAAACATCTAAAGGAAAGAACCAGGTCCTGTCATAAACAAATGGAAGTCGCTTAAATGGGCCAAATTATGTCTTTCCCAATGTTGCCCAATCGACTGGAATCCACTGTATTTGCTTTCAAGACAGTAGCATTAGTTTTTGCAAAGCGGGTATATTCTATTCAACCAGTCCGACCACAATACAAGTAAGATCAAGAAACAAAAATACTCAGACATACCAAATAAGAATACAGAGGACATCAGGGCATACAACTTGCAATTATTTCATGATGAGCCTGCATAAAAGAGTAATTTTCGTTTATATATTTGCAAGGCTTAAGTTATTTACATTTACTACAATGCATGAGGCGGAACAGATTTCTTTTAGGTGATAACAAACAAGCAACCCTACATCGTATTTATTTCATGTGATCAGGATTACAGATGCGATGGCTTTCTGACATCTTAGAAATAACTTAGTAGTCCAGATGAATCTATTTATATCTCATCTCATTCATTTCTATATCGTATTACTTAATTCGCAAAAGGAAATCAATACCTTTCCAAGAATTGGGATTGTCATTTGAAATGCAAGGTATCACATGAATATTTTATTGCTTAATAAAATATACCTCGTTTGGCATTGATATTATGAAATGTTTACTTTTATTAGTTCATAAAATGAAGATATGCAGGCTACATATCTGCGGCAAGGTTCGTATTGCGAAAACGGTACGAAATAAGCTATTCGGATTTCACTCGAAACTGTCAAAGCGAAGGACAAGACGAGGACGTATGAAATGTAGCCGTCCCGGAGCTGAACTTTTACATCTCAGGTGACTTCTTGAGATGTAAAAGTTCAGCTCGAGATGGAACAAATTATTGGGTAACTCTATGCCGTGTCATGTTCTGTGAGTCAAGGGGAAATCATGTTCACGAAAGACTTAACAAGACAACGACAAAGTTACCCAGCAATTTGTTTCATAAATTTCCTAATTCATTCCACAAATGCTTCGCTGGATTGAGATCAAACGAATACATAAAGCAAATATAAAAGTTAAGATTGTTCGCCACCAGATTGCAAACTCACATTTTCGGAACTTGGACACTATAGCAGCATTGTCGATGTACGCTGTTGATGCTGTTGCAGCAAAAGCCATTCAGTCAGACCGATGCGTCCATTTCGTTTTCTTCTTTTTCAATCAAAAGGCCATCTATATTACTAAAAAACGTCAATCGAATTTTACCGTTCTCCCTTAAACTGAAACCAATGAACTGGGTGAGGCTGAGAGATTTCCAAGCTGAAAGAAAAACAGCATTCTTAATTTCGCGTTTTTGGCTGTGCATAGAATTGATGGATGATTATTTCCTTGAGTTATACACCACGATCAGTATGAATTTTCAGAGTTGTTCTTGGATTCTGGATTGTTGTAGTAATTCCGACATCTTTTAGTGATATGAACAAGAGTGTGAGCTCGAACACACGCAACGCAAGTGCGACTACGTATATTTTTATTATGTCCATACTCTCTTCCTATCCAAATAGTATTGTATAAAATTATTAGAGTAGTGTGCACCAAGGAAAAAAGGAAAACGGCCAAGTAGCAAAACAATGAAGAGAAGCTAAAAAGTTGTACACATGAGCTGAGTGTAAAGAAATCGTAGATCTAAAAAACAAATAGGACCAATTCAAAGTGTATACGAAGTAGAAATGCTACAGAGTGTAATGGCATCTCTTAAAGGCGAGAATGTAGTATAAAGAAACTGCTTTATTTAGAAAGGGAAAACAGTGAGTTGATCATAGTGACTCCGACAGTAAATCTAATAAGTTGAGTGAGCAGCGAATATCAATAGAGACTCACTAATGAGAAAAATGGATATGCTAGATGCAAAGAAAATAGAGACGTGGAATAAAACAGAATGTTTTTCAGCATCAGAGAAGGAATTGTGGATCTGATAAATAGACTAATTTCCTTGAAATGTATAAACGAACATGTGATCATCCATATTAGCACAAATGAGATTGCCAGTCAAGAGAGGGCCTCAGATATCTATCCTTTATATATAAAATGATAAGGCTTTTTGTGTAACGTTTTTATGTCACGTTTTTTTTCAAGTTATTTGAAACGTTTTGAAACTAAGGGGAGAACCGGCCTACCAATCCGGAACTCGGGGGGTTGGGCGCCGTAGGTGCCGGGGGGGGGCGGAATCCCCTTTCGAGTTTTCGAAATTCGAATCATCAGAATTCAGAACCGGCCTACCGGTCCGGAACTTGGGGGGTTAGGCGCCAGGGGGGGAGAGGAACCCCCTGTTGTCGAGTCATCAGAATTCAAGGAGAACTGGCTTACCAGTCCGGAACACGGGGGTGGGCGCCGTAGGCGTCAGGGGGAGGAGTCCCTAGTATTTGATAAACTATTAAGAAAAGTAGAAAACTTAATTCGGATATAAGTCAGTCCAATATTATGTCAAAATATGACAGTAGGGAAAAAGACAAGATACTGCCTTTAATGTAGCTAGAAATACTTAATTTATACACACTCATGGGCCAAAACACTATGACTACTCCAACCAACCAAATTGCACGTTTCGCAGTGGACAGGCCGGTGGTGGCGATATCCCGAAATGGGGTTTGTTCTCGGACATCACTGGATCCCGTCATTTCCATTGAATACACTGCAGAATTTACTGATAATTCTTCCTTGGGATTGTCTTACCTGGTGACATTGTGGTCCAACAGTTCTGCACTCTTTCCAGCTAGACAATGCTCAATGTCACAAGGCCCACATTGTCGAAGTAATTCAAAGAGAATATCCGGACATTTCTTTCCCTACCCTGGCCACCTAATTCTCTTGATTTGAATTCCATGGAATAAACAGTTGTGGGATTATGTGAAATGCAGCAGCAGCATCCGGTCTACGCTAGTTCCTCGCTCGATTGCTAATGTACGGGACCTTATTCTGGCTCCTGATCCAGAATACTTGAAAACAACTTTCTTTGTCTAGTGGGGTCAATGCTAAGACGATGGTGCAAGGAAGTGTTCAGAGCCCTGTACCTAAAAATGTATTGGACGAAATTCAACCAAACTTGGTGTAAACCTGAAACACGGGGTTTTGATTTACAGAAGATACAAAATAGTACCAAATGCTGCCAACTGGGGATAATTCGCACTAATGAGCTGATATTTGCATAGTCTCACTTTATAATCTCACTTTATACTGACAGATTGATGGATATAAGGAAGACCGAAACGGATTCGCGTTCTGATAAGACTGACGTTCTATGGATTTCACCTTACCGGAACGTGAGTTGCTAGTTAAGCTTTACTATTAACAACGCGGTAACGCTAATGCTGCGCTTCGAGAATTTGGCGTTTGAAGGATAAGAGAAAAGGTCCAATGACAGTAACAAATCTTAGAAAAATCATTTTACGATTTGAAAATAGCAGATCTTTAGCAGTGTTGCCAGGACGAGGCACAAACAGATTATTCCTCAACAACGAAGTGGCAACTGCCGTAGGGGAACACGAATGAATAACGCACAAGGGTCCAGCAGTGCTTGAATAATATCAAGGCAGGGCGTGCCATACTCAACTGAAAATTCTAAGTCAAATGCTGAGGTTTTTCGCCTACATTATCTGCCATACCTTTATCTGAATGACAGTATTAACTCACAAAACTGCCGCATTTGGGCTGCGAATAACCCTCATATGTTCCATCAGACCCCTTTGCACTCACCGAAAGTTACAGTGTATGCTGTGGTTTCATTGTATCGTTTAAGAATCTTCGCTGCTGCAGTAACTGCAGCAGCAAAGATGCCTTGACTCTACCATATTCATACAGGATGGAGCATCACCTAACATTGGATTGCCTTTACAGCGAATGTTACGAAAACACTTCACAGAACACATTAATTAATCGTGCATTTCCTACAGCATGGCCACCTCATTCGCCTGATCTTTACCCCTGTGACTTTTTGGTTGTGGAGCCATCTGAACCGTGTGGTGTATGAAGGATATGTTCCTGATTTAGCAACCTTGAAAGATAGAATAACGCAGCATGTGAGGCAAATCAATGCAGATCTGTTGCGTTCGGCTGTAGAAAAAGTCATTCACAGATTCCATTTTTAGAATATCTGAAAGGAGGAGAACTCCTTTCAAGTTTTCAGAGGACATACCCCTAACCACATCTGTAAGTTATACAAGTACGAAAACTCATTTATTGTGTCTCTCTCGAGGATCGAGTAATTGTCACTCCGTAACAATTCCATCATCTTATTTTGACATTTATCAATGTTAAGAACAACTGTGGCGTTGCATTTATCCGCAGGAAGAATAATTATTCTTAACATTGATGAATATCAAAATTATATGATGGAATTGTTACGGAGTGACACTTACTCGAATCTCGAGAGAGATCCCACTCGTGAGCTCCACAACCGGACCAATAATTTACTGAGAACTACCTCTGAACTACCTGGAAACATTCGCCTTTCTCTTCGTTCTCTCCAAAATCCCCCCCTTAAAATTCACAAGGTAAATATCCCACTTCAACCTATCGTAGACGTAATTGACTCTCCAACATACAACCTTTCCAATGAAATCATGGCAAGCTTTGACATAGTATCCTTATTCACCAATTAATTCATCAATAAACAGAATCATGGTCTTGCAATGGGTAATCCGTTGTCTCCTGTACTTGCAATCATCTATCTAGAAGAAGATCTGGAAGTTAAAGCCATCACTTCCTATCCTTTAAAACCAAGAATTTGAAGAAGATATAGTGTATTGACGACATTTTCCTGATTTGGAGCCATGACCGTGAATCTCTCCTGAACTTCCTTGAACATCTAAATAGTCAACACCAAAACATAGAATTTACGGCTGAATTTGAAGCTAATGGTTCTCTTCCTTTTTTGGAGTAAAACTGACCTGTTCCTCAGAAAAACTTAAAATCTCGATTTACAGAAAAACCTACGCTCACTAACAGATATCTCCACGGTCATTCCCATCATTATCCTCCTCAGAAGTTTGGAATCATTTCTACTCTAGGACATCTTGCTCGCTCTCTTCTTGATGATGAGATAGAACTTAATAAAGAACTCAATTTTCTCAAGTCAACTTTTCAACTAAATGTTTTTCAAACAATTACTGATAAATTCCTATTTAATCCTTCCGGTCGCCATAATGAAGAGACTAATAGTGTAAAAGGCAATATTTCTATTCCATACATAAGCTCTGTCTCACTCAAATTAGCCAAGGTTCTTAAAAAATACAACATAAGAACTTTATTGACTCCTCTTCCAAAAATCCGTTCTCTAATAAGCCATCCAAAACTTAGTCATCATAATCTTAAATATCCTGGTGTTTATCAGATCTGGTGTGACTGCGACATTCCTTACTTTGGCCAAACAGAGAAGTCAATCGAGTTACGCATTGAGGAGCACAAGAGAGACGTCACTTAAACGAGAACACGAGTCTGTGCTTTGTCTAGTCATGTTCTGTTCTCGGCCAATTTTAATGAAGAAAACCATACAGTCCATACAGTCCTATGGGACAAGTCTAATAACATTTTCCGTTGCCATGATGAAGTAGAAATGAAGATAACAGAATCAAAGGAAATCATTCTCAACCCCCCCCCCCCCCCCCACATCTCAACAACAACCTGAGTTACCTTTCAGACTGTCATTGTGCTACGATCAAATACTGGCGTTCGCGAGATGTTATACGCATGCATACGTTCAACAATGAAGCCAGCGAGGGAACAATTTTGAATGCACAGACTTCAACGTTGAAATATATATACACTAATTTTTCAGTGTGTTTTACAGTTATTTCCTCCATGTTTTTACTGGTTATTTCTTTTTTAATGTGCAACTGGTATTATGTGGAAAAGCTCGGTTGTGCGTGTGTGTTGGGGAGGGGGGGGGTATCTGGCAATTCTAACGTTTACAGAGCCCTTTTAATGATGTTATTATCACTTCTACAGTAGCATCATCATACACTGACATACTTCAAGACAGCTTGACTACTCAAATGTGACTCTTATATTTGAACCGTTTAAGATAAATTTATTTATCTTAAACGGTTCAAATGTGCGCAGTATCGCTGTAAACTGATGATGATTCACAATAATGCTTCTTGAGCTGGAAATCTGCTTACTACTTGCACAATGAAAAAAAAAAGAAGAGTGTTTCTAGTGTATACTAATTTACTTTGTCTTTAGACTGACATAAAATTTTCTGCCACAGTGAAGGTGTTAGAAAAGCACAATATAGGTTTCAAATTCTCTACACATAAATGATGAATTTGAATGAAAGCTAGTAATGAAGCCACAGACTATGCATTGCCTCGACAGTATTAAGAAAATCATAAGATCCAAATTTAGTAATGTTCTTAATTGTGGTCTGATAGTTTTTTTTTTTTTTTGCTTGCTTTTTTCTTTGTTCTTTCAATTCGATAAACGTATAAAGCAAATAAGCCAATCCAGTTGTAGTACCCTTTTATCAATACTGGATTGGTTATTATCAAGCAATTATATTTTACGCTATTAGACTATAACTCATTGCTAAAATCTTATGACGTTACTCACTAAAATGACAAGGTTTTAAACATTGATTACTTTTTATATTAATCCCGTGCACACTGATGGCAGCAAAGCCTGTAACAAGCCTTCTGTGAGCCGGAGATTGAGAAGCAACAAGGAACCTGGTGATGGTCTTCCGAAAAGCTAGAAAATTTGGTCCTTGAATCTTGCATGTGGAATGCTATTCTAGAGAATACTGGTAGATGAACGAGAATATACGTAGACTTGATGGACTAGCTGTTGGAATTTTTTAATAGAATTTATTGAAATTACTAAGTATATGAAGCCATTGTGATATTTCTGTTAACTGCATGTAGTCTCCAAACATGGGATTCAAATCCAACACTTCCCAAATAAAAGGAAACTGAGCTAAGGAGACGCTATTGTGAATGATAAGGAGCAACTGTGCGCGCTACAACAGACTTAGAGGAAAGTGTTTGTTGTAGAGAGAGAGAGAGAGAGAGAGAGAGAGAGAGAGAGGTAGAAGCGCAAGTGAGCAGCAGGAGTTGCAACCATAAGTCACGAAGGGATTAAAAATGTGTTAAAAGTTTTTGAAATTTAAAATTTCAAAAAAAAAAAAAACTTTTTTTATTATTAAAAAAATCTCCGGGCTCTGTATTTCATTTTAACAAAAATGAATAAAAATAATTAATTAATAAGTTATTAAATGTTTAAACCCCTTCGTGACTTATGAACCACCCAGTATATAATCTGAATAGCAAAGTTTCAGACTTTTGTTTTTGGCATTATTCAGATTTAACTCTGCCTTCGTAAACATTTGTTTTCAACTGAATTCTTTCTTTTGGTAGATCTGTTTGTCTTTTTGTTTCATCATTCTTAAATTACGAGTATAATAGTCATCTTAGTCCAAATAACTGTAGCATCCTGCTTTTTTTTCCTTGCGCGAGCTGTATCTACTTGATGCGACCTAGTTCTCATTGGTCTTTGGAATGTGGTTCTACATATTTCTAGCGATTTAATGTTGAGTGTAATATCACGTAGCCTCTTTCAGTCTTTTGAATAATGCCATCCTCGTATGTGATCGCAAATGCATAACAGCCAAAAAAAAAAAACTAACATAAATTTGAATTGTGATACTATCGCCTTTAAAGGAGAAATTGATGAAAATCTTCAATTCATGGAGCAAGCGGTGTTAAATCCTTGTCGTAGTAGTACTCCATAATAAAAATGTCGGACAAACAGTGTAATGAACGTGTATCATTTTCAACGGCATTATATAAATTTGGGATTATTGTATTACTTCTATATTCATATATCTCTGGAATATTATACAACATGATTTCATTGGAAAAGTTATAATGCATTACAACGACAGTAGACTTGAATAATTGTACATTTTATTCTAGTTTCACATTTCTTACAATATATTTGAAGCAATGCGCATTTAATGTACAATTTTCGTTGTTCCTTCATTGATTCCCTAATAGTCCAAAAGAAAGAAAATGTTATAATAAACTGAAAATATTACTTACAAAATTATTTTATAAATGACATTTGATAATTGTTATGGTATTTTGATTGTTTTATTATTTGAGTATGAAAAAAGAACTTTTCAAACTTGTTTTAATATTACATTTTAACTAACAAAACACAATGCTACGTTTGTATGCGACACTGATTTGTTTCAGTGTTTAGAATTAATAGCAAAACAAAACTTGCTGGACCGCAGTGGTAATATCCAATCTTTCCTTCATGATGAAGTGTAACTTGTCAAAATGATGTGATATTAATATTCAAAATTAGGAGAAGATAAGACCAATAAAAGACAAGTAAATATGAAAGAAAATAACAGATAGATGGATTTATTAAAACGTCTCATTAAATCTTAGTAGTAAAGTTCTAAAGGTAACTTATTATATTTTATATCCTCGTATGTCCTTTCTTGTGGTTATAGGAAAGGACATACGAAAATGTTACCCGTACACAGTACTAATGTACTATAGGTTGATCAACCAACCTCTCGTGTATGGGCTAATTATAAAACAAAAATGTCGTTTCTTGTGGTTATATCAGTTCCTTTAATATCATTTCCCTTCTAGGTGTTTATCAGAACTTTCCAGGCCACCATTTCACCTGTGGAGCAATTTCCGCAACCCACAAATCTTCAGTCCATCCTCGTAGGGAGACCCGCCACCTTTTTGGTCACTGATATGGATTCGATCCCTTCACATCCCCAAGAAAACGAGATCTGCTCATGCACAGTCCAAGAAATCATATCAAAGCCTTATAAAGAGGAATGCTAACATCCTTATCTCTGCTTGTAAGCGCGTTCTTCAATAACCAGGTAATTGGATGAGCTAATTTTAGCCACTTTTGCAATATGCCCTCTGAACTTCTGAACTCACACTCCTCCGGCATTTGCAAGTTCCTGCAGTCCGTTTCATCGAATGTAGTACACGGCTCATAATATTCTCATGTCCCATAAAAAAAACCTAACATTACAATTTTTATTCTTTTTTTTTCTGGCAATATATTATTCTAATTTCTAATTTTAAAATTCTCTTATATATTTATTTTTGTTTTTGTTTACGTTTATTTTTGTTTAATATTTATTTAATATTAATAAATATTTTTGTTTTTGTTTTTATTTGATTTACCAAGTCTTTTTCAAGTAATTTATTCTAAAACAGTTTTATTTATAAAAATTATTCAGTTTAAATAGTTTCTTTTTTTCCTCAACTTTTTTGTTCGTCCACAGTTTTGTGTAGTGGAGATGAGCCAAACATAATGTAGAAGTTCTAGAACCTCTGATTAACAAAAAACAATAATTATGCTTGTCTAAAAAAATTTCGCTATTTTGATGTTGCCTGGCGTTTATGAAATTCCATGCTCATGCAAATTGTCTCACTTTGGACAAACAGGTAGGTCTGTTCAGAAACGCATCTCGGAACATCAAGACCACATTCGTCTTCTTAAACCGCAGAAATCTGGCCTCTCTCAACACGGAATTGAAAATCCAAACCATAGGATCCATTGGGAAAAGGCTAAACTTTTACATAGATCTTTATTTAAACATGAACGTTTATACAAAGAAAGTTCTGAAGTCCTACTACATAGACCAAATTGAAACCGCAAAGACGTTCTTACTATTCCTAAAGTATGGAAAATTGTCATACAAAATTGTGCAAAGCAATTATTATTAGTTTTTTTTTTTTTTTACTTCTGCAACACGTTACGCACGTTTGATGAGATTCTATTGTAATCATGCGCCCTAACTGTATGTTATTCCTAATTTTTGTTTAAATACTGTACTGATGATGTCCTAAGATACTTAGGATGAAATATTTACAATTAAATAACTTTCACTGTGGTTAATACGTGTGTTTCTTTTAATTTTGGTTAAGTTAGTTCATAATGTGCTACGCGTTGTTATCGTAAACACAGGTTTGTTTATAGTAATTTACGTTCAAATTCAAATTCAGTTTTACACCTATTGAGGGGATAGTTATAAATCAATTACTTTTTTGTGTTGTCTCAAATTGTCACTTACTTTTTTTGTCGGTCCATTTTTTTTTTCATTTCTCGCCATCAGTACCTGAAAATAATCATTTGAAATGAATTTCTATAGAACTAATATATACATAAAAACATTCAGAAAGAGAATAATTTTAAAAATTACTCAAAAAATACCTTTCAAGGTTTACACTCATCAAAATAAACACTCAAACTGTTTACTTTCGATTTTTTGCACTATAACTTCATGCATAATGGTCTCCAGTCTTTAATTAATGTTTTATTTCGATTCTTGTTATTTTCATATAAATTTATAGAACTGCCCGTATAAATTTATTCAAAAACTATTATCTATTTCATATTCAACTATTCATCTACACTAAAACTTGTGTCTCAATTTTTAACCAGTTGGCGTTTTTGTTGTTGTTCATTTTCATATTTTTTTTTTCAATTTTTATACTGTACTGTGAGATGTATCCTTTTTATAGTAACGGAAATTAGAGCGTCAATAATTTAAAAATAAAAATAGCGTACGAAGGTAGTTATACTGTTAATATTATTTACAAAAAAATATTGTAACACTGCATTTTTACACCTACATGAAACTTGCCAATATAACTAGTATTTAGATATAGAGCATGGTAGTGCTGTGTGTTTATGATATATTTATACTTAGATATAGAATTATGCTCATATGGAATCAGTATGCAATAAATTTTAAACTTACTGAATTGACCTTTAAGGGTCTCCCAAAGATTCGCAGAATTCTTTTTAATAGATGACAGCATTTGTTTTGCTGATTTGCTTAAGCTTTGTCCAGTTTCTTTCAGTTTACCCCACAGTGAAGTAACCTATAAGAAAAACAAAACAAAAGTATTTTAAAAAACACACTGTTAAAAAAATACTGCGCAAATAGAGAAAAGATATTAAGTATTCTTGGTTATGCAATGTATATATAAATTAAATGTATAAACAAATGGTTAAGATGGAAAAAAAAACATACGATGTGTGTTTAAAAGTTATCGAAATCTATGAAAACGTTTAGTAGCAGTCCCAAATTCCACATTTTATCAGATTGTTCAGGTCAAACAAACCTGAAAAGTACCATTTTGGCTTCAATAAAAAATATTACGTGCTTGTGTAGCCTTACTTTCACTGTCTGTGATATAATAATGCTCAGATTCAAGTCGCTAACTATGAAAAGAATCTCTTCTAGGTTTTTTAGTCATTCCCGAGCTAGTGAATCTTAGCATAGGCAAGTATCGTTTTCACACTAAAAACGTCGGGTTGTAACCTCACAACTAAGAAGAAACGCTCATAGAAATCACGGTATTTCAAACAATAGAAATGTTAGGGGACAGGATCACGAGATGGCGGCAGTTGTCTGCCATGTTGTTCTTCCCCAATGCCTTGAAAATCAATTTCGATGTTATGGAAACTTTTTTTTTTTTTAAGAAAAATATCTGCTTAATTTAGTATTGATTGGAGTTCGATACTCCATTTTAACCATATAATGACTGAAATGGATGAACGGTGGTAGATGCATGATACAGTTAGTGTTAATAACGAAAGAATCTCAAGGGTCGTAGCACTTCTCAAAGTTTTCTAGTAATTGAGCTAAGCATGCAACAAAAAAGGAGCTGAATTTATTCAAGTCAATATTTAGTGGACGTAGTGCATCGTGCAGATGGTGCATACTACGCAGATAGGGTATTACGTGTGACAATTAATAATGCAGATGTTTCTGAATAATGTGATTCAGAAATAATACGTGCATTGAACAACAGTCTTTTATAGTATTTGAAGCACTGGAGTACGTTATTAATCGATCCCTCTTACATAAAAAAACTGAAGTTGAATTTAATTCACCACTGTGTCGCTAGGTGATTTGTTATTTTATTTTCTGTGTATATAAACCGTCAAATTTAAATACATCACGATCTGTTTGTCACAGCAAACAGAAAGAGATATAAGAGGGGGCTTAATAAAGTAACAAGAAAAGACAGATCGAACATCTCATAGTGTATATATTATATTGTTTATTTATTTATTGTCTGTACTATTACCCTTCTGAAGGTAAACTGAAGAGATCAATCTAATCAATAATTAAAAAATATATATTTATGTTCTTTCCCATAAGCGATTTAATGCTAGCTTATTACCATAAGCTGCGATAAATACTAAATGGGATTAAATTGTAATACATTGATCTTTAATTGACCATGATTTATAAACATCTAATACCAACGAGTTTCGCCGAGGAGGCTGTCCAGCTTCTTCAGGGCCGGAAAGCCCCCCTCGGCGAAACTCGTTAGTATGAGATGTTTATAAATCATGGTCAATTAAAGATTAATATATTACAATTTAATTATATATTTGAATGACCAAACATAACCTAAACTAAATGCGATTATGAAATAATTTTTTTACCTCTTTCACAAGTTCTGAATTTTCTTTGGAATTTCCTTTTTCAGCACCTTTCATAAGTTTTTCCAGCTGCTTTTCCATATTTTTAATGAGTCCTTCTTTATCATTATCTTCAAGTCTGTTTAACATAAGTTTAGTTATTCATTTCATTATAATGTGAAATATTATCACAATATATTTTAAAATTAAATTTTCGTTAACATCAGTTATTTTTAAAAAACGTTTTTTTTTTTCGAATAGTCTTTAGCAGTTTCATGCATCAAATAAATGCGCATAAATTCTTTACTTACTCTCCTTTGTCTTCTTCTCTCTTTCCCATTCTGTGTACGTATTTATCGACTAATGATTTCAAAATCTGACTAAATATATTTCCTATATTCGTTTCTTTTTCGTTTATTGTTGGGAAACCATCTGAAAAATAATAATTTGCAATGCAGTAATGTCCTAATGCATACTTACAGAGATTCGTTAGTTTCATGTTAAATTTATCTGCTAATTACACCTCATGGACTACTTACCCAATACAAAAACAAAAGAGAACAAACATGCAACTTGCAACAGCGTCATGGACCTGTGTAAATAATAGTCTTTTTTTATTGTAATGACTTATTGACTTAAATTTATTATAACCAAGAATTTAAAAATGTATTCAGTTAACTGAAGTATTAATACTGAATGTAATTATCCGAAATGATCATTAATTTAATAAAGAATTTCAATCTGCAATATAACTGGTCTTTCTTCTTGATTAGTTGATTCGTCTAGGAAAGGATGATCAGTTAACAAGCAGTCATGCATTGCAGGAAATCAGAACGAAGATGGATCGGCAGGACTACTGCTCACCTCTCTAAATCGACTGAGTAGTCAAGTGAAACTGTCCCATAAAACATTCATTTCGGTATCATGTTCAAATGGCATAATAGGAAGGTGATGCTTTACCAGGAAGAATACTAATGATCCTATAATGTGTTGCCTCTTCCAGTTACAATTTATCATCTTATGAACTCAATCATGGTGAGACAGGTTTATTAGCTCATAAATATTTAGCTCGTATTGCATCCGGGTAAGGACTCAGTTGTTCCAGTATTTACCTTAAGTCATGGTGTTAAATTAGAAACTAAAACATTGAGAAATAAGAAAGGTGGGAATTCCAAACCGGGGGTTTTTCATCTCGAATGACTGTTGTCATTTGAGAAAGAATCCCGTGGAATACTGATCCCATTACTTATCGATCTTAGTAATTTAATGTAAATATGGCTTGACTGGTGACTTTGTATCGACGAAGTTTAAATTGAACATTTCAAAATGTAATTTTGAAATACACAAGAAAGTGATTTCCCAAACCTTCTCTTAAAGGTTTTGATAAAATTTTCATAATATATTCTAATTAATTCAAGGTCGTAATGATTTTCCTGCGTTCACACTAACGGAACATTTGTATTCCCCTCCCGTCCCCCCCAATGCACTTCTGAAATAAAATACTGCGAGATTAACAGCTCTGTTAATCGTTTTTAAAGTGTTAATAACGATAATTGAAACTATTTGTCTACTTGAACAAATAACCGGAATCTTCATTTGTCTTCCCACAAACCAGATGTTGAAGTGACCGCTGCTGTGTAAGAACATATAATTTGATACAACTCTCAGTTTGACATACACTTGCCTGCTCGTGTTACAGATTAGTGTCATGTTCTAAGTGATCAAGTGGCTGAGTCTTTCTTTATAAATCCTGGAGCTATATCTAGAATATATTAAGAATATACAGCAGTAGGTCTACTCTGATTTCGGCTTTAAAGTCCAAAAACATTAAAACGTGATATATAGGCAAAAATTTATGGGCAAAAATTTATCGCTTACGCAGGTAGTTTGAATTTCTCATTTAATCGAAAAGGTAAGCAAGCATTTTTTCGTTAGTATTTTCTTTTTATTGTGTTACACGCATAAGTTAGTCGTTAATTACGAAATTATTATTATTGTTGTTATGAGTACCTCTGTGGAATTTACGGAGGTACCCATATAATAATAATATGATGATGAAAAATAATGAAGTATGAAGAGGAAAAAATACAGAAGTCGCATCGTTCGCGTTCGTCGAAAGCATCTGCAAAAGATCTGTGTTTTCAACTGGCAAAGTATGGCCGACATCATCAAATATATTACCTTTGGTGCCAACTTGAGTTTTGAAAAAAAGAAAAAAAAAACAGGATGCTAGATCAGAGGAGTCAGCAGAATGTGGAAAATCAATCATCAGTCTTAGGAAGTTTATCCAGAAATTACATCACAGCTATCGTTGTCTACTATGATCTTATGTTTAAATGTTTTGGAAGGAATCCAAATAAGATTCCCTCCCTGAAAATATGTTGCGGATGAAGATATTTGGCATGGATCAAAGCCCTTGATCCATGTCATGTGTTTCATCCATTTTGCCAGTTGATGGGCGTCCTCGGTATTCCGTATCATCAATCAACAAACATAATTTAAGTTTTGAACCTCGAAAGCAGATGTTTAAATTCTGTTAGTCCAGTTCATTCTGTGGGCACATTCTGTTTTACACTACTTCATACTTCAAAAAACATCACAGAACATTTTGTTATTTGAAGTCTGTCATTCTTTGACAAAGTTTAAATTGCAAAGAGCACAACATTCGCATCTTGCAAACACTACTGCTCAGTAACCTAAACTACAACTTCAGCAGTGAATGATCCCTTAAACGTTACTCTATGTATACCTAACAAATGACCTTTGCATAAACTGCCAAAGTAACGTGTAATAGTCGGTTTGAAAATTTGTTTCGTGTCATGTAACCATATACTGTACATTTCTCTGAACTCACTCAGCGACTGATCATTCCAGGGAGATCAATTCTAGTCCATCATTCTTTCTAGCTGACATACCCTTGCTACCTACATTTTACTCTACTACCTACCTGTGATGACCTCCTTCCCTTGTTTTCTCTCCCATCAGCCATGTGTTAAAAATCTCTCCTACATTTGTGCTATAAAATCCCTTTGTTACTTGAATATCTCTAACATGTCGCATTTTTTCTCTATTCAGCCTTATTTATATTGTCTGTCTTTCTCAGCATTAGTGTAATTCCTTGTATGATCATTACCAGATATTTTATTCCCCCCAAATGTCAACTTTCATTATAACTATCGGTCCAAAATGCAGAACCCTACATTTGGCAACACTGAATTGGGTGAAATTATCAGTTTTTCATAGCACATAAGACAATTCAACTTCTCTTCTCTTGCGAGGACTCCGCATCAGAATTATCCCTTATCACCTTTTCTAACTCATCATCATCGACAAAGAATAAAATATATCCCTACAAATATCTCCATTCCATATCATTAACATGCAAATTAAATGGCGACAGCACACAAAAAAAGAGCCTCGCAGCCCACCACTGGTTGCTCTCATTGTTTAAGATGATTCAACCAACCGTGGATCACTCGCTTTATTGTTTCTAGCATCTGAAGACATTTCGCATACAAAATTCAAATGTCACCTTATATATGAGTAAATTACTAACACAAAATCGCTCATAAATGATGTCATTCTTTTCGTCAGGTATCACATTCCTATGCGCCATCTCCAAACCTCCGGCCAATAATTTATTGACTCGGTTTGAAGCCACTGATATGCAGTGAAACTAATTTATTTTTCTTTCTTTCTTAGGGATCCTAGCTAGTATTAAGACTCAAATTCACCACCAGATGAGTTATATAAGTGAATAATACCGAATAGCGTCATTCCCACTACTTACAATTATTTGTAAATATTCATACTTTACTCGTCTAAGTAAAGTAGCAATGTTGCATACATCAGGTTCGTAGATGATGTAAATTAATAAGAATTCTTGTATTAGTATCATATAAAATTTAATTCAGGAACTTTTTCTATAGACTAAGACCTTTAATGCATTTTATGGAGAATAATTGCTGCTCATATTAATCTTATGCCTCTGATTAAAACGTGAAGAGAAAAGTATAATACTTTAATGTTTATTCAAAACTGAATTATTTTAGGTCTTGTACCATTCTGAGAGTTCAACATGCTTATTAATATTAATAGGATATCGTCATGAAGATGCTGATAGCTGTAGGAGTGATCTGTTTCCTTATTTTAGGTAAGTGAATATTCTTGGATTCTTGGATATATATATATATTACAAGAGACCATTAAGAAGTCAAGGACTCATCGAATGAGACCACATATCTCACCCCCGCTCCATCTTTCATACCTTTTCTTGAATTCATTCGCATTACGTACACTCTCAATCTCCAACGATAATCTCTTCCGATTAAGCATCACTATATGTGACAAAACTCAAATTCCCATTCCCTTCTTCGTTGCATTCATTCTCAACTTCTATGGATGCCCTCTTGTCCTCTTTCTGACCTCTATTCCGGAATTGTGGAATATAGATTATGAAGACCTATCGCGAATTTTTGGAGTGCAGATCCTAGCAAACAGGAGAAAGAAAATGATATTATAGAGACCTACATCTACTGTTATCCTGAATGAACCTTTCTGAAGTTTTATGTATCTACAATATCATTCCTCTTTCTCCTGTTTCGTAGTGTCTGCAGTTCACAAATCCTCAATAGGTCTTCATAATCTATATTCCACAATCCCGATATCATCTTTAACACTCTCCTTTTCACTCTATTAGCATCACCCGGCAACCAAGAGACAAGACCTGCTTCTCTTGTAATGAAGCAAAATGACGTTTTTATTCTTGCATGTTAAGGTTCATTTCAGTCTTGCAATTATCATTTGAGTTGTGCTTACAATCTTTGCTATATGGTCCCTTGGACTTAAGCTTCCTGTCTTTCAAGATACCTAGCCTGATTAGATTCTTCTAGTATAATTCCACCAATATAATATGATATTGGATATCTCAATCACACCAAAGTGCATCACGTTACATTTGCTAACTTCCACTGATATCCATCTAGCCTATTTACTCCATTCTGCAAATACTGCATATCTTCGCATTATTAGAAAACATTTGTAGGTCAACTATCAAATACTTCCCAATATCATTAATGTAACGACGGAATGACAATGGCTAATCTCTCTGGTACACCACTCGTCACCCCAAATTTTGCAAACTCATATCCAAACCCATATTCTCCAATTTCTGCAACAGCCTTCCATGCTTTATTCTGTCAAAAACCGTAGTAAAGTCTAAAAGTATCATATATATATTCCCCCCTTGTCTAACTCAGTGGTAATATTATTATAAAATGTATGCAAGTTGCTCAAACATGAACTTCCCTTAGTAAACCCATGCTGTTCATTGCAAAGTAGAGATTCTTCGTCAACCCATTTCTGTATAGGAGCTCTAACTTTTCAAGAATCTTCATTACCACTCCAGAGATAGTGATAGATGGACATTTGGACGTATTAGGCTTTGCACCTCCCTTGTCAATGGAATTATCATATATTTTTCCACTCCTGTGGCTTCTCTGTTTAGAAATTCAATTAGTACGAATTATATTACTCTCTGTCGATATCCCAAAGATAATCTTGTTAAATCTGATTTAACAAGATTAAATCAGATTTAATCTTCTTAAATCCATAGTGATGCTACACCTCATTCCATATGGCTTCAAACTCACTTCTACATGGAAAGCTGCCATTAGTAATGCAGTCATAGCTTTCTATCCTCACTGGACTCAAACTATCCGATATCATTAGTAGAACATCCCTCTCTCTCTCTCTCTCTCTCTCTCTCTCTCTCTCTCTCTCTCTCTCTCTCTCTCTCTCTCTCCTATCCTTACTAAAAAATACTGTACCGTTTACACTAGATACCAGTTTGTATATCTGCCACTAATAACTAATCATCACCAATGACTACATGCTGATGTCCAACAAGTTCGCCAAGGATAAATTCTATGCTTTTGTTTTTGAAACACATAGCATTCATGTACATACGTAATAAGTTGCCTGCATGTATTTTGCATACTCGCTTTATATATGATGAAAATAATAAAACCAGAACGGGAAAAATATGCCCAAATTATACAACTCCAAACGCGATTTTATATATGCAGTAAATCCAATTAAGTAGAAGACTGGGAGATAATACGACATTTTAGATTTTTTTTTACGTTTTTTTTTCTAGAACACGTATTTTCTCTATATATTTTTAAATCGCAAATGTAATTTTCTCACTTAGTGCTACACAACCATTTAATAACAATTTACTTAACTGTTAGTAACTGTGACTATCAATAGTAGTACAGGAGAAAAACAACAGAAAAAAAAAAGAAACATTCAAGTCATAATTTAATTTTTCTGCAATCAACTATGAGCGTCTCAGCCGATGCATATTATTATTTTTCCTATCTTGTAGAGACTGTATTAACTGTTTCTTTTTTTACTTGAGTATTGATTAATAATAAAGTAATAATAATCACTATATGTCTTTATGTTTACTCTTATAGCAGTCGAAGGAAGTAAAGTTAAGAAAAATGAGAATGTACAACACGATCATATGTTCAGACAGAAAAGGGATAACATTGGCGATACGTGAGTACCTAAATTGAATATTTAAGCTTTTAGGGCAAAGAAGGATGCAAAAATATTTTAAGTAAATGTTTTGTGTGTACTGATTATCGTAATAATGTTATACAAGTTCGAATATTATGCTAATCGTGTGAATCAGACATCATTCTCTAAACAAGGCTTGTGTTCCATGGTTTCCAAATCACAGCAATTGAACAACACCAGAAAAACCAGCGAGAGAATTCACACAATTATATACTTAGCCTTAAGTGGTGGGCGAAATCAGCATTTTCATCTACAGTAACGAAGTTACACCGATTTTGCAAGGAGTTTTGCGTTGGCTCTTATTTTCAGCGTGATTTCTCCAGAATAAGAAGACAGTAAACAAAAATTACAATTAGGATATATGGTAAATACGATTTTTTTATGTTATGGAGGTTGAAAAATTAGTTTGCTATGCTTGGCATTTATTTGTTTGTGAAATAAGAATACATGACGGGAAGGCAATAGAAAAATCAATCCAAGAGGCAAACGATTCTCCCACAATTCCAATGACAAAATCAACAGATAATACTAAACATGACAAAAACAAATAAAATAAACAAGCATTCATAGTTAAAAACTTGCTTTCAATTACAATTTTATTGTAATTGAAATTAATATTTTAATTTCAATTACTTATTGTAATTGAAATTAAAATATTTCAATTACTTATTGAAATATTTTAATCTTAACAGTGTACTACTTAGCTTGATATATTTTATTTAAATAGGCTTATGTCAGACTTAAGCAAGGCAGTCGAGGATTTCAAAGACACAATAATTCCACTAACTAACTCCTCAAGCAGCTGATGACGATAGCTATGAAAACAGGTAAGCATCACGTCTGCATTATACATTTGTTGATTGAATTTTGAAAATAAATTACAACACTAATATGAATGACCAGTTCAATATGCATATCAACTTATAACCAGTAGCCATCAGTGCTGAGCATACTCTCATTTCATCTTGAGATGGACTCCACAAGGTGCAAAAAACGGTCAGATCATCATGCGAATAATCCTTATCGTAATAGAGTTCGCTTAGTGACTGAAGCAGCTAATCAAGTATTATAAATTATATTGAATAAAGACGGAATATTTACTATTTACTCAACACTAAACCTTCATTAATAGAATTTTCGCCTATGTATCACAGGCATCATCAGTACAGAAAAATATGGAACATGATAATACAACTTAACAGAAATAGAATCAATAAAGCGCCACGACAGCTCTGGTAAGATAACAAATGGTCAATAAACTGATAGTGTTAAAAATATGAAAAATAAAGCAGATTCAATAAATACTATTTCCATAACAGATATAAAGGTAGACCATCAGACCTGTTCAAATTAGGAGGATGTAATGTTTCTCAGCTTTGTTTTTATCAAGCTTTTCATGAATGAAATCTACTCTAATTTAGAAATGTATGTTTTTCTAAAAGATCCTGTGTTTCGTAGAGATGGTTCCTCCTGAAGACTAGAGAAGAAACCATCCCTATTGGAGGAAACTTGTCTTTAGTTAAAGAAAGAAAGAAAGAAAGAAAAATATTTTTTTTCTAAAATGGACAAAACGTTAAGCTTCTTGTGAGTTTTATCAATAAGTTCTTTAAATCTTAAATTCATTTGACATATGGTTGTGGGACGTGAGTAATTTCCTCTTGAGAAGGAATCCTATAATTACTGAATGATTTATCGACAAAGGTCTTCCTGAAAATTATTTCGAAAAGTTGACTTAATTGTAATTCCTAATGTAACAAGCCATATGCAGAGCATCACGCATGGGCACGATGTATTAAGGTTTCAATAGTCACACTTTTCCTACAAGGATGATGTAATCTTGTATTTTTTTTCTGAAATCCACAGAAGTGAAGGCTGTCATGTTGACAAACAGATTAAAAAAACAGCTAACTGATGTATTTCTTAATTTATCTAATGTGAATTGTATTCTGTGATGAACATCGTGACCAAAAAACTATCCAGATCAAAGGAAGAACCATTTCAAACCCGGAAGATATCATATAGGAACTATATAGGAACTATACAGTAGGTTTGGCAGAAATATCGGCAGGAGATATTGTTCATATCATTCTATGAAATAGTTTGGAAGAGTGGGAGAGGGACTTCCATGGTACCTGCAGTTTGTTTCTACAATTTATTATAAACCATAAAATATCCAGAATTCAGAATTTTGTGTTTCCAAGATTAATGCAATTCATACTAGAATACAGTTCATATTGGAAATATAAACAGTTATCCGTTAATTCTCTATCAATAGAATGATAGATATCTTTCTCTTTGACATCAGAAGTTACAAAACATTAAGTCAAATTTTCCAATTAATGGCTTCCGTGAGACCTTTACAACAAAACAAAGCGAGGCCTTTATCAATAATTTTGTGATTCCTGTTTCTTTTGCTCATCGCTTTCCAATTCCATATGTCAAAGGAACATTAGAATGTATTGCTAAAATTCTCAAACAGCTTAGCATTCATGCAGCATTGGTTATATTTAGAAAAGAAATAACTTTTCTTTGTTTACCTAAAGGCACATTTCCTCTATACCTTCCACGCGTCTACCAAATTACTTGTTTTTGAGGACTCTCTTATTGGGGACAATCTTGTGGCTGTGTTGTTTACGAGAACCATAAAACGTACATCAAGTATCATGAACCTGAACATTCTAACTTTGAAGAACCATCTCTACAAAACACAGCGTCTTTTGGGAAAACACAATTTTCTACATAAGAGTAGATTTCATTAATGAAAAGATTGATAAAATAAAGCTGTGAAACACGTTACATCCTCCTAATTTGAACAGGTCTGATGGTCTACGTTTATATCTGTTATAGAAAACACTTCTTACATTTCTTCAATCTGCTAATCTTTCCTATTTTTTAAACTTGAGGCATTTATTGACCATTTTTACCTTATCAGAGCTGTTAGCTCTTTATTGATTTTTATTTCTGTTAAGTTGTATTATTATGTTCCATTTTTTTCTGTACCTATGATGCCTATGGTACTTAGGCGAAAATTCTACTAACCAAGATTTAATTCGACGTAAGTCTCCCGTCTTTTATTGATTATAACAAAATGACTCTGCTATTTTAAAAAACAAGGCATGGTAAAACCACCTTCCAACTAACAAACCCATTCCAGTTATATGTATTCGGAACGTGTCTTGTTGATTGAGTATTTGCTTGGTCTAATCTATAAGTCACTTTTATTGATTTTTCTTAGAGACAGAGAAACTGCAAGTAAAAACTGAAATACTTGGTCGGCAGCAATGTTAGATTGGCTGAGGCATTGATGTCGCTTCCTATATCAGCAAACCTACACGTACCGGCAACTGAAATAGAAACCTTGCAGAAATCAGTGGTTTCCTTATACGGAAACCACTGATTTCTTCGGTCCATTACTGCACACAGAAAGTTCTGTTTGTCCGTACAAGTCTTGTCAAACGATGGTTCCTGAAACACTCTCTTAGGACCACAGTTAGGCCTCACAGACAAACAATGTGGGTTATGTTTACACTGATTAAACACCGGGATATCTCACATTTTGAGAAACTAGTAATCTACTGTTTTCCATATCGTGACTCCAGCCAGACGGGTACCCACAATAAGTCTTCTACCGAACTCTGAAAGATCCTTTGTTTTTCCCGTTGTGATCAACACTATTGACGATTGCTAACCAACAACATTCGTAGATGAGGCACGTGACCAAGTGTTTTGAATATATAAGCTGAGTAAGGAACGTTTATGTACATCGTCATAAGATTTCTAATTCAATGGCTGGTATGTGTATCACGTGCAAGGAAACACTGTATCTACTACCACCACCACCACCAACAACAGTAACAACAAGAACATTCAATATCCCATCCCTTACTCTGCCGTGAATTTGTAACGTCTAGTAGCAGATTTCTCCGGAATAGGCTAAGTTTCCTACTTCTTTATTGTCCATTATAACCACAGACTCGTTTTTTTTTTACTTGAAAGAGTGGAATTCGTTGAGATCGTCGACTGCTATATCCTATCCAATAACATACTCCTTAACGCTATATTTTACTACTTTTAGGTCTTTCATGTTAACAATCTAGAAGTATGACTGCCATTGGCAACATGATTCCTGACAGCTGCACTCGCAGTGTAGTATCCAATGTGCATGAACATCTTAATAGGCGGAAGTTTGTGAATACTTTCCCCGACACTTTTGGTCCCAACATGTTACAATTATAATCAGTGAGTTAGCGCTAATGGTCCATCTTCGCGTTTACTTCGTGAACATGGACCAGTAGTATGACTGACTTTGATGAAGCAGTGGATCCATTTTTAATTTGGGAGGACACCTAATAAACTGGTCACTTGTTGAATGCATGGAGGCCTACGACATGCTGTGTTGCTAATAATTATTTGGTTTTCATCAAAAAAGTCAAGTAATGAACTTGTCACTTCTGAACAGGTTTATGAACAATTTTCTTCGCTCGTAACTGTCTTAAATTCTGAGCTATGCTTCATTTATTTTCTTGTAAAATTAGAGTATTTTTAAAACAACTCGTTTATCTGAATAAATAATCATTCACGAAGTATCAAACTGAATCATTTAATCAGTTCCAAATTTATTATATTATTCAGAATTAGTTTATATTAACAAACTTATATTTGTAGCTAGTTAAAATTCCATTATCTTTCAAGGGATAATATATAAATTAATTTAGATTTTATTTTATTATTTTAGGGCACCTCCACCAAACTTGTGGTTGACAGACATGGAAAAATAACTTTCGCTATTATGGAATTGTTAATGCAGTAAATGTTCAAATAAAACATTGGCATTTATTTTGTCTTTTGTTTACTTGATTGTCTCATAGTAATTAAATGTGTTATAGCGATGCAGTTTACAATGCTTTCTTATGGCCAGGTCCGATAAGTGAATAGAGTTTCTGCTCATTCAGTCTACAGGCAGTAGGTTCCAATCCCGTTGTGAGTGTGAATGTTTGTAAATATCCTTAAGATGACAGCTGAATTTTATCGCCCGGTGCGGTGTGAAATCCACTGTGCTTGCTTGAGGCTGGATTATCTTGAAAACATTCTGTATAGATCTTTTCTAGAATAACCATCAGATATATTCTCTTTTATGAATCACTCAAATTCATATTTATGTTAAACAGTACATTTTTAGATGCCAATTGTGACATGAAAACGGAAAATAAACGTATTCTAGATATCTGAAGTAATTACTTTGAAAGATTGCTAAATGAAATAAGCACTAACAGCACAGTGGTAGAAAACACTCAACCGGCATGCAATCAGGAATACATA
The DNA here is from genome assembly GCF_054136105.1 of Typopeltis vanoorti. NCBI lineage: Eukaryota > Metazoa > Arthropoda > Arachnida > Uropygi > Thelyphonidae > Typopeltis > Typopeltis vanoorti. The sequence continues at coordinate 53,483,257 of NC_143567.1, read as the reverse complement.
TTAATACCTGAGGTAGAACACGCCATCGGAAATCTGAAATGTGGGAAGGAAGCTTGAATAGATATCCGACCAGAAATGTTCAAGTATGGGGTATAAAAGTTTTACAGTGGCTACGCCGCATAATTAAAAGGTTTCGGCAGGTGGTCGAATTCCGGATAATTGGAGTAATGCTTTCGTGATACCATCACTAAAAAGGAAAATAAAACTGAATGTGAGAATTTCAGAAGCAGTTTCTTATTCAATGTTCCAAGTAAGATTTATGCAATTATACTTGAGAAAGGTTAAGAAAACTAAAGACACATTTCCTCTGTTAAACCTTCCACTCGTCTACCAAATTACTTGTTTTTGAGGATTCTATTATTGGGGACAATTTTGTGGCTGTGTTGTTTACGAGAATGTCAAGGAATGTTGGAAATCTAATCCTCTAGCTAACTAGAGGATTAGATTTCCACTTTAAGAGAAATATATGAGAAATAATAGGACATAGCATGAGTTTGTGGAACATTAAGGGGAACATTATATCGATGATACATAGTCTATGTTTAAGTTGAAAATTAGCAGTTAGAATTGAAGACAGTGCAGGAAGATGGTTATGTGATATATCCAGTGTTATTCATTATCTACATGGTTGGCATTATGAAAGAAACTGGCCTGATATCAAACTTGAAGATATTCAGCTTCTTCCTTACTTTATGCAGCTGATGTTATACTCCTAAATAAATCCAGTACGCATCTGCAGGTTCCTTAACTAAACTGAATAACTGAACAAATATGGCATGAAAATCAGCAGTGAAAAGACAAAAACTATGAAAGAAAAAATATTAATTTTCTTCTCATCATTGGCGAATCTAGAAGAAGCAAAACATTTGAGCTGTTTATGCAAAAGTTTAGAGAAGATGGCAAATTAAATTATGAAAATAGACAACAACATTAACAAAGTGGGTATGGTGGGGAGTCAAATGAACAAATTTATATGGAATAAAAGAGAAATTAGTCACAACACTAAACTAGCTGCATATGAGAAATGTTCAACCCAATTTTAACTTGTGGTTCTGAGCACTGGGCTAGAAATAAAACACTTGACCAAAGACTGGTGATTACAGATATGAAAGTTCTGAGTAATATAGGAAAGTGAACCGATGGCTTGAATGACAGAATCGTATTAAAGATGAAGATATTAGAAAGGAACGTGATATTGTTAGCATTCAGGAATGCGTTAGCAGACCGAATTTAAGGTGGTATGATCAGTGGGAAAGGAAAAGATACAAACTGGTGTCTTTTCCTAGGATGCTCCAGAAAAAGAAGAGGAAGAAGTAGAAGAATAAAAAGAACACCTAGAGGAAGATGAATATTGGAGAGGCTGACAGACATAGATAGATGTATTTTAGAAGACTGAAATATGAGATCTGACAAGATTGGAGTCTCTAATAGATAGAAAGACTACTTTGGAGGAAAGGTATCGATAGGAAGTCAGTACTGATGTATACTTTGCATATAGTACTATCAGAGTACTTTGTAAACCTGTTGTATTTGATTATGATGACAATGATATTTTCTAAAGGGAATAGGAGGAGCTATTTTATTCCCAACGTACTTTTGGAAATTGGTGGGAAGTGTTCGCCGCCCTTAGCCGTGAATGATAATAGCTCATCTCATGTCACCGATCATTCTGAATGCAGTGGGGTGACGTACGTAGACAACTGTCGCCATTTCGTGATCCTGCACTCTAATTTGCGTACTGATGTCGAAAAGCGTAAGTTTTACCGACGTTTTTTGGGTTGCGGGGTTCAAAACTAGAGTCTAAAAATCCTATCTCTCTCTCTCTCTCTCTCTCTCAAAGATCGAGAGTAACTCGAGAACTGGATGGAAAACCTAAAATGTTTCTGTAGTCCATGACTAGAATAGAACCCTACATATGTGTTTCTTCTAAAATTATCGAACCAAGACAGTTGACAGAAGGCTAAACAGATACATAACTAGTGAAAGCTAGATGATCCTGTAAATCACCAGTGGCGGAATCCGTACTGTTGGTCACTGATTAGTTGATTGGTCTCTAGATGGTTCTTGATGACCTTCTCCATAATTAGAGAGAGAAAGAGAGAGAGAGAACAGAAGTTATTGCAATTCGACAGTAGTTCGTTGGTTGACTTGAATAATTTTTCTTGGAATGGAGGGAACTTTGCCGTCATCAATGCAGGAATTGGAAAAGGAGAGAAGAGTAATACCAGTAAGTCGTCTTTGTCATTAGGAGAGGTGACCGGATGTGAGGGTGATGGTATCCTAGAATGCCTCCAACGATGATTTTATGGAGATGCCATGTTATAGTATTAATAACAATAATTTAACTTTCACGCATACATCATAATTGTCTCAAGAAAATTACAGAAATATCGACACCTGTTTTGTCATAAAAAGGGTTTACTTGAAAAGAAAAAACTATAACGGCAAGAACCAATACACTGACTCATCATGAAGCTATACACCAATATTTTGTGGACTGAAATCATATTGCCAATAAGCCTCTGCAGTAATTTGCAGATTCACTTAGAAGTCGAAAATGTATCACTGAGTCCTGCTATATCTTGTCTGTGAAGATTGTTTATATCTTTCTAATGAAACTCACATGGTGTACTATAATGAGACAGGATATATGTCAAATATCGTGTACGGAAGTTAAGACTCCTGTTCAGAGAGTAGCCTGAAGGATCATCTATAGACGTGACAGATTTGAGGAACAACGAAGTGCTGTGTAATTCTAATGATCCAAGAATCAAGTGACATTTATCGACAGATGCCAGCTGGACACAGGGACAAATTACCTGTCACAAGGAGTGATAAATAGGTGGTGTCCGTAGTCCAAACGCTACCAACCACTTCAGCTGAAAATCAAAGCAATTGCTAATGATATAAATTCATAGAATAATTGAAAAAAGTATCAAAAACGGAAAAAAAGAATGAAAAATATCATATGGAAAGAATAACAGGATAACAGATGGGCAAAGAGAGTAGAGGATGATCAATGAAAGGATAGCAGGATGGTCTTTGAAAATGGAGGCATTGCAAGCATTTATACTTAATAGTAAAAAAGAAGTTTTGAAAGTTATGTAAAATAGCTCAACGATTGCTCTTTTATTTGTGTATTCTCTAATATTCATAACACTGTAATAAGCGGGATGTAAAATATCAGAAATGACTTTGTGTTCAAACATTACATAGCTATAACGCGTATAAGTTAGATTAAACTGTTTATGTCTCCAATCCTTGTTCCATCCACTACGTAATGATTCATCCATCCACTACAAATCCATCCACTACAAATAACAGTTGAATAATTTATTCTCGAGACTCAAGATGAAAAAAAAGGAAAGAAATTCTTGCATTCCTGCAGTTATTCACAAACATAAACCCGTAACAAGAATGCAGAATGAAAGTCATAGAATAGCTTGAGAATTTGATTTTGCTGCTTTCAATCTCGTAAAACATGCGTGTATTTGGATTTCCCATTAAAATATACATTTCTCTACAAGAATGCTTAAGAAATGTCCAGTCAGTGAATAATGTTCACTATGATGATATATGAGCTGCGACACTTGATCTGATCCCTTACGAGCAGATTCCATTGTTCCAACTGAAACAGGAGAGGAAGATCTACTCATATTTAACTCGAGCAATGAAAAGAATCTCATTTTGTTTTAGTTGCATTTCCAGCATTTGTTAGAAAGGTAAGTAGTGAAATTCGTGTTTTAATATTGCTATCTGCTTCTGAATAATTCCAATAAATTCGTCCTTTAAAAAAAAAAATTAGATGGTCTGTCTCAATCTCTTGCCATCGCCGAAGTTGAGTACATTCCCACAGAGTCTTAGATAAGAGACAAGGTTTTATTAACAAAACGTTAATAAGAAGCGTAATTATATTTCATTTAAAAAATGTGAATTTACTTATTGAATTTTTTCGCAATTTTCTATTCTGCATGCAGACTATCAAAAGAGAATTTCCTTTTAAAATTCGACTCTCGATTTATAAGCTACCTATTACTTATTACACTTTTATGCGTACTATAATTAGATTTTTGTAAATAATTAAAGCTTGCAAAAACTTATATCAGCAACTATAAAAAGCATATCAGTCATTACAGTATCAGAGAATATCCGGAAATTCGAAAAAAGATATACGAGTTACTGTATTGTAAGGAATCTTGTTGAAAGTCGGTAAACCTTTGGTTGCATCGTGCAGATGTTATCATAAAGTTGCATTTACGGAGGGCTGCTCAAAACAATTAGGGGACAATTAGGAAAGGACATGAAAGGGTTTTTGGAAGAAGCGAGAGTGAAGAGTAAGAAAGTGAAAATCGTCAGTATTTTACCTCGCTATGATAAAAATGAATTAATGAATTAAGAAGAAGGGCTATGATGGCAAACGATTCGCTGCATAGGCTGTGTAGAAGGAATGGACGCGAGTTTTTGGATGTGTGGAGTGAGTTTTCGGAAAGTCTAGATTCATAACACTGTAATAAGCGGGATAAAAATGTCGGAAATCTAATTTGTATAAGAGGGACGGCCTGCACTTGAATGCGTTTGTTATCAGGATTCTTGAAAAACTAATCATTCGTACGAGACCTAACACAAAGAGTCAGGGAAACTAAATTATAATTGGAGGATGGTGAGAACATGAGTGTAAGAGCGACAATTTTATATAACTGTGTTAATGAGGAATGGCTTTGTCATGGTAATGTAATATTGACGAGGAGAGTACGATTTCGGGTTTGTGCTCGTCCGGTTCTCACTCGTCAAATGTGTGCAAAGATGTCTACATGTGTAAGGCATTAGAGAATAGAGATCAGCAAGTTGTCCAACTGTGTCAGGCAGATTGCAGACAAGGCAATACAAAAGAACAAATAGGTAGATTATTATTATTATTATTAGATTATTATGTCTGCACAAATGCTAGGAGTGTCACAAACAAAAGGATAGCGTTTGTTGCCTTAGTCAATATGTTGCGACCTCAGATTGTAGGTATTAGTGTGACCTAGCTATCAGAATCAGTCCTACTAACTGGTATCGAGTGTCATGGGTATAGAATTTTTAGGAAGGATAGAGAGAGGTAGGAGAGAAGGGGGTGTGCTGCTAATGATATCGGATGACTTGAATCCAGTTAGAGTTTCTATCTATGATTGTAATACTACTACTAACAATATTTCATGTGGCAGTAAGTTTGAAACCGTCTGGTGTGAGGTGGAATCTAACAAGATCAAGTACATAGTGGGGTGTTATTACAGACCTGGTGGGTCGTTTGCTAGTGATGAAGAAATGCATCACCAAATATTGATTGGGTAGCAGTAGAATCTCATGAAAAGAATGAAAATGCATTTATTGAACTGCTGCGGGACAACTTCCTCAAGCAGCATGTCACAGAAGGAACTCGAAGGCAAAGAGTGTTAGATCTGATTAGAGCGTTTCAGTTAAAGACGTAACTATTCTGCCTCCGGTTGGTGACAGTGATCATGTGGTACCCACCTGGGAAGTTACCAAGTTTATGAATGTTCCATTCAGGAAAGGTTACATGCTGAACTACAAAGCAGGAATTTATGACCAACTGAGGATTACACTGAGTTCAGTGGAATGGGATCGGTTGGTGGATGGAGGAAATATCGACAAGGAATGGAAGCATTGAAACAATACTCAAATGTCTTGTTTTTTTTTTACGAGTCAAAAGGATGCGTAATCTTATTAAGCAAGAGATTCGTAAGAAAAGGACGATGTGGAAGGAATACTGTTTGCATAAGGATGACTTCGTTATGAACGTTATAAGCAGCAAGCTAGAATAGTCACAAATGTTGTACGAAAAGCAAAGTCTAAGCATGAAAAGAAACTGGCTCTGCATGCTAAAGACAACCCACAAGAATTCTATCGATATGCTGCAAGTAAATGAAAGAAAGAAAGAATATGAATGGATAACTCTTCTAAATCCAGATGGCGTGAGATTACAGATGCAGAAGAGGTTGTTCAGTTAATGAGTGCCCATTTCGTTAAAAGCTATCAACCTGGTGAACGCAACATTGAGTTCACTGCTACCTCTTCACTAGATGAAGAAACGCAGGTGTGTGAGGCCGAGGTATTAGAGCTGTTGCACAAACTGAATAAGAATTCAGCAATAGGGACTGATGGAATATTAGCATGTGTGCTAAAAGAGTGTTCAGCTGAACTGGTCATTCCTTTGACCAGGATGTTTAATATGAGTCTCAGAACAGGGAAGATTCCGCAGCAATGGAAGGAATGTATGGTAATTCCATTGCACAAGGGCGGTGCAAAGACCGATGTCTCCAACTATTGACCAATTAGTATCACAGGAGTGGTGGTGAAGATTTTGGAAAAATTGGTCAGGGCTCGCATTCAGAAATGAGTTGACAGTGAAACTGTCAACCCATTTCTGAATGCGAGCACTAACAACTCTATTTAAGCAGGGGTTTATTAAGGGAAGGTCATGTTTTAGCAACTTGCTCACATTCTATAACAATGTTACTTGTGAACTAAACAAGGGAAATGGATACGCCATGATACGTTTGCATTTTGTTAAGGTATTCTGCCATGCTGTATTCTTTTAACAGAATACAGCATGGTAGACTTTTGCATAATTTGGAGAAAATTGGTTTGGGATATATAATATTAGCATCAATAAGAGGATAGCTGACTGACAGATATCAAAAAGTGGTATATGGGGGATCTGAGTCTGCAAGGTTTAACCTTGCAGATTCAGATAACAAGTGGTGTACCACAAGCATCAGTGCTTGGTCCACTGTTATTTAATCTGTACATTACTGATATTGGGAAGGACTTGACAGGCGGCATACAGCTATTTGCTGATGATGCAAAGATAGGAAGGGTAATCCGGAATACTTCTGAAATGCAGTACTTGGAGAATGATTTGAATAGGCTGGAATTGTGGGCATGGGAAAATGGATGTCAGTTCAATGTTAGTAAATGTAAAGTCATTCACTTTGGCGTGATTAGATATCCAATGTCGCATTATATTGGTGGGATTAGGCTAGAAGACGCTGATGAGGCTAGGCATCTTGGGGTGTTAATAGATAGGAAGGTGAAGTTCAGGGATCATGTTACAAAGATTGCAAATACAACTCAAAAGTTAATTGCAATGCTGAAACGAACGTTCACATGTAAAGATAAGGATGTTATTTTGCCTCTTTACAAGGCCTTGATAAGACCTCACTTGGACTACTGTGCGCAGATCTGGTCTCCTGGTTTCCATTGGGATTCTGATATATTGGAGAGAGTACAAAGGCGAGTGTTAAAAATTATATGAGGGTTATGGAATACTGATTATGAAGACAGATTGAGAATTTGTAGACTGCAAACACTAGCAAACAGGAGAAAGAGAGGTGATATGATTGAGACTTAGAAACTTCTGAAAGGGTCATACAGGATTTTAATTGATTAAATTTTTCATTTTAAGGAGAGTTGGTAAAGGACCAGATGACATCATTGGAAGCTGAGAATGAATGCCGCCAAGAAGGGGATGATGGCTGATTTTTCACTTAGAGGATGGTGCATGATTGGAATGAATTGCCATTGGATGTTGTGAGTGAAAGCAGTGTGTGAATGAATTCAAGAATAAGTATGATAGCTGGTGTGTGTAGTATGTGGCCTCCCTCAATGAGTATCTGACTCCGTGGAGGTGTCTCTTTATAATAATAATAATAATAATAATAATTTTTTTTAAATAAATAATATTTTTGTTCACTGCTAAAATATTTACACATACATATATACAATAGTTATCTTGAGTATAATAGTAAAAATTTTTTTTTTAAATTTTTTTTAAAATTTTTTTTATTTAAAAAAACAACAACAACAATTTATTATGTCTCAGTATAAGTTACATACAATAATAATATTTACAGTAATTACTATAAGGATTATACAGAATTTTTGATTTTAGAATATACATAATAATAATAATAATAATAATAATAATAATAATAATAATAATAATACTAATAATAATAATAATAATAATAATAATAATAATAATAATAATAATAATAATAATTTATTTATTTTATTCATTTATTTATTATTATCATTTTTTTTATGTCTCAGATGAATTGCATACATAGTTGCTGTAGTAATTATATATATATAATATTTATAACGCATTACAAGTGTGTATAACAGATTCTTGCAAGTTAGTAATTTTCTTCCTTGAAGCTTAGCAGAGCTTATCTGAGGAAGATAATAGATGACAGAGGGTGGTGGTATCATGGTTGTGTTCCTATAGTGGTCACAAGCCAGGTGTTGATTTTACTGTTTGTTGGTACGTGCTTGAGACTTCGACTGCTATTACAGTTTAACTTTTTTTATTTTATTTTTATTTTTGTGCAAATAGGGTTAGATTTAGACGTGGTGTGTTTGTTTCTTTGTGTTCTTGTAGTGATAGTTTTTGAGAGGGGGGGGTTGTCATAGGTTTGCGTGTGTGTGTGTGTGTGTGTGTGTGTGTGTGTGTGTGTGTGTGTGGTGGGGGAGAGAGAGACAGGAATTGCTCTAATTTTCATTCTCGCTATAATATTAATATAGTGCCTGTTTCAGCTCTCTGTATGTTCCTAGGTTTCTGTTGTCGAACGGCAGTTTCTTTTATCATGTCAGGTATGTAGAAGTTTCGGGTGGCTTTGGTGTGGTGATTGTTGTACTTATATGTTATGTAGTTTGTTGACTGTGGTCTTGTTATTTGATATGTTGTTCTGGTTACTCTATATGTTGGGCTGTAGTAGTGTTTTAACATGACTGTGTAGTGGCGTAAGTGTTTCACCTTAAATATTTTGTGTTTTGTCCGTGATTCCTGCATAAGAGTGGGTTGTTCCCAGAATATCAGTTTTATCATTTTATCTTGCAACCATTGTAGCCTGTTAAGTCTGTAGTCTGCGCAGAATGCGTATGATGTGATCGCATATCTTAAAATGTTTTCACATAATGCTTTATAGATTAGTATTTTTATGTGGGTTGGGGCAATGTCTTTTAATCTGTATAGTTTGCTTGCTATTATCCTAAGCTTGGTATGTAGGTAGTTTGTATGGCTATTCCAACTTTGATCAGCATCGAAGTGAAGTCCAAGATAGCGTGTTGTTTTCACCTGTGTGATGGTTGTGATTTTAGGTTCTGCACTTTGTGTATAGGAGGATGAATGTTTGATAGTGAGATATTTAGTTTCTATGGGCAGGGTTTGGGGGTTTTTGAATATCATTAGCTTTGTTTTTCCAGGGTTTATATATATGCCGTTTTCGGTTAACCAGTTAGTGATTTGATTGATGTCGTGTTGCATATTTTTGTAAGCGATATTTGCATTGTTGTGAATGGATACTATGGCCGTGTCGTTTGCATACTGGAAGATTTTACTTTTTAGGGGGAGCTGGCTTATGTCGTGTGTGTATATGTTAAATAGAATGGGAGATAGGACAGCTCCTTGCGGTACTCCACAGGTTACATGTACGTCTTTGCTGTGTGCTGATCCTATACGTGTGATGTGCTTTCTGTTTTTCGTGTATGCTTTAAACCACTGGAGTAGACGACCTCCAATTCCGATATGGGTAAGTTTCGTTAACAAGGTTTTATGTGTTAGTGTGTCAAATGCTTTTGTTAGGTCAATGAAGACCACTAATGTTATTCTGTTTTTATCCAATGCAGCGTTTATTAGATCTGTGAAATCTTCCAGGAGTGTTGCTGTTCCTTTATTTTTTTGAAAGCCATATTGTGTTTTGGGTATGATTTGAAATTTTTCAACGTATGTGGAGAGTTTCTGATGTACAATGCGCTCCATGATTTGGTTGATTACAGGCAGCGTGGCGATAGGTCTGTAATTACTTATTATGTTTCTTTTTCCCTGTTTGTGTATGGGTGTGATTAATGCAGTCTTCAGTGTTTCAGGTATGTGTCCCGTTTCGAAGATTTTATTTAACAGTTTTTGTATAACTGGAAGTAGGTCGGTTGAGTGTTTCTTGATGTCTTTTGGTCTGATTCCGTCTATCCCCGGTCCTTTGTTAGGATTAATTTGTTGAATTGCCAGTGATAGTTCTTCTTTTGTTACTGTGGGGAACCACATCGACTGGGTTGCTCGTGGACCTAGTGGAGAATGTTCGTTTATGTGAGGAAAGGTTGTTTCTTGTAGCTTTTGGACAGAGTTCACGAAATGCTGATTAAAGTTGTTTGCCAACTGTTTGAGATTTGGGATCGCAGGCAAAGCTGTGTTTTATTGTTTCTGAGGCAGTGGTTCTGTGTATATTGTCCAGCATTTCATTAATCAGGTGCCAGGTTTCCTTTATGTCATTCTGCGCTGTTGTTAATTTGTTGCTGTAATAGTTTCTTTTTGCCGTTCTAATCTGGGTTGTTAGGAGATTCCGTTTTCTTTTGTATTCAGCTTTTAAAGCGATATTGTTTGGCGACTTCTTAAGTTGTTTCCATAGGGCATCTTTTCTTTGTATGTCTGTTAGTATGTTGTCTGTTATCCATGGATTTTGTTTCGTTTGGGGGCGTATTTTTATTTTTGTTAATGCTTTGTTATATATTTTGTTAAATGCAAGTTTAAGATTATTATATACAGCTTCAGCAGAGTCTAGAGATGCTATCTGCATCCAGTCTGTTTTTCTGATTTCATCGTTCACTATTGCTTCGTTTACAATGCTATGATACTGTTTTGTAGTTTCAGTGATTTTTATGGGTTCTGGTTCAGTGTGTAACTGCCATGCTGTGAAATAATGGTCTGCTAGTTTGCATGTTATGACGCTGCTGTGTGGCTGTTTGGAGGGGCCCTTATATTTATATGATCAATGCAGGTTGAGGTTGTTGTGTTTCCGACTATCTCTTCTCGTGTATACGACTGTATGGATGGGGTTATGATGGGGTTCTGTGTGGTTATTTATGTTCCTAATGTTTATATTAATGTCTCCTATTATTATCAAGTATATTAATAATTTAGTTTCTGTCGGATAATTATAAATTTCTGCAAATAATTATAACTACTGGCTACTTTATACATGAATAAATATTTCTTACTTATGGATAGGGTATAATTCATGAGATATTGTTTAAGTAATCGATATTTATTACAAATTTAACAAATTATACGTTTTAGCGTGAAATAATGTTAACAAGAATAACATCAAGAATATCCCAAAGCGTTTTGTTCATTTTTAAATAGGGCGTATGGTCTCCATTAACAGCCAAAACAACGGTACATTTTGATTGCATGGAACGGATAAGATGATCAAAACATTCTTGTGGGCTATTTCCCCTACCCTTCTGTGAGAGCAAGTTCAAGCTTTTGAAGCGACCGTGGTGGAACCAGTCGAGCAGAAACGCGCCTATCTAAAGCATTCCAGGTAACCCGGTCCATTCGTTAAATACCTTCTTCTTGGCCAATTACAGCAGCATATGGACAAACTATAGGTTACAAAATCTCATCGCGACACCTTTGGGCTGTTAAGGAACCGTTTCTGTTGAAATAGAGATCAGTATGGCCACCTATACTTATTCCAGCCCATACCCTCAAACTCCCACCTTGATGTTGGGATCTTTCAAGAAGAAATGTGGATTATTTCTTGTTCCAATTTCACGCCATATCAAGTACGTCGGTTATCTCGTTTCAGATTGAACCTGGATTCGTCATTGAAAAGTACACGAGCCGAATCCTTATTTGACCAATTGCCGTGTTCCTGTTCCCAAATGCTTCGGGCTCTTTCACTTCGAAGTTGTTAAGCGTTCGATTTCTTCTGGCAAGTAATGACAAATACTGATCGTCTCTTGGAAATGTTGATGACGATGGGCGATCTTGATCTTGTCTTCGGCAAGCATTTCCCATCTCCAGAAAGCGATTCCAAAGTCGTGAAATTACGCATTGAGATACACGACACACTTGAGCGACAACTTGCTGCGTTTGTCCAGCTTCTAATCGACCAATGGCTCTCCAAGCCATTGATTTCCGGGTATCATGTTGCTCTGCCATTTTTAACAAAATGGCAGAGCAATAATGGATGGTAGGTTACAAAAGTTTACAACTGAAGTGATAATTATGCATTGTGGAGGTGAGGGCAACAAGCCACGCTACCCCTCACATGCTAATACGGCTAAGACCCATTTTGACAAGTCTTAACATGATTTTGTACGCATTTGCATGTTCTACATTGTTGTATGTTATGAATATTTTAAAATAAATGTGTTACATTTGTAAATTATTTTTATAACTTTATCATTTACAAGAAAACCGAAATACCCGCTAATTGTTTTGCGCAGTGTATCGAGAAGATAACGTTTTGAAGATAGAAATCGGAAGTGGAAACGTGGATATTGGGACGAACGAACTTCAGGTTCGACGGTCACAATATGGAATAATTAAGGAATAATAAGGAATTAAGAAATAGTTTAATAAGGAATTATTAACGGTATTGTGCAACCGTCACCTTTCAGTGATTATTGCTTCGAAGATTCAGTTCTTGTATCCGCGAGAATCGTTGAAAGTGACACAAAAAAATAGAAATATCATGAAATAACGAATATAATTCGATCAAAAGTCAGAATGAATATAATATAACAAATAAATACAAAGAATCTGATTAATTGTATTTTATTACTTTACGAGTAGACACAAAAGCAAGTTCGCTGTGAAACGTGTGAGCCAATAAGATTTTCGTTCAGTAATCATTCATTTTGACATGATAAAAAAAGATAATAAAGAAAGATATTAGTTTACATTATTAATTAAAATAAAATTGAAATTAACTGAAGCAAAATTTTAGGATACGGTGAGTAGTCTTACGCCTGAATATATATTTTTGTCTAATTCTGTGTGCTATTTGTCAAACAAAATAATAACTTAGAAGTAATTTCCAAATTTTAGGTCGTCCAACTGAATGCTTGTAATTAACTGAGATATTTCATTAGCTTTTTTTAAACAGAGATAACTGACCTTAATGTAAGAAACGAACTTTAAATAACAGCAATTAATAGTTAAAGGATTGGAACAAATATATTCGAGCACTAGCACAAAAATCTTGTGTAGTGGTCATCTTTCGTTTTCAACGAATGGGGGTGCAGAATGATCACTAAATAATGGTTTTATAGGTTTTCTTATAAATGTAATTTCCAAATCCATTTGCTGAACCTGTAAAGTAAAGCCGTAGAAAAAAAAATCATCAGAATACATGAGTTCATTTTTAAGTGAAATTCATACCACTGATTGCTCAAAATTTTAATTCG